>NC_052309.1:42694940-44106190 GCF_016432855.1 Salvelinus namaycush | reverse complement strand
AGATATGACTAATTAGACTGATGCTATCGCAACGTCCTGTGCTAGCATGGCCAGAGGCTAGCAAGCAGTGATGTCTGGTCTTACTCTGAGGGTTAGTTCTCATTCACTCCAAGCACATTCATGAACATGATTTTTAAAATTATAATACAAGATGATGGTGTTTTAGTAGTGGGAGGTTAGGCTAATTAATGAAGAAATGACACATTATTTCACATATCTCATGTTTTTTTTTTTTTAGATGTGGATGATAAAAGGATTTTTCCCTCTAATGTAACTGCTTTTTATTTGCCTCATGATTAATGTGGTTTTGAAATTCTGGGCAGATACGATGACTGAAGCTTTCTGAAAAGTGTGCCTGTAGGACAGTCGGTGAAGCTGGTCGGTCGCTGACTGGCCTCTGTCTGAGCTCTTCTTATCTCAGGCCTGTGAAGTCTCCAGATACATCTCGGGATCTCTGCTTGTGTGTGTATCCCTCCATTTGGACATGTGAACCCACAAGCCGAGCTGGGCTAACAAAGTACCTCCTATCTGATCAACCCATGCCCTCTCTCCCAGGACATCTTGGTTTTATCACGTTTTTTAGCACTGATCCTATCGCCAAGTATTAATCCCCTTCCAGGGCCACCCTACGCACCAGCCCGCCTCCATCCTCACATCTGATCACCTCGCCTCCAAAGACAGCAGACTCACACTTGGGGATGGAAGAAGTCCAAGCACACTGGGATTGTGTGACGTCATGCAAAGTAACTTTTTGGGGAGATTAAGATTGTGTAAAGAATTCACTCAGTTTAAAAATATATATTTTTATGGTCCTTGGCTTGTTGTGCTCCTCTTGATGAAGTTTAAAAATGTATCTTAAGTTTAAGAGTAAAATGTGTTTTTTATAGAATCAGATTGTTATGAAATTCGCATCTACGCCTACCCACAGTAAACAATGTATTCAGAAAGTACTCATTCACTTTTTCCAAATTTTGTTACGTTACAGCCTTATTCTAAAATGGATTACATCTTGTAACGGGCTTCCTCCTTCTCCTCATCCGAAGAGGAGTAGCAAGGATTAGACCAAAATGCAGCGTTGTGATAAGACATGATTTTTAATCAACAAAACAGAAAACACGACGAACACTTGAATAATTACAAAACAACAAACGACGTAGACAGACCTGGACGACGAACTTACATGAAACACGAAGAACGCAAGAACAGGAAAACTGACTACATAAAACGAACGAACAAACAAAACCGAAACAGTCCCGCGTGGCGTAACATACACTGACACAGGAGACAACCACCCACAACAATCAATGTGAAAACACCTACCTTAATATGGCTCTCAATCAGAGGAAATGAAAACCACCTGCCTCTAATTGAGAGCCATATCAGGTCACCCTTTAACCAACATAGAAACACATAACATAGACTACCCACCCAAACTCACGCCCTGACCGTCAAACACATACAAAAACAACAGAAAACAGGTCAGGAACGTGACACATCTAAAAGAAAATCTCATCGATCTACACACAATACCCCATAATGATGAAGCAGTTTTTTTTTGCTAATTTCTGTATGTATTTTTTTTTGACAGAAATCCCTTATTTACATAAGTATTCGGACCCTTTGCTATGAGACTCGAAATTGAGCTTGGGTGCATCCTGTTTCCATTGATCCTCCTTGATGTTTCTACAACTTGATTGGAGTCTACCTGTAGTAAATTCAATTGATTGGACATGATTTGGAAAGGCACACACCTGTAAGGTCCCACAGCTGGCAGTGCATGTCAGAGCAAAAACCAAGCCATGAGGTCGAAGGAATTCTCCCTAGAGCACAGATCTGGGGAAGGGTACGAAAACATTTCTGCAGCATTGAAGGTCCCCAAGAACACAGTGGTCTCCATCATTCGTAAATGGAAGAAGCTCGGAACTACCAAGACTCTGCCTAGAGCTGGCCGCCCGGCTAAACCTAGCAAAAAGGGGAGAAGGGCCTTGGTCAGGGAGGTTACCAAGAACCTGATGGTCACTCTGACAGAGCTCTAGAGTTCCTCTGTGGAGATGGGAGAACCTTCCAGAAGGACAACCATCTCTGCAGCACTCCACCAATCAGGCCTTTATGGTAGAGTGGCCAGATAGAAGCCACTCCTCAGTAAAAGGCACATGACAGCCCGCTTGGAGGCCAACAAGATTGAACTTGTTGGCCTGATTGCCAAAAATCACGTCTGGAGGAAACCTGGCACCATCCCTACGGTGAAGCATGGTGGTGGAAGCATCATGCTGTGGGGATGTTTTTCTGAGGCAGTGACTGGGAGACTAGTCAGAATCGAGGGAAAGATGAACGGAGCAAAGTACAGAGATCATTGATAAAACCTGCTCCAGAGCACTCAGAACCTCAGACTGAGGCGAAGGTTCACCTTCCAATAGGACAACAACTCTAAGCACACAGCCAAGACAATGGAAGAGTGGCTTCGGGACAAGTCCCCGTACTTGAACATCTCTATCGAACATCTCTGAAGAGACCTGAAAATAGCTGTGCTGTAACGCTCCTCATCAAACCTGACAGAGCTTGAGAGGATCTGCAGAGAAGAATGGGAGAAACTCCCAAAATACAGGTATGCCAAGCTTGTAGCGTCATACCCAAGAAGACTCAATGCTGTAATTGCTGCCAAAGCCGCTTCAATGAAGTGCTGAGAAAAGGGTCTGAATACCTATCTAAATGTGATATTTCAGTTTTTTTAAATTTTTTATAAATTAGCAAACATTTCTGAAATCCAGTTTTTGCTTCATCATTATGGGGTATTGTGTGTAGATTAATGAGTATTTTTTTATAAATCTGTAAGGTAACACAATGTAAACAAAGCCAAGGGGTCTGAATACTTTCCGAAGGCACTGTATACTGTGTACTCTTCATTATCTGTTCAATGTTTAATCCTTCCGTGCCTTGTCTCAAAACATAAAATCAAAGTTGCCCTGGGGGTTGAATAGACTATGCATTTGAACCATCTTTAGTGCCTGAAAGCACCAATTGCTGATTTGACGGCTTAGGGGCCCAGATATCAATCACTAAGAAGGTACCTGGAGGCCCCATTACAATAGAAATTATCATCAGAATAGTGCTCTTAATAATGGTCGTCACTCTTTCTTGTTTTTTTTTAATCAGCTAGAGCTTCTCCTGTGAATGTAAAAGTGCTTCCATTAAACTGGAGTAAATCTGAATAAATGTAGACTAATGTCAATGATTCACTCTAGCATGTGTGACACCTGTTACCAACAATAAGTATGGTTTGCTCCTGAGGTCAATGCACCCAACTAGGGGAATGACTTAAAAACGTATTTAGGGAATTGGAGTGGATAGGATTGTGATGTCAACTTTCCGCAGGGCGAGATCTTGAGAGTTCCTCCTTAGCCTGGGCCCCGGCCCAGTGGCTGTGTACCCTGTTTCCGGCCCGTCACTTTCCCCCCATTATCGCCGGAGGATTAGCGGTTAATGGTGAGCACCCCTCGTTGACCCTTTTTCGCTGTGACACAGTGGATCCCGGTGGGACTAATAGAGTTCTGGCTCACTGCTCCTCCCAAAGCACAGAGACTAACTTCCGATCCAGTCACCGGTCTGACTGGCCGCACCCACAGAACTAATTTTGCGATACACTGCCTCTCAACATGCAAATTAGCGATGTTATGATAGCCACTAATTAAAACGCCCAAAAGGAAATTGTTCACTGCGATTTCCATTTTATTTGGCATGTCTCGAAACGGTCCGATGGTGAAAGGGAAATTAGTGCTTGGCTAGGCGTGGCACCATTGAAGAACAATTGGTAATTGGCTGCAGAAGAAGTACATTTTATTGGTAATTGTTTGTTTACCTGATGATAATTCTACTTATAAGCTTATCTCGATTTTTTTTTTTCATTGGTGCTCACTGGCAACTGTTGTAGTCTGAAGGGTTTAATGAAAGTGATGTTACTTATTTTAGGACAGGTGGATGCTTTTTTGAAAGAGTAAAATAAGTTAATGTGCCTCTTATGTATGGATAATTTTTCTGTTTTTGTCAGACCTGCCTGCAATTAATGACGCAATTTGTATTGTAACACATAGAGGTGGCCATTCCGTAAGCATACACTTTGTTTCCTGCATGGTGAAAGACAGCAATTCTTCAAACCTCAAGAACAAGTCATCAGTGTAGTTGATTGACATATAGTGTCTTTGCGCGTGTTACATGTTGAATTGATGAGGCAAACTCACTGACATGAGACTCATCCAAGATGTTTATCTTGAATTGAAAAGCAGGAGCTGATGACATTGCAATAGGATTGTTTGTCAAGCAAAGTAAGTTTGATTTCTTGACTCTAATTGCTTTCATTCTGTAATCCTCAACTTTATAACAGAGGATTTGCATATTTTTGTTGGAGGATGCTAGATTATACATTTGAACAAAACTGTTTTTCTGCTTATTATAGCCAAATACTAATTTGGGAAATTCCCTGTATTGCTTGTAATTACCACCGTCCTTGCATCATGCTTTCTTGTGATCAACCTCCTGTCGAAACGGTACCCAAAACAAAATAACATTCATTCTCAATGTCTTCTACATTTGTTTGTGTTCTCCAGGGGTGATTTATGCTGTGTAGGCTATGTTAATTAGTAATGTAGATGTGTCACTGCATGCACACCCAGAGGAACCCATCAAACAGTATCTAAACAGTCATTTCAAGAACAAGAGGAAGCTGTGCTCAATCCAATAGGGGTTTTATCAGACTCCCATCAGACACTAATCCTTGGTTCTTGGTGGAGCATGGACGCTAACAGCGTGGTGACTACGTGTTTAGACAGTATGGCTGACCCCATTTAGTTGACTGGGTCGATTGTTTGGTCGATAGGCTGTTGGTTGACCAAGATGTTTTTTTTGTCGAGCAGTCTAAAATATATACAGTACCAGTCAAAAGTTTGGACACACCTACTCATTCAAGGGTTTTTCTTTATTTTTACTATTTGCTACATTGTAGAGTAATAGTGAAGACATCAAAACTATGAAATAACACATATGGAATCATCAACTGTTCTGCCTGCGGCTATGGAACCCTGACCTGTGCTACCTGTCCCAGACCTGCTGTTTTCAACTCTCTAGAGACAGCAGGAGTGGTAGAGATACTCTGAATGATCGGCTATGAAAAGCTAACTGACATTTACCCCTTAGGTGCTGACCTGTTGCACCCTCGACAACCACTGTGATTATTATTATTTTACACTGCTGGTCATATATGAACATTTGAACATCTTGGCCATGTTCTGTTATAATCTCCACCCGGCACAGCCAGAAGATGACTGGCCACCCCTCAGAGCCTGGTTCCTCTCTAGGTTTCTTACTAGGTTCTGGCCTTTCTAGGGAGTTTTTCCTAGCCACCCTGCTTCTACACATGCATTGCTTGCTAGTCTAAAGATGGACAGTTTTTTTGCTTCTTTACTCAGGACAGCAGTTTTCAGCTGTGCTAACATAATTGCAAAAGGGTTTTCTAATGATCAATTAGCCTTTTAAAATGATAAACTTGGATTACCTAACACAACGTGTCATTGGAACACAGGAGTGATGCTGATAATGGGCCTCTGTACACCTATGTAGATATTTCATAAAAAATGTGCCGTTTCCAGCTACAATAGTCATTTACAACATTAACAATGTATATATATATATATAATTCTTTTTTTTTATTGCACATGAGACCTGTCTGATTCACGCCTGTCTCAGTGAGCTAATCCATTGCAGAGGCCGTGGGGATGGCACACCAGTATCACTAGTAGTACATTTACCGTTAATTCCCATAATTTCTCATCTTCAACTTTTGTTTGGTTATGGTCATTTCTGTTAATGCATTCAATGTTATTATTACAGTATTTTACCATTCTCATTGTCGACATGTTATTTGCGGACCGCACAACCCAGGCTACACTTGTGAGGAACAAGTTTTGTTTTTTAAATTAGATTTAGGAGTTGTCAATTTATTCATTGTCGTTTGTTTGTAGTGCTCCTGTCAATGTTGCGTTATGACGCGCACCAGATTATAGATAAAAGTATGCCTAGGTTATTTGGCCTGTGCGCAATTGTAGGCCTTTAAATGTTTCCATTTGGGGTTCTAATAGTATTTCTGATTGTTTTAACTCACCAACATTGTGGAACTTCTCAAAGAAATGTTTTCTTCACCTCAAACAGCAAGGAAACAAAGTCTGTTTCTAGATCCTTTGAGAAGGACAATAGTCCCTCAATGTAGCCTATTTTATGAAAGGGGGGAAAATGTCATGCTCTGATCTGGTGGAAACGTTATAAAATAGGCCTATTTAACATAGTTAGCAATATGTTACTTTTATAATTTTGATTAACCACATGATAATGATTTTGAGATGTTAACATTATTATAAATTAAATGAAACTTTTCCACTATATGTGCATATAAAAATCATAACTGGCACGGTAGAAATAGTAAGATAAACTGGTACTCCAAATGAACAAGGTTGCCGACCTCTGGTGTAGCCTATTAGGAGCGTAACAGCAGGAGCATAACAGCAGAATCTGCAAAGGCCAGCAGCAGCGGGAGGAAGAAGGATGGGAACAGGTTATTTTTCTTCTGGTTAGGCTATCTTGATCTCTGGCTCCCTCGAGTCATTTGTGTGTAATTATTTAATCACAGTGTGCTTAAAGCATCAGTCAAGCTCAGTAGCCTACATATAGTTGATTTTATTAAAACGCATAGCTACCTACACATTCTATACTTTTTGACCAAAATATATTTTTTCAGTCTGGGACAGCCCTATTAGCCAGCAATGCAGGGTGGACATATCCTGTGCTTGTTAAACTAGATTAAAGCCCCATCAACATGGCAGCAGAAATAATGAAGGCCCATGTTATCGGACCTAATGTGGAGAAAGTTGCCGCACCACCGTTTACCCTTTCATGTTGTTCTTGAAGTGACAGTTGAGATTCCCCAGTAGACAGGCCACTGTGTTCGGGCCCTACCTCTGGAAGCATCTTGTCCCTCCCTTAGGCATATCAATAACAGCGTTGACATGCTCTTCCTTCACCGTAATGACTACTAAAATGCCTGTATGTACTTGTATTCTCATGTTTCTTTAATTCACATCAGTTATTATTATTTATTTTTTTAGATTTTCTTTTATTAACAAAATTATTATTATCACTGCATTGTTGGGAAAGAGCACATAAAGTAATAATTTCACTATTGTTTTACACCTGTTGTATCCTGTGCAAGGGGTGAATGTTGGTTTAGTACTTTTTACTACTGTGATTAAATAATGAGGGAAATGGCGCCTGGCAGCTTTTACATTTGTCATGCTTCCTCCCCCGGCCATGACAAATAATTGTACGTAAAGAGGTCAATGCAATGAATCTCTGTCTTGTCTGTCATAAAGACAGGAAAATAATGCACCTGTGGGATTTTTCATTTAAATGTGACATGTTTCAATTGGTTTTGTTTTCTGGCATGTTCATAGGACCGCTTTTGTGTATATACATTAGCTTTCATACAGTGACTTTCTATTGGCCCAAGGCATCCCTGCTACTTTTCATGTAACCTATCTGTCAGTCCATTGTGTATGGTTCAGTGTCTTTGTTTTTCTCATTTAATGTCACCTGTCAGTCCCAAGGGATGTCATTGACAGATGAGGAGAAAATGTTACAGAAAGAAAATTGACATTTTGTCACTCTGATGTTAGAGTTGCTGTGATCTACAGTGAAAATGGTGTGTCAGCTGAGCTGGTTGCTTTCCAACTGGCTGAAATCAATATTTCCAATTACATATGCCAATAAGCCCTAAAGTGGTTATTTACCGCATTAGAACATGGAGGTATGGATTTTAATAAATTACTATAGGTTATAAGAAAATAAGGCATTTGTTTTTCAATGCAGTACTGTTTACTTGAGTTGTACATTTGAGCTATTCAGAACAGTGCACCGTCAGTCGTTCAAGAGTGTTCCCGCTGGGCCCCTGTAGCCCTGCTCTTGGGCAGTAATTCTATAGATACAGGCTGTAACCAGGCACTATACTATCATTACTACCCTGTGAAAATGCCAGCGAGTCAATCCTACTTCTCATTCTCTTGCACTTTCCTGGCTCACTGAATGTCTGCAAAGTGGATTCCTCAAATGTAATAGTGAGAAATACACTCAGTATATCAAACATTAGGAACGCCTTCCTAATATTGAGTCGCACCCCCCTTTTGCCCTCAGAAGAGCATCAATTCGTTGGGGGCGTGGACTCATTGGGGCGTGCTTCCCAAAGTTCTGTCAAGTTGGCTAGATGTCCTTTGGGTGGTGGACCATTCTCGATACACTCGAGACACAAACCGGTGCGCCTGACACCTACTACCATTCCCCGTTCAAAGGCACTTAAAGCTGTTGTCTTGCCTATTGACCCTCTGAATGGCACACATACACAATCCATGTCTCAATTGTCTCAAGGTTTAAAAATACTTCTTTAACTTGTCTACTCCCCTTCATCTACACTGATTTGAAGTGGATTTAACAAGTGACATCAATAAGGGATCATAGCTTTCACCTGGATTCACCTGGTCAGTCGATGTCATGTTTTGTATACTCAGTGTATGTGACAGACTCACACGAAAAACTGTGGAATCCAGAGGAGGAACATTTTTGGAATGCCAAACTCCTGTTGTTGATGTTCAGGGGTTTCGGGGAGCTTGCTTGCTTGCTGACACAAAAATGTGATAATGCAGTTGGCCGGCAGAGATAAGGAAAGTGGCTGCGGCCATTTGATAAAAGGGCTGGTCTGTGGTTGTTGCCGGCTACGAGTGCGGCCAAGGTATGGCTGGGAGGTGGCATTTGCAAACTCTGGAGCAGCTGCTATCGGCCCTGACATTTTAGTGCCTGCTGTCCATTAGTGGCACAGTGGTGGTGCCCACAGCACTGAAAGGTGGTGAGCACAGTGCCCACCACCAGTCTGTTAGCATGTTAATGTCAGGACCCACTTGGCAAAAACTGGTTGAATCAACTTTGTTTCCACGTCGTTTCAACAACAAATAATTCGATATGATGAAGTTGAATCTACATGGAAAACTGACAGGTTGATCATTTTTTGCAAATCCAAAGGGAATTTTGTATTTTTTTTCACCCAACTTTTTTCCTAAATCCAATGAAAGGGTGAAATCTTTTGTTGATTTGACATTGAATTCATGTTAGTTTAGAACTCAACCAAATGTACAGCAAAACTAGACGTTGAACTGACATCTCTGCCCAGTGGGGAGACTGTCAGTGCATCTCCAGACATTACGGTTGTGGCCTCTGGGAGTTTAGACATTGCTATTAGACCAATCTGAGTCTTTGAAATTATAGTTATTTTCCTCTTGGGTATTCGTGGAAAAGCAAGAGCTGCTCGCTCATAAAATTCTTGACTTCTGTGCCGCTGTCATTTCTTATGTCTAATATATGCAAATTGCACATTTTCAATGTTTGTCTGATGTGAGGTTGAGCCTCGCTCTTTGTAAACTAGGGCCATGTTCGGTATCCAGGAAACTGGAGAAAATGTATTAAAACGGAAGAAGTACTACTTGACCTTTATGAACGCACATATTTGTCCTCAAAATGGATCCCAGCCCTTCTGTATGTGTTTTCCAGGTGTGGAAGCGCTCTGGAGCCTGGTTCTACAAGGCCCTGCCCAATTACGTGCGCCCAGGGAAGGAGGGGCAGAGTGGGGCTGCTCTCGGACTGCAAGGGGCCCAGAGAGGAGGGCAGAAGATGGCCAAGAGTTCCACAGTCAGTCAGACCTACACATGGGCATACAGCAAAGGTCAGTCATTCACTCCCCATGTCCACTGTATTAAAGCCTTATGTCCTTATTTGGAATAGTTTAAAATCTATGGGTGAATTTGGTGTCATTGCGGCTTCTGAGACATGCATAGAACTGAATATAATATAACCATCAGTTCTTTATATACAGTACCAGTCAAAAGTTTGCTCATTCAAGTTTTTTTTTTAATTTTTACTTTTTTCTACATTGTAGAATAATAGTGAAGATATCAAAACAATGAAATAACACATGGAATCATGTATAAACAAAAAAAGTGTTAAACAAATCCAAATATATTTTATATTTGAGATTCTTCAAAGTAGCCATCCTTTGCTTTGATGACAGCTTTGCACACTCTTGGCATTCTTTCAACCAGCTTCAAGAAGTAGTCACCTGGAATGCATTTCAATTAACAGATGTGCCTTGTTAAAAGTTTAATTTGTGGAATTTCTTTCCTTCTTTAATGCGTTTGAGCCAATCAGTTGTGTTGTGACAAGGTAGCGGTGGTATACAGAAGATGGCCCTATTAGGTAAAAGACCAAGTCCATATTATGGCAAGAACAGCTCTAATAACAGCTCTAATAAAACACTGGCGTTATCAGAGCGTGACGTATGTTTGTTGTTGTTGAACGCTGTCGAACGCCGAAACAGAAACTTGTCCTGTCCTCTGGCAACGGGCGTCTCAATGGAGATGTTGAGCCCGGAACTGACACAGACCAGAAACAGCTTTGCCACCCTGGATCCATAGGTTCCGGCGCCTTTGTCCACGGCTCTGTCTCCCTCTCCGGTGACTTCTCCCTCGGGTTCAGATCCTCGGAGCGCCCAGCCTCACCATTCAACATCACCAGCTGTCATCATAGGCAGCTCTATGGTGAGAAACATCTCGGTTCCCAAGGCAAAAACCCTGTGCTACCATGGAGCATGAGTACAGGACATAACAAGTCTGCTTCTGACTGTTCTACCACAGATGCCGGGAGCTGACGCTGTGGTAGTCCATGTGGGGTCAAACGACATCAGGAGGGCTAGCTCGGAACATTAACAATGGACTTTAAAGAACTGATTTTAGCATTAAAAGACTGCAAAAAACAGCCAATAATTTCAGGTCCAGTACCATCGTTGGGCCGCGGGTGTGAAAGATTCAGCAGACTGCTGGTATTACACATCTGGCTAAAAGACTACTGTATCTCTGCAGGAGTCACTTTTATTGATAACTTTGACACCTTCTGGAAACAGAAGATACTCTACAGGAATGAAGGAGTCCATCCAAATCATCTTGGCTCCTAGACTCCAGGCTGCGTTGAAACAATGACTGGTAAATGATCCAAGACCAGCTCAGTTAATCCCTACCATTGTGACAATGAGTCGTCATAAATGTACATGATTTTAGGGGCATTGGCAAACTCAATGTAAGTCATTTAATTTATGTACCCCTAATTGCACCGAATACATCTGTTTATCCTACAGCTATTGTAAGCAGTAATCATGAGCCTATACACCAGAGTTACACTGTTAGCACTGAGGCGGTGTGCTATATTAGGAAGACCACTTTATGCAGCTCACCTTGCACTATCAGCTCCAATGTATATAACATGAATAAATCTACCTCTAAGCTTCTCAGTAAAACATAAAAAACAATCAAGCAACCCAGAAACAACATGACATTTGTAGCCTAAGAAACAAGGTCCATGAAGTCAAAGCTTGTAACCGATGACATTCATATTCTGACTATCTCTGAAATTCACCTTTGATGATACAGAAATTCCAATGGAGGCGGTGTTGCGGTCTATATTCAGAACCACATTCCTGTAAAGCTCAGAGACGATCTAATGTTAAATACTGTTGAAGTAATATGGCTACAGGTTCATCTGCCTCACCTAAAGCCCATTCTTGTGGGAAGCTGCTATAGACCACCAAGTGCTAACAGTCAGTATTTGGATAATATGGGTGAAATGCTTGATAATGAATGTGATATCAACAGAGAGGTATATTTTCTGGGTGATTTAAATATTGACTGGCTATCATCAAGCTGCCCACTCTGGAAAAAAACTTCCAACTGTAACCAGTGCCTGCAACCTGGATCACGTTGTCAGTCAATCTACCAGGGTAGTTACAAACAGCACAGGAATTAAATCATAAACATGTGTTGATCACATTTTTACTAACGCTGCAGATATTTGCTTTAAATCAGTATCCAAATCCATAGGATGTAGTGATCACAATATAATAGCCATATCTAGGTAAACCAAAGTTCCAAAGGCTGGGCCTAATATAGTGTATAAGAGGTCAGACAATAAGTTTTGTAGTGATTCATATGTTGATGATGTAAAGAATATTTGCTGGTCTGTGGTGTGTAATGAGGAGCAACTAGACACTGCACTTGACGCATTTATTCTACAACGTAGAAAATAGTAAAAATAAAGAAAAACCCTTGAATGAGTAGGTGTGTCAAATTTTGACTGGTACTGTATTTGTACACCCCTTCAAATTAGTGGATTTCGCTATTTCAGCCACACCCATTACTGACAGGTCTATAAAATCGAGCACACCGCCATGCAATCTTCAAACATTGGCAGTAGAATGGCCTAACTGAAGCGCTCAGTGACTGTCATAGGATGCCACCTTTCCAACAAGTCAGTTTGTTATATTTCTGCCCTGCTAGAGCTGCACCGGTCAACTGTGAGTGCTGTTACGGTGAAGCGGAAACGTCTCGGAGGTGATAGGCCACACAATCTCACAGAATTGGACTGCCGAGTGCTGAAGCGCGTAGTGCGTCAAAATCATCTGTCCTCGGTTGCAACACTCACTACCGAGTTCCAAACTGCCTGTGGAAGAAACGTCAGCACAATAATTGTTTGTCGGGAGCATGTTCTCTCGAGTGATGAATCACGTTTCATCATCTGTCAATCCGACGGAATAATCTTGGTTTGGCAGATGCCAGGAGAACGCTACCTCCCCGAATGCATAGTGCCAATTGTAAAGTTTGGTGGAGGAGAAATAATGGTATTTTGCTGTTTTTCATCGTTCGGGCTAGGCCCCTTAGTTCCAGTGAAGGGAAATCTTAAAGCTACAGCATACGATTACATTCAATATGATTCTGTGCTTTCAACTTTATGGCAACAGTTTGGGGAAGGCCATTTTCTGTTTCAGCATGACAATGCCCCTGTGCACAAAGCGAGGTCCATACAGAACTGGTTTGTCAAAACCGGGGGGAAGAACTTGACTGGCTTGCACAGAGCCCTGACCTCAACCCCATCGAACACCTTTGGGATTAATTGGAAGGCTGAGTGCGAGCCAGGCCTTTCGCCCAACATCAGTGCCCGACCTCACAAATGATTTTGTGGCAGAATGAAAGCAAGTCCCCGCAGCAATGTTCCAACATCTGGTGGAAACCCTTCACAGAAGAGTGGAGGTTGTTAAAGCAGCAAAGGGGGGGGACCAACTCCATATTAATACCCATGATTTTGAAATGTCCACATACTTTTGGTCATGTAGTGTATGTCATTTTCTTAACCCATCTCGTGACTAAAGGACAGCATAGGTTTCATGCTAGCTAATCTTGGGTGTTAGCCTGGGAGAAATTACAGGAGAGACGGTTGGGACGAAAATAACGCAATGTTAACTGACCTGTAATAAAAAAATGTAAAAGGTTAAACAGTGTCTCTAGTTACTTTATAATGTTAGCAAAATATCAACCAATTGAATGAATGTTTAAAAATGACATATGACATCATTATGCCTTAATCAATCGACTTGATGGGTCAGCTTCTCACATAAGCTCTACTCAACAGGTTAGTGGTTACACATATATATATTTAGGATTCTGGGAGTCAGTTACCTTGTGTCAATCCATGGAAATGTGTTGAGTTTTCCACTTGTGAAGAGGAGCGCGCATGACAAGGACAGCTGGAGTGTACTTGATTGGTAGCGCTAAGCATGAATTGTAATTGAAAATGGTGAAAAACATCTCCTTATTCCAATGCTTAATATAAATATTATGTGACACATTTTAGTCCAATTCATATTGTAAGGCAAAATATTGTGGTTGTGCCACATTGCAAGGTTGACGCATTGGTTCATTTTCAGACATTTCTAACCTATAGCGTTCATTATTCAAATCGACACAAACATGACATTATGTCTGATGGTACCTGTACATATGTTGAAAGTAACAAGCATTAGAAATCTGAAACTTGGAGATAAGACGTATTGTGCACTTCTCGCCAACTCCTCCTTTTATTGCTTTATCCTCAAATGTTGTTTTTTTTTCTCTCCAAATGCATCCAAAGGAACTTTGTGACGGGAGCCTGAACAAACGCAGACCCATGTTTTCAAAGTCTCCTGTTTTGTCGGCCTCTTATCTTAATTGGACAGTTCCCATGGAAGACTGAAGCTCTTTTAGAGGAACAAGGTTTAGAAATGTTTGTTCTAACGTGTGTGGGCAGCTTCAAGTCCAATATCTCCTCCCTATACAACAGAAGGTGAATCCATTTTCTCAATTTTGCCTTGTCCCTCCCAGTTAGTCTTTGTTGCCATTCATCTTCAGTAAAATTGTCAAATCTGACAACATGACAATGATAACAGGGAGATGCATCATCATCAATCTATTGTCTCTGTGGAGCTATAACAAATCCTATATATTATTTGCAGTCGTGCTTTGGATGCACCTTACAAGTTTGATAAAACGTTAACAGTGAACGTGGACACTGTTACCCTCACAGCTTTATAACCCACAAGGTCAACCGTTGTCATGTTCACTGAAAGTATCATTGCCTTAGAAAGTGAGTCTTACATTCTAAGGCCCCATCTATGTTCTCTATGGTGGTTCTCAGGGCCACGCTCCTTATCTGTGTGATGCTGAATGGCTAGCTGGGGGCCTCGGAGCACCGCTATATCACATATTTGCTATGACTCACCTGGGAAATGAACAAACAGCCTTTATTGCGAGGCCACAGATGTGATTTGTATCTGACCATGCTCCTGAGCCATTCTAAAAGCACTTGTCGCTGCATTTTCCTCAATAAATATGTTAGTGTCTCTCCAGTTTATTTTCTATCACAATGCTGTAACTGGAGCTGTGTATTTATTGAATCCTGAGCTAAATCCGTATGTCTGAGATATAGGAGGCTGAGCTTAGTTGATATCACCCTGTTTTTGGTAAACAGTTTGTGCCATTTTAGATTTCAACATTCTATAAGCTTGAAGGGCCACGTGTTTTAGCGTGGCATTTATGCTGTATATGTCTGGTGCCTGCTTTCCGACATTAAATCCATGTTTTCAAACCGTTGCATACATGTATGTTCACTGGCCCCAAACTGACAGTGAGAAATGAAGCCCCTCAGTCCATTTCTTAAACTGCATCATATTTATGACAGCATCTTGAAAGAGCAAGAAAATGTGGCCTACAATGGTTGTCGGGAACCCACTGCGTTATTGGTCCCTTATTAAAGATAACGTTAATATGAAATACTACCTGAAATACTAGGCAGCTGGTTGCAATTTGCCTAACCCTTGCAAATAAAACACTGCACAAAATAAAGATTTATATTAAATAAATTGGGTGAGACGTGGATAAAACCCAACCGTCTTTTATTCACGATTCAATTAAGTAGTTCAGTGCAGAGGTGTGTGTGTGTGTGTTGTCTGTGTGTCTGCTGCATAGCTCAGTACACAATGACAGTACCTCGTGCGTGTGTGTGTGTGTGTGCGTTTGTGCATATGCTGTATAGTTCGATACACATCAACTGTGTGTCTCTCCTTAATGTATAGTTCACTACACATCTACCTGTCAGTGTGTGGGCCTGTGGCATGTTTAAGGGGATTTCCATAAAGACTCCCTGTACACCAATAGGTTCATGTTATCAGCTCTACTGTCATGGTCATTAAAGGGATGGACTTGCACTGAAACATACCCTTTCATACAGCCGTCTGTGGAGTCACACATGTAATTATAATCATTAGAATATAAATCATACACCCAGTGTTTTAGACTGTATTTATATACTGTCTACTGTTATTTCAAATGACAGATGAAATAGGTTCCCAAACCATCACCTATTGCTTTTCATCTGCACTTGAGAAGACAATCAACACCCACCCTAACACACACACACATACCATGACATTCAGTGGAGGTTCCTCAGAGGAGGAAGGGGAGGACTAGTGCTTGACTTGGGCAGGAGTTTACCGGAGCTAAGGACCGGCACCTCAAATGTCCTACTGCTTGATGTCCTGTTCCTCTTATACAATATTAGATCAAAAGTAATGTGGAGCTCCTGCACCTAAATATGTATAATACCGGCACCCAAAATGAGTACCGACACCTATTTCAGTCCAAGTCAAGCACTGGGGAGAACCATCCCACTCAGTGAATTTCAGAATAAAAAAAAATTGTTAAACATTAGAAAAGTGATCCTTTTTTAGAAAAAACTATATTAAATATATTCTCGTCACCAAATAACTGATTAAAACACACTGTTGTGCTATGAAAGTCTACAGTAGCCTCAACAGCAAGCTGTAGGGTAGCACCATGGTGTAGTCCTCCTCTGGGTACATTGACTTCAATATAAAACCTAGGAGGTGCATGGTTCTTACCCCCTTCCATAAACTTGCACAGTAATTATGATGACATCTGGAGGACGTCCTCCAACCTATCAGAGCTCTTGCAGCATGAACTGACATGTTGTCCATCCAATCAAAGGATCAGAGAATGAATCTAGCACTGAAAGCATAAGCTACAGCAAGCCCTTGATCATGACTCTCAGTTCCATTACATTTCACCTAAGAGTCATTGGACGAAGGCTTCTTCTGTACGGGGGAGTTTTGTTAAGTGTAAGAACCAACGCTGGAGTAGAGAAGCAGGTAGGGAGAGTGAACATTTCATTTTGCACAGACATGGAACAGGACAGGAACAGCATCAGAAGCGGGTAACACAACGGCACGGTAATTAATGCTGAAGCAGGGAACAGAGCTGGGGAACAGACAGATATAGGGGAGGTAATAACACCGGTGATTGAGTCCAATGAATCGCTAATGCGCGTGACAAGGGAAGCAGGTGTGCGTAATGCTGGGCAGCCTGGCGCCCTCGAGCGCCAGGGAGGGAGAGCGTGACAGTTAAGAGCCCTGACTCTCGGTCTGAACATTAACACACATAGCTTACGCTACGGTTTCGGAAGCGTACGGACCTTATCTTTCATATCAGTGAGAAATAATGATAAAAAAGGTTAAATTGATATACACCTTTATAGGATTAGTGTTCCCACATGGCTATGTTACAGTGCATGTTTACGGAAAACAGATGCAAGACAGAGTCGACTTCCTGTGCTAATTAGCTATCTCCTAATACCTGTGTGTAAACGTAAGACTATCACAAATGTGTTGTCACTGAAAAATACTGACGGCTTTTTAACGTTAAAAAAAAAAAATTTACGTGTTAATGCAGCCAATTTTAGACTACTCAACAATTTGACTCAGAGAGGAATGCTAGTTATGTTAGCTAGCTGGCTAAGGCTCTTCACCACTCCAACTCTTCCAAGTCGAGGTAAGCTTTTGGTTTTATAAAAGTATTGCCACCGGTGTAACTGCTAAACTACGTGCTGTACACTACTGCTTGATTGTAAACTTGGATTGTGGGTTTACTAACGCTTTAGTTGTAGTAGCTATGTTGAGTTTAGCTAATATGGTGACAACAATGTAGGCTGTGTTGCACCGACCGCCACTGATGACATTACATCACATAGCATAAGCTATAGGCTCGCCTATAGGGCCCACTTCACATGTGCTTTCCAATAGGCCAGGCTGAGTCATGGTACGCCATTGTGGTCCCAGCAGGAGCGTAGGGGGGATCAGATGGTGCCGGCAGCTGCGGCTGTGAACCCCATGAACCACGGCCCACCGCCTCGGCGCAGGTGAGCTGATACTGTGTGGCGGAGGCGGGGGAGGGGTAGTGCATAACGCAATCTTGACACTGTGAGACTCCAGCAGGTGTAAAAGCTGATCTGAGTACAGTTCTTAGGAGCTAAGGAAGCATGCAACGTGACACCGCACTGCGTCAGTGGACGGTAACAAGGGGACTTTTCAGGGGTGTAGTACTATAAGGGTGACATTTTCATAGAGCAAAATAATGGTGCACACTGCAAAATTATAATCTTGCAGTGTGATTTAATTTGAGACTTTGCTCCAACAATGTGCATTATAAACTAATAATTAGGAAATACAGGAAACTATTTATGCTCATGTATTTATAATTTAATCACACATTGTTGGAGAAAAGTCTAAAAATAAGTCACATTGCAAGATTATAATATTTTGCACTTGGCACAATTGTGTTGCACTAGAAAAATATAGCCTTAAATCCTGTTCTGGAGTGATTGGAGTGAACACCTTACTATTTTATGAACTACAGTATAAAGTCTCAATATAATAAGACTCAGTATAATGAGACTCAATATAAATGTGACTTCCACATGTATAGTAGTGATTTCCATGCAGCTACACTCTTAGAAATAAATGGGTTATTTTACTGTCCCCATAGGAGAACCCTTTGAAGAACCCTTTTTGGTTCTAGGTTTAACACTTTTTTCTAAGAATGTACCTGTACACTTCTCTAGTGCATTTATAACACGGCTTGAAATTACCCAAACGAGTGGCGCTCAAAACCAATTCCAGCCTTGTTTTGTGAGTGTGCATGCAGTGATACAGTATCTCTCCCTACCTAGACAGAGTCATGAAGTGCTCTCATCAGGGAAGTGTGAGATTGAGCCCTGAGAGCACCAGGACACACACTGGTCTGGCCACAGTACTATTTACAGCTTTAGACGGGGCCTTGTGGCTGTTGCACAACATGGAGAGAAACTGGGCTCTAAAGATAGGGAGATGATTCACTGTCTAACGACTGCCTCGGCTCAATAAAATATTGACCAGGTTATAACACTTTTTTTCGAATACATTTGTTTTTGGAGGACGGGTTTGTTTTACTTGTTTGGGTGGGTGTATTTTTGTATTAGTTGTGTGTGTTTGTGCATGATTGCGTGTGTGCATATATTAATCAGCTTTTTTGTTGTTGGTACGAGGCACAAAACTAGTCCTTTTACTAACCAAACAACAACCATGTCCAGAATAGCATCTCACTAATTATTCATAACAACATTGACCTATGTTGTTTGGAATCGGGCATAGAAAAACCTATTTTGATTGACCTCGCCCTACCCATCTAGATGAAGGGTGTCCCTCTGCTAGCGTCCCAAATAGCGCCCTATTCCCTATGTAGTGCACTTCATAGGAAATATTGTGTCATTTTTCTGGGGTTAGATTTCGGTTGGCTCCGACCATCTATCAGTTCTTTGACCTCGACAGTGACGTGCCCCGAGCTAATTTGAATTAATGTTCACGGGTTAATCAGAGATAATTTATGTAAATCCCAAAATGGGTTTCATTAGTGTGCCTAAAATTATGGTATTTGGCAGTTCTTAGCGAGTAATGGTGATAATGCCCCGCAATTGATGGGTTCATAGAAGGCAATGGGTGGTTATTTTAGGATGAGTGGGTTCGGGGTTGACATGGAGGGAGAGCTAGGATTGCTCTCTCTCTGGACAATACCTTTGGAACTCATTTCAGTCAATAATTTTAATGGGAAATTCCCTCTGTTTTCTGTCGAGGGGGATCCCATTGAATGTGTATTTTGAACAGTATTGTACTGTGCTGTGCTGTTTTCAAAAAAAGTGTACTGTACTATCTTTAATCAGGTCAAGTGAACCTGTCCCACATCCATTCTTCTTTTATCTGATTGCTGATCTATTTGCTGATCTATTTGCACTGACTCTCCAACCCTTAGCACGCACACACACACACACACACAGTCAACACAATTAAAAAAAAATATTATATTCAACTGCGCAAACCAAGACACTACTTACTTCATACTTGACTTAGCACATTAATTAGCCTATTGTGTACATATCAGGCTATTACTATGCATTCTACATCTTCTATTACTATGCATTCTACATCTTCTATTACTGTGCATTCTACATCTTCTATTACTGTGCATTCTACATCTTCTATTACTGTGCATTCTACATCTTCTATTACTGTGCATTCTACATCTTCTATTACTATGCATTCTACATCTTCTATTACTATGCATTCTACATCTTCTGTTACTGTGCATTCTACATCTTCTGTTACTGTGCATTCTACATCTTCTATTACTGTGCATTCTACATCTTCTATTACTTGCTATTTTTTGATTTGACTCTTATTATTGATTATTGTACTGCAATGTGGAGGGAGCTAGCACACATGCATTTTGCTGTACCTTTTACGCCTGCGTAAACTGTGTACGTGACAATATATTATATTTGATTTGAATCGCAAAACTGTCCATTCTCCTTGCCTTTGACCTAAAACATTTGTTACTGTTAAAAGACAATGGCGTTGCATACCATTGCTCACATTATTATCATCAATAAAATGTGCTTTCATTGACTTGGGTGACAATCTACTCCTTTCCCACTAACAGGATGAAGCTCTCTCACTAAGTGGTGGGCCTGAATACTAAGTACACCATTTGGCAACTAAAAAGGGAGGCATACAATCTGTTATTCAGGATAAACACTGCATAAATTCACACTGTGTGCTTTCTTACACCGAAACCCATTTTAACATCACACTTTGAAGGTGATGATAAATATTGAAAAATGCAGATGGATGTCCCTTGCCCATGAGTTGTGCTTCAAATGATTTGTTCAAAGGCATGAGTCATATTTGAAATGAACAAGATCAATTGAAATGAAAGATCTCTCTCTGAAAGCCATTACTCTTCATTTAGTTTGTTTGCCGCCCCTGTCGATTGATTGTTTAATGAGATGGGAGGAACATTATGCCAAAATCAACATGTAGCGAGATCGCAAAATACCACTGGTTTCCCTTTTTTCATTTTCCTTTTTAAAGGAGAGTGGAATCCCAGTTGTATTTTCAGATGTTATTGTTATAGATAGACAATTGTTAATGGGAGGAGAGATTAGGGTTGAATGAGACCTACAGGTTAGAACAGTGGGATTAGAGCAGTGGGCACGCTAACCTGTACTCAATATATGCTGCAGTGTTACCCACTTTACCAGCCAGAGGCACTCCTTTTTTCCTTTCAGCCTTTTGCTGTGCAGCTCTGTGTTTTTTGGGTGAATGCGCAGCTCCCCTGGACATAGTTTTGGGGTTACGTTCCTTGTTCACAGGGCACAACGGAAGGAAATTGTACATATGGTATCCTCAGAGAATTCCTGTCGAGCAGCAAGATGTACTGTGTTAGGTTCTAATTTCTGGTACAGTAATCCAGACGGACTCAGAGAAATGCTCAGACTAAATGTATTCACCACACTAGGTGTTGCAGCTGCAAAAGCCCCATACAGATCACAAGCACATATTTTTCTTAACTTCCTACTAGACCCCCCCCCCCCCCCCCCTTTCCGATCATGCCCCCTTCCATGTCTAGGATGAAGGAACTGAGTTGGTTCCTCATGTTGGAGGTATTGTGTCCCAGCTTGAGTCCAGAACCTTTGTACTCCTCCGTACCTTTCACAGATCTTCTTATCAGGAGAGGCCTTGAGTTATGTGGAGTACACATTCCTACAGTCCACTAGATAATTACACTTCTCATACACAAAGAGCTTAAACCTAACAATACTTTCAATCCCTAAGAATATATAAAAACTGGCCTGTGGGGCTGACAGAGTTCGGTCTGGTGCAGGAGGGACAATGAGACAGAAGTCTGCTCCCTTGGCCGTATTCATCAGGCCAGATTGAAGAGCTGGGTGGTATTTCACAGGGCCCATGAGAAAGGAGTGAGAGAGGGGGTGTGTGTGTATCCGTGTTACAGACACGCATAACAGCGTGTGTGTGTGTATGCGCATCTGTGTATATGCGAGTCAATAAGAAAGCGTGTGTGTATAAGTGAATTAGACTGCGTGTGCGTATGTGGAGAGAGGAAGAGAGAAAGGATGGCGTATAGCACACACTCAGTCCCTGCATTGCCAGCCTTCCCACCTGATTGAAACCACAGCAGTTGGGCAGCGGAAAATAGGAAGACAGACCGGCGCCGGTCTCCCAGTCTAGGGCTGTTACAGTGACCGTATTACCGCCACACCAGCAGTCACTAGTCATGACCGCAGTCAAATTCCACGTGACCGTTTTGTCACGCTAACTACGCTTCTCCAAAACTGCGCTCTGATGGTCATTGGTAGCGTAGCAAACTTGCTAATGGCCTCTTATCAGCATTCTATTTTCCCTCTAATCCCTCTGACGTCAATGCAAATGCAATGGGAAACACTTCATGAGAGCCCTGGCATTCAGTTTGAGCAGAGTAGGATCATCAGTTGCGCAGAGAGAGCCAGCTCCTCATAGCTGGTTGATGCATGGAATGAAATAAGTGTTCCTATAAGCTCATGTTGCATAACATTTCAATAAGCTATGCCATTGCGTGAGAAAACTGAGTTTTTATGGCCTCTATTTAAGAGGAGGATCCCATCAGTTTTCTATAAACTATTCTCTTATGGAATACGCCAGGAGGTGCCGATTCTTCGTATATTCAATTGTATTATTCTTAGTATTAAACAATATAAAGTAATGCCACAGGAATTATAAGTAAATCTTGTCTGCTAAATGAGCTAGTGTAGCCCACAGCCATGTTGCGTAGCCAGATCAGGGCCTAAGATATGGACAACTCAGAATATGCTATTCTGTTCTTCTGAAATAGGCTACATTTTCTTCATATCATGTTTGTTTAGACCTGTCTAAAATAAATAATGTAGACCTTACAGTGAAATGCTTACTTACAAGCCCTTAACCAAAAATGCTTTAAGAAGTTAAGAAAAACATGTTAAGTAAAAATAGATAAGTAAAATAAAAAATATGAGTAACAAATATTTAAACAGCAGCAGTAAAATAACAATAGCGAGGCTATATACAGGGTGTACCGGTACAGAGTCAATGTGTGGGTGCACAGGTTTGTCGAGGTACTTGAGTTAATATGTACATGTAGGTAGAGTTAAAGTGACCATGCATAGATAAAAAACAGAGAGTAGCAGCAGCGTAAAAGAGGGGTCTGGGTAGCCCTTTGATTAGCTGTTCAGGAGTCTTATGGCTTGGGGGTAGAAGCTGTTAAGCCTTTTGGACCTAGACTTGGCGCTCCGGTACCGGTTGCCGTGCAGTAGCAGAGAGAACAGTCTATGACTAGGGTGGCTGGATTTATAATGGATTTATTGTGAAGGTGTAGGCTATATTATATGGATTTATGAGACTTTTTAAAATGTAGATGTTCCAAAGGTCTGCATCAGTGGCTTGTAGGCTATGTCTGGAAGCCAGCAGATGCTAAATGGGTTTATGTTAATTAACGGTCAATTACCGTGAGACCTGCATTTATTTTCTTGACAATCACCAGCTGACAAAATGTTGTGACCGCCACAGCCCTACTGCTATAATCCCCTATTGACGTTTCCTCTTGTCTTGCTTGTCCGTCTGTCTGCAGTGGTGTCTAGTGGCAGCGAGTCGGACCACAGTGAGGGCAGCGTGGAGAGCAAGGTGTCCAACCACATTCTGCATGAGGGCAAGCAGCGCACCGACTCAGGTACATCCCTCTGGAAGTATACCTTCTCTCTGTAATTTCAACAGCCTGACCCTGCCATGCATATGACAACACAAATATACACAATGGAGTAATACAACATTTGATTTTGAGATAATATGGCGGTAAGACAGTACTAAGCGTATAAGCCTTTTATCAGCTATATTCTTGAAGAATCAATGGGTATAGGAATCAAAATTAACAGCAAAACTATTGAATAACAGGAAATCTTCGAGACTGTGCCTTTGACCCCTTGGCCCTGTGTGTTTGTCCACAGTGTTCAATGGGGGGCCGATCGGGACCCGCACAGGGCTGGGATGGTGCCCACATGGCAGCCTGCTGTCAGAGAGCCGCTCCAGCCTAGCCAGCGAGCCTCCCCACAGCACCGCCCCCCTAGCAGCCCCCCCTGAGGACTACAACACAGACCACAGCCAGCCCTCCCCTAGTGAGTACACCCATATGCACATCTAGAACTCGACATTGTCTATGTGGCTTCAGTGGCTCAGTGTGTTAGACAGAGCATGATGCTGGCAACATCAGGGTTGTGGATTTACATCCTGCATTAGCCAAATATGTGTGACTGTCAATGTCGCCTTGGATAAAAGTCCCTGTCAAATGGCCATATTATATTACTACATCTATCCATACCCGGGGTGGGTTGTAATCCATCAAACCACGTCCTTCCCCTCTGTTCTCGTTGACTCATTTCTGTGCACCTGGCAGTACTGGATAGATTTGAGCAATTTGGGACAGATGCCAAGAGGGGCACCTGTTTTCTCTCTCCTTCCCGTGTTGCGTTCCCAACAATAATATTTCTAAATGCAGAAGAGATATGTGCACACCTACTAAGACGCTGAGCTCATGAACATCCTTAGATGCTGATGGTGCTGAGCAGCTTCCCAGCCAAGTGGGCCTACATCAGACTAGAAGAAACCTGAACACGAATGTTTACTGAACTGGACCCCCTTAGCCCACTGGCAAACTGAGTAAAGCTCCTGTTTTCTACCCCAGGAAGGAAACCCAGTCCTCAGGGGTTCTTGCTCCAACAAGACCCCCCTACCTGTTTCTGTTTCTGCCAGTGGGTGCGGTGAAGTGCCACTATGGGGTGCCCATGTTTCCTCTGTGCCCCAACTGCTACCCCTGCCCTCCAGAGGCAGAACGCTCGCTGGCACAACTCGAGCCCAATTAGACCTCATTTGTACAGCGAATGTGTCAGGTGGCAGGTTGCCTGTATCACCAATTTGTACAGCCCAGTGCCAGCTGTTTTTAAAGTTAACAACTATTTTTCAAGTGCTCACTTGAAACACTTGAAAATAAAAAATAAACACCCTTCCCAACATTTTTGGGCCTTTATGCATTCCTACAAAGAAAACCATTTGTCACATTTCACACACTCCTCTTTAATCTGCCCTTTTTCCTGTATACTTTTACATCATTAAACATAGGACATACTGCATCACCAACGCCAGCTACCACTGTCCGATGCCATAAATGTGTCGGCTGACTTTTCAGGATAATGACTTCATTTGCATTTACTACAGAAGCCGTTAGCCAACTAGCGAAACGACTGCCTCTGCACCACTATCCCCCTTTCCCTTTCCCACTAAATTTAAAAGGACACAAATACATCTCTGCCAAATAGTTGGGGATAGACTGCATGGATAATGGTCCACAGATTCTCTCACTTTCTTATCTACTTCTCCCCCTAATACCCTGCCGCTGTAATTCATTAACAATACAGATTTTATTTATTACAATGTGGACTGTTGAATGCGCCACTGCATGGATGTCCTCCAGGGAAGCTGGAGAACGGATTTCTATTTGTCGGGTATTGATTTTTGTCGCCTGCAAGTGATGAGCAGTCAATCAGAACATAATGGGGTTTATCCCTATGCAAGTTTCCGGGTCTCCCACAGTCACTGATTTGTTTTCACTCAATATCGTCCTGTTTCAAGCCACTTATGGATTAGTCAGTGCAATTAGTCAATACCACAATTTCTTCATTTGACTCTTATGTGCCTGTATATAACGCAGCAGCGCCATTTAATATGTGTTCGTGTTCAACCAAGCTTAAATAACACCCGTTATTTGTGTGTTATTATATTGGAGTTTTTTTGATCAGATTTCCCATTAGATCTTGGTTTTAGGATTGATTTGTGTTAAAAAAAAATCAGACGCTCAAATCAAATCAGATTTTATTGGTCACATACACGTGTTTAGCAGATGTTATTGCGGGTGTAGCGAAATGCTTGTGGTTCTAGTTCTGACAGTGCAGCAATATCTAACAATGTCACAACATATACCCAATACACACAAATCTAAGTAAGGAATGGAATTTAGAATATTTAATATATGGACGAGCAATGTCAGAGCGGCATAGACTAGAATACAGTAGAATAGTATATAATACAGTATATACATATGAGATGAGTAATGCAAGACATGTAAACATTATTTAAGTGACATTATTAAAGTGACTAGTGTTCAATTTATTAGTGGCCAATGATATCAAGTCTGTAGGTAGGCAGCCGCCTCTCTGTGCTAGTGATGGCTATTTAACAGTCTGATGGCCTTGAGATAGAAGTCTCTCGGTCCCAGCTTTGATGCACCTGTACTGACCTCGCCTTCTGGATGATAGCGGGATGAACAGGCAGTGGCTCGGGTGGTTGTTAGCCTTGATGATCTTTTTGGCCTTCCTGTGACATCGGATGCTGTAGGTGTCCTGGAGGGCAGATAGTTTGCCCCCGGTGATGCGTGGGGTGTTACAGTCCGACAGGATGCTCTGTTGTGCATCTGTAAAGGTTTGTGAGGGTTTTAGGTGACAAGCCAAATTTCTTCAGCTTCCTGAGGTTGAAGAGGCGCTGTTGCGCCTTGTTCACCACACTGTCTGTGTGGATGGACCATTTCAGTTTGTCAGTGATGTGTACGCCGAGGAACTTAACTTTCCACCTTCTCCACTGCTGTCCCATCGATGTGGATAGAGGGGTGCTCCCTCTGCTGTTTCCTGAAGTCCACGATCACCTCCTTTGTTTTGTTGACGTTGAGTGAGAGGTTATTTTCCTGGCGCCACACTCCCATAGCCCTCACCTCCTCCCTGTAGGCTGTCTCGTCATTGTTGGTAATCAAGCCTACTACTGTTGTGTCGTCTGCAAACTTGATGATTGAGTTGGAGGCGTGCTAGGCCACGCAGTCATGGGTGAACAGGGAGTACAGGAGGGGGCTGAGCACGCACCCTTGTGGGGCCCCAGTGTTGAGGATCAGCGAAGTGTAGGTGTTGTTTCCTAACTTCACCACCTGGGGGCGGCCCGTCAGGAAGTCCAGGACCCACTTGCACAGGGTGGGCTTCAGAACCCAGGGCCTCAAGCTTAATGATGAGCTTGGAGAGTACTATGGTGTTGAATGCTGAGCTATAGTCAATGAACAGCATTGAATGGTAGCACACTTTCAATGTAGTCAATTTTAATTTGACTCCCTTTCAGACACAACCTGCATTGTCTAGACCTGAGTAGTTTTTAATGACATTTAGCAGACATTGTGTTGTTTACTAGTAATATTTACTGCAATCCAAGGCACTGAAGGTGCAAAAGGAGCTATATGGTCATTTTTTTCCAAAATTATATTTCTTGATTTTTTTACCACTGTATTTGTACCTCCAAGCATTGGAGATAATGCAACCAAGGACAGACGACTGTTCTCCCTTGAATTAATGATTGACATTATAAGACACAAACTAAAAAGGGAAGAATGTCAACCTAATATCACCCCAATCAACATTTCTTAACTCAATCAACATTTCTTAACTCAATCAATATTTTCACTCTACACGATATGAAATCACATTGGTTGGCTTTGTTGTGCGATCCTTCAATGAAGCTTTGAGCCCACGCACAACCTGCATCTTTATGTTCATGTTGCTTTGTTTTGATGTAGTCTTTCAAGCATCTTTCTCTGTGTGTCACTACAAAGGTAACAGTGTGCAGCTGTGTGCCAGCTCGAGTGGAAATTGAAAAGAACCCATAAGGCTCTCACAGTAGTCGCTGTAGGTCTTCGATTGATTTGCCTGATGGGAGGGAAAATTGTTTGTCGGTCTCTGTGAATAACCCTTCCGCACCCCCGCATGCCCCAGTCCTACGCTTCCAACCATTATTCACTCCTCCTTCTCCTCTCTCTTCCTCACTTCATTTATCTAATCCACCTTGACATTTTCAGAAGTTTTCTGCTATTCTTTTTTTCTTCTTCTTTACACCGAGGTCGTATAATCGCACTTCATCATTGTGCACTCGTTTTTGGAGTAACCCCTCACTCTCTGATGCAGAAAGCCTGCCATGGCGTTTCAACGAAGGTTCTCTAAATGAAAAATTACCGGAGGGAGTCGGCACTGAAGAGGAAACGCTTAAACACCACTGCCAGTTGCAGCAGTTTCATTTTTTCCTGTGTACGCTCGTCGTTCTAACACAACATATGTTGGCAGTCGTGTTGACAGTTGCATTTAGATGTTTTCCTTAAGAGTTACTCTAACATTACCTTCAGTTAACCTGATTAGAAAAGGAAATGTGCATCTGTGACTGACTGGCTCAAAATCGGTCTTATGTAGGCCCTACACCCAAACAAGGGCACTGCGTTCATCCACCTCTGGCCTGCTCGCCTCCCTACCTCTGAGGAAGTACAGTTCCCGCTCAGCCCAGTCAAAACTGTTCGCTGCTCTGGCACCCCAATGGTGGAACAAACTCCCTCACGACGCCAGGTCAGCGGAGTCAATCACCACCTTCCGGAGACACCTGAAACCCCACCTCTTTAAGGAATACCTAGGATAGGATAAAGTAATCCTTCTAACCCCCCCCCCCCCTTAAAAGAGATGATGCACTATTGTAAAGTGGTTGTTCCACTGGATATCATAAGGTGAATGCACCAATTTGTAAGTCGCTCTGGATAAGAGCGTCTGCTAAATGACTTAAATGTAAATGTAGCAACATTTGAAATTGTTTTTTTTTTTTACATTGGATAAAAGTAGAGACTGGTATATCATGCACTGCATTTGAGGAACAATGGGAAAGTAATTCTGCTTTGAAAGTTGATGAACTTGTAAACTCACTTTTGAGAAAGCTCTCCTTTGTCTACACCCATTCAGCATTGTTCACACCCTCTTAAACCAGCCCCACCCATCTCTTTAAGGATTCACATTTGAGGCCATGTGTTAAACAGTGAGTAGTGTAGTAAAGATTAAGACTGAAAGTGATAAAAGTAGTAGCCTACAATAAGGAAAAATTCCAAGTAAACAAAGTGTCCAAATAAAAAGATTTTATAAATATTAGATTACGCTTACTCAGACACACTTGTCTAAATTGATGGGTCATGTGAAAGACATGCTATAACCCCCAGCCACATCCAGTGGTGGAAAAAGTACTAAATTGTCGTACTTGAGTAAAAGTATAAATCATTTAAAATTCCTTATATTAAACCAGAAGGTATAATTAGAACATTTTTATTTTTATTGACGGATAGCCACGGGCACACTACAAGACTCAGACATAATTTACAAACGGAGCGTTTGTGTTTAGTGAGTCTGCCAGATCAGGTGCAGCAGGGATGACCAGGTATGTTCTCTTGATAGTGTATGAATTGGACAATTTTCTTGTCAAAATGTAACGGGTACTTTTGGGTGTCAAGGAAAATGTATGGAGTGAAAAGTACATTATTTTCTTTTGGAATGTAGTGAAATGAAAGTAAAAGTTGCCAAAAATATAAATAGTAAAGTAATGTACAGATATCCCCAAAAAAGACTTAAGTAGTACTTTACACCACTGACCATTACATTAACATACTTTATATACTGTTACACATACACGTATCACATAGTTTTCCATACATAAGTTAAGGCCATGCAACCTGAGTTGAAACCTGAGTGAGGTGCACATGTACAGTACATAAACAGATGCATGCGCCATATATTTATTTGGTGGACACTTGATACGGTCACATGATATTGTTGTGCTATGTCACAATATCATGTTACGACCACACATATCAATATTCATTTTATATATCAATATTTTGCTAAGTCTTGCTAACTGGATGGGTCTCTAAGGCGTAAAAGGTACAGCCAAATGGTTACTTGCATAGTAGCAATATCAGAAATAGATATATAAATATCAATATAAATAAAATAATATACAGTATGTACAAGAACAATATCAATAACGATATCAGTGATAGACGACGTAGTTATATGCATACAATCAGGGGTAAAGTGGCTAAGCAGCAGGATAAAAAAAAAATTGTAGCAGCAACGATTTGTTGTTAGGAGAGAGCCTGTTTCTGTCCTTCCCTTGACTTTGGTGCAGGGCATGTGATGTCCATAGCCTCTTCGTCGCAAAACTGATCTTCTCAAAAAGATACGTTTGTCTAGCTGTGTCCAGTCCAGGTGGTGCTTGTACAGGCAGACCATCTATGGGAGGAAGGATGTCAGCGTTGAGTCCGAACACTCCTTGGCGACAACAACACCAGGCTCCAGAGCATCGAAGCTGTAAAACAGGAAATAACAGCAACAAATTAAAAGACATTTCTACCCTGCACAACATCAATTCACCTCCCAAGTTTAGATAAGAAGAATAACCTCATACAAAGAAATTCATTTTTTACCTGAAGTTCTGGTACTGCTTGATCTGTGGCAGCGGCCTGAAGTACGGAGTCAGGTGTTGTTGCCAGCCATAGCTTTCCACCAGCACTGTACCATCCTCCAGTCCAACCAGCTGTGGGATGTTGACCCATGTCACAGTGCTGTCCTTCACAACACCAGCAATCTCAGACGTGTTCACTCTGGTCTTTCTGAAGCGCTGCTTGATATGGCTGAAGCACCAGTCAGGGGCAAACTTGGTGTGGCCTGTGATCAGGAAGTGAAGGTCCAGACTGTGGTGGAGCTTGTGCATGGTCCGCCAAGCACAATACCAGAGCACAAACCAGTTCATGATTTTGGTCACTGCAGTTATCACAATTCAGGTACACACCTGTTTCCCCAACTCCGTAGTTGGTGGAGAAATGGTGCATGTAGTTGATCTGCGCTGCTGCAGACTGCAACCCCTTTTATTAAATAATACGTCCTGTGTCGTTTCCGTTTAGTTTGCACAGCTTCTTTGGCCCATTGTGTTCCACTGATTTCAAAACTCAGTCAATTTCTTCCATCAGAAGACTACAATGTCTTCTTCAATGACAATGTTTTTACCTAAATCAGGGATTTCCTCATCGTCTGATTCATTTTAGAGTCAGAGAGAGTCAGCATGGCACGATCGTCCTCCAGAAAGTAGTCCATCACAACTTTTCCCCACTGACCTTTGTTGATAGCGCCTGATAAATTCAGGGCAGCAATGTTATTGAGAGCAGTAGCAGCATATTTGCAGTTCTCCATGGCTAACGTTATATCTTTGGAAGAAACTGCAGTAGAAAGGATTATCTACGCATAACGAGCAGCTCATTTTATAGACACAAGATGCTACACCGCAGACCAATCTGAAACCATCTCTCGGCATGTCCAGCCCACTCATTATCTCAGCCAATCATGGCTAGCTGGAAGGTTCCTTGCTTTTTCTTTGGCTGAACCAACTAGGCTCGAAATGTAACAACTTTATTCATATTTACAGATGGCATAAACGTTTGTTATTAAGGCACATGAAAGTTCACATGTTCGAGAAGGCATTTCTGCCAAAAAACACATTTTGATAAAAAAAATATTTTTTACGTTCAAATGGCTCTCCTGTGAAGTCGTGACTTGCGACATATGCCTAGTTTCCTGAATCGGGTCACACATTCCATGTGCCACTCCGTAATGGTTTACTGAGTCTTAATAAAGGGGAACTGCCTCATAGAACCAACTTCTCTGGTTATAAACTGCTTATGTGGCATCGATATGAGTCAGGAACATTAATTATTGTGTCAACATTGACTACAAAGTGTAAATAGGATTATTTTGGTCATAAAGTCAGTTTTGTCCAAAATTATATCTGGAAGTGAGTGCGTCACGATGGGTATGGATGGGTTGGGTATGGATTACTTACATGCCCACTTTGCCAATGATGTCCAATTGCCCAGAGACAAGGTGTGGTCCTCCCCCAGCTGCCATGTGTTTTGGACATGTTGCACCTGCAACACACGCACACTTACTCAACATAACAGTGAAAATGGGCTTCCATAAAGTTGGCACAAACCTCTAATGCATTCAACAATATTGAGCAGTTTGTCGAGGAATGGATTACATATAACAAACGTATGACATGATGGCTGTGACTGGTGTGTGGTTAGTAGCTAGCTAGCTATAATACTGTAGTACTGTGATGTAACTAGCTAAATACATAGCCTCTCCCTAATGTTTAATGTCATAGAGAGGATGATTTGAATAGCTAACATTGCAACTGATGATAAGGTTTGATAAGATGTAACGTTAGCCAGCTTGCTATCGATAATGTGTTTAAAATCGAACTGGCTAGCTAACATTAGCTAGCTAGCCAATTAGTTTCAACCCATACAATGATATTGATAACTTACCCGGATTGAAAAGTTAGGTAACTAGCTACTTTTATGAGAACAGGTATTTTGTTTGGGTTCACACTTGTTCTCGATAACTTAGGCCCTGGCGACATTCTGCCTTTACTGTAATGGAATTGGGAGTTATGATCAAGGACTAGGTTAGTTAACGCTAGCTAGCATTTGGGGTCTTCGTCTACCACTAGGGCTAAAACAACATGCCTGTTCTCATAAAAGTGTGTGTATTTTCTAGGGAAAAAATAAATGAAGGATAATCTTTTTAGCTAACATGCTACAAATACGTGTCAGCAAGCATTCAGCAACGTAGCATTACACAGCTGATTGCATATGGTGCTTGTAAGACAACTTGGAACTCTGAAAAAAACAAGGTCAATCATGACGTCAGTGATCTTCAGATCATAAAGTCGGAGCTCAAGAAAGATGCCAGAGTTTCCGACTTGTAATTCCGAGTTGGGTGACCATCCAGAACGATTTTTCCCAGTCGGAGCTCGTTTTTTCCCAAGATGTCTTGAACGCACCGAAGTCGGAAGTCTGAGATTACCGAGTTCCAAGTTGTTTTGAACGCGGCAATGGCAACGGAGTCAGCATCACTGGCCTGAATCTATTCTGTACTTAGTCACTCTATTAATATAATTACTTCCAAACAAGAGAGAATATTTTTTTCTCGCTATATGTTTATTGAGTGATTATATATTATTTAAGTCTCCGTCTAATTAGAATAGACCATAGAAATAGAATAGAATTCCATACTAGTTCTGTTACAGCTGAAGATATGTATGCTTCTTGTTCTATCTGTGGTTGTACTCTACACACAACTTATTTTCATTTGCTAGGTAAAGTGTATGCATACTGCCTTTATAAGCAAATCAATATGATAGCCTATTTACAGCAGAACATTTTTCGTCTTTGTAACAAAAACACCCCCATCAATTTTTTGTTGTTGATACATGTACAGTACCAGTTAAAAGTTTGGACACACCTACTCATTCCAGGGTTTTTCTTTATTTTTACTATTTTCTACATTGTAGAATAATAGTGGAGACATCAAAACTATGAAATACCACATATAGAAACATGTAGTAACCAAAAAAGTGTTAAACAAATCCAAATATATTTTAAATTTGAGATTCTTCAAAGTAGCCACCGTTTGCCTTGATGACAGCTTTGCACACTCTTGGTATTTTCTCAACCAGCTTCATGAGGTAGTCACCTGGAATGCATTTAAATTAACAGGTGTGCCTTTTTAATTTTTGGAATTTATTTCCTTCTTAATGCGTTTGAGCGAATCATTTGTGTTGTGACAAGCTATTTATTTATTTAACCTTTATTTAACCAGGTAGGCTAGTTGAGAACAAGTTCCCATTTGCAACTGCGACCTGGCCAAGATAAAGCATAGCAATTCGACACATACAACAACACAGAGTTACACATGGAATAAACAAAACATACAGTCAATAATACAGTAGAACAAAAGAAAACAAAAAGTATATATACAGTGAGTGCAAATGAGGTAAGATAAGGGAGTTAAGGCAATAAATAGGCCATAGTGGTGAAGTAATTACATATAGCAATTAAACACTGGAATGGTAGATGTGCAGAAGATGAAGGTGCAAGTAGAGATACTGGGGTGCAAAGGAGAAATATAAATAAATAAATACAGTATGGGGATGAGGTAGGTAGATAGATGGGCTATTTACAGATGGGCTATGTACAGGTACAGTGATCTGTGAGCTGCTTTGACAGCTGGTGCGTAAAGCTAGTGAGGGAGATATGAGTCTCCAACTTCAGAGATTTTTGCAGTTTGTTCCAGTCATTGGCAGCAGAGAACTGGAAGGAAAGACGACCAAAGGAGGAATTGGCTTTGGGGGTGACCAGTGAGATATACCTGCTGGAGCGCGTGCTACGGGTGGGTGCTGCTATGGTGACCAGTGAGCTGTGAAGGCGGTGCTTTACCTAGCAGAGACTTGTAGATGACCTGGAGCCAGTGGGTTTGGCGACGAGTATGAAGCGAGAGCCAACCAACGAGAGCGTACAGGTTGCAATGGTGGGTAGTGTATAGGGCTTTGGTGACAAAACGGATGGCACTGTGATAGACTGCATCCAGTTTGTTGAGTAGAGTGTTGGAAGCTATTTTATAGATGACATCACCGAAGTCGAGGATCGGTAGGATGGTCAGTTTTATGAGGGTATGTTTGGCAGCATGAATGAAGGATGCTTTGTTGCGATATAGGAAGCCGATTCTAGATTTAATTTTGGATTGGAGATGCTTAATGTGAGTCTGGAAGGAGAGTTTACAGTCTAACCAGACACCTAGGTATTGGTAGTTGTCCACGTATTCTAAGTCAGAGCCGTCCAGAGTAGTGATGCTGGGCGGGCGAGCAGGTGTGGGCCTGTGATCGATTGAATAGCATGCATTTAGTTTTACTTGCGTTTAAAGGCAGTTGGAGGCCACGGAAGGAGAGTTCGTCTGGACGTTAGTTGGACGTTAGTTAACACAGTGTCCAAAGAGGGGCCAGAAGTATACAGAATGTTGTCGTCTGCATAGAGGTGGATCAGAGAATCACCAGCAGCAAGAGCAACATCATTGATGTATACAGAGAAGAGAGTCGGCCTAAGAATTGAACCCTGTGGCACTCCCATAGAGACTGCCAGAGGTCCGGACAACAGGCCCTCCGATTTGACACACTGAACTCTGTCTGAGAAGTAGTTGGTGAACAAGGCGAGGCAATCATTTGAGAAACCAAGGCTGTCGAGTCTGCCAATAACAATGTGGTGATTGACAGAGTCGAAGGCCTTGGCCAGGTCGATGAATACGGCTGCACAGTAATGTCTCTTATTGATGGCGGTTATGATGTCGTTTAGGACCTTGAGCGTGGCTGAGGTGCACCCATGACCAGCTCTGAAACCAGATTGCATAGCGGAGAAGGTACGGTGGGATTCGAAATGGTCGGTAATCTGTTTGTTAACTTGGCCTTAGAAAGACAGGGTAGGATAGATATAGGTCATTAGCAGTTTGGGTTTAGAGTGAAACCCCCTTTGAAGAGGTGGATGACCGTGGCAGCTTTCCAATCTTTGGGAATCTCAGACGATACGAAAGAGAGGTTGAACAGGCTAGTAATAGGGGTTGCAACAATTTCGGCAGATAATTTTAGAAAGAGAGGATCCAGATTATCTAGCCCGGCTGTTTTGTAGGGGTCCAGATTTTGCAGCTCTTTCAGAACATCAGCTATCTGGATTTGGGCGGAGGAGAAATGGTGGGGGCTTTGGCGGGTTGCTGTGGAGGGTGCAGGGCAGTTGACCGGGGTAGGGGTAGCCAGGTGGAAAGCATGGCCAGCCGTAGAGAAATGCTTATTGAAATTCTCAATTATAGTGGATTTATCGGTGGTAAGTGTTTCCTAGCCTCAGAGCAGTGGGCATCTGGGAGGAGGTGCTCTTATTCTCCATGGACTTTACAGTGTCCCAGAACTTTTTTGAGTTAGTACTACAGGATGCAAATTTCTGTTTGAAAAAGCTAGCCTTAGCTTTCCGAACTGCCTGTGTATATTTGTTCCTAACTTCCCTGAAAAGTTGCATATCAAGGGGGCTATTCGATGCTAATGCAGAACGCCACAGGATGTTTTTGTGCTGGTCAAGGGCAGACAGGTCTGGAGTGAACCAAGGACTATCTATTCCTAGTTTTTTTTAAATTGAGTGGGGCATGCTTATTTAAGATGGTGAGGAAGGCACTTTTAAAGAATAGCCAGGCATCATCTACTGACGGGATGAGGTCAATGTCATTCCAGGATACCCCGGCCAGGTCGATTAGAAAGGCCTGCTCACAGAAGTGTTTTAGGGGGCGTTTGACAGTGATGAGGGGTGGTCGTTTGGTCGCAGACCCATTACGGATGCAGGCAATGAGGCAGTGATCGCTGAGATCTTGATTGAAAACAGCAAAGGTGTATTTGGAGGGCGAGTTAGTTCGGATGACATCTAAGAGGGTGCCCGTGTTTACGGATTTGGAGTTGTACCTGGTAGGTTCAAAAACCTGAGAAGAAATCCAAACAGGAGTGAGAAATCTGAGGTTGGTATATTTTCAACCCAGGCCCTATTGAATTCACATTGGGATATGAATGAAGTTGCACTTCCTAGTGCTTCCACTAGATGTCAACCGTCTTTAGAAACTTGAATGAGGCTTCTACTGTGTTGTTGGACTGAATAAGAGCTGAATGAGTCAGATTACTGGCAGAGAGCCTTTTCCTGGTCACGCACATTCCACATGATATCGACTTGCGTTCCGTTGCGCCTCTAGACACAAAGGAATTCTCCGGTTGGAACGTTATTGAAGATTTATGATAAAAACATCCTAATGATTGATTCTATACTTAGTTTGAAATGTTTCTTCGACCTGTAATATAACGTTTTGAAGTTTTTGTCCGAAGTAATGCACGAGCGTTTGGATATGTATATTACTTGGACATAAAAGTAGCTACTTGGACATAAATAACGGACATTATCGAACAAATCAAGCATTTATTGTGGAACTAGGATTCCTGGGAGTGCATTCTGATGAAGATCATCAAAGGTAAGGGAATATTTATCATGTAATTTCTGGTTTCTGTTGACTCCAACATGGCGGCTAATTTGATTATTTTTCTGAGCGCCGTCTCAGATTATTGCATGCTTTGCTTTTTCCGTAAAGTTTTTTTGAAATCTGACACAGCGGTTGCATTAAGGAGAGGTATATCTATAATTCCATGTGTATAACTTGTATTATCATCTACATTTATGATGAGTATTTCTGTTGAATCGATGTGGCTATGCAAAATCACTGGATGTTTTTGGAACTAGTGAATGTAACGCGCCAATGTAAACCCCGATTTTTTTTTAAATATAAATATGAACATGAAGTCCTATGAGTGTCATCTGATGAAGATCATCAAAGGTTAGTGATTCATTTTATCTCTATTTGTGCTTTTTGTGACTCCTATCTTTGGCTGGAGAAATGGCTGTGTTTTATTCTGTGGCTTGGTGGTGACATAACATAATCGTTTGTGGTGCTTTCGCTGTAAAGCATATTTGAAAGCGGACACTGTGGTGGGATTAACAACAAGATTACCTTTAAAACAGTATAAGATACATGTATTTTTTAGGAATTTTAATTATGAGATTTCTGTTGTTTTGAATTTGGCGCCCTGTACTTTCACTGGCTGTTGTCATATTATCCCGTTAACGGGATAGCAGCCATAAGAAGTTTTAAGCATGTCCCAGTTTAGGTCACCTAGTAGCACAAGCTCAGAAGATAGATGGGGGGCAATCAATTCACCTATGGTATCGAGGGCAGAGGGAGGTCTATAGCTAGGGGTCGTATACAGAAGATAGCCCTATTTTGTAAAAGACCAAGTCCATGTTATGGCAAGAACCGCTCAAATAAGGAAAGGGAAATGACAGTCCATCATTACTGTAAGACATGAATGTCAGTCAATTCGGAAAATTTCAAGAACTTTGAAAGTTTCTTCAAGTGCAGTTGCAAAACCAATCAAGTGCTTTGACAAAACTGGCTCTCATGAGGACCGCCACAGGACAGGAAGACCCAGAGTTACCTTTGCTGCAGAGGATAAGTTCATTAGAGTTAACAGCCTCAGAAATTGCAGCCCAAATAAATGCTTCACAGAGTAACAGACACATCTCAACATCAACTGTTAAGAGGAGACTGCGTGAATCAGACCTCCATGGTCGAATTGCTGCAAAGAAACCACTAGTAAAGGACACCAATAATAAGGTCTGATGAGCCAAAATTTTAGATTTTTGGTTCCAACCGCCGTGTCTTTGTGAGACGCAGAGTAGGCATGGAGGAGGAAGTGTAATGATGTGGGGTTGCTTTGCTGGTGACACCGTCTGTGATTTATTTAGAATTCAAAGCACATTTAACCAGCATGGCTACCACAGCATTCTGTAGCGATATGCCATCCCATCTGGTTTGCGCTATCACTTGTTTTTCTACAGGACAATGACCCAACAAACCTCCAGGGTGTGTAAGGGCTATTTGACCAAGAAGGAGAGTGATGGAGTGCTGCATCAAATGACCTGCCTCCACAATCACCCGACCTCAACCCAATTGAGATGGTTTGGAATGAGTTGGACCGCAGAGTGAAGGCAAAGCAGCCAACAAGTGCTCAGTATATGTGGGAACTCCTTCAAGACTGTTGGAAAAGCATTCCAGGCATTCAACTTGCAGTTGTTGATATCATTTCCATGGAAACATGTACATGACGTGATAAAACTTCAAGTCGCAAGCTACGTTCCTAGCAAGGTGTTGTAGAACATGTGTCTCATGAAACACATTCCAGATACTGGTACTTCTTGCTATCTTGGCATAACTGTGAATTTACAGAGAAATATCAGCTAGCAATATAGGCTAGCCAGCTGTAGCTATCCCCAAGCTATGCTATCTAGCTAGCTGATGTCAGGTTGGCTAAACACAAGGTCAGCACAGGCTTTAGCCTACACATAGAACTGAATTAGCAGGTCATCTTGAGATGGCAAGTCAGTCAGGACTTCTTGCCATAGCAAAGCGGACTTAGTTTACCTTGCTGACACTAAGTTACTTACCTCTGCCCTTTTTTTGTTGTGGTTGAATGGCAAAGAAAACCCACGAAACACATGCATGAAACCATTCACCAAAGACTATTCTCGTTTGGGCATCAGTAATGGGCATTTCATTTCTTAATGTGCACTGGAAGAAACACATGCGGAATCGTGACCACTTCTTCCCCACATTCACTGTCTTCTTGGTAAGCAATGCCAGTGTAGATTTGGTCTCGTGTTTTTGGTTATTATTCTGCTGAAAGGTGAATTAATCTTTCAGTGTCTGGTGGGAACCAGGTTTTCCTCTAGGATTTTGCCTGTGCTTCGCTCCATTCCGTTTATTTTTTATCCTGAAAACCTCCCCAGTCCTTAACGATCACAAGCATGCTCACAACATGATGCAGCCACCACTATGCTTGAAAATATGGAGAGTGGTACTCAGTAATGTGTTGTAATGGATGTGCTCCAAACATAATGCTTCGTAATCAGGACAAAATCTTAATTTCTTTGCCACATTTATTATTTTAGTGTGTTGTTGCAAACAGGGTGCATGTTTTGGAATATTGTGTTCTTTACAGGCTTCCTTCTTTTCACTCTGTCATTTAGGTTTGTATTGTAGAGGAACTACAATGTTGTTGATCCATCCTGTTTTCTCCAATCACAGCCATTTAACTCTGTAACTGGTTTAACCTCACTAGGGGGTGTGGGACGCTAGCGTCCCACCTGGCCAACATCCAGTGAAATTGCAGAGCGCCAAATTCAAAAACAGAAATACTCATTATAAAAATTCATAAAACATACAAGTGTTATACATGGGTTTAAAGATGAACTTCTTGTTAATCCATCCACAGGTGTCAGATTTCAAAAAGGCTTTACGGCGAAAGCAAACCATGCGATTATCTGAGAACAGCGCCCAGCAGACAAATCATTACAAACCATTAGCAGCCAAGAAGAGGAGTAACAAAAGTCAGAAATAGCGATAAAATGTATAATTTACCTTTGATGATCTTCATATGGTTGCACTCCGACGACTCCATGTTACACAATAAATGTTTGTTTTGTTCGATAATGTCCCTCTTTATGTCCAAAAACCTCAGTTTTGTTGGTGCGTTTTGTTCAGCAATCCATTGGAATAAAGCACGGTCACAACAGACAGACGAAAAATCAAAATAGTACCATAAAAGTTCGTAGAAACATGTCAAACGATGTTTGAAATCAATCTTCAGGTTGTTTTTGTCATAAATAATAATATTTCAACCGGACAATAACTTCGTCAATAGAAAAGGAGAAACAAGAAAGGCGCACTCCCGATCGCACGCTGGACTCATGTCTGGAAATTTCCACTGTCAACTCATTGAAAGTGCTGTATCTCCCTCTTTTTTTCAGAGTAAAAGCCTGAAACAATGCCTAAAGACTGGCCACATGTAGAGGAAGCCACAGAGATCGCGAACTGGGTCCTAAGTCTTTGTATGGTGGATAGGCTTTCAATGGAAAAACAACCTTTCAAAATAATAGTACTTCCTGGATGGATTTTCCTCAGGTTTTTGCCTGCCATATCAGTTCTGTTATACTCACAGACATTATTTTAACAGTTTTGGAAACTTTAGAGTTTTCTATCCAAATTTACCAATTATATGCATATCCTAGCATCTGGGCCTGAGTAGCAGGCAGTTTACTTTGGGAACGCTTTTCATCCAAAATTCCGAATGCTGCCCCCTACCCTAGTGAAGTTAACATCACCATTGACCTCATGGTGAAATCCCTGACTGGTTTCTGTCCTCTCCGTCAACGGTGTTAGGAAGGATGCATGTATATTTATAGTGACTGGGTGTATTGATACACCATCCAAAGTGTAATTAAAGGGATCAAAGGGATATTCAATGTCTGCTTTTTGAAAATGTTACCCATCTTCCAATAGTTGTCCTTTTTTGCTAGGCATTGGAAAACCTCCCTGGTCTTTGTCATTGAATCTGTGCTTAAAATGTACTCCTCGACTGTGGGACCTTAAAGATCATTGTATGTGTGGGGTACAGAGATGGGGTAATCATTCAAAAATCATGTTAAACACCATTGCACAGAGTTAGTCAGTGCAACTCATTATCTGACTTGATAACCACATTTGTACTCCTGAAGTAATTTAGGCTTGCCATAAGAAAGGGTTGGAATACTTCATGACTCAAGACATTCAGCTTTTAATTTTTTTATTAATTTCAATAAAATAATTCCACTTTGAGATTATGGGGTATTGCGTGTAAATCAGTGACATTAAATCTGCATTTAATCCATTTTAAATTCAGGCTGTAACACAACAAACGGTAGAAAAAGTCCAGAGGTGTGAATACTTTATGAAGTCACTGTATTCATTTTCAGAAAGGTTGTTAAATTGACATTAATTACAAATCTTGTGAAAGCGATGGCACTTATTTTTTTCATCTTAGCATGACATGCATGGCTAGTGAAAAGACATACCGGATTTTGTTTGAATGATATAATATAATCAATTTGTTTCAACTATATTGTACTAATATCATATAGCTGATGTAAAATGTTTTATTTTTGGACATTTAAATACGTTTGGGAAAAATAATTATGGGTTTTCTACAGGCTTTTTCATTACGATAAATCAAGGGCAGCTTTTTGAGTTTGATTATATACACTTTAGGGAAGGATTTAAGGACATTGAAAGTTTGTAATTTGCAGGTCAAGGATGGATTGATTCTTATAGTCAGAGTGACTCAGCTCGCTGTTTCCAGCTTCCGTATATGTTTGCTGCTGTATTATTTTCTTCCTTCATCTTGGATGCTGGATCTTGGCTCTCTACTTTTCATGAGTTTGTTTAGAAAGTTTCCTTTTTGGCCAACAGAAACAGACATCCCAGGCTCCAATAAACTGTTGAAGGGATCCCTCAATCAAAAGGTCCACAACACACAAGAGCTCAAAGCTAAGGTAACAAACAGCTGAGAGTGACAGCTGTTTATCACCACATCTGGCTGACTAAGCCAGGAGTTAGCCTAAATCAGGGATGGGTAACTGTAGTGCTTGGGGGGGGCTGATTGGTGTCACACGTTTGCCCCCCTGTCCCAGCTAACACACCTGACTCCAATAATCAACCAATCATGATATTCAGTTTAGAATGCAATTAGTTTAAGTCAGCTGTGTTTGCTAGGCATGGAGAAAAAGTGTGACACCACTCTGGCCCCTGAGGACTGGAGCTGCCCATCCCTGGCTTAAATTAATAAATTCAAGTTCTGATTACGCTCCTAAATGTGGGAAAAATATTTAAAGAAACCTAACCTATGACTGAACAGACAAATATAATAGAAACGTGCTAAATGACGCACTTTCACAACAGCAACAAAAACCATGTGGAAGGTTCTATCCATGTGAACAGTGGATATAGACAGAACCATGTATTTATAGAATTTTGAATATTGTTGTAGACTTTCAGTTACATAGCATCAGACCCATGTATTTAGAGAGTTAAGGCTGGTGTGTACTTCGTCTATCGACATGTCTGTAGACAGTTGTCACGGCTCTGGATATAGCACGTTTTGGTATGAAACAAGTGTATCGCATATAGCGTTTTGCCCAAAAAATTACATTTTAAAGCACATGTGAAGTAAATGTTTTAAAAGCATGAGAACAGCCATAATTCATACACATAGAAAGCAACTCATGAAAATCCTTTCAGGTGAAAAAATTCCAATGTGAAAAATTTGCTTTAAAAGAAAAATATTACACTCTTTCTCTCCAATTTTGTGATATCCAATTGCGATCCAATTACGATCTTGTCTTATCGCTGCAACTCCCCAATGGGCACGAGAGAGGCGAAGGTCGAGTCATGCGTCCTCTGAAACATGTCCCGTCAAGCCGCGCTTCTTAACACCCACTCGCTAAAACCCCATTCATCTGACGATCGTGTTCAGCTTGCACGCGCCCGGCCCGCCACAAGGAGTCGCTAGAGCGTGATGAGCCAAGTAAAGCCCCCCCCGGCCAAACCCTCACGACGCTGGGCCATTTGTGCGCCGCCCTATGGGACTCCAAGTCACGGACGGTTGTAACACAGTCTGGGATCGAACCCCATGCTGTAGTGACGCCGCAACACTGTGACGCAATGCCTTAGACCGCTGCGCCGCTTGGGAGGTGAAAAATTGGCGTTTATCAAACTCTTCATATTGTTCTCAATTTTTATTGGTTTAGTTCAATGTTGAGACATTCTAAATGCTGCATACACAAGACAGGGCCAGAAGTTACACACCCCTTATGTAAGTGCTCTATATGAGATTGGTCAATCAAAGGCAGTTAGTTTGAATCTTATAATTGAGAGGAGATTAGAGATTGGCATTTTGGTGTTCTTTTTGGGATCCTTCTGCACAAGATGAGTCATCCACTCTCAATTTTTTGCCGCTACAGATTTATCTGAAGAGCGTCACTAGTCTGACTGATACTGTACCTCGCAACAAAAATACTCATGTAATTAACACCCCTATGGGCCCTGATCAAAAGTATTGCACTAAATAGGGAAAAGGGTGCCATTTGGGTCTCTGATGAAAGCAATGATCAACCAGCGCAATACTATACAATGTCATTACCTCGCTTACAGCGCAAGTTTCATATAATTGCTTTAACGTTTCAAAATGTGAGTCTGAGGAACGTAGCCCCTTCTACAAAATATCAGATAATGACTCTGATCTGTCAATGGAAGTTACTTTGTAGAAATGGTAACACGACAACCTCTGTCGGGAATACAAAACACCTCCACGGCACTGACATTTTTTTCTAAGGGTTGGGGAAGGAGGGGGTGGAGGGATGGTGAGGTAGAGTGGGGGGAGTCATTTGGCAAAAATAATGAATAACACTCCAGTCTCCTCTAATTAACTACAGACAAGGCCTGAATATAAGATGAGGACTGGCTATAGAGATGCTGCTGGAGATTTGCCCTGGGACCGTTGTTGTTTTTAAGCAAGGGGATGATGTGTTAATCCAACCCAATGATTATTCTAGGACACATTATGAAAACAGCGAAAGCCTATTGTAGTTTCAGCGGAACATTGAATAAACATATACGCCATTAGGGCTGTATTTATAATATTGCTTGATTTGCTTCATACAGTACCATCTCTACCCTTGGGAAACAACAAAAGTATGCCTTTCCTCCACTTCTCATGTAAAAATAATTGAAATAGATACACAGTCAAATCGAGAGAAGGTTAGCTGCAGATATAAACATTTGCCAGTTTGCATTTCCATTCAAAATGTGTCTGAGAAAATTCATCATTCTTTGCCCACCGAGGAAGACAGTCAGACCGCAGTGCTGTGTTCAGGCATTCTCCATGGAAGCTCACAATTTCAAGCAATTCCTTTTGCTTTGACAGGTAGTCATGATTGGATGCAGTGAAATTACTTTACAGAAAAACTTCAGTGACAGGGCACTTGACGGGAAAACACTTGCTGTCTCTTGGCATTTCGGTTCAGCACTGATGTGGCTCTCTGGCGCATCTGTCCAGCAACTTGCTGTATTAAAATTGTGAATTAAATAGCTTTAATCAAGCTCTGTGCTGCACACATTGCAATAGGCTGTTCATTTAATCGTAACAGTGGTGAGTTGCAGAAATTATTTTAACTGCCTTGAAACTAATTGTAATGTAACTAAAGGTCTGCATATTCGTAGGGCATGTAATACGGTGTATTTATTAAGACACCCAAGTCTTAATTGAGCTGCACATAGTGGTAGTGATTCACACTAATTATTAATTTAGCTGGTGCAAACTGTACTAGCTGTAGCCAAAGGTGCGTGGAAGTAGAGTGGAGCGCTTTAGCGAAACGTGACTCCTAATCTGTGTGGATGAAATACTAACAGGAGACAGGGGTGTTTAACCCCTTGGCCTGCAGCTCTTTATGTGGCCCTCGTCAGCTTGCTGAAGCACCGATGAAGGAGAGTCTCCCACACGCAGCCCTAATATATCCCCAGGACGCTGCCTTCATTGTGCCTGTGTCAGTTAAAGGTATTGGTATGCAAAACGGACCAGTGCTGGCTTTTTCAGAGGTTCCGACAGCTCTTTTTTTTTGGCAGTAGATCTTACAGATAGTCCTTTAGGTTTTCAGGGCGTCTTTATTTAAGCCTGCATAAAATGTTATCTGGGCTTCCAGCAGGGAATTTATTAATCAGTGAAGGGTCCACAGGTTTTTGTGTTCTTTTTTTTTTTTTAAGTAAATTGAAGGGATGCTGGAACAAAAAGCAAATATTTTACCTACACAAGTATCATCACACAGACAGAATTACTTCATAATTTGTATGTAGCCATTTGAAATTGGTAAATGACTGAGTGAGCCGAATGGCACAATTGGATTTGATTGATTCCTGAATTACTTTTTAAAGGGGCGCTGAACTTCTTGATTTAGTCACAGTTTCAATTCTCCTCATTAGGAAATTCGACTGAAAATTAGATTTGGGTCTTGGAAGCGTGCTTTGTGTGTGTGTGTGTGTGTGTGTGTGTGTGTGTGTGTGTGTGTGTGTGTGTGCGCGTTCGAACGTGGGAAGCATTTGCAGTAGCGTGTATTCATGGATGCCAACGGAAGCCAGGCTTCCCCAAAAAATGTACCAATAAACAAACAATGAAACACGAAACAACTTTTATTTTGTCTCTCTGTGTTTCATAGTTGTTCTTCAATTTGCAAGAGGCTGATTGTATCTCTGGAGAAAGCATCCGAGCGAGTGAAACAGCGCCCCTCTGTCTCAGTATGTATAGCCCATCTACAGTATCTGATGCCATCTGGTCAAAAAGAGTATGACATTGTTGACGCCCATAGCATTGAATGTAAGGGAAGCCAGCAAGCATTTGGCCTCCCTTGATCAAAAAAGAATAATAATAGCCATCCAGCGTTGAGCTACACTGAGTGAGCTCAACTGTGAATGGTGCTGGCGCACCGAAGAAAAGTGTCAAGGGAAGCTAGTTTGGATTTGGTTTCACACTAATCACATCAAAAGCAAAACATCATTGGCAGAAAAAACATGAATTGTTGCATCTTGTTGTGTAATTTGCCTCCGGTGGCTAGCTAGCTTGCTAAAATTGTCTGTTTCCTAAATTAGCCATGGATGGAGATAGGGATTTTGACTTAGTTTTACTTAATTCTCAGTAGGCTACTGGCAAATGACTATAACTGCAATTCTGATCTAACCATAAATTCATACATTGTGCCCTTGGCCTAAGAGGATGGAAGTTCAATATCTAGCTAGATGTAGTATGCTAATGTTAATTAGCTGGCTCGTCGTTGCAAGGAAGTTAGGCTAGTGAGCAAGCATTTTAGCCAGGTAGCCTAGGACAACAAAAACTAAAAGCGTGTATTTAGTCGGCATACGTTTTGGGTGAGTCAACATCACAAAAGGTTGGTGGCTAGGACTGTTACGGTGACCGTACTACCGCCATACCGACAGTCACTGGTCATAATGGCAGTCAAATTCCACGTGACCATTTAGTCACGGTAATGAGGCTTCTCCAAGCTCTGACGCTGGTGATGGGCATTAGTGGCCTACCAATCTTGCTAACTGCCTGGTACTCAGCACGCCATTGTCCTTCTAATCACTCTGACATCAATGCAAATGTAATCTAAAATCGAATCGAACACTTCATGAGAGCCTATGAGCTCATGTTGCGCAACATGATTGTGTCGAGGCACAGATCTGGGGAAGGGTACCAAAAAATTTCTGCAGCATTGAAGGACCCCAAGAACATAGTGGCCTCCATCATTCTTAAATGGAAGAAGTTTGGAACCACCAAGACACTTCCTAGAGAGGGGGGCCTGGCCAAACTGAGCAATCGGGGGAGAAGGGCCTTGATCAAGGATGTGACCAAGAACCCGGTGGTCACTGAAAGAGCTCCAGAGTTCCTCTGTGGAGATGGGAGAAACTTCCAGAAGGACAAACATCTCTGCAGCACTCCACCAATCAGACCTTTATGGTAGAGTGGCCAGATGGAAGCCACTCCTCAGTAAAAGGCACATGACAGCCTACTTGGAGTTTGCTAAAAGACACCTAAGACTCTCAGACCATGAGAAACAAGATTCTTTGGTCTGATGAAACCAAGATTAAACTCATTGGCCTGAATGCCAAACGTCACGTCTGTGGGAAACCTGGCACCCTCCCTACGGTGAAGCATGGTGGTGGCAGCATCATGCTTTGGGGAGCATCATGCTTTTTCAGCGGCAGGGACTGGGAGACTAGTCAGAATGGAGGCAAAGATGAACGGAGCAAAGTACAGAGCAATCCTTGATGGAAACCTGGTCCAGAGAACTCAGGACCTCAGAATGGGGCGAAGGTTCACCTAACAGGACAATGACCCTAAGCACACAGCCAAGACAACGCAGGAGTGGATTTGGGACAAGTCTCTGAATATCCTAGAGTGACCCAGCCAGAGCCCGGACTGGAACATCTCTGGAGAGACCTGAAAATAGCTGTGCAGCAAGGCTCCCCATCCAACCTGACAGAGCTTGAGAGGATCTGCAGAGAAGAATGGGAGAAACTCCCCAAATACAGGTGTGCCAAGCTTGTAGCGTCATACCCAAGAAGACTCGAATGTAATCGCTGCGAAAAGTGCTTCAACAAAGTACTGAGTAAAGGGTCTGAATACTTATGTAAATGTCATATTTCAGGTTTTTTTATTTTATAAATTAGCAAACATTTCTAAAATCCTGTTTTTGCTTTGTCATTATGTGTAGATTGATGAGAAGAAAAAAACTATTTAATACATTTTAGAATAAGCTGTAACTTAACAAAATGTGGAAAAAGTCAAGGGGTATAAATACTTTCCGAAGGCACGGTAAGTGCTGTAAATCAAAACACATTTCATAACATATGTTATTTAGTATATTTAAAGACAAAATTACGTCAAGAATTGTCTGATGGGTGACAATATTAACCTATCACTTGTGAATGTTATATTTGAGGCATTATCAAGTGCTTATCAAATTGTGATTGAGAGACTGATGAAGTGTGTACAGCCTGCGCAAAAAAACAAAGCAGTGCTCATGCCTTTCATGCAACTTTTTTCAAGTCATCATTAGAGTTGCATCATGCAGTCTTATGTATAAAACATCTCAACATATAGCCCAATGTTTGAATCACAACTAAAGTGGCCAAATAACTTCTTAAATTTAAGCTCTTTAATCCGCTTTACAATGGGTGTAGAGCCTAACTGGCATACATATGCAGTGCTTAAGTTTCAAATTTGGGGAACATAATTTTCACCATAAAAATTCACCTTTATAATATAAGCATTACATGCATAATCGCATTTGCATCACTTTTGAATGGCGTTTTCCTGCTAATGGAACATTTGCGCTTTTAGCCTACTGCCTTGTGCGCATTGCTGTGCTTATAATGTGAGGAAATATCCTAATAGTTTATCAACATTTTAAGCTAAACGTTCTGATCTGTTGCATCAGCCTCAATACTTAAAAAATGGTGATGCTAGTGGCTGTATTAATTGGGGATTTATCACATCCCATAACTGTCCCAGACTATGTTAGGAATATTTATTTATTGCACAGAATAGAATAGGTCAACTTTTATGCTATGTGGGATAGTAGATTGACATAGGCTAGTGCTTTTGCTGTTCTTTAGGCATACTCATCTTGTTGGCTGACGAAAAGTAAATGTGGACAGTTCTTCCAATATCTTCAGTATGTGCCTCGGAATTGGATAAGGACTTGCGCATTTGCATCCCCAATGTGTCTGTCTTCAATTGTAGCCTGTTCAGAAAGACCCAATCACGTGACAGAGAGCCATGTGAGTGAGAGGTGCTTCAGTGCGCCCAGCCGGGAGAAGAGAATTATAATTATTATATTCAGCCCAAGGGCACAAAAAGGCATCACATTTTTTAGGGTGCATTACAGACACACAAAGGGGATGCTGCCTGGAAATTTGAAGCATTATCAAGTGCTTGTCAAATTGTGAATGAGAGACTGATGAAGTGTGTACAGCCTGCGCAAAAAAACTAAGCAGTGCTCATGCCTTTCATGCAACTTTTTTCATTAGTCATGCAGACTTAGAATGTTTAAAAAATAAAAACATATAGACCAATGTTTGTATCACAACTAAAGTTACATAAAATAACTCTAAATTAAGCATATTGGAGTACCTGTTTCTTTGTTGATGCAGAATAGCTGCATGTGCACACTCCCTCAAATACTTTGGATAAGATATCCTTTCTCTTTTATTCAGTTCAATTGTATTCTTCATACTATAAAATAATACCACGGAATTCTAAGCAAAGCTTTCTGCTAAATTAACTAGTGTACCCCACAGCCATATCGCAGATTAGGGCCTAACATCAACACAACTCAGAGTATGCTTTTCTGTTCTTCTGAAACAGACTACTTTTTCTTCATATTATGTTTCATTAGACCGGTCTAAAATAAATCCTGGATTTATTGTGATGGATTTATTAGACTTTTTAAATGTAGATGTTCCAAAGGTTTGCGTCAGTGGCTTGTAGGCTATACGTGGAAGCCAGGAAATGCTAAATGTGTTTGTTAATTAACAGTCAATTACAGTGAGACCGGCAGTTATTTTCCTGACAGTCATCGCCTGACAAAATGTAATGACCGTCACAGCCCTATTGGTGGCACCTTAATTGGGGAAGACGGGCTTGTGGTAATGGCTGGAGCGAATGAGTGGAATGGTATCGATGTGTTTGATGCCATTCCATTCGCTCTGTTCCATCCATTATTATGAGCCGTCCTTTCCTCAGCAGCCTCCACTGGTCAACATGTTTTTTCCACTTGCATGCCTGCACACAACCACACGTAAATCAGTACAATGGACAGCTTCATCATATTTAGCTTATGTTGATTGGTATCTTTTTTTTCACTATATAGCATAGGTGATTTGATGATGTTGTGTTGAAGTTCAAATGGTACTGGAATAGCGGTGGCAGCTCCTGTTTTCTTTGCAACTTGCGGTAACTCTCCTTTGTTCAAATAGTTGTGTAGTAGTCCGACAATGTCGGAAACATGAACTTGCTTGATAATGCTGTAGGTTATATAATTGTTTGTTACATGCCATATGTTTTGTGGTCTTCACTGGATGGATGTTGCTCTCAGGTTTTGTCATGTAACAAAGGTATGGTTGAATTTATTCTGCCACTGTGTCTTCTTATTGTCTCCGCTTTAGGCATATATATCACAGTGGAAAGTCATATGAACTCACAGTTTACGTAGGTTATAATATGGCTTTTTTCCCCTGGCTTGACTTCCCCAGTGATTTTAACCACGCATCGCTATGGAGCATTTGTACTTTCACTCTGCCAAAACAATACACAGTCACTTACCCTTCTAGATAACTTGAAACAGTATAACCAGTTCTTGTGTCTGGAAGTAGACTAGCTAGCTAGCCAACTTCTTTCGTCAATCAGCTTCTGCCGGCCAGTGTACAACCGTGGCAAAATTGATTTGAGTTTGGATAGCCTAACTCAGGCTAGTTAGGGACCTTCAATAAATTACACAATGTAAATGGAACAATAATTTCATGTTGCACACCTTTTAGTTGTCTCATTAAATGCTTTGTGTTTGTATATGAATTTCTACAATGTATAGTAGTTTTGAGGTTTTTAAGTCAATATTGTCCCATGTACATTGTGTAATTTACTAACTAGCCCCATAGGGATATCCAAAGTCAAACCAGATTGACTATGGGCATTACGATCTGGTCACATGTGGACAGGATTTAAATAAACCCAACCCAAGGAAAACTGTTATGGTACCCTTCATTCCGTGGCATACAATTTTTTTCCTAATTATCTCACTAATCTCCGTTTCGGACGAGACTGACTTTATGACCAAAATTATCCTATTTACACTTTGTAGTCACTTTCCTGCTAACTTTCCTGCTAACTGCAGGAATTTTACCAGAGCTTTTGGCAGATAATTGAATGTTAATTTCTCTACCATAAGCCGCCTTCAACACCATTTTAGAGAATTTGGCAGTACATCCAGCAGACCACGTGTAACCACGCCAACCCAGAACCATCACATCCGGCTTCTTCACCTGCGGGATCGTCTGAGACCAGCAACTCGGACAGCTGATGAAACTGTGGAGAATTTCTGTCTGTAATAAAGCCCTTTTGTAGGGAAAAATGTGTTCTGATTAGCTGTGCCTGGCTCCCCAGTGGGTGGGCCTATGCCCACCATTGGCTGCGCCCTTGCCCAGTCATGTGAAATGGATTAGGGCCTAATTTATTTATTTAAATTGACTGATTCCTTATATGAACTGTAACTCAGTAAAATCATTGAAATTGTTGCATGTTGCATTTATATTTTTGTTCAGTATACATAAGATAATCTAATAAGATGATTTTAAAATCAAAAATAGAATGACAAAGCTGTAAAACATTATCCTAAATATAAACCATAAACTTAGTGAATACCATTGGTGGTTTTTTTATACACTTTTATTGTTTTACTATGTCAGTATGCTTTTGTTTTAAATGTCATGGCGCCAAACTGGTTGCAGTTGGGAAAAAAGTCTATAGTTGGCAGAGTTCAAATAATACTATTGTTGATTTAGATTTTTTTTTCATTATTGAGGCTTAATTTTCATGAATTTTCTCTCAAAACATATGGTCTATCCATTAGAAACTAATGAACAATATGTACACAGATATATATATATATATATATTATTTTTTTTAGGTTATTGAAGTATAAATGACCAAAATTACCATAGATTGCCATAGATTACCTGTTCATTACCAAAATGACTGGTGATTCCGGTAACTTTGGTAAATTACTGGTAGCTTTGCAACCCTACTTACACCTCAAATGTCCCACAGTGACGGGCTATTCCTTGCTAACTCCATCCGGAGGGGTCTTTCAGAAAAATAGCTTCAACACAAAGAAAATGGCCGGTCAATAATTTCCATTAAAAGCCTTAGTGATGGTCTCCACTGAGATTAATGGAATCCTTTCCCTCTTCAACCCCGGTGTCAACCTTTATGGCCAAGGCCAACCTTACTGTGCGGTGCACATGCTGTTTCTCCTCGGTTGGACATACAGATCGTACATTAGTCATTCCCTAGTGCACCGCATCCACTGCTGCACACTGCACTATAGTATAGCAGAAGGCCACTGAGGTCAAGCCCGTTCTGTATGGAGAACCTTGTCGCATGCATGGTATGCTGAATTTTAGTTTTTTTTACAATCGGGCCAGTGACTTGCCTAAGAAAATGGCACACCGCTTGACTTTATCCATAATTTGTAGTTTTACAGCCTGAATTTAAAATTTATTCATTTTAGATTTTTTGGTTACTGGCCTACACACAATACCCCATAATATCAAAGTCAAATTATGTTTTTTAACAAATTAATTACAAATGAAAAGCTGATAATGTAAATGTCTTGAGTCAATAAGTATTCAACCCCTTTGTTATGGCAACGCTAAATCAATTCAGCAGTGAAAATGTGCTTAACAAGTCACATAAGTTGCATGGACTCACTCTGTGTTCAATAACAGTGTTTAACATGCTTTTTGAATGACTACCTCATCTATGTACCCCGCAATTATCTGTAAGGTCCTTCATTCGAGCAGTGATTTTCAAACACAGATTCAACCACAAAGACCAGGGTATGCCTCGCAAAGAGGACCTATTAGTACATGAAGCAATTCAATAACAAACACTGTTTAGCCTGAGCATCTTTTACATCATTGGTTGCTCAAGTGGTTTGCAAGTGATTTCCATTTTTCGAATGATTATCAATTCGTTTGGATCTTCTTTTTTTTGCTGTGCTCATCTCTCTGTCTATCCTTGTGCAACAATGTTCAATGCATCAGTGCAATAATGTTATTACCACAGGCCATAGTGATCACACCAACGCAGTCTCCTTAACGTTCCAAAACAGTTAATTTGGCCAAGGCCTATTTTACATGAATCAATTAGCAAGAGCAAGGCTGCTTCTCTTCACACGAACTCTAATAGGCCTAGTATAAAAAAAGGCTACACATAAATGTCCTATAGCTTTTCCTGGGATTTTACGTGAAGAGGAATAGCCGAGAGGCTTGTGTAGTCTCTCATATATTGTTCACTGGGACAGCTGGAAGAGGAAGGCTAGAGATGTGTAGCCAAAGTAAGAAGTGAAATATTAGTTCGATTTTAGTCCATTAATCAAAGTGACACAACTCTCCCCAATTGTTTAAGCTTTTTAGGGACAAGAAAGGGATCATGCCCAGGCTATAACAACACAGTTGAATAATGCATTTTATATTTTTTCTAGTGAGTAAATAATGATTGTCTGTAAAGTGCAGTGAATATGTCATTTCAATAACCGCTAAAAAGCCTTGCGTTTGGAATACGTTTCATTGTGAAATAATAATATAGCCTAGGCCGGATTAGGCAACCATTTGGAGTAGCAATGTGTATTTTATTGACAGTTTTAAAGGCACAGAAAGTCACATTAGCAGGCAAGTCATTGTGTATTTTGTCAGAATGTATCGGCGTTAACAGATCTATACAGTAGGCCTACCATCGGAAAATAGTGTTGCCTTCTCATGCGCTGTTTGTTGTGGATCATCATTCTCCGGAGTCGTCCTATATTTAATGTGGCCAACAATATGCTCAGTTATTTAGGCAAATTTACCGTGCCTCTGCCTTCGCGTTTTTGATTGGTTGTCAATGTTTTATAGACAGGGAAAACATCGCTCTGAAAGTGATCCAAATGATAGCTCTCGTTATCATTCTCCACTCTTTTTGTAGTTATCGTTGTAGTGTGATGACTCCAGTTCACTTGATTTATATATATATTTTTATTTTATTTTTAAAAATGTTTTTATCGTTATATACTCTACTGTAGTTATCGTCATGGTGTGGACAGCGCTTTACCATGTTTATCTCTAAAGTCGTTGATGTTTACTGAAATCAAAGTCGTATTTATGGTAGTGTTAAAACACAATCACAACGCATATAGCCCTATCTTATAAAGACAATATAAAAAATACTCAGATTGCTTTATTTTGAGGTTTACTTTAATGAAATTAAATGCATATTTATGGTAGTACTGGAGCTAAATCCTTTGTACAATTGATCTATAATTTAAGACATTCACAGCACTTAGAAAATGGTGGTCTTTGTTCAATATTTACACAAAATAGCAATGAACAATAATATATACAGTTCTATACAACTTTGTATGTACAGTAATGTAATAGAATGAGCAGTGTCTGTAAAATAAATCTACACCACTTCCTTCAATGGAAATAGATTTTCAGCTCTTATTTATTTCTGCATGAGTCTGTGTGTCTGTAGAGTCACTCCCCCATCTACAGTGCCTTTGGAAAGTATTCAGACCTTGACTTTTTCCACATTTTGTTACGTTACAGCCTTATTCTAAAATTGATTAAATCATTTTTTCCCTCATCAATCTACAGACAATACCCCATAATGACAAAGCAAAAACAGGTTTTTAGACCATTCTTCTCTGCAGATCTTCTCAAGCTCTCTCAGGTTGGATGGGGAACTTTTGCTGCACAGCTATTTTCAGGTCTCACCAGAGATGTTCGATCAGGTTCCAGTCCGGGCTCTGGCTGGGCAACTCTAGGACATTCAGAGACTTGTCCCGAAGCCACTCCTGCATTTTCTTGGCTGTGTGCTTAGTGTCGTTGTCCTGTTGGAAGGTGAACCTTCGCGGGCTCTGGAGCAGGTTTTCATCAAGGATCACTCTCTGCTTTTCTCTGTTCATCTTTGCCTCGATACTGACTAGTCTCCCAGTCGATGTCGCTGAAAAATATCCCCACAGCATGATGCCGCCACCACCATGCTTCACCTTAGGAATGGTGACAGGTTTTCTCCAGACGTGACACTAGGCATTCAGGCCAAAGAGTTCAATCTTGGTTTCATCAGACCAGAGAATCTTGTTTCTCATGGTCTGAGAGCCTAAGTGCCTTTTTGCAAACTTCAAGTAGGCTGTCATGTGCCTTTTAATTGAGGAGTGGCTTCCGTCTGGCCAGTCTATCATAAAGACCTGATTGGTGTAGTGCTGCAGAGATGGTTGTCCTTCTGGAAGGTTTTCCCATCTCCACAGAGGAACTCTGGAGCTCTGTAAGAGTGACCATCGGGTTCTTGGTCACTTCCCTGACCAAGGCCCTTCTCCCCCGATTGCTCAGTTTTGCCGGGCGGCCAGCTCTAGGAAGAGTCTTGGTGGTTCCAAACTTCTTCCATTTAAGATTGATGGAGTTCTTGAATGCTGAATTTTTTTTTTTGTTACCCTTCCCCAGATCTGTGCCTCAACACAATCCTGTCCTGTAACTCTACGGACAATTCCTTTGACCTCGTGGCTAGTTTTTTTCTCTGACATACACTGTCAATTGTGGGAACTTATATAGACAGAGGTGTGCCTTTTGAAATCATGTCCAATCAATTGAATTTACTACAGGTGGACTCCAAGCTGTAGAAACAGCTCAAGGATTATCAATGGAAACAGGATGCAGCTGAGTTCAATTGAGTCTCATAGCAAAAAAATACTTATGTAAATAAGTAATTTTTTTTATATTTTTTTTTATTGTATACATTTGCAAAAAAAAATAAAAACCTGTTTTCACTTTGTCTTTATGTGGTGTTGTGTGTAGATTGAGGATTATATTTATTTATTTAATCCATTTTAGAATAAGGCTAACGTAACAAAATGTGGAAAAAGTCAAGGCGTCTGAATACTTTCCGAAGGCACTGTAAATAAATTACAGTAGGAGAGGGTGAGTGGTAGATATGATGCTGTACAGTAATTTATCCTGGAATCGAAGGTGCAGTCAAGCCTATGACCAGCTTCCTGTACAGCACCAATGACCCAGGGACCTTATGGATCAACTCTTCATAAGGAGCATTTTAACAAGAATTCAGTTTGATTTGACTCTATTCCACATGTATTGTGTCATATTTTAAGCTTTACTTAGTCTACTGAAACGACCATATGTAATGGACATGTCCAAATAACTGTTTTGTTGATAGCCACCTCGTGACTAGCAATGCTCCCAGTTATAAGAATGCGTAGATTCTCCGTTATCAGAATACTGTTTGAAAAGCTTGTTTGTCCTCCACATTTACTGTTAAGCAGTTGAAACTGATGGTACCATATAGTTAATTTGTAATTTTCCCTATTGTTCCTATGCACTATGGAGGAAAATAGTCACTAAAATGAATGTGGCTTTCCAGCAGGTATTAGTTCTATTGGACGAGAAGTTCTGAGGGCTCTGTTGCACTGACCTGTGTTCTGATGAGTCATTTGGTAATTATGAAGTCAGAGGGGAAGCAGACAGGCTAACCATGGTGCCAGGGTCAGCCTGGTGGGACTCTGTGGGGTCGCTAGTGTCTGTGTGCCATGTTACACTGATGGGCAGTGATGTCCACCAGCCGGCCAGTGGGCACCCTTGACATGCCCCCTCCACAGTGGTGGGGACGCATCCTCACCACAGAACCAACCTCGAACTCTGACCCCTAGTGGATAGTAGGAGATGCAGGTGGATGAGCTGTGTAGTTCTCCTCCTCTAACCCACAGCTCAGAGTCTGGAGGTATGGGTTTAAACCAGAGGTTGGAACCGGTTCAGGAAACAGATCTGGAAAATAAAAATTTTCAAGGAAAAGAATCAAAACCAAGAACAAAAGTGATCTATACTGTACCAGAACAGAACCATAATTTTAAAAGCATGGGAACTGGTTATAACGTTATTTTACATTACGGGCATTTTTTTACAGTCCCACAAAAAAAAAGACCACAAAGCACCTGTGCAAATCCCTCCCTCTGTCAATCAGAAACTTCTTCTGCCTGTGTCTGCCTGCCAGCTGAAAAGATTTGCCTCTGTGTGTGCGTGTGTAAGCTTCCTGCCCCTTCTCCTCCGAAGCATAGGCTACTGTAGCGTAATTCAGAAGTTAGGGAGAGAGATTTTGAATTATAGATTAACTTTTTCAATGCTATTAGGGATACTATAGTTATCACAGTTTACATTAGGTTTATTAACTACAAAAATATAATATGTTTTTAATTCTGGTGCCGCTCTGCAGATACAAGCTTGTTAGCTAGATAGCTTGCTACCTCTGGTCCAACGTTAAGCCACAGATAAAACAATGAGGTTAAGCCAACTCTCTGATGTTCAAAGCTATGGAGTTCCTCCATAAAAGCCGCTCCTCTGTAGGTATAATTATGTGGCCCTAAATCAAATAATGCAAGTCATCATAAGATGCCCAGAGCTTCAAGCCAAGCCGCCGCCTCCACCCTCTCTCGCTCTCACCCCACCCACAAAATTTCAGTTGCATCTCACACCCTACAATTGTCTTTCCATCATGCATGAAAATAAAGCTTGCCCGTTCCATATCAAGCTGCTCTATCTGCACTGATTGTTGAAGTAATTTAATGTTGAGCTAAATGTAAAAAACATCAAATGATTTTCAGAGGTTTAAAAAGCAACAGAAAGGAACGATATAAACCGTTACTTTTTGGGTCTTCGAACTGGTTCAGAACTTTATTTCGCTGGTCGGAACAGTGGAACGGAACAAAAAAATGGGTTCTGTTCAGAACGAAATGATTGGGAAATTATTTTGGTTCCACCCCCTGGTTTAAACTGGAACCCTGCACAGGCATGAATTTTAAGCCATATTCATGCCTGTGACGTTCAGGCCCTACCCGGGTTTGAGTGCTTTAAGGTGGTCATGTGTGGCTCAGTCGGTAGAACATGGCGCTTGCAACGCCAAGGGTTATGGGTTCAATTCCGCTGGTGCCACCCATACATAAAAATGTATCCACACATGACTAAGTTGCTTTAGATAAAAGTGTCTGCTAAATGGCATATATTATATTAAAGCCCGGCCCTGCCTGAAATCAGAAGTAACTTCCTTCGTTAGTATTCTTCAGCTGCTCGTCTTTGTCTGTCCCCCGCTCCCGGCGCTGCTCCTGCTGCATGCAAGTTATTTTTTCTCTGCCTGTGTGAGCATCCATAGCAACGACTACGCCTTTGGGCTGCTCGATGACAAGACGTGAGTGAGAGAGCAGTTAGCTGTTAGCTGCAGTAGCTACTTTTCGACACGATCAAATGGCTCAGTTTAAAATGTTTGTGATAAATGTATGATACCCGAGCCCTAGTTATTGATGAAACGGGAGGCCCTTCCTTTCTTTCGTAGTCTTAGTTATACTTTGACACAAGGTTTGTGCACAGGAGTATGGACAGTGTGCTACAATCCACAAAGAGACTAAACTGAAGGCTTCCATATTTTTGGAAACTACTTCAATGCCATGAAGTTGTTTTTCCAGTGTTCTCACCATTCTTTGAAGATCCTGAGTCTTGGAGAGCATATAGCAAACAGAATCCCAGGGGAATGGAACAGGCTTTCAGGGGGCAAAAAAACCCAGTGGCAAACTTCAGGAAATATTAAACCATTACACAGCCCTACCCAGCTATTACAAGCTGCCTTATAGACACATAGCAGGAGGGGCACACAAGCATGTACACACAAACAAACATCTTACAACCCCAGAGTGTCTGCAGGTCCTTAAAAAGTGTTACATTCATTAATCTAAATTAAAAGCCTGAAAATGTATTAAATTGTTTTAAATTCCGTTTTAAAAGGTCTCAAGAAAGGCGACCGGAGATGACTACAGTGTTTCCGCTATGTTGTGCAGTTGCTTAATTGTTGCCACCACGGCAAAATAAGAAAAATGATTTAATTAAATAATACTCCTGCCTGTTAAATTGAGGCCTGCTGCTGTGAGGATCACTGCCTCTCCCACTGCAGCCCTGGATATTTTTTTAAATATATTCTATAACATTTTAGATTAAAACATGGCTAATTTCAGTGAGATGTATATTTAGAGGTAGCAATCTAGCTAATGTGTTTTGAGTTTTCACTTACTCAGCTGGTGAATTAGCACAGAATACATTTGTATGATATTAGTGCACATAAATATGTAGGCAAGTTCATCTCTATTAAACAAAAAATATTTAGTCCTATTTCAACAGGAAAATATAACAACAATAGCCTAATTGTCATCTCAAAATTCATGACAATCACTGGATTAGGTTGCAGTGCACATCAAAATATATTGAATCATGCATTCCTGCTGGATGAAACAACTTATTTATTGAATACAATCACAGTAGTCTATTACACTTCTTAATAAAGCACTGTGAATGAAATGTTTTCTATTGTGTGACGGCACAAAAGATTGGTGCGACCAAATCATGAGCTGGTACCACCAACTGAAGAAGCTAGTGGCACCAGTGAGAAAAAAGTTCGTCTGGAGACCTGCCAGGAGAGCTACTGGGTGTGCCCTGCAGACTTTTGTTTCAGCCCCACTCTAACACCAATCAAATCAAAGTTTATTTGTCACGTGCGCCGAATACAACAGGTGTAGACCTTACAGTGAAATGCTTACTTACAGGCTCTAACCAATAGTGCAAAAAAAGGTATCAGGTGAACAATAGGTAAGTAAAGAAATAAAACAACAGTAAAAAGACAGGCTATATAAAGTAGCGAGGCTATAAAAGTAGCTAGGCTACATACAGACACCGGTTAGTCAGGCTGATTGAGGTAGAATGTACATGTAGATATGGTTAAAGTGAATATGCATATATGATGAACAGAGAGTAGCAGTAGCGTAAAAGAAGGGTTGGCGGGTGGCCGGACACAATGCAGATAGCCCGGTTAGCCAATGTGTGGGAGCACTGGTTGGTCGGCCCAATTGAAGTAGTATGTACATGAATGTATAGTTAAAGTGACTATGCATATATGATAAACCGAGAGTAGCAGCAGGGTACAAAGAGGGGTTCGGGAGGGGCACAGAATGCAAATAGTCCGGGTAGCCATTTGATTACCTGTTCAGGAGTCTTATGGCTTGGGGGTAAAAACTGTTGAGAAGCCTTTTTGTCCTAGACTTGGCACTCCGGTACCGCTTGCCATACGGTAGTAGAGAGAACAGTCTATGACTGGGGTGGCTGGGGTCTTTGACAATTTTAGGGCCTTCCTCTGACACCGCCTGGTGTAGAGGTCATGGATGGCAGGCAGCTTAGCCCCAGTGATGTACTGGGCCGTACGCACTACCCTCTGTAGTGGCTTGCGGTCAGAGGCCGAGCAATTGACTTACCGGGCAGTGATGCAACCAGTCAGGATGCTCTCGATGTTGCAACTGTAGAACATTTTGAGGATCTCAGGACCCATGCAAAAGGCTTTGTCGTGCCCTCTTCACGACTGTCTTGGTGTGTTTGGACCATTCTAGTTTGTTGTTGATGTGGACACCAAGGAACTTGAAGCTCTCAACCTGCTCCACTACAGCCCCGTTGACGAGAACACCAGATTCTACGAATCAACTGCTCAACAGGACCTTGTTAAGTTGACTCAGGTGTGTTTGAGCAGGGCTGGATCAAAAGCTTGCACAAACCCAGTAGCCTAGATCTCCAGATGGAGAGTTGACCACGTGTTTATACAGTAATAGTGATGTATGTTTGACTTTAAGGCATATTTTCACTGTGGTATTATTATGGTATTGAGTATAATTATACTAAGCTTGTATTGTTATCGAAATACAAATTCTGGTATTGTGTCAACACTTTCATCTAACTAATAGTCAGCCGATTGGGGTAGGCCATACAAAAGCAGACGGGCAACCCCATGTTACAGCCATCTACACTGAGTTTACCAAACATTAGGAACACCTTCCTAATATTGGTCTTTGTGGTTGAATCTGTGATTGAAATTCAATGCTCGACATAGGGACTTTAATTGTATGTGTGGGGTACAGAGATGGGGTAGTCACTTAAAAATCATATTAAACACTATTATTTCACACGTCAGAGTGAGTCCATGCAATTTATAATGTGACTTGTTAACCACATTTTTTAACCACATAACCAGTGTTCAAGGGTTGAATACTTACATGGATCCTTACAAGAAAGCCCACTATGACCTCCAACAAGCCATCAAAAATGGATAATGTCAGTATAGGACTGAGAGAATCCTAGTACACCGGCTCCAACACTCGTCGGATGTGGCAGGGTTTGCAGACTCTTACGGATTACAAAGAGAAACCCAGCTGTGAGTTGCCCAGTGATGCAAACCTCCCAGACGAGCTGAATGCCTTCTATGCTTATTTCGTGGCTAACAACACTGAGCCAGGCATGAGAGCCCCTGCTGTCCTGAACGACTGTGTGATCTCGCTATCCGTCGGCGATGTAAGCAAGACTTTTAAACAGGTTAACACACGCAAGGCCAGACGGTATACCAGAGCGCGTTCTCAGAGCATGCGCAAACCAAAAAAGTGTCTTCACGCACATTTTCAACATCTTGTCCCAGTCTCTAATCCCAACATGTTTCAAGCAGACCCCCATTGCCCCTGTTCCTAAGAACTCAAAGGTAACCTGCCTAAACGACTATCGTCCCGTAGTACTCATATCTGTAACCATGAAATGCTTTGAAAGGCTGGTCATGGCACACATCAACACCCTCATCCCAGACACCCTGGACCCACTCCAATTCCCATACTGCCCCAACAGATCCACAGACAACGTAATCTCTATTGCACTTCACACTGCTCTCTCCTACCTGGACAAGAGGAATACCTATGTGAGAATGCTGTTCATTGACTACAGTTCAGTGTTCAACACCATAGTCCCGCCAAACTCATCACCAACCTTCGGACCCTGGGACTGAACACCTCCCTCTGCAACTGGATGCTGAACTTTCTGAGGGGTCGGCACCAGGTGGTGAGGGTAGGTGACAACACATCTGCCACGCTGACCCTCAACACGGGGGCCACTCAAGGGTGCGTAGTCCCCTCCTGTACTCCCTGTTCACCCACGACTGTGTGGCCACGCATGCCTCCAACACCATCATCAAGTTTTCTGATGACACGATGTTGGTATGCCTGATCACTGACGACGATGAGACCGCCTACAGGGAGGAGGTCAGAGACTTAGCAGTGTGTTGTCAGGACAACAACCTCTCCCTCAACGTCAGCAAGGCAAAAGAGCTGATCATGGACTACAGGAAAAGGAGGGGCGGTATGTACCCATTGACATGGACGGGGCTGTATTGGAGCGGTTTGAGAACGTCAGGTTCCTCGGCATCAAATCAAATTTTATTTGTCACATGCACCGAATACAACTGGTGTAGACTTTACCATGAAATGCTTGCTTACGAGCCCTTCCCAACAATGCAGTTTCAATATAAAAATAAAATAGAAACACGAGGAATAAAACCAAATAGACAAGAATGGCTCTATTTACAGGGCGTACTAATACTAGATCAATGTGCAGAGGTACTGTATGAGGTATTTGAGGTAGATATGTACATAAAGGCAGCATAAAGTGACTAGGCATCAGGATAGATACCAATAAGAGTAAAATGAAGAACAGAGCAGCAGCAGCAAATGATGAGTGTAAAAGTGTGTGGGTGTGTACAGTATGTGCGTGTGTAATGTGTTTGTATTTGTGTTGTGTCTCGGTCTGTCTGTGTGGGTGTGCATGTGAATGTGTGTGGGTTTTGTGTGGGAGTGTAAATGTAGTGTACGTGAGTGAGTGAGTATATGGTTTGTCCAGTATACATAGTCTTGTGAGTCCAAGATAGAGTCAGTGCAGGTAGTTTGGGTGTCTTTAATTGGCCTGGCTATATACGCCCATTTGAGGTAGATGTGAAGGCAGGGTGAAGTAACTAGCCATCAGGATAGATAATAATAAGAGTAAAATAAAGAACAGTAGCAGCAGCAAATGATGAGTGTAAAGGTGCGTGAGTGATTTTGTTTTGTGGAGGTGTCAATGTAGTGTGCATATGGTTTGTATATATAGTCTAGTTCAAGTACCATTAATTTACTATTTAGCAGTTAGCTGTCTCATGTCTTGGGGGTAAAAGCTGTCTCGGAGCCTGTTGGTCAGAGAGCCGATGCTCCAGTACCGTTTGCTGGACGGTAGCAGAGTGAAGAGTCTATGGCTTGGGTGGCTGTAGTCATTGGCAATTTTTCGGGCCTTCCTCTGACACCACCTGATATCGAGGTCATGGACGGCAGGGAGCTCAGCCCAGTGATGTACTGGGCTGTCCGCACAACCCTCTGTAACGCTTTACGGTCCAGGGCGGTGCATTTGACATACCAAGCGGTGATGCAGCCAGTCAAGATACTCTTGATGGTGCAGGTGTATAACTTTTTGATGATCTGTTGGCCCATGCCAAATCTTTTCAGCCTCCTGAGGGGGAAGAGGCACTGTTGTGCCTTCTTCACGACTGTGTCGGTGTGTGTAGACCATGCTAGGTCCTCTGTACTTCTCAAAGCGTGTTTATTATCTCACGGTTCATTTAAGGACACTATATAGGCCTACATAACACACAGTCAACACTGTGATCAATATAAGCATATTTCCATGGGTGTGTTTGAGTGTTCCAATGTGTGTGTTTGTGTGTGTTTATGCACTTGAGTGAACACAAAAACCCTAATTTCCCCTGACAGGCAAAATAGTTTAGGCTCTCTTCTGCACAATGGTTCCCTTCTCTTCATTTATATTCCCTATTCCCTGTTGATTCTCTTTCGGTAATGTTCCCCATGGTTTTATTGAGCCTCTGTGCTCTCCTCGGTCTGTCAGTATCTGGGGGAATGAATGTGTGAATCTTGCTCTGATAGTGAATGGTGCACATCAAGTGCCTCCTTGGACAAAAGGCTTGGATGTCCTTTACTCAAGACAAGCTCCCGCTCCGCCCCCCAGAGGGTCTCGATAAGCTTAATGAACAGGCACCTTTTAAAATCGTGGCGAGTTTATGATTGAAGTGCTTTTTTTAATGTATTGGTCTTTTGTAATCTCTGTCTTCTATTACAGACTACTCTCTCACAGGAAACCGTACATAAGTGTATGGTGAATATTGTGCATCTGAGGAAATTATCTCTGTTTATCTTCTTACCCACAATCTTTAGCTGTATTCTGTGATCTCTGCTTTCTAGAAATATAACTTTCAGGTTTATGACTTAGATTTTTTTATGGGGTTTACAGCTATGTATTTTGGATGCCAGTGCCATTTCCAGAATAGCAATTTCACTGTTTTGTTCACCATAGTTAGGACCTTGTGTTTTGGTTAATCATGTCACATGACCTGGATTTTAACATTTATTTTAAGGCTTTTCCAGACATGAAATTTTGACCAAAAATGTAAGTAATTGTCTGAAGATGGTGCTGGACCATCTGACAAAAAAAGAAAAGCGGACATTTTGATAAAAAAGCTTTAAATAAAGGTTGAAATCCAGGTCATGTCACATGAATAACCAAAACATAGGGCCCTAACCATTGTACTTGATTTCCTAATGTGCCTGGTGTTAAGCATCTGTTGCCACTCCTCTTCTACCCAGTCAATTGTACTGTGCATTACGTGCTATTTTTACCTGTGCTTTTCTCTTGATGATGAGTTTGAAAAAACATAAACCTTCAAGTGGATAATGTCGGCTTCTGCCATTTCATTAACAGACGAGCACTTCTCAGCGCCCTTGTCTGTTGTCAGGAGCCCCTCTCTGTACTTTTTACCTCTGTGTCAGCACCCGGGGGCCACCGTCGTTTGGGAGGGAGCCCACTCCACAGCCATCACATTGCATAGGTAATGAGGCTCTCCTGCCCATGTGGCACTAGAGGCCCAATCACAGTCAAAACGGTGCTCCACACAAGGGTTTCTATAAGTGGTGAGTGTGTGCGGCTGTGTGTGTACGCTTATGTTGGTCCACACACATATGAAACAGGCGAGCTATTGGATAGCAGAAATAGAGATTAAATTCTGGCGTTGACTATTGGTCCGATATGAATTGAAAACAGTGACTTGTTCTTAAGGCAGATCACACAACATGGTTGTGGTCATTAGGATATACTATACAAATAAAATAAATTGTAATGGAAAATTAAAATTACTTTCTTATTTGGCAAGTCCATGTAGTCTCTCCCTGTTTGTCTGTTTTCTTCAGTTTGGTGCACTTTTTTATTATGTTGTTTGTGTGTTAGACACCTTAGGAAAATACCCACATGTGGGTTTATGACAGTGGCTTCTTTGTGGCAGACAAAGCCTGAATTAGCATCCCATCAAAGCATTTGAGCTGAAGATGAGACTGGAAATTAACATCAATTTTGGATGCTTTTACATTTCTTCAGACACGCACACTTAACTTTGAACATTCAAATAATCTACATGTTAGTTCTTTTAGCTTAAAATAATAGCCCTGTAACAGTGCTCTTACATTGCATTTACATGGTTCCATGTTCACCTGAGTGCTCTAGCCTTGATTTACATATAAAGGATTTGGTGTAGGCCTAAATGGCCACAATCAATGCAGGAACTATGAATGGGTTCATTCTGTTCCCCTTAAAGGGTTGTACTCCTGAACACTTAAACTACAATTGATTGGTTGTATAAGCCTGATCACTGTAGCCTGCATTGGCATCCCACGGATATTCACTTCACAAGAAAAGAGAAAATTGCATGAATGATTTTGTCTGAGAGGTTATGAGTGATTGAATGGTAAAATTACTGAGCTTTGTATGCTATACAGTTGTCTGAATAGCTTCTTACTGAGCCTTGGCACAACAGCCCTTCATGTCAAAGGAAAGTTTATCGAGAGCTGTATGAACTAAATCAGCATCTTTTCAAAAGACCCCAGTCATTCCTACCAATGAACAATACGTTTTTATGAGGCGTTTGGACTGCACTTAAAGCCCTGGAGGGTGTGGGTGGGTAGAGGGACGTTAAACAAAGGGATATGACATATTTAGCCCGCAAACGACGGCGTGGCCTTGTGCTCCCGCTCAGACAATGAGGGTTATGGGTCGGTATTGCTCACCAATGAGCACTGTCGCTGCCCCCACCATCCCGTACCACCTCCATATCCTTCTGTGTCTGAGAGAAATGACATTCTATTCTACCACATTGCTCGCTGAGCCTTTACAAAATATGGTTGCTCATAATTGAGCAAAACATCTCCTCGCTGTACTCTTAATCATAGTTATCCCATTCATGAGAAAGAGAAGCACCATTAATTTCCCCTGGACTCTCCGAATTGCTTCCACATCCAAAACCTACTGTGTGTTTCTTTTAAGGAGGTTTCAGGTCTTTTTTTTTAAGTCGCTGAGATCTCAAGTAGTTCGAGGGGATATTTTAGGACTTGTTATTCCTCCCGTGTTCATGTAACTGGATTAGCGAAGCATAGAATTGTTCTGTGGGCTATGCCTCTGTGGCCTAGCCAGACATGTGAGGACAAACTTGTGAAGTCGTTGTCCAACCAGCTCTTTACCATTGGACTCCTAGCAATCCAGATACATCACACTCCCCGTTTCTAAGCTTTTTGCCCTGGTTATATCCTGCTTCTCCCCATAGAGGGTACTTCTGTCTGTGAGGATGACTCACTAGATTATCGTTTCCAGCCTGCGGTATTGTATCCTCACAGATGTGTGGGCTCTCCATATGGTGAAGACGGGGGCAACCAGAGAATGCCATGCAATGCCTTTTGCCTCCCGACCTATACACTGCCAGACGCACGTATGCACTGACTCACCATAAACCTTTTGGCAAACATGAAATACCCAGGTTGAGCGAGGGCATTTACATAAGCTAGCAGCTTACCAGTGCCAGCCACCCAAGTGAACTGAACCTGTTGGTCATGTCTATGTAACAGTATAACTTCTGTCCCTCTCGTCACCCCTACCTGGGCTCGAACCAGGGACCCTCTGCACACATAGACAACAGCCACCCTCGAAGCATCGTTACCCATCGCTCCACAAAAATGCCGCGGCCCTTAACTACTTCAAGGTCTCAGAGCGGATGATGTCACCGATTGAAACGCAATTAGCGCGCACCCCGCTAACTAGCTAGCCATTTCACATCGGTTACATCTATACAACGACAGAGATTCTGTGTTGTCTTATATGGTTTACATGGTTCACAGTGAACTGCGTATTGTTAACTATTTTCATCACTCCTCAACAGCTTTCCCAGTCTCTTTTTCAACCTGTTACGAACAATAACCATTCCCCATCAATATGCCCTCAGCATGCCCCTAACCCATTCAAAAGGGATAGAAAGATATACATCTTTGCAACACTTGACATTACAGTGGCATTATTCTAGAGTAACTATAGCGGACTATCTTTGTAAATACCTTGTATTAGGTAGAAAAGCACAATCAACACAGTACCTAAAACACTAGAACTGCCTGGCTTTCAGCCTATAAATACCCTCTAGAGAACGTTGCTGGTCGTCACATTTAGCATATGCATCAGATGCATATCAACCCACAAGGTGCAGCAAACAAAAGCACCAGCTCTTGATAAATAGTGCACAAACTATTATAAAGGATTAATTGCATGAAACATATTTGTGGAAAGGTATAGATAAAAAAATAAATAACAACAAAACGTATTTATTTAGATATAGTCAAAGATATGTTTTGTATAATTCTACAAAGTCCTAGGAAAAAAACAAAGGCCTGTATCGTATTTTTGTTTCTCTTACAATAAAACATTAGTGTAATCCATTTGATCAACTTTTTGTAGATCTGATTAGTAATAGAGTTATAGTAATTAATACAGTCCAGTTACATATTCTTTTGACAAAGCCAGGGGCACAGGTGAAATTATTTACTGTATTCCTAAACAAGAGCACCAGTGCATGAACAATTGTAAAATATGAATTGCATAAACAAATAGCATATTTTAGTTTATTATGTTACTAGTTTTTGCTTAGAAGCCAGAGCAATGCTGCCGCGCAAGTGGTCATGTGCTGAGTGCATGGACAGCACACATATTCCTGGAAAAAGTTACATTTGGAAATAAAGCTGCACCTCTTGAAATATGAGAGGTATTTGACAAAGGAAAGTGTAATAGAAACAGCAGAATATGCTCTTTTTGATACTACATAGAAATCAAAATGTTTTACCTGCAGGAGGATTTGATCAAGTGATGCTCCTTTCCCTGCATCTGTAAATTACAAGATGTGCCCATCTCTTCATGTACAATTTGACACCTGATATTCCTATTGTTGTCACTCATCAGATTATTGTCAATTTAATATTGTCTATAGGCTAACTCTTATTATGTGTGAAATTCGTTTTGGTATAGTTTAGCTGTAGTTTCAATGGGCCAGCTATGCAGGCTGACTGGCATCGTTTGGTTCCCACTCATTAAGTTGGATAGAGTAAAGGATATGTTTTGCATTATTCTAAAGGCCTACAGCACCATGTAGCATGTTTTCATTTCCCTTACAATACATTTGATTAGTAATAGAGTTACAGTAAACCGGGACTATGGTGGTCTACTTGAAACATGTAGGTATTACAGACTGGGTCAGGGAGAGGTTGAAAATGTCAGTGAAGACACTTGCCAGCTTGGCAGTTCATGCTCTGAGTATGAGTCCTGGTAATCCGCTGGCCCTGTGGCCTTGTGAAAGTTGCCTTGTTTAAAGGTCTTACTCACATCAGCTGCGGAGAGCATGATCACACAGTCGTCTGGAACAGCAGGTGCTCTCATGCATAGTTCAGTGTTGCTAGCCTCGAAGCACACATAGAAGGTATTTAGCTTGTCTGGTAGGCTCGCATCACTGGATAGTTTGCGGCTGGGTTTCCATTTGTAATCCGTGACAGTCTGCAAGCCGTACCACATCAGAGGAGCATTAGAGCCGGTGTAGTAGGATTTGATTTTGGTCTTGCATTGACACTTTGCCTGTTTGATGGTTCGTCGGAGGACATAGCGTGATTTCCTATAAGCTTCCGGGTTATAGTCACGCTTCTTGAAAGTGGCAGCTCTACCCTTTAGCTCAGTGCCAATGTTGCCTGTAATCCATGGCCTCTGGTTGGGGTACGTCTGTACGGTCACTGTGGGGACGACGTCCCCTATGCTCTTAAAGATAAAGCCAGTTACTGATGTGGTGTACTCCTCAATGCCATCGGAAGAATCCCAGAACATATTCCAGTCTGTGCTAGCTAAACAGTCCTGTAGTTAAGCATCTGCTTCATCTGACCACTTTTTTATAGACCGAGTCACTGGTGCTCCCTGCTTTAATTTTAGCTTGTAAGCAGGAATCAGGAGGATAGAATTATGGTCAGATTTGCCAAATGGAGGGCGAGGGAGAGCTTTGTACGCGTCTCTGTGTTTGGAGAAAATTTGGTCTCGAATTTTTTTCCCTCTGGTTGCAGATTTAACACGCTGATAGAAATGAGGTAAAACTGATTTAAGTTTCCCTGCATTAAAGTCCCCGGCCACTAAGAGTGCCGCCTCTGGATGAGCCTTTTCCTGTTTGCCAATCGCGATATACAGCTCATTGAGTGCGGTTTTAGTGCCAGCATCAGTCTGTGGTGATGTGTAGACAGCTACGAAAAATGCAGATGAAAGCTAGGTAGATGAGATACTCTACCTCAGGCGAGCAAAACCTTGAGACTTCCTTAGATATTGTGCACCAGCTGTTGTTTACATATATGCATAGGCCCCCGCCCCGTGTCTTACCAGAGGCTGCTGTTCTATCCTGCCGATAGAGTCTATAACCCGCCCAGCTCTATGTTCTTAATGTTGTCGTTCAGCCACGACTCGGTAAATCATAATTTATTACAGTTTTTAATGTTCCGTTGGTAGGATATACGTGCTTCCAGTTCGTCCCATTTATTTTCCAGCGATTGAACGTTAGCTAGCAGGACGGAAGGCAAAGGCAGATTAGCCACTCGTCGTCTGATCCTCACAAGGCACCCTGATCTTTTTCTGCTAAATCTAATTTTCCTTCTCCAGCGAATGACGGGGATCTGGGCCTGGTCGGGTGTCTGTAGTATATCCCTTCCGTCCGACTCATTGAAGTAAAAAATGTTGTCTAATCTGAGGTGAATAATCGCAGTTCTGATGTCCAGAAGTTCTTTTCGGTGATAAGAGATGGTAGCAGCAACATTATGTACAAAAAAAGTTACGAACAACGCAAAAAAAGAAACAAAATAGCATGGTTGGTTAAGAGCCGATAAGAAGGCAGCCATCCCCTCCGGCGCCATCATGGAGGGTTAGGGTTAAAAGGATGGTTCAAACAGTTCAAAGGATGTTTCAAACTAACAACCTAAAATATTACACAATGATGTTTATATTTCTTCAGAATCATCCACGAGATGTGAGACCAGATATGACCATTTTAGAGTCTTTCCTGTTTGTCTTACATGACTCATGCTTTTTTCCATTAGTAATGCATCTTCAGTATTAGTATTCGTATTTGATGTGTAGAGCGAGGTATCGCCCATTATATTTTCAGCAATTTGTTTCATGAGAGCTGTTTCAAAAGAAAACATTTGGTTATTCTTGCTAACATGATACAGAGACTGTTCCCCATTACTTCTCTGAAGGGGTTCTTTTGAGCCAAAAAGACACCACACCATTCACCAAGGCTTCCTTGTTTTTTTAACCCTAACTCACCAGGATGAGGCTTACCTCCTTCAGAGAACTTAAGGTTTACCTAAGGTTACTTAAGCTATACATTTAGTAAAAAATAAAATGTTACTCCCGCTAAAAGGGATTGGGAATAAAAAATGTGTAAATACGTTCAACTACAATGGTGGCAGTAAAAAAAAAAAAAAAAAAAAGAAAGATTACTTTCCCACTATTGTAGTGAAACAGCTAGGAGGACTCTGTCCTAATTCAGCTGGAACACACTGAGACACAACTCAAACATAGCACTTAGAAGCAGACAACAAATTAGTATTACTAAGCATTTTTATATTGGTAGCATTACAGGATGTATAAAATTATCATAGACTGAGGGATACAAAGGAGTCTAGGTAATGAGATGCTGTGCTAATTAAGATGAGTAATGAAAAACATTAGCGATTTGAGTAATGGGACGGCTTAATTAAATTAATTATTCATCTCTGCTTCTAAGTGTTATGTTTGAGTTGTGCCTCCGTGTGTTCCAGCTGAGTTAGGACAGAGTCCTCCTTGCTGTTTCACCACAAAGTCATGTTTTACCTTTTTTTTTTTACTGCCACAATTGTAGTTGAACTTTTTTTTTTTAATGTTTACAATCCCAATCTCTTTCAGCAGCAGTGAAATATTTAATAATTATAAATATTTACCAAATGTTTAGCTTAAGTATCCTTAGGTAAACCTTAAGTTGCCTGCCCCCCTTTGAAAAAAGTACAATTTTGATTGGTGGTGGTTTTCTTTAAAAAAAAAAAAGACTAAATAATCTAATGCTTTGGCAGTATTCATTTCGTTCCTTACTTAATTATTTATTATTTATTTACATTTCCTTGTTGAGCATTTTTCGTTGGAAACTGTCACGTCTACTCCCGCTCCCCCTCTCCAGCGCTCTGACTACCGTCATTACGCACACCTGGCACCATTGTTACGTGCACCTGCGCCTCATCATGAGACACACCTGGACTCCATCTCTTCACTGATTACCTCCCCTATATATTTCACTCCCTTAGTTCCATTCCCCAGGCAGTATTGACTATGTGTTTCATGTCCGTACGCTACTCCTGTTTCTTGTATTGGTCCATGTTCCGTTTATTGTTAAACTCACCACCTGCACTTGCTTCCCGACTCCCATACGTTACAGAAATTGCCTATATGGCATTGGTAGTAGCCATAAACATCAGTTTTAGACCCAAAATTAGTAGAACTTTGGTTATGTGGGAGATTTAATGTGGGAGATTTAAGGAATGGCTAAATCTTCATATCTGTGGTGTGTGTTTTCCTAACACAGGAAACGTGAAATTAGCAAACCCTGCAAGGGCAATCATGCAATAAGGAAATGGAGAACGGGGGAAAAACTGATCCATGTGTTATGTTAGAAGGTTGTTAATAGTATAGAAGTAAATTCCTGGGGGTTATGTCCGGGGTTGATTGAAATTGCATGACTTTAATTAGTAGTAGTCAGTAGTGAAGGCTACGAGTGAGAAAAAATGTCAGAAGATAACACACAGAGAACTCTCAAGACTGAAAACCATGGAATTGTTACGTACTGACACACCTGCGATGACCCTGACATCAAAAGTAGGACTCAAGATACCCCATAGAAAAAATAGCTGAGTATAAAGCATTATATGATGCTCCAAAAACATGTTTTCTAAATTTGTACAGAACCCAAATACCCCCCAATAAAGTGCTGCCAAGTCAATTGGGGAAGTCTAATGGTGTACTGTGTGTGTATGTGTTTGATTACCCGGCCTGTAGAGTGAAGCTCTATACCTTAGCTGAAGGAGAATAATATACAGACAAAAACTTAGGAGTGAAATACAGGCTTGAGGACTGGGAGGTGTTTTGCAAGGTGGTGTGTCCTGATCTGACAAATAGACCAAAGTGTTATACCTTGTACACGGGATACAAGGCCAAGTGGGAAGGCACACCAGACTCATCAGGGAGAGTCTTTCATAGTGTGAGATGTAGTGTAAAGAATGGACTTCCATACGGCAGAGTGAGGTTCTATATCAGGAACGAGAACATCCACAGCGGGAAACTCAATGCTGAGGATGATGGTTTTAGGTGATGCCTGTTCAAGGCTGGGATATATTGGAATTACAAATTAGAAAGATTTAGTAAGGTGCTAGAACATAAGTTACCCCAATAATATCTCTATAAAACCCTCTGAGGTGACTTCCGAAAACTCTTTTGAAGTCTTCAAAAAATATTTTAAATATCTTTTGTCTTTTAAATTCAAAGTGGTTGACCTGGTATGTATTTCCAAGTTGCTGGGTATTTTACAAAGTATGAACAAGGTTACAGCGACACGTTCTTCATAGTGACATAATGTATATCCAGTAATACTCCTGTCTAGAAATTAAAAGATGGGTAACATTATGATGGGTAACATATCGAGAGGGCCTTTTAAATGGAGGAACTAGTTAAATACACCTTCCCGTGGAAGAGATTCTGGACCGATAGAGACTAAATGGGTTTTGAGGACGTGTTGGGTTTTAAAGGATGATGTAATGGCTACAGCGAGTGAAAAACTTCAACCATTGTGCTTGATGTAAAGTACATCGATTACTGACTCTCCACAGTAATTACCTGACTCTCCCATCTCTACTAAAAAACTGACAACAAAAAAAGTTTATTGCATCCCTAACAAACAATGCTGATCAGCTTACAGTACGTTACATGAATAGCCTGATTAATGATGGCGCCGGAAAAGAAGGCAGATGTTTTACGTGCCCCCAACCGATTGTGTTTTTTGTTGGTTTATTTGCATTGTTTGTAACTTTTTCTACTTATTTTGTACATAATGTTGCGGCTACCTTCTCTTATGACCGAAAATAACTTCTGGTCATCAGGACTGCGATTACTCATCACGGCCTGGCAGATTTTTTTTTTTCTTCCTTTAACGAGTCTGACGAGCCCGACACGAACAATATACCGCTTTCTCGGGAACAGGCCCAGATCCACGTGATTTGAGTGAAGAGGAGGCGGAGAAAAAGGGGCCGGGCGGCAGGCTGTCTTCTGAGAATTCATAGGCGATCGAATAAACCCCCACTACCTTCCGTTCTGCTAGCAAACGTGCAATCTTTGGACAATAAAATAGATGACATATGCGGAAGATTAAACTACCAACGGGACATTCAAAACTGTAAAATGTTATGCTTCACAGAGTCGTGGCTGAACGATGACACTATCAACATACAGCTGGCTGGTTATACGCTGCACCGGCAGGATAGAACAGCGGTGTCTAGTAAGACAAAGGGCGGCGGACTATGTATTTTTGTAAACAACAGCTGGTGCACGATATCGAAGGAAGTCTCGAGCTATTGCTCGCCTGAGGTAGTGTTTCTCATGATAAGCTGTAGACCACACTACCTACCGAGAGAGTTTTCATCTGTATTTTTTGTAGCTGTTTACATACTACCACAGTCAGAGGCTTGGCACTAAGACAGCATTGAATGAGCTCTATTCCACCAAAGGCAAACAGGAAAACGCTCACCCGGAGGCATCGCTCCTAGTAGCCGAGGACTTTAATGCAGGGAAACTTAAATCCGTTTTACCAAATTTTTATCAGCATGTTAAATGTGCAACCAGAGGGAAAAAAACTCTAGACCAACTCACACAGAGACGCGTACAAAGCTCTCCCTTACCCTCCAATTGGCAAATCTGACCATAATTGTATCCTCTTGATTCCTGCTTACAAGCAAAATTTAAAGCAGGAAGCACCAGTGACAAGATCAATAAAAAAGTGGTCCGATGAAGCAGATGCTAAGCTACAGGACTGTTTTGCTAGCACAGACTGGAATATGTTCTGGGATTCCTCCGATGGCATTGAGGAGTACACCACATAAGTAACTGGCTTCATCAATAAGTGCATCGATGTCGGCATCCCACAGTGACTGCAAGTACATACCCCAACCAGAAGCCATGGATTACAGGCAACATCTGCACTGAAGCTTATAAGAAATCCCGCTATGCTCTCCAACGAACCATCAAACAGGCAAAGTGTCAATACAGGACTATGATCGAATCGCTCTGACGCTCGTTGGATGTAGCAGGGCTTGCAAACGATTACAGACTACAAAGGGAAGCACAGCCGAGAGCTGCCCAGTGACACGAGCCTACCAGATGAGCTAAACTACAAGAACACTAAGGTAACCTGCCTAAATGACTACTGACCCGTAGCACTCACGTCTGTAGCCATGAAGTGCTTTGAAAGGCTGGTCATGGCTCACATCAACATCATTATCCCAGTAACCCTAGACCCACTCTAATTTGCATACCGCCCCAACAGATATTTCTCTATTGCACTCCACAGTGCCCTTTCCCACCTGGACACAAGGAACACCTATGTGAGAATGCTATTCATTGACTACAGCTCAGTGTTCAACACCGTAGTGCCCTCAAAGCTCATCACTAAGCTAAGGACCTTGGGACTAAACACCTCCCTCTGCAACTGGATCCTGGACTTCCAGACGGGCCGCCTCCAGGTGGTAAGGGTAGGTAACAACACATCCGCCACGCTGATCCTCAACACAGGGGCCCCTCAGGGGTGCGTGCTCAGTCCCCTCCTGTACTCCCTGTTCAGTCATGACTGCACAGCCAGGCACGACTTCAACACTGTCATTAAGTTTGCCGATGACACAATAGTGGCAGGCCTGATCACCAACGACGATGAGACAGCCTATAGGGAGGAGCTCAGAGACATGGCAGTGTGGTGCCAGGACAACAACCTCTCCCTCAACGTGATCAAGATAGGAGATGATTGTGGAATACAGGAAAAAGAGGACCGAGCACACCCTCATTCTCATAGACGGGGCTGCAGTGGAGCAGTTTGAGAGCTTCAAGTTCCTCGGTGTCCACATCACCAAAAAACTAACGTGGTTCAAGCACACCAAGACAGTCGTGAAGAAGGCACGACAATACCTATTCCCCCTCAGGAGACTGAAAATATTTGGCATGGGTCCTCAGATCCTCAAAAGGTTCTACAGTTGCACCGTCAAGAGCATCCTGACTGGTTGCATCAATGCCTGGTATGCCAACTGCTTGGCCTCCGACCGGCAAGAACTGGCAAATCTGGTGCAGTCCATGAGGAGGAGATGCACTGCAATACTTAATGTAGCTGGTGGCCACACCAGATACTGACTAACTTTTGACTGTCACTTTTGATTTTGACTCCCCCTTTGTTCAGCGACACATTATTCCATTTCTGTTAGTCACATGTCTGTGGAACTTGTTCAGTTTATGTATCAGTTGTTGAATCTTGTTATGTTCATACAAATATTTATGCATGTTAAGTTTGCTGGAAATAAACGCAGTTGACAGTGAGAGGACATTTATTTATTTTGTAGAGTTTGTGTCTTTGACTCCAGTAATTTGTGTCTTGAAACTGTTTTTGCCGAGTGTGTGTATTCACTTGTTCTGTTTGTGTGTATACTGTTCTCTGAAAGTGACAGAAAACTCTGTGGCTGTGAAAGTCTCTGAAAGTCTAAAATTGTATTTTACAAAATTGTTGGTTTAATTGCTATTTATCCATATGAACATGCATGTGATACATGATTTTCTTCTATTACAGTTAAACAAACTGGATGACTTGATTAATAACTTATAATGATCTCCATATGGGTACCATTTTTACAGTCTTGGTATTTGTATTTGTAGTATGATTTAGATTTTTTATATGATTTGGGCATTTGTATTAGTTTTTTCTAACGCAAAATATTTATATTTAGTATTTATTTAACTTGCCATTTATTATCATTAGGTGATTCAGCTAATTCACCAGCTTTTCATTTTATTTTAAATAGATTTTAGATATAAATACAACCGAGGGAAACCTGCGAAACATGGTAAACAAAATAATAATCCCTTAAAGTTAAAATCCAGCTCAAAATAGTGTGTGCTGACAAGTGCAGAAGGGGTTGTGGTGTAGATTCTGGATCGGATTAGACAAAAAAACAAAAGAATATACACAAATTCATTGAAGAAGATGACAGTTATTGAACGTTGAATCAGATGAAGTGAAATGTTATCATTTTGCAATAACTATTCCACAGGTCGTTGCTGTAAATAAGAATGTGTTCTCAGTCAACTTGCCTGGTAAGCGGTGAGCTCCAAAAGTATTGGGACAGTGACACATTTTATGTTGTTTTGGCTCTGTACTTCAGTATTTTGGATTTGAAATGATACAATGACTTTAAGGTTAAAGTGCAGACTGACATCTTTCATTTGAGGGAATATTTATCCATATCGGGTGAATCGTTTAGAAATTACAGCACTTTTTGTACCTAGTCCCACGATTTTAGGGAACCAAAAGTATTGGGACAAATTCATTTACAGTGGATTCGGAAAGTATTCAGACCCCTTGACTTTTTCCACATTTTGTTACGTTACAACCTTATTCTAAAATTAATTTAATTAATGTTTTTCCTCATCAATCTACACACAAAACCACCTAATGACAAAGTGAAAACAAATTTTTACCCCTAAGTATTCTGACCCTTTGCTATGCGACTTGAAATTGAGCCCAGGTGTATTTTGTTTCCATTAATCAGCCTTGATGTTTCTACAACTTGATTGGAGTCCACCTTTTGGTAAATACAATTGTTTGGACATGATTTGGAAAGGCACACGTCTATATAAGGTCTTACAGTTGACACTTCATGTCACAGCAAAAACCAAGCCCTGAGGTCGAAGGAATTGTCCGTAGAGCTCCAAGACAGGATTGACTCGAGGCGTAGATCTTGGGAAGGGTACCAAGAAATGTCTGCAGCATTGAAAGTCCCCAAGAACACGGTGGCCTCCATCGTTCTTAAATGGAAGAAGTTTGGAACCACCATGACTCTTCCTAGAGCTGGCTGTCCGGCCAAACTGAGCAATCAGGGGAGAAGGGCCTTGGTCAGGGAGGTTACCAAGAACCCGATGGTCACTCTGACAGAGCTACATAGATCCTCTGTGGAGATGGGAGAACCTTCCAGAAGGATAACCATCTCTACAGCACTCCACCAATCAGGCCTTTATGGTAGAGTGGCTAGACGGAAGCCACTCCTCAGTAAAAGGCACGTGACAGCCCACTTGGAGTTTGCCAAAAGGCACCTAAAGACTATCAGACCATACGAAACAAGATTCTCTGGTCTGATGAAACCAAGATGAACTCTTTGGCCTGAATGCGAAGGGTCAAGTCTGAAGGAAACCTGGCACCATCACTACGGTGAAGCATGGTGGTGGCAGCATTATGCTGTGGGGATGTTTTTCAGCTGCAGGGACTGGGAGACTAGTCAGGACCTCTCACCATTACAATAACAGGGGAGGTTAGCATTTTGTGCGGGGTATGATATTTGCGAAGTGTTTAGAAACATATTCTATTATTATTTTACAATAAAAGTCACTCCAAAATGACACATCATTTCAAATTATAAGTGCTGGAGTACAGAACCAGAACAACTAAAATTGTCTCACTGTCCCAATGCTTTCAGAGTTGACTATGTCCACACTCACACACACAACATGTCTAAGACACGCATACATACTTTCATATTTAAACCAATACACACAACATGTCCTAGACCTGGGGGGACAAAATCAATTGTACTTAGTGATTCTGCAAAACTTATCCTAATTTAAGCTCTGCGTGAGTCTTTCGGAAGGACTTTGAACAGGCCATGGAACACCCAGGAACTGGAACATATTCTACTTCTTTCTGATGTAGAAAACCACTTAAAGTCAAGTATATTATTTGGATAGGCCTGATGACAACGACAGTAATTCCAGGGTGACAGCAACACTTTGTTCTTGGATATGGGGGGCAAAGTCACTTACCAAAGTGTTTGAGCAAACAGTTTTGTAGAAAACTCCAATGAGGACATGACCTGTTTTGTATGAACTACTCTTATACACTATTTCCACGGGACCTAGGTGCTATTCCTTCCCCCAAGATCACGGGACCTGGGTTTTGGCCAGTTTGGCCCCTCACACTGTGTCTTTACACTCACACCCCCACGCACCTTCCCCTGTCGCGTACCTACATCGTACACACCTATACAGAACACACATTTTTTGGGAGAAATACTAATTCTACGAATTGTATATGTACAAAAGGACATACATCATCATAAGAATACTCCAACATTCTTAAGTGAACAAAATCTCTCCAGTGTCTAAACCACCTGATCTACTTTACTTGTGTACGTGACCTTTGACATTTAGGTTGTAAATCAGGGTCCTAAATAATTATTGTGTGTGGATTTGCTGTTACTACAGACACAATGGCTATATATACACAAAACACATGATTTATACATACTCAACACACAGCCCTATATGAAATGTGTATCTAAATGTGTACAATAGGCCTGCTTAATTGGGAAAATAATAGTAGAATCAACTTGAACTATAGAAAAAATTATCACTTTGAAAAGTTATCTTTTCACTGTTTATCTAGTAAATACAGTCTATTGACGGAAGGTTTGGCTGGTTATGCTCGCCATTATAGTTCCACACAGGAACCACATTTTTCACAAAAAGGGACAAGCAAGTTTGTAGATAATAGATTTTTGCTGAGGCATTATACCCCATTTATGAACAGGTGAGCCATCAGATTTTAAACCACCCAGCAGATGTGTGTGACGTCCTCTTTTCAGCTGCCCAGTCCTGCCATTGATGTGCAGCTGTGGTAGACCGTGGCTAGGTTAGACCCATTCTGATGGAAGGGGCTGATAAATGTAATCATTTTGGTCCGGCACAGTGTTTCCCCCGTAAAGGTATTTTTCCCTCATGGTGGAAAAAGCTGGCTTCCGTCTCCATGGTAACGGCCTGGCGGTGCCGGCAGATGGGAGAGACTGCAGGAATCCTGTGCGATGAAGCAGCATTTGACTTTTTTCACACGTTTTGGGCAATTCTACAGGTATTATTGTTAACGCTGCTGATTTCCAGAGGCCATCCCTCCATTTGTCAGATTTGGTTTGTTTTTGTTTTCTTCTGACCCCGCAGCAGCCTTGTAATGGTACCTCTTTATTTATTTGTGTAAAGACATCTCTTAGATCACCTCTTAATCTTGCAAACATGTCAGATGTTTTATCATCTTTAAAGCCACACTGTAATATGTGCATATCAAAAGTGGGCCAACAAATGTAATGAGTGGCACAAATGAATCTGTCATTTTCACATGCAAATAACACTTTATTTATTAACACTTGATCTGTAGAGCCCAAGGAATTACATTTCATTAGAGCAACACTCTAATCAAGGGGGATATTATATTCATTGAAATGGCTGCAAATGTAAGATTGTGCACTACACAGTGGCATGTCTTTGTATGTGCTGTCCTTTCACTAATGTTTGAAGTTAAGCTACCATTTCAAACAGTACTTTCTTGCTGCTTGACATAATGCTCTGCAGAGGGTCACTTACCAAAACCATTGACTGATCAAGCACCTATTCTGGAGACTTAGTAGTGCACGGCGAGTCATCAGTTAAACGGCAATAGCCATTGTGTCTCAGAGTCCACCAACAGCTGACCAAAACCTATTTCACTTTTGATTAGGAAGTCAATCTCCACCCTCATTCGATTCTTGATTTTCAAGGTCTTGCCATAGATGACACTGTTTACCCCAGACACCAAGACACCAGAGTAGTATTTACAACCACCATGGTGGTGTGCACTCCGGCTGGTTTCTCACGACTCAGTGACAAAAATGAATGCTAAATACATTTTTGGCAACCATTACAGGAAACACACACCATGTCATCCCGTATACGGGTGAAAAATGGCCAAAACGTGCTATATATAACGTTCGAGCTCAGGTTCTCCGCTTCACAGTGCTGTATGGGTTTTCACTGACAGCCGTTATAAATTTCAGCACCGCGCGTGCTCCAATCCCTCCTGCTAATTGGGCTACTTTTTGCACATTCGTTGTCTGAGTGAGGGAAACGCTGTAAATCGAGAGGAGCTGATGTCCGCTTTGATGTCATACCAGCAAACCACACACCCTTGCATTTCACATTTCCATATTTGAAAAATCATGTCATTACATTATCACTGTTTATGATCACTATGTTTGATCCACAATTACAAGGATGACATGTGTTATACCCTCAGTTGTCCAGAACAGAATGAGCCTATGTATGTTGTATTGTGACAAAAATTATCAGCGGACATGCACTTCAATGCACTCATGACATTCTATGCACACTAAAATTACAATCTGTTAGTCTGAAGTGCATTTTGAAAGCCGAAGAGTGTAAGATTGTTTTTATAACTTAGCTACCCATGTTGGCAACACAATAAGATTTCAAATGATGGGGCGGCAGGTAGCCCAGCGGTTAAGAGCATTGGGCTAGTAACCGAAAGGTCGCTGGTTTGAATCCCTGAGCCGGCAAAGTGGAAAAATCTGCCGTCTGCGCTTGAGCAAGGCAGTTAACCCCCAACAATACCTGCTTCCTGGGCGCCGAGGACTTGGATGTTGATTTAAGGCAGTCCCCCGCACCCCACCCCACCTCGCAACTGACTAGGAATGTTTTTGGATTGCGTAAACAACAACCGTAATTGTGTGATGGTGGGGACGCAGGGCTGTGTTCCAAACCAAAAAAATACAAGTGAGCTTACTTTATTTCCTCAATGGCAAAGCTAGGAGAGCTCAAAAATGCACCTTATACATTAGTTGGAGGCTCTGTCATTGCTTATTAAAAGTGCATTGAAATTACTGCCACTTAGAGACACCAGTTAGAGCTTTCACTGAAACCCTTGTAGTTTTTTCTTATTGTGCACCTACTCCAAAATGTAAATAAATATTCTTATCATGTTACTGAATGTATCCAGAGTATGCCGTGAAAATTACAGTAAATGTAAAATGCACATACAATCAAGTTTAATGATTTAGTCTTGTGTCAGGTGAACTGTTGTATCCTCACCTTTTGGTCTGATAATTTTCCTATAATTTCCAAAGTGTTCTCTTTCAATTGCTACTAATGTCATGCATAGACTTTTTATAATTCTTCTGTTAGAAACATTTAAATTGGGCCCTATCCATATAGGCCACTTTTCATAAGTGTAAGAAGTTAAAACATTTACAGTCGATCCATGCTGTCTATTTTTCAATTTTTTAACAACCTGGTAATTTTGTATTTGGTTAATTTATTTCCTCTTTCTTTGGAGGAGCTGCCTAGGTTTCTGAGGGGTATGTGTTCCTTAGTTGTTTTTCCAGAGTGGAGAGTGGTGTTGTTCCATACAGTGCCTTCGGAAAGTATTCAGACCCCTTGACTTTTTCAGCCTTATTGACTGTTACAGCCTTATTCTATTTTTATTTTATTTTTATCATCGGCAATCTACACACAATACCCCATAATTACAAAGCAAAAACAGTTTTCTAGACATTTTAGAAAATGTATAAAACATTTAAACAGATATACCTTATTTACATAAGTATTCCGACCTTTTGCTATTAGACTCGAAATTTAGCTCCGGTGCATCCTGTTTCCATTGATCATCCTTGAGATGTTTCTACAACATGAATGGAGTCCACCTTTGGTAAATACAATTGATTGGACATGATTTGGAAAGGCACACACCTGTCTATATAAGGTCCCACAGTTGACAGTGCATGCCAGACCAAAAGCCAAGCCATGGGGTTGAAGGAATTGTCCACAGAGCTTCGAGACATGATTGTGTCGAAGCACAGATCTGGTGAAGGGTACCCAAACATTTCTGCAGCATTGAAGAACACAGTGGCCTCCATCATTCTTAAATGGAAGAAGTTTGGAACCACCAAGCTGGTCGACCAGCCAAACTGAGCAATCGGGGAGAAGGGCCTTGGTCAGGGAGGTGACATGACAGAGCTCTAGTTAGTGACATGACAGAGCTCACAGAGTTATTCTGTGAAGATGGGAGAACCTTCCAGAAGGACAACCATTTCTGCAGCACTCCACCAATCATGCCTTTATGGTAGAGTGGCTAGACGGAAGCCACTCCTCAGTAAAAGGCACATGACAGCACACTTGGAGTTTGCCAAAAGGCACCTAAAAACTCTATGACCATAAGAAACAAGATTGTCTGGTCTGATGAAACCAAGATAATCTCTTTGGCCTGAATGCAAGGGTCACGTCTGGAGGAAACCTGGCACCATCCCTACAGTGAAGAATGGTGGCAGCATCATGCTGTGGAGATGTTTTTCAGTCAGGATCAAGGCAAAGATGAATGGAGCAAAGTACAGAGATCCTTGATGAGAACCTGCTCCAGAGCGCTCTGGACCTCAGACTGGGGCGAAGGTTTGCCTTCCAACAGGACAACGACCCTAAGCACACAGCCAAGACAACGTAGGAGTGACTTTGGGACAAGTCTCTGAATATCCTTGAGTTGCCCAGCCAGAGCCTGGACTTTAACCCAATCTAATATCTGTGGAGAGACCTGAAAATAGCTATGCAGCAACGCACTCCATCCAACCTGACAGAGCTTGAGAGGATTTGCAGCGAAGAATTGGAGAAACTCCCCAAATACAAGTGTGCCAAGCTTGTAGCGTCATACCCAAGAAGACGTGATGCTGTAATCGCTGCCAAAGGTGCTTCAGTGCTTTAGGGGCGGCAGGTAGCCTAGTGGTTAGAGCGTTGGACTAGTAACCGGATGGTTGCAAGATCGAATCCCTGAGCTGATAAGGTAAAAATCTGTCGTTCTGCCCCTGGACAAGGCAGTTAACCCACTGTTCCTAGACCGTCATTGAAAATAATATTTTTTTTTTACTGAGTAAATGGTTTGAATACTTATGTAATTGTGATAGTTCCGTTTTTTTAATGTTTTTTTTATTGGCAAACATTTCTAATAACCTATTTTGGCTTTGTCATTATGGGTTATTGTGTGTAGATTCATGAGAAGAAAAAAAAGTTGAATAAGGCTGTAACATAACAAAATGTGGAAAAAGTCAAGGGGTCTGAATACTTCCCGAAGGCACTGTATATTGTGTTTCTCCCATTATGGGCTCCCTGGCTGCAAAGTGTGGTGAGATTGAAGTAAAGGATGGCCAGAGAGAAGGGAGGTATTCATCACATTGACACAATCCACTTATTTAATGGAATTAGACAAATTAACCTGTGAATGGTGATTAATCTTCAAAGTGCAGGTGGCATTGGGTCGCAATTAGGTGGAGTGTCAGTGGTGTATGACAGTGGTGTGTGTCGGAGTGGTGTTTGTCAGTGGTGTGTGGCAATGTGTGTTGGAGGGACACATTGTCAGCCATTATAGAGGCTCTGTGTTTCTCAATATGCATACTAACGTGCTCCACATTCTCAAGCTCCGAGTGCATCAGCTAGCTACAGTGCATTCGGAAAATATTCAGACTTCTTGACTTTTTCCACATTTTGTTTCGTTACTTATTCTAAAATTGATTAACTCTTTTTTTCCCTCTAATCAATCTACAGACAATACCCCATGATGGATGAAAACAGGTTTTTAGATATGTAAGTATTGTGCTTCAACAAAGTACTTAGTAAAGCATCTGAATACTTATGTAAATGTGATATTGAAGATCTTTTTTTTATTATATAAATTAGCAAAAATGTCATTTTAGAATAAGGCTGTAACGTAACAAAATGTGGAAAAAGTAAAGGCGTCTGAATACTTTCCGAATGCAGAGCTGGGATGGTTTTATGCCACATATATATATATATATATACAGTGGGGAGAACAAGTATTTGATACACTGCAGATTTTGCAGGTTTTCCTACTTACAAAGCATGTAGAGGTCTGTCATTTTTTATCATAGGTACACTTCAACTGTGAGAGACGGAATCCAAAACAAAAATCCAGAAAATCACATTGTATGATTAAGTAATTCATTTGCATTTTATTGCATGACATAAGTATTTGATCACCTACCAACCAGTAAGAATTCCATCTCTCACAGACCTGTTAGTTTTTCTTTAAGAAGCCCTCCTGTTCTCCACTCATTACCTGTATTAACTGCACCTGTTTGAACTCGTTACCTGTATAAAAGACACCTGTCCACACACTCAATCAAACAGACTCCAACCTCTCCACAATGGCCAAGACCAGAGAGCTGTGTAAGGACATCAGGGGTAAAATTGTAGACCTACACAAGTGCATTTTAACGGCCAACTAACTGAACAATTTTGAGAGGGTTTATCTAATTAATGGTTGTTTGATCAATAGGACTGCAAAGTTGCCAAATGTTAGAGGACTCCTGTGGTATTTACATATTGCTACTGCCTGTAAATACACAGTCCCGTTTAAAGTGAATGATGGCAGGCCCGTGTGGCGCAAATGGCTTATTTGCATATAGGCTTTCTGCAGCTCTGATTGGCTATGGCGCATCAGTCTGTGTAGACTCCGGGTCCTGGACAAAACAGATATTTTTATTACGTTTTATTTACTGTAGTGTCTATTAATTAATTGTCCAAATGCACGGTCACTTTCCCACTCTATATTTCTCTAGAATTTTCACAAATGCCTTACCATACGCCATTCCCAACATTCTATGAATTTATGAAAACGTGAACATTACCATATCTAAGTATTCGCTTGTCAGAAAATGTTTTTTTTAAAAGGTGTCATATTCTTCCTGGGGGTATATATGAACATATTTCATGTTGCTATAAACACTGTCAGTTCCACTTTAAAGCCAGCATTCAGACCAGCCTTACTGATTTGAACTTTCATAAACTACATTTGTGTTGAGGAATGATGCATTCAGGTTCTTATTGACTCTGTCACTATCTGACTGCATGACATGCATAGCATAGGAATTTATTTAGCTGTTTATAAGACATGGCTTTTCACATGTTTTGACAAACAAAGTTGCTGAGTCTTGTTGTACTGACTCCAACCCACCCTCTTTGAATAATTGCCACTACAGGAACAAAGTTAAACAGTTAGGGCTCTGCTAATTTCTGTGTAAACAAGTTAGCCTTATCTCACCCATTCTCAGGACAAGTGAGGGTGGGGGGCGAAAAACAACAGTGGTCAAATTGCGTGCCATGTCTGCTGATTCCTGATTAATGGGCTCCTAACAATCACCCCAAGGAGGGCCTCAATGCCTAAGAACTCTCTGCAAATGAATCCATGAAGGGATCCGAACGATCAACCTGACCTTTTCAAACGCACCCTGGTTATAATGGCCCACACTGAGACCGGCTCGGAATTTAGGCACTCACACCTCTGGCTCATACACCCACACGCACACACACACATTAACATGCGCACACACGTATGTGCACAAACACACACACACCTCTGCCACTAACATACACACATAAATCCATGTCTCACACACCTACACACACCTCTGTCACATACACACTCTGACCGGGGCCCTTATCACTGGTTGACTCACCCATCTCCTGCCGAGCGGAGCCCTGTTTGGTGAAAGTGATTAAAAGAGGTTCTCACTTGGGCAGTGAAAGTAATCATGGCCTCGCAGCTCCTACTCTCTGGATTCTCCTGGTATACATTTGGTTATTAAGGATGTTATTCGACTCCCTGACTAATGACCGCCTACTTTTTTCAAAGTTTTTCTGTGGAGGTGGGCCATATGTTGCTGTGAGGCTGGGGTCTTACATCTCCATATTTCTCTGAAAGGCTTTTATTTTTCTCATAATTAATCAATTAGCACTTCAATTTGTCCAATGAATGTCACATTGGCATTAATAAAGTCATGATTGTTATCCTGGACCACTGCCCTTATTTCGGCTTACAGCTGAACTTCTTAAATTGCAGCAAAACAATGTAGTCACATTGGATATGGTGTGGTACATGTCTAAACAACATTTGTATTATAGCCAAATACCTGATGTTACCTTATTCCCAAACTGGGGATAAGTGCAATGCCGTCGGGGGTACGCCAAATAAAAATGTGATTCACATTTTCCCGAGTGGCACAGTTGTCTAAGGCACTGCATCTCAGTGCTAAAGGCATCACTACAGACACCTTGGTTCGAATCCAGGCTGTATCACAACCGTCCGTGAATGGGACTCCCATAGGGCGGCGCACCAATGGCCCAGCGTTGTCCGGGTTTGGTTGGTGTAGGCCGTCATTGTAAATAAGAATTTGTTCTTAACTGACTAGTTAAATAAAGGAAAAATACAAAATGTATTAGATTTTCCAACGGGGCTATACATTTGCCCAATAATCTAATTAAACCATCTAGTATTCAGCGAAATAACAACACAATGTCAAATACAGGTAGCCTTGTCAAATAATTAACATCCAGTCACATGGATGTTACTCACTCGTGGGAATTCCTCTAACGGTCCTTATGTAGCCAAACGTAGCTGCTGCTCATTCCGTTTGCTCAATTACTGCTTCGCATACAAGCCAGTGAATTCTATGCGTTACAGCTGGATGAGTCAACAGACGTGGTGGGCCTGGCACAGCTCCAGGTATATGTCCTTAACGTTTATGGGGGGTCAGTTCAGGAAGACATCCTCTTCTGCAAACCACTGGAAACCAGGACCACAAGAGAGGATCTTTTTAAAGTACTGGACAGCTTTGTGACAGCAAATGGACTTTGATGGTCAAGATGTGTTGGTATCTGTACTGATGGCGCAACAGCCATGACAGGGAGACATAGTGGAATGGTAACGCGCATGCAAGCAGTTGCTCCCGACACCGCTTGGGTACACTGCAGCATACACCGAGAGGGTCTTGCTGCCAAGGGAATGCCTGACAGCTTGAAATACATTTTGGACACTACAGTGAAAATGGTTCACTTTGTTAAAGCAAGGACCCTGAACTCTCGTGTATTTTCTACATTATTTAATGATATGGGCAGTGACTATGTAACGCTTTTACAACATACAATGGTGCAATGGTTATCAAGGGGCAAAGTATTGACACATTTTTTTTTTTATTGAGAGACGAGCTTAAAGTTTTCTGACCATAATTTTCACTTGTCTGACCGCTTGCATCATGACGAGTTTTTCACACCACTGGCCTTTCTGGGTGATGTTTTTTCTCACCTGAATGATCTGAATCTAGGATTACAGGGACTCTCCGCAACTATGGTCAATGTGCGGGACAAAATTGAGGCTATGATTAAGAAGTTGGAGCTCTTCTCTGTCTGCATTAGGTCTTTCCATCATTGTATGTTTTTTGTGTGTAAATGAACTGAAGCTTACGGACAATGTCAAATGTGATATAGCAAAGCAGCTGAGTGAGCTGGGTGCGCAATTACGCAGGTACTTTCCTGAAACGGACAACACAAACAACTGGATTCGTTATCCCTTTCATGCCCTGCCTCCAGTCCACTTACCCATATCTGAACAAGAGAGCATCATCGAAATTGCAACAAGCAGTTCTGTGAAAATTGAATTTAATCAGAAGCCACTGCCAGATTTCTAGATACGGCTGCGCTCAGAGTATCCTGCCTTGGCAAATCGCGCTGTTAAAACACTGACGCCCTTTGCAACCATGTACCTATGTGAGAGTGGATTCTCGGCCCTCACTAGCATGAAAACTAAATACAGGCACAGACTGTGTGTGTGGAAAATGATTTAAGACTGAAACTCTCTCCAATACAATCCAACATTACAGAGTTATGTGCATCCTTTCAAGCACACCCTTCTCATTAACCTGTGGTGAGTTATTCACAATTTTTGATCAACAAATAAGGTTTTATATATAAGATGGCTAAATAAAGAGCACAATTATTGATTATTATTAAATTATTATTTGTGCCCTGGTTCTATAAGAGCTCTTTGTCACTTCCCACGAGCAGGTTTGTGACAAAAACTCACACTCTTCTTATGTTTAATAAATGTATCGTATAGTGTGTGTGTGGCAGGTTTACAATGATGGCAAAAAACAACATTTGAGAGTGCACTGACCCTGGTGCTAGAGGGTACGCAGCTGTGGGTTGAATGTTTGGGGTACGGGACTATAAAAAGTTTAGGAACCACTGCCTTAGACAATGGACATTATAACCATAGTACAGCTTCTAGTGTGCTACTTGTTCAAATTGAACAGACAATGTTTCACTTAATAATAGTAAGAAATACATCATCATTGTGTGGCTGAGACACCTGTAGCCCATATGTAGTCTGCACCAGAGCGGCAGGAGGCAGACCATCAGACCGAGCCCTCCGGTTCAACGCCCTGTCTAGGATACTTATAGAACAGACATAGAATACATTTAAGTCATGCGACTCGAACTCCTGGTATGCATATGTACTTTGGTTTTGAATCACCTGGTTGAAGCATTCAAACTGCTTATCTAAGCCTTCTGCCCTAGAGTCAGTATCAACATACAGGCAGACTTGGGACGTGACCTGTAGACGTGCTCAATTCATCCTGTGTTCATGAGTCTAACCCAGTGCTCTTTCTTCTCTGTAAAGTTGTTTTGATTTATTGACATTTTTGGATTTTAGTCATTTAGCAGATGATCTTATCCAGGGTGACTTACAGGAGCAGTTAGACTTGCTTAAGGTCACATCGACAGATCTTTCACCTAGTCGGCTCGGGGATTCGAACCAGTGACCTTTCTTTATTTTGACAGGGAGTCAATACTGAGACCAAGGTCTTTTTTCCAGATGAGTCATGTATAGCACCACAATTCACATCAAAATACAATAAACATGTTAAACGACACATTCATATACACAGTAAACACACGTTATTATACACAACAATACATGAAAAGCAAAACACAATCATAAAACACACAGATTCTTAAGTAAAAAGGTCCCCTAACAATCATCTGAAATAACCTAGAGTCACCAATCCAAATCTAATAAATGTTTATTTGTCACGTGCCCCGAATACAACAGGTATTAGTGTGAAATGCTTACTTACAAGTCCTTAACCAACAATGCAGTTTTAAGTAAATCTATTTAAGAAAATATTTACTAAAGAAATTGAAGTACAAAAATAATAATAATAAGTTGGACAATAAAATAACAATAATGAGGCTATATACAGGGGGTACCGGTACCGAGTCAATGTGCGGGGGTACAGGTTAGTCGAGGTAATTTGTACATGTCTGTAGGGGTTGACTGCAGAATCTGCTTCCTGCTGACTAAAGCTCACTTTAAATCTTAGTTTCTTAACAAGATCAGTCATAGGTTTTCTAAATGATGAATCATTGTCAATCCAAATACAAAGGTACAGTATTTGTATGTAGGGACTCTTTCGATTATAGAATCATCCGAGGAGTAAAGATGTAATCCATCTGAGAAGAAAATTTTACGAGAACATGAAAACAACATGAATTTATTCACAGCAAGGTCAGCAGTCAGGGCAATTGCTTACATAATAGTATCATCTGCATATACAGTTGAAGTCGGAAGTTTGCATACACTTACGTTGGAGTCATTAAAACTCGTTTTTCAACCACTCCACAAATGTCTTGTTAATAACAAACTATAGTTTTGGCAAGTCGGTTAGGACATCTCTTTTGTGCATGACACACGTAATTTTTCCAACAATTGTTTACAGACAGATTATTTCACTTATAATTCACTGTATCACAATTCCAGTGGGTCAGAAGTTTACATACAACCTGTGGATGTATTTCAAGGCCTACCTTCAAACTCAGTGCCTCTTTGCTTGACATCATGGGAAAATCAAAAGAAATCAGCCAAGACCTCAGGAAAAAAAGTTGTAGACCTCCACAAGTCTGGTTCATCCTTGGGAGAAATTTCCAAACACCTGAAGGTACCACGTTCATCTGTACAAACAATAGTACGCAAGTATAAACACTATGGGACCACACAGCCGTCATACCGCTCAGGAAGGAGACGCGTTCTGTCTCCTAGAGATGAACGTACTTTGGTGCAAAAAGTGTAAATCAATCCCAGAACAACAGCAAATGACCTTGGGAAGATGCTGGAGGAAATGGGTACAAAAGTATCTATATCCACAGTAAAACGAGTCCTATATTGACATAACCTGACAGGCCGCTCAGCAAGGAAGAAGTCACTGCTCCAAAACCACCATAAAAAAGCCAGACTACGGTTTGCAACTGCACATGGGGACAAAGATCGTACTTTTTGGAGAAATGTCCTCTGGTCTGATGAAACAAAAATAGAACTGTTTGGCCATAATGACCATCGTTATGTTTGGAGGAAAAAGGGGAGACTTGCAAGCCGAAGAACACCATCCCAACCGTGAAGGACGGGGGTGGCAGCATCATGTTGTGGGAGTGCTTGGCTGCAGGAGGGACTGGTGCACTTCCCAAAATAGATGCATCATGAGGAAGGAAAATTATGTAGATATATTGAAGAAACATCTCAAGACATCAGTCAGGAAGTTAAATGCTGGTCGCAAATGGGTTTTCCAAATGGACAATGACCCCAAGCATACTTCCAAAGTTGTGGCAAAAGGGCTTAAGCACAACAAAGTCAAGGTATTGGAGTGGCCATCACAAAGCCCTGACCTCAATCCTATAAAACATTTGTGGGAAGAAATGAAAAAGCATGTGCGAGCAAGGAGGCCTACAAACCTGTCTCAGTTACACCAGCTCTGTCAGGAGGAGTGGGCCAATATTCACCCAACTTATTGTAGGAAGCTTGTGGAAGGCTACCCGAAACGTTTGACCCAAGTTAAACAATTTAAAGGCAACGCTACCAAATACTAATTGAGTGTATGTAAACTTCTGACCCACTTGGAATGTGGTGAAAGAAATAGCAGTTGAAATAAATCATTCTCTCTACTATTATTCTGACATTTCACATTATTAAAATAAAGTGGTGATCCTAACTGACCTAAGACAGGGAATTTTTACTAGGATTAAATGTCACGAATTGTGAAAAACTGAGTTTAAATGTATTTGGCTAAGGTGTATGTAAACTTCCGACTTCAACTGTAGATAACAAAAAATTGTGAAGAGATATACCGATTTCATGGCACATGGTTTATGAATTGATACACAAAACAACACTGGATTCAAAACTTAAGTGTTTTTCATTTTAAATTATTATACAAAAGGAATTGTGAAAAACTGAGTTTAAATGTTTTTGGCTAAGGTGTATGTAAACTTCAGACTTCAACTCTATATCCCATAATAAGCACAGCTGTGGGGACTCTGGGATAGGCTGTTTGACCCATTCTTCAAGCTTTTTAACTGCTTATGGCTGGGGGGCAGTATTGAGTAGCTTGGATGAATAAGGTGCCCAGAGTAAACTGCCTGCTATTCAGGCCCAGAAGCTAAGATATGCATATTATTAGTAGATTTGGATAGAAAACACCCTGAAGTTTCTAAAACTGTTTGAATGGTGTCTGTGAGTATAACAGAACTCATATGGCAGGCAAAAACCTGAGAAAAAATCCAACCAGGAAGTGGGAAATCTGAGGTTTGTAGTTTTTCAACTCTTTGCCTATCCAAGATACCGTGTAAATTTGGTCCGATTGCACTTCCTAAGGCTTCCACTAGATGTCGACAGTCTTTAGAACCTTGTTTGAGGCTTCTACTGTGGGGGAGGAGAGAATGAGAGCTGTTTCAACCAGAGGTCTGGCAGAGTGCCATGAGCTCAGTCTCGCGCGCTCCAGTGAGAGTTTGCTGCGTTCCATTGCATTTCTAAAGACAAAGGAATTCTCCGGTTGAAACATTATTGAAGATTTATGTTAAAAACATCCTAAAGATTGATTCTATACATCGTTTGACATGTTTCTACGAACTGTAACGGAACTTTTAGACTTTTCGTCTGGACCTAGTGCTCACGCCTCATGAATTTGGATTTGTAACCTAAACGTGCGAACAAAAAGGAGGTATTTGGACATAAATGATGGACTTTATCGAACAAAACAAACATTTATAGTGGAAATGGGATTCCTGGGAGTGCATTCTGATGAAGATCATCAAAGGTAAGTGAATATTTATAATGCTATTTCTGACTTCTGTTGACTCCACAACATGGCGGGTACCTGTATGGCTTGCTTTTGTGTCTGAGCGCCGTACTCAGATTATTGCATGGTGTGCTTTTTCCGTAAAGTTATTTTGAAATCTGACACAGCGGTTGCATTAAAGAGAAGTGGATCTATAATTCCATGTATAACACTTGTATTTTCATCAACATTTATTTCTGTATTTCTGAGTATTTCTGTAAATTGATGTGGCTCTCTGCAAAATCACCGGATGTTTTGGAAGCAAAACATTTCTGACCATAACGCGCCATTGTAAACTGAGATTTTTGGATATAAATATTAACTTTATCGAACAAAACATACATGTATTGTGTAGCATGAAGTCCAATGAGTGTCATCTGATGAAGATCATCAAAGGTTAGGCATGAATTTTGGCTGGAAAATGGCTCTCTTTGGCTGGAAAATGGCTGTGTTTTTCTGTGACTAGTTGCTGACCTAACATAATCGTTTGGTGTGCTTTCGTCGTAAAGCCTTTTTGAAATCGGACACTGTGGTGGGATTAACAACAAGTTCATCTTTAAAATGGTGTAAAATACTTGTATGTTTGAGGAATTTTAATTATGAGATTTCTGTTGTTTGAATTTGGCGCCCTGCACTTCGACTGGCTGTTGTCATATTGATCCCGTTAGCGGGATTTCAGCCATAAGAAGTTTTTAAGAGCCTCCTTCCAAAAAGGGATAACCATGGGACATTCCCATGCATCATGCAAAAAGATACCTACTTCACCCTGACATTTCCAGCATACATTATTTTGCAATAAACCCATTTTATGTAATCTGAGGTCCAGTAGTACCTATGATCAATCTTATAATGTGTACATTTCCCCCTTGTATCCCCTGGTATACCACCCTACATTGGAAACAACCTTTTTTCATACATCCTCCTCAATGTCACAATTAAGATCACTCTGCCAATCAACCTTAAATTATCACAATTTCCATATTGTGCATATGAGACTATTATATAAAACACTGAAGCGGAGTGTGATTTTCCTGGTAACATGAAATATTGTTCTAACAAGTTTTCATCTATCTGGAGGTTAATACTCAAGAAACCCCATACTGCTCCGTAGTTGTAAGTATTTCCAGAGATCTCCCTTATCTAGCTAATTAAATTTCTCCTTCAATTCCTGATAGGACATAAGCACTCCTTTCTCATTTAGATCCCATAGTGCATGCGGGCCTTGTCTAAGTCATACCTCCCAGATAAATTAATGTTTTCTTATGTAAACTGGTTGTGCCATGTAGAAGAATAGTTTTGTTTATACTGGAAAATTCCAAGCATCTTATGAATCTTAACCCATACCTCTTGGGAATGTTGTAGGATTGGGTTAGCCTCTTCAGTTGGTTGTCTCTGAATATTTTTTTTGTCATAAGGCCTCATTAGGCTTAAACGGGGCTGTGATAGACCTCTCAGTCTGAGTCCATCCCACATTGGAATCATAATTGCCCCAGTGTCTGGCCAATTTGGCTACTTCAAATGATTTGTTGTATAGTTCTACATTGGGTAATGCTAGTCCTCCTTTATCCTTTTGAGCATATAACCTGTTCACATTTATTCTGTTTTTTTCCCATCCCAAAGATAATCCTGCTTAAATCGTAAGGGAGAAATTGTCACAGGGAGCATCATGGACCCATAATTTAACTGTAGTGCCACAACCATTTTAACAGTATTTATTTTCCCCCATAAAGTAAGATTAAGCAACCTCCGTTTATCAAGATCATTCTTAATTTTTTGCAGTAGTGGCGTCATATTAATTTGCATGATATTCTGCAGTTCATTACTCAGTCTTATACCCAGGAATTTCATCCCTGATGGCACCCATTTTAACTGAAATGAAGTAATTGCAACAGGAGGGCATCATTTGAATACAGGCATAGTCTCTGACTTCTGCCAATTCATCTTATAACCAGATATGTGAGAACATGTCAATTGTGTTCAAAACGAAAGGGATTGATGTAGCCAGTTCCCTAATAAGTAACAATATGTCGTCAGCTTATAAAAACAGCTTATGCTCTCTGGAACCTCCCATCACTCCTTTGATTCCTGAATCCGCTCTGATTGCTGCTGCCAAGGGCTCCAAAAATAGAGTAAAAAGGAGAGGTGAGAGAGGACTGCCCTTCTGGGTTCCCCTCGACAAATTAAAAAAGGAAGCGATCATAACATTTGTTCTGCTCTTAGATTGGAATATAATACCTTAACCCACTAGATAAATCCATGGCCAAAGCCAAACTTTTCAAGGGTATATGTCAAGAAGCCCCACTCCACCCTATTGAATGCCATCTCCGCATCTAGGGAAAGCTGCCACCTGAGTATCCTCTGTTTGACTCAGCCACATGAGGTGAAGCAAACGTCTAAGATGGTCTGTGGAGATTCTACTTTTTACAAATCCCACCTGATCTGTGTGAATAATATGAGGTAAAAACCTTCTCCAGCCTCATGGCTAGTACTTTGGAGAGCACCTTACAATCAACTCTGATTAAACTGATAGGGCGAAAACTCCCTGGCTCAGTGGGGTCTCTATCCTTCTTGAGAATGAATGAGATTAGTGCCTTATTAAAAGTGTCAGGTAGCTGCTCCAGTTCCAGAGCTTCTGCGCACACCCATGTTAATATAGGAGCTAATACGTCTACATCGCTCTTATAATATTCAACTGGGAAGCCGTCTAATCCTGGTGACTTTCCAGATTTCTTTGAGGTGATGGCTTATCTCAGATTCTAGTATAGGAGCATCCAAATCCTATATTTGATCTGGGGACAAGTGGAGGCTGCTGAGGGGAGAATGGCTCATAATAATAGCAGGAACAGAGCAAATGGAATGGCAACAGACACCTGGAAACCATGTGTTTGATGCATTTGATACCATTCCACTGATTATGCTCCAGTCATTACCACAAGCCCGTTCTCCCCAATTAAGGTGCCACCAAACACCTGTGCAGGGACACTCCCGGAAGCTCTATCTTTGGAAAAAGTTACATTCAGACTTATAAAGAGTCTAATAAAAGTCACAAAACACATTGTTAATATATTTTGTACCAGTCAGTACCTCCCCACTTCCATTTTTGATAGCTGGTAAAACAAAACTGGAATCTTTTTGTTTCAATTGTCTAGCCAATAATTTACCTGTTTTTTTTCACCACTTTCATAAAAGTTTCTCCTCAGCCAAAACATTGCATATTCAGCCTTTTTGCTATAGATCTCATATAATTGAAAATTCAGATCAGACTTGTTTCAATAGTGACTCAATATTTTTCTTGGATAACTCTTTTTCCAGCTCTTTAATTTGAGACTAGTTTTTCAAATCTTTCTCTATCTTCCCTTTTCTTTCTACTGGTGTGTGCTATTATTTTGCCCTTAACATAAGCTTTAGAGGCCTCCAACACCGTACTCAATTTATCAGTGGAACCAATGTTTGTTTGAAGAAAAAAAACACTTGAGGTCTTCGAGGGAAAGATGAAAAGTTTCGTATTGGAATAAGGATGTATTCATCCTCCATCGAATGTTTTCTTAGCCATATCAGCCTCAACTGCTATACATAATTCGACTGTGTGGCCTGTCAAAGCAATAACCCCTATTTTACAATCTATCACATCTTTAGTCATACTCTTGAAATGAAGTAATCTATCCTGGAATGAGATTCAAGGTTATGTGAATAAAATGTATATTCCTTCTCTCTAGGATTGACAAGTCTCCATATATCTACCAGACCCAGATACCTCATTAATAGGTGTATTGCTGCTCTGTCCCTTTGTACAGTTTTAGAGTAAGTCGTTTTTACCAAGGATACCATCTTGAACCTGGTTAAAGTCTCCCGCCACGACTATATTGCCACCAATGATTTCTCCCATAACCTTATTAACCTTATGGAAAACCCAGGATCCTCCCTGTTCAGTGCATAAATATTATACATATTAACCTTATTACCATTTACCAGAGCCTCAACACAAATTATTCTTCCTTCCTCATCCAAATTAGCTATGAAATACCTGCCCAACCCTTTTCAATTTAGCAGCCTCTGAATCAACCAAATTAATTTATTGGATAAAAGCTATATCAGCTTGTTAGGATTTGAGATAACAAATATTTCTTCCTCTTAATAGGATTCTGTGAACTGTTGATATTCCATGAAATTATCGTTGTATATGTTTTAGACATCAAACCTTGCATATTGGGTGTTAGAATTATATTGAAAATCAATCATTTTCAGTGCTGTCATGCTTTCACATATTACAACCTCAACCTTGGTTGCGCAAAAAATACTTGCACGAGCCATGAACCTGACGACACAATACAAAATACAAAACAGTAACAACCACCCCACACATCTCCCCTTGTTTTTCTACTTGAAGAGAAAGCCCTCCCTCACTCGGTCCACGAGACACTTACAAGCGGTCACCCTAGTCCCAAGATGGACACCTTAGTAAAATAATTAATAAAAAGGAAATATGAAAGTGTGCACCCCCTTTCTTCCTCTTATTTAACCAGCAAATAGCTAACAATACTTGTATTTACCCACCAAATGGCAATAAGTAAAAAGAATAGATAAGAAAAATAAACAAAACTGAAATTAAAGGAAAGGGGGAAAACCAAATTTTCTATGAACCCATATAAAATCAGATCAATTAAAATAATGTCAAAGTTCTTAGTTCCATCTACTTAATTTACCGACATATTTGCTTTAAGGGTAGTTTTGACCAGGCAACTTGAATACTGTCACTGAGTAGCCAACCGGCTAAACTTCCAGTGACAAAAATAGCATTGTAGCGATACAGTCTGAAATGGCCAAATAGCGAACTTCGAGGAAATTGGGAGGGTTTTATCTGGAGGCTTTGCAGCATCACGTGACCCCCCCCCATTTGTTATGTTAATTTTTTTATTTGTTGATTTTCTCTGTGGGAATGTCTCCACTGTTGATTTCACGGGAATGACAAGGACGACGATTCCAAACGCCAAACTTATTGTGTTTACCACCAACTCGTGATTCATGGCAATGACTAGTGAAGAAGTTGTGTTCTGAGTGATTGACATAACTTTAATTTACAGACCTTTCTGCTGTCTGTAATTTTTGGCTCTTTGACTATTGTTTGTGCCCAAGCAATATGCCCCACACTCCCTTACTCATTCAGTAGACTGGAGTTAACATCGCCGCCATATGGAATGCTGATTGCGTTCAATTTTCCAAGTTAATGAACTGTGTGAAATGTTGTTTGCTCTTAGATTGAACATCACCTCAAGAGATTCTGAGAAATGTGCCTCACACTCAGAACCCAGTCGGTCCAACCTTCTTTTTACACAGGAAAGGAAGGTTCTGAAACCTAATATGGAGCTAGACAAATGTGTATTTGGCTTACATACTGTAAATGTTAATTGTGAGAGAATGGAGAGTTTAATGGTATTGCGAGTCACAATATCATCAGGAATTCATTCATCCAAATTAAGTCCTTTCTACCAAGATCAGAGCATTTGTACCAGATCAGAGCAACAGGCACCGGTCACATTGGTGGTAGTTTCTCTCTGATAAATATAATTGTTCTGTTGCTTGGCTGAATGGAGTTAGGTGTTTTAGTGGGAGGGGAAATCAATAAAGGAAAAGTATTGCGGTCTGAATCGAAGGTTAGAATTCCTCTTACAGTGTGATGCCAGTTTTTGCAAGTAAATGTAATAGCTTGTCTGCTTATGTAGAATTATAACCTCAGTATAATGCTCACTTTGTGGATCAGAAAGGCAGGGGAGCCGAGGGCATGTGCTTTACTGCAGTTTAAGTGACAAAGTTGACCTATGTTTAGTTGTTGGTAGCATGGACCCTGACATACAGAACACATAATGCAGGCCTAGCATGGACTCTGATATAGAGAGCACATAATGTAGCATGGACCCTGACATACAGAACACATAATGCAGACCTAGCATGGACTCTGATGTAGAGAGCACATCATGTAGCATGGATCCTGACATAGAGAGCACAAGGCAGCATATGAACCTTGTTAACTGTTTGAGGCTGTGTGACACACTAGCTCGATTGTCAAACTCCATTGTTCACCAGCAAATGCATCAACAATCATGTTGTCAGATGGAACAAGAGCGCCAGCTTAGAAAATCCAGGTCCAAAAATAATAATTGCATTGAAGCAAGCATTCCAAAGACTGTGGCTTCGCTCAATTTGTTTGCCCCAATTTGTAGTTTTCTCTGATGCAATTTTTTGGGGTGGTTTAGTTTTCGTTTTGCAGAACAGTTGGTGTCCGACATGTCTGTTGTTGTGCGCATCGATTCTGTGAAGATCGAGCTATGGGGAAGAAATGCTTTCACAAGCCAAGAAATTTGAATTTAAAGATTTTTCTAAGATCTTTGTCTGTACTACATTCTGTGCCCATTCCTATTCAGAAAGAGGTATTACCATAGCACCACTTTCTTGGGAATATATTACAGAAAACATTACAGGTCACAAAATCTTCACTCCTTTTGCTTAAGAGTACAAACTAATCTTCTACAACCCTTTTCACATGTTATCCAGTACACATTTGCTCTACGCCTTGGTGCATTCAAAAGTTAACAAATATTGCGGTGCACATAAAAAATGTTTTATTCGAAGTGGATTTAAGTGCAACGTCCGGGACATATTTCAGAAGTGTATTTCATTACATGGGTTAGTGTTAAATTGTTACTAATTAACTTGGTGCTCTGTGTTACCCTGAAAGAGAGAGTTTGTCACATTAACAAGATGCTGTTGCTGCATCACGTACAGGCATTTTGAAAAGTACATTTTGAAGAGACAACATCTCTGTAAGTGTTCCGACTTTTCTTGGTGACCTGAAGACTGCAGTTAGCTATCCCTGGCCGTCAGCTTGTTTCAGAGTGGCTTGACTCTCCTTGCCCTGTGACATTCTCTCTGTAAAAAGAGCCATAATTACCTTCAGTCAGATAACTCCGCTATGTTCTCCAGTACTCTCTATGCAGACAGCCACTTACCTACTCACTGACTCGCTTTGAACTATTTGGGAGGAGTTCTCAGGCATTACTGGAGATGTGACCCTGCGAATGTCAGCCATTTTTTATTCTTTAGCTACTCTCCGTGCTGTTCTGTTCTTTTCATAGCACAAGCACACTGCTAAGACACAACCTAAGCACCATGTGCACAGGGACGGTAGACATTCTTTTTTCACAGGGATGCATGTTTTTCTTTTCTCATATGTATCTGCTTACAATTTCCAACATTTGTTGGGCTATTTGTGAGTCAAGTGTCTAATTAGATAAAGGTATCTATCCAAATAGATGAAACACCAACATAAAGTGTCTTAATAGGATATTGGGCCACCACGAGCCGCCAGAACAGCTTCAATGCACCTCGGCATAGATTCTACATGTTTCTGAAACTCTAACGGAGGGATGCGGCACCATTCTTCCACAAGACATTCCATCATTTGGTGTTTTATTGATGGTGTCGGAATACGCCGTCTCAGGCGCCGCTCCAGAATCTCCCATAAGTGTTCATTTGGGTTGAGATCTGGTGACTGAGACAGCCATGGCAAATGGTTTACATCGTTTTCATGCTCATCAAACCATTCATGCCCTGTGGATGGGGCATTGTCATCCTATGGGGGAATAGCCATGGTAGCCAAAATAGTGGTCTGCCAAGCATTTTTATACATGACTCTAAGAATGATGGGTTGTTAATTGCTTAATTAACTCAGGAACCACACCTATGGGGAAGCACCTGCTTTCAATATACTTTGTACTCCTCATTTACTTAAGTGTTTCCATTATTGTGGCAGTTACATGTACATGCAATTACTGTTCTGTCATAACTTGTTGAACACTAAATAAAGTGGTGCTCACCAGATTAAGTTAATTAAATCGGGGATCAAACGCAACACCTCTAAAACAGCAGACAGATCTTTCCTGTGCAAAATGTCTAAATTACATCAGTTTGGGTTTTAAGGAAATGAAAATCTGTGAAAACGCTGAAACATGTTTCTGATAAGATTTAAGTTTGTCTTGGAAGCATATTTTATGTAGCCTAGTTGAAATGCTCTCAGCTTCTAAAAAAGATTGCACGTTCATACGTAGGCCCTAACTGCATTCTCAAGAGAATTCTGATTTAAAAAAAAAAATATTTCTCCACTATTGTTCATGAGACAACAATAACATTTAGTGTATCATTTTATTGCAATAAATACTTAGTTCTGCAGGAGGTAATAGTATTTTAGGCTACATCAAGGAGGTTACAGGCCTACAGTCTGTCTAAATTTCAGTTACTAACCCATCTGAACTTCAAAGGTGCTCAGAAACAGGGGTGCGGGCGCACCTGCCGCACCCCTACTCTCACCGTTATCCCCCTTGAATGCAAGTTTGTTTGTCAAATAATAGAATTACAGCTACACATGTTTTACATTTTCAATAACTGATTTTGGAATCATTTAAATTAACCAAATACCTTTATGATGACAGATATATGCCCATACTAAAACATATACAAATGTACATTTCAAAAAAGCTTTGGATGTCTTCCTCTCAGGCTTCCATGTCTTCTCCCTGGACCTCCTCAATGTCTACCTCTTGAACACCAGACTCTGAGGCCCCATCTTCACTGTCACTTTTCAACCTTGTTGAGGATGGCTCGTTGTCAGGCTCAAAAAGCCTAAAATTTGCCCAGATGGCCACCAATTTTTCAACCCTTGTATTGGTCAGCCTGTTGCGTGCTTTGATGTGTGTGTTCCCAAACAAGGACCAGTTGCGCTCTGAGGCGGCTGATGTTGGTGGGATTTGGAGGATGATGGAGGCAACAGGGGAAAGAGCCTCAGATCCACAAAGTCCCTTCCACCAGGTGGCTGATGAGATATGTTGGCACGACTGCCATATTGCATCTCCATCCCAAAGCCCTTGCTTGGAAGTGTACTTCGCCAGGCCAAGGTGGTGAGACACGGTAGTGATGACACCATAGGCCTTGTTGATCTCTACACCAGACAGGAGTCTCTTGCCAGCATACTTGGGGTCCAACATGCGCGCTGCGGCGTGTAGTTTCCTATGCTTGGAGCAACAGTGAAGTGGGCAGGGCAGTACGGATTTCTTCTCTTACATCTGCAAGCAGAGTCTGAACATCAGACAGGAGGGCATTGTCTCCCTCGATCCTTGCAATGGCTACTGCTATAGGTTTCAGGAGTTTCAGGCTGCTTACCACTCTCTCCCAAAATACATCATCCAGGAGGATCCTCTTGATGGGGCTGTCCATATCGTCAGACTGTGATATGGCCATTTCTTGGAGAGACTCCTTCCCCTCCAGGAGACTTTCAAACATGATGACAACCCCACCCCAGCGGGTGTTGCTGGGCAGCTTCAATGTGGTGCTCTTATTCTTCTCACTTTGCTTGGTGAGGTAGATTGCTGCTATAACTTGATGACCCTTCACATACCTAACCATTTCCTTGGCTCTCTTCTAGAGTGTATCCATTATTTTCAGTGCCATGATGTCCTTGAGGAGCAGATTCAATGCATGAGTAGCACAGCCAATGGGTGTGATGTGAGGGTAGGACTCCTCCACTTTAGACCAAGCAGCCTTAATGTTCGCAGCATTGTCTGTCACCAGTGAAAATACCTTCTGTGGTCCAAGATCATTGATGACTGCCTTCAGCTCATCTGCAGTAGAGACTGGTGTGTCTGTTGTCCCTTGTGTCTGTGCTCTTGTAGAATACTGGTTGAGGGTTGGAGATGATGTAGTTCATTATTCCTTGCCCACGAACATTCTACCACCCATCAGAGATGATTGCAATACAGTCTGCTTTCTCTATGATTTTCTTGACTTTCACTTGAACTCTGTTGAACTCTGCATCCCGCAAATGAGTAGATAAAGCATGTCTGGTTGGAGGGGTGTATCCCGGGCGAAGAACATTCAGAAATCTCTTCCAATACACATTGCCTGTGAGCATCGGAGGTGAAACAGTTGCATACACAGTTCAAGCAAGACATTCATCAGCATTTCTCTTGACTATGTTCCTCCATTGAGTAAAACAAAACTTTGGATTCCAGGAGGACCATAAGTTGTTGCTATCGATAAGGTGTCTGATTCATCATTTTCACCTTGAATAGAAGTAGAGGGACTTTTGTCAGAGGTTGCTTGTTGTGAGCGCGGAGGGAAATGATGACACAGCTTTTCCTTCTACATTAGCTGCAGTTAAATGTATCCAAACATCAGATAGTGCCCGTGGCATTTTCCTGTAAATTTGAAAATTTGAAAACAAATAGTAAAAAATGCAATTCCATGTACAGACAAATAGTTAAGCAGTTAGATTAAACAACTCCTTTTTAAGATAAAAGTTTTTGAATGAAAAATGTATGGAAACAGGTGAATTAACACTCCTCAGTTAGCAGGCTCAAGCAAGATAAAAACCACATGCTAGCAAAAACTAACTAGCAGAAATTGTTAACAAGTTAGAGATGTTTTAAACACACTTTGCTGTAGGCTACTATTTGCTAGTTAACAAGAAATAATGTATGTCATATAAAATATATTCACCCCACCCAGTATTGTAATAAAAACTTACCAGAAAGCATGTAGTCCTTGGCTCAGACAGTGTAGTAGTGTGGGCTCAATAGCATCTCATTAGTGTGCAAGATCTTGAGAATCAGCTGTACATATGATGGAAGAGTGCACTGCACATGTAATGGAAGAATGCACTGTGCATGCAGAGGGTTGCAATTCCATTGAATTGGGTATAGTTTAACCTCTAACACCTCCCAAACCCGGATCCGGGATCCCCCCCATCAAAAAAGCTGACTAGCATAGCCTAGCCTAAAGCCACAGGGATATCATATAATAAAATGTTAATGAAATCACAAGTCCAAGACACCAAATGAAAGATACACATCTTGTGAATCCAGCCATCATTTCTGATTTTTAAAATGTTTTACAGGGAAGACACAATATGTAAATCTATTAGCTAACCACGTTAGCAAAAGACACCACTTTTTTACTCCACCATTTTTTTACTCCATCAGTAGCTATCACAAATTCGACCAAATAAAGATATAAATAGCCACTAACCAAGAAACAACTTCATCAGATGACAGTCTGATAACATATTTATTGTATAGCATATGTTTTGTTAGAAAAATGTGCATATTTCAGGTATAAATCATAGTTTACCATTGCAGCCACCATCACAACTCGACTAGAATAACTACAGAGAGCAACGTGTATTACCTAATTACTCATCATAAAACATTTTTTAAAAATACACAGCGTACAGCAATTGAAAGACACAGATCTTGTGAATCCAGACAATATTTCAGATTTTCTAAGTGTTTTACAGCGAAAACACAATATAGCGTTATATTAGCATACCACAATAGCAAACATCACAACCGCATTGATTCAAGCCAAACATAGCGATTACGTATAAACCACCAAAAGATATTAATTTTTTCACTAACCTTCTCAGAATTCTTCAGATGACAGTCCTATAACATCATATTACACAATGCATATAGAGTTTGTTCGAAAATGTGCATATTTAGCGGCACAAATCGTGGTTATACAATGAGAAAAGTAGCAAAGCTGCCCAGAAAATGGCAGGAGAAATCTTTGAAGAGGCACCTATTCTAATCAGTAACTATTCCAAAACTTGACTAAAAAATACAGGTTGGACAGCAATTGAAAGACAAATTAGTTCTTAATGCAATCGCTGGGTTAGATTTTTAAAATTAACGTTACTTCAAGCATACAGCGTGCGCTAAAGCGAGACCGCACCATAATTCATGGCGGAATTATTATCTGACATTTGTCAACATAAGTACGAATTAACAGCATAAAGACTGCTTACTATTAGCTGAGCTTCCATCAGAATCTTGGGCAAGGTGTCCTTTCTCCAGAACAATCGTCTTTGGGTTGAAAGATGTCCTCTTGTCCGGTCGAAATAGCCGCTAATGTTAGCCGCCAACTGGAGAGGTGTCCAACTCGTGAAAGCGCATGGCAAAGAAATCCCAGAAAATCGCAATAAACTGCTATAAACTGCTAAGTCGGTTTAAATTAACTACCTTATGATGTCTTTAACACCTATAACGAATAAAAACATGACCGGAGATATAGAACTACTAAAACGAAAGCGTTTGCAGGAAGCCATTGTGATGTCTTCATGCGTCAGGCGCACCGTTGAAAAGGACGGTACTTCCGTTCCACGGTCTTATAAAGGGCCCAGATTGCGCAATCCACTCCATTCAAATTCTCCCCGCTTACTGACATCTAGAGGAAGACGTATGCAGTGCATGTAGCCCGATGGCTTACATGGGGACTTATAAACTGGCCTCAGAACAGGGACCTCGATTTCTGAAATCTCACTCCCTGACAGGAAATGTGCTGCAGAATGAGTTCTGTTTCACTCAGAGAAATAATTCAAACGGTTTTAGAAACTAGAGAGTGTTTTCTATCCAATAGTAATAATAATATGCATATTGTACGAGCAAGAATTGAGTACGAGGCAGTTTAATTTGGGAACTCATTTTAACAAAGTCGAAATGGCGCCCCCATAGGCTCAAGAAGTTAACCAAAATATGCCACAAGAACTAGAATTTCCTTATGTGTATCCCACAAAAAAGGTTAACTGTTATAAGCTAACTTTTTTGATGAATTTAACCAAAATTCCCAACATTCCCGGGCTTAACTTCCCATGCAAAAATCCCGGAACGTTTCCGACCCCTTGCAACCCTATTCAGACCCTTTACTCAGTACTTTGTTGAAGAGCATTTGGCAGTGATTACAGCTTCGAGTCTTCTTGGGGATGACGCTACAAGCTTCCTGTTTCTCCCATTCTTCTCTGCAGATTCTCTCAAGCTTGGATGGGGAGCATTGCTGCACAGCTATTTTCAGGTCTCTCCAGAGATGTTCGATTGGGTTCAAGTCCGGGCTCTGGCTAGGCCACTCAAGGACATTCAGAGATTTGTTCCGAAGCAACTTCTGCATTGTCTTGGCTGTGTGCTTAGGGTTGTTGTCCTGTTGGAAGGTGAACCTTCACCCCATACTCACCTCCCTGACCAAGGCCCTTCTCCCCCGATTGCTCTGTTTGGCCGGGCGGCCAGCTCTAGGAAGAGTCTTGGTGGTTCCAAACTTCTTCCATTTAAGAATGATGGAGGCCACTGTGTTCTTGGGGAGCTTCAATGCTACAGACATTTTTTTGTTACCCTTCCCCAGATCTTTGCCTCGATACAATCCTGTCTCGGAGCTCTACGGACAATTCCTTTGACCTCCTTTGGTTTTTGCTCCGAAATGCACTGTCAACTGTTGGACCTTAAATAGTCAGGTGTGTGCCTTTCCAAATCATGTCCAATCAATTGTATTCACCACAGGTGGTCTCAAATCAAGTTGTAGAAACATTGGATGATCAATGGTAACAGGATGCACCTGAGCTCAATTTCGAGTCTCATAAGAAAGGGTCGGAATACTTTTGTAAATAAGGTATTTCAGTTTTTATTTTTAATACATTTGCAAAAATGTCTAAACCTGTTTTCGTTTTGTAGTTATGGGGTATTGTGTGTAGATTGCTGAGGAAATCTTTTTATTTAATCCATTTTAGAATAAGGCTAATGTAACAATGTGGGGTAAAATCAAGGGGTCTGAATACTTTCCGAAGGCACTGTATATATGTATGCATGTGTATATATGTATGTGTGGGTAGAGTCCAGTGTGTGTGTGTGTGTGCATAGAGTCAGTGCAAGAGAGTTAGTGCAAAAAAATGGGCAGTGCAGGTAGTCTGGGTAGACCATTTGATTAGCTATTTGGTGTTTCGAAGTCTTATGGCTTTGGGGTAGAAGCTGTTTAGGGTCCTGTTGGATCCAGACTTGGTGCCATGGTACTTCTTGCCTTGGGGTAGCAGAGAGAACAGTTTATGGCTTGGGTGGCTGGAGTCTTTGACAATTTTGGGGGACTTCCTCTGACACCATCTGGTATAGAGATCCTGGCCCCATTTTTCACCATCCTCTGTAGAGCCTTGCGGTCAGGGCTTTATAGTGCCGTATCAAGTTGTGATGCAGCCAGTCAAGATGGTCTCAATGATGCAGCTGTAGAGATTTTTGAGGATCTAAGGGCCCATGCCAAATCTCTTCAGCCTCTTGAAGGGGAAGAGGCTTTGTCGTGCAGTCTTCACAACTGTGTTGGTGAGTGTGGACCATGTTAATTCCTTAGTGAGGTGGACACCGAAAAACTTGAAGCTTTCGACCTGCTCCACAAAGCCCCATCGATGTGGATGTGGGCATGCTTGTCCCTCCGTTTGCTGTATTCCACGATCAGCTCCATTTGACTTGCTGACGTTTATGGAGAGGTGGTTGTCCTGGCACCACACTGCCAGATCTCGAACCTCTCTATATGCTGTCTTATTGTCATTGGTGATCATTCCTAGCGCTGTTGTGTTGTCAGCAAACTTGATGATGGTGTTGGAGTCATGCATGGCATTCATGGGTGAACAGGGAGTACAGGCGGGGACTAAGCGGGGACTAAGTACACACCACTGTGGGGCCCTGTGTTGATGGTTAGCGTGGCGGATGTGTTGTTGCCTACCCTCGCTGCCTAGTGGCGGCCCATCAGGAAGTCCAGGATCCAGTTCCAGAGGGAGGTGTTCAGTCCTAGGGTCCTGAGTTTGGTGATGAGCTTGTAGGCGACTGTAGTGTTGAATGCTGAGCTGTAGTCAATGAACAGCATTCTTACATAGGTTTTCCTTTTGTCCAGGTTTGTGAGGTCAGTATGAAGTGCAATAGAGATTGCATCATCTCTGGATCTGCTGGGGGGCGTTGCGAATTGGACTGGGTCCAGGGTGTCTGGGATGAGGGTGTTGATGCGAGCCATGACCAGCCTTTCAAAGTATTTCATGGCTATATCAAATCAAATTGTATTTGTCACATGCGCCGAATACAGCAGGTGTAGACCTTACTGTGAAAGGCTTACTTACAAGCCCTTACCCAACAATGCAGTCTTAAGAAAATAGAGTTAAGAAAATATTGACTAAATAATCTGAAGTTAAAAAAAATATCAATAATAGCTATATACAGGGGGTACTGGTACCGGGTTATTATGCGGGGGTACAGGTTAGTCAATGTTATTTGTACATGTAGGTGAGGGTAAAGTGACTCTGCATAGATAATAAACAGCAAGTAGCAGCCTTCCTCTGACACTGCCTAGTATATATGTCCTGGATTTACATTTACATTTACATTGGATGGATGGCAGGAAGTGTGGCCCTACCCACTACCCTCTGTAGCGCCCCTCTGTAGCGCCTTACGGTCGGATGCCAAGCAGTTGCCATACCAGGCGGTGATGCAATCAGTCAGGATGCGGTCGAGGGTGCAGCTGTATAACATTTTGAGGATCTGGGTACCCATGCCAGATCTGTTCAGTCTCCTGAGGGGGAAAAGGCGTTGTTGTGCCCTCTTCACAACTTTTTTGGTGTGTTTGGACCATGATTTGTTGGTGATGTGGACATCAAGGAACTTGAAACTCCACTACAGCCCCATCAATGTGAATGGGAGCATTTTAAGCTCCCCTTTTCCTGTAGTCCATGATTATCTCCTCTGTCTTGCTCATCTTGAGGGAGAGGTTGTTGTCCTGGCACCTCACTGCCAGGTCTCTGACCTCCTCCCTATAGGCTGTCTCGTCGTAGTCCGTGATCGGGCCTACCACCGTTGTGTCATCAGCAAACTTAATGATGGTGTTGGATTCTTGCTTGGCCACACAGTTGTGGGTGAACAGGGAGTACAGGAGGGGACTAAGCACGCACCCCTGAGGGGCCCCCGTTTTGAGGATCAGCGTGGCAGATGTGTTGTTGCCTACCCTTACCACCTAGGGCTGGCTGTCAGGAAGTCCAGGATCCAGTTGCAGAGGGAGGTGTTGAACGCTGAGCTCTAGTCAATGAACAGCATTCTCACATAGATGTGGGAAAGGGCAGTCTGGAGTGCGATTGAGATTGCATCATCTGTGGATCTGTTGGGGCGGTATGCAAATTGGAGTGGATCTAGGGTTCCCAGGATGATGGTGTTTATGTGAGCGATGACTAGCCTTTAAAAGCACTTCGTTGCTACCGATGTGAGTGCTATGTGGCGGTAGTCATTTAGGCAGGTTACCTTCGCTTTCTTGGGCACAGGGACTATGGTGATCTGCCTGAAACATCTAGGTATTACAGACTCAGTCAGGGAGAGGTTGAAAGTGTCAGTGAAGACACTTTCCAGTTGGACGGCACATGCTTTGAGTATGTCCTGGTAATCCGTCTGGCCCTGAGTCCTTGTAAATGTTAACCTGTTTAAAGTTTTGCTCACATCAGCTACGGAGAGTGTGATCACAAAGTTGTTCGGAACAGCTTTTGCTCTCACAGCTTTTGCTTCAGTGTTGCTTGCCTCGAAGCGAGCATAAAAGGCATTTAGTTCGTCTGGTAAGCTCACGTCACTGGGCAGCTCGCGGCTGGGTTTCCCTTTGTAGTCTGTAATTGTTTGCAAGCCTTGCCATATCCGATGAGCGTCAGGGCCAGTGTAGTAGGATTCAATCTTAGTCTTGTATTGATGCTTTGCCTGTTTGTTGGTTTGTCTGAGGGCATAGCAGGATTTCTTATAAGCATCTGGATTAGTGTCCCACTCCTTGAAAGCGGCAGCTCTAGCCTTTAGCTTGTTGCGGATGTTGCCTGTAATCCATGGCTTCTGGTTGGGATATGTACATACGTTTACTGTGGGGACGACATCGTCAATGCACTTTTAATGAAGCCAGTGACTGATGCGGTAAACTGATCTATGTTACCGCATGAATCCCGGAACATATTCCAGTCTGTGCAAGCGAAACAGTCCTGTACCTTAGCATCTGCTTCATTTAACCACTTCCGTATTGAGTGTGTCACTGGAACTTCCTATTTGAGTTTTTGCTTTTAAACAGGAGGATAGCATTATGGTCTGATTTGCCAAAGGGAGGGTGAGGGAGGGCCTTGTATGCGTTTCTGTGTGTGGCGTAAAAGTGATCTAGTGTTGCCTCTATTTGCTTAAGTGACATGCTGGTAAAAATGATGTACCACCTCATCTCAAATCATGATCATCAATAACTCTGTGTTCTGTCTTAACATTTCTTGTGTCTCATGTTCTGTAGCAATTAAAGTTCCTTTTATAAAAATGGAATCATGATGAGTAGTGTATGCATAAGGAGTGGGTGGTAGCATTTTATTTATTTTTAATCTACATTTAACTAGGCAAGTCAGTTAAGAACAAAATCTTATTTACAATGACGGCCTGTGAACAGTGGGTTAACTGCCTTGTTCAGGGGCAGAACGACAGATGTTTACCTGGTCAGCTCAGGGATTTGATCTAGCAACCTTTGCGGTTACTGGCCCAATGCTCTAACCACTAGGCTACCTGCCACTTCGGGGAGAGTGGAAATGGACCTTTAGAAGAACCAAACTAATCAGTGACCCTTGGGGACCAGGCTGTAACCTTAAAATGAATTACAATACATCACTCTACAATCACATACCCCTCCAATTCGCAACCATACAATTAATGTATTTAACCTCCAGTTAGATCCTATTGAGTGAGTAACACAGAATATAGATCTTTGCTTTTAAATCAGTGATTACATTTTTTTTGTTCAAAGAACTAGGTTTGTATTGATCGACCACTGTTATATCACTCCAAATTACCAACCGAATTAAAGATTAAAGATTGTACTTGGTGTATTATTAGGTAGCTAAATACAGCAAAGTGAAATAGAACCAATCAAAATATTTTGACATTGAACTATAGGACCCTACTACAGAATGAAATAGACCCCATTGTTTGATCATTCAACCTATAAATGAACGGTGTCATCAGGATGGACAATTAGACTGCCGAATTGTAGAATCACTGGTGTTGTAAAGAAAGAATTCAACTATCATGTCATTCTGATGGACTGTCAGTCCTTCCATCCATAGCTCCATCTGTGAATATGAGAGTGGTTACACTTCCCCAGCCCGATACCTCAGCTTAATATATAATAAATGCCAAAGTGACTTAGTCATGCTTACATACATTTTACATATGGGCAGCAGTGGGAATCAAACCCACAACCCTTGGCGTTGCAAGTGACTTCCTCTACCGACTGAGCCACACAGGACCAGCTAACTGCACAAAGTGCCTTTTCATTTACTAAAGGTTTACATTGAAAACAAAACATTGCATCTCAGACTTGTTCTCTTGGCAGAGGTCGGTGCAGAGCTTTTAATTCATTGGCGCTGCATTCTTATGCTCGACACCGACATCGGCCCACAAACCCTCTTTAGAGCAACACAAGCCTGCTCCACCACTGGCCGCATAATGTACCTCCATGTGGCCAGACATACAATAAACATGGCTTTAAGTGTCAATTAGGTCAAGTAGCATTCACCTTGCTTTCCTTCGGCCACGTTACAATTGGAGTGGCTGCGGCGAGGTGAGGGACATACCTAGGTGTCAGCTCACCAAATAGAAGAAAAGTTACAGTGGCTTCCTTGATTTTAGAAATTCACAGGGAATTGGTTTGGACAGGGTCGGCTCCAGGCATAAGCGACATAAGCTGTTGCTTATGGCACCCGACCGCTAGGGGGCCCCAGAAGGAACTCAGTCGGGGTCTTAACTTACTGTTGCGAGTTAGAATAGTAGAATACACAAGGAGTACGTTCAAATGGCCCCCATTGACTTTGTTAGTCACTCTCACTCAGATATCATTAATGGCATAAGTCATGGCAAAATGTGTAGAATTGTAGGAAATTAGCTTTAAAACTGTTAAAAATGTCTCTCCACCCATGGCAAAATGAGTAGAATTAACTTTAAAACTTAAAATGTTCTCTCCGCCGTCAAGAGGGGGACAACTAAAAAATTATGCCAGCTTGATGGGGGGCCCACCAACCAAATCTCACTTCTGGCCCCCAAAAGGCTAGAGCCTACCCTGGGATTGGAGGCTTGAGGGGGCTGGGGGGGATGCTAGCGGCTGAGGTTCAGGCCACGTTTGTGTATTTTCCAGACGGTGTCTTTCACTAGATAGTATGGATATCGGTTGGGTCTTTGTCCCAGTTGGTGGCTTTTGAGGTTACCGTGGCAATGGCTCCACGCTCATAATAAAGTGTCGGTGGTTAGATAAAACATGTCTCAGTTGAAAACTTTTAAGTGGTGCAGAGCATCTCTTAGAACTGCACTTGGCCAGAGGCTCCACATGCCTTCACACTGTATGAGGCAGAGAAATTGACTGGTGTCTTTATGACTTGGAGTTGGGGAAAGCGATATTTGGTCCTTATTTTCTTTTTTGTTTGGATCAGTTAAATATAGTCGATATATGTTTCATATTTCTATGCCAAAGCTGACAGATTGTACACAATTAGCTAAATCACTGTTCAATCACTGTTTAATTATTATTTCATTGTTCATCTATTCAGTATTTGGCATGTTTGCAAATAGTTCTAAAATGGATAGACAGTATGTGTAGCCAAGGAAATACAGGTTTCTGGCTGTAAATGTTTGTGTCCAAAACTTCTGTCTCTCTTATATGGAAAGTGTCATCCACACAAACATATTGGAGGTCAGGGAAGACACTGTGACCAAACTTTACACTGATGCGCTGATTTTTACTTTACATTGTTGGCATCATACTTTGTTGAGTAATGCAGACTATATTGCAGATCAAGGAAGGAGGTGTTTATACACATTTGAAGGATCATTTTGGCCACAGTAGTCATGTGTCTGGCTTGGTCCACCAAAGCTGATATACTACCTCATACTACCAACTAGTGATAGGCACCAGTATGGAAAGTCCATATCGATATCAGTTTCATTTTTCCTATTTGATATCGTATCCAGAATTTATAAACACTTTACTGTATGTGCTGTCTACCATTTTCTGTTCACTTCCACAGCTCTGTGAAGCTCAGACAACTGATTGCGTATTGCCCATTGGGCCAGGTGTGAATGTTCTGGGAGCTTAAAACCTACCCAACCAGTCTGAATACAATGGGAAGCCCATCTACTGTTGATTGCACATTGTCAATTAAGTATGCCAGGTTGAGAACCAGTGAGAAGGTCCGTGAGAGGGTTTTGTGCATGCAGGGTCAGGTATGCATTTTTTTACATAATAGTGTAGGTTAACAGGAAGGATAAACCGATATCACAAATACTGTATGCCATGCTCCTATCCGTTTCAAACGATATCGGTGCCCACCACTACTACCAACTGATTATATTTTCACCTTCTATAATCTATTGACAGGGAAGCTTGCTTTGGGAAAGACAGTTGATTGATGAATTTGTACACCCACATTCATGAGTTTGCATAGGAAAATAATAGGGCTGGGAATTGCCAGGAACCTCACGGTACGATATTATCACGATACTTAGGTTCCGATATGACATGTATTGCGATTTTATGCTATGATTTTGTTGTGATTTGATGTTCCAAACATATTGCTCACCATATGCCTGCTGCAGAGAGACAAGAGAGAGCAATGAGAAAAAGAGTTTTGATCAGTCAGGGAAATAAAAGATGCAATATTGTCAATACGATACAATATATCGCAAAAAATTATATCCAGGTATGTAACTGTATCGACCCCCCCCAATGACTAGAAAAATAACTAACATCACTGCAATGCATCCCCCTGAGTGTCCAGTTCAACCTAAATGTTAATCGCTGGTACATATTGGTTTATAAGAGATTTTGTAAGCCTGGTATGTGAAACCATCTCCTTGGTGAAACCTATCGAAAGCTGTAGGTCCCTTCCTCCAGAAACACTGCTCATTCGAATGTGCAATTTTTTCCCCGCTAGGCTTTGACACACAGAGGGTTGTCATTTCATGGCGAAAACACTCAATGAAGTGCCAAAGAGCAGAAGTATTTTTTTCTTTCAAGCCCATTATTTCCTAAGATGTATTTCCGAAGCCAGGTGCTTGGAGTAATATGAAAAAGGAGGGCCACCGCTGTTTCCATTCTTGTGCAAAAAGCCGCCCCATGGAGATATGTCATTATGGCTTGTGCAATGCACAGTGAGACCCTGTAATGAAACTCTTTTCCTATAATGCAATGAAACTCTGGTGCCTGTGACATAGAACCTTATCAACTAGTGCAGGGGTTCCCAAACGTTTTTGGCCCACGACCCAATTTTGATATCTGAAATTATTGCGACCACAACCATGTTTACTTTTTTATTTGGGGCTAATTGAAAACATTACAACAGTGTTTCTGATTGTCTTCTCAACTCACCATCACCTACTTTTAATGTGTGGCTATGACAGTCAATTGCAAATGAGTCTGACATAATGTATCTTATCTCACCACCACTAATGAGATGGATGTGCTTGATGCATGTCTCTTTGGAGATTCTCAAAGTCAGGGGGCGTGGTCAACAGTGCGTAGCTCATCTCTGCTGTCCCATCCAACCTGGATCGTTATTTGATTTTAATGCAGACGAGCGCACTGAATCAAGCTTCACACAGATATGAGCTGGCGAAGGGTACCATGAGTTTTATGGTGCTTTCAGGACAAATGGGAACTTGAAAAAATACAAGATCAAATCATGACGTCAGTGATCTTCAGGTTGGAAAGTTGGAGCTCTAGAAAGAGGCCCGAGTTCCCGAGTTGGAATTTCAAGTTGGATGACCGTTCAAAACATTTTTTCCCAGTCGGAGCTAGTTTTTTTCTCCAGAGTTCCCGGTTGTCTTGAACGCTCTGAAGTCTGAGATTTCCGAGTTCCCCGTTGTTTTGAACACGACATTAATGCTCACAGGGAGAGGGCAAGGTATTCCCTTTGAGTCAGGAACCAAAACTCCTACGTAGTGACCCGTGACTGCATTCGGATCACATGACAGCTCGATCAGCTGTTCAATTTCAATTACCAGCATGTCAACTGAGCCAAGATCACAGTCAAACGGATTGGGAAGTAGGTCCTAAAGTGCTCTTCCAAGCGCTGGAGGTGAGCAGTCATAACTCGTGTGGGACACTTACTGATGCTCTTTCTCTTAGAAACATGCATAGCCAAGGGAAGGGGGCATGGATCGCTTTTGATAGACTCTCTCTCCAATAAGACCTCTTTCCTCTGAATCCACTGATTTGGTCACTCGTCTGTAGAATGTGTTTTTATTTTCTCTGCATGCTTGCGTTCAGTTTTCCAAATACAGAATGTCTGTCACATTGGCAAGGAGATACGTTTTCTTTTCATTACAAGTAAATTGTGAATGACGACAATTCCTCTCTCAATGCAAAACATCTTTCCAACACTCTTGATAACCACCAAGAATATTGTCATGCTCTGATCGCTTATCTCTACATAGTTTTGCGAACAGGCGTGCTAGCAGTGGATGTGGTTTTATGTAGTTTGCAATCTAAGTTACCCGCTGCAATATATCTCAGAGTTGTGTCTCAGCTCTTTTGCCACCATTTGCTCTCGGCGTATCATACAATGAGTCTATATAGCAGAGGGAGACACATTCATAACTAGATGCAGAGGCCTGCCTGCTGTCCCGAAATAGATGGAGCCCCATCTGTGCAAAAGCCCACCATTCAATCCCATGGAATCTGGTTTTCGTCAATATAGCCACGCAGCACACTGAACATCCCCTGTGTCGTTTCATGCTCGGGAATCGTGAGACAGATAAATATGTCCTTGTGAATAACATCCCCAACATATATTGCGCACAAAAGTCATTGCATGGGCATCTCAGCCCTCACAGCTAACATCTATTTGGAGAGCAAAAGCTGGGGAGTTTTGTCTGCTGTCATTCTGATCTAAGAATATTACTCCTGCTTATTATGAAGAAAAAATACATCTGTTTAACTTTGTAAACTAAAGGTGTGTTTAGAATTATTTTTGTTGTATTAATGCTATTTAATCTCTCCTCAGACTAATATTATTCTGTTTGTCCTGTGGGTACCTTTGCCACTGTACCACCCCTTGTGTATTGCGCTGTCATGGTGTATTTGTTAAAAACAAGAAAGCAAAATAATTTTTTGATATGTTTTTCTGTGATTCTTAATGTAAACATTTAGGGCAGGGATTAGTCGTTTCCTCTTTTTAGTCAGAGTTTCCTCTTGATTGCTAGCAATAGCATAAATGATTTGTTTAACAGTGTTTTCTGACAGAGGTATTGATGTGAGTTTCTTTGCCTCTGCCTCCCCACACATTGTTTTTACCATATCAATTGCGGCCGGTAATATCTCTGCAATAGTGTGTGGTTTCATAGCCTAGCGGCTAGCGGACCTAGCCATTTCCCGTGGGAATGATTCAAGTGCAAAGGTCAAGTGCGGCCGTTTCCCATGATTAAATGGCGCTCTCTGGTTTAGTTTTATCTTTTAGTGCCGAACACCACCCGAACAAGGAGAAGTCGTGGCGGAAGTCGGAAGTCGGAAGTCGTGACATTTAGATTTAAATACTTTTAATTTAGATGTAAGCTTAACCACATTGCAATGATTTTGAGATACAAAGACAATATTATTATATATTCTTTTAAATGTCGGGGGGGTGGATTCTCCCCGTGACTCCATTTTCATATCAGACCCCTAGTTTGGGAACCACTGACCTAATGAACCCTCCTCCTGAAGAGCTACAGTACTGGTTATGCAGGCTTTTGCTCCAGCCCTGCTCTAGCACACTCTAGGGAAAGGGGAATACTTAGTCAGTTGTACAACTGAAAGCCTTCACCTGAAATGTGTCTTCCGCATTTAACCCAACCCCTCAATCAGAGAGGTGCGGGGTGCTGCCTTAATCGACATCCACGTCTTCGGCGCCTGGGGAACAGTGGGTTAACTGCTTTGCTCAGGGGCAGAACGACAGATTTTTCAGCTCGGGGATTCGATCCAGCAACCTTTCAGTTACTGGTCCAACGATCTAACCACTAAGCCCCTCTACCAACAAGCTGCTTGTCAGGACCTTGGGTAGCTGAATTTGGTCACATTGCATGTATTTTTATTGATAACATGAATTACATTAGCGATGCTAAAGCAGTAACTTCATGACATAGCCACTGCAAAATAATTTTTAAGAAAGGAAACTTTTATAAAAATCGAATTAATCTATAGGGGAGAGTGGGGTAAATTGAGCCATCCTTGTACTAGGAAACCTTACACAAAATGTATAATTTGACCAAATATTTATGTAGTGGTCCTGTGTGCCTCAGTTGGTAAAACATTGCACATGAGTTTGATTCCCATGGGGCATCAGTACGAAAAAGCATGAAAATATATGCACTCACAAGTCGTTCTGGATAAGAGAGTCTGCTAAATTTCAAAAAGTTAGGTAAAAAAACCTGATGATTTTTGTCAATTAATTTCTGTTAGAGATTTCATGATGCTTGTATCTGAACCAAAGTAGATCATTTTAAGATTGTTCTATACATCAGTTTGGGTTTCTATAAGCGTCAATATGAGGTCATAAACCTAAGTTGAGCCAATGACCATGGGGTAAGTTGAGCCTGTCGTGGTTATTTTCTTTATAATCAAATGAAGAGAGACAAACTTATCACACAAGTCCGAGTTATACTTAAACCAAATCTGTATTCACTTATTAATAAGGAGAGCAAGTCACACACAAGTGAATGATCTGAGTGCTCTTCAATAACGATGGCTGGTCAACCAACCAACCTTAGATGATTTGTTGAGAGCCCTGACACAAAGGTCTTTTATAGCAAAGATACACCCTCTTAGTCTACATGACATACAACAAATGTGTGGAATGTGTCACAAGGTTAGGATTCGTATGAAATAAATTCATAATTCGCAGCAGACAGGAACTGCTGTAACCAGGCTCCCCTCATCATTATCCATACCCTAGCCATCTCCACCCTGGTACCTCCCAGTACACAAACACTAACTCGTGTTATGGAATGCGGTCTTTAGGTTTTATCACCAAAGGCATCGTAAATCCACTGTCAGCATTAAGCCCCAGAGGCCCAACTCAGAAGACCACACTCAGATGAGTGTTCTAAGAACCCTATTCTATTCCATAAAACAACCATTTGATGCAATAACAGTATTATAACATAATCTTGTAATTTTGCTCTCACAAGCCAATGGCAAGTTAAGCAAATTGAAGTGTTTTCTTCCCAGGTGTAATGCAAGGCATTGTCACTGGGCTAAGTTTAAGTGTTGAAAATGATTAAAAGTCCAAAAAGTTATTGTGTTGAATTGTGTTTGGGAAATATAGATAGACATGGTTTTTAAAAGGTATTGGTAATTTAATTTTAAAGTTTTTTTAAACAATACAAAAACATACAAACGACAACATACAGATGCACACAAACATCCACAACATCACCCTTGCTCACACCCCCATCTCCAGCGCCTGCATCACTCTCCGCGACATGGCCTTGAACTGCACCATTTTGTTTCTCCGTCGCCCACGCACTTTCATCATTTAGATAATAAAGCAGTTGAATTTTCCATTGTGTTAACGATCTCACTGCACCCTCATATGCCATGTCTTGAAATATGCAGACAGACTGATTTATATCCAAATGCGATTTTTTTGGCAGCAATGCATTCTGAAACATGTGAACTTTCATGTGCCTAAATTACAAACTTGTATGTCATCTGTAAATACAAATGCAATAGTTAAATTACGAGCCTAGTTGGTTTAGCCACAGAAAAAGCCAGCAACCTTCCCGCTAGCCACGACTGACTGAGATAATGAATGGGCTGGACATACCGAGAGATGAGTTTGGATTGGTCTGCCATGTAATACGCTTCTGTCTATTTGAGCTGGTCAGTATGTTTAGGTAATCCTTTCTAACACAGATTTTTTTAAAGATATCACAAAGTAGAACTCCATAAGTGTTGCTTTCCACTTTCTGGGGGATTGGGTTTTGAAATAAGTGGAATTAGAGAATGATAGCGAAGGGGATGGAGAAAACACCTGTCTCCGGATTACATCTTCCAAATAAGGGCAACCATGGCATCCGCGACAGAGAGGGAGAAGCGTCCATCCATGTATATGGGTAAGATAGTCTACCTAGCTACATTTCAGATATTACACGTTTCTAATTGGAGTGGCATTGACTACAATACAGTAGAATATAATACAGTATATACACATGAGATGAGTAAAGCCGTATTTAAACATGATTAAAGTGACTAGTGTTCCATTAGGGCAGCAGCCTCTAAGGTGCAGGGTTGCGTAACCGGGCGAAAGCCGGCTAGTGATGGCTATTTAACAGTATGATGGCCTTGAGATAGAAGCTGTTTTTCAGTCTCTCGGCCCCAGCTTTGATGCACCTGTACTGACCTCAACCTGTACTGACCTCGCCTTCTGGATGATAGCGGGGTGAACAGGCAGCGGCTCGGGTGGTTGTGTCCTTCATGATCTTTTTGGTCTTCATGTGACATCGGATGGTTTAGGTGTCCTGGAGGGCAGGTAGTTTGCCCCCGTTGATGAGTTGGGCAGGCCACCACCCTCTGGAGAGCCCTGCGGTTGCGAGTAGTGCAGTTGCCGTACCAGGCGGTGATACAGCCCGACAGGATGCTCTCAATTGTGCATCTGTAAAGGTTTGTGAGAGTTTTAGGGGCCAAGCCAAATTTCTTCAGCATCCTGAGGTTGAAGAGGCGCTGTTGCGCCTTCTTCACCACACTGTCTGTGTGGGTGGACCATTTCAGATCGTCAGTGATGTGTATGCTGAGGAACATGAAGCTTTCCACCTTCTCCACTGCGGTCCAGTCGATGTGGATAGGGGCGTGCTCCCTTTGCTGTTTCCTGAAGTCCACAATCAGATCCTTAGTTTTGCTGACGTTGAGTGAGAGGTTATTTTCCTGGCACCACTCTCCCAGGGCCCTCACCTCCTCTCTGTAGGCTGTCTCGTCATTGTTGGTAATCAGGGCTAATACTAATATGTGGTGTGCAAACTTGATGATTAAGTTGGAGGTGTGTGTGGCCATGCAGTCATGGGTGAACAGGGAGTACAGGAGGGGGCTGAGCACGCACCCTTGTGGGGCTCCTGTGTTGAGGATCAGCGAAGGGTAGGTGTTGTTTCCTACACGGGTTCATCCTTTAAAAGTTGCAGCATACTGCGGCGCAGCTTGCTTGGTGCCGCAGAATTCTATGGCACGTTATTTGAGTGTGAACCACTGGTACCATTAATGCTAGTTTGACCACCAGAGGGCATCTTTGAGAAGCATTTGATAGCCTTCAACAGTGGCTGTACTAGAGAATTGAAAACCTTTTTTGGTAAGAACATGGTCCTGATTTTAAGAAATTTTGATTAATTAATTTGATTAATATTATGGTGTTTCTATTCCAAGAGAAACAAAAAACCCTCTGGGTTTCCGTTAGGATGGAACGGAAAATATGGCGCTGTACAACGTGACAGTCGGGAGTAGGCTACAGTAGTTGGCTATTTAGCTAAAGAATTCCCTTGTCGTGCGGTCACGCAGGAGACCAGGGTTCAATTCACAGATGGCGAGGGAGGAGTAGGCTGTCCTTGTAAATAATAATTTGTTCTTAACTAGCCTCTCAAAGCACTTCAGGGCGATTGTCATTTAGTTCAGTTACCTTGGCTTTCTTGGGTACAGTAGCGGACATCTCGAAGCAAGTGGGGACAGCAGACTGGGATAGGCAGAGATTGAATTTGTCCGTAAACACTCCAGCCAGCTGGTCTGCACATGCTCTGAGGACGCGGCTAGGTATGCCGCCTGGGCCGGCAGCCTTGTGAGGGTTAACACGCTTAAATATCTTACTCACGTCGGCCATGGAGAAGGAGAGCCCACAGTCCTTGGTAGCGGGCCGTGTCAGTGGTACGGTGTTATCCTCAAAGCGGGTGAAGAAGGTATTTATCTTGTCCGGAAGCAAGACGTCGGTGTCCGCGACGTGGCCTGTTTTCCCTTTGTAGTCATTGATTGTCTGTAGACCCTGCCACATGCATCTTGTGTCTGAGCCGTTGAATTGCGACTCTGTACTGATGTTTTGCTTGTTTGATTGACTTACAGAGGGAATAACTACACTGTTTGTATTTGTCCATATTCCCAGCCACCTTGAGAATATGGCCGAATGCGGTAGATCGTACTTTCAGTTTTGCGCGAATGCTGCCCTCTATCCACGGTTTCTGGTTTGGGTAGGTTTTAATAGTCACAGTGGGTACAACATCTCCTATGTACTTCCTGATGAATTCAGTCACCGTAACCGTGTATTCGTTGATGTTATTCTCAGTGGCTACCCGGAACATATCCCAGTCCGCCTGATCAAAACAATCTTGAGGCATGGATTGCAATTGGTCAGACCAGTATTGAAGAGACCTTAACACGGGTACTTCCTGTTTGAGTTTCTGCCTATAGGAAGGGAGGAGCAAGATGGATTTGTGATCAGATTTACCGAAGGGAGGGGAGGAGGACCTTGGAGGCATTTCAAGAAATTGAGTAGTAGTGGTCCAATGTTTTACCAGCATGAGTACTATAGTCAATGTTTTGGTATAATTCCGGGTAGTGTTTTCCTCAAAATTGCGTTCTTAAAATTCCAAGCTATAATAAATGCATGCTCAGGATATGTGGTTTCCAGTTTGCATAAAGCCCAGTGTAGTTCTTTGAGGACTGTCGTGGTATTGGCTTGCGGGGGAATATACACTGCTGTGACTATAACCAAAGAGAATTCTCTTGGGAGGTCGGCATTTGATTGTGAGATATTCTAGGTTGGGTAGAACAAAATAATTTGAGTTTCTGTACGTCATCACAATCACACCATGAGTAGTTATTCATGAGACATACACACCTGCCTTTATTCTTCCCGGAGAGTTCTTTATTCCTGTCTGTGCGATGTACTGAGAACCCAGATGGCTGTATGGACAGGGACAGTATATCCCGAGAGAGCCATGTTTCCGTGAAACAGAGTATGTTACAATCCCTGATGTCTCTCTGGAAGGAGATCCTCGCCCTGGGCTCGTCTACTTTATTATCCAGAGACTGTACATTAGCGAGTAATATACTCGGAAGCGGTGGATGTTGTGCAAGCCTCCGGAGTCGGACTAGAAGTCCACTCCGAATACCTCTTCTCCGCCGGCAGTGTTTTGGAGCAGCCTCTGGAATAAGTTCATTGTCCTGGGGTACGAACAAATGATCCAATTCGTATTCCTGGTCACAATGCTGGTGAGTTAACGCCACTCTGATATCCAAAATGTATTTCCGGCTGTATGTAATAACCAGTGGTGTAAAGTATTTAAGTAAAAACACTTTAAAGTACTACTTAAGTTGTTTTTTGGCGTATCTGTACTTTACAATTTATATTTTTTACTACTTTTACTTTACTACATTCCTTCAGAAAATGTTGTACTTTTTACTCCATACGGTTTCCTAGACACCCAAAAGTACTCGCTACATCCCTGGTCATCCACATATTAGTATCCCGCCTCTGATCTGGCGGACTGAATGTTGGAGTGTGCCCGTGGCTTTCCGTAAATTAAGAAAAACAGAAAATGTTGCCATCTGGTTGGCTTAATATAAGGAATATTGAAATGATTGATACTTTTACTTTTGATACTTAAGTATATTTACTTTTATACTTTTACTCAAGTATAATTTTACTGGGTGACTTTTACTTGAGTCATTTTCTATTAAGGTATCTTTACTTTTACTCAAGTATAACTGTTGGCTACTTTTTCCACCACTGGTAATAACACAATAACAATTCTGGGCTAATAATGTAAGAAATAACAAACAAAAAAACAAAATACTGCAAAGTTGCATAGGAGCTAGAAGCAGAGCTGCCATATCTGTCGGTGCCAGGTGTTTGTCTCAATTGTCTCTCAACTCTGGTCCACCTCGGATGCGTATCAGATCGGAAATATATATATATTTTATTTTTATGACTGGATCATGTCGGGTTCGTTAGGGAATTTGGCAGATCCGGTTCGGATCTCAATCGCAGATCTGAGAAGAACTCTACTTCAGATGTCTTCCCTCAGTCCTGGAGATGGACAGTCCTGGAGTTTTCCCCATGTCTCTGAAGATACACTTTACTCTGGAAAATTTGTGCCCAGGAATTGACCTACTACAGCTCTGTACCTCAGTAACCAATAAGAACACCATACCTCAGTCCCTAGTAAGTACCCTACATTCCCTTCTCCAGTTACAGGCAGTGGTTCAACTATTGCCTAGGTGCCTTGTATTCATCTCTGAAAAAAAATCCCTGTTTGCTCTTTGGCGTCTTCTGGTGTACTCTGATTAAGAGAACAGAAGCTCCTGTCTCTTCATCTCATTTATTGGCATAAGGCCTAATAATGGATTGTGTTTGTTCTATTCTACCATTTACTTACAATCTGCTAGTGTTTATATTGTTCACAGAGCTGGCTCCAACTAAGGCTCTGATTTGTATGGACCTTGTCAAAGAATACCAATATTAGGTTCCCACAAAGTGTAATTGGTTGTTGAGTGATCTTGCCCAGGAATCACTGCCATGTGGGCTTTCTGAAACCACAGATACTGTCCTCGCATAATCAAACGCAATCAGCACAGCTTTAGTACCTAGACCGCTTGGCCTCCTGTCACAGTAGAGTTGTCAGTTTTCTATGAAAATGTGATTGTTCTCCCAAATTGCTTAAATGTTTGCTTAACTTGACGGTATTACAGTATATAGTCTAGGCCAGAAGACATCACTATGTTCATATTGTATATTCAATATTTGTAATCTAGTTCATTGAATAGGCTATCGTACCTGGTTTAAATGTCATTGTCACCATGCAACCAGTCAGTGATTTGTACTGCTCGGAAAACACAATGTGTATGAATCTGACACTAGGGCCTATGCTCGGGTAGACCTATTCTTCATGGGCTTCCTGCTCTACATCCCCACAACTTCCCTGCTTATGTATTCGAGATTTTGTACACGTGCCGTATGCATATCTAGCCACGTGCTCAAGTGAAGTATTTATAGCATCTGTATAATAGCTCATAATGTATTTATTCATGAATTATGTATTTTCCCACTGCACAGACTTCATGTGGTGTCTTGGATTAAGTCGCTGGTCCACTGAAGTCAATAGTTTAGAGTTCCTTTTTTTTAATGGGTTTTAAGTTATACTGTGGACAAGTTAATGTATGACATGGTAAAATGGAATCATGGAAAAACAACCGATTTTTGGGTGTTCTCAGAATAAGTATTTCTCCAATGTCTTTCTTCGATTGAAATGTCATGCTTTATAATCTGTTACAAAAAATGGTTATGAAAGCCGTATTGGCCCTCCTAAATTCACATTTACTTTTTTCCTACTGAATGTTATTTCAAGTTTCACATGATTCCCCATCAGTAACGAAAGCTACCTTTGATAACTATTATGTTGTTGTTTGCATTGGTTGAGACCAAATCCATTCCACACAAATCTCACCACCCTCAGCTCAATGTAACAACACATTGGGGAATATAATGATAAAGTCCGAGAATCATGGTCTTGTCCGGGGTAACAAAGCTTCACATCAACATTTTATCTTGTTCATTCACCGTGTTCACACACATCATCGGGATTTGCATGTTCACAGCATGATTCACAGAGCATCCCCACCATCTCTCCTCTGTGTTCTGAAAATATGGCCCTATCTTTGCATGGATTCCCAGTTATCGAGATGAGTGTGTATCAAGGCATTGTTACCCTGGTTGCCTACATTTTCCCTGTAAACACACACACCTTCGTGCCAAAGCATGAAATTGCGTTGAGAATATGTAGTGTCGACATCTGTACACATGCTTATGTTGGGGAGAGGTGTTTTGTGCTGCAAATATTTTTAAAGGGATAGTTCAAGGGATATCCCTTTATACTACTTCCCCAGAGTCAGATTAACTCATGGATACCCTTTTTATGTCTCTGCGCCCAGTATGAAGGAAGTTTTGCGAGCCATTGCTAACTAGCGTTTGTGTAATGACTGGAAGTCTACAGGTACAGCTAGCATGCTAGCTGTTCCCATAGACTTCCACTCATTGTGCTAATGCTAGTAAACAATTGCGCTAAAGCTAGTAGGCAGCTTCCTTCAAACTGAACATGGAGACATAAAAATAGTATCCACTAGTTCACCTGACTCTGGGGAAATAAATAACCCAAACTATCTGTTTTAACCTGTAATGCTTTCCAATTTGAATGTATTGAAATGCCTTACATACTCCCATTTCTTCCTGTTTCATGTTAACAAGTCAATAGCATTAGTATTCAGAATATCATGCTCTCTGGTTTGTTTTACAAGCCCCCCCCACACACAAATCCACAACTAATCCTACAATTCCCTGACTGACTAGGTTTGAGGGTTTGTAGCTCAGTCCCCCATGCCAGCATGATTTGCTTTATGCAACAATTCTACAGGTATCAAATGCAAAAACACTTTGCCATGTTGGAAACTGCTGTGTGAGAGAGAGGTAGGGAAGAGGACAATGAAAGTGTGAGAGGGATTGGTCAAGCGGTAAAGTGAGGAGATGGAGAGAAGACTGTCATTTGACACCATGAACCATCAGATCCTCCTCTCCACCCTCTCAGGGCTGGGCGTCTCAGGCTCTGCACACTGCTGGATTGCATCCTACCTGGCGGGTCACTCCTACCAGGTGGTGTGGAGATGATATGTGTCTGCACCACATGCTCTCACTACTGGTGTCCCCCAGGGCTCTGTTATAGGCTCTCTACTTTTTTCTCTTTACACTGCGCTCCGTTATATCCTCACATGGTCTCTCCTATCATTGTTATGCGGATTACACTCAACTACTTTACTCTTTCCCCCCTACTGACACCAAGGTGGCGACACGCATCTCTGCGTACCTGGCAGACGTCTCCGTTTGGATGTCTGCCCACAACCTTAAGCTCAAACTCGACAAGACGGAGCTGTTCTTCCTCCCGGAGAAGCCCTGTCCACTCCAAGACCTCTCCATCACGGTTGATGACTCCGTGGCAGCTGCGTACGTAGGTGCTAATCCAGGCACTTGTCATCTCCCGTCTAGACTACTGCAACTCTTTGTTGGCGGTGCTCCTCGCTTATGCCATCAAACCCCTGCAATGTATCAAGGATGCCGCAGCCTGCCTGGTGTTCAACCTTCCCAAGTTCTTCCATGTCACCCCACCCCTCCGCACACTCCACTGGCACGCTTCCTGTCGAGGCTCGCATCCTCTTCAAGACCCTGGTACTTGCCTACGGAGCAGCAAGAAGAACTGCGACTCCCTACCTTCAGGCTAAGCTCAAACCCTACACCCCAACACGAGTACTTTGTTCTGCCACCTCTAATCTATTGGCCCTCCCACCCCTACAGAAGAGCAGCCACCGATCAGTGTTTGTTGCTTACGTTCTGTTTGAATAAATTACTTGCCTATCGACGTACATCGACGTTCCTATAATATGTTCTCAGTCTCGTAATTACTATTATTTCAATACATTCATATTGGGACAAACAATATTTAAAACATACTGTGGGAATACTATACAGCATGACACTCCTTTTCTATAGATTGGGTAGCCTAATACTATCTCAGCTTCCCTTAAAGTGTTTGTCTCTCAAAGGTGATGCAGGGCCAGTTCTCACTGCAACCAGTGAGGGCACAATGTTCTATTTCCATATCACATCTGCACCTCAAAGAGAGGCTTTGCGTCGGCTGATCTGATCCCCCTTTCCTCTCCGTCTCCTGATTCTGAATCGGGCTCTCTTCTCGGATCCTGGAATCCCCTGGTGCCTCATGTCTCTCCAATACAGAGTTCACACTGCATCTTGATACAGCACATTGTAAACTAGTGTCTATGGCTGCAGCGGTCATAAACATTTGTCAGCCGGTTATTGTCATGCAAAAGACTGCCGGTGTCACGGTAATTGATCATTTATTAACATAAACAAGTTTAGCATCTCCAGTCCTCCATGCATACAAGCTGCATATAAGCCGCTGATGCGCCTTATGTATTGTATAACAGCACAATCGTTTTTTTCGGGCTTGGCCTCATAAGACTATGCATAAGCTCTAATATGCGTATTGGTGTTTTTTAATTAAATCATCACCTTAGAAAGCGCCGTCCATTTCTTTGTGTTAGGGTTTGAAACATCCACATCGACCATGTTTTCCACTCAGTTTCAACCTGCTGTTTTACTTCTTTCTTCAAATTGATAAAGTTAAAAAGTGAGTTTAAAAGTACAATACTGTTTTGATGGTAAGTGTTGGATGTGATTTTCGATTGCATTTGCATTGATGTCAAAGACAATAGAGCCCTGAGTACCAGGCCATTAGGACCTGATGGTCGTTAGCAAGTTGGGTACTACCAAATCATGTCCAGAGTGCATAAAAGGAGATTAGCGTGATTCTGCAGTCACGTGAAATTGTACTGCGGTCATGACTCATGACTGCCGGTGTGGCGGTAATACTGTCACTGCAACAGCCCTACTAGTGTCCATGTCTTACTGTGCTCTACACAGTAGGCTGTGGGCTTAATTCAACCAATATCCTCAAATACCTGGGGCCCCATTATCAACATACTGAATACGTTGAAATATAGTTGTTCTTAAACCAGTGTTTGGCGGGAATATTCAGTTCAGATTGGCAGAAGGGTGCATTCTTCGCTTATGTGAAAAAGTAATGCAGTTCACAATTGAGGCCCCTGGACTTTCCATTATGCTGCATTGCAATGCAAATAGATTTTAATACTGGGGTTATTGATGGTCTACCACTACTAAGCTCTTACCATCCACCTGTTGATGTAAATGTTCTACTATACACTATATATACAAAAGTATGTGGACACCCCTTCAAATTAGCGGATTCAGCTATTTCAGCCACCCCCATTGTTGACAGGTGTATAAAATCGAGCACACAGCCATGCAATCTCCATAGACAAACATTCGCAGTAGATTGGCCTTACTGAAGAGCTAAGTGACTTTCAACGTGGCACCGTCATAGGATACCACCTTTCCAACAAGTCAGTTTGTCAAATGTCTGCACTGTTAGTGCTGCCCCGGTCAACTGTAAGTGTTGTTATTGTGAAGTGGAAACGTCTAGGAGCAGCTGCAAAGTGGTAGGCCACACAAGCTTACAGAACGGGACCGCTGACGCGCGTAGTACTTAACAATCGTCTGTCCTCGGTTGCAGAACTCACTACCGAATTCCAAACTGCCTCTGGAAGCAACGTTAGCACAATAACTGTTATTCGGGAGCTTCATGAAATGGGTTTCATGGCCGAGCAGCTGCACACAAGCCTAAGAACACCATGCACAATGCCAAGCATCAGCAGGAGTGGTGCAAAGTTCGCCGCCATTGGACTCTGGAGCAGCGGAAACGCGTTCTCTGGAATGATGAATCACGCTTCACCATCTGGCAGTCTGACGGACAAATATGGGTTTGGCGGACGCCAGGAGAACGCTACCTGCCTGAATGCATAGTGCCAACTGTAAAGTTTGGTGGAATAACGGTCTGGGGCTGTTTTTCATGGTTTCGGGCTAGGGCCCTTAGTTCCAATGAAGGGAAATCTTAATGCTACAGCATACAATTACATTCTAGACAATTCTGTGCTTCCAACTTTGTCGCAACAGTTTGGGGAAGGCCCTTTCCTGTTTCAGCATGACAATGCCCCCTTTCACAAAGCGAGGTCCATACAGAAATGGTTTGTTGAGATCGGTGTGGAAGAACTTGACTGGCGTTCACAGAGCCCTGACCTCAATCCCAGCGAACACCTTTAGGATGAATTGGAACGCTGACTGCGAGCCAGGCCTAATCATCCAACATCAGTGCCCAACATCTAGTGGAAAGCCTTCCCAGAAGAGTGGAGGCTGTTATAGCAGCAAAGGGGGGGACCATCTCCATATTTAATGCCCATGATTTTGGAATTAGTTGTTTGACGAGCAGGTGTCCACATACACTAAAAGTATCTTCCCCATGCATTCGTTCCTATCCCTTTGCTCTCTGCTGATTCGACAGGGAGCAAAAGAGTGCTGATTCTGCCTTTTATCAAACACATACAAAAGAAAAGGTCTTTCCGTAAACAACATGAATAGAGGTGCTGCCTTGAATTCTAAAATGATGCATTAGAAGATGAGATACAATACTTTCCCTTTTAAAATAATGTTTATTTGATATACACACAGATATACTATATTCAAGGGGACAACACTAAAGCTCTGTGTGAGAGCCAAATGGCAGCAGCTTTTCTGTGCGTGATAAATCCTTTGTTTTTCATTCTGCCTAATACCCCTTTTTTGGTCTGCATTCCATCTCCAATAAATTCAGTTGCATAAAACCATGGCATGGCAAGTTTGTCTTAGAGATTCTCAAAGCATTTTCTGATTATGAAGCATGACAAGTTCAGCTTAGTCTGAGAGAAATTCATTCATAGAGTTTGGTCAACTTGGATTCTATCTCTAAACCTAGTGGTTCAGCTAGTACGCCTGAAGATTTTGTCTTCTGTTATTGCCGGTCAGAGTTACGCAAGAGCCACTCGTTTGGCTGCCATAGAATAATATGTTGTGCAAATGATCTGATCCTTGTTGATGGAAAATAATTTTATTTTGCAAACATGACAATTCTCACTATATCAACTTAATTTACACAGTGATGTGTACAGTATGATTAATTTGTGTCGGGTGAAAGTATGTAGACTTGACCTTATGATCGCAATTTAAAATGAACTGTTGGCTTTAATCATTGTATGATATCTAATCATCATCTTCCGATGAACTCCCCCACCTGAAGGCAAAGCTTATGAAAAAAGAAAAAAGGTATGATCACTTTGTTTAAGCAGTCATCATAAGCTGTAGTACATGTTTCCTACAGATTCAGTTGAAAACCATGTAAACAAGTGCCATTTCATTTCCATACCCAACGTGTCTCACCAAAGCAGTGCAACTCTCAGCAGCTCTGAAGATGATCCAGTGTTCTTTTGTAGAAGAGGCTTCAAACACTGTTCTACACACTGTTACACCCACTGTTCTACACGCTGTTACACCCACTGTTCTACACGCTGTTACACCCACTGTTCTACACACTGTTACACCCACTGTTCTACACGCTGTTACACCCACTGTTCTACACGCTGTTACACCCACTGTTCTACACGCTGTTACACCCACTGTTCTACACGCTGTTACACCCACTGTTCTACACGCTGTTACACCCACTGTTCTACACACTGTTACACCCACTGTTCTACACGCTGTTACACCCACTGTTCTACACGCTGTTGCACCCACTGTTCTACACGCTGTTGCACCCACTGTTCTACACGCTGTTACACCCACTGTTCTACACGCTGTTACACCCACTGTTCTACACGCTGTTGCACCCACTGTTCTAGACGCTGTTACACCCACTGTTCTACACGCTGTTGCACCCACTGTTCTAGACGCTGTTACACCCACTGTTCTAGACGCTGTTACACCCACTGTTCTAGACGCTGTTCTACACGCTGTTACACCCACTGTTCTACACAGTTACGCCCACCACTTACGGTTGAGAAGGACCAGGTTGAATTTGGAGCTGCTCTGGTCTGCCCTTGCAATGTTCTCGTAATCTTTATCAAGAGGGTGGAGTTTGGCTGGCGTGTTAGACAAATCTCCTTTAAAGGGTCTCTTACATCCTGGAATAGACCTATGTTTTATCTGAACGCTCTTTTCCACGTGGCCACTTTCTCCAGTAGTGCGTTATCACACAATGCAACATTTTAGTTTTAAATACAATTCCTTGAGTATAATTGATTAATCCATAGTTATGAAACATCTCTGTGAAATGTATTTGGATTTAATGTTGACTCTGAACTGTGACAGTTAATGGATTAAAATGTCTCTTTTTAAATTACATTCCAATATTCCAAATCAAAGAGCATACTGTAACAGAACCTGTAGCAAGTGAGGTTGGAAATGTATTAGTGTCCATCTAACACATTTTTGGTCCTGCTTTATTTGAAGTGCATCTTACGAAGGCTTCATAAAACCTTCTCATAGGCTTCATAAGCACTACATAGATGCTTCACAAATCATCTATAACCATATATAATACTCTCTAAAGATTCACAATTTATTTGTTCACATGTATTAATCCTTTATAGAGCATGAAAAACAGTTATAGATGAACTGTAACTGTTTATGTAGTGCTTATAAAGCTTATACAAATGCTTTATAAAGCCTTCATAAGATACACTTCCAATAAAGCGGGACCACATTTTTTTAAGAACCTTCAGAATCTCCTTTTAAATAGATAAGATAGCCTCTTCAGTTTTCCAGATACGTAAGATAGCTTCTTCGAAACGTTAAACTCCAGATAGAAAGCAACACGTTTGGCACCATTTGCAATCATCTCGTCAACCTATTTAACATCAACATGTCCCACAAATAGTGTTTGCCTGTTTGTCACCTCACTCGAATATTGATTTCATAAGAAACTCTGTCCATCAACTCTCTGCCATCTTGCCTCTGTAAACGAGGGCAATGGACATGGGCATTTCTTATTTTCTTACTTGGGTCTTTGTTTTCCTTGTGTAAAGATTTGGAACGTGAATGCAAATGAAATGTGCACTCGTAAGTACCTTCAAGGATCTAAAAGAGAAATCCTCCTGAGGGATTGTCAGAAATAGATTGGGAATTAATTTGCACTCATTCAGTATTTTCCCTTAAAAAATGTCCGCCCCACACCACTGACACGTGAATGACTTAATAGCTTAATTGTATTGAATCACTCAAACGTTAGTGAAAAGTTTTTTTTTCGTTTTTTTCTCCCAATTATGACAAGAACAGACCCCAAAAGAGGGCAAATGTATTTCTGAGCGTGTTGGTTATTTTTTCTATAGTTTTTGATAAGATACTTTATTTCTCTAATGTACATTTTGAATGGCAGGTTGACAGATTGCTTAATCAAGTGATGATCAAGTGAATCAAGTTGATGAATGGATTACATGACTTGCCTGACTCCTGTCAAACTCAAGTAAGACTCATGTCATGTGGGCTCATGATCTTTCAAGTGAGATTAAAGTCACTCTTATGGATGTCTCAATTATCAGTGTGTTCGATGCATTACTGTTTGCATTGTGAGCAGGCACCATGGAAAATTTCCGCTCTTGGAGCAGGTGTCTCTGAAAAACACACACAATCAATGTTTGGGGCCCATTTTCAAGCACATGCTTTGCAAAAAGGCAATTCAAGTCACATGAATATGGACTCATAAAAACACTTTCAGATCTAATGGGGTGTAATGAGATATTTCACCACTTTTAAACTAATCCATTATCTCCCGCACCATACCACTACTATTTTTAACGTGTTATTAGTTTACTTTTCAACTATTTTTGTAGTTAAAAAAGGTAAGAAAAAATGTCCTAGAAATTTCAGTGATTTTCAAGAACAGTAACGACTTTCCACCCAGGGGGAGGTTGTTTGCCCACTCTTTCGTGACACTCATCATTTTTGATAATGACTGATTTAAATTAAGACCCAGCATAAGTGGTTGTGGAGATTGAACCCACAACCACCTGGGCTGTAATATGTGAGGAGTGTTACTACTCAGACCATTTCTCAAGTCTTAATTGTTATTATGTTGATCGTAGTTATTCAGCACCTGTTTCTCTAGAGATTACTTGGTGAGAAGGTGACCTGGCATACTGACCTGCCATACTGAATTGTCTCACTGCTCATTCCAAACATGGTCTTTAAGTAGCTGGGGATTTTGGAAGCGCTGCTTAGTTCCCGACTCTCTCCCTGTCTGTGACACACAAAACTCTCACTATCTCTCTCACACACACACTCCTGGGCACACACATACTTACATGTACGGTTGTGGTCCCTCAGACGCACATTTTGTCTTTCACTCCACAGCTTGCGCACGCACACACACTTAGGTATTTTCTGCAATATCTCTCTTTCTGCCCTTTCTCTCACACACACGGCAGAGCCTCCTTCCTGCTGACAGATGGATGGGGACTAATAGCATAATTAAGTACCCGCACCGGCGGTTCCTGTTTACTGCTCGGTTGCTAAGCAGTGACATCAGCTGATCCCTCCTCCGTCCTCACTAATACCTCCCTCCCTCCCTTACACACACACACACACACACACACACACACACACACACACACACACACACAGCTGCAGATAGGGAGTAGAGGTAGAGGGAGAGAGGGATGTAGAGAGAGAGGGAGCACGGTAGAGAGTGCAGGCAGGCAGCAGTGTGTGTGAGGCAGACCGACAGCATGGTTAGAGCTTGCAGGGTGGACCAGCCACGGCTCTCCATGTAGCCCAGTGCAGCGCAGGCTAGAAGGGGGGAGTCCGAGGCGCCACCAGGACCTACTCATCTCACTCACAGCCAGGAGCTCTCTCTCCACTGGGGCTACAGGCTTTTTCTTTAGGGATAGACTTCAGAGGAACAACGTAAAAAGAGAAAAACATTCCATAAAGATTTTGTCTTGCTGGCTTTGGTGTTATTAGTTTACTTTTCGAGAAGCCTTTTTTTGTGTTTTGGGAGGCACCTGGGGAATTGTTATTGTTTTGACTGGGTCTTGACTGGGCTGGGTGGGAGCTCCAAGGGATCGCATGCATGACACAACGCAAAGGCGAGAAGACCACCATCAGCATCCAGGAGCACATGGCCATTGATGTGTGCCCTGGCCCCATCCAGCCCATCAAGCAGATCTCTGACTACTTCCCCCGCTACCCGCGGGGTCTCCCCCCCACAGTACCCCCCGCCCTCATCCGGGCCAGCTCGCTGCGCTCCTCCTCGGCCAGCCAGAACTCTGGGGATGACCCGGCATGCTCCCACACCGATGACGACCCGGGCCGGGCCTTTGGCGGCGCTGCCGCCGCCCTGTCACACGCAGCAACCGGCAAGAAGGAGGAGGAGCCGGACATGGAAGGCTATGACTCTGACGACTCAAGTGAGTAGAGACAATTTCTCTCTCGTTCTTGTCCTCTTCTTCTTCCTTCGTTTCTTTCTTCAATGTCTGGTTGCGGAGTAACCGGCAGGTGTGGCTGAGTCTTTTTTACCTCATCCTTTTCTCCCCCTCTCTCCTCCTTTTCCTTCTATAGTACCTGTGGTTGCCGAGGGCCGGTGTGTCTGTGCGTCTTCCTCTCTGTGGCGTAGCTAACTCTCTGACTGTTGAGAGCCAACTGTTGCTATCGCAGAGCGGCTGTTGCTTCCCCTTCCTGCTTGCAGCATTACACTCATACACTCCTACACTATAGACTCCCATTGTACCATAAGCACAGGTGTTTTTTTATACCAGCATAAGAAGTGATGTGATTATGCATCTAATAATTAAAGGCTGGGCTCATATCCCTGTTTTGTGCCGAGGCTTCTCAGCTGGGTGATTCATGCCTTCTCTGGCTAGCTTTAAATTAGCAGGCAGGATATATGCAGTGGGCTCCGGTCGGATTTGTGGGCGTGCTGTTGAGTCTCGGCAAGAGGGCTGTTTACATCCACACGCGAGCAGCCGGCCAAACAGCGAGGCTGGCAGGCTCCTGTTGTGTGTGTCTGTGTGCGTCTGCATGTGACACGTATGAGCTATTAGTATATGTGTGTGCACACACGTGCAAGCTACTGTTGTGTGAGACGTGCGTGCATCTGCCCCAGTCTGGTCACTGTTGTCGCCGGCCAAGGCAATGCACCTTCTTTGACAAGTACATTTCTTTATTTCTTGTGTCGTGGCACCTACTGCTGGCATGCTCTAATAGCAAAACCCTTATAAGAGCACTGATCACTATTGACAACGTTAAACAGAAGCTTCCCTGTTGATGACTGTGCTGGCTGATGTGTGAGTGTCACCTAAGCATGTCACTCTTACAGCATTTTGCAATGGTCTCCAGATCCATTTTCTTCCAATTTCTCTCCAATGGGTGCCAATGGGCCTTTTCGACACTATAGTGAATACAGGTTAGTGTGACAGCAGGGCAGTCCACTAAAGGTTTAATCCATACAAAGTGAAGTGCTCTGTAGGAACGCAGAGGTCTTAGGGCTGCCCTGCCTATCCTATAATCCTGTACCGGATTGGGGGATGGAATGGCAATGCCACAGAGTGGGTGGAATAGACCAGTTTTGACAGATGTTGAACTATGCCCTTGTGGACAGTGCAAAGCTCTCTTATGGAGAGGAGACAGGAACATGAAGTTGCACTCAACTTGAAAGTAGCCCTGATTTGAAGTGGAATCAAGCCCTTGTTCAACTGTTATATAATGGTTTATATTGTCGAGGACAAAATATTTTGTACATTTACAGTATGGTGAAAACAACTAGGGCTAGTTGTGTTTATAAGTGCAATAGTGAGTGTAGGTTGGATACAGACCGTAAAGCAATGCCAGGTCCAAGTACCTTTGACAATAGACTAGATAGGCAACCAGTAGTATTGGTATGGTATGTGGTATTGCGGTAGGAGGAGGACGTTTCAAGGTAGGAGGTATTGCGGCTGAGATCATATGCTTTAGTCTGTTGCTGTATGCATTTGGAACCATTAGATCGGTCTTGGACAGAATGGTAGAAAACTATCAGTGCTCCGTCATGGCCAACAGTTGGATAGAGGTTATAAGCTATTGCTAATATTATATACCTCATCTACTGCTGTACGAACTTGGAACAATTAAATCTGACTGTCTTGGACAGAATGGAGAAATGTATTAGCCTGTGTTACTACTTCACCCCGAGTGCACTGGGCCAGAACACTTGTGTTGAAGCAGACGTTTTCTAGCCACAATCCTCCTAGCCACAATCCTCCTGGGCACCGTTTCACTGAGGAAGCATAAGGAAGCACACGTTTGCAACATGGAGGAACAAATTAATTGTAATCAAGCTGTGTGTTGTGTGATATATGCAGTACAAATATGGCAATTAGAAAGACACGTTTGCAGCAACATGTGATTGGCGCAGAAACCCACAATGAATGACTCATACGAGACGTCTTACAAGAAACTCGACTACCTCGGATAATCAAGGTAGGAGGTAGTTGAAATGCAGCAGGTGTGTTTCTTTTGGCAAGATGTTGCCCTTGATGCTTTCTCACTTCAATATTTAACTAATGTCTCACCACCTTGACATACTGCTTATGAACTTAGCAAAAAAAGAAACGTCCTCTCACTGTCAACTGTGTTTATTGTGTAAATATTTGTATGAACATAACAAGATTCTACAACTGAGACATAAACTGAATAAGTTCCTCAGACATGTGACTAACAGAAATGGAATAATGTGTCCCTGAACAAAGGAGGGGTCAAAATCAAAAGTAACAGTCAGTATCTGGTGTGGCCACCAGCTGCATTAAGTACTGCAGTGCATCTCCTCCTCATGGACTGCACCAGATTTGCCAGTTCTTGCTGTGAGATATTACTTTGCTCTTCCACTAAAGCACCTGCATGTTCCCGGACATTTCTGGGGAGAATGGCCCTAGCCCTCACCCTCCAATCCAACAGGTCCCAGGCGTGCTCAATGGGATTGAGATCCGGGCTCTTCGCTGGCCATGGCAGAAGACTGACATTCCTGTCTTGCAGGAAATCACGCACAGAACGAGCAGTATGGCTGGTGGCATTGTCATGCTGGACGGTCATGTCAGGATGAGCCTGCAGGAAGGGTACCACAGAGGAGGATGTCTTCTCTGTAACGCACAGCGTTGAGATTGCCTGCAATGACAACAAGCTCAGTCTGATGATGCTGTGACACACCGCCCCAGACCATGACGGATCCGCCACCTCCAAATCGATTCTGCTCCAGAGTACAGGTCTCGGTGTAACGCTCATTCCTTCGACGATAACCGCGAATCCGACCATCACCCCTGGTGAGACAAACCGCAACTCGTCAGTGAAGAGCACTTTTTGCCAGTCCTATTTGGTCCAGCGACGGTGGGTTTGTGCCCATAGGCGACATTTTTGCCGGTGATGTCTGGTGAGGACCTGCCTTACAACAGGCCTACAAGCCCTCAGTCCAGCCTCTCTCAGCCTATTACGGACAGTCTGAGCACTGATGGGGGGATTGTGCATTCCTGGTGTAACTCGGGCAGTTGTTGTTGTCATCCTGTACCTGTGTCCCGCAGGTGTGATTTTCGGATGTACCGATCAGCTGTCCGTCCTGTCTCCCTGTAGCGCTGTCTTAGGCGTCTCACAGTATGGACATTGCAATTTATTACCCTGGCCACATCTGCAGTCCTCATGCCTCCTTGCAGCATGCCTAAGGCACATTCACACAGATGTTGGTGTTTTTCAAAGTCAGTAGAAAGGCCTCTTTAGTGTCCTAAGTTTTCATAACTGTGACCTTAATTGCCTTCCGTCTGTAAGCTGTTAGTGTCTTAACGACCGTTCCACAGGTACATGTTCATTAATTGTTTATAGTTCATTGAACAACCATGGGAAACAGTGTTTAAACCCTTTATAATGAAGATCTGTGAAGTTATTTGGATTTTTACGAATTATCTTTGAAAGACAGGGTCCTGAAAAAGGGACATTTATTTTTTTGCTGAGTTTATTATAGGATCAAGTTCGATTCGAACAACCAACATCAAGTTGGGAAGCCAAGGTAACAAACAGACAACTGCAGTCATGCACTGACTATTGTCTATAATTAAAGTCCTCCACAATGCTGTCAAAATCTTATATTGAGTCATCATCTGGCATGTGTGCTGTCACCAACCTATTTGGGAGCAACTCGCTTCCAGTATTGTGTCTAAAGATGTCCAACATCCTTCCCAGCCGAAACAGTTCAGAAGAATTTGTGCATATATTTTGATGACATTTTGAAGTTTTAGTTAGTTTTGGACTTCATTACGTGGTGTTTCAGCTGTTCGGGCACACAAATGCATTTCTCGAGGCCAGCCGAAGTTCCGGAGCCGACGTGTACGCCCCTTCGTCCGTGATTGGTCAACTGTAGGGATTCTTTTTGCTCTGACATGGACTGTCAACTGTGGGAACTTATATAAACAGGTGTGTGCCTTTCCAAATCATGTCCAATCGAAAGGGATTATCCGTAGAGCTCCGAGACAGGATTGTGTCGAGGCACAGATCTGGGGAAGGGTATCAAAAATACCTGCAACATTGAAGGTCCCCAAGAACACAGTGGCCGCCATCATTCTTAAATAGAAGCAGTTTGGAACCACCAAGACTCTTACTAGAGCTGGTCACCTGGCCAAACTGAGCAATCGGGGGAGAACGGCCTTGATCAGGGAGGTGAACAAGAACCCGAATTATACTCTGAAAGAGTTCCAGAGCTCCTCTGTGGAGATGGTAGAACCTTCCAGAAGGACAACCATCTCTGCAGCACTCCACCAATCAGGCCTTTATGGTAGAGAGACCCGACGGAAGCCACTCCTCAGGAAAAGGCACATGACAGTCCACTTGGAGTTTGCCAAAAGGCACCTAAAAACTTTCAGACCATGAGAAACAACATTCTCTAGTCTGATGAAACCAAGATTGAACTCTTTTGCCTGTCGTCTGGAGGAAACCTGGCACCATGCCTACGGTGAAGCATGGTGGTGCCCATCATGCTGTGGGGATATATAATATATGCTAAATGCCAGTCATGTTTGACAAATATAATGTACGATCATTTATATTTATGTCTAAAGGCTTGATTTTGTCAAAATACTCGAGGCACTATTTGTTCAGATAGGAGACAAAAGACCAGTGCCTGATGCTCACTGCGACATCACCCACCTTAACAATGCGAAGGCATTGAGCATTTTGATACCATTTAACCATAGGTTATTATTTTTTTCAAACCTGGACATTTAAAAAAAATATATATTTGGCATTTTCAAAGTAGTCTAGTCAAATTCCGACCATAGGAATGTTGAGGGAATTATTTCATTGACACTTCTTCATGTGCCATTGAAACCAGTAGGCAATTTTTCTCATATCAACTTTCTTTAGTTCTCCAGCAGCCAAAGACACAATCCTAGTTATATTGGCAACCCATGCTCTTTCAACATTTAAAAAATGATTTTCCTTTCTGTCACATCAAACCTCTCGCATTTGTAGTGTGCTTTTGAGTACGTTTTTTCCCGCTAATTGCATTTTGGAAAATCTGCAGCCTACTGCTGTGTGCATTGCTGCGCTTATAATGTGAATAAATAATAGTTGTCAACATTTTAAGTTAAACGTAGATTATTATTTTTTACATTTAGCAGATGCTCTTATCCAGAGTGACTTAAAGGAACAATTAAGTTTAAGTGCCTTGCTCAAGGGCACGTCAGCAGATTTTTTTCCTAGTCAGCTCAGGGATTCGAACCAGCACCCTTTCGGTTACTGGCCCAACGCTCTTAAACACTTTGCTACTTGCATCAGCCTCATTGCTTTTAATATTTATTTTTCATGTACAATAGTTCTATGAATTTGGGATCTATCCTCCCACAACTTTCTGTCCCAGAGTCTGTTTGGAAGATATTCCTCGCACAGAATGACAAGCTGACCAATAGAATGTCAACTTTTATACTATGGGGAATAGTAGAATGACATAGGCTAGCGCTTTTGCTTTTCGTTAATCTAGTTGGCTGAGGAAAAGTACGTCTGGATGGTTCTTCTAACATCTTCAATGTGCACCCCGGAATTGACGCGTGCCGTTCTATCCCCGATGTCTCTTTCTTCACTTGTATTTTGGAGCTGCCAGGCCTGTGATAAGGAGGTGACCAGAGAGCCATGTGAGTGAAAGATGCTTCAGAGCATGGCGATTGGCAGCAGGGAGAAGGTAATTAGAATTATTATATTCAGCCCAAGGGCACAATTGCCACAAGGCATCAATTTTTTCCCCCCCGGCATTACAGCCACACAAGCGGGCATTGAAGGCCTGCTGCCCGGTTAAATTAGGGAAATTCGAGGCCTGTGCCCGGTTAAATTGTGTTTGAGAGCATTGTTTTACCCTAAATTGTTAAATGAGTGAGAAATAGATGTCATTGTTGCAATAGTTTGTGAGTGGGCAACATATACTATCATCTTAAATGTACATGTTGAATTATTTTGGCAAATAGACTTTTATATTAGCTAATTTCCCTAATGTGGACAGTTTGTTACTACTGTACCTTACCAGGTGGCATTTTCACCCCATAAAATTGAGTGGAATTACACCACCTTTTTACCCCAGATTGCTGATTTTAGTATGAAGGTTTACAGTCATCACAATGACATAAGATTGATTGCATAAAACAGATCAATATCTTTTGGTTTTGTACCATTGATTTTGTTTTGCATGACTCTATAAAAGTCGCTGGCCACACACCAATATACGGATTTGACAGTCAAACTAACACTTAAATAACAGCCAACCTTTGTCACTGTTGATATCCTATGCCATGTTGTGATTTGTTGAAGTCAACTTAGAGAAAAAGTGGTTTGTTCCCTTTTACATGATGGCAGCCTTCCGAAATCAACATCCGAAATTAGTTTAAACAGCACTACACCCAAATGTTTGCCCCCCTCTACTATTCATTTCAGCGTGACACCGATGGAAGTGATTAACAAAAAAAGTGTTGTATTACACCTACCGATTTGGCGACCCACTTGAATCAAAATGCAACACTTCAAAATGTAGCTGTCTTCTAGAAATTGATGTACACATTTTTCCCAGATTCCGTGTGTTTTTTTTTTAGCATTGTAAATGTTTTTACAGGACGTACAACCTTAGCTCCCCCTTCGTGCGTAATTGATTTCAACGTGGTCATTTATGAGTGATTGGCACAACAGTGTAGCATTTCTCTTTCTGGTTTGGTGACCCCCGTATCAAAATGCGCATTCCGAAATGTAGCTGACTGTGTTCAGCAGGTTGTCCTCTATCCAGTGATGTAAAAAATATCTCCGGTTTTTCAGCACATTCCACCCATGTGCAGTTTAGTTTATAAGGTAAAAAAAAAAATACAAGTAATATGATCGCTATTGTCGCACATGTATGTGTAGAGAGTACTGTGTAGAGAGTACAATTTATGTTTAGGTTTTCAATATATCACAAACTGTGTTTTGACATTGGGCTATTTATCAAAATGTCTTGTCGACAGGAAGCAGCAACATCATAACTTTTCAACTTACATTTTAGGAATATAAGTTGAACTTTCAACTTTGCATTTTACAATTGTTTTATACATAATCAGGTAACAACTGTTGAACACGTCCAAAAATTGTGATTTATTTATTTTGATGATATACCAGAAATCACCACAACTGGTTTGCATGGCCTACAATAATACTGCACGTCTCTGGTTCTTGTCCTGTGTTTGGTAAGGACTGCACCACACCATGGTAGGAATGGAATCGGACCGAGACCACACATTTAGAGCGAACCACTGTGTGTTGTTTAGTGCGCTCCCGTGTGCCGATAGTGTTCACACCAGTCCAAACTAACAAAACTAAAAGGGAAAACGCGCCAGAGTTAGGAAAAAACTCTCCAAACCAATTTGGTGTGAAAGACCCCTAAGAGACCACATTGTAGAATAGATTGACACAGTAGAACAGCGTCAGCATGATTTAGCTAGTGTTTGTAGCTATTGTAGCTGTTCATGTGGATTGCAGTGAGTGAGAGGCCAAAGGAAAGAAGGCAGTATATCTCTATATGGTTAAGGCCGGGAATGGAACTGTTCATTACAGAACTGTACAGTATTTATGCAAATAGTGGATGAGTCATGCTGTACACTAATGCAATTTCCTCCTCAAGGCTTAGCTGGGGAAGTTATTGGGAGGTGAGATGGTAAATTAAGAGCATCAAGACTTGCTTATTGTTATAACCAGATAAGAAGTAGATCAACATACAGATGTAGACGGAACTGTTCAAGCAACCAGTCTAAGAATAGATAGACTAGGATAGACTAGAAAAACCATAGACTAGGATTTGCTTAGACCAGTGTCTTATGTGAGATCTCTCTGGCATGGGAAGAGGTGTTTAAGTGTCTGCCGCTTGTTTGTGACTTCAGCGCTGCAATCCATCCTAAATTGGGCTGATGCGTCTCGGGGGACTCAATCTAATATTTGTGTTGTATCCCCCCTGATGGTGGCAACCTTCTCCCCAGGCACCCAATCATCCAGGGAGATCTCTCTCTTTTACTCTATCCCTCCCTCTCTATCTATCTCCGCTATATATCTCTGGCTAATCTACAGTTGAAGTCATTTAAACTCAGTTTGTCACAATTCCTGACATTTAATTGTTGTAAAAATGCCCTTTCTTAGGTCAGTTAGGATCACCACTTTATTTTAAGAATGTGAAATGTCAGAATAATAGTAGAGAAAATTATTTATTTCAGCTTTTATTTCTTTCATCACATTCCCAGTGGGTCAGAAGTTTACATACACTCAATTAGTATTTGGTAGCGTTGCCTTTAAATTGTTTAACTTGGGTCAAATGTTTTGGGTAGCCTTCCACAAGCTTCCCACTAATAGTTGGGTGAATATTGGCCCATTCCTCCTGACAGAGCTGGTGTAACTGAGTCAGGTTTGTAGGCCTCCTTGCTCACACACGCTTTTTCAGTTCTGCCCACACATTTTCTATAGGATTGAGGTCAGAGCTTTGTGATGGCCAGTCTAATACCTTGACTTTGTTGTCCTTAAGGCATTTTGCCACAACTTTGGAAGTTTGCTTGGGGTCATTGTCCATTTGGAAGACCCATTTGCGACCAAGCTTTAATCTTCCTGACTGATGTTTTGAGATGTTGCTTCAATATATCCACATCATTTTCCTACCACATGATGCCATCTATTTTGTGAAGTGCACCAGACCCTCCTGCAGAAAAGCACCCCCACAACATGATGCTGAAACCCCCGTGCTTCACGGTTGGGATGGTGTTCTTCGGCTTGCAAGCCTCCCCCTTTTTTCTCCAAACATAACGATGGTCATTATGGCCAAAAAGTTATATTTTTGTTTCATCAGACCAGAGAATATTTCTCCAAAAAGTACAATCTTTGTCTCTATGTGCAGTTCAAACCGTAGTTTGGCTTTTTTATGGCAGTTTTGGAACAGTGGCTTCTTCCTTGCTGAGCGGCCTTTCAGGTTATGTCAATATAGGACTCGTTTTACTGTGGATATAGTTACTTTTTTACCTGTTTCCTCCGGCATCTTCACAAGGTCCTTTGCTGATGTTCTAGGATTGATTTACACTTTTCACACCAAAGTACGTTCATCTCTAGGAGACAGAATGCGTCTCCTTCCTGAGCGGTATGACGGCTGCGTGGTCCCATGGTGTTTATACTTGTGTACTATTGTTTGTACAGATGAATGTGGTACCTTCAGGCGTTTGGAAATTGCTCCCAAGGATGAACCAGACTTGTGGAGGTCTACAATTTTTTTTCTGAGGTCTTGGCTGATTTCTTTTGATTTTCCCATGATGTCAAGCAAAGAGGCAGAGTTTGAAGGTAGGCCTTGAAATACATCCACAGGTACACCTCCAATTGATTTAAATGATGTCAATTAGCCTATCAGAAGCTTCTAAAGTGATGACATCATTTTCTGGAATTTTCCAAGCTGTTTAGAGGCACAGTCAGTGTATGTAAACTTAGTGTATGTAAACTTCTGACCCACTGGAATTGTGATACAGTGAATTATAAGTGAAATAATCTGTCTGTAAACAATTGTTGGAAAAATGACTTTAACAAGAAATTTGTGGAGTGGCTGAAAAATGAGTTTTAACCTGTCTAGGACTGGTAGAACTGTTTATTATGAGTATTTCTGTGATTTGATGGGGCTCTGTGCAAATTCACGGGATGTTTTGGAGGCGAAGCCAAATGTAAACTGAGATTTTTGGATATAAGTATGAACTTTATCGAACAAAACATACATGTATTGTGTAACATGAAGTCCTATGAGTGTCATCTGATGAAGATCATCAAAGGTTAGTGATTCATTTTATATCTATTTCTGCTTTTTGTGACTCCTCTCTTTGGCTGGAAAAATGGCTGTGTTTTTCTGTGACTTGGCGCTGACCTAACATAATTGCATGGTATGCTTTCGTCCTAAAGCCTTTTTGAAATCAGACACTGTGGTGGGATTAACAACAAGTGTATCTTTAAAATGATGTATAATACTTGTATGTTTGAGGAATTTTAATTATGATATTTCTGTTGTTTTGAATTTGGTGCCCTGCACTTTCATTGGCTGTTGTCAAATCGATCCCGTTAACTTCTTGACGCACGGATCCCTTTAGCAGGATCATTTTCGTAAACAACCGCTGAATTGCAGAGCGCCAAATTAAAAGAAAAATACCCCAAAAATGTATAATCATGAAATCACAAGTGAAATATACCAAAACACAGCTTAGCTTGTTGTTAATCCACCTATCGTGTCAGATTTTGAAAATATGCTTTACAGCGAAAGCAATCCAAGCGTTTGTGAGTTTATCAATCACTAGACAAAACAGTAAGAACAGCTAGCCGCAAATTAGCTTAGTCACGAAAATCAGAAAAGCAATAAAATGTATCGCTTACCTTTGATAATCTTCGGATGTTTGCACTCACGAGACTCCCAGTTACACAATAAATGTTATTTTTGTTCGATAAAGATTAGTTTTATAACCAAAAACCGCCATTTGGTTTGCGCGTTATGTTCAGAAAACCACAGGCTCGTTCCGGTCCTGAAAGGCAGACGAAAATTCCAAAAAGTATCCGTAATGTTCGTAGAAACATGTCAAACGTTTTTTATAATCAATCCTCAGGTTGTTTTTAACATACATAATCGATAATATTTCAACCGGACGGTAAACTATTCAATACTACAGAGAAAGAAAATGTCGAGCTCCATCTCTTCCGCGCAGGAACTAATCAAAGGACACCTGACGCGTTTTGAAAAATCTCGCGCATTTTTCAAAATAAAAGCTTGAAACTATATCTAAAGCCTGGTCACAGCCTGAGGAAGCCATTGGAAAAGGAATCTGCTTGATACCCCTTTAAATGGAGGGGCAGGACACGGAACAGGGATTTTTCCAAATAAAAGGCACTTCCGGGTTGTATTTCCTCAGGTTTTCGCCTGCAAAATCAGTTCTGTTATAATCACAGACAATATTTTGACTGTTTTGAAAACTTTTGAGTGTTTTCTATCCTAATCTGTCAATTGTATGCATATTCTAGCATCTGGACCTGAGAAATAGTCAGTTTACCTTGGGAACATTATTTTTCCAAACATAAAAATTTTGCCCCCTAGCTGAAAGAGGTTAACGGGATTTCAGCCGTAAGAAGTTAATGATGAGCTTGGAGGGTACTATGGTGTTGAATGCTGAGCTATAGTCAATGAACAGCATTCTTACATAAGTATTCCTCTTGTCCAGATGAGATAGGGTAGTGTGCAGTGCGATGGCTATTGAATTGTCTTTGGATCTATCGGGGCAGTAAACAAATTGAAGTGGGTCTAGGGTATCAGGTAAGGTAGAGGTCATATGATCCTTGACTAGTCTCTCAAAGCCCTTCATGATGACAGAAGTGAGTGCTACGGGGCAATAGTCATTTAGTTCAGTTACCTTTTCTTTCTTGGGTACAGGAACAATGGTGGCCATCTTGAAACATGTGGGGACATCAGACTGGGATAGGGAGAGATTGAATATGTCCGTAAACACTCCAGCCAGCTGGACTGCACATGCTCTGAGGACCCGGCTAGGGAGGCCGTCTGGGCCGGCAGCCTTGTGAAGGTTAACACGCTTAAAATGTCTTACTCACATCGGCCACGGAGAAGGAGAGGGTGCACATGGAGGGAGTGCAAGGATGAGAGAGATGGAGATGTGGAAGGGATAGAGAGGGTGAGATGGATATAAAGAGCAATAGGTGGAAGATGGAGGGATATGGAAGAAGGGAGAGAGATGGGGCTACATAAGGAGGGAAAGATAAAGATAGGATAAGAAAACGTAGGGACTCGAGAGCAGAAAAAGGAGACAGCAGGAGAAATGGAGATAAAGAAAGGATGGAGGGTGAGATATGGAGGACGGAATAAAAGGTGTTTGAGAGAAAAGGAGATACAAAATAAGGTAGTAAGGATGGGAGAGCAAGAGAAGGAGAGAGCAAGGGTGAGAAAGCAAGAGACGGTGATGGAGAGAAAGGGGAAGGGAAGGGGAGCATGGCAAAATCTCATTCGCTTTGCCAAAACCATTTAAGTTCTTATCCAAACCGCGTCAGAATTTAGCCCTGCCTTCATAATGCACCATATGCACTCAGTCTTTTCAATCAATGCAGTACAGTATGTACAAAGAGCCATGTCGCTTCCCGGGCCCAGTACAATAGGGCAGTGGTTCCCAAACTGTGGGTCGGGAGCCACTTGTGGTTTACGGCAGAGGTGCAGGTGGGTCGCGGGATGACATTTTTTGTTATTTTGTGATTTTTATACATTTTCGGCATGGAAAAACAATTTCAGTGTAAACTTAAACAACTAAAACCAAATAGAATGTGTGTAGAAAAGATAATGGACCAATATTTCTTTATAATAGCCTCGAATCTTTGAGAACTTCAGAGACAATCAGTCACACATTGTTTTTGTTATGTTTTTTGTGTAAGAACACAGCATTAGCCATGTCAAAATGAGTAGAATTGCAGGACATTTGTTAAAATCTGCAGCATTTTCTCTCTGCCCCATGGAAAAATGTATAGAATTGCAGAAACATTTTGCTTTAAACGGCAACATTTTATTTTAGCTCCATGACAAAATGTGTAGTATTGCAGGAAATTAGCTATAAAAAGACAAAATATTCTCTCCACGGCAAAGATTGTATTTTTTAAAACTTATTCTTTGGTCTGTGTATGTTTTTTCACCGTATGTTTTTCGCAAATGAAAATACATCAATTGGTGGGTCACGAAGCAAAACAGTTTGGGAACCCCTGCTATAGGGAGCAGTCTCAGGTGAGAGAGGGATTTGAGCAACCAGGGACATACAGTAAAATCCTATTAGGACTCTTATCTGCCAGCTGTCATCTGATAATGTTCTCCTACCATGGTCACCCTCAGGCTAACATAACTAGCCCTAGTCCAGACTAACCACATTACGGGGCTGTTATTTGTTTACTCTGTCCATGGAGTTCATGTATTTGTTTATGAGCACTTCCTGTGTAACGTTTTACTAGAACGGATATGTCTTTTTACCTCCCGCCGCCACAATGGCCATTAAAACGCCGCTACCCCCCACAAAATGGACCCATTTGCCATCTGGGGGTGTCGGCAGTGGGGCCCGGATATTTTCGTTTTGTGTTTGCGTCTCTGTGTTTACATGGACGTGTTGGCTAGTGTGTGTTTTGAGTGCTTTGTTTGTTCACGGCGTGCAAGTGTGTCACAGCTCCATCGGTCAAGTTTGTAAAATGCTAATGTCCACATTCACGCACCACAGTGGGGGACGAGTGTTTATGTGGCACAAGGGAAGAGCAGATGTTGATGCAGTTTACTGCACACTAAGAATTTGTGCAATCGATATTATGAGTTTTAGCCAGTTTTTCCTATTTTGTTGCATTACAACCTGTAATTTAAATTGATTTTTATTTGGATTTTATGTAATGGACATACACAAAATAGTCCAAATTGGTGAAGTGAAATGAAAAAAATTACTTGTTAAAAAAAAATGTTTTTTTAAATGGAAAGGTTGTGCATGCATATGTATTCACCCCTTTACTATGAAGCCCCTAAATAAGGCCTAGTGCAACCAATTACCTTCAGAAGTCACATAATTAGTTAAATAAAGTCCACCTGTGTGCAATTTAAGTGTCACATGATCTCAGTGTATATATACACCTGTTCTGAAAGGCCCCAGAGTCTGCAACACCACTAAGCAAGGGGCACCACCAAGCAAGCAGCACTATGAAGACCAAGGAGCTCTCCAAACAGGTCAGGGACAAAGTTGTGGAGAAGTACAGATCAGGGTTGGGTTATAAAGAAATATCAGAAACTTTGAACATCCCACAGAGCACCATTAAATCCATGATTAAAAATGGAAAGAATATGGCACCACAACAAACCTGCCAAGAGAGGGACGCCCACCAAAACTCACAGACCAGGCAAGGAGGGCATTAATCAGAGAGGCAACAATGAGACCCAAGATAACCCTGAAGGAGCTGCAAAGCTCCACAGCGGAAATTGGAGTATCTACCAGTCCATAGGACTAGTTTAAGCCGTACACTCCACAGAGCTGGGCTTTACGGAAGAGTGGCCAGAAATAAATAAGCAAACATGTTTGGTGTTCACCAAAAGGCATGCGGCAGACTCCCCAAAAATATGGAAGAAGGTACTCTGGTCAGATGAGACTAAAATGTATCTTTTGGCGCAAACCCAACACAAAATAGGAAAAATGCCAAGGGGGGTGAATACTTTTGCAAGGCACTGTAGGTCCACCCACTTGGCAGCCAGGCCCACCCTAGGAAGGTGTTCTTAATTGTACACTCAGTGTATAGGGTGAAAGTAGAGCACAATATAGGGTTCCAATTGGGACACGTCGTTTTCCTGTATTAACTTGAACAATGACAAAGTAGGCAAACGGCACGTTGAAAGACAGCTGTGCAAATGTATTCCTCTTATTTCTCCTCCAAACACCATCCATGAAGCATGGTGGTGGCAGTATCATACGGTGGGGATGTTTTTCATCGGCAGGGACTGGGAAACTGGTCAGAATTGAAGGAATTATGGATGGCGCTAAATACAGCGAAATTCTTGAGAGAAACCTGTTTGTCTTCTAGAGATTTGAGACTTCCAGCAGGACAATGACCCTAAGCATACTGCTAAAGCAACACTCGAGTGGTTTAAGGGGAAACATTTAAATGTCTTGGAATGGCCTAGTCAAAGCCCAGACCTCAATCCAATTGAGAATCTGTGGTATGACTTAAAGATGGCTGTACATTAGCGGAACCCATCCAACTTGAAGGAGCTGGAGCAGTTTTGCCTTGAAGAATGGGCAAAAATCCCAGTGGCTAGATGTGCCAAGCTTATAGAGACATACCCCAAGAGACTTGGCGGCTCTACAAAGGTGGCTCTAGAAAGTATTGACTTTTGGGGGTGTGAATAGTTATGCACGCTCAAGTTTTCCGTTTTTTTGTCTTATTTCTTGTTTTTTCACAATAAAAAATGCAACTTCAAAGTTTTGCAACTTCAAAGTGGTAGGCATGTTGTGTAAATCAAGTGATACAAATCACCAAAAAAATCAATTTTAATTCCAGGTTGTAAGGCAACAAAATAGTAAAAATGCCAAGGGGTGTGAATACATTCGCAAGCCACTGTAGGCCACTTTCAGTAGCTCAGACCCATAAATGGTGCTCAGTGTGCTTATGGAGTTAAAGCACCTGAATTCACGTTCACGGCACCTCACACATTTTCCCTCGCTGCTCTTCCAAATGTATTTTCAATCATAAATTGTAACGTCCTGTCAAACCCTACTGATCACATCCTTTTACATCTTTTACATCAAGACAACAAACATGAATTGTCTGCTCATTCATCAGGGTTTTAAATGCGATTTAATGTTGTGACCTTAACCACTGGGTCATGATACATTATGTAGCCTACGGTATTTTTCTCCGCCCTCAGCACCCCTACTTCCCGCAGCTATGCACACACACCCTCCCTCTTCATTTACCATCGTCACAGCACTCGTAAACCCTAATCCCTCTAACATGCTGACTAGAATTGGCATGCGCGTGCATCCGCCATCGTGTGCATATTGATTTTGTCAACCACACCAAAAGCAATCAGGACATGCAGGGTGAAATATCAACGAACTCTGAACCAACTATATTAATTTGGGGGCAGGTCGAAACACATGAAACATTCAAGGACATTTAGCTATCTAGCTTGCTGTTGTAAGCTAATTTGTCTTGGAATATAAACAGTGGGTTGTTATTTTACCTGAAATGCACAAGGTCCTTTTTTTCTGGATCTTTGTTGAATTTTGAGTCACACAAAATCGTGTGTTCTCTACTCTTGACAATTAATCCACAGATAAACGGGGAAATCTAGTTGGTTTCTAGTAATCTCTCCTTCATCTTCTGTGGACTTTATATGGCGGTTGGCAACCAACTTTAACGTGCCTTAACGCTACCAACTGGACTGGAGTGTGGACCTCAGTTCATCTTTCAATCACCCACATGGGTATATGCTCCTAAAAAACAATGAGGAGATGGGAGTGGTGGGACTTGCAGTGCATCATGCGTCAAAAATAGAACCAAGTTCGGTTTCAGCGCCTGGCTACACAGATGTCCGTTGATGCGTGCGAACAGTTTGGATGAAATGATTAAATAACATGTATGTGTACATTTATTTTGCAATGCTCGCGCACACAACACGGGCGGTGTGGTCAGCTTGTAATAGTTGGGATCTGAGGTTGGATGGTTGGTACTAAAAACACAGAGTGGCACGGTGTGATGTGGGGTGGCGTGCATCTCCCGCTGCGGAAGGATCAGTCCCACTCCACTGTATCTGTGTCTGATTACTGTTATCAGGTATTAGGGACAGCCACCTGCCACACTCAAGGGCCTCTCCCTCAAGTGTTACCCAGCATGAGGGGCTGAACCATAGAATTACATTCAGTAGTACAGTATAGAAAAGACAGGAATCTACCCCTTAGAAGTCTCATGTGGCCCAACAGGTTTGGGATGCAAGTGGATGTTGCTTTGTGTGTGAATGATGCATAGAACACTGGAACATATTGTGGTAGGCTAAAATAGGTTGAACACTGCACATTAATTAAATAAGTATGACTGTCATTACCATTATCCTAAAGGGACTTAAAGCCCACAATATAGGCATTCTTACAATGTAAAAGCTTTGTGAATCATCCCGGATTGTGGACAGCGCCCGGAATCGTAGCTCCATGTTAGACCATATCAAATCAAATTGTATTTGTCACATGCGCCGAATACAACAGGTGTAGTAGAACTTATAGTGAAATGCTTACTTACAAGCCAGCAATGCAGTTTTAAGAAAAAATAAGAAATAAAAATATATAGTTATGGGAACTATGCGAACTTCACTAGCAAAATGCAAAGACAAATCGATGTGATAAAAGTGTCCGTGAGAGGTGACATCTTCCGAAATGAATCTATATTCAATGTTACTGAGTCATCACTATCTAATTCACTGAATTGCTATGATGTGAAAGGGTGGTGAAATGTATATGCTATTGTGTCAGAGGACTCCCATGAACCCTCTATATTCATAACATTAGTGAAGCGTTTACCAGATGCTGTCTCTTTGACTCGACCCAGTCGCCCAGTCTGCCTTTTCACACCAATTAGTTATCTATCTCACTTTCTCTCTCCCTCCCTCCCTCACTTATTCCCCCCCCCTCATCTCCCTCTACCCCTGCTTCTCTCTCTTTCTCACTTCCCACTCCTTTCTCTCTCTTTTATATCTCTCCCACTATGTCCATCTATTCTTCCTCTACTCCTTCCTCCCCTCCCTCCCTCGCTCTCTGAGGGTACCTCATTAAACACGGAAGGGCTTCTCCGCCCGGCAGTCACATGCCACACAGCGGCAGCGACATCTGTCTGAGCACGACAAAATTTGAGACATTTTACCAAGAGAGGAGACCTGGGCCTGAGGCTCAAGGATTGGAGTTAAGATGACCACTAGCACTGGTTGTTGTACACTCGTCTATAGTTAGACAATGGGGTTATCACCGAAACTAAACAGTGTTGTGTAAGAACATTGTCCGATTTGGGTCATTTTCTAGCGAGGCTTTCATTGTTGTGATTCCCTACAATGTTGTGAGGAGTAGAGTGTTGGCTGAGTCATTGTAGCTCAGGAGGACCCAAGCTCTAGATGATGAAGTGGATGTGTCTACTCACAACAGATACTCGTGACAATTCGCTGCAGTGGAGCCCGGTCTTAATCTGAAATTGGACTTTATCATTTCTCCATCTTTTACATAATTGGATTTGGCCTCTGAAGGGTTAAACGGTTTGCATCCTCATGGTTTAAGGCCTGTCTGAGCGATTCCGAGTGGGAATCCAAGGACAAGGAGCGCAGGAAAAGTGTAATCTTTTGGCAGCATTTAACCCGTGTGCCAGCTGCTATCCGGTGTTGTCGTCATTAAGAAGAATGCCAAGCCGGAAATGGGAATGCTGCCTGGTATTCAGAAGACGGCGCAGGTCACACCCATGCAGGCACATACGCAAAGGCACACAAACACACCTGACGCCTATACAGGCACAGGAACAAGGCTTGTGTGCCACCTGCTCATTCCAAAGTTGATCAGATCACACCTAAAATCACAAATCAAATAAGTCACACAAACAAACACACGGCTTGTGCCTTCACACACGGAGGGGTTTGTCCTTTCTCCCTTTCACCGATGATGATGTTACACTAACCCGACACGCTGAGTAGGATTATAGCATTGTGTAATGTGTCATACGTTAAATATTACCAGTGTAGGGCTTTTATCGCTCTCGTTTTAACCTGGCCTTCTGTTTCGATGCAGCAATTCAAATCAAATCAAATTGTATTTGTCTCATGCACCAAATACAACATGTGTAGACTTCACAGTGTCATGCTTACTTATGAGCCCTTTCCCAATGATGCTGAGTTAAAAAATATGAAAACGAATTTAATTTGGATAGTCCATCTGTAGATACTCTACGGTCTATCAGTAACATTTCAACCAACTACTGTATCTACTAACCCTAACCTTAACCCTTATCCTAACCCTAAACTTAACCCTAACCCTTATGTTTATTCTGAACCTAACCCTAACTGTAACCTGTAGAACATCTACAGATGGAACATTTGGACTATCCAAATAAAGTGTGACCCAATGTGCAGGGCTACGAGGTATTATAGGTAGATATGTACATTTAGGCAGGGTATAGATAATAAAAAGATGCACTGCTCTAGGTTGATGACATTTTCAAGCTACATTTACACTTTGAATACCCGGCATTAGACCGCCACAGCATCATTAGCCAGACACTAATTTACGTTCACGTTCCTATGTTGTTTGTGCCTCATTCAGATCCCATTTCCTGCAAAGACAGTGCGGGCCGGTGAGCGAGCAACCGTTGCCAGCCACGGACCTTCGAGCTTCCGCAGGACTCGTAATTGCGTAATTGAGTGGAAAAATTAGGATTTGCACCTTCAATTTCCTAATGTACAGTGGCGCCCTCTCTCAATGTCAGCCTCTCATTGCAGTGAATTGGTTCAGCGTCCATTTCACCTCATACCACCTCCACCTCTTCGGCAAGAGTGTAAGGAGGACAGAGTACAGATGGAGATGGAATATCAAGCTGGAGTAGGACTGAACTCTGCATGCAGTATAACCAAAAACACCTAATAGATCTGTAGTTTTGTACTGTGTGCAAGCCCAGACCAGATAATTTTGTGGCTGCGATGTAAATCCATTGTTGTGTACCATGGACTATGACTGTTGTTGTATCAAGATGTAGGCCTTTGCATTTTCAAAGTGTTCGTGTAGAGAACTGCCTCCAACTACTGTAGGTTCTGCTGAACCACATGTTGTAGTTCTTTGATATCAGAGAGAATTTGATGAACTGTATCTAACATGACTCAGGTTGATTGCAATTACTAGTCTTAATAGTGGACCATATTGACCAGCTGCATTGAGTCTGTGTGATGTAACGCACAAGAACCCTGTTAGTCAGTCAGTCAGTCAGCAAACACAGATTGAAGCTACTCCCCAATCGTGTCTCCAGCAACGTCAGACATAAGACCTTAGACCAGGGCTTTGTTTTGATGGACCGCACGACAGCTCTGTCAAGGTCAAAGACAGCTTTATTATTTTTATTACAAACCCAGAAATTACACTGTTTAGCCGAGAGACGCATTTGTGTAACATCTGAGCATGGTATTGGAGGGTCAAATTTCCTCCAGCGAGATGATACACAGTGGTAAGCTGCATTATAATCCCTCCAGGGGCACGTTAATACTATTCACTGGATGAGGCCCAATGGTAGTTCTGCCTGTCTGTTTGGCTAAATTTAGCTGTCACGCTGCTCCACGATTAGAGAGGCTTTGGGCCTCAGAGGGTCCTCACTAAGATTTCTAGGTTTATTCGCTGTCACGTACAGTCGCTAGTGAAAGTCTACACACCCCTTGCACAGTCTTCACATTTTGCTGCCTTAGAAGTACCTCTAAAAAGGGATACAAAATGTACCTACTGATCTACACAACCTACTCTACATTTCAAAGTTAAAGAAAATGTATAGAAAATGTGCCCGGGATGCTGGCTCATGTTGACTCCAGTGCTTCCCACAGTTGTGTCAAGTTGGCTGGATGTCCTTTGGGTGGTGGACCATTCTTGATACACACAGGAAACTGTTGAGCATGAAAAACCCAGCAGCGTTGATACACTCAATGGTGCAATTTTCAATCAAACATTTTAAAAGCCCTTCTCTTGGCACCAGAGACAAAATGTTGCTGTTTTAAAGCAAAATTCTACACATTTGTCATGGGGCTGAGATATTGTGCTTCATTTTCAACATTGTCTTTGTTCTGAGGGCAAAAGTTGGACCATTCAGGAACATTCAACACCTCTTAGAAAGCAATTCTGAGTTGCAGGGTTAGGTTTTCAGAAGACTACCACAGGTTTTCGTTTATCTTTTTATCTGGGCTTTGCTCCTTTCATATTTATTTTGACCCTGACAAACTCCCCAGTCCCTGCCGGTGACAAGCATACCGTACGCAATATGAATTATGAAGTTAACATTGCGAAATTGAGATTTGACTTGTATCAAGAAAAGCCTCTTGAAATTATTTTGATTAACCAACACTAAATATACTGTCTTTTTTTTCATGCAGTCTGTGTGACAACCACAGTCTGTGTGACATTTTTCACAAAAAAAGAAAACGTTAATACCACTCTCAGCTGTAATTTAATTTCCTCCGGACTACTCACCTGCACTTGCGTCATTGTCTGCTTCCTGTGAAAAACACAGCCACCCATGGCTCCCTTTATTAGAGCCTCCGAGAAGAAGTTTTACTAATCATGAGTCATATTCCCTCCCCTAAACCCACCAGTGTAATACACCCAGTCCCACATGTTTCTAGGGTTTGGATACGCCTGGCTTCTGTTCGTTCCAACTTTAATTTGGGTATTATTCAAAGCGTTCATACATTATCTCACTGGTTCATAGGTAGTGTGTTGGTGACATAAGCAGATGGAAGAGTTGGCAGTGTTTTGAGTGTTAAGGACTTGGCAGATCTGTTGTTGTGGTGTTTTTTTCCCAGTGAGTCAGGAGAATGTCACGTGGGACGACACAGCGTAATACGCCTGCTTTGTGCACTGGCACATACTTGCTGTGTCGCCGGGAGCAGTCACATAGATTTTTATGATAGTAGCCATTTCCTGTAGTGAAATGACCAAATCATCCTCTAGTGGTATTAATATGTTTTCTAATTTCATAATTAATAAACATAATTTTTATGCAAAAATCTGGTGTTTCTAGGTCAAACAGTTTTGTATACTTCAATCTTCTGTGATGTATATGAAGTGTCATATTGGGATGCAAACTCAAAATTGAATATATTTCAAATCTATATCTTACATCGTACATGTCTTCTTTTTTTTAAGCCCAAAACCATGTGTGTGAGGTGTATACTTTTGTTTCAAAGTAGATTTGTTTAAGACTACCCAGAAACACTCTTTGAGACCCTGATTTAGCACACTGCAGTAAAGGGCTAAGGACTCATCGATCGAGCATCCAAATATTCAATAGTTACAGCAACTGGGGGAAAATGCATGACCCGTTTTGGGGAGGATATATATCAGTTCTTTGGAAATAGTTTGAGGCATTGTGATTGAAGAAGGTAAGACGGAAAATAACTCTGAACCCGGGAGACAGAGTTATGTGAACGGCGACTTCTTACGTCAGCTCACAAGCATTATTTATAAGCCAAGTCTCAACCGAATGCTTTTCAGGCTCTAACTTCTAAAATGCTGGACTGGGAGCTGTTCTCTCACGGCCAATATTCTAATTAGACTCCTCATTGCCTAATTCACTGCAATGGAGTAGAAACTGTATTGAACGGGTTATGGGGAGTATCCTGAGTTGAGATATGCATTCAGCATTGTCCTCCTGGCTGGTTTTCTGTATTGATTCCAGGGCTCTGCCCTCCTCAGTTTTCTTCAGGAGCTGTCAGCTCAGACAGATTGGTTGACAGTGCATACTGCAGCCTCACTGTCCCTGCAAAGAGGAGATAAAGATTCAGCCCTTGCCAGGCCTCTGTATTTAACACACACATTTGCACACGTGCGCACACACACACATCAAAGCTCACAAGACTGGCATGACACATACACCTTACCAGACACCTCTAACAATACAAAAGAGGTGGCCTTGACAGACGCCTCTACCGAGACAGATTGAAAAGCACTTTCTTTCGTCCGTTTACATAACCGATCCATTCTTTTTAAGCGAGACAACAAAGGATTTTTCAAAAGCTCTGCGGGTCCTGATTTATCTGGAACTGAGTTTGGGATTATAGTGTTTCAAGTACGATAAAACCATTTGATGTGCAGAAATCAAGGATGTGTCATAGGAGGTCAGATTTAGGTCTGTTACTGCCCATTGCATGCACCCTGAGAAAATGTGGGAAGTTATTATCTTGACAGCTGGTACAGACAGTTAGGATGTTTGTTTAGTCTGGCTTGAGCATTAAAGGCACTGAAGTATTACAAATCCATTTGAGGTAAGATTCAGGTCTTTAACAGCCTAGGAAGCTGCAGAAATTCTGCCATTATTAGTGCTGGTGGGAAGGGCCACATACAGTACGCAACCTCTTAGGGAAAAAAAGGTGCTATCCCTTTGGGTTCCATGTAGAACCCTTTCCACAGATACATGGAACTCAAACGGGTTCTACCTGGAACCAAAAAGGGTTCTCCTATGGGAACAGTCGAAGAACCCTTTTGGAACCTTTTTTTCAAAGAGTGCATGTACACACAAACTCACTTGCGCACGCACACACAATCATCTGATGTATCCCTCGTCTAAGACATCCCAATCCCTCTCATCCTCTAAAGGCTAGTAAAGGCTTTATCCCATCCCCTTGGTCAGTGTATCTTAAAACAGCCAGCTGTCTTCTCCAAATCATCGAAACACACACACTAAGTGTGAAAATCCCCAAGCTGTAGTCAATGAAGAAGGATTTTATAAATAGGCCTTAATATGAATTCTAATCTGTCTGTTGATTTAGGGGAAAGCAGGTTTCTGCAAAATCAGCAGGCATCTCTTCCTTCTGTTTATTTCAACCATTAGCTGCTGGTATAGGAGCCCTTTTCTCTTCTTGGTTATTACCCGTCTCTCAGTTCATGTTCTGTAGATATACAGTATGTGATGTATTGAGAAGGTATAGGCAGGCAGCCATTGTTGTAATGAGACAACTTTGATCTGCTGAAACAGATTATGGCAAAAAAAAGTGTGTGTGTACAAAAATTATTAGTTACATTACTGATTTCAAATCACTGCAATGTTTGATGTTTGAATTTATTTGACTAGTGTTGAGCTCACCTAGGCAGATCCTGTGTAGTCCTGGTCAAGAGTTGAGCAGGAGACTGGAGGCTTAGAGCAGCGCTCTCAGGCAGCAAGATCTTTCTGGTGGAGACTGATGGTGTGATAGTGTGTCTGGCTGTCTAGCAGTAGCCACCTCCTACTGTATTATGTGTGTGTGTGTGTGTGTGTGTGTGTGTGTGTGTGTGTGTGTGTGTGTGTGTGTGTGTGTGTGTGTGTGTGTGTGTGTGTGTGTGTGTGTGTGTGTGTGTGTGTGTGCATAAATGTGCATGCGTGTACTTGCCTACAAGGAGCCAATGAGAGATGTTAGCCTGGGAGCCAGTCTACTTCAGCTATCAGTGAAGCTAGCATACTAACACTGCAGCTGGCCTCTTCTCACTCTGTGACCCATCTATTGCCACAAAATAATAATTTGATTGCACTGCGTGTCACAGTGCTGTACGTCAGTGCAACTCTCCCCGTCGACAGTAGGCCTGCGTCTTGTAGGTATTTTGTGCCCGAATGCTCACCAGGTTCCACACATGCTCTGTCACAGTCGAGAGGTGAGGTTCGATTGTGCCAGTTTGACATTGAGATTGATTCAATGGTCATAGTATTGTTATTTAGCAATGATGCATCTTAGTAAAGGCACAATGTTCCTTTAGCTGCTTGATACAGATAGATAGACATAGAAAAGGCATTTTTAACTAGAGGTTATACAAGGATAGCAAGTCCTCTTCTCTTTAGAGCGCCAGCTGAGATTCTCTCCTCTATATGGCATTTGTAGTCCATCTGCCCACAGCACGATGAAGATTTCTGGTACTCCACCCAGGGAGTGGAAGGACAAGATCACTCAAGACATGGCTGACAAGGGGTTATCGATGCGCCACACTTCTATTCCAGATATCTGTGCAGAAACGAAAGCCCTCCAACTCTGTGTGATCAAATGATATCGCCCTCTATCTCCAAGCAGAGGAGATGGGATGGTAACAACATGTCTGTCTGGCAGGTGTCTTTCAGGACCGAAGGGCTGAGGTGGATCTGGGCTGATCCATAAATCATCACTCTATGAGATCTGCCACTCCAGCACTTTCCCAATGCTTAATATATATATACAGTAGATCACAAAAGTGAGTACACCCCTCACATTTTTGTAAATATTTGAGTATATCTTTTCATGTGACAACACTGAAGAAATGACACTTTGCTACATTGTAAAGTAGTGAGTGTACAGCTTGTATAACAGTGTAAATTTGCTGTCCCCTCAAAATAACTCAACACACAGCCATTAATGTCTAAACCGCTGGCAACAAAAGTGAGTACACCCCTAAGTGAAAATGTCCAAATTGGGCCCAAAGTGTCAATATTTTGTGTGGCCACCATCATTTTCCAGCACTGCAACCCTCTTGGGCATGGAGCTTCACAGGTTACCACTGGAGTCCTCTTCCACTCCTCCATGACGACATCACGGAGCTGGTGGATGTTAGAGACCTTGCACTCCTCCACCTTCCGTTTGAGGATGCCCCACAGATGCTCAATAGGGTTTAGGTCTGGAGACATGCTTGGCCAGTCCATCAACTTTACCCTCAGCTTCTTTAGCAAGGCAATGGTCGTCTTGGAGGTGTGTTTGGGGTCGTTATCATGTTGGAATACTGCCCTGCGGCCCAGTCTCCGAAGGGAGGGGATCATGCTCTGCTTCAGTGTGTCACAGTACATGTTCGCATTCATGGTTCCCTCAATGAACTGTAGCTCCCCAGTGCCGGCAGCACTCATGCAGCCCCAGGCCATGACACTCCCACCACCATGCTTGACTGTAGGCAAGACACACTTGTCTTTGTACTCCTCACCTGGTTGCCGCCACACACGCTTGACACCATCTGAACCAAATAAGTTTATCTTGGTCTCATCAGACCACAGGACATGGTTCCAGTAATCCATGTCCTTAGTCTGCTTGTCTTCAGCAAACTGTTTGCGGGCTTTCTTGTGCATCATCTTTAGAAGAGGCTTCCTTCTGGGATGACAGCCATGCAGACCAATTTGATGCAGTGTACGGCGTATGGTCTGAGCACTGACAGGCTGACCCCCCACCCCTTCAACCTCTGCAGCAATGCTGGCAGCACTCATACGTCTATTTCCCAAAGACAACCTCTGGATATGACGCTGAGCACGTGCACTCAACTTCTTTGGTCGACCATGGCGAGGCCTGTTCTGAGTGGAACCTGTCCAGTTAAACCGCTGTATGGTCTTGGCCACCGTGCTGCAGCTCAGTTTCAGGGTCTTGGCAATCTTCTTATAGCCCAGGCCATCATGTAGAGCAACAATTATTTTTTTCAGATCCTCAGAGAGTTCTTTGCCATGAGGTGCCATGTTGAACTTCCAGTGACCAGTCAGTATGAGGGAGTGTGAGAGCGATGACACCAAATTGAACACACCTGCTCCCCATTCACACCTGAGACCTTGTAACACTAACGAGTCACATGACACCGGGGAGGGAAAATGGCTAATTGGGCCCAATTTGGACATTTTCACTTAGGGGTGTACTCACTTTTGTTGCCAGCGGTTTAGACATTAATGGCTGTGTGTTGAGTTATTTTGAGGGGACAGAAAATGTACACTGTTATACAAGCTGTACACTCACTACTCATTTCTTCAGTGTTCTTCAGTCATATTTACAAAAATGTGAGGGGTGTACTCACTTCTGTGATATACTGTGAAAATATATATATATATACATACACACACACACACACACACACACACACACACACACACACACACACACACACACACACACACACACACACACACACACACACACACACACACACACAGAGACAGCTGAAGGGGTGGGTTAGGCTACTCCAAAACAAGAAAGAAACCAAACTAACATATGGGAAGCATGTATTGCTCCATCCACAGTAGGAGTAACCATTAAAAGTTACAGGTTGTCCACCAGAGACTCTGGGTTCGCGCCCAGGCTCTGTCACAGCCGGCCGCGACCGGGAGGTCCGTGGGGCGACGCACAATTGGCCTAGCGTCGTCCGGGTTAGGGAGGGTTTGGCCGGTAGGGATATCCTTGTCTCATCGCGCACCAGCGACTCCTGTGGCGGGCCGGGCGCAGTGCGCGCTAACCAAGGGAGCCAGGTGCACGGTGTTTCCTCCGACACATTGGTGCGGCTGGCTTCCGGGTTGGAGGCGCGCTGTGTTAAGAAGCAGTTGGTTGGGTTGTGTTTCGGAGGACGCATGGCTTTCGACCTTCGTCTCGCCCGGACGGGAGTTGTAGCGATGAGACAAGATAGTAATCACTAGCAATTGGATACCACGAAAATTGGGGAGAAAAGGGGGTAAAATTAAAAACAAATAAATAAATTTTAAAAAGTTACAGGCTGCTATCAATTATGGAACACTATCGATGGTGGAACACACCTCAAGATACTTGGGAGAGGAGGGGAGGTAGAATGCCATTGCAAACCCAAATAGTATGGCTCTGTCAGTAAGACTTACCCCGCAATGGGTTAACAACACCCTTTACCCCACTACTGTATCCATTAACCCATTACTGTACTTGGCCCAGTGCCTTCACTCATGTGGGTCCTCTGTTCCTTCATGGTAAAGACAGGGTGTGAATCTCAAGGTGTTTTCTTTTCATCATCAGCACTGATCTGATAAGATAAGAAAGAGCAAGCAATATGGCAGAACAAATATGGGGAGCCTGATTTGACCTGTCCAGCACTGTCAGACCAGTTTGAATGAAAGAAAAAAGACCAGAAGAGAAAGATACACACACACCGAGGCCACCCATGGGTAAGACGTTGGGGGAACACATTCATAAATGTCAAAAAATAAATCATAAGAAACAAGGTTTTGAAGTGTCTGTCCTAAATCTCGGAGATATAACAAAAACTCAGGGAATATCTAGTTTTCTTTACACATTTAATTCATTAACCCCTTTTTGGGGTACGCACAATACTACCTCCATACTTTCATTCCTTGTTTAAACCAGTACTGGTTACCTTCAGATGAGTCCTGTGACATTTGTGGGGGTCGTAGAGCAAAAACCATCGTCTTCGTTAGAATCTACCCGTTCCACAGTGGGGTCCCATTAGTTTGTAGCCCAAACTGTTCGGATGCTACTAAACAGAAGTTGGCACATCGACGGTACCGACTTCAGATGAGTCTGCTGACACTTGTGGTGGACGTAGAGCAAAACGGAGGACACCATTGTGTTTGTGAGAGTCTCCCCCTTTCCATAGAGAAGGAGCAGGTTTCTGGGATCGATAGCATAGATTCAAGGCATAGTGTACAGACAAAGGTAAGGTAGGATGTGAGTACATTGGAGGTAAATCTAGGCATTGAGTAATGATGAGAGAGATATAGTCTCTAGAGACGTTTAAACCAGGTGATGTCATCGCATATGTAGGTAGTGGAACAACATCTTTGTTAAGGCGTATTGAGCAGGGCTAGAGGCTCTACAGTGAAATAAGACAGTAATCACTTACCAGGACAGTAATGGACGAGGCATATTGATATTAGAGAGAGGCATGCGTAGCCAAGTGAACATATGGGTCCAGTGAGTGGTTGGGCTGACTGGGGACACGGCGATTCAGACAGTTAGCAGGCCGATGCTAACAAGCTAACAGTTAGCAGGCCGGGGCTAACAAGCTAGCAGTTAGCAGACCGGGGCTGGCAAGCTAGCAGTTAGCAGACCGGGGCTAGCAAGTTAGCCTTTGGGGGACGTCGCGATGGGGGTAAGTCTGTTTTTGAAGTGCGACATTGGCGGATGCAGTGGATTGAGACACATCCAATTCCCAAAAACATATATCTAACATATATCTAAAAACACATATCATAAACATCATTCCATCCGCTGGATGCTGCCACTGTACGGAAGGTGAGGGTGTACTCCGCAGCGGTCTGGCCATCCTGCCGAAGTTGGACTAAGCGGCAAACCCCCATCTCTGCCCTCCGGTGGATGATAGAAGACTCCTCTGAACAGAGCCATAGGAACCCAGCTCCTCCTCTCTGTAAGACGGCCGTAGCCCACTCCGACGCCTGGTCAGCAGGGAAATAACCGTGACAACCTTGGACCGCTCGGTGGTGGGGGCACCCATCTGATGAGCGAAAAAGAGGGAGCTCTGGAGGAGGAAGCCACTGCATTTGGATGGAGTCCCGTCATATTTGTCCAGGATGGACAAACAGGCATCCTTGACCGGTGCGGACTGCTGAATGGGCTGAGGTGCTGGGTTAACTCATGGTAGAGAATCCTCCCCTCATTCGGGTTGACGCCCTTTGAGGAAGATCTAGATGTTGAAGAACGCGGAGGACCTCATCCATCGCCGTTCCCAGTTGCGCCAGCTGGTCGTGGTGTTGGCTAAGTAGGTCTTGTTCGTTGACCATCTGGGAGATGTCTCTGTTGGCTGCTGCTTCCATTTTGTGAGGCAGTATTCTGTGATGATGACGCAGGGAGTCAGGAAGCAAGTGCACTCGGTGAGTTTAATTGGAACAAACAGAGTGAATACAAAAACAGGAGTAGCGTCTGAACATGAAAACAGAAACAAGAATGCCTAATGAGTGATACAACAGAGGGCTAGATAAAGGAGAGGTAATCAGGGTAGTGATGAAGTGCCTAATGATGGGGCGCAGGTGTGCGTAATGATGGTTGCCATGTGTGCTTAATGATGGGTTGCCAGGACCGGTGGTTAGTAGACAGGCGATGTCGAGCGCCGGAACGGAAGTAGATGTGGCAAGAAATGTATGAATGTAGGTCTGCTAATAATCACCGAAATGAGAGCTAGACATTTATTTTGACGGCGATGAAATATAGCCAATTTTCAGTGTTGAAGACTGGTTGCGGCCCATGGGGCAAAATAAATTGCCACCGCTGCTCTACACCCACCCATTTGTTGTTCTTGAAATCATAGGGGATCAAGTCTGCCTCATACACTCCCCTGTTTGCCTGATTCCCAATAATGCCCTGGGGTCCTGGAAGATTAAACTGTCTGGCTGACACCAGAACCATACACAAACACATACACACAAAATACATAAATGCATATATTGTAGACACATAGAGTACATGACCTCAGGAAGAGTAGCTGCTGCTTTTGCAACAGCTAATGGGGATCCTAATAAAATACCAAATAACCAATAGTTATTCAGTGTGCACACGCACACTACCTCCAGACACATTGATGGACTCTGACACCAAACACACATAAATGCATGTACTGTGGACACAATGTACATACTTATTATGTGCACGCACACACACACACACACACACACACACACACACACACACACACACGCAGAAACATCACCATTCCAGCCCCTCTCCTACTTTTTCACCCATGCTGTGAAATCTGGGGATTTGCTTTCCTTCAATTTGTCCCAGCTTCCAGCCCTCACTGACAACGCCCTGCAGAGGCACAGGTGCTTCGTGGTGTAAGAAGAGGAGTGATTAGTGAGGAGCTAAAGCACTGCTCCAATCAGCCGGTGGCCTACTCCATCAGATGGCAAGAACTCTGTCCCTGCTGCAGTTCTCACTTGGCAGTCTCTCAGTCTCGACCAGTCTGTCCCTAATACTCTCCATCTCTATCATTGACATGTTTTATAAGTGTGGGTGTAGGTATGTGTCCCTACTTCTGTCACACCTTGACTACTGCTGTCTACAGAGCATCATGGAAATCCTATTTAGCGTCTCTATAGAACGTAGCGACAGCAGGGTAGAAATGGACTTTGGAAATCTTTATCTCCATCTTTCATTCTCTCTCACTCTCTCGCTCTTTCTCTCTCTGTAGGTTGTTTTGGCCTCAAGCCGTAATCAGTGGTGTAAAGTGCTCAGTAGAGGTTTTGTCATGTAAATCTTGGTGGGGCAAACTCCCCCAAATTAATTTGTAGATGCATGCCAGCAAAGCCACTACACAACACTAAACAATACATTAATTGCACTGTAACGGTGACAAACGGTACCCACAAACTGTTAGGACCTACATAAAGCTGTCCCAACAGCACAGTCCCAACAGCAGAGCTTTCTTTTCAGCACCATGGGGTGAATCCTTACCACTGCTACATCTGGCAATCAGCGGAGCCTCGTCTGCCAGCAAAACAGTTCATTCAGCCTCATTTACTGCCTTTTTTTTAAACAGCTGATATGGCTGACTTGCTTAAACAAATGTGGTTTCTACTGACAATTGAGATGTACTAATAACTATGGCATAAGGCGACAACGAGCGGATAAGAGGCAATCCTTCATTTTGATTAAGTGATGGCTATTTAACAGTCTAATGGCCTTGAGGTGGAAGCTGTTTTTCAGTTTCTCGATCCCAGCTTTGATGCACCTGAGCTGACCTCGCCTTCTGGATGATAGCGGGGTAAAAAGGCCGTGGCTCGGGTGGTTGATGTCCTTGAGGATTTTTTGGGCTTTCCTGTGAGATCGGGTGCTGTAGGTGTCATGGAGGGCAGGCAGTGTGCCCACGGTGATGCGTTGGGCAGACCGCACTACCCTCTGGAGAGTCCTGTGGATGCGGGCAGTGCAGTTGCCATACATGCCGGACAGGATGCTCTCAAGGGTGCATATGTAAACATTTGCGAGATCTTCGGGACCAAGTCAAATTTCTTAAGCCTCCTAAGGTTGAAGACGCGCTGTTGCGCCTTCACCACACTGTCTGTGTGGGTGGACCATTTCAGAATGTCAGTGATGTGTACGCCGAGGAATTAGAAGCTATTCACCTTGGATGGGGCGCTGTCCCTCTCCTGTATCCTGAAGCTCCTTCGTTTTGTTGACGTTGAGGGAGGGGTTATTTTCCTGCCACCACTCCGCCAGGGCCCTCACCTCCTCCCTGTAGGCTGTCTCGTCATTGTTGGTAATCAGGCCTACCACTGTAGTGTCGTCAGCAAACTCTATGATTGAGTTGGAGGCGTGCGTGGTTCGCAGTCATGGGTGAACAGGGAGTACAGGAGAGGGCTGAGCATGCACCCTTGTAGGGTCCCTGTGTTGAGGATCAGCGTAGTGGAGGTGTTGCTGTCTACCTTCACCACCTGGGGCAGCCCGTCAGGAAATCCAGGACCCAGTTGCACAGGGCGGGGTTCAGACCCAGGGCCCCGGCCTTCATGATGAGCTTGGAGGGTAGTGTGGTGTTGAATGCTGAGCTATAGTCAATAAACAGCATTCTTATATAGGTAGTCCTCTTGTCCAGATGGGATAGGGCAGTGTGCAGTGCGATGGTGACTGCATCGTCTGTGGATCTATTTGGGCGGTATGCAAATTGAAGTGGGTCTAGGCTGTCAGGTAAGGTGGAGGTGATATGATCCTTAACTTGCCTCTCAAAGCACTTCATGATGACAGGAGTGCTACGGGGTGATAGTCATTTAGTTCAGTTACCTTTGCTTTCTTGGGTACAGGAACAATGGTGGACATCTTGAAGCAAGTGGGGACAGCAGACTGGGATAGGGAGAGATTGAATGCAGGGAAACTAAAATCCTTTTTACCAATTTTTTAACCTACACGAAAAGTTTGAGAACACCAACTAATTTAAGGGTTTTTCTTTATTTTTACTATTTTCTACATTGTAGAATAATAGTGAAGACATCAAAACTATGAAATGACACATGGAATCATGTAGTAACCAAAAAAAGTTCAAGAAATCAAAATATATTTTATGTTTGATTCTTCAAATAGCCACCCTTTGCCTTGATGACTGCTTTGCACACTCTTGACATTCTCTCAACCAGCTTCATGAAGTAGTCACCTTTAATGCGACTGAATGAACAGGTGTGCCTTCTTAAAAGTTAATTTGTGGAATTTCTTTCCTTAATGCGTTTGAGCCAATCAGTTGTGTTGTGAAAATGTAGGGGGTATACAGAAGATAGCCCTATTTGGTAAAATACCAAGTCCATATTATGGCAAGAACAGCTCAAATAAGCAAAGAGAAACTACAGTCCATCATTACTTTAAGACATGAAGGTCAGTCAATACTGAAAAATTCAAGAACTTTGTTCTTGAAGTGCAGTCGCAAAAGCCATCAAGCGCTATGATGAAACTGGCTCTCCTGAGGACCGCCACAGGGAAGGAAGACCCAGAGTTACCTCTGCTGCAGAGGATAAGTTCATTAGAGTTAACAGCTTCAGAAATTGCAGCCCAAATAAAATGCTTCACAGAGTAACAGACACATCTCAACATCAACTGTTCAGAGGAGACTGTGTGAATCAGGCCTTCATGGTCGAATTGCTGCAAATAAACCACTACTAAAAGACACCAATAAGAAGAAGAGACTTGCTTGGGCCAGGAAACACGAGCAATGGACATTCGACCGGTGTCAATCTGTCCTTTGATCTGATGAGTCCAAATTGGAGATTTTTGGTTCCAACTGCTGTGTCTTTGTGAGACGCGGTGTGGGTGAACGGATGATCTCTGCATGTCTATTTCCCACTGTGAAGCATGGAAGAGGAGGTGTTATGGTATTGGGGTGCTTTGCTGGTGACACTGTCTGTGATTTATTTAAGTTCTAGGCACACTTAACCAGCATGGCTTCCACTGCATTCTGCAGCAATATGCTATCCCATCTGATTTGGGCTTCGTGGGACTATAATTTATTTTTCAACAGGACAATGACCCAACACACCTCCAGGCTGTGTAAGGGCTACCAAGAAGGAGAGTGATGGAGTGCTGCATCAGATGACCTGGCCTCCACAGCCCCCCGACCTCAACCCAGTTGAGATGGTTTGGGATGAGTTGGACTGCAGCGTGAAGGAAAAGCAGTCAACAGGTGCTCAGCATATGTGGGAACTCCTTCAAGATTGTTGGAAAAGCATTCCAGGTCAAGCTGGTTGAGAGAATGCCAAGAGTGCTGTCATCAGAATTTTGATATTTTGATTAGTTTAATACTGTTTTGGTTACTACATGATTCCATATGTGTTATTTTATAGATTTGATGTCTTCACTATTATTCTACAATGTAGAAAATAGTAAAAACTTAAGAAAAAAGTTTGACCGGTAATGTATGTAGTCAACTTAGATTGTTACCAAATATTGTAATCTCGCCATTCTGTTTGTTTATGTTGTCTGTAAGACAATGATTTACACTATTGTACTTTGAATGCCCAGACATACTGTCTGTCATTAATGCAAGATTTAAACAGTCCTAAATTCAAATCAGACAGCCCAGTTGTATTAGCGTTATTATTGCCTCCAATCATACAGTATCACATCTTGATTTCCATGGTTTCATCCGCTTTTAGCCTGAGTTGCTCATTTGATTTGCAGCGCAGGTCAGTACAATAGCTGTTTCTGTCGCGGAATCGTTTCCTGCCTTTGATAATGCCACCGACCTAAGGAGTGGACCAAAGGATTCTGGGTCAGGTATAATCTTGCTCTGCCGTGCACCGTGGCTACTCAAATCCAAACATGGCCTTTCTCTCTTTGAGTCTTTATGGCTTTGACATTTTACGAATTGTTTGAGGGCCGCCGGCATGTCCATCTGGGCTTCCTGTGATCCGTTTGCCACCAACAACAACGTGGCCCTATTTTTCTCTTCTTTTTTCTTACCCTCCTCTCACCATGGAGATAACTGGTTTGTAATTACTCCCCGATTCTGCTGGACACAATGGAAATATGATTATGGTAATGGTGTTGTGTACGCCTTGGTCCGTTGAAGAGGCCCATTGACATAATACCCACAGCCTTAATTAAGACTTTCTTCATTTGTATTAACTAGCTTAGCCTTGATTAAGAACTCAAAGGCCCCAATGTGGCCGCGGCTGCACAATGGCAAGTGGCCCTTTTCTCAACAACGTAATGAAGCACTTCGTCTGATGTTTCTGTTTTTGGAGGAAAGGAGAGGAGTGCTCATTTGCTCTCTGAAGACGTGTCTTAAAGGTCCTGAACAGTCATTCTGAAAGTCGTTTTTGTTTCATGGTTAACTACCAGGTAGTTTGAAAAGACTGGCTGAGTGGGCCGAGAGCTTATATTCATGAGCTCGCCTTGACTGACAGTTCTATGAAAAGCCTATGTCAAACAATTTGGATGCAGTGTTGCAGGAATATCATCTCAAGCAAATTTGGTGATACACAAAGAAAATCAAACATAGGAATCACATCGGTGATATCATTTTTTTAAATATAAATCTCCCGTTCAGCATGTCTCTTGTGATGCAGTTCACAGCAGCACTGACGGATCTGTTGACTTGACAACTATGTTGGAGTTTTGAACGACCCCCCCCCCCCCCCCCCCCTTTTTGTTCCATACTGGCTGAAGACCTAGCTAGCCAGTAACTAGCTAACACCAGACAGGGGAAACATGTAAGTATCTTTGCCATAGATGAATAGGATAATTATATTATTATATATACTGACACCACACATTCACATTCTGGCACCAGTCGAGTAGCTATCTAGCTTTATAAACTACGCCCCCCTGCAAACACGCCGTCTCCGAAGTTGGTTACAAGGTGCTACTTATTTAAATTAGCTAAGAGAATGTCATGTTACTATTGGTGTATTAAAATTACAGTTAAGGTCACCTTGTCTCCTTAATAATGAATCCAAGTGTTTGTCATGGGGGAGTGGACCAGTAACTTTATGATCCAACTGTATCAATGTAGAAGCAACAGTCATATTTCATAGTTTGGTCATCATTCCTTGGTCTGGTTTCCTTCAAATATTATCCAATTTCATGAAAAAAACATGATTTGGACTGTTCATGACCTTTTAATGCGCTTCCAAATGTAAGTCAACTTTGAGAAGCCTTGATCTGTGTATCACTAGGAAATGCACGGGGAAGGGAAGTAATCTTGATCTGTGTATCACTAGGAAATGCACGGGGAAGGGAAGTAATCTTGATCTGTGTATCACTAGGAAATGCACGGGGAAGGGAAGTAATCTTGATCTGTGTATCACTAGGAAATGCACGGGGAAGGGAAGTAATCTTGCGCGGCGCCCAAAAGCGATTAATGAAGCATTCGGCTCATCAGGCAAGAGTAACACACCAGCAGAATTAGGCGGCCAGTGCCATCTCACCTCTCGCTCTCTTTCTCTCGCTCTCCTTCTCTCATGCACATACATCTCTCTATCGACAGCCACTGGAAACCTCTTATATTTTCCAGAGTGCCCCGACAAAAGAAAGGTGAGGCGGTAGAAAAGCTCTCCTTGCCCACTCAAAGAGCTTTATAATACGTACAACGGGGAGAAAAAAAAACAAAGATTGAAAGTTCTATGGCACTGATAGAGTAGGCTGGCACACTATAATGAATCAAAAAGCGGTAGGCCTATATGCTGGCCACCGTATATGGAATCAAAGAAAAATGATGTTTAAGATGCGGAAAGACGGCTGCACCGAGCCAGGGCTGCTGCCAGTCGCCGCTGATGAATGTGTTCAATTATAATTACTCTTCTTGTCCGGCTCCCGCTCCAAACGGCCCGCTCTTTGTGTTATTGACATTTCCGTTAATTACCGGATTGTTGCCACCACTCCAATGACTCTCTCGATACCTTGTCGTAGTCAAAACCTCCGTCGCAACCTCTCTGCGGACATGGATTCGATTAGCCGTCTGTAATGTTTTTGACTGGCTGTACTTCAAAGATTTTACAGATTTTGCATGCTTATTGTGATTGGCTGGCCCTGGCTCCCAAGTGGGTGTGTCTATGTCCTTCCAGGCCCACCCATGGCTACGCCCCTGCCCATTCATGTGAAATTCATAGATTAGGGCCTAATTCATTTATTTCAATTGACTGATTTCCTTATATGAACTGTAACTCTTTGAAATTGTTCCATGTTGCGTTTATATTTTGTCAGTATATAATGTACCTTCTATCTTCTGTTGCAGGGGTAATACTGATGAACCAATCAATACACATGGCAGGAGCTTGCCACAGCATGGCTTTCAGCTGGTTGCTTATTGTGATCACAGGCGCAAGACTTTCCCGCTTGTTTGTTTGGTGTTGGTCTGTAGGTTACTGTGCTCAGTCTCCTCTTACTGTGGTTTCGTTTGTTTGTATGTTGCTGCCACACCACTGGTAGTGTAGAGGTTGCAAGTGACCTAACACAAGTTGTCAAACTATAGAAGTAGGTACTCAACCCTTACGGTTATATGTAACAGGAAAGCCCACCCCTGGGTGTGAAACAAATAAACCTGCAGAACATTGAGGAACTAACTAGGGCTGCCAGAGATATATCAGGTAACTTTTTTGTCATTTTACTGAAATATTTAGTTTTTTATTGTAATTAATCGCATTGTCTGAAAGCTTTCAAAATACACTGAAAACATCCAAAATAAATTATCTGTACAGCTAAAAACAACAATGATTTTGCTAAACGTTACTTTGGACAAAATGAAGACGTCAATATTCTTGTAATGCTTTTTGTATAAAAAATGAATTTACGATTAACCGTGAATCACTGCAAATCTAGCGATTAACTAGATACAAACTCGTTTAACAGCCATAGTACTAACAAATCTAATGACCTGAGGCCAAACAGTAATCATTTCCAGACAGCTGAAAGCTATGCTGTGGCAAGCTCCTGCCATGTGTATTGATTGGTTCATCAGTATTTCTCCTGCAATAGAAGATACAAGGTACATTATATACTGAACAAAAATATAAACACAACATGGAACAATTTCAAAGAGTTACAGTTCATATAAGGAAATCGGTCAATTGAAATAAATAAATTAGGCCCTAATCTATGAATTTCACATGAATGGGGAGGGGCGTAGCCATGGTTGGGCCTGGAAGGGCATAGACCCACCCGCTTTGGAGCCAGGGCCAGCCAATCAGAATGAGTTTTTCCCCACAAAAGGGCTTTATTACAGACAGAAATACTGCTCAGTTTCATCAGCTGTCCGAGTTGCTGGTCTCAGACGATCCTGCAGGTGAAGAAGCCAGATGTGGAGGTCCTGGGCTGGCGTGGTTACACGTGGTCTGTGGTTGTGAGGCCGGTGGACGTACTGCCAAATTCTCTAAAACAAGTTTGGAGGCGGTTTATGGTAGAGAGATTAACATTAAATTATCTGGTGACAGCGAATTGGACATTCCTGCAGTCAGCATGCCAATTGCACGCTCCCTTAAATTTGACACATCTGTGACATTGTGTTGTGTGACAAAACTATACATTTTAGAGTGGCCTTTTATTTTTCCCCAGCTCAAGGTGCACCTGTGTAATGATCATGCTGTTTAATAATTTTCTTGATATGCCACACCTGTCAAGTGGATGGATTATCTTGGCAAAGGAAACATGCTCAGTAACAGGGAGGTAAACAAATTAGAGCACAACATTTGAGAGAAATAAGATTTTTGTGGGATCTTTTACTTCAGCTCATGAAACATGGGATCAACATTTTACATGCTATGTTTATATTTTTGTTCAGTGTAGATGGAAATTTAGTTTTTCCCCAGGATGTTCAAGCCTTTGAGAAATCCAATTCATAGCTTTGCAATACAAAAACCAAAAGCACAGAGCACTTTTAGTTAAGGAGAGAGAGAGCGAGCAAGAGAGAGCGAGAGAGCGGGGGAGAGAGTGAAATGGAGAGAGATGAGAGAGGGCAGAAGTAAAGATGTTTAGTCATTGAATAGATGGTAATACATACACTCCTCCTGTATCAGCCATATACATACAGTTGCATGCCTCCCTGAATTATGCATAATCGTTTTTATTATCTGCCAACTTTTGCTCCCTCTCCCTCACTCTGCGAGATTGCTGCTGGGAAAATGCTGGGTATATGTTCCTTTTTAGAGCACAGAAATAATGACACGACATGGCGTAAGTGATTTGATTCAAGTTACGTGCTATGAGGCAACCAAGGGGCAGAAATGGGTTGGTGGGGGTGATGAAGCGGTGGTGGAAAGAAAAACTATTTTGCGAGGCAATTCCCCAGGATAAAAGACCACAAGCATCCCCCCGGCATCTCATACATGTATTAGAGATTGAAGTCACCGCTCGGGCGCCAATCTTGGTAATCGGAAACAAATCTGGTTTAATCCCTCAGGTTCCTTTCTAAGAAGCATAACACACACACACACACACACTCACTCACTCATTCACACACAAACCTCTGTGGCCAAACGTGCTGCAATGTTTATTGAATGAACGCACCCTCCAGATGCCAGCGAGAAGAAAACACAGGAGGTATCAAGGATTTGGATGTACACACCCCACGCTCAGCAGAGGACTAACAGTCTCTCTCACAGGAAGTGACAGGATGTAATGCCATTTTAGGTGCCAGGCCAAGGTGTGGAATAGGCCTTTATTGGGCTAGTTAAATTATTTGTTTGTACGATCATGTAGTTAATGAAATGTTTAGAGGAGTTAATACTCCAGATGGGCCCTATGGAGTAGATTCTGATGGTGATGGTCTCTCACATCCGGCATGAAATACACTGAGTGTACTAAACATTAGGGACAGCTTCCTAATATTGAGTTGCACTCCCTTTTGCCCTCAGATCAACCTCCATTTCGTCGGGTCATGGACTCTACAAGGTGTCGAAAGCGTTCCACAGGGATGCTGGCCCATTCACCCTCTGAATGGTACACATACACAATCCATGTCTCAATTGTCTCATGGGTTAAAAATCCTTCTTGAACTTTTCTCTTCCCCTTTATCTACACCGATTGAAGTGGATTTAACAGGTTACATCAATAAGGGATTATAGCTTTTATCTGGATTCACCTGGTCAGTCTATGTAATGGAAAGAGCAGGATCTTCCTAATGTTGGGTACACTGTGTGTGTTCTACTGTATATTGGCGAGTAGACAGGCCCATATGCGTTGAGGTGAAACACGGTTGTGGTGAGTTTCGCTCAGTTTGAGGAGGGGATGATGAGAAGGAAGTCCTGTCATATGTTGACAGGCGGTTTTATTAGTAGCCTCTCCTCTCAGGTGCTCTTATCTTGGTGTGTAGCATGTAGTTGAGGTCTGATTTCAGTTTTTGCCTTTTTCTCTCTGTGTCTTTCTCTCTTTCTCCATAGTGTGCAGCATGTACCATCTCTGCTCTGATATCTGATTTCTCTCTCTCTCTCCTGCAGCTACGTTGGGGACCCTGGACTTCAGTTTACTATATGACCAGGAGAACAATGCTCTGCACTGTACCATCAACAAAGCCAAGGTGAGCATCCACAATGATGTGTTTTGTCCTACAAGGGGAAATTGTTTCCATAGTTTACACTGTAAAACATTTCCTTGTAAATTTACAGCATTATACTGGCACCAGAGTTGCCAGCTTAATATTGTAATTTTGCTTTACAGCATAGATGCTGTAATGTATTTTACAATATTTTCCTTACTCTAAAACATATTACCACATCCCTGCTGTAAATTTACAGGGACGCTGTAATGTTTTATTTTGTAAAACAAAATGACAGTATTCAGCTGGCAACTCTGGTGCCAGGATAATGCTCTACATTTACAGCGAAATTGTCCTTGAAATCTAAATCCAAGAAGATGTTTTTTTACATAAAATAAATGTATTGAAATTGGTAACAATATGAACAACAAATTAAACAACAAAACTGACAATAGAAGTAAGAACAGTTAGCACATATGTAACCAAATAAGAGCATTATTACAACACTAATTTAAAGACTATATTGTGTGCCTGTGTGTATGGGGTGTGGGGGAGAGAAAGAAAAAAAGAGAGAGAATGGGGGGGGGGGGGGGAGTTGAGAAGCGCTGGCTTCATCCGGGCCACCTTGTCATGTACTTTGTCACATCTTCAGGGTTCATCATCTTGGGTTAAAATTGGGATTGGGTGCAATCCTAGATCTATGATCAGGGGCAACTCTATCTGTGGTAAGAGGTGGTAAAATACACAACGGGACAGTTTAGGCAGCAGAGCATCCAGTAGATGGAAGTCAGTGCAGCATCAGGTGTTCCTCATGGGGCTCCGTAACAATCCTCCTCAGTTCTGATTTGTCAGCTCTTCTCACCTCTAGGATAAGCATAGAAAAATAAATAATAGAATGAGAGACAGAGACCACCAGGGCTGCTACTCTGTGGGTAAAAAGACAGGGGACAAGGGACATATCAAGCTGATGTTGTTTGTGTGTGTGTCTACTTACCTCACTAGAGGTCTTCATTCAGTCTCAGTGAGCTCTTGGAAGAATGGGGCAATGTAGGGGTTGAGAAGTGCTGGCTTCCTCTGGGCCACCTTGTCACGTACTTTGTCACATCTTCAGGGTTCATCATCTTGGGTTGATTTGAACCAGGAATCTGTACAGCCATTTATCCAATATAGTTTATGAAATCATTTGAGGAATTGAAGAAATACAAATACAACAGCTTGATACACCTACTTCAAATTCTAACTAACTAATAAAACATTACTATAGCCTACACAATACCACAGATTATGTTGTCAGACTCACAACATTTTTATATCTTTCTGTGACACCAAACGTTTGCACTGCGCTCAGTTTATTCTCTATGGCACTCAAAGGCTGCGGTATAGCCTACCTAAAATCATAACAATTATCTGGGTGATTTTTTTCTAGGTTGCAAAGCAAGATATTTACGAGTGATTTAGAGCAGACCGAAATAGCTTGTCAACTTGATCTAGCTAACTAACTAGCTAGGTTAGTTTAGCTAAGAAAACATGCAGTAATTCAATGTTCGCAAGCAATAAGTAAGGGATGATCAACGAGGGGCTATGCATTCTATGGAAAATAATGAATGACGTATCTCAATACGACAGGAGTCAGGAAGCAGGTGCAGAAGGGGAGTTTAATAATGAAGCAATGCAGATGAACAAAACATAAGAAGCGTACAGAACGTAAGAGAAAACAATACTACCTAGTGACTGCTGTCATCTGAGGGCTAAATAAAGGGGGAGTAATCAAGGAGATCATGATGACCAGGTGTGAGTAATGACGGGGAGCAGCTGTGCTTAATGATTGTTGTCAGGGTCGGTGGTTAGTACACCGGCGACGTCGAGCGCTGTAGCAAGGGAGTACCCCCCCTGGAGCGGGCCAGTACGGACAGTGGAGATGGAAATCCCAGATGATAGGAATCCAGGAGGGACCTAACGGCATAGGCTGGGGTCCCCTCGATGTCCAGGGGAGGTGGAGGGGTGTCGCTGGGGACGGCATCCGCCAGGCGACCAGGAACCACCGGCTTGAGGAAGGAGACATGAAAGGATGGTGAGAATCGGTAGTTGGAGGGGAGTTGTAGACGATAGGTTACCTCATTGACCCTTCGGAGGACCTTGAAGGGCTGGGGACTCAGCTTTCGAAAGGGCAGGTGGAGCGGGAGACTCCTGGTGGAAAGCTAAACGCGATCACCAGGATGGAACACGGGAGCCTCACTGCGGTGGCGGTCCGCCTGATACTTCTGATGGCGGATGGCGCGCTGGAGCCTCACGTGGGCGGCATTCCACACCTCCTCTGCATGCCGGAACCACTCGTCCACCTCAGGGGCCTCGGTCTGGCTCGGAGTCCACGGTGCCAGTGCCGGCTTGTATTCCAGGACGCACTCGAAGAAGTTAGCCCGGTGGAGGAGTGCCGAAGTGAGTTCTGGGTGTACTCCGCTCAGGTAAGGAACCGGGTCCATTCGGTCCTGGCAGTGACTCCTTAGGAACCTCCCCAGCTCCGGGTTGATCCTCTCCATCTGCCCTTTGGACTGAGGTCGGTACCCAAATGTGAGGCTGACCATGGCCCACAGCTTCTCCATAAAGGCTCTCCATACCAGCAACGAGAATTGGGGACTACGGTCGGAAACAATGTCCTCCGAAGGGCCGTAGTGCCGAAAGACACGGTGGAATAGTGCCTCAGCAATCTGGAGAGTGGTAGGTAGCCCAGAGAGAGGGATAAAATAGCAGGATTTAGAGAATCTGTCAACAACAACCATAATAGTTGTAAAAACATCAGAAAGGGGGAGATCAGTTATGAAGTCTATGGACAGATGTAACCAAGGCCGCTAAGGCACATAGAAGTATGCACATGAAAACAATTTCTGTGGGTTACCTTGGCGTTGGGACAAGATGGCTACCATGCCCACCTCTGAGGCATCCACCTCCACCACGAAGAGCAGCATAGGATCTGGGTGTCTCAGCAGTGGGGCAGGGCTCTGGTATTCCAAGAAGGAGACCTCGACCTGATGAACCTGGCACTTATCCGCTTTAACATAATGGTGGTTCTCAAGGAGAAGCCTCAGGACTACTCGGACTTGAGCGATGTGATCTTCCAAGGTGGCCGAGTAGACCAAGATTTCATTGATATACATGACCACCTGGTGCCTAATCATGTCCTGGAACACCTCATTCACGAATGCCTGAAACACTGACGGAACATTGGCTAGTCCTTAAGGCATCACCAAGTACTTCTGGTGCCCAGACATTGTGCTGAAGGCCGTTTTCCACTCATCCCCCTCTCGGATGCGGATAAGATTGTAGTTACTTCGCAGGTCCAGCTTCATAAATAACCAGGCCCCTCTGAGCTGTTCGATGGTGGCTGGTACCAATGGAAGAGGGTAACGGTACTTAGAGGTAATGGAATTGAGACCTCTGTAATCGATGCCACCCAGCCTTCTTGGTAATGAAGAAGAAAGAAGCCTGACGATGCAGTACAGGTGGATGAGCGGACAAAACCCTGCTAGAGAACCTGCTGGATGTACTCCTCCATGGCCTCGGTCTCAGCCACCGACAGAGGGTAGATGCGGCTTCGCGGCGGCACAGAACCTTCTAGCAGGTTGATGGCACAGTCCCAGGGGCGATGAGGAGGGAGACAGGTGGCGAACATCTCCCTTGGAGAACACCTCCCGAAGATGCTGTTAAACCTCCGGGATGTCGGGCTGGAGGGCAACCGCAGGACTCTCAACAGATGTGAAACCGCAGGGCAACGGAAAGCAGGTTCTCCGGCATCCGGGTGACCAGTCCTCGACCATGAGATGGTGGGATCATGACATTGGAGCCACCGGAGGCCGAGTATGGCTTTGTACACTGGTGCGGTGATGACAGGAAGGGAAGGCCTTCCTGGTGTTTGTATCCCACGGTGATGGTGATGTGGGTGATAATGCCGGATCCCACTGCACGACTATCCAGGGCAAGGACTGGAAGAGAGGAGATATTCATGGAGGAGACTAGGGCCTGGTCGATGAAATTCCATGTGGCACCGGAATCCACTAGAGAGGTAGAAACATCACGAGGACAGCCAACCAGTGAAATGGGAACCAGGAACATTTTGGCGGAAATGACGATGATGGAGTACTCACTCCTTTCCTGGGAGTTGGATGATCACCAGACCACCGCTTTGCTCTTATGGATCCCGGACTCGGACACACGGACATCGCTGAAGCTGGTGCCCCTCCTGACCACAATAGGCGTAGAGCCCCAGCTGTCTCTGGCGACACTGCTTTGCTGTGGGGAGGTGTGTTGACCCTATCTACATGGGTTTAGGCTCTGTCTCAGGGCGACCAAAGGAGGGAGGGGAATGGCAAGGTGGGCACTGGCACTCCTGAAGAAGGTTATCCAGACAGATGGCCATCGCAATGAGTAGGTTGTTATCCTGACACGCCAACTGTGTCGAGACCTCTTCGCACAGTCCTCTTCGGAAATGAGTGCGGAGCGCCAGCTCATTCCATCCGCTGGAAGCTGCCACAGTCCGAAAGGTGAGGTACTCTGCAGCAGTCTGGGCACCCTGCTTGAGTTGGAGAAGTTGCTCACCTCCCTCTGCCGTCGGGAGGATGGTCGAAGACCGCCCTGAACAGAGCCATGAACCTCTCATAGGAACCCAGCTCCTCCTATCTCCTCTCTCCCAGACGGCCGTAGCCCACTCCAACGCCCGCCTGGTCAACAGGGAAATGACCGTGGCATCCTTGGACCTCTCGAAGTTTGTAACCACCAAGACTCTTCCTAGAGCTAAGCAATCAGGGGAGAAGGGCCTTGGTCAGGGAGGTGACCAAGAACCCGTTGGTCATTCTGAGAGAGCTCCAGATTTCCTCTGTGGAACACTCCACCATCTCTGCAACACTCCACCAATCAAGCCTTTATGGTAGAGTGGCCAGACGGAAGCTTCCTCGGAAGCCATTCCTCATTCCTCACATGACAGCCCGCTTTGAGTTAGCCAAAAGTCACCTAAAGGACTCTCAGACCATGAGAAACAAGGTTCTGGCCTGAATGCCAAGCGTCACGGCTGAAGGAAACCAGGCACCGCTCATCACCTGGCCAATACCATCCCTATGGTAAAGCATGGTGGTGGCAGCATCATGCTGTGGGGATGTTTTTCAGTGGCAGGAACTGGGAGACTAGTCAGGTTTGAGGGAAAGATGAACATAGCAAAGTACAGAGAGATTCTTGATAAAAACCTGCTCAGGACCTTAGACTGGGGCGAAGGTTGCACAGCCAAGACAATGCAGGAGTGACTTTGGGACAAGTCTTTGAATGTCCTTGAGTGCCCAACCAGAGCCCGGACTTGAACCCGATCGAACATCTCTGGAGAGACCTGAAATTAGCTGTGCAGGGACATCCCCCCATCCAACCTGACAGAGCTTGAGAGGATACGCAGAGAAGAATGGGATATTCTCCCTAAATACAGGTGTGCCAAGCTTGTAGCGTCATACCCAAGAAGACTAGAGGCTGCAATCGCTGCCAAAGGTGCTTCAACAAAGTACTGAGTAAAGTTTCAGAAGTCTTATATGTTTGCAAACATTTCTAAAAACCTGTTTTTGCTTTGTCATTACGGGGTATTGTATGTAGATTGATGACTGGGAAAAAACTATTTAATCAATTTTAGATTAAGGCTGTAATGTAACAAAATGTGGAAAAAGGGGTCTGAATACTTTCCTATTGCACTGTAGATGTTATGTATGCATGTGTGTATGTGTGCGTGCGTGCTTGTGCGTATGTTCTCTGCTGCTTGCATCTCTGTGGTTATGTGAAGGGTATTTCCCCTGACAACAAGCTGCTGGTAGCACATGCTGCTGTCCACTCTACTCTTGATCCAGACCAAGCCTTGGGTCTGTCTTCACGGCAGTACACACACACAAACTTAACATGTGTAAATATTTGTATGAATTTAACAAGATTCAACAACTGAGACAAACTGAACAAGTTCCACAGACATGTGACTTACAGAAATGGAATAATGTGTCCCTGAACAAAGGGGCAGTCAAAATAAAAAGTAACAGTCAGTATCTGGTGTGGCCACCAGCTGCATTAACTTCTAGTTCCTCCCAAACCCGGATCCGGGAGCACCCCCACCAGTAAAAAAGCTGACTAGCATAGCCTAGCATAGCGTCACAAGTAAATACTAGCATCTAAATATCATTAAATCACAAGTCCAAGACACCAGATGAAAGATACACTTCTTGTGAATCTAGCCACCATTTCTGATTTTTGAAATGTTTTACAGGGAAGACACAATATGTAAATCTATTAGCTAACCACGTTAGCAAAAGACACAATTTTTCTTACTCCACCATTTTTTCACTCCATCAGTAGCTATCACCAATTCGACCAAATAAAGATATAAATAGCCACTAACCAAGAAAAAACTTCATCAGATGACAGTCTGATAACATATTTATTGTATAGCATATGTTTTGTTAGAAAAATGTGCATATTTCAGGTATAAATCATAGTTTACCATTGCAGCCACCATCACAACTCGACTAGAATAACTACAGAGAGCAACGTGTATTACCTAATTACTCATCATAAAACATTTCTTAAAAATACACAGCGTACAGCAAATGAAAGACTCAGATCTTGTGAATCCAGCCAATATTTCAGATTTTCTAAGTGTTTTACAGCGAAAACACAATATATCGTTATATTAGCATACCACATGTGCTAACATCACCCCAGCATTGATTCAAGGCAAAAAGAGCGATAACGTTATCACCACCAAAATATATTAATTTTTTCACTAACCTTCTCAGAATTCTTCAGATGACAGTCCTGTAACATCATATTACACAAGGCATATAGAGTTTGTTCGAAAATGTGCATATTTAGCGGCACAAATCGTGCTTATACAATGAGAAAAGTTGCCAAGCTGCCCAGAAAAATGTCGGGCGCCATCTTGGAGAGTCACCTAGTCTAATCAATAAATAATCATAAACTTGACTAAAAAATACAGGGTGGACAGCAATTGAAAGACAAATTAGTTCTTAATGCAATCGCTGAATTACATTTTTAAAATTAACGTTGCTGCGCAATACAGGGTCCGATAACGCAAGGCTACATTGCAAGTAATGGCGTTTTATGCATTTGACTATTTTCAACAGAACAACGATTTATCAGCATAAATAGTTCTTACTATTAGCTGAGCTTCCATCAGAATCTTGGGCAAGGTGTCCTTTCTCCAGAACCATCGTCTTTTGGTCGAAAGATGTCCTCTTGTCCTGTCGAAATGGCCACTAACGTTCGGCATGTACCGGAAAAGTGTCCAACTCTTGAAAGTGCGTCACAAAGAAATGCCAGAAAATCGCAATAAACTGATATAAATTGCTATAAGTCGGTTTAAATTAACTACCTTATGATGTCTTTAACACCTATAACGAATAAAAACATGACCGGGGATATAGAACTGGCTAAACCAAAGCTTGGAAGGAGGCCAGTCCGACGTCCATTCTGCGTCGAGCGCAAGGTTGAAAAGAAAGGTACTTCCGCTCCAGGGTCTAATATAAGGTCCCAGATTGCGCAATCAACTCCATTCAAATTGTCACCACTTACTGACATCTAGAGGAAGGCGTATGCAGTGTTTGTAGCCCCACAGCGTTCACAGGGACTTATAAACTGACCTGGGAACAGAGGCCGAGATTTCTGAAATCTCACTCCCTGGCAGGAAAAGTGCTGCAGAATGAGTTCTGTTTCACTCAGAGACATAATTCAAACGGTTTTAGAAACTAGAGAGTGTTTTCTATCCAATAGTAATAATAATATGCATATTGTACGAGCAAGAATTGAGTACGAGGCAGTTTAATTTGGAGACCAATTTTTCCAAGATCGAAATAGCACCCCCCCATAGGCTCAAGAGGTTAAGTACTGCAGTCCTCCTCATGGACTGCACCAGATTTGCCAGTTCTTGCTGTGAGATGTTACCCCACTCTTCCACCAAGGCACCTGCAAGTTCCCGGACATTTCTCGACATTCCTTCAATCCAACAGGTCCCAGACATGCTCAATGGAATTGAGATCCGGGCTCTTTGCTGGCCATGGCAGAACACTGACATTCCTGTCTTGCAGGAAATCACGCACAGAACGAGCAGTATGGCTGGTGGCATTGTCATGCTGGAGGGTCATGTCAGGATGAGCCTGCAGGAAGGGTACCACATGAGGGAGGAGGATGCCTTCTCTGTAACGCACAGCGTTGAGATTGCCTGCAATGACAACAAGCTCAGTCTGATGATGCTGTGACACATCGCCCCAGACCATGACGGACCCACCACCTCCAAATCAATCCCGCTCCAGAGTACAGGCCTCGGTGTAATGCTCATTTCTTCGACTATAAACGCGAATCCGACCATCACCCCTGGTGAGACAAAACCGCGACTCGTCAGTGAAGAGCACTTTTTACCAGTCCTGTCTTGTCCAGCGATGGTGGGTTTGTGCCCATAGGCAACATTGTTGCCGGTGATGTCTGGTGAGGACCTGCCTTACAACAGGCCTACAAGGCCTCAGTCCAGCCTCTCTCAGCCTATTGCGGACAGTTTGAGCACTGATGGAGGGATTGTGCATTCCTGGTGTTGTTGCCATCCTGTACCTGTCCCGCAGGTGTGATGTTCGGATGTACCGATCCTGTGCAGGTGTTGTTACACGTGGTCTGCCACTGCGAGGACAATCAGCTGTCCATCCTGTCTCCCTGTAGCGCTGTCTTAGGCGTCTCACAGTATGGACATTGCAATTTATTGCCCTGGCCACATCTGTAGTCCTCATGCCTCCTTGCAGCATGCCTAAGGCACGTTCACGCAGATGAGCAGGGAGCCTGTACATCTTTCTTTTGGTGTTTTTCAGAGTCATTGGAAAGGCCTCTTTAGTGTCCTAAGTTTTCATAACTGTGACCTTAATTGCCTACCGTCTGTAAGCTGTTAGTGTCTTAACAACCGTTAAGACACGACTGTTCATAAATTGTTTATGGTTCATTGAACAAGCATAGGAAACAGTGGTTAAACCCTTTACAATGAAGATCTGTGAAGTTATTTGGATTTTTACGAATTATCTTTGAAAGACAAGGTCCTGAAAAAGGGATGTTTCTTTTTTAGCTGAGTTTATATAACCTCCCAGTCATTTATTGGGTAAAACACTAGGGCCGTGTTCAGCAGGGTACACTGTTGCGAAATGTTTTGCAACAAAAAACGAAAAGGTTTGGTTTGATAGGACAATTTTAAAAAGTACCTCCCTTTTTCACCCTGGCCTCTCCCTACCGAACATGCCAGTCTGAGTTGCCAGATTGGGCCTTTGGTTAGTGACTCCCCTTGGGATTTCAGCTTCTCCAGCTGTTTTCAGTCAGTGCAAGGCTCTACACAAAACCCCATGTGTCATAATGTGCAGCAGGCTTCCTCTGCTCTGGTACCGGCCTAGCGAAGCCCCAGTCCAGGGAGCTCCTGGTGACTTTTCTGGCTCCCTCATCCTAGGGCTAGCCTCAAAGAGAGACTCCCTGGGAGAGAGGGAGGTGGCAGTGATGATCACCCCAAAAAGTGAGGTGTTTCGGTGGTTTGCTCAGAAGGGATTACTTGTGGTTTTCTTTCACTGTTGCAATTACTGCAAGGTTTGAAGATTTTAAGAGTATCAGGTCCCACATCATCAATTAACATAACTGGAACAAAAATGTTAAATAAAAACACATGCCAAAATGATTTAAAAAGTAAATGGCAGCCTTATAAAAGCTCTGCTGTTTGTTCATTGGTGGTGGGGAAATTGCACCTTTATGACTTTAGGAGAAAGGAGAAAGCCATGACTAAGCCAGGGAAGACATTTTGCTTTTGCCGTACTCTGTTATATAGATATGCTTAATAATCATGAATACATTTTCATGTTGACATCCTCCACGCACCAAACGTCAACACACTAGAAAATATGGTAAGATAAAGAGTTGCATGGAGTTGTTAAAAAAAGCACGAGTTCCTTTAAATGTTTTGTTTAATTCTCAGAAGAGGACATTGATGCGTGTTTTTCCCTTGCGTGGATCCGTTATGTTAAAGGTCCAATGCGGCAGTTTTTATTTCAATATTAAATAATTTCTTGGTAACAATTTAGGTCCTTACTGTGATTTGTTTTCAATGAAAATGGTCAAAAAGAAACAAAAATAGCTTCTTAGCTAAGAGCAATTTCTCAAGCAAGAATTTTGCAAGGACTATGGGGGTGGTCTGAGTGGGGGGGTGGGTAAAACTAAAAACGAGCTATTATTGGCAGAGAGATTTGAAACTTTATTTCTTATTGGTTATTTACTAATTTACCACCTGGTAAAGGCCTTGTCTTAATAGACACTCAGGACATGCAGTGCCTTCAGAAAGTATTCCACAGGAGGCTGCTGAGGAGAGAACGGCTCATAATAATTGCTGGAACGGATCAAATGGAATGGCATCAAACACCAGGAAACCATGTGTTTCATGTATTCCAACTATTTAGCTCCAGTCATTAACATGAGCCCGTTCTCCCCAATTAAGGTGCCACCAACCTCCGGTGAAGTATTCATACCCCTTGACTTATTCCACATGTTGTTGTGTTAGTCTGAATTCAAAATTGATTAAATAAATTGTTTTACTCACACATCTCTACACGATACCCCATAATGACAAAGTGAGAACATGTTTTTAGAAATGTTAGCAAATTTATTGAAAATGAAATACAGAAATATTTAATTTACATTAGTATTTACACCCCTGAGTCAATACCGGTTAGAATCACCTTTGGCAGCGATAACAGCTGTAAGTCTTTCTTCAAGCTGTGAATGGGCGGCAGGTAGCCTAGTGGTTAGAGCATTGGACTAGTAATTGAAAGGTTGCAAGATCGAATCCCCGAGCTGACAAGGTAAACATCTGTTCTGCCCCTGAACAAGGCAGTTAACCCACTGTTCCTAGGCTGTCATTGAAAATAAGAATTTGTTCTTAACTGACTTGCCTAGTTAAAGGTACATAAAATTAAAAAAAAAAAAAAAAGCTCTGTCAAGTTGGTTGTTGACCATTGCTAGACAGCCATGTTCAAGTCTTGCCATAGATTTTCAATCCAATTTAAGTAAAAACTGTAATTAGGCCACTGAAGAACATTCACTTTGTTTCTTGAAAGAAAAAAAACTCCCTAGTCCAAGCCGATGACAATCATACCCATAATATGATGCAGCCACCACCATGCTTGAAAATATGAAGAGTGATACTCAGTGATGTTTTTTGTTGGATTTGCCCCAAACATATCGCTTTGCATTCAGGACTTAAGGTAATATCTTTGCCACATTTTTTGGAGTTTTACTTAATTAAGTGCCTTATTGCAAACAGAATGCATGTTTTGTAAAAAAAAATATTCTTTACAGGCTTCCTTCTTTTCACTCTGTCATTTACATTAGTAATGTAGAGTAACTACAATGTTGATGTGTAATTAATCATTTCACCATTCTCAAAGGAATATTCAATGTCTGCTTTTTATTGTTACCCATCTACCAATAGGTGCCCTTCTTTGCGAGGCATTGGAAAACGTCACTGATCTTTGTGGTTGAATCTGTGTTTGAAATGCTCTGCTTGATTGAGGAACCTTACAGATAATTGTATGTGTGGGGTACAGAGATGAGGTAGTTATTGTTAATCATGTTAAACATTATTATACCATGGAATAGTTGAATACTTGTTTCTGATTGGCTTGAAGGGCTTTCTAGAGTGTTATTTCCCTATAACGCAAAGTATATTTGCACTGTATAATTCAATGGCTATAGTTCATTCTTACGTGTTCGATGTTTGAGCTGCTTTTGAAAGCAAAAGTCGAATTGAAAACATTATTGGCCTTGTTGAATTAGATTTTCATAATGTTAAGCTAGGACTGATTGTTTGGTTAGCTAAATTAGAAAGTCTGTGGATGTTGGAACACATTTATACCGGCAAATTATAACCATGGTATTACAAGGGATAATCAACTCGGGGCTTTATTGCTTTCTCTGGAAAATAATGCAACTCCTTGGAAAGTCAGTTCGACTCCGCTAGCGTGTCGTGGAACACACTTTCTACGTCATTCATTATTTTCCATAGAAAGCATAGCCCCTCGTTGATTATCCCTTACTTATTGCACACAAAGTGAGTCCATACAACTTATTATGTGACTTGTTGAGCACATTTTTACTCCTGAACTTATTTAGGCTTGCCATAACAAAAGGGTTAAATACTTATTGACTCAAGACATGTCAGCTTTCGTTTTTAATTCATTTGTAAATATTTCTAAAAACAAGATTCCACTTTAACATAATGGGGTATTATATCTATGCCAGTGACACAAAATCTCAATTTAATCCATTTCAAATTCAGGCTGTGACACAAGAAAATATGGGAAAAGTCTAGGGCTGTGAATACTTTCTGAAGGCACTGTACATGGTACTGAAAAAGTCATATGTTTCTTTAATCATGCAAAACAAAGACTTCTCAAAAGTGAGAGAGCAGAGGCCGGAATAATAATCAACAGAAAGTTATTAGTCCCATTCCACAGAGCACTCATAGCCAGCACAGTCAGGAAAGTAGGTCATCAGCCTATCTTTGTCCCTCCTCAGGGTACACCACTACCCCTACCCCCCCCCCCCTTTAATGCTGAGCAATTCATAGAGCAAGTAAGTTTACTACTGCTGTGTTGATGAAAAATCACCCACGCTCCGGCAAGAGTCGGCGTTCAATATGCCAAGACTGATTTTTGTAGTTATCATGTTAGATGTTGTTGGACTATAAAAAGGCATTGTTGCACATATTTGCTCATTCTTACTTAATCTAAGATGCTGCATGGGGTGGTACTATTTTCTTCGGTACATTTATTTTCCAAATGGCACCCAGAAGTCAGATTGTATGTCATATATTTAATGATTTGGTAAGATTTCCCATGGCTGCAATAGTTTGCTAAAGTGAATTGCAGTTGAACATAACATTGTCTCAACATTAGGAAGCACTCCTCCAAAGAAAACGCTCTGATAATGACATGGTTGCGTTGTTCATTTTCTCTGCTTGGTACTTGACATGACGTGGTATGCTGTCCACAATGGAGCCTCCTTTTCAACGTCAACAAAAGCCACTGGAGCTAACAGAAGCATGCTCTTAAAGGCAGACAAGAGCCATTCTTCAGAGTCATGGAGTGTTATTGCCTACAATTGTTACTTGAAGATTCTTGCTTTGTGTAAAGTAACACTGAGGCAAAGAAGCCCCTCCAACAGGCTTGGGTGCCCTCTGTGCCCGTAGTTCTGTCTATCGGTCTGGGTGGATGAATGGCACAGAAGGGAGTGCGCAGCTGAGGGACATGGCAGTGTGCAGTAGAGTGGGCGCCCCTGGCAGGCCAGCCTGCATTGATTGATGGCAGCTATTTGCAGACTGGTTAGGAGCATTGGGCCAGTAACTGAACGGTCGCTAGTTCGAATCCATGAGCCAGTAAGGTGAAAAAATCTGCCGTTCTGCAGTTAACCCCCAACAACAACTGCTCCCCGGGCGCCGATGACGTGGACGCCGATTAAGGCAGACCCGGCACCTCTCTGACTCAGAGAGTTAAATGTGGAAGACACATTTTGGTTGAATGCATTCAGTTATAAAACTGACTAGGCATCCCCTTTCCCACTGCCAGACTGAGGAACAAATGTGGAGGCGAGGGGACTCGCACGGTCTCTGTCTCCCAGTGTGAATCAGATGAGATGGTATTTTGCTGCATCTCAGTAAGTCAGTCAATTCCTCTCCGTCATTTGCATCCTAAAGATCAAATCCCCATTAGGGAAAACAGCGCCACTGTTCGTCCCAGTGAATGAGCCTCTGGCAGCATGTCTCGTTTTTTGGGGGGAGTACATATTCAGCTGTTCTTTCGCGTGTGCAAAGATGTCAGAGGGGAAAAAACAGTGTTCATTGTTTGCAGTAGCTTCAAAGGGACGTGGCAGTTTCACCAATTTAAGGATTCCAGCTCAAAGAATCGAAGAGGTAAGAATAAATCTCCGCAGGTTGACGTTTATGGAATTATTATTGTCCTGGAGGCAGAGCTGAGCCATTCCCACTAGATGGGCCAGCTGCAAAGTCAAAATTGGCTATATAAAGTGCGTTCGGATAGTGTTAACTAATGGGGAAAACTCTAGAATGTTGAGTGAAATTCAATCTTGTGCTTCTCTGAGCACGCTGATATTTCTAAGCCCGCATGCAGCTTAGAGGGAACTTGTCTCATGAGTCCATTCTTTGCGCACCAAAATTACATTATGCTTCTCTGAATTGTCTTGTGAAAGAATAACACTGTAAGATCATCATCGTACTTCATAATTTAGCTAGGCATGTTGGCAAATTATACCCACCTGACCCAGATTGCGATTTATAATGGACCATTTTTGGATTGTGTCAACAACAACAGTAATTGTATAAATGCGGAGATGCAGGGCTGTTCCTAAAAGTGTTGCAAAAATCCAGGCACTTTCAATAAATTCCCTGATTTCCCCAAAATCCCAGGTGAGGCATCTCGGAATCAGGATTGACTAAGCAGGTAATTCAGAGTCCTCCAACCAGGAGTTCAGGAAAACCAGGGAATTTATTGAACGTTCCCGGAATTTTGCAACTCTAGTTCCAAACAAAACAAATACATGTGTGCTAGCTTTAGTTTCTTAACGGCACAGCTAGTAGAACAAAAAAATAATGTTATAGTTGAAGACTCTTCTTTGAGTGCTAAAAGCACATTAAAATGACTTAGGAACTGTGCACACTTTGGAGAGGTATGTGGCCACTGGGCACACCAGTTAGAACTCTCACTCAAAGCATTTATTTTTTATTGATCACTTTAGTTCCCGGTTCTGATTCTGTTCTTCGAAAATAATCCGGTTCTCTTCCCTGAACCAGTTCCAACCCCTGAAGCCAGCGAGGGTAATAGCTCACACGACAAAAATGTGAACATTCGGGGGCATTTGAATTCGACCGGTGCCTGGCTCTCCCAACACTCCCACCAGGAGGTCTTCCCCACTGTGAGGCACAGTGGGGAAGACCGAAATAGCCACTGTCAGTGGAGAGAGGGAACCCCACCTCCTGTGTAGATAAGGTGGACATCTCGAGCTGCTATCAGCCCTGACAGTTAGCCAGATGGGGCCATGGCCACTCGGTAGCACAGATGGACAGAGCTTGTTGGTTCCACTTCATCCTCCCCCCCTCGCTCTTGGTTTGTTTTACTCACACATACTGGCCAGCTGCCTCATAGGAGATTTGACTGAGTGCTCTGGACACACTCATGGCCTACAAGACTGTGGAGTTGAGAGAGAGGGAGGATAAAGAGATGGGGGGAGGGGAAAGAGAGAGAGTTGATGTCCTGGGAATTGGCGAGAGAGCAACCCTGAGATGTTGATGGTGGTGAGTATGATTCCAGGGCAGTGGTTGCAGCGGGCGTTGGTATAAAATGTTATCGGAAGTTGTCACAGGTGAACGAAGGCCCAGTTCGGTAATGAAGCATTATGGAAGCCAGTCAGGGAGGAGGGGATCGCTCTTCGGGAGGGAACACGACGGCTTACAGGGAATTACAGAACAGATAATGGCACGGGCATAACTGCAAATCGGAATGTCACATTTACAACAACAAACATCTCTCATTTCAGGGATTTTGCCTTAGTTCAAGTAAGACCAATAATGTTAATGCACCTGATCTCTGGGTATGTGGCATTTTTCTGGATCTCCTCCAAAGCCTCCATGTTTTCTATGTTTCAAATGCACCAATCGATACACTCTAGCCTCTTGCTCTTCAAATCAAATGTTGTTGGTCACATGCAGATGTTATTGAGGGTGTAGAAACACAAGCATTTTGCTATCTAACAATTTCACAACAATACATAGAATACACACAAATCTAAAGTAAAGGAATGGAATTAAGAATATATAAATATTTGGACGAGCAATGTCAGAGCGGCATAGACTAAGATACAATAGAATACAGTATATACATATGAGATGTGTACTGCAAAATATGTAAACATTATTAAAGGCGCTAGTGTTGTTATTATTAAAGTGGCCAGTGATTTCAAGTTTATGTACATAGGGCAGCATTCTCTAATGTGCTAGTGATGGCTATTTACAATCTGATGGCCTTGAGATAGAAGCTGTTTTTCAGTCTCTCGGTCCCAGCTTTGATGCACACGTACTGAGCTCGACATTTGGATGATAGTGGGGTGAACAGGCTGTTGCTCCGGTGGTTGTTGTCCTTGATTATCTTTTTGCCCTTCCTGTGACATCAGGTGCTGTTGGTGTCCTGGAGTGCAGGTAGTTTGCCCCTAGTGATGCGTTGGGCAAACCGCACCACCCTCTGGAGAGCCATGCGGTTGCGGGTGGTGCAGTTGCCGTACCAGGTGGTGATACAGCCCGACAGTATGCTCTCAATTGTGCATCTGTAAAAGTTTGTGAGGGTTTTAGGTGCCAAGACAAATTTCTTTAGCCTCCTGAAGTTGATGAGGCGCCTTCTTCACCACACTGTCTGTGTGGGTGGACCATTTCAGTTTGTCAGTGACGTGTACGCCGAGGAACTTGAAGCATTCCACCTCCTCCACTGCGGTCCCGTCAATATGGATAGGGGGGTGCTCCCTCTGCTGTTTCATGAAGTCCACAATCAGCTCCTTTGTTTTGTTGATGTTGAGTGAGAGGTTATTTTCCTGGCACCACACTCCCAAGGTCCTCACCTCCGACAGCCTACGAGATAGTAGGCTGTCTCGTCATTGTTGGTAATCAAGCCTACTACTGTTGTGTCGTCCACAAACTTGATGATTGAGTTGGAGGCATGCGTGGCCATACAGTCATAGGTGAACAGGGAGTACAGGAGGGGGCTGAGCACGCACCCTTGTGGGGTCCCAGTGTTGAGGATCAGCGAAGTGGAGGTGTTGTTTCCTACCTTCAACACCTGGTGGCGGCCCGTCAGGAAGTCCAAGGACCCAGTTGCACAGGGAGGGGTTCAGACCCAGGGCCTCGAGCATAATGATGAGCTTGGAGGGTACTATAGATGTGCGTTGCATGGTCAGGGTGCCATTAAAGGAACGACTTATCACAGGTCTCAGACAAGTGGCTGTGACTGCTGATTCAGTGGAATGCCGTCACCAATGTTTACGATTGAATATACTGTATTGCGGACGTGACTTGAGATAACAGAAACGATCAAGTCTCCCACATAAGTCTCTTGTGAAAGGGTCAGTACAACATTGGAATTCACCAAGTACAACTAGTCTATTTTGAAATCGACTGAGCAATATAAAAATCTGCCCATTTGTTTAAACACTGATGAGATTGATTCTGAGTTTAATGAGTTGTATAGCATGTAGAAAGAACTGATTGTGAGGTAGTCAATAACCTTATTTACTCTGCCCTATCCTCATGAGTTTTGACTTCTTGAGCTCTATTAGGGGAACTGTTTCTCCCCTGCCTCAACTCCTGCACACCGCCCCCTAAAACAGTTAATTTACGAATCATTAAACTTGGATATGTGGCTAAATGGATGTTTATTTGAACCTCCAGGCACCATAATAATTTTGTACTTTTTTATTGAAATTATACTAATTCTCATTATTTGTTTAGCCTTTGATGCAACAGTTATTTATATGTATGTGACTGACTGACTGAATTATATGAGTGGCACATTGTATCTCAAACTTTTCTTGTAAAACGGGATTTGGAAATTTCTGTTGAAAAAGCTTTGCAAGGCCACCTTAATCCATTTGACAAGCGCTAACAATGAGTTCCAAGGTCAACAATGTTTCAAACGTGTCAAACTTTCCAGCAACTCACATGAAATACAAACTTACATTTCATTATGCCACACTTTTCATATTCCGTCTCGGTTATTATTTGTATGTGTTTCCAAACACTTATTTTTGCTTTATGTATTTTTTGTTTTAAAAAAGGTCAGACAATTTTCTCACTTTTCCACTCTCCCTTTCTTCTGTTTCTTCAAAGGCAAGCTGTGGTTATTTTTCTCTTGATTTCTAAGGTTAATGTTTTTTTTTTCTGTTCCTCTTCCTGCACCTTACTCTCTTGCATGCATTCCTCTCTCTCTGCATGGTCCTGGGGAACAGCTCCCCATCCCCAGGTATAAGAAGGTAAGGCACCGACTCACACTGTCCAAACCCTAACCAGCCTACAGCAATCAGAATATATGTCAATTTTCCTCATGTGGTTTGTTGACAAACCAAAACCAAACTCTAACCAGCCTACACCATCCCCAACCAACTCCCACTGGACCCTGTGGAATGGATAGCCCCTAATCAAATCCTTACTAAACCCTGACCAGCAGCCTACACCAACCCAAACCAACTCCCAATGTTCCCTGTGGAGTGAACAATCCCTAACTAAACCCTCACTAAACCCTAACTATTCTATACCAACCCCAACCAACTCGTTCCCACTATTGGCTTGTGTACAGCATGTTAAACCACCTGTGTAGATTTATTCCTTCTATATATTGTGGCACATTTCAGCTTTTACAAGTCATGGAGCATACCCTTGTTTCTGTGATTTCTGTAGAATAAGACTATTTATGGAGGTGTAAAATACAGTGACATTACTTTTACTTAATTATCCAGAGCATGGTTGAATGATTATGCAACCTGAAAATCGTCTGCCAGGCACTTTTATCCTTCTGTGAGTTTTTAAAATCAGGGGTTTTCAATTTCAGGCCATTCCCAGCCTGCACATTTTGTTCTAGCCCAACACTAACACGTCTGACTCAATTAAACAAATAATCCATAAACTGTTGAGTGCTTTGGTCCACAAGACTAGAAAAGTCAACCTAGTCTGATATTACTTGCCCAATGTCAGGGTTGTTTCTTTCCCTATTTGTGCTTGTGTAGATGTGGTACATAAAGTTAGTTTCAACCTTGAACTTCCCTCCCTATGTTGAATATTTGTTAAATGATCTTTGCCATGTTGATTGACACCAAATATTTTGCTCTCATTTCATCCATCCAGACCTACAGTATAACTGGGAAATGTCAAAGTTAGCATATGGTGATATACATTAAGGACACCTGCTCTTTCCATGACATAGACTGACCAGGTGAATCCAGGTTAAAGCTATGATGCCTTATTGATGTACCTTGTTAAATCTACTTCAATCAGTGTAGATGAAGGGGAGGAAACAGGTTAAAGAAGGATTTTTAAGCCTTGAGACAATTGAAACATGGATTGTGTATGTGTGTCATTCAGAGGGTGAAGGGGCAAGACAAAGATTGAAATGCCTTTGAACTGGATATGGTAGTAGGTGCCAGGTACACCGGTTTGTGTCAAGAACTGCAACGCTGCTGGGGGGACTCAATATTAGGAAGGTGTTCCTAATGTTTGACATACTCAGTGTATAGGCTCAGTGTATTTTTCCAAAGCAGTATGTTGGTGCTCATATTTCATTGATACTTTGATATGATATATTGATTGATGTGAGTATATGAGAGTATGGTGTATGTTTATTGATCGGTGTATGTGTATCCTCAGGTACAGTACCTGAAGGTCTTTTTACTTTAACTTTGAATCAACAGGTACAGTAGTGGAGCCATTCTAAAGTAGGTGTACATCCTACACTATTATGTACGTACTAGCAGTATCATTCATAAAGTAATCAAGTAAAGAAAATGTTAGGATAACATCATCATGAGTCACATAACTAATTCCTCTATTTCTGTCTCTGAGCTGAAAGCATAATAATGGTAGTCATGTGGCCATAGTTCACTTTTTGCAGCTGCAATAAGGATAATAATTATTGGAATCAAGCGCAACAAAAAATGTGCTTTACTCCCTAGTTAGCCTCTGGTTTACGGGTCAGTTTTAATTCAATAACAGATCAATGTGAGAATGCTATATAAATGCATTATTTGTCAAGGAAACAAAATCCAATTTAAATACTGCCTTTGGCCTCACTGACACTGACAGCATTCACGCATTTTCATTTGTCTTGTTAAAGTAGACCTTTAGTCAGGGCCCTATGAAATGCAATGACATTAAAGGAGTAGTTCACTATTTTACAATATGATGTTAGATGGTTCCTCACCCTAAAAGTAGTCTATGGGCCAGGAGAAACTGTAATCTCTGGTTCAGGATTCTTTAAACAGCCATTACTAACTTCAGCTAACTTTAGCCACCCCTGGCTAAACATCTATGGAATTGATGGGGGCATGTGAGCATACATTTTTATTAAATGGCCGAATCACCTTTAAGTGGCATCATACCAAATATGGAGTACATTTTATTTTTACACACTCACATGCACCCACAGACATACAAATGGTATCCATGAGTTCCTCTGACTCTTGGGGAGTAGATAAAGGGCCTCATTGATAAAATCCCAAAGTATCCCTCTAACATTCATCGGTGAGGAATGCGATGCATCCATCACATATCCATCATGTCTTACTCTAATAATTAATCGTTGCCTCTCCCGTCACACTAGTGGCAGGAAGCCACCACCTAAACACCCCCATCGATCTGAGGAGGACACCGGTGGAGGTAACTCCTCCCATCCCACAAGAGCTGCAAGATAAAGGTTGGCATACTTTGCAGAAGCTGCCTTTGACTTCTTTGATAAATAGGTAACAGTGAACGTATTGTCTGGTTCCTACATTTGAAATTTACCGAACTCCTGTTTACTTTTACAAAAATAAAGTCCACACACGCCACAGGCACGACACACAAATGCAGCATCGAGGGGAAATTGGTATGAACGACTATGTGCGGGGTGTGTGGATACACTGATGTACGGCGCCCATCTGCCTTTCATAACAGTCATTTCTCTTCTCCCTACCCCCTATCCCCCCATAATTGTGATCAACTGGCTATTCACTGGTGGCTTAGGCAATCACCATGGAGGGAGATGTAGATAGATACTATGTCAGCCTCTTCAATCAACTGTCATTTCTGAATGCTTTTTTTGTGCCATAGGAAGATATGAATAATATACATAGTAGGCAAGTCAAACCCATTTTCATGATTTCTGGAAGATCATCAAAATACATAAAACACATCACATTTTTGTACTCATTCAGCAGTTGGTCAAAACTGCATTTTGAAGTATCCAAATCAATAATCAATATACAGAAACCGTTTCTGATATATTGAAAACATAAAATATACTACCTACACATACAGTACATTTACAACAAAAGTAGTCATATTACTTGTATTTTTTTAAATCAAGCACCTTATATACTGCATATGCACCAAGAACCATGTTGTTTTAACAAGTGGCAATTAATCACTCGTATTGATTAGGTGGAATCAGGTTGTATGTGCTGTTGAAACTAACACAACTAAAATATCACATGGAAACTACAAATATTGTTTAGAGGACAAACTGCTGAAGACACCCAGCTACATTTTGGATTGTTGCATTTTTCTTCAAGTGGGCCGCCAACACGGAAAGTTAAACGCAACACTATTTTGTTAATCACTGGTATCGATATCAATTTCAAATCAATAAAACAGGGGCCAAAGTTTAGGGTGTATGCGCTGTTTAAACTAACACTATTCAGAGGCTACACTGAATCTGACAATAATTGTTATATTACTCACTAGAAGAGAATTTGCTGTGGACAGTCAATTAAATTCTAGAATGTCAGATGGAAGTTTTGGGTGGCTACCGAAATGGGAAAGGAAACAAATCAGTTGCTTTGTTATTTAACTTAACTAATCACGACCCGCCATAGGATATCAACAGTGACAGGGTTTGGCTGTTATTTGAGTTATAGTTTTACTCTCAAATCCATGCACTGGTGTGAAGCAAGTGACTTTTATACAGAGAGTGCACCACATTATTCCTACCATTTGAGTTTGAAAATTATAGTAGAATTCTAATCTGTTTAAAAATAAATCAACATTTAAATTTAGGCTGATGTGTATGTTACCCACTCACAAATTCTTGGCACAATCACATATATTTCTTAATAGTTTAACCATTTACAGTTTAAAAATGCTCTTATGCACAATTTAACCGGGCGCTCTAGAAAGAGCTCCCTTAGTAGCTGTGCAGTAGGCCGTTCATTCACCCTGCCTAGATACAGTTGAAGTCGGTTGGAGTCATTAAAACTTAGGTTGGAGTCATTAAAACTTGTTTTTCAACCACTCCACACATTTCTTGTTAACAAACTATAGTTTTGGCTAGTTGGTTAGGACATCTACTTTGTGCATGACACAAGTAATTTTTCCAACAATTGTTTACAGACAGATTATTTAACTTATAACTCACTGTATCACAATTCCAGTGGGTCAGAAGTTTACATACATAACGTTGACTGTGCCTTTAAACAGCTTGGAAAATTCCAGAAAATGATGTCATGGCTTTAGAATCTTCTGATAGGCTAATTGACATCATCTGAGTCAATTGGAGGTGTACCTGTGGATGTATTTCAAGGTCTACCTTCCGTCTCAGTGCGTCTTTGCTTGACATCATGGGAAAATCATAAGAAATCAGCCAAGACCTCAGAAAAAAATTGTAGACCTCCACAAGTCTGGTTCATCCTTGGGAGCAATTTCCAAACGCCTGAAGGTACCACGTTCATCTGTACACACAATAGTACGCAAGTATAAACACCATGAGACCACGCAGCCATCATGCCACTCAGGAAGGAGACGTGTTCTGTCTCCTAGAGATGAACGTACTTTGGTGCGAAAAGTGCAAATCAATCCCAGAACAGCTGCGAAGGACCTTGTGAAGATGCTGGAGGAAACAGGTACAAAAGTATCTATATCCACAGTAAAAAAAAGAGTCCTATATCGACATAACCTGAAAGGCCGCTCAGCAAGGAAGAAGCCACTGCTCCAAAACCGCCATAAAAGAGCCAGACTATGGTTTGCAACTGCACATGGGGACAAAGATTGTACTTTTTGGAGAAATGTCCTCTGGTCTGATGAAACAAAAATAGAACTGTTTGGCCATAATGACCATCATTGTGTTTGGAGGAAAAAGGGGGAGGCTTGCAAGCTGAAGAACACCATCCCAACCGTGAAGGACGGGGGTGGCAGCATCATGTTGTGGGGGTGCTTTGCTGCAGGAGGGACTGGTGCACTTCACAAAATAGATGGCATCATGAGGTAGGAAAATCATGTGGATATATTGAAGCAACATCTCAAGACAACAGTCAGGAAGTTAAAGCTTGGTCGAATGGAACCAGCCTGATGGAACCAGCCTGATCTCATTTACATTCGGTTCCGGTCAGTCTGCTTGACAGGGCTAGTCCTTTTAGTAAAGAAGTGACTGGGCATAGGAGGTTGTAGCTGCATAGGGAGCTTTGGTCGAGTGTTACCTCAATGTGTATTTAATGCTTCCACCCGTACAGTGTAACAGTGCAGGACCACAGTATCAGTACCTCAAAGCTTCTATTTTCATCTATCGATCTATTGCTCCTCAGCGATGCAGCAGAGTTGAAGGAGCACATCTTGGCTCATCCCATCCAGATAGCTGTGCGCTTTACTTCGGGAAGAATCCACTCACCCAACCCTCAATTTACTCAATACATCAGCCTCGAGCTGCCTGTCAAAGGCAAAGTCGATATTTCATGCTTCCTGTAGACAGTTCTTTCCTATTGGATTCAGCCCAAGGACTGGTAGTGGTATCTACAAGAGACTGGTAGTGGTATCTACAGCAGAACACAGCATAGAAACATTTGGAGCAGTGGGGCCCAGAAGAGAACATGTTGGGAGTCTTTTTGATAGTTGGGCACAGTTCCAAAACAGATCATATCAATTCACATTTGTGGAACGGCTCTGAAGCCGCTCGCACAACGGAGCAATGCTGGCCCCGCTGCGCTATCAAAGAGAACATTCATCTGTGTTCCACACAAACATCTGACTCAACCTGGTGCTTTGTAGAAGAGATGAGATGCTGTTTGCTGTGAATGAAAGGGGGAGGGGCTCCAAGCGTAGAGAAGGGGTCCAGAGTACAGGCAGTAATGGAACTCCAGGCACAACAAACGACTGCTAAGAGCAGGCGACTTTGGAACAGAGAAAAACAACCTCCTCTGTCCTACAATAAGTTTTCATAGTTAGATTTTGATGTGAAATTGGAATGTGACATGAAGTGCGTTCGTGACACACACAAATATATAAAAGGTTTTGAGGATGAGAAGATTCCTCACGAAAACAGAAAAATGTACTTTGCACTTTTTCACCCGACACTCGGTGGAGCAGAAAACTGTATATTACACACACACTCACAAGCACACACACACACACACACACACACTGCGTGAGGAACTTTCATCCCACACATGGCTGAGCAAATACATTTGGGAGATAGGATAGCACTGACGCAGACACATGCACATGCACATGCACATGCACGCACGCACCCACACACACAGTTAAACTTAACAGAAGGGGCACACACAGTTAAACTTAACAGAAGGGGCACACACAGTTAAACTTAACAGAAGGGGAGAGAGGAAACAAGTACAAGTGTGATTCAGCTGACAATGGGTGATTGCAAACAAGTCACACTTGTAGTTCACAAGCAACTAAGAGTTACAAAAATATGTTTCTTGTAACTTCAAATATTGACGTTCATCAGACAATGCCATCGTACAAGGATGGGCAACTCCGGTCCCTGCCGAAGTAGTTGATACTGTACATCAATGGCGTTTGGTTGGTATAGGGAGATCTATAAAGATTCGCTTAGCATGGCTAGGTGAGTTGTTATGACTCACCAAATAATTAATTGTTTTGTGAAGCCGGTATCAGTAGTAGAAAAGCAACAACTGCCAAGGCCTGAGTCTATTTAAATCAATTCATCCACTCTTTTATGGATGCTGTCTATCTCTGTGTTTGTCGTAGAGATTTCACTCCTTTGTCATCTCTTTTCAGGACATCCATATTCATTTGCAGACAGCCACATCAAATAACTTTGCTGCAGGTAGCACTGTATTTTTATTTATTAAGGATCCCATTCTCTTCCTGCGGTCCAGCAACATTAAGGGAGTTATATGCAATTAAAATATAACATGACATTACATGTCATAACACTTTTCACAACACATTAAGTATGTTCTCTCAGGCCACTAGTCTAGTACCACATATCTACAATACAAAATCCATATGTACATGTGTCTAGATTGTCCTATACAGTTCATTCTAGTGTAAAAAAGCCAGAACGCCTCAGCTGATATGAGAGATTAATGTTGAACATCTCCATTGCATTTTCATACAAAGTTTTCTCTCTGAAAGATGAAACAAGATGCATAGGTATCCATAGAGTCTGATGGCTACTCCCAAAACATAGTCCCAGGGATATTCCCAAAACATATGTGCTAAAGTAAGTTCCCCCTGGCCCATTAGATATGACTCAACCTGAAGGACTGGAGGTGGTGTGTGCCCTACTTCCTCTGTTCTAATCAAAATGATCAATCCTAGCACACACCACAGAGAATGGGTTACCTTTTGAAATGATCATTCTATTCATGTCATCCTGGCTGATCCCATTTTGAAAAGAAAGCAAAGCCCAAGCATGTTCGAGACTGAGAAAGATGGTTGGCTATTGCAATTTTCTGAGGCCTTGTTTTTATACTCACATTTTTTGACTGCATGCATGCCAATGAGGCATGTTGCATTTGTTATATGGATGGGAGCTAGAAGTCATATCCTATTCTGAGTAATCCTGTACGTTGTGCTTTACAGCACATACAACCAATCTTTTTCAGTTTGTAGAGAAGGAAAGATAACCTACCTATGATATTGCAGCTCCGATGTGCATTTATTGGCTGCTGATGAGCCAGACGTACCATTTATCTATAGGCTCATTTTCTTCCACACTTCCACAGCTACTAGTTGCCGTTTAAAGTGACAGTTCACATGTATAAAGGGTTCTCAGTGTTTCTCAACACCATTCAATCAAGCTCTCGCCCTCGCTCTCTAGCCAGGCCTTCATTGATTGGACCTGCAGCACCATGACCATGCCTGTCTGCAATATCATGCCATAGGGCTGAGGAAATCAAGTGTTTGAAAATGTGACTTTTGTTTTTGGCTCTGGTTTCATGAAAGCTGCAACCAAGCAATGTATCAGCAATATCCCTATTTGTAGATTTGTCAATAATACTGTCACAAAATAAACAGTTATCTCTCAAGTTAATTATTAATACAGAGTAATAATTGACAACGTGAGATAGGGGATCAAGATCACACTTAAACAAGCCATAGGCAGGCGATGACATTAAACCAACCTGCAGGACAAGTAATGTTGAGATGTGTCCTTCTGTTGAAATTACCTAGAAGTCAATCTGATTATGACGTTGTCTTTATGTCTCACTTTCTATTCTTCCTATCTGGATAAGGGTTTGGCAGATTTTTTATCCTCTGATTCATGGAAGGAGACGATCCCATGTATTGTGATTTATCTGCGTCCTTTTACTAACGGGGAAAGCTGACGATAGGCATAGAACATCAATCATCTTAACAGAAAAGAGGTGTCGGATGAGGAGCTCATTTATGGCGGATAAGCACATTCTGACAAAGTAATTTTGAGAGGATGATCCCAGTCTGAGCGGAATTATCCTTGTGCTGTTTTCCATACGATGGAAATAGTCCCTTAGGTACCATCTACACCTCTCATTGTCAGGTTGCAGAGTTGCTGTAGGCTACTTTGTGTGTTTGTTAATTACTTGATTTACTTACACGTAGAGTTCAGTCTCTGTCAACGCATTCTGAAATGTTTTTGTTTATGGAAAAGCATTCAAGTTATTTTGCCAGCCGTGGAACAGGTCTCACCTCTAGCCTTTCTAATTAGCTGACATGGCTATTGTTATTCTGAGGAGGTTGTGCACATGTCAGAAACAAAAGTCTTTGACTTAAATTGGATGTCAGGCATCCAGCATTGGCCTTGTGTGTCTGACATGTTTCAACAAGTATTTTTGTTGTTGTGTTGGCTGGTGGATGTGTAGTTTTCATTTTAGTGTAGTCACATTTGGAAATATTATCATGAAGGTCTATGTTGTGATGCGCTGTCATACTACCTTGTGAACGGCCTCTCTTTCGACACCATCTGTCTGTCTCTCCCACAGGGGCTCAAACCCATGGACCACAACGGGCTCTCAGATCCGTATGTCAAACTGCACCTACTGCCTGGGGCCAGTAAGGTACGTACCTGTCTTATTATACCTCAATCAATCAATCACGTTTATTTGTAAAGCCCTTTTTACATCAGCCGATGTCACAAAGTGCTATACAGAAACCCAGCCTAAAACCCCAAACAGCAAGCAATGCAGATGTAGAAGCACGGTGGCTAGAAAAAAACTCCCTAGAAAGGAAGGAACCTAGGAAGAAACCTAGAGAGGAACCAGGCTCTGAGGGGTGACCAGTCCTCTTCTGGCTGTGCCCGGTGGAGATTATAACAGTACATGGCCAAGATGTTCAAACGTTCATAGATGACCAGCAGGGTCAAATAATAATAATCACAGTGGTTGTAGAGGGTGCAACAGGTCAGCACCTCAGGAGTAAATGTCAGTTGGCTTTTCATAGCCGATCATTCAGAGTTAGAGACAGCAGGTGCGGTAGAGAGAGAGAGTCGAAAACTCATGTTGTACTCATGTTTAAGGGACACTACGGGAGTATAGGTCTAACTGTTTACCTCAAGTGTTGTGGGATGGTGGCAGGTAGCCTGGTGGTTAAGAGCATTGGGTCAGTAACCGAAAGGTTGCAGGTTTGAATCCCCGAGCCGACCAGGTGAAAAACTCTGTCTATGTCCCCTTGAGCAAGGCACTGAACCCTAATTGCTCCAGGGTCGCCGTCAATAACGGCTGATCCCTGGCTCTCTACCCACTTTCCAAGGGTGTCTCGGGGGATTGCGATATGGGACAAATGTAAGCACCCCACCAATTATTATGGTTCATACACATCTATTATAAAATTAGCGCGATTCCAGTGTTATGGACGTTACATTTGCATGCAAATCACAACTTTAATGTCTCACAGAATGGACCAAAAAATATAAATACAACTTTTGATGTGTGTGTCTATAGTACCCCTTGTGGTGAGTGTATTTCCCCCAAACAGCTGACTTCTAAATAATTGCATGTTGAAGAAATAAAGCAAATAAGATGTATTATGGATGTTACATTAAAGGGACATGTTTTTTGGAGGAACATAACATGAATAAAACATGGAGGCCATTTCAAAGGAAAGGCTTTGCTGAACACAAAAACAATCCTTTTGAAAAGATTTGCATTATTACTTTACAGGGGGATAAATCCCATTATGGATGTTACACCATCCGTTATGAATGTTAGTCTGAAATACACATTCAAATCTTAAAGATGTTTTGATCTAAAACTATCGTAACACATTTGCTGTCATTTTGTTTTTAAAATGTCAGCAGAAGGCATAGTACCTTGGGATTGTTTAATTACAGGTAGCCTGCACCATACCACCCTGCATCCCACTGCCACTTCCAGATGCTGCTGGAAGTGGTGTTGGAGATCCAGTAGGGGGCACTCTTCCCCCTGGTCTGAGGAGATCCCAATGCCCTGGGGCAGTGAAGGGGACATTGCCCTGCGTAGGGTGCCGACTTTCAGATGGAACGTTAAAATGGATGTCCTGAGTCTCTGTGGTCACTAAAGATCCCATGGCACTTATTATAAGAGTAAGAATAGGGGTGTTAACCCCAGTGTCCTGGCTAAACTCTCAATCAGGCCATCACGCCATCATGGCCACATTCTCAGCTTCCAATTGGCTCATTCAAATATGATACATCTGTTATGGATTTCATGGACATCATAACGCTGAACAAAGATGCTCAAGAGCAACGGTATTACACATGGTCTTCTGTTGAGATAAGTCCATGTCCAAGCCCGTCTGTGTTGTCGTTCCAGTGATATGACACCGTTCAAAATGAATGGGAAAGATAAGCACCATATAATTTCCAGATTTACAGTACTTTTATCTTTTCCGTTCACTCGAGGCACATATGTGATGTGGACTTACCTTGACATTAGGCTACTTTTGAAAACATCTGATAAACTTTGATTTTGGTGTAATGTCCCTTTAATAATCTAAATACAGTTGTGCGTTAATGCATATGCTGTCATATCAGATGGTGTCATGTCTGATTATTGGAAATTAACAGACACTATCATGCCCCGTTATAGAAGCTATGGATATATAGTTAACTGCCAAAATAAAGGAAACACCAACATAAAATGTTTTAATGGGGTGTTGGGCCACCACGAGCCGCCAGAACAGCTTCAATGCGCCTTGGCATAGATTCTACAAGTGTCTGGAGGGATGCAAAACCATTATTCCAAGATAAATCCCATCATTTGGTGTTTTATTGATGGTGGTGGAAAACTCAGGCGCTGTTAATAAATTACCGTCTCCCAACCACGAAGGACTGTCGTCTAGTCATACTGTAATTCTTGTCTCACCTTGGTCTCCGTGGGCTAGCCTTCTCTTGTGCCAACAATCCACTTAGCAGCTGCCAATAAGGGTTCTCTAAATCAGTCAGGCTGTCCCCAACTGTTCGGACATCTTGACCTCCGAGTGGACTCTCCATCAGACCATTATTAGGTAATTGATTGGGCTTGAAAGTCAAGCATATGGGCGCTGTTTCATTTGGGGGCCTGAAATTACACCACAAACATGGCAGCTGTGACTAGCCACAGATGTTCCTCACTACTTGTTAAAGGCGGCCATCAAGTGGTCCAGACAGAGAGATGTGCCGCCAGAGAATTTCCCCCAGAATAACATTTGCTTGTGTCTGAGTTTGGTCTAGCGGTAAAATGCAGCCAACTCCGGACTGTGCATGCCTGTTGAGAAAACTGTGTTAATAATTTAAATCCCTGCGTTGACCTCCTCAGCTCACGAGGTCTGCACACCTCTCATCAGTCTCCCCCTTACTTAATAACTATATCCGTCCCAATAAAAGGATTACATTACATACAGAGTGGAATTCACTTCCCTTTTTTATCAAAACTTAAACCTTGCCTCAGCAATGGTGTCCAACTCTGGTCCCAGAGACCGCTAGATAGACACGGTGCTCTGGTTATTTGTGTGGGGTTTCAGATATGAATCAGCTGCTGCTTTGTTCTGGGGAACATTAATATGCGTCGACTCAGCACCAAATATTCATGCCAGTTAACCGATTAAATGCAACAGACATTGTTCTTCACTGTCCATTACTCACTACCCCACACAATATCAGCTTGCTGTTTTGTTCAACTCAACACTGTTCCCTAGCAGAATGTGTGGGCTCGTGAAATCCACCACAGAGCAATGTGCTTCTCCAATCAATAAAATGGAGGGAAGTGTAGCATAGTAATGAAACTCTGTGGTAGGAGTTGATCCAGAACTTTCTATAAAGAGCACAATACAGTGTAAAAGCTATATAGCATCTTCCTGACAAGTCAACATATAAGCATTGTCGTTTCTTTAAAGGGTTTACCCATTGAGATTTATTGACGTTTTGTTATATTACATATATGGTTTTTGGTGTTTGCCTTAAGCACTTATGCATTCATGCATTGTATTTTAAATGTTTTTAAGGTGCTGTTACAGTATGGTATGGTGTTTATGTTGTGCACTTAGACACATGTTTATATAAGCATGTTGAGTATTGATACAAATGTACTGTATGTATGTGACAGCTCTTTGTACGTGCATGTCAGATTAAAGGTTAGGGATGAAAGGGAAAGAGGCATACAGAACTCTCTATTTTAATGAAATATCCAACCTCACTCTTATCACAAATGATTCGTGACCAGAGGCTGATGCTGCAGACATAGATATAGAACACAGAGATACTTCCTCTTGACAAGAGATGTAATGGCCATTGAATGTGTGATTCATCACTGTGGAATTCTATTCTTACTGTTCCATCCTGCATCGATCCCAGTCAGCAGCCATACAATGGCACTACTTTGCAGATTGTAGTGATAATCAAAGCCATGTATACTAAATATGTACACTACGTATGTGCTTGTCTTACCTACCTTAGTTGAATGCACTGATTGTAAGTTGCTGGTGATAACTAGCGAATACAATCAGCATGCATTGATTGCTATTGGTATATTTATTTAATTTGATGAATAGTCAAGGCACTGGTAGGCAGACAGGTTGATATATTGCTGGCTATTGTTCATGAATAAATGTGTCTCTCACATCATATGGTGATCAGTTATCTCCACAGGCTTTATTTTTCATCTGGCGCTAAGGAGGTGCAAGTGTCAAACACACCTTAGTTTGCAAATTTGTCATGTAAATACTGGCACACTGGCATTTTCCCACCCTAACGCCAGGTTTGGCAATTTACCTGTCTAACATCAGCTCACTTGCGCTGAGGTGGGAGGGGTGGCAATATTTGAGGTGTCTTTAAAAAGCAAGCGCAAAAGTGACATTTTTATTTATTTATTTATTTATTTATTTTACCCCCTTTTCTCCCCAATTTTCGTGGTATCCAATCGCTAGTAATTACTATCTTGTCTCATCGCTACAACTCCCGTACGGGCTCGGGAGAGACGAAGGTCGAAAGGCATGCGTCCTCCGAAGCACAACCCAACCAAGCCGCACTGCTTCTTAACACAGCGCGCCTCCAACCCGGAAGCCAGCCACACCAATGTGTCGGAGGAAACACCGTGCACCCGCCCCCCTTGGTTAGCGCGCACTGCGCCCGGCCCGCCACAGGAGTCGCTGGAGCGCGATGAGACAAGGATATCCCTACCGGCCAAACCCTCCCTAACCCGGACGACGCTAGGCCAATTGTGCTTCGCTCCACGGACCTCCCGGTCGCGGCCGGCTGCGACAGAGCCTGGGCGCGAACCCAGAGACTCTGGTGGCACAGCTAGCGCTGCGATGCAGTGCTCTAGATCACTGCGCCACCCGGGAGGCGACAATTTCATTTTTACGACCCATAAAAAGCAGGTCTCAACGGTAACTCAGTTGAAAACGGCATGGATTTTGAGAGGGTATGTGCGGCCTATCTAGCCATGACACACAGTGCCCATGCATGGAACGAGAGATGTGCCTTTTGTGCTGATGAATCTTGTATTTGGAAACGGAAAAAATAAGATTTGTTTCCCATCATGTCATTTAATTTGACTAAAAACCAAGGATAGCCTCCACTTAATCAAGGCTGGTTTAGCAGCATCGCATTGGTGTGTCTTTTTATCCTGGCCATTAGCCAAGTAAGTAGCCTCTGAATAAAGGGTTTACTGAGATTACTCTGAGATATTTTGGATGTTTTTGCCCTCCATGCCTTTTCATTATTCACAATTCACACACCTGCATACTTCATTTTGCTTGTGCAAGTAGGCTATCCGTCCCCATTTTCAAAGAGCGCCCCTCATCCGATTACCAAAGACACGCTACTCCAAACTATTCAGTCCTCCTATGATGCCATATCAACTGCAGAGATATATATTTTTCATCGGCCTCGCACAAAGGCAACAATACAATTGACAGGATGTTTATAATGTTATGCGTAAAGACATTTAGGACTACGCGTGCACCCAGTGCCATGGAACGAGAGAGGTGATTTATGATATCATGCTTCTAAGCCCATCCTACAGTATTTAGAAATATTGTTGTTGTTTTAAACGGATTGCTTGTTTTCCGTTTCATATGATTAAAAACCAAGTCCTCCATACATAGGCTACCCTTACCCGACGCCTAGGCTACTATAATGAAGTCTGGTTTAACAGCAATGCGTTTTTTATCCTGGCCTTGCAAAGTAGCCTGTCCATAAAAGGTGTTTAAATGGTCTATTCGTCAGAGTGCCTTGAATTTAAAATGTACTGCACATCCTAAAACACACACGCAAATGCTTGTTCAAGTATCCACACTCTAAAACCTAAGAGTGCATCTCTCCAAAGCGCCTCTCATCCGGTTACCAAAGACGTGCTCCTCCAAACGTATTTAAATTATTCAGTCCTATAATGCAGTATCAACTTTAGGCTATATTTTGGCCGTCAACACTACACGCATACGCTATTGAACAAACACTTGATATTACTTTTTTTTACTGTTGCTATTACTCGTTATTGTGGCCTATGCTATTTAATAAATGGTAGTCTCAACCCACAATCAACCAGGAGGAGAATATTCCTTGCCCCCAACCGAATTGGACTTGATGACTACACAAAGACCGTCAATAACTTACAGAACTTGAGACAAATACAGTATTAAGCCATGGAACAAGTTGATTGGCCAGTGAGTGGCCAAGCCCTTGTCGGTCAATTTCTTCAACAAATGATCAGGTCTATATAATTATCTAACATACATTAGTAATGGAAAAGAAACACAGTATTAAAATTAAAATGATCCTTTAGTAATACAATTGTAGGCAGAAGTTGGCACAGAGTCCAGTATATGATGGCTCTCCCCAGGTTCTGCAAAATGTCTAAGGCATCCTGTAACTAATAGCCTCTCCCAGTCCTCCTGGCGTGAGTTTCCCTGGCAACAACATTTGAATAAATCTAACCTCCCCTGACAGCAGCAACCATCTTATCACCAATTAAAGCTCAGAAGTGGGTTTGACCAAAACTTGACCTTTCATCACAAGTATAGGGTCATTACAAGGTGAACGTGTCCAAGCATCTTCTGACAGGTGGCTGTTTTCATCAGGTCTGCTGCAGCCTTGTGTTCTCAGACAACCAGTCGTATTCTCAGAACCTCAGATAGCCAGGTGGGGCCCAGACAGGAGGAGTATGTATGAACGGAGGCGGTTTCCACCTTCTGATAATGTCTGAAGGGCACAATACTCAAAACAGGTGTTAATACACACACAGAGGTCTATTAGAAGAGGAGAGCTTACAGTTTATCATAACACAATTTAATTAACCCTTTAAAAGGATGAGGCCTTGGTTTAACCCTCATCACACCAACAACTTGTTTACTCATCAAAACCCAGCCCTTTCGCACCACTGTAAGCTATGACCCTCATAATTTGGGCTATGAAAATAGCTACAATATTACTGACACCATCCAGAACTATAGCACTATTTACCATTGCGTTAGGTTTGTAAAAATAGAGACCAACATGTCAGCCTCTAACGAACGAGGCACAGCCACTATCTTTATAGAGTGAAAACAAAGCACCACAGCGCCGTGATAGACGAATACAACAGGGGATCTTATTGTTCAAACTTTTTTTAATCAAACCTACTGGAATTAATAATTGCTTACTTACAGTGCCTTCAGAAAGTATTCATACCCTTTGACTTATTCCACATTTTGTTGGGTTATAGCCTGAATATTTTTTCTCTCACACACAATAGTCAATAATGACAGTGAATACATGTTTTTATAAATTGTTGCTAATTAATTGACAATGAAATACAGAAATATATCTTTTGCATAAGTATTCACAGCCCCGAGTCAATATTTTGTAAAGGCACCTTTCGAGGCGATTATAAGTCTCTAAGAGTTTTGCATACCTGGATTGTACAATGTTTGCCCATTTACTATTTTTTAAATGTTAAAGGTTTTTTTTAACGTTTTTTTTTTCCCTTCACCTTTATTTAACCAGGTAAGCTAGTTGAGAACAAGTTCGACAACTTTATTGTTGATCATTGCTAGACAGCCATGTTCAAGTCTTGCCATAGATTTTCAAGCCGATTTAAGTCAAAGCTGTATTTAAGTCGCTCAGGAACATCCAATGACGTCTTGGTAAGCAACTCCAGTGTAGATTTGGCCTTGTCTTTTAGGTTATTGTCCTGCTGAAAGGTGCATTCGTCTCCCAGTGTCTGTTGGAAGGCAGACTGAACTAGGTTTTCCTCTAGGATTTTGTCTTTGTTTATCGCTGTATTTTGTTTATTTGTATTCTAAAAAAACTCACTAGTCCTTGCCGATGACAAGCATACCCATAACATGATGCAGCCACCATCATGCTTGAAAATATGAAGAGTGGTACTCAATGATGTGTTGTGTTGGATTTGCCCCAAACATAACTCTTTGTATACAGAACAAAAAGTGTATTTTCTTTGCCAATTTCTTTGCAGTATTACTTAAGTGCCTTTTTGCAAACAGGATGGATGATTTTGAATATTTTTTTTCTGTACAGGCTTCCTTTTCACTGTAATTTAGGTTAGTATTGTGTAGGAACTACAATGTTGTTTTTCCATAGTCTGTTTTCTCATATCAAAACCATTAAACTCTGTAACTGCCTCAAGGTGGAATCCCTGAGCAGTTTCCTTCCTCTCCGGCAACTGAGTTAGGAAGGATGACTGTATCTTTGTAGTGACTTGGTGTATTGATACACCATCCAAAACCTAATTAGTAACCACCATGCTCAAAGGGATATTCAGCGTGAGCTTTTAAATTTTTACATATCTACCAATCGGTGCCATTTGTGAGGCATTGAAAATCCTCCCTGGTCTTTATGGTTGAATCTGTGCTTGAAATTCACTACTTGATTAACCTCTAACGCCTCACAAACCCGGATCCGGGATCCCCCCCATCAAAAAAGCTGACTAGCATAGCCTAGCCTAAAGCCACAGGGATATCATATAATAAAATGTTCATGAAATCACAAGTCCAAGACACCAAATGAAAGATACACATCTTGTGAATCCAGCCATCATTTCTGATTTTTAAAATGTTTTACAGGGAAGACACAATATGTAAATCTATTAGCTAACCACGTTAGCAAAAGACACCACTTTTTTACTCCACCATTTTTTTACTCCATCAGTAGCTATCACAAATTCGACCAAATAAAGATATAAATAGCCACTAACCAAGAAACAACTTCATCAGATGACAGTCTGATAACATATTTATTGTATAGCATATGTTTTGTTAGAAAAATGTGCATATTTCAGGTATAAATCATAGTTTACCATTGCAGCCACCATCACAACTCTCACCAAAGCGACTAGAATAACTACAGAGACCATCGTGTATTACCTAATTACCTAATTACCTAAAAACATTTCTTAAAAATACACAGCGTACAGCAAATGAAAGACTCAGATCTTGTGAATCCAGCCAATATTTCAGATTTTCTAAGTGTTTTACAGCGAAAACACAATATAGCGTTATATTAGCTTACCACAATAGCAAACATCACAACAGCATTGATTCAAGCCAAAAATAGCGATAACGTATAAACCACCAAAATATATTAATTTTTTCACTAACCTTCTCAGAATTCTTCAGATGACAGTCCTATAACATCATATTACACAATGCATATAGAGTTTGTTCGAAAATGTGCATATTTAGCGGCACAAATCGTGGTTATACAATGTGATTAGTGGCCAAAACTTCAAGCAATCTGTCCGGCGCCATCTTGGAGAGGCACCTATTCTAATCGAAAACTATTCATAAACTTGACTAAAAAATACAAGTTGGACAGCAAATGAAAGACAAATTAGTTCTTAATGCAATCGCTGTGTTACATTTTTAAAATTAACGTTACTTCAGCATACAGCGTGCGCTAAAGCGAGACCGCACCGAAATTCATGGCGGAATTATTATTTGACATTTGTCAACATAAATACGAATGAACAACATAAAGATTGCTTACTATTTGCCGAGCTTCCATCAGAATCTTGGGCAAGGTGTCCTTTCTCCAGAACAATCGTCTTTTGGTTGAAAGATGTCCTCTTCTCATGTGGAAATAGCAGCTAACGATAGCCACCCACTGGAGAGGTGTCCAACTCGTGAAAGCGCATCACAAAGAAATCCAGGAAAATCGCAATAAACTGCTATAAGTCGGTTTAAATTAACTACCTTATGATGTCTTTAACAACTATAACGAATAAAAACATGACCGGAGATACAGAACTGCTAAAACGAAAGCTTTGCAGGAGGCCATTGTGATGTCCCTGATGCGCCAGGCGCCCCGTTGAAAAGAACGGTACTTCCGTTCCACGGTCTTATAGGGCCCCAGATTGCGCAATCCACTCCATTCAAATTCTCCCCGCTTACTGACATCTAGAGGAAGGCGTATGCAGTGCATGTAGCCCGATGGCTTACATGGGGACTTATAAACTGACCTCAGAACAGGGACCTCGATTTCTGAAATCTCACTCCCTGACAGGAAATGTGCTGCAGAATAAGTTCTGTTTCACTCAGAGAAATAATTCAAACGGTTTTAGAAACTAGAGAGTGTTTTCTATCCAATAGTAATAATAATATGCATATTGTACGAGCAAGAATTGAGTACGAGGCAGTTTAATTTGGGAACAAATTTTTACAAAGTCGAGCCCCCCTAGTGTCAAGAAGTTAAGAAACCTTACAAATAATTGTATTTGTGGGCTACAGAGATGGGATAGTCATTCAAAAATCATGTTAACCACTATTACTGAACACAGAATATGCAACTTCTTTCTGAAGGGACTCTATTAAGCTCCCAGCATTTGTTGATATGCCTATTGTTTTGTTTAATTGCAATCTGGCATTTGTATTCTAGGTCTTAGAAATGCACAGCTTTGTCCTTATGTGTCGCTATTGTTGGATTCTGGTGTTGACAAAATCACCCGAGAATCGAGAACGTGTCCTATATTCTCTGGTGATTTCGTCACCATCGTGCACAGGGACGTTGTTCACACCTCTAGGTTAACCTGAAAAGAAGACTGATAGAGATGAGACGAGAATCATTTCAATCTCCAGATTACATATGAATTACAGATTAGAGCCTGATGGGGAGATGGTTGAGGAGCAGACATAGTAGGAAGGGTGGGACTTGGGGATTTAACCCTCTCTGTAGTCATATGTTATGTGTTAGAGCCCGGAGCTCTGCACAGAAGACACGAGGTCTGTAAACTGATAATGACTTCTGTTGTGCCCTATGTGTCATGGTCAGCCTATGATGGAGTGGAGGGCAAAGGTCAATACCTAATCCCAATCTTTATTTCGATCTCTTTCTTGCTTGCTTGCTCGCTCTCTCTCTCTCTCTCACTCTCTCTCTCTGTCAGGCCAATAAACTTCGCACCAAGACCCTGCGCAACACCCTCAACCCTGTCTGGAGTGAGACCCTGACCTACTACGGCATCACCGATGAGGATATGGTCCGCAAAACACTCAGGTAACCTTCTCCCTCCATCACCTAATTTGAAAAAGAGCGACACCAACTGGAGGTGGTCTCGAAAGAGGAGCGTGTAATGGCGTTACAGGCTATTGACTTTGTAATAGCAATGCTAATAGTGCTATGCTAGCAGTGGTACACAGCAGTAGTACACAGTGCAAAGGCAGGCTAATAGAAGTATCGCAACATAGGCTAGCAGTTATAGCAGTAAGGAATTAGAAGGGCTATAGTCCAAGTCGGTATTAGATTGAGACCCTGCCCGCCTTTGGGGGAAACAACCTGTGGTTACCTAGGTTACCCCATTGGCTCACAGCAAAAACTTATTTTCAAATGCAATTTCGTTGTCTGTCTGTTTTAGTCAATTACAAAACTACATTTAAGAAAAGTACAACATGTCTAAAGATTACTTTTCAACATTGCCTGCTCCTGAGCGTTCTCACTACTAAGAAAAATGTAACATTGTAGGGCTTCCCTCATCCCCCTTTTCATGTGAGTGAGTGCTAGCTAGCTACTGACCTGAACATTATGCTAGCGAAGACCAACGACACAAACAAACTAACTATTCAGCTACAAGTAGTGAGTGGAGTTACAAATGGACTATAATAAACAAGTTATATGTCTTAACTGTGATGAAATGTTTTCCACACACATAGTTACGTGTAGCCTACTTGGACACCATTTATGCGCGTTAGCACTCGCCAATGGCATTGATTGCATAGGGAAGACCGGGGCTAAATGTAACAAGGGTCAGGTGTAACAGGTCGGCCTACATTATATTCACTGTATGATTTTGGTTGGCTGAGTGCCAGTGGAATGTTTTTTGGGGGGGACGTTCAAGTCATATGTTTCTAACGAGCAATAAAAACTAGCCTAATGTTTAGACTTTAGAGTTGAAGCCAGTCACTGATGTGGTCAACTTCTCAATGTTATTGGATGAATCCCGGAACATATTCCCGTCTGTGCTAGCGAAACAGTCCTGTAGCTTAGCACCCTACTTCCTGTTTGAGTTTTTGCTTGTGAGGAGAAGGTAGCAGGATAGAGTTATGGTCTGATTTGCCAAAGGGAAGGCGAGGGAGGGCCTTGTATGCGTTTCTGTGTGTGGAGTAAAAGTGATCTAGAGCTTTGTCACCTCTAGTTGCACAGGTGACATGCTGGTAAAATTGAGATAAAGCAGATTTCCAATTCCCTGCATTAAAATCACCGGCCATGAGAAACTCCGCCTCTGGATGTGAAGCCGGTTGGATGTTCTGCCAAATTCTCTAAAACGACATTGGAGGCGGTTTATGGTCGAGAAATTAACATTAAATTCTCTGGCAACAGCTCTGTTGGAAATTCCAGTCAGCATGCCAATTGCACGCTCCCTCAAAACTTGAGACATCTATGGCATTGTGTTGTGTGACAAAACTGCACATTTAGAATGGTCTTTTATTGCCCCCAGCACAAGGTGCACCTGTGTAATCATCATGCTGTTTAATCTCCTACCCCAGCTAGACTTCTGATTGGCTGACCAGGTCAGGTGACCTGGTCAGCAGAGAGTTCCAGAAGCAGAGGTGTGAAAAGTTAGAGGGCAGAGTGGCTGAAAACAATTGAGAGCCCATCCCCCAGCGCCTCTGCTCTCTCCAGAGTAATAAAGTCAGAGTTGAGAGCCTGGGTGACTAGAGTTAGAGGGTTTTGTACATAACGCCTAACCCCTAGCCTGCTTACCTTGGCATTCAATCAAATTGTTGCGAGTCATTTCAGGGATGCAAGCTGATGAATTGAATCCGATTTAGATTGACACCAAGGCCAAGATCGTGAAGAGGTCTCCACATTTATCTAAGCCTATAAACAAAAGGAATCAGAAAAGTCCAATATTGCAGGCCTTAAAGTCACTTTCCAGTGTTTACAGATTTCTATGAAATATGACTTATAATGACTTACAATATTAATTAAATCGTTTTCCTTTCAAAAAAATTGTATTTAAGTATGTTAAAAAGCAGATTCTATGTGTTGGAATGGTGTGGGCATACCCCAACAACAGAATGGTGTGGGTGTTTACTGGTAATTCAAAATATTCATGCAAGTAGACTGCTGATTGGCCTGCTCATCTTCCTCTAGACCACTGATTGGCCAGCTCATCCACCTCAGGAGTATGACATCAAAGTCTGTAAGGAAATAGCAAGCATTTTTTAAACAGTCTGTTTGAGATACAAGTTTGAAGTTGGGCTTTTTAGGTGTTATTTCTCCAATTTATGCTTTGGCCACAAATACAGGTATAGGATGAGTCAACAACATTATTTGGGTATGAGATAACAGAATACAAACTTTTAAAAATGAGATTTTCACAGGACATTTACTAGGTGTAAGCCCTTAGATCACAGTATCTACTAAGCTAACATATGGAATTGTTTTAAGATGGTCATACAATGGATAATTTATACATTTGATTTTGAATTTTAGGACCCTTGTAGATAAAAAAAATATAGATATATTTGATGAAATATTGAATTTAGCCTTTACTGCTATACACCATAGCAACACACCAAATAACACATTTTTACATAGCAAAGCAGACAGCCCAAAAATGTATCATAAGGATTAGTGTCTGTCTTATATCTGGGAAGAATTTTTTTTCTACCCATGTTTGGTCATTTTACTCGTGGCACGTTTTATCCCCTATGCACGTTATGTTTTTACAGCCCGGTACCGGGTTACCTTCAGACGACTCCTCTGTGTGCTTCATAAAGATAAAACAACTGACACCTTCGTATTCGTGAGAGTCTCCCCTTTCATTAGTGCCGACTTATTAATTTTTAGCTTAAACGGTTCGGTTTGGACAGACAGTTTTGTGAGAATACCTCTTCGAAATTAGTGCATCCACGGCAGAGCATTCAAACGACTGCCTTAAGGCTTGTGGATACCGTAGACCAAAACAAACAACACTGTCGTGTTCGTGAGTCTCATCTTTCAATGGTGGTGATTTCGTGACGGATCCTCTCGTGTAGAAAACACAGCTTTCACAAGAACCACGTTATGGAATAGGCTTTATATCGGCGGAAAGGGGGTATTGAGCTGCAGCCACTGCAAGAAACTGTAAAAATCTAGCATAAACACACAGAGAGCTATTCTATATTCGAAATGACATCTCCATGTGACGTGTGGGCGTGTCAATCAACTTTAGTATTTTTTTATCTGTTTTATCCACTCATGCAGTCTCCTTTTAATCTGCATCTAATGGTGTCATGGGCAGGATCACAAGCATAATGATGTCTAGAGTCAATGACAAAGAGACACTTGTTCCTCAACAGAGTGCAGATCTTCCTTCCTTCTCTGCATCTCAGTCGCATTGTTTGTATTGTTAATGGGGCTTTAATTGTGTTGCTGAGAGCTCTGCAATATCGTAGAGTTTGGGATTTGTTACCCGTGACCTTCCAAGCATTGCCTCTAAAACCATTTGTGCAATGGCATAGTGTTTCCAATTCCAGGATCTAGTTCTTTTGGTGTGGGCTGACTACTCCCTTTTGTGTGTCAGCGGATTTAATGAGTTAGTACTGTAACCTTCAGTGTATTATTGGTTTACTGGGCACCGCAATGACCCAGAGGAGTTAATTATGTAAGATATAATCAACAAGGGGCTGTAAGAATGAACTTCAAAGTCATTGAATTATACTGTGCATTATAACGAAATAATGCACACTCTAGAATACCCTTTAAGCCAATCAGAAACGAGTATTCAACAATGCCATGGTATAACTATCAATAATGACCATTTTCTTTTTTTTACGGAGGTGTCTTCAAGCCTCCTTTGTTTGAGCTGTGTAAACATATGTACTCTACTCTGGTACCAGGTCTGTATGTGCTTTAGCTAACTTCTCTCTTCACACTATCATTTTTAAAGACATGCTCCAGAACTTTGGCGACTAGTAAGTATTTTTCAAACCTCACGCTTTGGGCTGGATGTGTCAGTGTGTAGTTTATACATGCATATTTACTGTATTATCTCAATTAGCCATGAAATCCCTAGTTTGAAAGCAACTTTTTACTGGAAGCTGTGCTACGCCATTTTCCCTACATTTTCCCCCACATGGGCCAGCCCCCTAGCAATTCAAGTTCAAGCCAATGTGCTTCAGCCCTTGGCCATTTGAGTGACAGCTAGCAAGATGCACACACAGTAGGGAGAGAGCAATAACGTAGCGCACATAAACTACACATCTCATTCCAAAATCATAAACATAAATATGGAGTTGGTCCCCCCTTTGCTGCTATAACAGCCTCCTCTCTTCTGAGAAGGCTTTCCACTAGATGTTGGAACTATGCGTTGGGGACTTGCTTCCTTTCAGCCACAAGAGCATTGTGAGGTCGGGCACGGATGTTGGGCGATTAGGCCTGGCTCGCAGTCGGCTTTCCAATTCATTCCAAAGGTGTTCGATTGGGCAGAGGTGAGGGATATGTGCAGGCCAGTTCTTACACACCATTCATGACAAACCATTTCTGTATGGACCTCACTTTATGCATGGGGGCATTGTCATGCTGAAACAGGAAAGGGATTCCCTTCACTGGAACAAAGAGGCCTAGCCCGGACCATGGAAAAACAGCCCCGGACCATTATTCCTCCTCCACCAAACTTTACAGTTGGCACTATGCATTGGGGCAGGCAGCGTTCTCCTGGCATATGCTAAACCTAGATTCGTCCGTCTGACTGCCAGATGGTGAAGCGTGATTCATCACTCCAGAGAACGCATTTCCACTGTTCCAGAGTCCAATGGAGACGAGGTTTACACCACTCCAGCCGACGCTTGGCATTGCACATGGTGATCTTAGGCTTGTAAACGGCTGCTCGGCCATGGAAACCCATTTCACGAAGCTCCGGATGAACAGTTCTTGTGCTGTCGTTGCTTCCAGAGGTTGCAACCGAGGACAGACGATTTTACATGCTACGTGCTTCAGCAGTCCCATTCTGTGACCTTATGTGGCCTACCACTTCACGGCTGAGCCGTTGTTGCTCCTAGAGGTTTCTACTTCACAGTAACAGCATTTACAGTTGACCAGGGCAGCTCTAGCAGTGCAGAAATTTGACAAACTGACTTGACGGTGCCACGTTGAAAGTCACTGTGCTCTTCAGTAAGGCCTTTCTACTGCCAATGTTTGTCTATGGAGATTGCATGGCTGTGTGCTCGATTTTATACACCTGTCAGCAACGGGTGTGGTTGAAATAGACTAATCTACTAATTTGAAGCGGTGTCCACATACTCTTGTATGTATAGTGTATCAGCACATACACTGCCCTCCTGAATTATTGGCACGCTGGGTAAATATGAACAAAAGCTTGATCTATGTTCATCAGCTTGATCTTACACTCAAAATATCATATGAATCTTTAATTTAGTTACATTTTTCAAATAAAATCGTCATTAAGAAATAATTATTTGGTTCAAAAACATGCATGTCACAATTATTGGCACCCCTGCATTTAGGACTTTGTGCACCCTCCCTTTGCCGAGATAAAAGCTCTGAGTCGTCTCCTATAATGTTTGATGAGGTGGCAGAACACATAGGAAGGGATTTGAGACCATTCCTCCATAAAACTTTCCAGATCCTTCAGAGTCCGTGGTCCTCCACTCCAAACGTTTTCAATGGGGTTTAGGTCAGGGGACTTGGATGGCCAGTGCAAAAGCTTGATTCTATGGCCTTAGTGTTTCAACTCTTTAGAGTCTGCCACCCCTGTTACTCCTCTCTGAATCCAAATCAAAGTTCAAGCAGAGAGTTCACCAGGAGACATCTTTGGAATCGATCGTCTTCACATTTCTTATAAGTCAATTCATATCGCAGATTTGATTGAGCCCTTGTTGAATAGTAGTTTGCTGTAGGTTAGGCAAAGTGACCACAAGATGTTCCAAAAGAGAACGGACCAACTTTACTTAGCCTCCAGGTGCCTTTTTTCAAATCCATGTGTAACCCCTCAAGCATCAATGGTATGGGTTTGTTGATCCCTATGTAGTGAGTACGGTAAATGCCATTTCAGACGCAGCCTTAGTCTTGGCATGTTAGCTTGTCTGTATTCATAAGTGTGTCACCACCACCTCCAGCAATGTACAACCTTTCTGTTGCGCTGTGATTAGAGATTTGACTTGTTAGCCGTCGGTCGGGTCAGTTTGCCACAGCCAGCTCCATGCAGAGATGGCCCATATTCAACTCTCTCCACTAACCTTCAGGAGTTACAGATGAAAACCGCAAAATAAATCACAAACCAAAACTGAAATGGCTGAAATGTTTCCCCATACAAAACTAACAAATGGAGGCAGACAAAATTGCTTCTTCTTTGTGTGTGTGTGTAATTAACACGGAGTGTACAAAACATTAAGAGCACCTTCCAGATATTGAGTTTCTTTGAGACCCTAATTTACAAGCACACAATAGGCAAGCACAGACAAACATAAATATACACATAAAAATACACATTAAGATACAAAACACATTAAAATAAAACAAACACATTCTTTAATTTAAAAAGCCTCTGTTATCTGTATGAGGGGACACCAACGTATCCAATTGAAACGTCCTCTGAAGATAATTCCAAACGTAGACACCCAAGTAGTCTCCAGAGTTAACCAACCCTGTGATCGGCTTTAATAACTTGTCATTTTAAGTCTTAACTGGGAAGTTAGGTAAGTCGGAAGCTTGTGGAGCAGGGCTTTGTAAACAAAAAGAGCGTAATGAGGATCTACGTGACTTCAAAGAGGTCCAGCCAACCTTTTGGTAAAGAATGCAGTGATGTGTAATAAATCTGTCTCCTGTGATAAAACAACGGGCGCTATGATAAACGGCATCCGGAGGTTTAAGAGTAGTGGCAGCTGCACTTTGATAAATAGTGTCACCATAATCAAGAACGGGTAGAAAGGTTGACTGCACAATCTGCTTCCCGTTGACTAGAGAGGCTAGATCTGTTTCTGTAAAAAAAGCCCACTTTAAATCTTAGCTTCCTAAAAAGCTCATTCGTATGTTTTTTAAACATTCAGTTATTGTCAATCCAAATACCAAGGTATTTGCATGCAAGAAAATGCTCGATTATAGAACCATCTGAGAAAATCTTACGAGAACTTTGAAAACAACATGTATTTAGTTTTGCCTGTATTATCTGTCACTAAAATAATCATGAAACGAAGAGCAGATGTCAGAGCCCAGGCCAATCGAGGACAACTTGTTCAATAAAATAGCATGATCAAATGCTTTTGACATGTCCACAATTCATTTTAGCGTCTACATATATCATTAACATCTAATGTGGTTGCTGTGATAGTGCTGTGCCCTGGCCTAAACCCAGATCGATTTGTATTCAAAATACCATGCTCAATCTGCAAAATTTCTGAATCAGAGTTTAGCCCACTTTTGGAGATAGTAGGGTTAGACGCTCTTTCAAACAAATTGCCCGTTTAAATAAAGTCATGTATAAATGCATCAATGACAGAATTTTGGTCCGTAATGGGGCCATATTCTTAATTAATTTGCTTGGGGCAGAGAGGAGGAAGTGCAACCCTTCAGAGATTTGAGTTTTCCAGAATTTTGGTGGGTTTCACTTACAATCAGAATGAGTGGTTACATAATAATTAGATGTATGCCTTTTTGATTAGTTTTACAAGATTACCAATCTGGGCAAATTATCAGCCAATTGTGTGACAGAACACTGTGTTTCGTTCCTTACATGAATGACATTTATGACAGTGTTATTTGTAATTATTAAGCATTTAACAATTACATTAGAATATTGAAAATAAACCCTGTACCATTCCTGGATCTCGGAGAGCTCGGAAAATGTGCTGTAAGTGTTACTATGCCTGCGATACATTTCATTATGTTTCACCGTGAAAACGGCTCTCATGGGCACACAAATCCAAAAGAATGTAGGCCTATGCCATTGCAAAATGTAATGTTTCTAACCATAAGAGTCAACTATAGGCCTACTGGCATTAATGTTGGATGGATTGGATGCGCATTTGGTGTCTAGCTGTAGGCTAGTTCATTTAATTTCTTGGGTATAGGAACAATGGTGGACATCTTGAAGCAAGAGGGGACAGCAGACTGGGATAGGGAGATATTGAATATGTCCGTAAACACTCCAACCAGCTGGTCTGCTCATGCTCTGAGGATGCGGCTAGGGATGCCATCCGGGCCGGCTACCTTTCGAGGGTAAACACGCTTAAATGTCTTAATCACGTCAGCCTATTGAGAACAAGAGCCCACAGTCCTTAGGAACGGGCTGCGTCGGTGTCACTATGTTGTCCACAAAGAGGGTGAAGGTGTTTAGCTTGTCCGGTAGCAAGGCGTCAATGTCCGCGACGTGGCTGGTTTTCCCTTTGTAATCAGTGATTGTCTGGAGTCCCTGCCACATACGTCTCGTGTCTGAGCCGTTAAATTGCAACTCCACTTTGTCTGGGTACTGACATTTTGGCTTATTTATTGCCTTATGGAGGGCATAACAGAACTGTTTGTATTTTACCTTATTCCCATTCACCTTGACGTGGTTAAGTGCGGTGGTCGCATTTTCAGTTTTGTGCAAATGCTGCCATCTATCCACAGTTTCTGGTTAGGGTCGGTTTTAATAGTCACAGTGGGAACAACATCTCCTATACACTTCCTGATGAACTCAGTCACTGTGTCAATGTATACGTCAATGTTATTGTCAGAGGCAACCCGGAACATATCCCAGCCCGCGTGATCAAAATAATCTTGAAACATTCATTCAGATTGGTCAGACCAGCATTGAATAGACCTTAGTACATGTACTTCCTGTAGGCTGGACAATTAGAATGAGTCAAAATTCACCCAAGGCTGAAAAATGGCTAAAGAACTTTGGCTGAGCTGCAACACTAGAGCGAGGCCACAGCAAATGAATTGAAACAAACCTTCGCAGAGCCTCTTCTGGCTCGTGTGAAGCTTAGAATTCAATTTCCCCTGAATGGCACCAAAAAAAAATATCCCTTTTTATTTTACCACTAAAATCTGTTCTTAGGAAGAAACTGAAAAAAACGTGTGTGTAAAAAGTAAACATCCGCACCTCGATGGTGTCAACTGTGCTTATGTGGAAGTAGGGAAAAAATGTAAACTTCTGACTATTTCTGGTCTAGTGATCGATGACAACCGAGCTCGCTGCCCAGACTTGCAGTGCATTCGGGGAAGTATTCAGATCCCTTGACTTTTCCACATTTTTTTTACATTACAACCTTATTCTGAAATTGATCTGTCTACAGACAATACCCCATAATGACAAATCAAAAAGACATAGACATTTTTGCAAATGTATTACAAAATAAAAAACTGAAATATGACAGATGGTTGAGGCCCTTTCTTCTTTAAGTTTGCTGCCCTATCATCACCAAGCCTATCTCTGACCATTTTAACCTGTCTCTCCTCTCTGGGGAGGTTCCCATTGCTTGTAAGGCAGCCACAGTGAGTCTTTTATTTAAAGGGGGAGTTAGCTGATCCTAATTTTCTATTTTGCCCTGTTTATCAAAAGTGTTGGAAAAACTTGTCAATAATCAACTGACTGTCTTTCTTGATGTCTAGTATTCTTTCTGGTATGCAATCTGGTTTCCGCTCAGGTTATGGTTGTGTCACTGCAAACTTAAAGGTCCTCAATGATGTCACCATTGCCCTTGACTCTAAGCAATGTTGTGCTGCTATTCTTATTGACTTGGCCAAAGATTTTGATACGGTAGACCATTCCATTCTTGTGGGCCAGCAAAGGAGTATTGGTGTCTCTGAGGGGTCTTTAGCCTGGTTTGCTAACTACCTCTCTCAAAGAGTGCAGTGTATAAAGTCAGAACATCTGCTGTCTCAATCCTAGGCCCCACGCTCTTCTCAATTTGCATCAGCAACATAGCTCAGGCAGTAGGAAGCTGTCTCATCCATTTATATGTAGATGATACAGTCTTATAATCAGCTGGCTCCTCCCTGGATTTTGTGTTAAACGCTCTACAACAAAGCTTTCTTAGTGTCCAACAAGCTTTCTCTGCCCTTAACCTTGTTCTGAATACCTTCAAAACAAAGGCCATGTGGTTTGGTAAGAAGAATGCCCCTCTCCCCACCAGTGTGATTACTACCTCTGAGGGTTTAGAGCTTGAGGTAGTCACCTCATACAAGGACTTGGGAGTATGGCTAGATGGTACACTGTCCTTCTCTCAGCACATATCAAAGCTGCAGGCTAAAGTTAAATCTAGACTTGGTTTCCTCTATCGTAATCGCTCCTCTTTCACCCCAGCTGCCAAACTAACCCTGATTCAGATGACCATCCTACCCATGCTAGATTATGGAGAGGTAATTTATAGATCGGCTGGTAAGGGTGCTCTCGAGCGGCTAGATGTTCTTTACCATTTGGCCATCAGATTTTCCACAAATGCTCCTTTTAGGACACATCTCTGCACTCTATACTCCTCTGTAAACTGGTCATCTCTGTACACCTGTCGCAAGATCCACTGGTTGATGCTTATTTATAAAACCCACTTAGGCCTCGCTCCCCCCTCTCTGAGATATTTACTGCACCCCTCATCCTCCACATACAACACTCGTTCTGCCAGTCAGATTCTGTTAAAGGTCCCTAATGCACACACATCCCTGGGTCACTCGTCTTTTCAGTTCGCTGCAGCTAGCAACTGGAACGAGCTGTAACAAACACTCAAACTGGACAGTTTTATCTCAATCTCTTCATTCAGACTCAATCATGGATATTCTTACTGACACTTGTGGCTGCTTCGTGTGATGTATTGTTGTCTCTACCTTCTTGCCCTTTGTGCTGTTGTCTGTGCCCAATAATGTTTGTACCATGTTTTGTGCTGCTACCATGTTGTGCTGCTACCATGTTGTGCTGCTGCCATGTTGTGTTGCTACCATGTTGTTGCTGCCATGCCATGTTGTCTTATGTCTCTCTTTATGTAGTTTTGTGGTGCCTCTCTTGTCGTGATGTGTATTTCGTCCAATATTAGTTTTTTATATATATCTCAACTACCTCGTACCCCTGCACATTGACTCATTACCAGTACTCCGGTATTTTTCATACTTTTTAACTCTGCATTGTTGGGGAAGGGCTCATAAGTAAGCATTTCACTGCAGCGTCTGCCTGTTGTATACGGCACATTTGACAAGTAAATTAAATTGATTTCACAACTGGACGGTTTTTGTGTTTAGGAACATACTGTACTCTGTAAAAAAGTATGTTGACGTGCCTTCAAATGTGTGGATTTTGCTGACAGGTGTATAAAATCGAGCACATAGCCATATAATCTCCATAGACAAACATTGGCAGTAGAATGGGCTGTACTGAAGAGCTCAGTGACATTCCCCGGTCAACTGTAAGTGCTGTTATTGTGAAATGGAAACGTCTAGGCTCACAGAAAAGGGCCGCTGATGTGCGTAGTGCGTAAAATATGTTTGTCCTCAGTTGCATCACTCACTACCGAGTTCCAAACTGCCTCTGGAAACAATGTCAGCACAATAACTGTTCCTCTGGAGGACTGGAAACGAATCTGGGTTTGGCGGATGCCAGGAGCGAGGTCCATAAAGAAATGGTTTGTCGAGATTGCTGTGGAAGAACTTGACTGGCCTGCACAGACACCTAACCTCAACTCCATCGAACACCTTTGGGATGAATTGGAACGCCGACTGCGTTTTTATTGAAAATGAAATACATAGATATATAATTTACGTAAGTATTCACACCACTGAGTCAATACTTTGTAGAAGCACCTTTTGGCAACCAATTATAGCTGTGAGTCTTTCTGGGTAAGTCTCTAAGAGCTTTCCACACCTGGATTGTGTAACATTTGCCTATTATTCTTTTCAAAATTATTCAAGATCTGTCAAATTGGTTGTTAATCATTGGTAGACAACCATTTTCAGGTGTTGCCATAGATTTTCAAGTAGATTTAAGTCAAAACTGTAACTCTGCCAATCGGGAACATTCACTGTCTTTTTGGTAAGCAACTCCAGTGTAGATTTGGCCTTGTGTTTTAGGTTATTGTCCTGCTGAAAGGTGAATTAATCTCCCAGTGTCTGGTGGAAAGCAGATTGAACCTGGTTTTCCTCTAGAATTTTGCCCGTGCTTAGCTCCATTCTGTTTCTTTTTTTATCCTGAAAAACTCCCTCATCCTTAATGATTACAAGCACACCCCATAACATGATGCGACCACCACTATGCTTGAAAATATGGAGAGTGATACTCAGTAATGTGTTGTATCGGATTTGTATTCAGGATAAAAAGTGACTTGCTTTGACAGCTTTTTTTGCAGTATTACTTTAGTGCCTTGTTATATAGGTTAGTATTGTGGACTAACTAAAATGTTGTTAATCCATATCAAAGCCATTAAACTCTGTAAATGTTTTAAAGTCACCATTGGCCACGTGGTGACATCCCTGAGCGGTTTCCTTCCCCTCCGACAACTGAGTTAGGAAGGACGCCTGTATCTTTGTAGTGACAGAGTGTATTGATACACCATCTACAGTGTAATTAATAACTTCACCATGTTCACAGGGAACAGCGCACTCCGGTAAGACGAGGGGGGGACGGTCTGTGCATATTTGTAAACAACAGTTGGTGCACAAAATCTAAGGAAGTCTCTAGATTTTGCTCGCCTGAAGTAGTATATTGTGATAAGTTGCAGGCCACACTACTTGCCTAGAGAGTTTTCAGCTATACTTTTCGTGGCTGTTTATTTACCACCACAGACAGATGCTGGCACTAAGACCGCACTCAGTCAGCTGTATAAGGAAATAAGCAAACAGGAAGCCACTCAACCAGAGGCGGCACTCTTAGTGGCCAGAGACTTTAATGCAGGGAAACTTAAATCAGTTCTACCAAATTTCCATCAACATGTTAAATGTGCAACCAGAGGGGGAAAAAATCTAGATCACCTGTACTCCACACACAGAGACGCGTATAAAGCTCTCCCTCGCCCTCCATTTGATAAATCCGACCGCAACTCTATCCTCCTGATTCCTGCTTACAAGCTAAAATTAAAGCAGGAAGCATCAGTGACTCGGTCTATAAAAAAGTGGTCAGATGAAGCAGATGGTAAACTACAGGACTGTTTTGCTATCACAGACTGGAACATGTTCTGAGATTCTTCCGATGATATTGAGGAGTACACCACATCAGTCACTGGCTTTATCAATAAGTGCATCGAGGACGTCGTCCCCACAGTGACTGTACGTACATACCCCAACCAGAAGCCATGGATTACAGGCAACATTCGCACTGAATTAAAGGGTAGAGCTGCCGCTTTCAAGGTGCAGGACTCTAACCCGGAAGCTTACAAGAAATCCTGCTATGCCCTGCGACGAACCATCAAACAGGCAAAGCGTCAATACAGGGCTAAGATTGAATCATACTTATGTGGCAGGGCTTGCAAACTATTACAGACTACAAAGGGAAGCACAGCCGCGAGCTGCCCAGTGACACGAGCCTACCAGACAAGCTAAATCACTCAAATGCTCGATTCGAGGCAAGCAACACTGAGGCATGCATGAGAGCATCAGCTGTTCTGGACGACTGTGTGATCACGCTCCCCGTAGCCGACGTAAGACCTTTAAACAGGTCAACATACAAAAGGCTGCGGGGCCAGACGGATTACCAGGATGTGTCCTCCGGGCATGTGCTGACCAACTGGCAGGTGTCTTCACTGACATTTTCAACATGTCCCTGATTGAGTCTGTAATGCCAACATGTTTCAAGCAGACCACCATAGTCCCTGTGCCTAAGAACACAAAGGCAACCTGCCTACATGACTACAGACCCACAGCACTCACGTCCGTAGCCATGAAGTGCTTTGAAAGTTTGGTAATGGCCCACATAAACACCATTATCCCAGAAACTCTAGACCCACTCCAATTCGCATACCACCCAAACAGATCCACTGATGATGCAATCTCCATTGCACTCCACACTGCCCTTTCCCACCTGGACAAAAGGAACACTTATGTGAGAATGCTATTCATTGACTACAGCTCAGCGTTCAACACCATAGTACCCTCAAAGCTCATCACTAAGCTAAGGATCCTGGGACTAAACGCCTCCCTCTGCAACTGGATCCTGGACTTCCTGACGGGCTGCCCCCAGGTGGTGATGGTAGGTAGCAACACATCTGCCACACTGATCCTCAACACTGTAGCTCCACAGGGGTGCGTGCTCAGTCCCCTCCTGTACTCCCTGTTCACCCATGACTGCATGGCCAGGCACAACTCCGACACTATCATTAAGTTTGCAAACAACACAACAGTGGTAGGCCTGATCACCAACAACCGCGAGACAGCCTATAGGGAGGAGGTCAGAGACCTGGCCAGGTGGTGCCAGAATAACAACCTATCCCTCAACGTAACCAAGACTAAGGAGATGATTGTGGACTACAGGAAAAGGAGGACCGAGCACGCCCCCATTCTCATCGACGGGGCTGTAGTGGAACAGGTTGAGAGCTTCAAGTTCCTTGGTGTCCACATCAACAACAAACTAGAATGGTCCAAACACACCAAGACAGTCGTGAAGAGGGCACGACAAAGCCTATTCCCCCTCAGAAACTAAAAATATTTGGCATGGGTCCTGAGATGCTCATAAGGTTCTACAGCTGCAACATCGAGAGCATCCTGACTGGTTGCATCACTCCCTGGTACAGCAATTGCTCGGCCTCTGACCGCAAGGCACTACAGAGGGTAGTGCATACTGCCCAGTACATCACTGGGGCTAAGCTGCCTGCCATCCAGGACCTCTACACCAGGCGGTGTCAGAGGAAGGCCCTAAGAATTGTCAAAGACCCCAGCCACCCCAGTCATAGACTGTTCTCTCTACTACCGCATGGCAAGCGGTACCGGAGTGCCAAGTCTAGGACAAAAAGGCTTCTCAACAGTTTTTACCCCCAAGCCATAAGACTCCTCAACAGGTTATCAAATGGCTACCCGGACTATTTGCATTGTGTCCCCCCCCCCCAACCCCTCTTTTTACGCTGCTGCTACTCTCTGTTTATCATATAAGCATAGTCACTTTAACTATACATTCATGTACATACATCCTCAATTGGGCCGACTAACCGGTGTCTGTATGTAGCCTCGCTACTTCTATAGCCTCGCTACTGTATATTGCCTGTCTTTTTACTGTTGTTTTATTTCTTTACTTACCTATTGTTCACCTAACACATTTTTTGCACTATTGGTTAGAGCCTGTAAGTAAGCATTTCACTGTAAGGTCTACACCTGTTGTTTTCGGCGCACGTGACAAATAAACTTTGATTTGATATTGAATGTCTGCTTTTTTTAAATCTACCAATCGGTGCACTTCTTTGCGAGGCGTTGGAAAACCTCCCTGGTCTTTATGGTTGAATCTGTGTTTGAAATTCACTTTTTGATAATTGTATGTGCGGGGTACAGAGATATGAGGTAGTTATTCAAAAATCATGTTAAACATTGTTATTGCACACAGAATGTGTCCATGCAACTTATTATGTGACTTGTTAAGCACATTTTTACTCCTGAACTTATTTCAGTTTTCCATTATTTATTCATTTGTAAAAATGCCGAAAAACATAATTTGACTTTGACATTATGGGTTATTGTTTGTAGGCCAGTGACAAAAAATCTCAATTTAATCCATTTTAAATGTAGGCTGTAACACAACAAAATGTGGAAAAGGTCAAGGGGCATGAATACCTTCTGAAGGCACTATAAATACTAATGGTAATGGCAATCAATAATCAATGGACAGCAGCATATTGGAGTAATAAATCTAATCAATAGTAGCATCAACATAGGTTGTGTCTGAGTGGGTAGAGACCTGTGGATGGGCATTAAGTCAGTATAGATAGTCTGTGGGAGAGCAGTAGTTGTTATGGATTTAACTGTCTTATGGCCAGGGGATAGAATATACGTCCTGGATGGCTGGAAGTTTGCTCCCAGTGAAGCGTTGGGCCTTACTCATCACCCTCTGTAGGGCCTTCCACTCGCGGGCGGTACAGTTGCCATACCAAGCGGTAACACAACCAGTCAGGATTCTCTCAATGATGCAGCTGTTCCTGTTGACGCGCTCCACCCCCCTGTAGACTGTTTCTCCGTCGTGTTGTCAGCAAACTTGTTGATGGACATAGCAGTTGTCACAAAGTGCTATACAGATACCCAACGTAAAATTCCAAAAAGCAAGCAATGCCGATGCAGAAGCACAGTGGCTAGGAGGAACCTGAGAGGAACCTGAGAGGAACCAGGCTCCGAGGGGTGGGTAGTCGTCTTCTGGCTGTGCCTGGTGGAGATTATAAGAATACATGGCCATTAAGGCTAGATCGTTCTTCAATATGCTCAAACGTTAATAGAAACTGAGAGAGAGACTGAGAGAGAGAGAGTGAAACGGCTGTTCCTGGACAAAGTAGCACATCCGACGAAACAGGTCATGTGTCCATAGCCGCATGCAGAACATTTGATGCCCTCTCAAGTCCAAATTGAAGTCCCTCTACCTTTTCTAAAAAACAAAGGGATATTATTTCAGGTTCGGGGTGTTCTAAATATCCTTGGAAAGGGGCATGCAGCATGGAGCATGTAAACTATTACCTGGTAGCAATGGAAACCATTTCATCTGAAGGGTTCCCATTCAAACCACCTTCAAATGATTTTAGTTACTCCAACAACCATAATGAAAAGACTAAATTAACCATACCAGCTATACCAGCGTGTTTCACTCGAGCTGGGTAAGTGGAGGTAATCAGCAGCCAATCACCCGAGAGCATAGGAACATACTGTACTCAGTCATAACAAATGGGAGAGATGAGGCAAAGGCCCTGCTCCTTATAAACATTATGAGACGCTGAGATAATCGTATAGGCTCAGCAGTAAGGCTTCCTTAGCCACACACTGCATTAGCCTCAGCCTAATCTGACAGCTTCCCTGTCATCTGCCATCACTCCGCTCCCTCTCTCTTCACAAGGGCCAAGAGGAGTGATTATTCAGTATTGGACAGAGTTAGTGTTCTAGTGTTAGGTTCTAAATGAACCTATTAAAACACACGGACGCTTAATAAAGCTCAAACCAAGTTAATTCACCCATTGGGTCGATACAGCTGCATGAGACAAACATATTCACACAAGCACTGATATTTAACCCTTTCTCCTATGCTGAGTCTACGACACATCTGAACAGCCAATGCATCTCTGTTGCTAGACAGAACCTTAGCGATATCTGTTCTTCCTCACTTCATCTGACCTGACCTCTGCCCCGAAGTGCTCACTCCTCCCCAACTCACGGCTGTCATGTTGACTTGTACCAGACTGTGCCTCTTCTCCCAAAGGATCCCTTGATGGCTAACAGTAACATATCCGGACAGAATGTAAACGTTATACATTCCCCTCTCTCCCTCAGTGACACGAATTAAATATTATGTCATATTCTCAGAATCCAACACTAGAAATCACATATTTATTTATTGGAATATGCATTGAAGTCCAATTAAACACTTGTATTGTGGATCATCCGTGAAGAGATGTGTGTTTGTGTTTCTCCCCTTTATCCTTCCCAGGAGTCAATCAAATCTGTATACGGCTCTTAAACGCACTACAGTGTGTGCCCCAAATGCCACCCTATTCCCTTTATAATGCAGACTCTGTAATTATCTGCTGTTCACTAGTCCCAGGCTGCGGATTGGCGTGTCTGCACTGACCCTCAATGCCTCCAACGATTAACTCTTTGTTTGCCCGGGTTAATTTGTATATGAATTGTCTCACTACGAGAAGCTTGCCCTGGCCTAGTTTTCTGCAAGGATAGACAGATGTGTACACGAGGAGTGATGGCTTGGTTTCAAGGCTCTGTTGAGCAGGGATTTGTCTTCAACAAACCCAAGAGAACCCATTCAGGTCCATGGTTGAGATAGACATTCAATGGGTTCATTTTTTGGTAGAGGGGATTGTTGCTCGAATCAGCTGTAGGATGTCCTCAAGTAGTGAAGTTGAACAAGATGTCCATTTAAATGTCATGCTTACAACATATGCCTTTTGGATTCTTAGTAGTAGGAGATGGTATCACATTTTTATACCGTCAGACTTGGGATTCGAACCTGCTGCCCTCTTGCACTCCTGCGTCCCAGTTGCACATCTGTCTCTAATCTAAGCCACCTGCCATCCATTGTAGGACATAGTTGTATGTTCTACTTAGCCCATTTTGACCCGATTTATCCTGATTGCTCTGTGATTCATAAGCTTTCACCAATCATATCAAACCAAATGCGTTCCCACTCACTGACCTCTGCGTAATTGGTTAATTTGAGCTATTTGATAGACTCACATCTTCCAAAGATATCATTTTCATTCTGTGTGTGCGAACGTGTGACATGCGTACGAAAAGAGGTAGGGGGGATGCTTAGAACATTGAAGTGAGCACGCTGAGGCATGACTACTATTTAAATGAATGTCCTTTTTCTTTTTGGACATTTATTCTTGGAGCAGAGAATAGAGTCCCACAATTGCTGACAGAGCACCAAACAGAGACGTCACTGCGTTCAGTTAATTTCAAACCACTGCAGAGAGAGCAACCCCCCACAAACATACAGTGCCGTGAAAAAGTATTTGCTCCTTTTCAGATTTTCTCTTTTTTGAGATCTTCAACCAAAACCTAATATTAGATAAAGGGAACCTGAGTTTACAAATAACGAAAAAAGGGCAATTATTTATTTATTTATCAAAGTTATGCAACACCCAATTCCGCTGTGTGAAAAAGTAATTGCCCACTTACACTCTAACTGGTTGTGCCAGCTTTAGCTGCAAAGACTCCAACCAAACTCTTCCTGTAGTTGTTGATCAGTCTCTCACATCGCTGTGGAGGAATTTTGGCCCTCTCTTGCATGCAGAGCTACTTTCACTCAGCAACATTTGTGGATTTTCAAGCATGAACTAATCGTTTCAAGTCCTGCCACAACATCTCAAATGGGATTAGGTATGGACTTTGACTAGGCCATTCCAAAACGTATTTTTTTTTCTCCTTTTAACCATTTTTATGTAGATTCGATTGCATGTTTTGGATCATTGTATTTGTATTTGTATTTATCATGGATCCCCATTAGCTGCTGCCAAGTCAGCAGCTACTCTTCCTGGGGTCCAGCAAAATTTATTCAGTTTATACAATATTAAAAACATTACAATACATTCACAAACTGTGTGTCCTCAGGCCCCTACTTCACCACTACCATATATATACAGTACAAAATCCATGTGTACTTATGTGTATAGTGTGTATGCAGTCGTGTGTGTGTGTGTGTGTATGCATGTGTCTGTGCCTATGTTTGTGTTGCTTCACAGTCACCGCTGTTCCATAAGGTGTTTATCTATTTTTTAAATCTAATGTTACTGCTTGCATGAGTTACTTGATGTGGAATAGAGTTCCATGTAGTCATGGCTCTATTTAGTACTGTGCACGTTCCATAATCTGTTCTGGACTTGGGGACTGTGAAGAGACCCTTTGTGGCATGTCTTGTGGGGTATGCATGGGTGTCTGAGCTGTGCACCAGTAGTTCAAACAGACATGTATTCAACATGTCAATACCTCTCATAAATACAAGCAGTGATGAAGTCAATCTCTCCTCCGCTTTGAGCCAGGAGAGATTGACTTGCATATTATTCATATTAGCTCTCTGTGTACATCCAAGGGCCAGCCGTGCTGCCCTGTTCTGAACCAATTGCAATTTTCCAAGTCCTTTTTTGTGGCACCTGATCACACGACTGAACAGTAGTCCAGGTGTGACAAAACTAGGGCCTGTAGGACCTGCCTTGTTGACAGTGCTGTCAAGGAGGTAGAGCAGTGCCTTACCATGGACATACTTCTCCCCATTTTAGCTACTGTTGTATCAATATGTTTTGACCATGACAGTTAAAATCCAGGCTAACTCCAAGCAGTTTAGTCATATCAACTTGCTCAATTTCCACATGATTTATTGCAAGATTTAGTTGAGGTTTAGGGTTTAGTGAATGATTTGTCCCAAATACAATGCTTTTAGTTTTAGAAATATTTAGGATTTACTTATTCCTTGCCACTCACTCTGGACCACACTTTTAATATAGGCCAGCCCTGTTGTAACCTCATATCCCAGCGATAATTCCTTGTATTACAGCTGGGAAGAAAATACTTCAATTTGCTCAACTTGCCATTGGCTCAACCATTAGCTAAACTTAACCCAAGACAAACATTTGGACTATATTAGCCCACATAGCTACAAGGATGCACTTTCATTCTAGGTTTAGGACCTCATATTGAAGTTTATAGAGACCCCAAATGATGTATAGAACAATCTTAAATGACCAACTTTGGTTTAGATACAAGCATCATGAAACCTTTAACACAATACATTTATTTGACTTGGTGAAAATCATAATTTTGGACCTAACTTGCTTACTACTTTCCGTGTGGTTTCTTCCTTCACAGACTCCATGAAATGATGACCTCTTCCTAAAACTTAGGCCAACTTATTAATTTGGGGTTTCTTAAAAACAAGGGTGGCTCAACTTACCCCTTTGGCTCAATTTACCCCACTCTCTCCTACAATGACGAGCAGAGAGGAAAGTGAATGTATCACTATACCTGAACTGAGTCAAATGACAGTAAGGTACTATGTTACACTGCAGCATAAAGCTGCATTGGAGATGGTGAGAATGGATATGAGTTGGTGGGTTTGAGGGGGCTTCGACAGAGATATATTCAGAGATGGAATATAATTTCTAAAGCGCAATTGTATTGGAACCACAGCTGTGGCATGGATCATGGATGGGGGCTGCCCTCTCGTTCCCCCTGGGGCTGTCCATGGCTCGCTCCCGTCAGGACGTAATGGAGATGGATGAGCAGGGCACTGGGAGCTGGGCAGGCTGGAAAATGGGAGCGAACGGAACGAGGGAGAGAGGCCCTGTTTATCCTGTCACTGAGGAGGAGAGGAGAGCTGGGGTGTGACAGCTGGATTAGGCCTACAGGGAGAGATAGCTGTGTGTTTCACCCTCTCACTCCCCTCCATCGCTTGCTCACTCCCTCCCTCCTTCCATCCCCTCACCACCATTCCATATCTCACACACTGTGAGCAAGCTGGCTAGAGCTGGGCAGGCTTGTCACTGAATGTTGGCAGGAGTATTGAAACGGTAAGGACTTCGAATAGAGTCCAGGTCTGATTTAACATCCACTGCAGCAATGTCTGGTGCTGTTTTTGATCTTTTGGACATGTTATTGTTGCTGTGACAATACATTTTACATTGAATATTTGGTGGCATCGTTTAAATTACACACAAAAGCTGTCATCGCTCAGAAACAGCAACATTGTTACCTGATTTGTTTATCAATTAAAGTCAAATTGAGGATTCACAAATACCACCAAGTTTGAGTTGGCATTGTCTACTACCTCCATCTCATCAGATTCTTTTCATTTTCAACTTTTATTCAACCAAAATCTTGTTGGAGAAATCTCACTCAAAATGAGACTTCACCATTTTTATGGTTAAACTCTAAATTGTTTATCTAACAAAACTAAGATTTATTAAAAGCTTATCTTAATTATGTTTACTATTTACTTCCAATTCAGAGCCCTATAATGTGTCTAAGCATCTTGTTCTCTGTTTTGAATCGAAAAATCAATGCCATGTTGAATGGCATTGACCTCGTGCCACTGCAGTCAAAAGTAGTTTGTGGTATTCACCTGCTCCGGAGTGAAGTTTCCCCAGGTACAGATCTGGGATCAGTTTCCCCTCCCTCAATCCTAACCTTAACCATCTGTACACACCAACTTACATCAATTTATCCACAACTAAAATGTTAGGCTAATGAAGTGGAATGAGTAGTTGATGATATTATCAATTAGTCAATACTTGGTTATGGATGAATGGGAGGGCCACTACTAGCCTTCACCCTGCTTGGGCCCCCTAAAAAGGGTGCACACGTTCAGTCAAGGGTTTAAAGCCATTGGGAGGGTTTATGGATTTGCTAGAGGGAGTTTCGACTATATCTCTTACACCCGTCCATTCCTTTTACATCCACAAGATGAAGTGTATGAGTGCACACCTTGGGGAGAAAATGCATTTGGGCTGTAGTCCTGAATCTCTCACCGTGTTTGAGAATGAAGGGTTCTAAGTACCAATGTAATTTACAATGTTTGTTATTTATTCATCAAAACACAGCACTACTGACCTTTTCAGCTTCAATCATGACTTTAAGCATGCTGGGCTGTCAAAGCTAGCACATCATCGCTAACATTTTGAGAAGATAATGACTGTGGGGCTTTTCGTTTCGATCCACCCAAAGCTGTAAACAAGGTCATAGAAAGCAAAACACATCCCATGTGGCATTTTCGCTAATAGAATCAGCTTCCACTTTGATAACTCATCGTAAGAAGCCAAAAACGGTCCACACTCCTGTTTTAGGTGTTAGCTAATCGGCGTGTCATTAACCTTGCTCAATAGCATTGTTTTCCATAAGCTGTCAGAGTAATTGATGTAATTGAAAATTTGTGATAATAGAAATGTGAAAATCACTGAGCCACTCATGATGAAATGGAACCCATTTGTGTCCACCGACTCACCACCAAATCCCCATTTAATGTAATTTTGTTTTAGGAAAACATCACATTTAAATTTTTGTCATTTTAGCAAGTACTCGTCATATCTAGAGCAACTTACATCAAGTATTATTTTACCAACTAATCACAGAAACTGAATGGATGTCAATGATATTCATTGTTCTCCAAGATACATTTTTACCAGTCATAATCTAAATGGGACTGATTCTCTAGTTACATTTACAAGAAATATTGAGAACATTCTCTGAGTGAAATGTGATTGTTTTTCCAGGCGAGACGAGATTGAAAAGGAAAGAATATGTCCTCACTCCTCTGGATAAGCCACGAAACTATTTTCTCTGCACCCTCATCGAATTCAGATGTTCTATTCATCTCATAACCGTGCCTTTACCACCTGTTTAATTCAACAGGAACAACAGAGGATGAGAAAGAACCCCACGTACGTTCCACAGCCAGCAAATCCATTTCCTCTCTAAATTAATTAATTTGAAATCTGTAGCACCTGTCCATAGGATAAATTGGTGACTGCTCAATGGAGTTTCTAATGTTGCTGCTGCGATTAGATTTGCCCCTCATGAGTGGAATGTAATTATAATTTGTTGTACGAAGGCCCATGGTTTCCCTCCACCTATCAATCAATTACACACAGAGAAAATAACAAATTTCACACATCATGAGCTCAATGTAAATAGATGTACTGTACGCCACACAAAGGAGAACAATGGATGAGTGTGCTCGCAAAAGCACTGTTCATATACACACACTGTTGAGAACATTCTGTGTAGTTATTGGAACTGAATGAAATGCTCAAAAGGAGGGCAGAATCGTTACAGATCATTAAAGAGCCCTCGAGGTGTTATGGGAGGTAGAGAGGGGCTCGGTAAGAAGAGGCTGAAAGAGAACACTTTGTATGTTCAAACTGTATATAGTCCTTTGCAAAAGTATTCATACCCCTTGGAGTTTTTCCTATTTTGTTGCATTACAACCTGTAATTTAAATTGATTTTTATTTGGATTTCATGTAATGGACATACACAAAATAGTCCAAATTGGTGAAGTGAAATGAAAACAAATAGCTTGTTTAAAAAAATGTAACAAAAAAAAAACGGAAAAGTGGTGCGTGCATATGTATTCACCCCCTTTACTATGAAGCCCCTAAATAAGATCTGGTGCAACCAATTACCTTCAGAAGTCACATAATTGTTAAATAAAGTCCACCTGTGTGCAATCTAAGTATCACATGATCTGTCACATGACAGTATATATACACCTGTGCTGAAAGGCCACAGATCTGTTGTATGACTTAAAGATTGCTGTACACCAGTGGAACCCATCCAACTTTAAGCAGCTGAAGCAGTATTGCCTTGAAGGATGGGCAAAAATCCCAGTGGCTAGATGTGCCAAGCTTATAGAGACATACCCCAAGAGACTTGCAGCTGTAATTGCTGCAAAAGGTGGCTCTACAAAGTATTGACTTTGGGGGTGAATAGTTATGCACCCTTAAGTTTTCAAGGGTGGCTTATTTCTTGTTTGTTTCACAATAAAAATTATTTTCCATCTTCAAAGTAGTAGGCATGTTGTGTAAATCAAATGATACAAACCCCACAACAATCCATTTTAATTCCAGGTTGTAAGGCAACAAAATAATAAAAATGCCAAGAGGGTGAATACTTTCGCAAGCCACTGTAGTCCCTGTTATTATGCTCATATGACTTGCTTTAATCATTCATAAGGGTGGGTGTTAACTGGGGACGATGTATCGCCTAGCCACGCAAGTGTGGGACCGTAATTTGACTTTTTATTTTGATAGCGGATGCTGTGGCTCTGACTATAAAGAGCAGGAGTTTCTGGCATAGCTTTAGTTTAGGGTATGTTGCCATAGCAGGGGCCAGCCCTCTGCTCATAAGATGTAGCCTTATATTTTATATGTCCCCTGAAGATGTGTGGTTGCTCTTATTAAACCTTGGAGACTATATCTGAAGTTGCTGTGTCCACGGATTGTTATTCTTTACCCCGGCCTTACACTAGCTTCGTCCAGAGTGGCTCTTCATTAGGTTGCTAACAAGCCAAAAGCACGCTGGGTATAGCTAGGTATCAATCAGGGGCAGGAAGCTATAGTGAGTCTTGTCCAAAACTGAGATTTTTAGGAAAAAATGGTTACGGAATGAAGGGTACTGAATAGTTTTCCTTGGGTTGGGTATATTTCAATCCTGCACACAGATAGCAGTACCCAAGTAATCATTCATTTGGAGCGCAACTGCATACAACCTGATCATAATGCCCAGCACACTGACCATGGCAAATTTGGTTTGACTTTGGATATCCCAATAGGGCTAGTTAGGGACCATCAATAAATTACACAATGGACGATATTTAATCATTTCAATAGATCCAAATTTCAATGACATTACAACCTCGAACCCAAAAACGAAACTATAATAACCTTGCACACAAGAGACACCCACATCAAAGCACGCCTCCAAGTCCCAAATCTCGTTCTCGGTAGCATTTCCTAATGAGGATGATTGAAACCTAGGCTAAATCAGTAAGTTCAGCGCCTCTTCAAGTATGTTGAACCCACAATCATGTCATTGCTAGCACTACACTCTTACCAACTGGTCCACTACATGAGAAAGCAAGGAGCAACTTCAGTATTCTCAGAGAGGAGGAATAGGGTTCTTTTCAGTCATATGAAGTGGTCTGGCCATCACTAGCAATGGGGAGAACGAAACATTGCCTTCTGTTAATTTACAAAGCTCTCCTGCAGAAACTACCATATACTACCTGACATCGCTCCTGATATATAGAAATATAAAATATCCCACTGGCTCCCAGGAATGGCTAATTCTTAAAAATCCTTTTGTCGCTTATGATCTAGACAAAACAGCCTTTAGGTTTTACATGCCACATACAGTACCAGTCAAAAGTTTGGAGACACCTACTCAAGGGATTTTCTTTATTTTACTATTTTCTAAATTGTAGAATAATATAGAAGACATCCAAACTATGAAATTACACATTGGGAATCGTGTAGTAACCAAAAGTGTTAAACAAACCAAAATATATTTTATCACTGACAGTGTCACCAGCAAAGCACCCCCACACCATCACACCTCCTTCTCCATGCTTCACGGTGGGAACAACACATGCGGAGATCATCCATTCACCTATTCTGCATCTCACAAAGACACAGCGGTTGGAACCAAAAACCTTACATCTGGACTCATCAGACCAAAGGACCGATTTCCACCTGTCTAATGTCCAATGCTTGTGTTTCTTGGCCCAAGCAAGTCTTTTCTTCTTATTGATGTCCTTTAGTAGTGGTTTCTTTGCAGAAATTCGACCATGAAGGCCTGATTCCATATGTGTTATTTCATAGTTTTGATGTCTTCACTATTATTCTACAAGGTAGAAAATAGTACAAAATAAATGAACATCCTGGAATGGGTAGGTGTGTCCAAACTTTTGACTGGTACTGTACATGGAATTAATTTCAGGGCACTCTGAGATTAGACTCTCGAGTGCCTTTTAGTCACTAGAGTGCATTGGTGGGAGACCTGTTCATAGAGGAGATCACAGAGGATTTCTGAAGTCTTGATAGGTTGGGAAACTGTAGGGGAGACTGTTGGGGTAACTACTGTATTTGATTGATTGTGTTATTATCTATTGATTGCATTTCTTATTTGATGTGTGTATTTTGTATGCAAAAACAAAAAACAGTAAATAAAAGTAAACTGTTATTTGATTTCTAATCCAGGAAACCTGGTGACTGGGTTTGATTAAATAGTAGCCCATAGTCAGTTCAACTCTTCTGCGGCTGCTGACCATGTGACTAATTTTCAATATCTAGATTTTCCCTATTCTGTCTCTTTTCTGCAGTCTTCTTTTTATTTCTCTCTCATAGCTGCTTTGTATCTTTTGATCTCTCTCTCTCTCTGACTCTCTCTCTCTCTCTCTCTCTCTCTGTTCTGTACTTTCAGGATTTCAGTGTGTGACGAGGACAAGTTCCGCCACAATGAGTTCATCGGTGAGACGCGCATCCCCCTCAAGAAACTCAAGCCCAACCAGACCAAGAACTTCTACAACTGCCTGGAGAAACAGCTACCTGTAAGTTATCTCCAAATTGCCTTTTTCATCTACCCATTTAAAACCAAAATGAAGCATATCCGGGAAAATTAAGCATATCCTAAGCCATATCCTAAGTTAAATTGATTATTTTGTTGTTAGAACATTTACAAAAAAAAATTTTTTTAATTGTTTTATGTGCAGATCATTTGCCTAAATACCTTGTGTTGCAAGACAGCAATACTGTATGTATCCTGTCATACATTTTTTAATGTTTTATTTCACCTTTATTTAACCAGGTAGGCTAGTTGAGAACAAATTCTCATTTACAACTGCGACCTGGCCAAGATAAAGCAAAGCAGTGTGACACAAACAACAACACAGAGTTACACATGGAATAAACAAACATACAGTCAATAACACAATAGAAAAAGTCTAAATACAGTGTGTGCAAATGAGGTAAGATAAGGGAGGTACAATAAATAGGCCATAGTGGTGAAATAATTACAATATAGCAATTAAACACTGGAGTGGTAGATGTGCAGAAGATGAATGTGCAATTAGAGATACTGGGGTGCAAAGGAGCCAAAAAAGTATTTATTTTTAAATAACAATATGGGGATGAGGTAGTTGGATGGGCTATTTACAGATGGGCTATGTACAGGTGCAGTGATCTGTGAGCTGCTCTGACAGCTGGTGCTTAAAGTTAGTGAGGGAGATATGAGTCTCCAGCTACAGTGATTTTTGCAGTTCGTTCCAGTCATTGGCAGCAGAGAACTGGAATTAAAGGCGGCCAAAGGAGGAATTGGCTTTGGGGGTGACCAGGGAAATATACCTGCTGGAGCGCGTGCTACGGGTGGTTGCTTCTATGGTGACCAGTGAGCTGAGATAAGGCGGGGCTTTACCTAGCAAAGACTTATAGATGACCTGGAGCCAGTGGGTTTGGCGACGAGTATGAAGCGAGGGCCAGCCAACGAGAGCATACAGGTCGCAGTGGGGGGTAGTATATGGAGCTTTGGTGACAAGACAGATGGCACTGTGATAGACTGCATCCAATTTGCTGAGTAGAGTGTTGGAGGCTATTTTGTAAATGACATCGCCGAAGTCAAGGATCGGCAGGATGGTCAGTTTTACGAGGGTATGTTTGGCAGCATGAGTGAAGGATGCTTTGTTGCGAAATAGGAAGCCGATTCTAGATTTAATTTTGGATTGGAGATGCTGAATGTGAGTCTGGAAGGAGAGTTTACAGTCTAACCAGACACCCAGGTATTTGTAGTTGTCCACATATTCTAAGTCAGAACTGTCCAGAGTAGTGATGCTGGACGGGTGGGCAGGTGCGGGCAGCGATCGGTTGATGCGCATGCATTTAGTTTTACTTGCATTTAAGAGCAGTTGGAGGCCACGGAAGGTGAGTTGTATGTCATTGAAGCTCCTCTGGAGGTCTGTTAACACAGTGTCCAAAGAAGGGCCAGATGTATACAGAATGGTGTCGTCTGCGTAGAGGTGGATCAGAGAATCACCAGCAGCGTGTTGCCATAGCAGTGACATCATTGATGTATACAGAGAAAAGAGTCGGCCCGAGAATTTAACCCTGTGGCGCCCCCATAGAGACTGCCAGAGGTCCGGACAGCAGGCCGATTTGACACACTGAACTCTGTCTGAGAAGTAGTTGGTGAACCAGGCGAGGCAGTAATTTGAGAAACCAAGGCTGTTGAGTCTGCCGATTAAAAATGTGGTGATTGACAGAGTCGAAAGCCTTGGCCAAGTCGATGAATACAGCTGCACAGTACAGTCTGTTATCGATGGCGGTTATGATATTGTTTAGGACCTTGAGCGTGGCTAAGGTGCACCCATGACCAGCTCGGAAACCAGATTGCATAGCGGAGAAAGTACGGTGGGATTCGAAATGGTCGGTGATCTGTTTGTTAACTTGGCTTTCGAAGACCTTAGAAAGGCAGGGTAGGATAGATATAGGTCTGTAGCAGTTTGGGTCTAGAGTGTATCCCCCTTTGAAGAGGGGGATGACCGCGGCAGCTTTCCAATCTTTGGGAATCTCAGACGATACGAAAGAGAGGTTCGACCAGGCTAATAATAGGGGTTGCAACCATTTCGGCTGATCATTTTAGAAAGAGGGTCCAGATTGTCTAGCCCGGCTGATTTGTAGGGGTCCAGATTTTGCAGCTCTTTCAAAACATTAGCTATCTGGATTTGGGTGAAGGAGAAATGGGGGAGGCTTGGGCAAGTTGCTGTGGGGAGTGCAGGGCTGTTGGCCGGGGTAGGGGTAGCCAGGTGGAAAGCATGGCCAGCCGTAGAAAAATTCTTAATTCTTAATGAAATTCTCAATTATCGTGGATTTATCAGTGGTGACAGTGTTTCCTAGCCTCGGTGCAGTGGGCAGCTGGGAGTAGGTGCTCTTATTCTCAATGGACTTTACAGTGTCCCAGAAGTTTTGGGAGTTTGTGCTACAGGATGCAAATTTCTGTTTGAAAAAGCTAGCCTTTGCTTTCCTAACTGCCTGTGTATATTGGTTCCTAAATTCCCTGAAAAGTTGCATATCGCGGGAGGCTATTCGATGCTAATGGAGAACGACACATTATGTTTTTGTGCTGGTCAAGGGCAGTAAGGTCTGGAGAGAACCAAGGGCTATATCTGTTCCTGGTTCTAAATTTTTTGAATGGGGCATGCTTATTTAAGATGGTGAGGAAAGCACTTTTAAAGAATAACCAGGCATCCTCTACTGACGGAATGAGGTCAATATCCTTCCAGGATACCCGGCCCAGGTCGATTAGAAAGGCCTGCTCGCTGAAGTGTTTTAGGGAGCGTTTGACAGTGATGAGGGGTGGTCGTTTGACCGCAGACCTATTACGGACGCAGGCAATGATCGCTGAGATCCTGGTTGAAGACAGCAGAGGTGTATTTGGAGGGCAGGTTGGTTAGGATGATATCTCTGAGGGTGCCCGTGTTTACGGATTTGGGGATGTACCTGGTAGGTTCATTGATCATTTGTGTGAGATTGAGGGCATCAAGCTTAGATTGTAGGATGGCCGGAGTGTAGCATGTCCCAGTTTAGGTCACCTAACAGCACGAGCTCTGAAGATAGATGGGTGGCAATCAATTCACATATGGTGTCCAGGGCACAGCTGGGGGCAGAAGGTGGTCTGTAGCAAGTGGCAACGGTGAGAGACTTGTTTCAGGAAGGTGGATTTTTAAAAGTAGAAACTCAAATTGTTTGGGCACAGACCTGGATAGTAAGACAGAACTCTGCAGGCTATCTCTGCAGTAGATTGCAACTCCACGCCCTTTGGCAGTTCTATCTTGTCAGAAAATGTTATAGTTAGGGATAGAAATTTCAGGATTTTTGGTGGCCTTCCTAAGCCAGGATTCAGACACGGCTAGGACATCCAGGTTGGCAGAGTGTGCTAAAGCAGTGAATAAAACAAACTTAGGGAGGAGACTTCTAATGTTAACATGCATGAAACCAAGGTTTTTACGGTTACAGAAGTCAACAAATGAGAGCGTCTGGGGAATGGGAGTGGAGCTAGGCACTGCAGGGCCTGGATTAACCTCTACATCACCAGAGGAACAGAGGAGGAGTAGGATAAGGGTACTGCTAAAGGCTATAAGAACTGGTCGTTTAGTACGTTCGGAACAGAGAGTAAAAGGAGCAGGTTTCTGGGCATGGTAGAATAGTTTCAATGAATAATGTACAGACAAAGGTATGATAGGATGTAAATACAGTGGCGGTAAACCTAGGCATTGAGTGACGATGAGAGAGGTATTGTCTGTAGAGACACCATTTAAACCAGATGAGCTCACTGCATGTGTGGGAGGTGGAACAAAAGGGTTAGCTAAGGCATATTGAGCAGGGCTGGAGGCTCTACAGTGAAATAAGACAATAATCACTAACCAAAACAGCAATAGACAAGGCATATTGACATTAGGGAGAGGCATGCGTAGCCGAGTGATCATAGGGTCCAGTGAGTAGCTAGGCGGGCTGGAGACATGGCGATTCAGACAGCTAGTGGGCCGGACATAGCAGGCCAGCAGATGGGCCTTAGAGGGACGTCGCAACGGAATAAGTCTGTTGTAGCCCCCTCGTGCGGTTACATCAGCAGACCAGTCGTGATGGATCAGCAGGGCTTCGTGTAGTAAAAGGGTCCAGGCCAATTGGCAAAATAGGTATAGTAGCCGAAGAAATTGGCTGATGGACCTCTTCAACTAACAGTCAGATATGCTCTAGACAGCTAACAGGCCGCGGCTAGCAGATGGGCATTCAGGGGACATCGCGACGGAGGAGCCTGTTGAAAAACCCCCTCGGGCGGATTACGTCGGTAGTCCAGTCGTGATGAATCGGCGGGGCTCCGTATTGGCAGTAAAAGGGGTCCAGGCCAATTGTCAAAATAGGTATTGTAGCCCAAGGAGTGGCTGATGGACCTCTTCAGCTAGCCGGGAGATGGGCCTAGCATAGGCTAGCTCCAGGCTAATTTGTGCTTGCTTCAGGACAGAGACGTTAGCCAGGAGTAGCCACTCGGATAGTAGCTAGCTAGCTGTGATGATCCTGGTGAAAAGGTTCAGAGCTTGCGGTAGGAATACGGAGATATGGAGAAGAAGAAGTCAGATATGCTCTGGGTTGAATCGCGCTGTGTAGACTGGCAGGAGTTGTCTGGGCTAAAGGTTAGCTGATGACCGCTAGAAGTGGCTAGCTGACTACTAGCTAGTAGCTAGTTAGCTGGCTAGCTTCTGTTGGGGGTTCCGGTCCTAAAGTAAAGAAAATAGCAGATCCATACCACATTGGGTGAGGCGGGTTGCAGGAGAGTATGTTGAAGTTCAGAATAAGAAAAATATATGCAAAAAAAATATATGCAAAGTAAAAAGATATGTACACGGCACACGACAAGACGAAGACAAAGACGCCTGACTGCTACGCAATCTTGGATTAGAATTAATATATGATGGACCTTAAAACTATACTATTCTCCTGTATCTTAGTCCATTCCGCTCTGACATCGCTCATCCATATGTATATAGTCTTAATTCATTCCTACTTAGATTTGTGTGTAATTTCTTAGATATTACTGTCGGAGCTAGAAGCACAAGCATTTCGCTACACCCGAAATAACATCTACTAATCACCTGTATGTGACCAATAAAATTTGATTTGAAAACATTTCATATACCTGTACATCCCCTTTTAACACATTGTAAATTAATTTAATGAAACAACAACAGACATTTCAATGGAGCACCACTTACTGAGGGCTCAGTTCAACATTGCCTCTCTCCCTGAATTAAGCAGGTTTACAGCATTAAAAACCGGAGAGAATGACAGTCTCTCATAATCCACACAAGGAATTATATTTACTCATGGGCTTTTAATAAGGACTGACCATGGATGCCCGAGGCATTTGTTTTACTCACGAGCTACTTACTTAGCGTACTAGAGGATGTTTCTAGCTATTGTCGTTATTTTACAGTACTGTCGCTAGTCATATATTTTTTCACATACAATACTGTAGTTCCACCTTAATTGGAATTTAACTCAAGCTCTACTAAATGGATACTTAGTTGAGCTGCAACATTTGATCCTCCAAACTTTCTCCACATTTGGGTTGCTGTTTCCAAGAACCTTAGTTTGGGAGCTTTACTTTTTATGAATGAGCTGATTGATAGGGATGAGCCCTTTCTTAATATTCACTCTTTTATCCGAGCGTGTCGTTAAAATCTCCTAATTTCATCGGGTTTAAGAGCGCTCACAGAAATGTGTTTTCTCTTACCATCAACAACACTGGAGGGAATCTGCTCCGACTACTCAGAGAAGGCTTAGCCCAGTCTTTGACTGAGCATCACTGTCTTTCTTTCCATGCTGGCTTTACAACGTGCAGCATTTTCATCAGCCTGTGGATTACTGAGCTACGTGCTGACATTATGTGTGTTAATGTGCTGACCTTCATGTCTTAAAGTAATGATGGACTGTCGTTTTTCTTTGCTTATTTGAGCTGTTCTTGCCATAATATGTACTTGGTCTTTTTCCAAATAGGGCTATATTCTGTATACCACTCCTACCTTGTCACAACACAACTGATTCGCTCAAACGAATTAAGAAGTAAAGAAATTCCACAAATTAACTTTTAAGAAGGCACACCTGTTCATTGAAATGCATTCCAGGTGTCTACCTGCTCATGAAGCTGGTTGAGAGAATGTCAAGAGTGTGCAAAGCAGTCATCAAGGCAAAGGGTGGCTACTTTAAAGAATCTCAAATATAAAATGAGAAAAACGCAAAGCTTTTGTTTTTAGGCCTGAGACTTCATCTCGGGCATGAAGTCCCACCATGCCGATATATCCTCCAAACACCGGCTTCTCGGGCATTATCTCTTAAATAGAAGATATACAAACCTCAGACATTCTGACAATTCAGTGTGCATTCCATTTGATCTGTCCACCTACCAACTTCAAATTTTCTATGTCAAGCTTTCCTTCTCTTTATGTGCTCACCCTTTCTTGCTCTCTCTCTCTCCATTAATTGCCCTCTTGGTCTGCATTTTGTTTTGTTGTTATTTTTTAAAGTTTAAACCAGGCTATCTAAGGGTGTCTCTGTGAAGCCCTGTGCAAACACTCTACGAGGGTTACGTAAACGAGACAGAGTAGTCACACAGCGGGGCTGGAATCATTAGAGACGCTTCCTGCACAGCCAATTAGCTAGCGTCATTAGCAAAGAGTTATGGGCAAAGTGCATTTCCGATAAGGTGGAAAGTGAGTCGGCAAATTTGCACATCTTAGATTTGGAATGTAATCGAGACGAATAGGCACATGGTATTAAAGGAACTGCGAAGCGTTGCTCTGTCCCTGTGCAGTCACTCCCGACAAGTCACAAATCAAACTCCAAATCAAGTCACACCATTCGATTGGATTCCCAATCTGATCAATGGACCTTTGCATTTGGAGAAGAAGCCCATCTAAAAAGCCCTTACTGAAAACTTGGTCATCAACCCCAACTGGTGGAGCTGCTATGTACATCCCACTCAGTCTCCTCCACCATGTTCCTCATGTCATGGGTTGTGGGTGTGAATGTTAACTATTGTAACTTCTGGGGACAGCAAGTGTTCCTCTAAACTGTTGATCAACTGTTGGACCTCATGAAGAGCCACCTTGGATCAAAATGTGCTAAATAATGGTGGTATAGTATACACTATATAATGTGATGTGCGTAAGACTATGTTTCTATCGAGCACGACACCTCCACTATGTACTCACTGTGCTCCTTTCCTTTGACTTCTGTGTGTCCCCACTCCTTTACCCGCAGATTGACAAGACAGACGACAAGTCCCTGGAGGAACGAGGGCGCATCATGATCTCCCTCAAGTACAGCTCCCAGAAGTCTGGCCTGGTGGTGGGCATCGTCCGCTGTGCCCACCTCGCCGCCATGGACGCAAACGGCTTCTCAGACCCCTATGTCAAAACGTGAGTTTGTCACACAGCCTAGCGACAGCACATGTTCCCAGACGCATGTACTTCAGACCTCTAGTGCTACTGGATCGATTTTTACTCATCATCCCTTAGGTCTATATGGAATCAATCTCTGGTTTATAATTCTTTCTCTGTTTTTATTTAAAAAAAATAAAAGTTAATTCCATTTGGAAATGTTGAATGATACACTACCAGACGAACACATTTGATCCTGGTGTTAAAAAAACAGGCAAAGATGCAACTCTGCATCTCCTATCTGCCAATAACAAGGAAAATGACACAAGAAAAAGAATGACATAATTTACATTTAGCCAAAATTCCTTGCTATGCCTAGGGCTTGCAATCATGATCCAATTGCCAGCAGACCAGAGCAAGATCCAAATGGAGTCCTTGGAACAGAACAGATAGCAGCAGTGTTTCGGCAGTGAATCTCCTGTGATTACTCCTCAACATGAAAGAGATGTACTGCGCAAGAGGACATCCTGAGGGCTGCAATTATGAACGAGTGTTCTTTTAATCACACCTGAATATTACTGCACTTCTTTCATCTCGCTGAACGATGGAGGTGAAATTAACACATGGCTCTGGTGAGAACTCGAAAAGAACAAAGAAGGAAGAAGACTCATTGGAAGAGAGGACGGCAATTCCAACCAACGATTGAGAACCGCTCCCCAAAGCCCGAAAGACTTGCATCCCAGATAATAGATTTACAAACGTCCTCTTATGCGGGCTTGGAAGGAGAGTTGTGTCCCAAATAGCACCCTATTCCCTATGTAGTGCATTTCTTTTGTCCAGAGGGACCTGGTCAAAAGTAGTGCACTACATAGAGAATAGGATGCTATTTGAGACGCAGCGGAAAAGTATGCTCTGTTGAATAGAGAAGGAGAGCTGAAATGGTTTTCCTGTCCTCCGACACCCAATCGTATAGTCATGGCTGTCTAACACATCATGTCGTGGCTTTCTGGCTTTAGAAGGCTGCCAGACACTGAGTTGCTCCACCCCACTGTGTTAATGAAACGCTGGGCTTTTGTTCTTGGCCGGTAGCCCCTTTGTACACACACACACCAGTTGTTAGGGCAGTGGTCCCACCAAGTGTTACACATGGTCGAGGGGTAACGTTTTATTGACAGGCTGGGTGAATGTATGACAAGCACACCCAGCTTGTAACATTACATGTTGGTGAGAATAGAGATTCTAATACTTTATACCACAGCGTTGTTGTATACTCGTTTCTGATTGGCTACAAGAGCATTCTGGAATGGACATTAAAACCAGACAACGGGACAGTTGGAAAAGATATTGGTGCACCTTGCAATCATGACACAATATTGCGTCATTATTGCAAGGTGTCCCGATATCTTTTACAACTGTCCCGTTGTCTGGTTTTAAAGTTCATCATTTTTTTGGAGCATCTGATGACTTGTTGAACATGAATTTATCCCCACCGCTGCCAAATCCTCCCATATATTTCTAGTTTGACCAGCTGTTTTCAGCAACTGATATTTTTGAATTCGGTTGTCATATTGGCAGGTTTGCTAGCCACAAACGATTTAGCTAACTTCTAGCCTTGCGTTTGATATGCAATGCGATCTCCTCGTCCTTAACAGTCAGTGTGTGATGTACATGTGACAAATAAAGTTTGTTTTGATATGTTGACGAGTGTTCTGACGAGAAGGCAAACTTCCTAGCTATGCCAGGCAAAATCGGGCATTGTCATCTCATTGTTATGGATGTATCCATATAAATGTCACTAGAAAACAGCTACTTTGCTATTATTCTGGCTGCAGAGGTTGTGACTTTGTTAGCCGTAGCTAGTTGGCTAGCTAGCAAGCAAGGGATAAGAACGTTGCCAGCGAGCATAGCAACGGAAGACAAAGCATGAACGACTGCGTCGCGTCCATAAATATCAAACTAATCAAACGAACGACTGGGATGAGAAAGTTTTAATTTGCTTAAATAAATGAAAATATCAACAATTATTTTCTATTTCTACCAGTATATCGGTGCTTTCATATTTCTTTATTTTGCAACTGTGGTATAAGCGGGGATAAACAGATTAAACAAATGCAACAGAATGACCTTTGCTGTTATACTGGCTGCAGAGATCGTGACTGTGTAGCTAGTTGGCTAGCTAGCAGCAAGCAAGGATAAGAGCGTTGCCACTGAGCATAGCAACGGAACATAGAAAAACAAACGACTGGGTTGTGTCCCTAAATAGGGGTGGGAGGGCCAAGAGACCTGAGGTGGCTGAATGGAGTGCTCAGGTTGGGATGTAGGGTTTGAGCATGGCCTGAAGGTAGGGAGGGGCAGTTCCTCAGGCTGGTCCGTAGGTAAGCACCATGGTCTTGTAGAGGATGCAAGCTTCGACTGGAAGCCAGTGGAGTGTGCGGAGAAACAGAGTGACATGAGAGAACTTGGGAAGGTTGAAAATCAGGCAGGCTGCAGCATTCGGGATAAGTTGCAGGGGTTTGATGGCACAAGCGGGGAGCCCAGCCAACAGCGAGTTGCTGTTGTCCAGACAGGATTAGGATCTGCGCCACTTCATTTATGAGATAGCGTCGTACTCTACGGATGTTGTAGAGCATGAACCTGCATGAGCGAGTCACTGCTTTGATGTTTGCAGAGAATGACAGGGTGTTGTCCAGGGTCATTGTAAGGTTATTTGCACTCTGCGAGGGTGACACTATCAACCGTGATGGATAGGTCTTTGAGCGGGAAGGCCTTCCCGGGAGGAAGAGCAGCTCTGTCTTGTCGAGGTTGAGCTTGAGGTGGTGGACCGACATCCAAGTTGAGATACCTGCCAGGCACTCAGAGATGCGTGTTGCCACTTGGGTGTCAAAAGGAGGGAAGAAGAAAAGTAGTTGAGTTTCATCCGCATAGCAATGATAGGAGAGACCATGTGAGGATAAGACGGAGCCGAGTGACTTGGTGTATAGAAAGGAGACGGCCTAAAACCGAGCCCAGGGGGACACCAGTAGTGAGAGTACGTGGTACAGACACAGATCCTCTCCACGTCACCTGGTAGGAGCGGCCTGCCAGGTAGGATCCAATCAAATGAGCCTGAGATGCCCAGCCCTGAGAGAGTGGAGAGGAGGATCTGATGGTTCATGGTGTCAAAGGCAGCAGGTAGATTTAGGAGGATGAGAACAGAGGAGAGAGAGTCAGCTTTGGCAGTGCAGAGAGCCTCCGTGACAGAGAAGAGCAGTCTCGGTTGAGTGACCCATCTTGAAGCCTGACTGGTTAGGCTCAAGAAGATTGTTTGAAATATCCCGGATTATACTTCATGCTCCAGAAGTACATAGTTTTTCTCTAAAAATCATACATTGTGTGGCCTGGCTGGTCTAGCGGTAATACTGCAGGCTCTGGCACAGTGTTGGTTTGAATCCAGCTTACTGGCCTATGGCTCAACCTCTATCTTTCCCCATTGTCAGCCTCTCTCACTATCTATATATTTATAAAATCATTCATTTTCAGTGTAATAATTTCTTTGCAATACTATTGCCATGTAACAAGATTCTTCAAATACAATAACTACACAGCCTCCATAGGTGTCCAGTATCTCGGAGTCATTCATCTGTCATAACACCTCAACATGAGCACGTCGACATACAGCACTTAAGGGAATCGAATATCGGCTAATTCATTGACTGGATTGTGGAGACCTGTAATGATGAATCGGTGAGTCGGTAGCAGGTGCAACGTTTTAATAAAACAAAACCAAGAACATGACACTAACATAAGGCAGTACGCCAATACACAATAACAATTCCAACTGGTGAGTGAACATGGGAGTGTGACATAAAGGGAATGAAATGAAGGTAATGGAGTCCAGGTGTGAATCTTAATGATTCACAGGTGTGCATAATGAGTGCCAGATGTGCGTAATGATGAATTCCAGGACCGGTGGTTAGTACTCTGGCGACGTCATACGCCGGAGGGGAGGAGCAGACGTGACAGTAACCCACTCTGACGTGCGGCTCCAGCCGCAGGACGACACCAACCAAGGGGACGACCCCGAGGATGAGGAGTGGGTCGGTCCGAGTGGCAAAGGTGGAATTCATGGATGATGTTGGGGTACAGAATGTCCTCCACCGGAATCCAATGCCACTCCTCTGGGCCATACCCCTCCCAGTCCACCAGATACTGGAGCCGACCCCCATGACGTCGGGAGTCCAGTTGGGATCTGACAGCGTACGACAGGCTCCCCTCGATGTCCAAGGGGGTGGAGATGTGTCGTTGGGGACAGCATCAACTAGGAGACCAGGAACCACCTCGCCTGAGAAGGGAGACATGAATAGGGTGAGATACGGTAGTGACTGGGTAATTTTAACCTGTATGTCACCTCATTGACCCTCTGGAGAACCTTGAACGGCCCCACAAACCAGGTGCTCAGTTTCTTGCAGGCGGAGTGGGAGGTTCCTGGTAGAGAGCCAGACGCGATCCGCAGGATGGAACACAGGGGTCTCACTGCGGTGACGGTCTGCCTGCTTCTTCTGATGATGGACGGCACGCTGGAGTCTCACATGCGCATTGTTCCACACCACCTCCGCACGCCGGAACCACTCTTCTACCGCAGGAGCCGTGGTCGGGTCCAGGGCCGGCTGGAAAACCAAAACACACTGGAAGGGGGTCAACACAGTGGAGGATTGACGTAGAGAGTTCTGGGCGTACTCTGCTCTAGGAAGGAACGTGCCCACTCACCCTGCCGGTCCTGACAGTCACTCCTCAGGAACCTCCCCAGCTCCTGATTCATCCTCTCCACCTGCCCGTTAGACTGAGGCCGATACCCGGATGTGAGGCTAACCGTGACCCTAAGCTTCTCCAAGAAGGCCCTCCATACTCGGGATGTGAATTGGGGGCCACGGTCTGATGTCCTCCGGAAGGCCATAATGTCTGAAGAGTGCCTCAGTGACCTGGAGAGCAGTGGGAAGACCAGGAAGAGGGATTAATCGACATGACTTGGAGAATCTATCCACTACCACCAGAATGGTGGTGAAACCACCAGAAGGGGTAAGGTCAGTAACAAAGTCAATGGATAGATGGGACCAAGGTAGCTGAGCCTCCCTGCAGGAGCATTCCGGACGGGGGGGACTTGGTTTGAGCACACACGGAACAGGAGTTGACATACCACGTAACATCCTGCACCAAGGTGGGCCACCAGTATTTCTCAGTGATGGAATGGATGGTGCGGGAAATACCTGGATGTCCAGCGATGACAGCTGTGTGTGCACAGGTCAGCAGCTGATCCCTTATCCCTGTGGGAATGTAGATGTGCACGGGAGGACAATTCAGGGGTGTGGGCTCCCTCTCTAGAGCCTGGCGGATGTCCACATCTACGTTCCAAACCATTAGACCCACGACTCGGGAGGTCTGGATTATGGGTGCACTCTGGACAGGAGCCTCTCCTGAATCGTAGATACGGGACAGGGCATCGGCCTTGATGTTCTTAGAACCTGGGCGATAGGTCAGCGTGAAGTCAAACCTGGTGAAGAAGAGGGCCTCCCCTCGCTGTCCGTATGTACTCAAGGTTCCAATGGTCAGTGAGGATGATGAATGGTTCCTTGGCACCCTCCAGACAGTGTCTCCACTCCTCTAATGCCAACTTCACCGCCAAGAGCTCCCGATCGCCGACATCATAATTCCTCCCTGCAGGGGACAGTTTCTTGGAGAAGAAAGCACAAGAATACAATTTGAGTGGGTCCCCCTGTCTTTGTGACAAAACTGCCCCCACACCCACATCCGATGCATCTACCTCAACCACAAAAGGTAGCATGGGATCTGGGTGTTTTAGCAAGGGGGCGGCGGAGGAGACGAAAGGCCTCATCGACTGCTGGAGACCAAACCAACCTACGAGGCCCACCCTTGAGAGGGGCGGTGACGACACTGAAGTTCCTGATGAAGCGGCGGTAAAAGTTGGCAAACCCCTCCAAAAAATGGTGTAACACCTTGAAGGTGGTTGGGACTGGCCATGACCTTACCGCATCTACCTTCTTGTCCTCCACCCTTTCTCCCCGAGGGCTGATTTGGTAGCCCAAGAAGGAGACAGCCCTCTGGTGGAATTGGTACTTCTTCGCCTTGACGAATAGGTGGTTTGCTAAGAGGCGTCCCAGGACTGCTCGAACGTGAGAGATGTGATCTTCCAGGTTGGTCGAGAAGAGCAGAATGTCATCGATGTACACAATCACTTGACGTCCAAGCATGTCCCTGAACACCTCATTGACGAATGCCTGGAACACTGACGGAGCATTGGCTTAGTCAAAGGGCATAACCAAGTACTCGTAGTGACCAGACATCGTGCTGAACGTAGTGACCAGACATCCACCCGGATGTGACTGAGATTGTAGGCACTCCGCAGGTCCAGTTTGGTGGAGAACCGGGCCCCGCGGAGCTGCTCGATGGCTGACGGCACCACGATACTTTGTGGTACCGATACTTTGTGATGTCATTGAGTCCACGGTAATCGATACAAAGGCGTAATCCTCCCTCCTCCTTGGCCACGAAGAAGAAACCAGCCGTCACAGGGGACTTGGACCTGCAGATGAAACCCTGTTGGAGCGCCTCTTGAATGTAGTCCTCCATGGCCTGGGTCTCAGCCAACGACAGAGGGTAGATGCGTCTGTGCGGAGCTGTAGCACTGTAAAATGGGTCAATTGCACAGTCCCAGGGGCGATGAGGAGGGAGACAGGTAGCGCAGCTCTTGGAGAATACCTCCCTTAGATCCTGATTTTCCTCTGGGATGTTGGGCTGGAGAGCAACCACCGGACTCTCAACCGACATGGAACCACAGGGGAGAGGAAAGCATGTCTTCCAGCATTCAGGTGACCAGTCGGTGATTCTCATCCTCGACTATGAGATGGTAGGGTTATGGCGCTGAAGCCAAGGTAGGCCGAGGATAATCTTGTGAACTGGTGCACTGGTAATGAAGGGGAAGTTTTCCTGGTGATTGGGCTCCACGGTGAGGGTGAGCGGTTGGGTGATGTGTGTGATGGTTCCGGATCCTGGAGGCCAACAGTCGAGACCTTGAACCGGAAAGGAGAGGAGAGCGGGTAGGTAGTAATATTGAAAGAGGAGGAAAGGGTCTGATCCATAAAGTTCCCCGCGGCACCAGAATCCATTAAAGCTGTAGACACAGGGCATGACGGACAGTCAGCCAGAGTGATGGGTACTAAAAAGAGTCTAACAGGAAGAGCAGTAGTTGGAATACTCACTCCTGGTCCGGGGGATGTAACATCATGTGACCGTCCCTCTGCTCTAGTGGATCCCGGATTCTGAAGTAACGGACACCGCTGGTGCTTGTGCCCTCCCTGGCCACAGTACAGACAGAGGCCCAGCTGTATCCGTCTGCTTCGTTCTGCCGCGGAAAGTTTTGTGACCCCTACCTCCATGGGTTCAGGCTCTGATCCCGAACACTTGCCGAAGAAGGGAGAGAAGCGATGGAGATGCCGACACTCCTGGAGGTGGTTATCCAGACGGATGACTATCGCAATGAGTGCGTCCAGGGTGAGGTTGTCATCTCGGCAGGCCAGTTCCGTGTGGACCTACTCGCGCAGACGTCTTCTATAACGTGCTGAGTGCCGGCTCATTCCATCCACTGGAAGCTGCTACTGTCCGGAAGGTAAGCGCATACTCAGCAGCCATCTGACTCCCCTGCTGAAGCTGAAGCAGACGCTCACCTCCCCCTCTGCCTTCCGCGGGATGATCGAAAATACATTTAAAACAGAGCCATGAACCCCTCATTAGACTCGAGCTCCTCCTCTCCTCTCTCCCAGACGGCCGTAGCCCATTCCAATGCCCGCCAGTCAGCAGAGAAATAACCGTGGCAACCTTAGACCTCTCGGTGGTGGGTGCTCCCATCTGATGTGCAAAATAAAAGAAGCACTGAAGGTGGAAGCTACGGCATTTGGATGGTGTCTCGTCATATTTCTCTGGGAGGGATAGATGGGTATTGCTGACCAGAGCGGGTTGCTGAATGGGCTGGTGTGCTGACTCGTTGGGTAGACTGGCTCTAGAATATCCTCCGCTGTTGAGAGATTGTAGACTGCAGAGAACATCTTCCATGGCCGTCCCCAGTAGAGCCAGCTGATCATGGCGTTTACGAAGAAAGTCACCTGTTCATTGATCGTCTGGGAGATGTCTGGTTGTCCTGCTGCTTCCATTTTTTGATTTGGTATTCTGTAATGATGGGGCGGTGAGTCGGAAGCAGGTGCAACGTTTTAATAAAACAACCAAAACAAGAACACGACACTAACACAAGGCAGTACGCCGATACACAAGAACAATACCAACTGGTGAGTGAACATGGGAGAGTGACATATAAAGTGGAGGAAATTATGAAGGTAATGGAGTCCAGGTGTGAATCATAATTCATAATAATGATTCACAGGTGCGTGTAATGATGAGTGCCAGGTGTGCGTAATGATGAATCCCAGTACCGGTGGTTAGTACTCTGGTGATGTCGTGCGCCATAGGGGAGGAGCAGGAGCAGAGGTGACAAGACCGGTGTTTTTTTCACATGGGGCCCTGTAAATGGGATTTCCTCTAAGCCTAACTGGTTTCTAGCAGCTAATGGAATTCCTCAGCCTGAGGAGCCACAGGCAGCTATAGTCTCTAGTAAGGTTCAGAGAAAATCTCTTTCTCCTGCCACGGGTGAGATCTGTGTATTACTTTTGAAAGGGAGTAGAGGCATTCATTTAACCCCATGTTCTTCCATGTTCTTCCTCAGGCACTGTTGAGACTAGTACATTTTGACACTGGAGCCATTCTATAGTTAAGAGGGGGGGGGGCAAGTTAAGTTTCTAGGCCAGAATGACTTGTGTATGCAACTTGAATTTTTGGGGGTAAGAAACTTCTAGATGTCCTATGTTATTTCATTAAAGCGTGAGATGTTGGTCAATATGGACTATGCAGACGAGTTGGTTTAAGAAGAGAGCAGTTGGCTCCATATGGATCACCTTACCTCTGACAGAGCCAAGTACTGCAGTTCTACTGGACTCAGTGGGGGGTCGATCAAACTTCCTCAAGCTCCAACTCCAGCCAAGCCCTTGGGGATTCCCAACATCTATTTGGAGTTCCTGAAATCAAAATCTTTGACCTTTTGGGCCTCATTGATACTTCAATTCCTATGGAGGGGTTTATTGTTATGGGAGTGTGCAGCCCTCCAGTAATTCAAACAATGGCTGTTGCTCTCCAGACTGTCATTGTGCATCGTCAGCATGCACAGCAGAAAACAAACTCCATTGCTGAGGGAGGCCATTGTAATTACTTTTTGCACAGATTTTTTGCCATTCATTCCCATCTTATTTTCGGGAGCATTGCAAACATGTTAAATGCATTTTGGAGATCAGAGCTTTCAGTTGGACCTAGCTTGCATCCCAAATGGGATTTCCCTATATAGTGCTTTTAGGGTAGTGCACTATAGGGAATATAGTCACATTTGGGGCGCAACCCTAGACTAGAGCCACCAGCTCCATGCTGTTGTATGTTAATACAATATGGTAATCAACCTTTCAACCCATGGACTGTCAGTCACTGTAGCAACAGCTTTCTTAGTGCTGGCCTCTGTATGCTGCCCTAAGCGTTCTGCCCACTGTCAGATAAAATTTGATGCCACAGCACCCTCTGGTGGAATAATTGGTATAACATTCAATTCAACATTCAAATTAATTAATGACCCATATTTGCTGTCTCATTCCTTTTCATAAATGCCTTTTCATATTGGGCCAGTCATTCCTGCTGGACTACTTAGAGCTCAGAGACGTGAGGCGTTTCAAAGTTCTGTGTCCCTGGATTGAATCTCCTGACTCCTGACCTGACTGTCTATTACAGTCTACAGCACGCCCAATAATCCACATCAAACAACAGTAGACTGCAGAGAGACATTTTCTGTCAGTAATAGTTACTGCTTCATGCCTTTTCTGCAGGTACCTGAAGCCTGACGAGAACAAAAAGTCAAAACACAAGACTGCTGTCAAGAAGAAGACCCTCAACCCAGAGTTTAACGAGGTAAGGAAGGACATGCATTCCTCTCTTTCCTCTCTCTCTTTTTCCTCTCTCAGAGATATCTTGTCTCTCTGACATCACAAATCCCTCCAATAATCAATCCCATTTAAGACTTGATACTTAGGAGGAACCAGATATTTTAAGATCAAGCTTATCAAATTAGTTATGAAACACATTTTTCAAACTTGGCTAATTATACCTGACTTTGTTCCAGTATGATGAAAATCATGACTTTAAAGGTCCAATGCAGCTGTTTTTATCTCAATATCAAATAATTTCCTGGTAACAATTAAGTACCTTACTGTGATTATTCTTTTTTTATTAAAATGATCAAAAAGAAGAACAAAATGTCTTCGAGTGGGGAGGGGAAAACTGAAAATTAGCTGTTATTGGCTGAGAGGTTTGGAACTCTTTCATATTGATCAATTAAATAATTTACCGCTTAATGATGTCACCATCGAAGGCCAAAACTCCATCCCACCAAATCTCATCATTTTCACAGTGTTATTCCAATCTCATAGTGTGGAAATATATATAAAACACAGGTAAATCATGTTTTTGACTGCACTGGGCTTTTAATGCTGACTCATTGTACATTTACTCTTCTTACCGACAGTAGATATCACCTCTCCCCATATTTGTCTTTTATCTGTCCCCCTGTATCTATCTGGGCGGCCTTATTGCACACTAGTGTAAAAAAAATTACCAAATGCATTGATGATGAGGTGAGCAACCGTCAGATCAGCCGTCTGTTAACTCTCATTGAGAGGCCAACTTGACTCTAGTAAAAGTGTATTTCCCCCCTCTCCTGAGCCTGCCTCTTTTTCTCTGAATGCCTCACAAACATTCTCCCATTCATCTGTTACTATGCTCCAGAGAGACCCCACGTTCAGACCACCACCAAAGACCTAATTTAGCACTAGACTGCGGCATTGAGTGGCGTCCTCCCGGAACACGCGAGGCCTGTGACTTGACATTTCCACTGACATTTCCTTTCGTCTCCATTTCCATCCTGTTGCCTGTTGGCCTTTCGGCTCGAGATTAGGTGACCTGGGCTTCCACTGCATTCAGAAGGCATTTTGGTTCAAAAAGGCGTACAGATAAACTTGAGTATTGATGGATTGATACCAAAATTGATTCTCTTCGTGGCCTTCTGAGTGGTTCAGCGGTCTAAGGCACTGCAGTGCTTAAGGCGTCAATACAGATCCGAGTTCGATCCCGTGAGGTACCCATGAGGCAACACACAATTGGCCCAGTGTCGTCCGGGTTAGGGGAGGGTTTGGCCGTCCGGGATGTCCTTGTCCCATCGCGCTCTAGCGACTCCTGTGGCTGGCCGGGCGCATGCACGCTGACTTCAGGCACCAGTTGTACGGTGTTTCCTCCGACACATTGGTGCGGCTGGCTAACGGGTTAAGCGAGCAGTGTGTCAAGATGCAGTGCGGCATGGCAGGGTCGTGTTTCGGAGAGCGTATGGCTCTCGACCTTCGCCTCTCCCGAGTCGGTACGGGAGTTGCAGCGATGGGACAAGACTAACTACAAATTGGATATCATGAAATTGGGGAGAAAAAGGGTCAAATTAAATAAAGAAATTATAATAATATTGATTCTCTTCTATGAGCATGATTAATTGTAGGCCGTATCGGTAATTAATTGTCACTGATAACATTGTTTAAAATATTATTTAAATATGATTCCTTTGATTATGTTTCTTGTGGAATCTTACTGGCTTTTTGGGGATAACCTTGCTGTCTGTATGAAGCCGTCTGGCCAGTCACGTTTTTACATATTTTTTGTAGGAGTTCTTCTACGAAATCAAATACGCCGACCTCAGCAAGAAAACCCTGGAGGTAACCGTGTGGGATTACGACATCGGCAAGTCCAACGATTTCATAGGTAAGCACTAAGCAGGTGACCACGTTACCAAGTGTAGTGACCTGAACAGTTCAAAAAGGTGTAGATGGCTGCAGCCACACCGGTGACAATCCGGCCCAGGTTCCCCTGCCACCTCTGTTTACAACACCTACTCACCCACCAGAGGCCTCCATTTGTCCTGATAGCTACCCAGGGCCACAAACCTGGACCCAAATGACAACAACAAACAACTGAGTGGTGAGGAAGAAGCAGGAAACACTGACCCTTGATGCATGCCAGCCAGGCTATAAGCTTGTCAAGTTCTCATGCCGACATGTGGTTGGTGGGCGAGGAGTTGAACTTGAAGTGACAGGGATCCAACTTTTTCTGAATCCCTAACAAATCCCCCATTCCTCTCTTTTGATGATGCACTCATCAAGAGTCCTCAGCACTCATCAGGAGTTTGAGCTGTTCACTCATCCACTTTAGCTAATGTGTAGGGGAGAGTGGGGTATGTTGAGCTGTTTTTTACATTCAGCATCACTACATCAAAGAATATATTTGTATTCTTTCTAACACAGATATCAACATATATTTCAGGATGTTGTGTATGCCTGGAAATAATCAGAATCCATGTAAACATAACAGTTTTGAAAACATAGCTTTTCCAACAAAATTGGTCTCTTGGAACAACTTACCCCGGGTGTGGGGTAAGTTGAGCATAGGGACAGGGTAAGTGAAGCCACCTTGGGGTAAGTGGGTGGTGGTGTCCTGCGACGGTGAATGTCCTGGTAGGTCAAAGTTTAATTTATGGAATGGGGTGTGGTATATTGTAAACTCAGTAAAAAAAGAAACGTCCCGTTTTCAGGACTCTGTCTTACAAAGATCATTCGTAAAAATAGAAATAACTTCACATCTTCATTGTAAAGTGTTTAAACACTGTTTCCCATGCTTGTTCAATGAACCATAAACGATTAATGAACATGCACCTGTGGAACGGTCGTTAAGACACTAACAGCTTACAGACAGTAGGCAATTAAGGTCACAGTTATGAAAACTTAGTACACCAAAGAGGCCTTTCTACTGACTCTGAAAAACACCAAAAAAAAGATGCCCAGGGTCCCTGCTCATCTGCGTGAACATGCCTTAGGCATGCTGCAAGGAGACACGAGGACTGCAGATGTGGTCAGGGCAATAAATTGCAATGTTCCTACTGCGAGACGCCTAAGACAGCACTACGGGGAGACAGGACACACAGCTGATCGTCCTCGCAGTGGCAGACCACATGTGACAACACCTGCACAGGATCGGTACATCCGAACATCACACCTGTGGGACAGGTACAGGACGGCAACAACAACTGCCCGAGTTACACCAGGAACGCTCAATCCCTCCATCAGTGTTCAGACTGTCCGCAATAGTCTGAAAGAGGCTGGACTGAGGCTTGCAGGCCTGTTGTAAGACAGGTCCTCACCAGACATCACCGGCAACGATGTCGCCTATGGACACAAACCCACTGTCGCTGGACTAGACAGGACTGGCAAAAAATGCTCTTCACTGACGAGTCGCGGTTTTGTCTCACCAGGGGTCATGGTCAAATTTGCGTTTATCGTCGAAGGAATGAGCGTTACACCGAGGCCTGTACTCTGGAGCGGGATCAATTTGGAGGTGGAGGGTCTGTCATGTTCTGGGGTGTGTCACAGCATCATCGGACTGAGCTTGTTATCATTGCATGCAATCTTAACTCTGTGCATTACAAGGAAGACATCCTCCTCCCTCATGTGGTACCCTTCCTGCAGGCTCATCCTGACATGATCCTCCAGCATGACAATGCCACTAGCCATACTTCTCGTTCTGTGCATGATTTCCAGCAAGACAGGAACGTCAGTGTTCTGCCATGGCCAGCAAAGAGCCCGGATCTCAATCCCATTGAGCACGTCTGGGACCTGTTGGATCGGAGGGTGAGGGCTATTCCCCCCCCCCAGAAATGTCTGGGAACTTGCAGGTGCCTTTGTGGAAGAGTGGGGTAACATCTCACAGCAAGAACTGGCAAATCTGGTGCAGTCCATGAGGAGGAGATGCACTGCAGTACTTAATGCAGCTGGTAGCCACACCAGATACTGACTGTTACTTTTGATTTTGACCCCCCCCCCCCCCCTTTGTTTAGGGACACGTTATTCCATTTCTGTTAGTAACATGTCTGTGGAACTTGTTCAGTTTATGTCTCAGTTGTTGAATCTTGTTATGTTCATATAAATATTTACACATGTTAAGTTTGCTGAAAAAAATGCAGTTGACAGTGAGAGGATGTTTCTTTTTTTGCTGAGTTTATTTCTTAAATGTATGTCTACATTCAGAAATACAGTGCCTTCGGAAGGTATTCAGACCCCTTGACTTTTTCCACATTTTCTTACGTTACAGCCTTATTCTAAAAAATGTTTTTTAAATCCTCCGCAATCTACACACAATACCCCATAATGACAAAGTGAAAACAGGTTGTTTGAAATTTTATCATATGTTTTAAAAATATAAACGAATACCTTATTTACATACACTACCGTTCAAAAGTTTGGGGTCACTTAGAAATGTCTTTGTTTTTGAAAGAAAAGCCATTAAAGCCATTTGGTCCATTAAAATAACATCAAATTGATCAGAAATACAGTGTAGACATTGTTAATGTTGTAAATGACTATTGTAGCTGGAAACGGCTGATTATTTTTTTTCATGGAATATCTACATATGTGTACAGAGGCCCATTATCAGCAACCATCCCTCCTGTGTTCCAATGGCACATTGTGTTAGCTAATCCAAGTTTATCATTTTAAAAGGCTAATTGATCATTAGAAAACCCTCTTGCAATTATGTTTCAGCACAGCTGAAAACTGTTGTGCTGATTAAAGAAGCAATAAAACTGGCCTTCTGTAGACTAGTTGATTATCTGGAGCATCAGCATTTTTGGGTTCGATTACAGGCTCAAAATGGCCAGAAACAAAGAACTTTCTTCTGAAACTCGTAAGTCTATTCTTGTTCTGAGAAATGAAGGCTATTCCATGCAAAAAATTGCCAAGAAACTGAAGATCTCGTACAACGCTGTGTACTACTCCCTTCACAGCAGCCCCGGTGCACAACTGAGCAAGAGGACAAGTACATTAGAGTGTCTAGTTTGAGAAACAAATGCCTCACAAGTCCTCAACTGGCAGCTTCATTAAATAGTACCTGCAAACACCAGTCTCAACGTCAACAGTGTAGAGGCGACTCCAGGATGCTGGCCTTCTAGGCAGAGTTGCAAAGAAAAAGCCATATCTCAGACTGGCCAATAAAAATAAAAGATTAAGATGGGAAAAAGAACACAGACACTGGACAGAGGAAGATTGAAAAAAAGTGTTATGAAAAGACAAATCTAAGTTTGATGTGTTCGGATCACAAAGAAGAACATTCGCTTGACCGTATTGTACGTAAGAAGTGCCCATCAAGCCAATCCAACTTGTGGGAGGTGCTTCAGGAAGCATGGGGTGAAATCTCTTCAGATTACTTCAACAAACTGACAACTAGAATGCTCAAGGTCTGCAAGGCTATAATTGCTGCAAATGGAGGATTCTTTGACGAAAGCAAAGTTTGAAAGACACTTATTATTTCAATAAAAAATCATTATTTATATTTCCTATTCATTTTGCAACTCATTTCATGTATGTTTTCAAGGAAAACAAGGACATTTCTAAGTGACCCCAAACTTTTGAATGGTAGTATTCAGACCCTTTGCAATGAGACTCGAAGTTGAGCTCAGGTGCATCCTGTTTCCATTGATCATCCTTAAGATGATTTAAAAACTTTTTCTCCCCAAATTCGTGGTATCCAGTTAGTAGTTACAGTCTTGTCTCATCGCTGCAACTCCCGTACTGACTCTGGAGAGGCAAATGTCGAGAGCCATGCGTCCTCTGAAACACAACCCAACCAAGCCGCACTGCTTCTTGACACAATGCCCACTTAACCCAGAAGCCAGCCGCACCAATGTCTCGGCGGAAACCCCGAACACCTGGCGACCGTGTCAGCGTGCACTGCGCCCGGCCCACCACAGGAGTCGCTAGTGCGCGATGGGACAAGGACAGCCCTGCCGGTCAAACCTAACCTGGACGATGCTGGGCCAATTGTGCGCCGCCCCAGGGGTCCTGTCTCCCGGTCGCGGCCGGCTGCGACAGAGCCTGGACTCAAACCCAGAATCTCTCTTGGCACAGCTAGCACTGCGATGCAGTGCCTTAGACCACTGTGCCACTCGGGAGGCCCGTATGATTCTAAAACTTGATTGGAGTACACCTGTGGTAAATTCAATTGATTGGACATGATTTGAAAAGGCACAAAACTGTCTATATAATGTCCCACAGTTGACAGTGCATGTCAGAGCAAAAACCAAGCCATGAGGTCGAAAGAATTGTCCGTAGAGCTCCGAGACAGGATTGTGTCGAGGCACAGTTCTTGGGAAGGGTATGAAAAAATGTATTCAGCATTGAAGGTCGCTAAGAACACAGTGGCCTCCATCATTCTTAAATGGAAGAAGTTTGGAACCACCAAGACTCTTCCTAGAGCTGGCCGCCCATACAAACTAATCAATCAGGGGAGAAGGGCCTTGGTCAGGGAGGTGACCGAGAACCCGATGGTCCCTCTGACCAGAGCTCTAGTGTTCCTCTGTGGAGATGGAAGAACCTTCCAGAAGGACAACCATCTCTGCAGCACTTCACCAATCAGGCCCTTATGGTAGAGGGGCCAGACGGAAGTCACTCTTCAGTAAAAGGCACATGGCAGCCACTTTGAGTTTGCCAAAAGGCACCTGAAGACTCTCAGACCATGAGAAACAATATTCTCTGGTCTGATGAAACCAAGATTGAACTCTTTGACCTGAATGCTAAGCGCCACGTCTGGAGGAAACCTGGCACCATCCCTACGGTGAAGCATGGTGGTGGCAGCATCATGCTGTGCTGAGTTGTTTCAGCGGCAGGTACTGGGGGACTAGTCAGGATTGAGGGTAAGATGAACGGAGCAAAGTACAGAGAGATCCTTGATGAAAACCTGCTCCAGAGCGCTCAGGACCTCAGACTGGAGTGAAGGTTCACCTTCCAACAGGACAACAACCCTAAGCACACAGCCAAGACAATGTAGGAATGGCTTCGGGACAAGTCTCTGAATGTCCTTGAGTGGCCCAGCCAGAGCCCGGACATGAACCCGATCAAACACCTCTGGAGAGACCTGAAAATAACTGTGCAGCGACGTTCCCCATCCAACCTCACATAGCTTGATAGGATCTGGGGAGAAGAATGTGAGAAACTCCCCAAATACAGGTGTGCCAAGCGTCTTACCCAAGAAGAATCAAGGCTGTAATCACTGCCAAAGGTGCTTCAACAAAGTACTGAGTAAAGGTTCTGAATACTTATGTAAATATGATATTATTTATTTATTTATTTTAATAAATAAGCAACATTTTCTAAAAACCTGTTTTTGCTTTTTTCACATTATGGGTTATTTTGTGTAGAATGTTTAATCAATTTTAGAATAAGGCTGTAACTTAAAGTATGGAAAAATTCAAGGGGTCTGAGTACTTTCCGAAGGCACTATATATCTCTCAGTTCAATATCACTTACACTTCCATTTCAGTTGTGTCGTATGTTGTTACGATGTGCTTATTCGTCGGCAAGTTCTTTAAATTTGATGCTACTAAGCCCATGAAACTGGTCCGCGAGATTCTTGATATGTTTATGAAGGTCAGACTCCATGTCATCAGATAAGACCTTGTGTTTCTCTGCTACTCTGTCATTGCCTCTCTTTCGGACAGGTACTTGTTTTTTTGTTGTCAATTTACCTCTTCGGTGTCATTCAGTCTATTTTTTCATCCCTTGCTGCTGCCGAATGGACTTCTTCCCTTCTGTCACTTTCTTGGCCGCTCTCAAGAACCTCAAGGGGGGTTAGACCCCTGCTTGTTTCTTGTTTGTATACACGGGGCATGATGACGTCTGCTCTGTAACAAAAAAAAAAAGCACTATCTTGAGTTCATATGCATGACACATTGCAAAAATACTATGCATATTGGCCCAGATTCTGACACGAATTAAGCGCACGGAAATGTAATGTAATTCCCTTTTTATGCTCTTTTCTCTATGCATATTCTGACCTTGAATTTAAGCATGACAATAGCATGCTATTCACCCACTATTCTTTTGAGGTGGAGCTTGAATAAATTAAGGTGTGATGGAGGTGTGGCTACATATACACCGTATTCTGACCGTGACTTAGTTGCCTAGTAATTCCACCACCTTTATGCCGAGAGAGCAATTTTAAATGATTTTTCCTTATGATCCCTGGAGACGAATGTGTAACCGGCCATAAAGTATGGAAGCAAACTGAAAATCATATCAACATGACATGTATTGCGGCCCCTTTTCCACACTGAAATGGGATATAAATAGCTGTAATGTTATTCAGAATTCAAATTGTGTGCCTTCAAAATTTGCCTGGATGAAATTTGGAGACACAAGCTATAGGCTTCTTTAGGGCTGAACCTGCCGAGTGGATGTATGTGTTTCAGAATGTTTTGATTATATGCCCTGGCTTTTCTGTTTAATTTTGCAATTTGTATCATGTTAAGTATTAGCCACTATCGGGAGCCCCTGTCAGTAATACCACATGCATTTATTTTTGCATCATTTCATTCCATTTACCTTTCTTTCCTCTGTCACGTCCTTGTAAATTGCTCCTGAGGGTCGCTTGCATTAGTGGATCGTATTAGGCTTGTCCAAAATTATTGCACAACACATGTAACCTGTTTGAAGACCACATGTAGCAGGTTAAATCTGGAGCCTGGCGCACGGTTTACTATGACTGGACCATTGTCATACAGTTCCATGATTAGTGGGAATTAGGTTAGATTTATAGGATTATTGTTCAATCCCTATTGTACACTTTCCACCTTCCAATATTTCATGGATTGAACTTGAATAGGACAACTTTCAGGATGAATCAAACCACTATTTTTTATTCATCAATATGTGGTATTTTGTGTGGAAACGCTCTCCAAACAGTTTTTTTTAATGATTCATACATACTTTCCTAACCCTAAAATGTGCCTAAATATCTAGTATTCTATTTATTTACATCTACCAGTTGGTGCTGAAATGGCGACGAATATGCATCGATGGATTTCTTTCATTGATCCCTATATTCTGAACCTGTTCTCTCAATGTATTCTATTGAATCTGTCAACCAAAATTCAAATTAAAGGTGCACCGTATTTAAAGGGATGCCTTAAGATCAATGTACCCCATTGAATGAAAACTCCACAAGAAAATGTGTTGACCAGCAAGTGGGAGGGTTTTCAGTGGTTGAATTAAATGTAATTAGAGTGGGCAAGGTAGCCACATCTGCAGAGTGCTTTACGTGACTAAAATAAGTCTGAATACCAAATACTGAGAAGTGTTTAGGAAAGGCATGCGTAGGAAAGGCATACATTTCTGACTCGAGATCGGCCCATTTTGCATAAAACTGAAAACAAACAAATAATCATAATTTGTATGGGGTATGGTAACCTAACGTAGCAGGCGTAGAAAGATGCCTGGGCGGAGTTCCGACTTCTATTTTTTAGGGAAAACGGAAGTTAGGTTCAAAATATTATAGCCCTGAAACCCGGATGTTAGCATTTTCTGGCGACTCCGCATAGGCTAGGGGTATGGTGGTCATTGGCTCAACTTACCCCATGGCCATTGACTCAACATACCCCAAGGCAAAAATGTTGACTATATTAGCCCACACAGCTACAAGGATGCACTTTCATACGTAGTACTTAATATTGTAGCTTATAGAGACCCCAACTGATTGAGATACAAACATCCTGAAACCTATAACACAATACATGAATTTGAATATGTGAGACAAAAATGTGGGATCTAACTTGCTTACCACTTTTTCCATGTGGTTTCTTCCTTCACAGACAACATGGGGCTATACTTGTGAAATATTGCTTAGACTGTGGTTTGAAACATTGGTCTAAAATGGCTAGCTACTAGCTTTTCTCATAGGCCAACCTGGCCAAATTAGCCACGATACTGAGGACGGCCAGCTGAGCAGATAATTATATCTGGTAACAAATTCCTTCTTAGCCAATTAAAATAGTTGGACGGGATTCAACACTTTTTCACTAAAGGATCCTTACCAGAAGTCCACCAGCATGTTCTGATACTCAAATGAACTGCTTCACATGCAAAAGTTTATCTGGACAATTAGCTCACAGTGTAAAGATGCCTAGTTCCTGACGCTTTTCACCACTTGCGACATAATTTTAATCCCAGAGTGGGATCATCATTTTTCCTTTCACATGTGGACTAACATTCATTGTGGTATTGTGTTGAGAAGGAAACCATAAAAATGAAGAATTAATTTCTTTAGGAGCTAGGCCTATGACTTTCTTTAAACTTTTTTCACAAACACACTGCTAGAGCCTAATAATATCTTAGCATATGAGGCTACATGGAGGTGTACACTCGCCTAAATGTAGGTTACACCTACAACGTTTTATATGTGTTTTTATAATCGTTATCTAGCTTACCTTGTCACAAGTTTACATAAGTGTAAATTGACTGGTCTGTCTAAGTTCACCAAGTGTCCAGTAGAGGGTGCAGCTACTCCAGGAATCCACTGAGGTGAAGCCTCCTGCTTGCTTCATAATTAATGAAGCCGATGCAGTAAAAAACACTACATCTGATCGTGCTTTCCTGTCAATTCTGTAACACATGCTATTGACTGACTGGCCTAGCCTATATAAACACTCAGATCAACAATAGAGCTAAGTTCATTGTCATGGACGTTTTATTAGCTGGGCTAACATATATCAACATAATTTTTGGACAAGATGGCCTAATGACGGTTTAAATAGCGAGAAGAGAGTAATGTACCTATTTGAAAGCTATATAAAAAAGTGGCTCTCATGCTAGAAAATGATAATGTGCTCAGAGTTTTACATTGTTCATGTCCAGCAATTGATGAGAGCAAGGTTGAACACACAAAACGCTTGCATTCTCAGGTTTAAACATTGGTCACCAGTCTCACTTCAAAGAGGCCTATTCTACCATGGACAACCTGTTCAGGAGGGTGCAACATCACAGAGTATTCAGAGAACAGTTGTGATTGTCTTTTGGGTATTGTGTTAGTTCAAACTATTTAGTTTCTATCGTCCATCAATGTGTCGCTTTCTAACCCTTTTCTACTGTTCTGCCGTCCCCGGTCTCAGGTGGTGTGTCCCTGGGCATCAGCGCAAACGGGGAGAGGCTCAAACACTGGTTCGACTGTCTCAAAAACAAGGACAAGAAAATTGAGCGATGGCACACACTGACCAACGAACTTCCTGGTACAACATTCAATGACTAATGGCCCCTCCCCACTACCTACTGTGGACAGGAGTTCAGGCTTGATCGGCTAATACACACTCCAGCTTTCCCGTTTCCAGAGACGTTTAACAAATCAAAGCTCTTGTTTCCTGTATTTCTATCCTAAGGTTTTGGTCTCATCCGTTATCTTCTATCCCTTTCTGATAATGTGCTGTGTCCTTAGGGCTTTGCTGCACAGAACTAGAATGAGATGAGAATCTATTTCTGTGGTTTGCTGCCCGGCGATGCATATTCACTAGGTTTATTGGCAGCAGTTTATTGGCAGATTGTGGGGAGTGTGCACTTTGTTGAAATGAAAAGAGAAAAGGGTGGATTATTTACTTCAGACACTGCTCTAAAAAGTATATGTGTTGTTTACATATGTGTTGTTTACAGTCTAGGATGCAGCGCCACACACCTCTGCTGTTCCTCTGAAGTTCATGTTTGCCAGAGAAAGGGGGCAAAAGACCCAAGTAATGTGTTTTATAGAGAGCCTACTTTCAGGTCAGTGCAAATGTCTAATCCTGTGATGAAGGGTTTGGGCTAGGGGGGGGGGGGGTGTGTGGAAGGGATGGGGGGCAAGGCATTTTAATATGCTAGCTCTAAGTACTGTATCTCGTTGCTTATGTGTTTCAGTTGTTTTTTAAGTAGTGTAAATGTACACCACCCCAGTCAGTATATCAGATGAATGTAGGGTGCTGTGTGTTATTGAACTAGTTCATACATAAAACTCAAGGTCTGACAAATATCAGTTGCGTTGGATAGCATGGGAGGAAGAGAATTGAACTTCTGCAGCCTAATGGCAAACTGTTTTTATGACGTTGCCTGAGGCGGAATATTACCATAAATCTATATTTTTACATTTCCTCATTGGCTGTTTAATTATTAATGATGAGAACTCAATATGGCTCAACTCACTTCCTGCTTATGTTTTGAAATCAAAGTATATTTTGATATTAATTAATAATTTTATGTTCACCTTTTTATTGTTGCCCTGAAATGTATGTTTGTGTGCGTGCGCATATTTGTGCTGTATGTGTGTCGGTGAACGTGACCGAGAATTGTCCTTTTAATCGTGAAATATTTAACTGGCCAATTCTTACACAACAGGTAATAACTGTACATGTATTGCTAGTGTTTTCCACTGCATAGCAGCTAACAACCAGTGGTGGAAAATGTACCCAATTGTCATACTTAAGTAAAAGTAAAGATATTTGAATAGAAAATGACTCAAGTAAAATGAAAGTCACCCAATAAAATCCTACTTGAGCAAAAGTCCAAATGTATTTGGTTTTATAAATATACTTAAGTATCACAAGTAAATGTAATTGCTAAAATATACTTAAGGATCAAAAGTAAAAGTAGAAATAATTTCAAATTCCTTATATTAAGCAAACCACACATCACGATTTTCTTGATTTTGAAATTTACAGATAGCCAGGTGTACACTCCAACACTCAGACATAATTTACAAACAAAACATTTGTGTTTAGTGAGTTCGCCAGATCAGATGCAGTAGGGATGACCAGGTGTCACGGAAAAAGTACATTTATTTTCTTTTGGAAAGTAGTGGAGTAAAAGTTGTCAAAATTATAAATAGTAAAATAAAGTACAGATACCCCAAAAAACTACTTAAGTACTACTTTAAAGTATTTTTTACTTATTAAGTACTTTACACCACTGCTAACAACTATGACAGTACATGATTATAAGTTGTTTCATTTTGTGTTATAATTTATTTGACCCATAGTGTTGTTTTGCCAAAGCTTTTGTCTTACTTGAAAAATGTAAAGACATGTCCCATTCCATTCTTAAAAATGCTGTGAGCTTAATTTCAAGAAAAAGCTCCCAAGGGGTATATTTTCCATCTTCATTGACAAACCCAGGTAGACTTCCTGTTAATACTTCATGTTCAAAGTTTAGTCAAGACGGGGTAAAATATTGCACATTCTGGCCTGGTGTGGACTAACCTAACGTTGCAGGAGTAAAATAAACACCTGAAACTAGATCCCCTACATACGGGTCTTGACGAGAAGAGAACTTTTGGGTGAGGTTCTCTACTGCACTGTTCAACCAATCCAGTAAATGTGGATGAGTTAAGATGGAGTGGCGCCTTGTTAACATCCCAAAGTGGAAGTCTCTCTTTCCATTTCCCCTGAAAACCAGAACATCTGGTTGTTGGGGACTCGGCAGAGGCTATGTGTGGACAGTGATTTGTGAAATGCTAACTCTCATTGGGTATGTGGCAGTGCTGGCAGTCCAATATCCTCCCCCTCTACAGTACCAACTAGAAGTTGTTTTGGACAGCAAGGTCCAACCCAATCTCTTCCTCAATTGTACAGGGCGTCAGGCAGGCAAGCAAGGTGGTCTCTTTCTTGAATGCATATACAGTCGCAACAGTTAACTTGTGACATTTTTTTTATCTGTTTGCCTTTGTACAAAACAAAATTATATTATAACAAAAATGCATGCAAATGTGATTGGTAAGTCATGAAATGACTGCTTAATGATACTGCTGTTTTTTCTTGGGGGAAAAAATAACACAACTGTGGATGCTACAAGAATGTCAATCTTTCTTCTGGACAACGTTTTGTACCTTTGAACACTATCGCATTGCCTGTGCGGCTGCTGTATTGATTGTCTGGGAATGTGACCGCATGTGAAGAAAAATCTCTCCCTCTCTGTTTGTTCATTTTGTTAACACTCAGGCGGTTGTTTGCATAATTCTGTTGGTTCTATGGTAAAAAAAAAAATATCTAAATATTTTCTCCTATTTCACCTTACTTTTGCACCGAATGGCCGAATGATTGTGCCTTTTCTTTTGTAAAAGTGTATTTTTGCAATGCTCACTTTACAAAGATTAGGTTGATATTAGCTTTTAATATGTAAATAATACACGGCACATTTATATTCCTGTATGTGTGTTAGGGTTCCGAACACTGTTTCACTCTTTCGAAATGTCCCACCCAAATGACACGAGCCCAGAGTGTCGTTCCATTGTTTGATGGTGGTGACAGTGAAGGCAGGGGTGCAAGGTTGAGGTGGAAGCATAGACCATGTATGTACAATATACGTCTGTGAGTGGAAGAGGTCACAATGACAGGCAACAGGGCCTGTATTCACAAAGCGTCTCAGAGTAGGAGTGCTGATCTAGGATCAGTTTTGCCCTTTAAATCATCATTAATACAGTTATATGGACAGGGGGGACCTGATACTAAATCAGATTGGTTCTGTTTCTTTGTTGCAGTCTGCACAGGGCTGACCGTTTAATGCCCCATATAGCATTCTTTTTGTGGTGAGAATTTTATATAATAGTTTAAATAGGAAAGAACGGCTTGATGAATCAAATGTTTTGTATATCAGTTCATAAACCCGCCGCCATCGTATTAGGACATAAAACAATCTGTTCACAACTATCTTGAACTTTATGCGGTATAGTTGTCAAACATCTCGACCTTAAGTAAAACTGATATATATATTATGATTTATACTAATAATTTGAAGCCATGCATGGTTTTTGATTGGCGGCAGACAAACACATTTATTTTTTTCTCTTTTGAGTAATTTCCTTTTGCATTTTTGTGACAGAGCTGCAATGAGTTGCTTATACTTATATATTATATACCTTTGTTAATTGTTTGTATGACAACATTTTACCATCCTTATTTACAAATGTCATTCATAAACATGATCCCTTCCTTATAACCTTGTACATTTTTTCCAAGAAAATGTGTCTTTCCTCTATCAATACATTGGAGTTTCGATATTTTCCCAGCCTCTTCTGGAGTATGACATTGGAATGGTAACCAACGCTGTATGGCTTCATTTAGAAAGGAGGATACTTTAAACAGGGTTCCATTGTCAATCCACCGGAAAGGGTTGGTTTTAATCTGCATAACAGCAAAGAGACCCCTTTTTAACATTGGATGTGCCTCTCTTAGTAGCCTGCTGGAAAAGTTTGGATTTAGATGCCTTCAGAAAGTATTCATACCCCTTGACTTATTGTTGTTTTATGGCCTGAATTCTAAATGTATTTGTTTTATCACACATCTACACACAATACCCCATAATGACAAAGTGAAAACATGTTTTTAGAAATCTTTGCAAATTTATTGAAAAATCAACACTTTTGTACCTGTTTCCTCCAGCATCTTCACAATGTCCTTTGCTGATGTTCTAGGATTGATTTACACTTTTCACACCAAAGTACGTTCATCTCTAGGAGACAGAATGCGTCTCCTTCCTGAGCGGTATGACGGCTGCGTGGTCCCATGGTGTTTATACTCGCGTACTATTGTTTGTACATATGAATGTGGTACCTTCAGGCATTTGGAAATTGCTCCCAATGATGAACCAGACTTGTGGAGGTCTACAATTTATTTTCTGAGGTCTTGGCTGATTTCTTTTGATTTCCCCATGATGTCAAGCAAAGAGGCACTGAGTTTGAAGGTAGGCCTTGAAATACATCCACAGGTACACCTCCAATTGACTTGAATGATGTCAATTAGACTATCAGAAGCTTCTAAAGTGATGACATCATTTTCTGGAATTTTCCAAGCTGTTTAAAGGCACAGTCAACTTAGTGTATGTAAACGTCTGACCCACTGGAATTGTGATACAGTGAATTATAAGTGAAATAATCTGTCTGTAAACAATTGTTGGAAAAATTACTTAGATGTCCTAACTGACTTGCCAAAACTATAGTTTGTTAAAAAGACATTTTTGGAGTGGTTGAATAACAAGTTTTAATGACTTCAAGTGTATGTAAACTTCCTACTTCAACTGTAGATCATTTTTCAGTAGGATCATAACACCTTTTGAATTCCTATGCCCATGACAGAAATATATTTTACCATCCATCTCTTTTTCCCAGGCCACTTCACCCAGATCTGATTTCTGACAAACCACAGAGAAATCAGTATGCCAAGTTACATATTCTACTGATGTGGAGGATGTTTTAGTGTATTTTTATATAAAGGGTTGTTCTACATTACCTTTACCCATCTTATGAGAGATTCTCCAAAGTTGTAAAAATCCCGGCACAGTTTCTTTAGGATAAAAAAAAGAAACGGAATGGAGCTAAGCACAGGCAAATCCTAGAGGAAACCCTGGTTCAGTCTGCTTTCCAAAATACACTGGGAGACATTCACCAGGACCATAACCTTAAACACAAGGCCAAAAATACACTGAAGTTGTTTACCAAGATGACATTGAATGTTCCTGAGTGGCCTAGTTCCCGTTTTGACTTAAAATGGCTTGAAATTCTATGACAAGACTTGAAAATGGCTGTCTAGCAATGATCAACAACCAACTTGACAGAGCTTGAAGAATTTTTGAGACTTACCCAGAAATACTCACAGCTGTAATATCTGCCAAAAGTGTTTCTAATATGTATTGAGGTGTGTGAATATTTATGTTAATTTGATATTTCTGTATTTCATTTTTAATCATCTGCTAATGTTTTTTTAATGTTTTCACTTTGTCATTATAGAGTATTGTGTGTAGATGGGTGAGAGAAAACATATATTTAATCCATTTTGAATTCAGGCTATAACACAAAAAAAATGCAGGCCTTTGCTTCAGGCCAGCACTAACACACCTGTTTTAAAATAATCAACTAATAATGGTCTTGAGTTGGCTAGACTACAATTAGTTTAAATCAGGTGTTTTTTGTAGGGTAATACACTTCTGTTTCATTAAGGTCAATGTCAAAGGTATTCAATTCCACAGACTTGTGTGATGCATTTCTTCTTGGCGGGGGCTGGAACAACCTGCATACCCTGTAGTTCTCCAGGACTGGAGCTGGAGACCCCTGCTTTATGCTCTATCTTTCTACTCTGAAACATCTTCACTTTGCTATGTTATCACAAAAAGAATAAATATGATAGACAAATCCTTGGCAATAGGGGTGTGTCAACTTCTCTGCAAGGGAATGGACCATAAACTGAAACTGAATACAAGCCTGCCCTCTAACTGCGTGTATTTGTAATTCCACGACTGAATAATTCCACAATTTGATACTATGACAGCAACTCTTAGGGGAAATATTTTCAGTGGTTTTTACTGTAAATAGAAGTCAACGGACATGTCATTTAAATACTGATGAGTTGAGTTATGCCATTAATAGGCGTCTCGCCAGCGGGACACCTGTCAACAACAACACATTTCCCAATGTGGGAAATTAAACATTTAGGTACATACAAGTGTCTTATATCGGTTAAAAGCTTTAAGTCTTGTTCATCTAACTGAATTGTCTGATTTACAATAGGCTTTACAGCGAAAGCATGCCATGCGATTGTTTGAGGATGGTGCCCCACATCAAAATATCTTTCAACCAGCACAGGCTTCATAGAATCACAAATAGCGATTAAATATTCTATACTTTTTTGAAAATCTTCCTCTGATTTGTCATCCAAAGGGTCCCAGCTACAACATGTAGTGTCGTTTTGTTAGATAAAATCCTTCTTTATATCCCAAAGAGTCTGTTTAGTTGGCACCATCGATTTGAGTAATCCACTTGTTCAACATGCAGAGAAATGAATCCAAAAAGCTACCGCTAAACGTTGTTAAAACAAGTCAAAATACATTTATATTCAATCTTCAGGTACCCTAAAATGTACTTAAACTATAATATTTCATACGGAAAGAGGTATGTTCAATAGGAAAGCAAAATTAGCAGCTGCACGTCCTCTTCGTCGCACGAGCACAGACTGATTTCCAACTCTGACTCCCAGTACTAAAACTCAAAATTCTTCCTTGTTTGGGAAGAAACGAGCCTGAAACCTTGCACAAAGACTGTTGACATCTAGTGGAAGCCATAGTAATTGCAATCTGGGACCTGGATTTGGATATGACCCTATACGTTCCATTGGAAGAGCATGGGCTCTCTCTCAAAAAACAAAATCTGGTTGTTTTTTCTTTGGATTTTTCTCCCACCATATCAATTGTGTTATAGACTCATACATTATTTTAACATTTCTACAAACTTCAAAGTGTTTTCTATGCAATGGTACCAATTCCATGCATATCCTGGCTTCTGGGCCTGAGTAACAGGCAGTTTACTTTGGGCATGTCAGTCAGACAACATCTCTGCAAGGGAATGGACCATAGATGGATTAAACTGAAACTGAATACAAGCCTGCCCTCTAACTTTGTGTATTTGTAATTCCACGACTGAAACATTTGATACTGTGACAGCAACTCTTAGGGGAAATATTTTCAGTGGTTTTTACTGTAAATAGAAGTCAATGGACATGTTCATCTAAATACTGATGAGTTGAGTCATGACATTAACATCTTCATTTTATAAAAATACAATTAACATGGGAAAATGAACTGAGAACAGAAGAGAATAGCAAACCGCTAAATGCAATTCTCAACATTGACCAATTTTGACATTTACCATTTCAGTAGAGTGAGTTGTAAAATTAGTTGTACAATAATAAAGTGAACAGACCTCAATAATTAGGTACTAGATAAGGGTAATGCCGCTAATCGTGTCCATGTTAAGGGAACAGGGTGAGCTCTTCCAGGCCTCTGGCCATCTGCTCCTCAACCTTGATCTTGGTTTTCTCAGCCACAAGGTTAGAGGCTTCCTTCTGGGCCCTCTGGGCCTCATTGCTCAGCATCTCACCAGAAGAGGCTGGTGGGAGGAGCTATAGGAAGACTGGCTCATTGTAATGGCTGGAATGGAACAGAGTCAAACGTGGTTTCCATATGTTTGATACGGTTCCAATTATTCCATTCCAGCCATTACAATGAGCCCATCCTCATATAGCTCCTCACACCAGCCTCTGCTGATCTCCACCAAGGTTTTCAGGCCCAGGCGCTGGGCATCATCCGCCGGCTGGTTGTTGAAGCGGTCGCGCTGCTGCATGGGCAGTACAAGCTAGGTTTCATCAATTTGGTGACAGATTTTCATGTGGATATTCTAAAATCTGCATAAAACAATATGCGCATTTTGCCAACAGAGATTTGTTTCCATCAAACAGACTTATTGTGGATAAAAGGCTGTGTGTGATGACATAGTGCACATAAAAATGACTTTTGCAGTTAAATTTCCATGTACCGAATAAAAAAAGTTTATGCGTTTCCAACGAATTTTCAACTGATGGTTTTGTCAGAATAAATGTTGCGTTATATAGAAAATGTGCCCACTTTGGTCTTGGCATGTGCACTGTAGCCATCTTGCAGATACAGTCTGTTTATATAGAAATTGCCCTATTATTGCAATTGTGACACCTGGTGGACACCTTTTGGGTTTACCTGTAGGACAGCATTTAATTATGGGTTAAATGCTATGGGTAAAGGGTAAATGGGTAAAGGGTTATGGGTAAAGATGGTGTTCGAGATACACTACATAACCAAAAGTATGCTGCTATAACAGCCTCCACTCTTCTGGGAAGGCTTTCCGCTAGACGTTGGAACATTGCTGCAGGGACTTGCTTCCATTCAGCCGCAAGAGCATTAGTGAGTTCGGACATTGATGTTGGGCGTTGATGCTCGTTGTCGGCGTTCTAATTCTTCCCAAAGGTGTTCGGTGGGGTTGAGGTCAGGGTTCTGTGCAGGCCCGTCAAGTTCTCGACAAAGCATTTCTGTATTATGGACCTCGCTTTGTGCACGGGGGCATTGTCATGCTGAAACAGGAAAGGGTGTTCCCCAAACTGTTGCCACAAAGTTGGAAGCACAGAATCATCTAGAATGTCATTGTATGCTGTAGCGTTTAGATTTCCCTTCACTGGAACTAAGGGGCCTAGCCCGAACTATGAAAAGCAGCCCCAGACCATTATTCCTCCTCCACCTAACTTTACAGTTGGCACTATGCATTCGGGGAGATAGCGTTGTCCTGGCATCTGCCAAATCCAGATTCGTCTGTCGGACTGCCAGACAGTGAAGCTTGATTCATCACTCCAGAGAACGCGTTTCCACTGCTCCAGAATCCAATGGCAGCGAGCTTTACACCACTCTAGCCAACGCTTGGCATTTCACATGGAGATCTTAGGCTTGTGTGTGGCTGCTCGGCCATGGAAACCCATTTCATGAAGCTCCCAACGAACAGTTCTTGTGCTGATGTTGCTTCTAAAGGCAGTTTGGAACTCAGTAATGAGTGTTGCAACCAAGGACAAATTATTTTTACTCACTGCACACTTTAGCACTCAGCGGTCTTGTTCTGGGAGCTTGTGTATGGCCTACCACTTCGCGGCTGAGCGTTGTTGCTCCTAGATGTTTCCACTTCACAATAACAGCACTTACAGTTGACCGGGGCAGCTCTAGCACGGCAGAAATTTGATGAACTGACTTGTTGGAAAGGTGGCATTCTATGACGGTGCCACATTGAAAGTCACTGAGCTCTTCAGTAAGGCCATTTTACTGCCAATGTTTGTCTATGGAGGTTACATGGCTGTGTGCTTGATTTTATACACCTGTCAGCAACGTGTATGGCTGAAAGAGCCTAATCCACTAATTTGAAGGGTTGTCCACATACCTTTGTATATATAGTGTAATTGGAATAGGTGTAAGAAGCCAATGGTGTATTTATTACGCTGATTCTGTTGCAAAACAAAAAACATCAAAGACACTATTTTGCACCTGTCCAAATATCTATACACATGAAAGCCTCCGGGTCAAAATGACCCACAACGTGTTTGTTTACAAAATCTACACAGACATTCCACAACACATTAGTGTTCATATTTTGAAGTTAGGTTCATGACCCTAAATGAGGAAAAGCCATTTAATTTCATGGAGAAAAATGGGTTAATTTGTATTTTAGGCAAAGCAAATGTGGAAATAGGTCAAATTGACCCGCAACATAATTGGAGGGATAACAGGCCCAAAGCGTGGCTGGCTAACTAATAATGCCATGTGCATTGTTACTTTTGAAGTTGACTAGATTCAGTGGGTGAATTCCTTGCATGTGACATGTTTAAAGGACAGTCTGGTTTGCTTCCATCTCTAAAAGATTAGTGGTGACAATGAGGCCCGAAACATCCTAACGTCAAGTTAATGAAACGCAGGCTGTTATTCATCTGATGGGTAGTTGTGGTATTCTAGGACTAAGTATTTTAACCTATTTACTTAACTAATAGCTAGATTTAGTGTTTGCAAATATAGTAACTAAGTATTTAACTTCATTACTGACATTCTTTCAAATTTAATGTTAGACGCCCATAGCTCTGTCAACCCTTCCATTTATTTGATGTATGGATTTTACTTGTTCCCTTAGTCATGTTGATTTGGGAAGGAGCTATCATTGCAGGAAATGGCAGGCCTGCCATCTTGCACTGAGCCGGAACTCCATGCACCAGAAGCTTTGCCATGTGGTAAGACATTTCCTGTCTTGTACATGTCTTTGAGAGTGCAGCGCCAGTCAGGGCCTTGACACCGTGGGCCTTAGTGCTGGAGCAGTGCACATAGCAATCCATTTTCTTGAAACCCACTGCTGTGCTCACCAAGCAGCAGTGTTACTCTTGAGACTGGACATCAATCTGGAAATAAATGAATCCAAAGTATTTGCCTTTAATCCAGTGCCTGTCTTTCAGGGAAGAGTTTGATATGATGAAGCCCATTAGGTCAGTTAAGATCACCACTTTATTTTAAGAATGTGTCAGAATAATAGTAGAGAATGATTTATTTCAGCTTTTATTTTTTTCATCACATTCCCAGTGGGTCAGAAGTTTACATACACCCAATTAGTATTTGGTAGCATTGCCTTTAAATTGTTTAACTTGGGTCAAACGTTTCAGGCAGCCTTCCACAAGCTTCCCACAATAAGTTGGGTGAATTTTGGCCCATTTCTCCTGATAGAGCTGGTGTAACTGAGTCAGGTTTGTCGGCCTCCTTGCTCGCACACGCTTTTTCAGTTCTGCCCACAAATGTTCTGTAGGATTGAGGTCAGGCCTTTGTGATGGCCACTCCAATACCTTGACTTTGTTCTTAAGCCATTTTGCCACAACTTTGGAAGTATGCTTGGTCATTGTTCATTTGGAAGACCCATTTGCGACCAAGCTTTAACTTCCTGACTGATGTCTTGATGTTGCTTCAATATATCCACATAATTTTCCTGCCTCATGATGCCATCTATTTTGTGAAGTGCACCAGTCCCTCCTGTAGCAAGCACCCCCACAACATGATGCTGCCACCCCCGTGCTTCACAGTTGGGATGGTGTTCTTCGGCTTGCAAGCCTCCCCCTTTTCCCTCCAAACATAACGCTGGTCATTATGGCCAAACAGTTCCATTTTTGTTTCATCAGACCAGAGGACATTTTTCCAAAAAGTACGATCTTTGTCCCCATGTGCAGTTGCAAACCGTAGTCTGGCTTTTTTATGGCGGTTTTGGAGCAGTGTATTCTTCCTTGCTGAGCGGCCTTTCAGGTTATGTCGACATAGGACTCATTTTACTATGGATATAGATACTTTTTTCTTTTCCTGCAGCATCTTCACAAGGTCCTTTGCTGTTCTGGGATTGATTTGCGCTTTTCCCACTAAAGTACGTTCATCTCTGGGAGACAGAACGCGTCTCCTTCCTGAGCGGTATGACGGCTGCGTGGTCCCATGGTGTTTATACTTGCCTACTATTGTTTGTACAGATGAACGTGGAACCTTCAGGCATTTGGAAATTGCTCCCAAGGATGAACCAGACTTGTGGAGGTCTACAATTTTTTTCCTGGCATCTTGGCTGATCTCTTTTGATTTTTTCCATGACGTCAAGCAAAGAGGCACTGAGTTTAAAGGTAGGCCTTGAAATACATCCACAGGTACACCTCCAATTGACTTGAATGATGTCAATTAGACTATCAGAAGCTTCTAAAGCCATGACATCATTTTCTGGAATTTTCCAAGCTGTTTAATGGCACAGTCAACATAGTGTATGTAAACTTCTGACCCACTGGAATTGTGATACAGTGAATTATAAGTGAAATAATCTGTCTGTAAACAATTGTTGGAAAAATGATGTGTCATGCACAAAGTACATGTCCTAACCGACTTGCCAAAACTCTAGTTTGTTAACCTCTCTTGTACAAGTGGGACGGTAGCATCCCACCTCAACAACAGCCAGTGAAATTGCAGGGCGCCAAATTCAAAACAACAGAAATCCCATAATTTAAATTCCTCAAACATACAAGTATTATACACCATTTTAAAGATAAACTTCTTGTAAATCCAACCACAGTGTCCGATTTCAAAAAGGCTTTACTGCGAAAGCACACCATGTGATTATGTTAGGTCAGCGCCTAGTCACAGAAAACCATACAGCCATTTTCCAGCCAAGGAGAGGGCTCACAAAAGTCAGAAATAGAGATTAAATGAATCACTAACCTTTGATGATCTTCATCAGATGGCACTCCCAGGACTCTATGTTAGACAATAAATGTGTGTTTTGTTCGATAAAGTTCATCTTCATGTCCAAAAACCTCATTTGAAATTGCCGCGTTATGTTCAGAAATGCATTGTCTCAAACAAACATTCGGTGAAAGTGCAGAAAGCCACATCAAATTACAGAAATACTCATCATAAACATTGATCTAAGATACAAGTGTTTAACATACGATTAAAGATAAACTTCTCCTTAATACAACCGCTGTGTCAGATTTCAAAAAGGCTTTACGGCAAAAGCACACCATGCGATTATGTTAGGTCAGCGCCTAGCCACAGAAAACCATACAGCCATTTTCCAGCCAAGGAGAGGTGTCACAAAAGTCAGAAATAGTGTTAAAATTAATCACTTACCTTTGATGATCTTCATCTGATGGCACTCCCAGGTCTCCATGTTAGACAACAAATGTTCGTTTTGTTAGATAAAGTTCATCTTTATGTCCAAATACCTCCTTTTTGTTTGCGTGTTTAGTCCTGTAGTCCAAATGCACAATTCCGCGGGCACTAAATCCAGACGAAAAGTCAAAATAGTTCCATTACAGTTCGTAGAAACATGTCAAACGATGTACAGAATCAATCTTTAGGATGTTTTTATCATAAATCTTCAATAATATTCCAACCGGACAATTCCTTTGTCTTTAGAAATGAAAGGGAACGGAGCTCGCGCTCACGGCCGTGCGTGTGACTAAACTAAAGGCTTTCAACCAGACCCCTGGTTCAAACAGCTCTTATTCACTCCCCCTTCACAGTAGAAGCCTGAAACAACGTTCTAAAGACTGTTGACATCTAGTGGAAGCCTCGGGAAGTGCAATCTGACCCCATAGATACAGTATATTGGATAGGCAATCACTTGAAAAACTACAAACCTCAGATTTCCCACTTCCTGGATGGATTTTCCTCAGGTTTTCGCCTGCCATATCAGTTCTGTTATACTCACAGACATTATTTTAACAGTTTTGGAAACCTTAGACTGTTTTCTATCCAAATCTACCAATTATATGCATGTCCTAGCTTCTGGGCCTGAGTAACAGGCAGTTTTAATTTGGGCACGCTTTTCTTCCAAAATTCCGAATGCTGCCCCCTACCCTAGTGAAGTTAACAAGAAATTTGTGGAGTGGTTGAAACACTTAGGTTAGAGTCATTAAAACTTGTTTATGTAAACTTCCGACTTCAACTGTATATAGTATTCATTTTCCTTTCCATTGATTCCAACAGCTTCGAGGGGCAAAGGTGAATTGCCCTGTATACCTCCTGTTCGTACTGGGCATATGTATGGTCAATGACATGGTGTCATGCCGTCTTGGTTAGTATTTGTTTTTCCCTATATTTAAAGCTGGAATCCGTAGCTGTGACACTCACTTCCGTTAGTGATGTTACAATAAAAGTCACTTCAAACAAACACTTTTTTTTCATAGACATTGCACCAATGATAGAACAGCAGAATGTGCAAAACACTTCTTTTTTTCTTTCTTTTTACTGTGATGCAGAATACTCCTCTCCCCCTTCTCAAAACAATTACAAATACACCTGGTTATGACCAGTGAGCCTGATTCACCGTATGCGGATCTCGTCTTTAATGCATTTAACACAAAATAACCTTGATGTTCATGGTGAGTATTTTGCCATTTGAAATGCCTCGTTGACTTTTTATTGTTCTAATCAAACTCTACATGTGTGCTCCATATTTTAAACCTTTCTATGCCATACTGAGGCCTATCCCGACAGACTCCTCACTGTGGGACCTAGTCGTTGGTAATGCCTCAGAACAATTGTGGTTTCGCTTTACCCTCATGGCTACTGCCATTAGCCCTGTGGGATATTACTGCTGTACAAATACTCATAATTGCAGCTCTACTATGAACTAAAGCCACATGTTTCTAATGGCTTTTCTCATCTGTCTGGTGTAGGTCTACCAATTGGCCACAAGATGGCTCTCAACCTCAGATGCCCTTTTCGTGAGTAGGAACCCTGATCAGTGTTGATTACGTTGCGTGAAATCGTCTTCTATTTGTGGGTATATGGGGAGGAATTGACTATGGGCACAGCACTGCATGGTATCTGCAGCCAGCTGTGACTCTGGTTAGCGTGTTCATTAGTCAGTGCAAGAGCAACCTGGGCATACGACATTGTTGGTCTCCATGCCTCTTGTGTGGAGTCCTGGTATATATGTCAAGACACATTTCACTTCCCAGCAAGTTTATATCATTGAAATTTCATACAGGAAGTTCAGTCTTGTGTTCTCTTGACAGGACCATCATGTCAAACGTGCCAAGGGGTCTGAAGGTAATGATTGAAAGTGAGTACTTGTGTTGAGTCTCTTGTAAAGCTGGCCAAGGGCCCACTGAGTTGTGCTGTATGGTATCTGCAGCCAGCCCTCACCACAGGCTGTTCTGTTCATAACACAGTGTGAGAGTGACTCTGCATCTGGCATCGTTAGGCTCCTGGCTGGACTGTGCCTGGAGCCCTGGTATTTGTGCTGATACAAACCCACTCTCTCTACGAGCCCACTCTGTGGGCTGGCTGGCATCCATGGAATGCGAGGCCTCTGGTGGTGCAGTGTCAGAATTCCCCGGCATACCCAACACCAGGCCTGAGCGGCATGCCATGGGCTGCCACAGGGCAAGAACATCTCAGCACTGCGACCAGGCCCAATTACAAAATCTCAAGCCCTCTGACATTTGTCTCCTTTTAGTTGGATCCAAATGTTTTGCTAGTCAGATATGTGATGGGCTGCTGACATTCTGATTCCCCATTTAAAGCCAAGACAGTCAATGTATCCAAGTAATGCCTTGGGGAATTTATACTGAAAAATCTAAATGCACCATGTAAACTGTTGGTTTCATGAGCTGAAATAAATAATCCCTGACGTTTTCTATACACACACACAGCTTATTTCTCTCAACTTTTGTGCACATTTGTTTACATCCTTGTTAATGGTCTTTTCTCATTAGCCAAGATAATCCATCCACTTGACAGGTGTGGCATATCAAGAAGCTGATTAAACAGTGTGAGCATTACACATTGTCCCCAGCACAAGGTGCCCCTGAAAGACCACTCTCAAATGTGCACTTTTGTCACTGTGTCAGATGTCTCATTTGGTAAAATGTTCAAATGTCAACAAAATACACTAGACAATGCGGGATATTTTTTGTGGGCAAAATGTATTATTTGAGAAGTTAGGTGGAAATGTAATGCCAAATATAGATATAATAATCTGAGTAGCACAATGACATGTTGCCCTCCCACTACTACTCGCCGGGAAAGCATGCATTTTATTAGGCTACAGACTAAATTAGGAGTACTGCATTGTTGCGATTAGTACTTGAAAGAAAGGCATTTCGCTGTGCATGTGACATTAAAACTTGAAGTAATGAACTTCACAGGGTGGTTAAAGTGCAAGGTGATGAGCTTGATACGCCTTTCCAAAAACATTGTGTCTTATTTTCATGACATGACATTCATTGATGCTTGGCTTTTTGTCCATAATCTCATGTAGGCTGTACGTGCGCTCTAGCCAACAGCGCTATCTGTGCGCACTATTGGTGTGCTGTTGGCTAGAGTGCATGAGCCAATACCAGAGTGGGCACACTCGATATATAACCAAATTGTTTTTGTGAGATCCAGCTGAGTTGCAAATGTGATGGAAATGAGGAATGAGGTTTATGCAGTAGGCCTAATTATCACAGCAGATTGGCTATATGCCTGGCCTGCCAATATTCTTCTCGGACCATATATTTCAAAATTAGATCAGTTGGTGTAGCACTTGCAAGGCACAGACTTTCTGAGTTTAACGGCCGTTCAAAATAATTTTACCCCAGTTGTCTTGAATGCTCAGAAATCAGAGTTAAGAGTTCCCAGTTTTGAACACGGCATTAGTCTCAGGAGGGAGCAGCAGAGGGTCCTTTCATCCGGTGAGACTGACCAGAGAGACAGGACAGTTTCTCCACCTGATGGCAACTCGAGTTGCACCAGATCTGCCTCATGCACAAATTCATGTTCCTATGACCAGAGAAAGCAAAATATTCCTTTATTAAAATAGACACAAGCTGCTAATAATAAAAATGCAGGGTTATGAATACGCTTGCCTACTCATTGATTGCAGGCGCAGCGCCGGTGGAAGTAGGGAAAAGTGTTGAATAAAAAGTGACCGTGCTGAATAAACTTACATAAACTCACTCCATAAAAACATCAGCTCTTTGCTGTATTCTTTGTTCGTTCATTCATTCATTCTCTCTCTGGTAATGGTTTTAGAAGTTAAATAATCTCACAAAGTCAAGGATCGGCAGGATAGTCAGTTTTACGAGGGTATGTTTGGCAGCATGAGTGAAGGAGGCACAGTACGGTCTTTTTTTGATGGTGGTTATGATATCGTTTAGGACCTTGAGCGTGGCTGAGGTGCACCCATGACCAGCTCAGAAACCAGATTGCATAGTGGAGAAGGTACGGTGGCATTCAAAATGGTCGGTGATCTGTTTGTTAACTTGACTTTCAAAGATTTTTAGAAAGGCAGGGCAGGATGGATATAGGTCTATAACAGTTTGAGTCTAGAGTGTCTCCCCCTTTAAAGAGGGGGATGACCGCGGCAGCTTTCCAATCTTTGGCGATCTTAGACGATACGAAAGAGAGGTTGAATAGGCTAGTAATAGGGGTTGCAACAATTTCGGCGGATCATTTTAGAAAGAGAGGGTCCAGATTGTCTAGCCCAGCTGATTTGTAGGGATCCAGATTCTGCAGCTCTTTCAGAACATCAGCTGTCTGGATTTGGGTGAAGGAGAAGCGGTGGGGCAAGTTGCTGCAGGGGGTGCTGAGATGTTGGCCGGGGTAGGTGTAGCCAGGTGGAAAGCATGGCCAGCCGTAGAAAAATGCTTATTGAAATTATTGATTATCGTAGATTTATCGGTGGTGACAATGTTTCCTATCCTCAGTGTAGTGGGCAGCCGGGAAGAGGTGTTCTTATGCTCCATGGACTTTAGTGTCCCAAAACTTTTTGTAATTAGTGCTACAGGATGCACATTTCTGTTTGAAAAAGCTAGCCTTAGCTTTCCTAACTGAGTATATTGGTTCCTGTCTTCCCTGAAAAGTTGCATATCGCGGGGGCTATTCAAGGCTAATGCAGAACACCACAGGGTGTTTTTGTACTGGTCAAGGGCAGTCAGGTCTGGGTTGAACCAAGGGCTATATCTGTTCTTAGCTCTACATTTTTTGAATTGGGCATGCTTATTTAAGATGGTGAGGAAAGCACTTTTAAAGAGCAACCAAACATCCTCTACTGACGGGATGAGGTCAATATCCTTCCAGGATACCCGGGCCAGGTCGATTAGAAAGGCCTGCTCACTGAAGTGTTTTAGGGAGCGTTTGACGGTGATGAGGGGTGATCGTTTGACCGCGGACCCATTACTGTTATGAATTTTATGAATAAATGACTAAACGATGTATACATTTAACTAGAACTATAACTGATTGAATTCTACCCTGTTTTTCTATATTGATAAATAATGTTAGTTCATAAGAAAGAGGTTATGTAGCATGTACATGGGAAGAGAGGAATGTATGGGTGTGCCTAAAGAAAACTAAGTGGATCATTAACCTATGTTTGAACCGACCCAGCTAAAACTCTGTGGAGATAAAATGAGACAACGAGAGGCCCTCCAGGTTTTCCATATCTGGGGGGGACTGGAACTGTCAGCTAAGTGGTAATAAACTGTGGTGAGACTTCAGGAGATAATCCAGATATAGTGTGTAATGTATGTGCGTTAGGGTGTTGGAATGGACTTTTGGTCAGCTTTGTCCTTGTCGGAGAAGAGGAGGGACCTTTAGAACGTTATGACGCTATGTGTGATATATAAACTAATGTACATGGTATTTTGATCTGGAGGTCTCTCGAGAATAAACGCTATTGATTAATTTGGTGGCTGGTCTTTGTCTATTTTATGCAAATAAGAATCTTACAAATTCTTAGAAACGGACAGAGTGTTTGCTTTGTTATAATTAAATTGGTTAACGAACACATAGGAATCAAATTCCTTTATCAATTACCCACGCAGGCAATGAGGCAATGAACGCTGAGATCCTGGTTGAAGACAGCAGAGGTGTATTTAGAGGGGACGTTGGTCAGGATGATATCTAAGAGTGTGCCCATGGTTACGGCTTTAGGGTTGTACCTGGTATGTTCCTTGATAATTTGTGTGAGATTGAGAGCATCTAGCTTAGATTGTAGGACGGCCGGGGTGTTAAGCATGTCCCAGTTTAGGTCACCTAACAGTACGAACTCTGAAGATAGATGGGGGGAGCTATCAATTCACTTAAGGTGTCCAGGGCACAGCTGGAGGCTGAAGGGGGTCTATAACAAGCGGCAAAGGTGAGAGACTTGTTTCTGGAAAGGTGGATTTTTAAAAGTAGAAGCTTGAATTGTTTGGGCACAGACCTGGATAGTATGACAGAACTCTGCAGGCTATCTCTGCAGTAGATTGCAACTCCGCCCCCTTTGGCAGTTCTATCTTGTCGGAAAATGTTATAGTTAGGGATGTAAATTTCAGGATTTTTGGTGGCCTTCCTAAGCCAGGATTCAGACACGGCTAGGACATCCGGGTTGGCAGAGTGTGCTAAAGCAGTGAATAAAACAAACTTAGGGAGGAGGCTTCTAATGTTAACATGCATGAAACCAAGGGTTTACGGTTACAGAAGTCAACAAATGAGAGCGCCTGGGGAATGGGTGGCGCTAGGGGCTGCAGGGCCTGGATTAACCTCTACATCACCAGAGGAACAGAGGAGGAGTAGGATGAGGGTACGGCTAAAGGCTAAAGGCTATAATATCTGGTCGTCTAGTGTGTTCGGAACAGAGAATGAAAGGAGCAGATTTCTGGGTGCGAAAGAATAGATCCAAGGCATAATGTACAGACAAGGGTATGGTAGGATGTGAATACAGTGGAGGTAAACCTAGGCATTGAGTGACGATAAGAGAGGTTTTGTCTCTAGAGGCACCATTTAAGCCAGGTGAGGTCGCCGCATGTGTGGGGGGGTGGAACAAAAGGACTAGCTAAGGCATATTGAGCATGACTGGAGGCGCTACAGTGAAATAAGACAATCACTAACCAAAACAGCAATGAGCAAGGCATATTGACATTAGGGAGAGGCATGTGTAGCCGAGTTTTCATAGGGTTCAGTGAGTAGCTAGGCGAGCTGGAGACACGGCAATTCAGACAGCTAGCGGGCCGAGGCTAGCAGGCTAGCAGATGGGCCTCCGGGGACGTCGCAACGGAAGAGCCTGTTGAAACCCCTTCCGACGATTACGTCGGCAGACCAGTCGTGATGGATCGGCGGGGCTCCGTGTTGGCAGTAAAAAGGGTTCAGGCCAATTGGAAAAATAGGTATTGTAGCCCAAGAATTGGCTGATGGACCTCTTCAGCTTGCCGGGAGATGGGCCTAGCTCCAGGCTATCTGGTGCTTACTTCGGGACAGAGACGTTAGCCAGGAGTAGCCACTCGGATAGCAGCTAGCTAACTGCGATGATCCGGTGTAAAGGTTCAGAGTTTGCGGTAGAAATCTGTAGATGTGGTAGAGAAAAAGCAGTCAAATATGCTCTGGGTTGATATCGCACTGTGCAGACTGGCAGGAATTGACCGGGCTGAGGCTGGCTGATGTCCGAGTTAACGGTGATGACCGCTAGCAGTGGCTAACTGACTACTAGCTAGTAGCTAGTTAGCTGGCTAGCTTCTGATGGGTGTTCCGTTTCTAAAGTGTAAAAAATAGCAGATCCATACCACATTGGGTGAGGCGGGTTGCAGGAGAGTATGTTCATCAGCTGTCGGGTGGGTGGTCTGGGACGATCCTGCAGGTAAAGAAGCCTGATGTGGAGGTTCTGGGCTGGCGTGGTTACACATGGTCTGTGGTTATGAGGCCGGTTGGATGTACTGCCAAATTCTCAAAAATGATGTTGGAGGTGGCTTATTGTAGAGAAATTAACATTAAATTATCTGGCAACAGCTCTGGTGGACATTCCTGCAGTCAGCATGCCAATTGCATGCTCCCTCAACTTGAGACTTCTGTGGTGTTGTGAAAAAACTGCACATTTTAGAGAGAGAGCCTTTAATTGTCCGCAGCACAAGGCGCCTCTGTAATGATCATGCTGTTTAATCAGCTTCTTGATATGCCACACCTGTCAGGTGGATGGATTCTTGGTGAAGGAGAAACGCTCACTAACAGGGATGTAAACAAAATTCTAGATAAGCTTTTTGTGCATGTGGAACATTTCTGGGATGTTTAATTTCAGCTCATGAAACATGGGACCAACACTTTACATTTTGCTTCTAGATTTTTGTTCAGTATCCATTATATACAGTACATACACACCAGGGTTTGCGTTAGGAAAGAGTGGCGCAGGACATTTGACCAATAACATTTTAATTTACCGGATCATATTCATTGGGTGTTTAACCTGATTAGGGCATCCACCTACGGTGCTTAGAATGACGAATCACGTTTAAAGTATGGCAATTTGATAATAACATGGAAGTCAAATATGCAACGATGTGCAGTCCTTAACGAATTCTGATGTGCACTTGGAGCATGTTAACTGTCCATATTTACTTTTTCTCAGCCGACAAGTAATGAACAGCAAATCACTGGCCTATGTCAATCTACTATCCCCATAGTATAAAAGTTGACCTATTATATTGGTCAGCTTGTTGAAAGAAATGGCCTATTTCAAACACTCTGGGACAGTTGTGGGACGATATTCACCCTCTGAATGGCACACACACACAATCCTACCCTTCATGCATCTACACTGATTTAAAGTGGATTTAACAAGTGATCAAGTGATCAATAAGAGATCATAGCGTTCACCTAGGCAGTCTGTCAGGGAAAGAGCATGTTTTGTACACTGAGTATATACAGTACCAGTCAAACGTTTGGTGACACCTACTCATTCAAGGGTCTTTCTTTATTTTGACTATTTTCTACATTGTAGATCAACACTATGAAATAACACATGGAATCATGTAGTAACCAAAAAAGTGTTAAATAAATCATAAATATTTTATATTTGAGATTCTTCAAAGTAGCCACCCTTTGCCTTGATGACAGCTTTGCACACTCTTGGCATTCTCTCAACCAGCTTCATGAGGTAGTCAGCTGGAGTGCATTTCAATTAACAAGGCACATTTCAAGGTGTGCCTTTTAAAAGTTAATTTGTGGAATTCCTTTCCTTAATGCGTTTGAGCCAATCAGTTGTGTTGTGAGGTAGGAGTGGTATAAAGAAGATCGACGTATTTGGTAAAAGACCAAGTCCATATTATGGCAAGAACAGCTCCGTAAGAGATATGTATATTTATTACTGCCATGTTTCATTGGGATTAACAGATCTTCTGCTGGTGTTTCCATAAGGGGAAAACAATGGTCACATGGGAAAATAAGGTGTACTTATGCTGGGTCAATGGGAATGGGTCTTGTGTGAGTTATGGCGGTAGTCCTGTCTACTTCCTTGTTCAATCGTGTCAAGTTCAGTCATTCTGTTACTGCATATTTGCCCATGAGTCTGTCACTAGTGGTTATTGGGGAGGGGGGTGTAAAGATGTGGGTTGGGCCATGTCAGCTGTACTGTTGGTACTCTGCCAACTCTGGAGTAGTTCTCAGGATTTCATGTGGGTCACGGGTGAGGAGATTAAAGGCTTCCCTTCAGTGAGCACAGCCTCCACTCCACTATTCCTCCATCTACATGCCTTTTGTTCACACCACTCGGCACATACATCCTCTACAATAGTTGGTTTCCAAAGTTGGTGTGACTGTACTCCCTTTGCACAGGCTTTGTCAATAGGCTTGAAAGTCATGGCATGCGCTGGAAAGCAGCTTGTCAGCCAATTAGAAATCTATAGAGAAACCTGATAGACAAATTAATCATTGCACAAATCTGTGCTGACGTGTAATCGAAGAGCATGAAACTCGATGTCCAGCAGACTGCACCTCGCCCTGTCTCACAGTCTAGGCTGGGCGTAGGTGTAAGTGTAATGTGCAGGGTACAGATGAGAATATGTTTAGTGTTACTGCTTCTTAGAATAGATCAACCAAACGGTATTTGGACACAGGCATGAATCTAGTTCCCACTGTGCCACATTTATTTCCCCTGATGTTGCACTACATAATTCTTCCCTTGCATTAAGTTGTTCAAACATTTTCATGAGCTCTGTCCAACTTGTTCTCAGCTCTTTGGCTGAAACTTTCAATCAGATCTGTAGTGAGGGAACTTGAGCTTCTTGTCTTGTTCCTTATACTTTTTCTCCCAGGGCTTGCCGAAGTACGATGAGAGGAATGTCATTGTAAGGGTTTATGCTCATTAAGTTGAGGATCAAACACTGGGGCTCTGTGTTTCTGTGCCAAGAACACTGTCTGTACAGATCCTGCTGTGAACTGCCTGCTGTCCACTCCTTTATCCCTCTAATTTACTGGTCGTGTCCATGCAGTCCTTCGTCGATGCATTTGAACTTGCTCATTCAATGCTCATTGATGAGCCTTTCATCTAGCATAAACATGTCATGCCCAGTATTGTCTTGAACTGTATACCAATTGGAGTATGGAGGGGCATTGCTTTTTTCTAAAGGAGAATAGTAAATGCAATTTTATTCTCAAGGCGCTCAAATCTTGTGTTATATCCGATCACAGGGAAGAGTCGGCCTAGATATTTTCCCCCAAATATGGCAATACATGCTCTCGCAGCTTATGTCACAAGTTTACATTTCTATAACATCACACGTATTAATATGTACAATATTTCAATGTGGTAAATATTATGCATCAGACGGCCCAAAGAAGTGTTCTAACAAGCTTCAGTTCAAGCTTAAATTAGCTAACACAGCAACTCCTTAAGACCCATTTAAACATCTAATTTCACCAGTCCATGTCTCAATCCAAGGAAAGGGGAGGTGGTGGAAATGGCACAAGAGAAACACTGTAACACACGCACTGCAGCAATGATAAAAAAAACTCTGAACAGAAATGTCCTTTGAACTGAACAATGCCATATTTTCCTCCCCCTCAACTAGGCCCTAGCTTTGCGAGATCAGAGTGGCTGTAGGATCTTATCACTGCCACAGACAAAAAGGCGCTTGTTGTTTTATGGCTCCGGTCAGCTAGGGCCTTAGTTACCACGAGTCATAGGCTGGAAAAAATGAAATTGTTGTGTAGGTTTTATACTGAAGCAAGGTCTGGTCTGCGAGTTTAGAAGGGGTGATGGAGTTACCGAGAGTATGTCCTTTACTACCTTCAATTGCTTCAGAAATAGCCGTGGGTCAATGGTGATTTAGATGTAACTTGCACTGCATGAAATTACTCCATTCACCTGTAAAAGTCTGTCCTCCCACCTGCCAGTTCAAAGAATGACGTGAGAAAACATCAGAAGGAAAGGCATTTAAGCGCACCTGTAATTGCCTTCGTAGAGATACTTTACAAAGGCTTCTGAATGTTGCTCTCTACAAAGCACAATGGAACCTGTCCTGAAGAATTCCACACATCAATGGTTATTATGATTGAGATAGTTCCTTTTGCACATGAATAACTCACATTTGTACCTTCTATTTTGTCTTTCAGATTTCTGTCAAAAAGAAATGATAGAAAAGCTAGTTTAGGGGCACAGACCCACCACTTTAAAAATCCCAGTTAAACCACTGTCTAGTAGGTAGTAAGGTCAAATCATCGAGATGTATAGAGGACCCATCTTTGTATCTGTGCCATTATAGCGTCTGTAACAGCCTCAATGGCACAGCCCATGCTATCTCCATTTTGAAGTAGTCAATTTTCTTCTTCACGATTGACTGATCTCTCCTGATGACCCGGTTGGACATGACTCAAACAGGGTCACCAGGAAGGATCAGCCAATGAAGTTGGAAGTCCCACCCAGTTTACTACATTAAAATGGTATCCCTCAATGGCGCTGCCAATGCTAATACAACCTTTTGGCCAATAGAGGCCTCTATCATTCAATTAACGGGGTCACCTTATGTTCCCTCAGCCCTATTGTTGTGAAGGGCCATGCCACTCCTACAGGTTTCCAATTACCCCATGTCGCACAACTTCCTACTTCCTTAATCACCTCTGCTCTACCTTTTTCACTCCTCTGTTTCCACATAAGGCCCTTCTCCCGTTAGGAGAGTCTGAGGAGCGGAATGGCGAAATAGATTTCTACTTTTCACATTACATCATTGCCTTGCGTTGTGGCTGGCAACACAACATTCTTGGTCCGCAGCTTAAGTTGACAGTAAATATCACAGTACCTGGTACGGCAACTGCACCGCCCACAACCACAGGGCTCTCCAGAGGGTGGTGCAGTCTGCATTACTGGGGGCAAATTACCTGCCATCCGGGACACCTACAACACCCGATGTCACAGGAAGGCAAAAAAGATCATCAAGGACAATAACCACCCGAGCCACTACCTGTTCACCCCGCTTCCATCCAGAAGGTGAGGTCAGTACAGGTGCTTCAGAGCTGGGACAGAGATTGAAAAACAGCTTTTATCTGAAGACCATCAGATTGTTAAACAGCCACCACTAGCACAGAGTGGCGGCTGCCTAACTACAGACTTGATATCATTGGCCACTTTAATAAATGGAACACTAGTCATTTTAATAATGCCACTTTAAGAATGTTTACATATCTTGCATTACTCATCTCATATGTATATACTGCAGAGGTGGAACCAAGTCAAGTCACAAGTAAGTCTCAAGTCCCAAGTCAAGACAGGCAAGTCCGAGTCAAGTCTCAAGTCAAGACCGTCAAAGTATCAATTCAAGTCTCAAGTCTTTAACTTTGAATTTTGAGTCCTAAACAAGTCATAATGTGCTCTTCACCAAATGTAATACCATTTCATATTTTTAACAAGATTAATAGTTAGTATATTACATTTATGCAAATCATGAATGATTTTAAAAATATCTATATATTTATTGCTTTCCAAATAAATGTTATATTTCCATGGAAATACATGGGTAGCCATGAGAAACACCCCCCAATAGTGATCGATTATCGAGGATCGCTATGGGGCACAATCGGGCGATATAGGCTTGTACACAATCGCCCAACCTTGTTTTAGGAACATGCCTAGCCAGTTGTAGCTCAATCTTGGGTGCAATGATGACGTTCCCGCACTGACTGACTGTGTGGAGGTTCATTGATTTAATGTTACGCTAGCCTACATGATACATTAGTAAAGTAATCAAATATATAGCTGTCGGCTATATTAGCCACATCTTACAATTCTTTGTGCTGCTTCAAATGTCGAACAAAGTTGGAAATTGTTGCGCCTTCGTCTGTAATTTTCTTCCCGCATGTTTTGCAAGTTGCAATCCGTTTTTTGTAGATACAGCATCGTCTTTATATATGAAAATAATAATTTGGGGTATCATCTTTCCAAGAGCACCATCTAAATTCACCCGCCGACGTTCCTCTGCACTGCCACACACAACTTTTTCTCAGCTGGCTCAATTTGATTGGCTGCTGTCCGATTCAAACTGTAATCCGTTAAATTAAGAGTTTATGCGCTGCACACTTTTTTTAATAGCATCATTTTTAATATTTGGGCTTGTGGAGGGTATCAAGTCAGGTCGAGTCATAAGGCTCAAGTCCAAGTCAAGTCACGAGTCATTGGTGTTAAAGTCAAAGTCGAGCTGCAAGTCATCATATTTGTGAGTCGAGTCCACACCTCTGATATACTGTATCCTACACTATCTATTCTATACTATCTATTGCATCTTAGCCGCTCTGTAACTGCTCATCCATATATTTTATATTCATATATTCTTATCCCATTCCTTTACTAGATTGTGTGTATTAGGTTTTGTTGTGGAATTGTTAGATATAACCTGTTAGATACTGCTGCACTGTTGGATCTAGAAGCATAAGCATTTCACTACACTCGCAACAACATCTGCTAACCATGTGTAAGTGACCAATAAAATGTCATAACCACTAGCCAGTAAGTAACTATTTAACAATCCAAGCAATTTTTATTCTAAAACAACAGTATTGAATAATGCAACCAAACCATATTCACTCTTGAATAATGCAATAATCCCATTATATTAGGTAAACGCAAATTGCGACTGAAAACGTTGCTAATTCCCTGGGGAATTTATTCTTGCCTGGACCTTGGTGGCTCAGTGCAGTAAAGCAACAAAAAAAATACTTAATTTCACAGACTGTTTCTACAATGTCAGGTAAAGACTTAATAACAACAACAAGTAAAAAATAAATAAAAAAATGTCGATACATTTCAGCTATTTCATAAACATTGCTATGCTATTACAATTTTTGCTGTTAGTGTTGGCACAATGAGGCAATTCTGTTTACACTGCTATGCTTAGAGGGGGTCAAGACGTGACAAGTTCACAAGTTTACATTGCAGCCGAGGGTATTTTTGTGAAAAGTCCCTCTAAGCTGCATTCTCCTTCCTAGTTCCTATCTACCAATTCAGTTGATGCTTGGTGAGGCCATGGGGCGGCCCTATCCTTTCATTGTGCATGACATGATGAAGTGCCCTGTTTTATTATACTCTTTGTAGAAATGTAAGTCCTAAATATACTGAACAGAACAAATTTGAACGATTTTACTGAATTACAGTTCATATGAGGAAATCAGTTCATTGAAATTCATTAGGGCCTAAACTATGGATTTCGAGACTGATAATACAGATATACCTGTTGGTCACAAGTACCTTTAAAAGAAAAATGGGCCTCACAATGGTCCTCAGGATCTCGTATTTCTGTGCATTCAGATTCCCTTCAGTAAAATGCAATTGTGTTCATTGTCCATAGCTTATGCCTGCCCATACCATAACCCCACTGCCACCATGGGGCTCTCTTGACAATGTTGACATCAGCAAACCGCTCGCCCACATGATGCCATACACATGGTCTGCGGTTGTGAGGCCGGTTGGACATAATGCCAAAGTCTCTAAAATTACTTTGGAGGTGGCTTATGGGAGAGAAATTAACGTTCAATTCCGTGGCAACAGCTCTGGTGGACATTCCTGCAATCAGCATGCCAATTGCATGCTCCCTCAAAACTTGAAACATCTGTAACATTGTGTTATGTGACAAAATTGCACATTTTAGAGTGGCCTTTTAAGTCCAGCACAAGGTGCACCTGTGTAATGATCATGCTGTTTAATCAGCTTTTTGATGTGCCACACCTGTCAAGTGCATGGATTATCTTGGCAAAGGAGAAATCCTCACTAACAGGGATGTAAACAAATTTGCGCACAAAATTCTTTTTTTTCAGTTATTTTATTTAAACTCATGAAACATGGGACAAACTTTACATGTTGCATTTATATTTTTGTTCAGTGTACATTATATCCCTTTACTTCCATGTCCTCAGTTTGATCATGCTATTTGCTACTTTGTTATGTTTATCCTGGCAGTCTCCTCAGTTGGATGACTATTCCCCATAGTCACCTGGCACTATTGTCATGTCTGTATCTTTACGTTATGTGCTCCTAATGTTTGCCTTTTGTATCTTCCTTCCAAACCACTACATCCTTGTCACTCACATCCAATCCTATCTCCAAGGCCTTACAAGCCACAACTCCTAACACATCCATTCTAACCTTCCCACCGGCCTTACAGGCCCTACAAAACCTCCATCCCAAACCCTTCCCCCAATGTCCCTCTGTTTATTCAAGTGTGTGTGTAATACCCCCTAAACCTGGATTCCTGCTCATTCTCCTAATTTGCATTCTGGCAGGTGCGCCATGGTGGCAGCAACAGTCCTGAACCTAACTTACATTCTAGCCTTAGTCCTTTTTTTTGTCTATGTTCCTCAGCCCTATGTTCCCTCAACCCTATGTTCCCTCAGTACACGCTGAATGGCACAAATGCTTATTGTTATAAGGTAGAAAATGCTTGGCTTAAATATTTGAAATTATATGGCCTAGGACCCACTGAAATATTGAGTCATTGGTGACTGGAAACAAATTTCTGAGTTTAATAAGTGGTTATTTATCTCGCCATTTAGAGAAGCTATTTCGATCATATTTGGCACAAATAAGCAAAGCCATTGGACTGACTAATAATGTCTAAAGAATATGTACTTGGCAGAAGGACCACCACGTTTATTGAAAAATGATGTTACAATAAACATGCATCTGATCTGTTATTGACGGCGCTTATTTATTAAATCATGCAACAGTGGATCAACTCTCCAAAAGACCTGTATACACCAAGGTTGTGAAAAATATACACTGTGAAATAGATATTGAGAGAATTAGAAAAGTGTCTCTTCCACTCATTTGGGTTGCCGGTCCCTGGTTTAGAAGATTGAACTGAGGGAATATGGGGCTGAGTGAACAAAGACATGGTCCCAAATTAATGGCCTACTTAATTGTATATTTTCTGGAAATTAGTCTTCATTCTTTCAACACAACCCCCTTCAAACTTTATAAGTTGGCCTATTTGTATAGGAACAAAACCTGTGTGTGTATATAGATGGGTTAGCTGACAACGTCACGAAAACTATGCGCATGCTTCAGTGGGGCAGAAGTCCATGAGTTGTGCTTCTGGATGGCCAAATGGCTTGCAACAATGACAAACTGCCATGTGGGGAATCATAAGTGGTTCAATTGAGCTAGTTGAATCTTGTTCTTGATACCATGTCTTGTTTTTTATTACACTGCTCAAAAAAATAAAGGGAACACTTAAACAACACAATGTAACTCCAAGTCAATCACACTTCTGTGAAATCAAACTGTCCACTTAGGAAGCAACACTGATTGACAATACATTTCACATGCTGTTGTGCAAATGGAATAGACAAAAAGGTGGAAATTATAGGCAATTAGCAAGACACCCCCAATAAAGGAGTGGTTCTGCAGGTGGTGACCACAGACCACTTCTCAGTTCCTATGCTTCCTGGCTGATGTTTTGGTCACTTTTGAATGCTGGCAGTGCTTTCACTCTAGTGGTAGCATGAGACGGAGTCTACAACCCACACAAGTGGCTCAGGTAGTGCAGCTCATCCAGGATGGCACATCAATGCGAGCTGTGGCAAGAAGCTTTGCTGTGTCTGTCAGCGTAGTGTCCAGAGCATGGAGGCGCTACCAGGAGACAGGCCAGTACATCAGGAGACGTGGAGGAGGCCGTAGGAGGGCAACAACCCAGCAGCAGGACCGCTACCTCCGCCTTTGTGCAAGGAGGAGCACTGCCAGAGCCCTGCAAAATGACCCCCAGCAGGCCACAAATGTGCATGTGTCAGCATATGGTCTCACAAGGGGTCTGAGGATCTCATCTCGGTACCTAATGGCAGTCAGGCTACCTCTGGCGAGCACATGGAGGGCTGTGCGGCCCCACAAAGAAATGCCACCCTACACCATGACTGACCCACCGCCAAACCGGTCATGCTGGAGGATGTTGCAGGCAGCAGAACGTTCTCCACGGTGTCTCCAGACTCTGTCACGTCTGTCACATGTGCTCATGTGCTCAGTGTGAACCTGCTTTCATCTGTGAAGAGCACAGGGCGCCAGTGGCGAATTTGCCAATCTTGGTGTTCTCTGGCAAATGCCAAACGTCCTGCAGGGTGTTGGGCTGTAAGCACAACCCCCACCTGTGGGCGTCGGGCCCTCATACCACCCTCATGGAGTCTGTTTCTGACCGTTTGAGCAGACACATGCACATTTGTGACCTGCTGGAGGTCATTTTGCAGGCTCTGGCAGTGCTCCTCCTTGCACAAAGGCGGAGGTAGCGGTCCTGCTGCTGGGTTGTTGCCCTCCTACGGCCTCCTCCACATCTCCTGATGTACTGGCCTGTCTCCTGGTAGCGCCTCCATGCTCTGGACACTACGCTGACAGACACAGCAAAGCTTCTTGCCACAGCTCGCATTGATGTGCCATCCTGGATGAGCTGCACTACCTGAGCCACTTGTGTGGGTTGTAGACTCCGTCTCATGCTACCACTAGAGTGAAAGCACCGCCAGCATTCAAAAGTGACCAAAACATCAGCCAGGAAGCATAGGAACTGAGAAGTGGTCTGTGGTCACCACCTGCAGAACCACTCCTTTATTGGGGGTGTCTTGCTAATTGCCTATAATTTCCACCTTTTGTCTATTCCATTTGCACAACAGCATGTGAAATGTATTGTCAATCAGTGTTGCTTCCTAAGTGGACAGTTTGATTTCACAGAAGTGTGATTGACTTGGAGTTACATTGTGTTGTTTAAGTGTTCCCTTTATTTTTTTGAGCAGTGTATTTTTTATTTTACCCCCCTTTTTCAATCTTGTCTCATCGCTGCAACACCCCAACAGGCTCGGGAGAGGCGAAGGTGGAGTCATGCGTCCCCCGAAATATGACCCGCCCAACCGCGCTCCTTAACACCTGCCAGCTTAACACGGAAGCCAGCCGCACCAATGTGTCTGAGGAAACACTATTCAACTGGCAACCGGTGTCAGCCTGCAGGCACCCGGCCCACCACAAGGAGTCGCTAGGGCACGATGAGCCAAGTAAAGCCCGCACAGCCAAACCCTCCCCTAACCCGGACGACGCTGGGCCAATTGTGCACCGTCCTATGGGACTCACGGCCACGGCCGGTTGTGGCACAGCTCGGGAATGAACCCGGGTCTGTAGTAACGCCGCTATCACTGCGATGCAGTGCCTTAGTCCGCTGCAGCACCCGGGAGGCCGTATCAATCCTATTTAAGAATGAAATTGCCTAAGGCGGATGTGATTCTTTATAACACTATAGGAAAAATGCCCGGGAATTAACCCGGATCTGTAGTAGCGCCTTTAGCACTGCGATGAGGTTTTGTTTTAAATGATTCCTTGTCAATGCTAATATGGCTCAAATTCGCTAGCTAGCTAACCAACAACTGTACCGATGTATTTGAGACAAGTGCTGATTGTGCAAATGTATTTATGTTTTCAATAAACATTGAAGACAAAATATTGTTTAGGGTAACATGGGGTAATACGACCCCCCCCTTATTGCTGACACAAAAAATAAAATAAAGATTGTAGGTGGATGATGGCCATGCTTAGGGTAACAAACTATAAAGGAAAATAAATGGCTACAGTTAACAGATTTGTAGTATTTAATCAAATGTATTTTTTAGGAAAGGGGCATTTTCCCCAGCTACCGGGATACAATTTTTTTATTGACACAGAGGTGGCAAATTAATCCCACCCCAGTTAAATTTGAGCATAGCTTGTGATCCCACCTCTGACACTGATCACACCATATCCAGTACCCACCGGTAACCGAGAAGAGCTCGTTACAAAATAAGCATTCTGCATCCCCTTCTTTTAGGGTGTTTGTGGCGGAGGTTGTGGCAGGGGTAGAGGTCATGGCTGGGGTGAAGCCAACAACTCGAGCCAGACTGGCTGCTTATGGGATACGGATGGATAATTCTGGGTGCCGCTTCATAAAACCGTTAAACCATGCCTGCCAACCGCCTTTCTTTATTGAATGTGCTTTGTATTCCTGTCCTCTCCGCCAGGTCAAAGGCAAGTTTTCAGACATCCCATGATGTAAGTCCGAAAAGGTCTCTTTCCATTTTTTGCATATGATTCACCAGGTCACATTAGAAAGAGCCAGTGAAGACTGGTAACCCACCCAAATGGCTGTGGCCTGGGATTTTGAACTGCTTGTCTCGGTGGTGCCTCTGGGTTTTGGGTGGTACATTAAAAGCATGGGCATCTGCCTTAATGCCCTACCCATTTTCCATAGCATTCATGGCACAACGAAGAGCATCTTCGCCATAGTCACCACGATCATATATTTTCTTGTAAACTCTCATCTAAAAATTGAAGTATCTTAGGAACGGTGGAGAATTGACCCCTAATCTAACCTTAACCCTAACTCCTATTTTGACCCTAACCTCTATTCTAATCCTAACCATGGCCCTTATTCTAACTCTGACCCCTAACCCCAATCCTAACCTTGCTAACTGGGGGTTAGCTAGCTATGCTAGCAGACATTATTATGCTGACTAGCATTTATTTCACCTCAAACTTTCTGCTAGCTAGGTTGCTAGTTTGCTAATTTGGCTAGCCAGAGCTTAAATTACAGCTAGAAACAAATGATCAACCGTAAAGGGGCATGGAGGAGGAGGGGAAGGGGAAGGGGGCATCTTGCCCCCAACATACTAACCACATACTAACCATACATCCTAACCTAACATATTACTACTTTACTCAAAAACAATCAACATTGTTATCTCTAAACAAGTGGATGATTTATCTTAAGGCTTCCCTACATGTACAGTACCTACTCATTCCAGGATTTTCTTTATTTTTACTATTTTCTACATTGTAGAATAATAGTGAAGGCATCAAAACTATTAAATAACTTTTCAATTAACAGGTGCCTTGTTAAAAGTTAATTTGTGGAATTTCTTCTTAATGCGTTTGAGCCAATCAGTTGTGACAAGGTAGGGTTGGTATACAGAAGATAGCCCTATTTCGTTAAAGACCAAGTCCATATTATGGTAAGAACAGCTCAAATAAACAATGAGAAACGACAGTCCATCATTAATTTAAGAAATAAAGATCAGTCAATCCGGAAAACGTCAAGAACTTTGAAAGTTTCTTCAAGTGCAGTTGCAAAAAACATCAAGCGCTATGGTGAAACTGGCTCTCATGAGGACCGCCACAGGAAAGGAAGACCCAGAGTTACCTCTGCTGCAGAGGAAAAGTTGATTAGAATTACCAGCCTCAGAAATTGCAGTCCAGATAAATGCTTCACAGAGTTCAAGTAACAGACACATCTCAACATCAACTGTTCAGAGGAGACTTCATGAATCAGTCCTTCATGGTCGAATTACTGCAAAGAAACCACTACTAAAGCACACCAATAAGAAGAAGAGACTTGCTTGGGCCAAGAAACATGAGCAATGGACATTAGACCGATGGAAATCTGTCCTTTGGTCTGATGAGTCCAAATTTGTGATTTTTGGTTCCAATCGGGATGTCTTTCTGAGACGCAGAGTAGATGAACGGATGATCTCTGCATGTGTGGTTCCCACAGTGAAGCATGGAGGAGGAGGTGTGATCGTGTGGGTGTGCTTTGCTGGTGACACTGTCAGTGATTTATTAAGAATTCAAGGCACACTTAACCAGCATGGCTACCACAGCATTCTGCAGCGATACGCCGTCCCATCTTTTGCGCTTAGTGGGACTATCATTTGTTTTGAACAGGAAAATTAACCAAAACATACCTCCAGGTCGTGTAAGGGCTATTTGACCAAGAAGGAGTGATGGAGTGCTGCATCAGATGACCTGGCCTCCACAATCACCTGACCTCAACCCAATTGAGATGGTTTGGGATGAGTTGGGCCGCAGAATAAAGGAAAAGCAGCCAACAAGTGCTCAGCATATGTGGGAACTCCTTCAAGACTATTGGAAACACATTCCAGGTGACTACCTCATGAAGCTGGTTGAGAGAATGCCAAGAGTGTGTAAAGCTGTCATCAAGGGAAAGGGTGGCTACTTTGAAGAATCTAAAATATAATTTATTTATATATATTTGTATAAACTTTTTTGGTTTCTACATAGTTCCATATGTGTTATTTCATCGTTTTGATGTCTTCATTATTATTCTACAATGTAAAAAAAATGTAAAAATAAAGAAAAACCCTTGAATGAGTAGAGTCCAAACGTTTGACTGGTACGGTATAAAAAAAAAGGATCTATCTTCATTGGATTATATCTACAACTTTTTTGAAATCACAAAATAAAGTACATAAATTTACCTCAAAATTGTTTTGATGGAATTACTTCAAAAATGTTGATGAAACAGATTAAATTTGTAGTTGATCAAGACTAGTAGCAGCCAGGGGGGGTTGTCTCGCCCCATAGTACCCTACATATCAACATTCTAGACCAACCCAATCTGTATTGCCCCATAGTTGCACAAGCATTGGTTTTGATACTGAAAAACCAACCGGTCTTTGGACAGTGGACTGGCTATAATGTCCTAGAGATGACTGTTGGTGTTTTTGGACATGATGGACACTGATGGATTAGGCCTATCTGAGTTTTGGGGTCAGACAATTATTGCATAAAAAACTGGTATATGACCGTGAGACAAAATACAACATTTTTCATAACTACATTTTGCATTGTCCCTGTATTTTCGCCATGATGGCCCATGGCGCCATAGGAAATGTGGAACTACATGTCCCGACATGCCAGTGTGCCAGAGCCAGGTCCTCCCCATAGAGAAGGATAGAGGCCTTTGTCCAAAAGGCCGTATTAACATGGCCAGCACCATTTAGGGCTTCCACCATTTTAACGTAGTCAACTGTGTAGCACTTCCAACTTTGTTGGCTGAGCCCTCCTGGTGACCCTGTTGGAGTCATGTGGAACCGGGTCATCAGGAGGTATCAGTCAATCGTGAAGAAGAACATTTACTACTTCAAAATGGAGATTGCCTCAATGGCGTTGCCCATGCTGTCTGAGACTCCATAATACAGATACAAAGACAAGTTGTCTTTCTACCTCTATGCTCCTCCCCTTCTTTTGATTGGCAAGTTGTTTTGTTTCACTGTTACCAGCTGCTGGACTATTCCAATCCCTGTCGGAGAGAAAACACGCAGACCGACAGTCCTTCTCAATTTTCTTCCTCCCTGTTTACCTCATTGTGCTTTCTTTTATTTCACCCTGCTTCTGTCTTTTGCTCTCTTTTACTCTTTGCCTAAGTGGATAACTTTTTCTTCTCCCTCCTTTGCTTTCTGCTCCGTTTCACGGTTTTTATACGCTCTAGCTATATAGCAGAGGTATATTTATTTTTATTAGAAAGGATATACATTTCAATTATTTTTTTTTAGATGTTCGTCAAATGAGAAGACGCAAAAGATGGAGTTGCATATTTTAGAACACAGTTTGAAAGTAGCGAGTATAGCAAAAGAGGGCATTCAGATTTGCACTCATGGATTAATCAAACTCGCCTTCTTGCCCTCTAAAACAAGGTAAGTAGCTATATAGATATGAACACTTACCAAATCCGTAAAAATATAACAAACGAGTCATAAATGTGGTATTGGGCAGTAACGTTATTGAAAACTAAGTGCGGGCTGGATTATGTAGCCGATCGGTGTAGCAAAACGGTGCAATTTTAGTTGTTTTCAGTACAGTTGTCTTTTTAGTTTTCAATGAAAATGCCTGCTCTGTTGTTTTTGCATGTGTCAATGAGTGCTCGCAGTGGCATATTCTTTAAATTCAGTAGGATATTTAGTTTTGTATTTACATTTTCAGCTTTTGTAGTCCGACGTGAAGGGGGGTGTGTACGTGCTTAGTTTTGAACTCTGCGGTGTTGTTTTTCGTGTGTGTGTGTGTAGTTGAAAAATTATCCGGGGGAGGTGGTTGCTTTGAAATCAAACTTGAACCGGCTGCGTGAGGCATTCGTATATAGGCCTACAGCCGGCATTTAAGTAGTCCGGGAAGATGCCGAATACATCATTTGCGATGTTGCAATCATGATATGTTGTTAGCACCGCAAGCCATTATATCTGCTGCCGAAGAAGTGATTGCGCTTGACTGGTGGTTGTGTTCTTGACTACAGACTGTTTATATTAATTTTTATAGGCTATTAAGGGATCACAATAACAATGTTAAAATCCTTATATTAATTTCACCTGGCATGATGAGGACAGGGCAGGTTATAGCCAGGATATATTCTCTATGTTCAACCTATTGCGATAGTTATACGATTATGGAATTCCACTGAGAATATTTCTCAATAGGCCTACTCTCTAACCTAAACTTCGTTAGTGCTAAGTGATTATTTCCTCAAGGGTAATGTCTGTGAGAAATGCATTCCAATAATGTTGGCGTTTTGAATTCCAACAAAGATCTTGGCGTTATGACTGCACGTTGAAGGCAAGTATTTTTTTTAGTGAGGATCCATACATTATTAAGGGCACATGGGATTGGAAAGGCCATTGGCTAGCCTATGTTGACCAAGCTGTCCTCAGGGCAACTTCCCCTCCACCTTTCAGTGACCTTTCTTTGTGTTCTCCGCTGACCCCTAAACAATACTTGAAAAACAGGTAGAGGTCCACAGAATGTAATATACATTTTCATCATGGAGTGTTTTTATTTAGGAGATTACTGTCCTCATATTGGCTTTGTTGCGGCTTTAAATTCATGGCATTAGTACCATTTGGGAGTCACTAATATATTTATTTGTGAAGTACTTTTAGATTTGACACTACTTTTTTTAATAGCTTCAAATTTCGAGTCAAGTAACGGTGTGTTAATTGTTCAGGGGTGTTGTAACAGCCTGAAACAAACTCCTCTAGAAGCTCCCTGTGAAGTGCCTTGCATTCATGTAGAATGTGAGTGATGCTGACCATATGTGGAGCCACACAAACACAAGGGGATGGCTTGCAAGCTACTTACCAACTAGAATGTTGTTGATGGTCACAGATGCCTAAAAATAAGGTAGAGACACGGATCAGAAAACCAGTCAGTATCTGGTGTGCCCAACATTTGCCTCATGCAGTGTGACACATCTCCTTCACATAGAATTGATCAGGCTGTTGATTGTGGAATGTTGTCCCACTAATCTTCAATGGTTGTGCGAAGTTGAGGCTGGTTGCCCATACCATAGCCCCACCGCCACAATGGGGCACTCTGTTCACAACGTTGACATCAGCAAACTGCTCTCCCACACCATGCCATACTGTGGTTGTGAGGCCGGTTGGACATACCGCCAAATTCTCTAAAACGACATTGGATGTGGCTAATGTTAGAGATATGAACTTTCAATTCTCTGGCAACAGCTCTGGTGGACATTCCTGCAATCAACATGCCAATTGTACGGTCCCTCAACATGGGACACCTGTGGCATTGTGTTGTGACAAAACGGCACATTTTAGTGGCCTTTTATTGTCCCCGGCACAAGGTGCACCTGTGTAATGATCATGCTGTTTAATCAGCTTCTTGATATGCCACAACTGTCAGGTGGATGGATTGTCTTGGCAAAGGAGAAATGCTCACTAACAGGGATGTAAATGGATTTGTGCCCAAAATGTGTGAGAAATAAGCTTTTTGTGTGTATGGAACATTTCTGGGATTATTTTTTCAACTCATGTTGCGAACAGCTTCTCAAGAGGGATAAACAGTAATATTGCTGTTTTTTTCCTCATTTTTCAAGCAACTGTATTTTTAAGGGAGCATGTGAGCACAGACGTTCACGTCGCCTAGCCGAGTTCTGCTAGGAGCAAACCGGATCTATGTATGTGGACGCCTTTACCCGATCTAACCTATTTTTCAAGTTGTTCATGAGCAATGCAAGAAACACAGTGCTTCTTACTACTACAACACTTTAATGAGGACATGGCCATGTTGCACAATACCTCAGATTCATCTAACCTTTTTCAAGATAAGAAAAGTACAAATTAGAGATAAAATTAAACAAGTATGTTCTGACAGCAGTTTCCAAATACATATGCACCAAGAGTAATGAGGTAGACCTAAACTTCAAAACTTCACTCTAATGTAGGACTCTTCAACCCTGTTCTTGAAGAGCTGCCCTCCTGTAGGTATTTGCTCCAACCCCAGTTGTAATAATCCTGATGTGCCAGATTAGGGTTGGAGTGAACCTACAGGATGGTAGCTCTCAGGAACAGAGTTTGAGAGCCATTCTCTAAAGGCTATCACTAGATTAGCATCCTTTCATCAATTTAAAACCTTAAATTAACACATCCAATAGTGGAAAGGAGCCACGTCGTACTGAAGGTGAACGTAATCATGAGTCTCCTCTTTTGTAATGGTGGTGAGACACCCTTTCTCTATGTATTAGTAAAGCTCTCCATCATGCCAACCCAAGGACACTCGAGATGATAAGATGACACAACAACAGGAGATGTTTGGGACAAGTATGCCACTTCAGCATTTAGGCGATGATGTACGCCATCATTCAAGAAATGAATCATGGCATCAGACTCGCTGCTTTCCACAATCGACAAGTATCAATGGTGCCCCTCGATTTAAGAGCGGTTTGGGTGAATTGGACAAGCATAGGTCATAAACCTGTGTCTCCTCTCTCCCAGAATTGTGAGCCGGTTCAGGTCTTATGATCAGCATAAATGTCTGCTGCAGCTGCTGGCATTCCCAACTCGAGATGCATGTATTTGGGTATGTTTGCATAGACAGATGCAGGGAGCAAAAATATTCAAAAAACATCCTCTGGCAACGAGGTTTACACAACTATATGGAGCTCTTATCACTCATAACTGAGGAATGAAATGTAAGAAATAGCTGGATTTATTTCGAGCTGAGAAACACCACGGCGTATTTCTGTGTTGTCTCTGACCTGATGGCCCTCAAATATAGCCCATATGTCTATAAATATGGTGATAAAGAAGATATTCAGTCTTGTGATCACATAAATTGTCTGCATTGAGTGTACGGATGTGTTGCTTTCTTTCTACGGTGGAACTTTGCGGGCCATGTGGGGGTCACAGACTTTTTGGAGGCTGATTACATTAGATTCAGACCGAGTATTTCTGTCTGACCAGGGCAAGCTGGTGTTTTTTTCTCAGCTTCCTTGGAGGTTGTACAGACGTTTATTGGTCATCAACAATGTTGACTGAATAGTTAGTGTACTCGTAGGCGATAGGCATATGAAATACCATTAATCTTTTTTTTTTTTTTTGCTCATGCAACCACAATACTTTAGGCTAACAAAATGCTTTTGCTCCTCTGCATTGTCCAATGAGGTCATTTCTGGGCAAAAGGTTAAGGTTCCTTATTGCCTACAAGCAGCTTCCAATAACTCCTTCCCATTTTTTATAATTTAACTTAGATGATGAATATGTTCTGTTGAAAATAACTGGTGATTTACAAGTTGCATAATGAACCACGTTATTCACTGTAAAACATCCTCTTTCGTTTCCAGATGCAAATTTTTCAGTTTGACGGAAACTCCGGAGGACTATACCCTTATCGTCGACGAGGAAGGCTTCAAAGGTGGGTTTTGTAGTCTCTACCTCTGGACCTTTAAGGTTACTGTGGAAACCAGGATCAGACCACAGGAAAAAAATTGTAGCCCTATGATTTTCTCAAATCACTCCTATCTTGACTGGCTGCCGATGTTTGATCACATATTGCTCCATCAGTTCTCCCCCCTTTGCCATTGTGGGTTAACAGAGGCCAAGCTGTCACTGACTTGGCTTTGTGGTTGAGTGAGTTGAATCCATGTCATTAGACTGGTTTCCAGGGTGACCCTTGTTGGTCACCATGGATACTAGAAGCTCTGCGTTGCGAAACAGGTGCGGGTATTCTACTGTAGATTGGCTGGAAGTTTCTATTGTGCCTACCTGTATGTGAGCAATTAATGGGAATGGAATTGCGCTGAGACTCAGATTTTTCACTTAAAATGTATGCCAAACAAACATTGATTTAAAAGTGTAGTAAGCCATACAACTCTATTCACAAGGACACCTTTAACATTGTGTTTTTGTTATGTTTTCAGTGTACGTTTACTGGAAGAACTGTGCAGATGGTAACAGAATTTTGGTCATCTCCCTCAGTTTGATCATGTTTTCACACCTTGACTTTGAAAAAAATCTATTTTGGTTATTGAATTACAGTAAGTGAAGTGAATGTACACCTGGTAACAGAATTGCGGTAACGGAATTTCATGTTGGGTCCCTTATTTGTACATCACAACAATTATGAATTTCTTTCTCTTCGTTATTTTAATAAGATCCACCACCAAACAAGACCAAATTTGGTTGGTGTGGATCGGACCAAATCTGAACCAATCATAGACGTTTCTGTTTCAGAATTTTGGACAACAAAGTACAGCACAGAACAGTAGAGTAGGGTTCAGTACAGTACATTATAGTGTACTCAACTCTAGTGTGCTCTGTTTGGGCCAAATGGGGTGAGGGGGGGCATTGTTATTATTCTACACTATATATAAATGTTGATATTAGTTGGCAGAGGTGTTTATGTTAACTTTATTGTGTTTTTAATGTATTTCTAATACCTTTTAAAGACAATCTCTGGAACTTTAGTGACTACTAAGTATTTTTTTAACCTCCCGCTTTGGGCTGATTGTGTCAATGTGTTGTACATAATCTATGAGCAGAATTACTATGTTACCTCAATTGGCCACAATTTCCCTAGTTTAAAATGGCCTCTTTTTTTTTCTTTCTGGGAGCTGTACAAATTCATCCCACGTGGGCCAGGCCCATAGCAATTCAAGTTTCCACCATATGTGTTACCGCTAGCGAGGTGGTCATGATGCACCCACAGCAGAGCAGAGAATCAAATCAAATTGTATTTGTCACATGCGCCGAATGCTATAGGTGTAGACCTTACTGTGAAATGCTTACTTACAAGCCCTTAACCAACAATACAGTTCAAGAAATAGAGTTAAGAAAATATTGACTAAATACACTAAAGTTTAAAAAAATGTAATCAAAAAGTAACACAAGAAAATGACAATAACTAGGCTATTTGCAGGTGGTACTGGTACCGAGTCATTGTGCGCGGTACAGGTTAGTCGAGGTAATTTGTAAAGTGGCTATGCATAGATAATAAACAGTGAGCAGCAGCAGTGTAAAAACAGAGCGAGCAATGACTTCAACGAATGAGCTTCAGCCCCTCGCCATCTGAGTGACGCCTAGAAGATGCACATGACGCACCCACAGCAGCGAGAGCAATAACATGGTGCACAAATCAGATTTTCGGGGAACACTTTTTGCTCGTCAGCGCTACTTTCAGAACTACTGGCAAAAAATTATACAAAAGTACTGGACAATCTCTTAAGACTTTCCTGGTAGTTGTTTTCTAAGGCCCATTTTTCCACTTGTTTGAAAATAAATCAAATCCTTTCCTTATACCAAATTCTTAGGATGGAAAATGGTTGAAAAATGTATATGCCTTAATTTCTCAAATAGACTCTTAGCTTTTTTTTTGCTTTGCTCTGAATTATTATAAGCTTATTTACTCATTCCAATGACACTCATGAATGCAGTTTATTTAACAAGGTTTCTTTCAAGGTTTTTCTCCACACATGATGGATTTTATGATGGAATAAGTTAGCATGGTCAGTCATGTGTCATCTCTTATTGTTCTTAGCAATGGAGTCAGGTCTTTTCCAAGTCAGACCCCTCTCATATTAATAGCACTCAGGCTTGACAATGCCTTCTCCGGCTCATCAGCGGAGGAGAAATTCAAACAATAATCCGTAAAATAAGGGACATTGAGAGTCCGGCGACACTGTCAGCGGCCTCATTTATCGCCAAGGGGGCCGCTGACAGACACGCATACATCTGGGGCCACACCTTTTAACAGCATTTTCTTGTCTGGTTTCAGAACTGCCTGAGTCGGAGCACCTTAGTGTCGCCGAAGCCACGTGGTTGGCTCTCAATGTGGTGTCGGGGGGTGGGAGCACCACCAACTCTCAGCCAATCGGAGTCACCAAAATAGCCAAGTCTGTCATCGCCCCCTTGGCAGACCACAACATTTCTGTGTTTATGCTGTCCACCTATCAGACGGACTTCATCCTGGTGAGTGCAGTTCCACTACAGACCTCTCTTAGCCTAATTTATACCCTACCTCAGGGGCAACTTTGATGGGGCCACAGAATGTAAGTGGCTGCAGTGGGTCTACATTCCCATAACCATACCAACACATGCAGTCAACTGATTTGTGCAATCAATTCATTTGTACAGTTAAACTACTTAAACCTCTTAACTAAATGCATACCAATAGCCAGGGCCGGCCCTATCTTTTTGGGGGACGTAAGCGAGATTTGGTTGGGGGCCCCACCACCTCGCTGGCAAAACATTTTTACTGGCCCTTGTTTTGATTGCGGAGAGAACATTTTTTAGTTTGAAAGTACATTTCCTGCTATTTTACTAATTTTTCCATTGGGCAGAGGATTTCTTTTCAGTTTATATCCATTTTGCCATGGGGTAGAGACATTTTAGCAGTTTTAAAGCTAATTTCCTGCAATTCTACACATTTGGACATGTCAAATTAACATGGCATTAATCACCTGAGTGAGAGTGACTAACACAATCAATGGGGGCTCCCTGGAGGTCAGGGCCCCTGGTCATGTGCCCAGTCAGTATTTGGCCATGATAGCTGGCTAGACTAACTTACCAATAAAAAAATAAATTGTTAGCTGACATGGCTAATTGAGTTGGCTGACAACAAGAGGAACTGCTGACGCACAACCACATTTCGAAATGGTGCACCTGGTGTATTCTACTATTCTAACTCTCATCAGTAAGTTGAGAGACACAGACTGAGTCCGTCTGTCAGCCCCCGACAAATGGCTGCACAAAATGGTGATCCTGCGTAGTAAAACTATGCAGATATGGGCAGCCCCGCAGTTGCAAACTTGATGCAAGTACACAGGATTGCCGTGTTGCGTTCTTGTATTGCGAAAAAGTATTGGGACAAATTCACTTAAGTTTGGTATTTGGTCCCATATTCCTAGTACGCAATGATTACATCAAGCTTGTGACTCTACAATCTTGTTGAATGCATTTGCTGTTTGTTTTGGTTGTTTCAGATTATTTTTTGCCCAATAGAAATGAATGGTAAATAATGTTTTGTGCACATTTGAAGTTACTTTTATTGTGAATAAGAATATAATTTGTTTTCGAAACACTTCTACATTAATGAGGATGCTACCATGATTACGGATAATCCTGAATAATTTGTGAACAATGATGAGTGAGAAAGACGCACAAATAATATACCCCACCAAAAAATGCTACCTCTCTTGTTATTGTAATGGTGATAGGTTAGCATGTCTTGGAGTCATATATTTGTGCGTTTTCTCACTTATCATTATTCACGATTCATTCAGGGCTATCATTGTGTGCTAAGAATATGGGACCAAATACTAAACTTTAATACAGTGAATTTGGCCCACTAAAATGTGGGGGACTATGTACAAAAAGTGTTCACCTGAAATGAATGGAATTTAAGCTGACAATCTTTACTTTAACCTCATTGTATAATTTAAAATCCAATGCTGGAGTACAGAACCAAAAAAACTCAGTGTTTAGCTGCTTATTCCTGCAAGTATTACTCAACATGGTAATTTGCATGACCTCGTTATGTTACCAGTGGTCCAGTGGAGAGGATTGAAGGTAGCCTACTGTTATATATAGATAATGGAAAATAGCTTACGAAACATGCCATTTTAGTGTAGTATTCCCCCACTTGTACTTTGGCCTGTAACTGTTTTCCCATTTTGCTCGATATGAAAAGACAATAGCAGCGTACCTCCCTGGGCGGCACTTTTGCTTTGACGAGCTGCTTAATTACACCAGTCCTTCCTCATGCCAGGCCTTTTTGGCCACAGGGACTCTTTTTATTACCTGCTACTAAGACGGGGAGAGAAGAAAACACAAGGTCTGCTGAATAACTGTAGCCTTTGTAAGGAAATATAAAATTGTTGATAATCTGGCAGTAGTTATTTAAAGAGGATCAGTCTCGGCTCAGGCTCTTGCTGGAATTCCCGGTAACATTCATGGTCACTGTTTTCCCTCCGCCAGCTGCTCCCAGCCACGGCCTAATCACTGGCTCTAAAGAAAAGGAAGAAACAACCTGAGTCTCTGCATCAGTTTCTCTCCATTTCTCTCGCTCGCTGCCTCTGCATCAATCTGTCTACTCGTCTTGATGTCTTACTCACTCTTTCTCTGTTCCTATCTTGCATACCTCAGAACACCCCGGGACTCCCCTCTTGCGCTCACTTTTTGTTCTTGTTCCGGCAACTCCCGATTTTACAAATGAAGCACTGTAAGCCGCTCTGATAACAGCGTCTGCTAAATGAAAAATGTAAATGGAACTGACACAGTAGCTTTGCGTTAGGCCCGTGTAATGGACAGCTATTTGGGGCATTTAATTTCACTTTGAAATTAGATTTTGAAGCAGAAGCATTGCATTCCTTTGGGAGGTTGGTGGCCCAAACATTTTGCTAGTCAGACATGCAGTACTTACCTAAAATGCTTTATTAATGTTTGCTGTAGCCACGGGCCCCTTTCTTTTAGTTACACTTGAGGTGTTCAGCTAAGCAATATGCAGAGTCCTTTTGAAATTTCAGTGAATTATTTGCTATTGGGGCTCCATTGTTTGGGACTCCATTGTTTCTTTTCCCTGATAAGTGTGGTTTCAACTTGGTGTTTTGAAGTGAAAATGTGAGTTACTTTCTGATGTAATTGAATCAACCGTTCAAATGCTATTTCAAGTTTTTCTGAAACTCTTAACTTTTAGGTTTCCCGGTTGTAACAAGTGTTTTGGTTGAGGCCTACTTGTTGATGGTGTTGTGTTGTGGTTGTCAGGTTCGAGAGCGGGACCTGCCTATGGTCATGCACACCCTGTCTTCTGAGTTCACCTTGATGAGAGTGGTCAACGGAGAGACCGTGGCCGCCAACAGCCTAGGAGTCACCAACGGCTTTGTCAAGCCTAAACTCGGTAGGCACAATATACAAGACTGACATTTTAGCCCTTTATCACACTATCGTGTGACACAAACTGTACTGTGCTTGCTCAGATATTTACTTTTGACATTGTCCTTTCCAGTACGGTTCCAGCAACTATGGGATCTAGTAACCAGGCCAGCACAGTACAGCTCGGCTCAGTAGTCTGAGGATTTATCCCAGTGTTTAGCCAAAAGTCTCAAACTTTTCTGTTTCCGGCGGACCTGCTTTAACTTTTCAGCCAAAACAAGGCTTTGGGTACTTTTCAGCTGCCTTTTACATAACAATGGCTGTGAACTTTAAACACCTTCTCACAAAGCAACAGTCTTTCTGCTCGCCACAAGTCTTTACGCAGCAAACCAAAATTGGTTCTGTGAAACTTCCCAGAACATTCGTTAGGTTTTGTCAAAAACTGTCCAGTTGGGTAGGTTACTTTCTAAATGTAATCTGTAACATTTACTACTTACTACTGTCCAAAATTGTAATCCGTAGCGTAACTTTTGGATTACCCAAACTAAGTAACATAATTGAATTACTTTGTTACTTTTGGAAGACAAGAATGTATATTACCAATTGAATGAATTCATCTATTGCAGGTTAAGTCAATGTTAGTTTACATAGCTGGTCATAAATGGATGTTGCATTTTACTTTATGGGTTGGTTATGTAGGCTTCTTCTAACCCATCGCTTTCTACTACAAATAATAATACAAGGCCATAATATTTACATTAAAAACCAAGTCTGTCAGATTTCCAGTCATGCCAATTAATGAATATCCCTTGATCTTCAAGAATAGGACTCGGAAAAATAGATTAGCCAAATTGTTTTACCTGAGCATAACCCAAAAACGAAGGACTTATTAGCTTACTCTGTTTATCTTGTTGTCATGGAGGACTGATTGGACTCATTGCTTTGAGTTGAAAAATAAATGCTTCTCTATGGAATGGCATGCTTTGAGCACTAGGCCAACCGAAAAATGCTATTTGCATGTGAAAAAATGTATTATACTGAACAAAAATATATAAACGCAACATGTAAAGTGTTGGTCCAATGTTTCATGAGCTGACATAAAATATCCCTGAAATATTCCATACCACAAAAGGCTTATTTCTCTCAAATGCTGTGCATAAATCTGTTTACATCCCTGTTAGTGAGCATTTCTCCTTTGCCAAGATTATCCATCCACCTGACAGGTGTGGCATATAAAGAAGCTGATTAAACAACACGATCATTACACAGGCGCACCTTGTGCTGGGGACAATAAAAGGCCACTCTAAAATGTGCAGTTTTGTCACAAAACACACTACCACAGATGTCTCAAGGTTTGAGGGAGCATGCAATTGGCATAAACAACATGTTTGAACTATTGCATTCCAGGCCTCTGTAGGCTATATTAAGCATAAGTGCGATTTCATGTTATTTTTTCAGGAGGGGAGGCTACATGCAGCTATTTACATGTTGTACACAAAATAATTGATCAACATGTTAATACAAACTCGACGATAGTTTTTTGCCGCAATGCAAAACTCAAGTGAGGAGTTGCATGTAGCTAGCTAGGCAGCATATCAAACAAACGCAAGACACGGACACGCAGTCTAATGTAATGTTTTTTTTCATCATCATTGAAAACATTGGCTTACAACAGACGGAGAAGGTTGTAGCCTTAATGGCCTGGAATGTTTGTTCAAATCGCCACCGGGTTTTTACCTCAGCTGTCCAGAAATAGGCTACAGTCATGGTTCAGAAGCAATGATCTATACACTAGATGACTGACAGAGGGTGCTGTTTTGACGCCACTGAGCCTCCATCTTGGCACCGTTTAAAAAATAATTATAATAAGTTTGGGGTCACTTAGAAATGTCCTTGTTTTTGGAAAAGCACATTTTTTTGTCCATTAAATTAACATAAAATAATCAGAAATACAGTGTAGACATTAGTCATTTACAACATTAACATTGTAGATTTTTAAAAATTGAATATCTACATGGGCATACAGAGACCCATTATCAGCAACCATCACTCCTGTGTTCGAATTGTGTTAGCTAATCCAAGTTTATCATTTTAAAAGGCTAATTGATCAATAGGAAACACTTTTGCAATTGTTAGCACAGCTGAAAACTGTTCTGATTAATAAAGAAGCAATAAAACTGGCCTTTAGACTAGTTGAGTATCTGGAGCATCAGCATTTGTGGGTTCGATTACAGGCTCATAATGGCCAGAAACATAACATTTTTCTGAAACTCGTCAGTCTATTCTTGTTCTGAGAAAGGAAGGCTATTCCATGCCAGAAATTGCCAAGAAACTGCAGGTCTTGTACAACGCTGTGTACTACTCTCTTCACAGAACAGTGCAAACTGGCTCTAACCAGAATAGAAAGAGGAGTGGGATGCCCCGGTGCACAACTGAGCAGGAGGACAAGTACATTAGTGTCTAGTTTGAGAAACAGGCGCCCCACAAGTCCTCAACTGGCAACTTAATTAAATAGTACCCGCAAAACACCAGTCTCAACATCAACAGTGAAGAGGCGATTCTGGGATTCTAGGCTATTGATGAATTTAAGGCAAGATAATTTTTATTGATCTCAGATTCTAAGTTTGTCAGTGTCAAAGTAGCCTGTCATTTCAATAGTTTGTGAGGTATTAAAACAAGATTCTGCCAAAGTCTCCAGTCATGTAGAATTGCATGAAATTAGTTTATAAAAGCCAAACATTTTCCCCGACTCTAGGCTACTAAAAATGGTCCCCATGTGTGCAACTTCTGTAAGTTGCGATAATATGTATGCAATGCTTTATTATAAAGGTAAAAAAAGATCTCATGCGTTCCGGTGCCTCAGAGCTCCCTAGGGGCACTCACGATTTAACAAACTAAGCACTGAACACAGGTAGTAGACTAGTTAACCATCATATACTAAAATATCCACACAATCCACTAGCCAGCCAGCCATATATCATGAGTTAGATTATTAAAATTAAGAAATATTATGTAGTTATTATTTAAGAGCATTGAAAATACAATTATTGAGCTAGCTAACTAGTAGATAGCCTACCTTTTCCCGATGTCAATCATGTCTTTAAGAGGCTTGCTTACAATTTGTGATTTTAGTCCTAATTTGGACTCATCTTCCAAGAGTCGCTAATGAGTGGGTGTGTTACAGAAATAAATAGGCCCATGCTAAAAAAAACATGTTTTTGTTTTGAAAGTAGTCTGTGCATGGCCCTGCCGAGGTTGTCGCAATGAGAGTTGGGATATGCAAAAAACACATTTCCGTTTCAAACCTCACACTCATACAGGTCAATCAATCAATCAAATTTATTTTATATAGCCCTTCGTACATCAGCTAATCTTGAAGTGCTGTACAGAAACCCAGCCTAAAACCCCAAACAGCAAGCAATGCCGGTGTAGAAGCACGGTGGCTAGGAAAAACTCCCTAGAAAGGCCAAAACCTAGGAAGAAACCTAGAGAGGAACCAGGCTATGAGGGGTGGCCAGTCCTCTTCTGGCTGTGCCGGGTGGAGGTTATAACAGAACATGGCCCAAATGTTCATAAATGACCAGCATGGTCAAATAATAATAATCACAGAAGTTATCGAGGGTGTAGCAAGTCAGCACCTCAGGAGTAAATGTCAGGTTACAGGTTACCCATTTGTACATGCAGTGAAACAAGACAAATATAAGAACCCCTTATTTGACCTTTTTGTAAGTTCTAAAAATATTTGTACATTATTACACTGAACAAAAAATATAAACATGCAACAATTTCAAAGATTTTACTGAGTTACAGTTCATATAAGAGAATCAGTCCATTTAAATAAATCCATTGATTATCTTCAACTGAAAAACTGTTGTACTCATCGATCCAGAGCATCCCGAACATGCTCAATGGGTGACATGTCTGAGTATGCAGGCTGGGACATTTTCAGCTTTCAGGAATTGTGTACAGTTATTTGATACATGGGGGTGTGCATTATCATGCTGAAACATGAAGTTATGGCGGCGGATGAATGGCACGACAATGGGCCTCAGGATCTCGTCACGGTATCTCTGTGCATTCAAATTTCCGTTGATAAAATGCAATTATTTGTTGTCTAGCTTATGCCTGCCCATACCCCCTCCACCACGAGGCACTCTTTTCACAACATTGACATCAGCAAACCGCCCACCCACACAACACCATACATGCTGTCTGCCATCTGCACGGTACAGTTGAAATGGGGATTCATCAGTGAAGAGCACACTTCTACTGCGTGCCAGTGGCCATCGAAGTTAAGCATTTGCCCACTAAAGTTGGTTACGACGCCGAACTGCAGTCAGGCCAAGAGCCTGGTGAGGACGACGAGCACGCAGATGAGTTTCCCTGAGACGGTTTCTGACAGTTTGTGCAGAAATTCTTCAGTTGTGCAAACCCACAGTTTCATCAGCTGTCTAGGTGGCTGGTCTGGGATGTTCCCGCAGGTGAAGAAGCCTGATGTGGAGGTCCTTGGCTGGCGTGGTTACACGTAGTCTGCGGTTGTGAGGCCGGTTGGACGTACTGCCAAATTCTCTAAAACGACGTTGGAGGTGGCATATGGTAGAGAAATTAACATGTATTTCTCTGGCAAAAGCTCTGGTGGACATTCCTGCAGTCAGTATGACAATTGCAGGCTCCCTCAACTTGAGACATCTCTGGCATTTTAGTGGCCTTTTGTCCCCAGCACAAGGTTCACCTGTGTCATGATCATGCTGTTTAATCAACTTCTTGATATGCCACATCTGTTAGGTGGATGGATTATCTTGGCAAAGGAGAAAATGCTCACTAACAGGGATGTAAACAAAATTGTGCAAAACATTTGAGAGAAGATTTTTGTGCGTATGGAACATTTCTGGGATTTTTTAAATTTCAGCTCATGAAACATTGGTCCAACACTTTTTGAATGTTTTTGGGATGTTAGATTAAACCCATTAACACTAGAGCTTACATAAACCACTGGTGACTTACTGGTGTGGGGGTAAGTTGCAGTGGAAAAGCACCACTAGACTCTGATACAGTAATGTCTACTTGGTTTCAGGTTATGCATTGGGATTTCTCTGATACAAATTGAATTGTATTTCATCCCCTGAATAAGAATATTGCTGAGACTCCCTGAAATGATTTTGCTGTTATGATGCACCCTGTCAAACTGAATGTAGCAAGGCTGAAATGATGCATTCTCATCTTGACATGTTTCAAGGCTGACTGACATGTTTGTTTTAAGAGTAAGTCAATCCAGCACCTGCTGTCAAGGTTCTGCCTCAGAACAGAGGCCCTGAGAACACAGTCGGATATGGCAGGCAGAACATCTGTTGCTTATCCATCAAGTCAACCTCTTGCTGGTTGAGGGATTTTGTTGTCTAGATTTGTCTCCTTGGGTGACATTTGATGGGTAGTAGGGATCAGCCATTTTTGTAAAAGTGTTGGAAATGTCCTCTTTCAAAACTGAGTGAGACATAAAATAGTTTAATGCATATATGTTCACAACTCCCAGTATCATATTAATAAAAGCACATGTTTTCTCACTCGCTCACAGTGCCCCGTCCCATCATCCACCCTCTGTCCAGCCCCAGTAACATGTTCTGCGTGACCAGCCTGGACCCGGACACATTGCCCTCGGTGGCCACCCTGCTCATGGACGTCATGTTCTACTCAGGCGGGTAAGGACCCTCTCCTAAGCACTCCTCCTGTTTCACATATGGCTGTCACCAGAGGCCATCTGCCGTCTCTTTTTAAGAGACTATCATATACACGCACACACAGCCACAGGAGCACTTAGCTGCTCGAGTTCAGACCATTTGTTGAACATAGGAAGTCTAAAACCTAGGAAGAGGGTTAGACTTGAGCAGGGGCTGTCGTAGGATGGTTATGCTGCTGTTAGTAGGCAAGACAAACTAATTTTCACTATTTCACTAAAATCAATAAACCATAGCATGTTTTTGGGCATATTCAGTAGTTTTTACCTGATTTAAGTAGAATCCTGTTGAAAATGATACTCTTGCTGCTTCCTGTTGTCATGGATTTTTTATTAATAGCCAAGTGTCAAAACACAGGTTTTAAATGTTCAAAATCATAATCAATATGCTGAAATAAGTTGTGATATGTTGAAGACCAAGACATAAAAATGGCTCCCAACACGCGTGTCTCACTTGTTTTGCTAAATTAGTACCTTAACTGCTCACGCACCAATATTTTCCAAGCGGTCACTCTTGACTGAAATTGATTCGCTTGTTCTACTGTAATCAATAGTGTGCGCAAATTAATCACTCACATCCATATTGTATGGAAATCAATTTAACTGGGACAATAACCGCGGCGACATGTAGTGCTTGCACTCTTCTAACAGACAAACCTCAAAGAACTTGGGTATACTACATATGCCAGTCGATAGATGAGAACCATATATGAAAGCCATTTGTCAACTTATCTCTTTCGTTTGTAGGAGGAACACCCAAATTCTCTCACCACCGTGCTCTGTTAAATGACTGCTGCTACTGACAGGCGCATTTGACGAAAACACTAGTCCTAAACCAAAGATATTGATCTGTTTTTAGTAATCGATTTTGTGAAATTGTGATGACTATAAACTTTCATAATATCATCACAGATCTTTGGGGAAAAGGATGTGTATTTCCTGTAATAAGTGTGACGAAAAGATTAGCCTGTGTTATGTAGTAACACATTCTGTCCACTATAGTTTTATATTAAGCTAATTTCCCTATCTGTCAAAATCTTTTGATGTTTAGATTTAGGATGATGGTAATGAAGCACACTCACCAGTTTTTACAAGAATTACAGCTATTTCTTATTACTTTAATCATGGAGAGTTTTTTTTTAAATGCTCCTAAACACAATGTAACTGTGTGCTCTAGACTGGATCTTCCATAGTGGCTGTGCAGCAGCCTAAATGGACAACATCCCTACTAGGATGAAACTAGCTCCAGTAGGCTAATCTTTTTGAGTGTGTACTGTATTAATGCATTGTATTATATGGACAGAAATTGCACACATTGTTCAAACCATGATAAATCAGGGAGAGAACATGCTATTCTGGTGCAGCACATGCAGCCTACAAAGTTACAAGTATAGGCTAGCGAATTTTATTTCAATATTTATTTTTATTTTCAATATTTGTATAGTTAGAAGGCTGACGTGTGTGTGTGTGTGTGTATACCCTACCTTTCATAATATTTCCCCTCATGTTATTAGCCTAACTCTTATTTTATTGTTGCTTCTTTCCTGCCTTGCTTTCAACAGTTAAATTAAATAGGTCTTGTTGTCCTTATCTTCATCATTCTAATGACATCCTTGAATAATATAGGACTAGAATTAGATGCAGAAGGCTAATACTTCTCCTCACGAAGATCGAATGGTTATGGGTCTGAATAAATAACTGCAATAGCCTACCGCCATCGCACGTTCGCTCTTCTTTCAAACAACCCGTGAGTTCTATTGGCTGCTGCATTTAACATTCAGCTAAAAATAGCTTGTCCCTTTTCGAATTGTCTATTGGTATAAGAAATGCAACAAAAAAAACATTTTCTTCCCAACAAGCGATTCTAGTCTAGCTTTTCTTGCATGGGGCTCTGAGCTAAGGAGCGTTTATTATTATTATTTTTTTTTTAAAGGAGAGGCCAGTGGAGCAGGTGCTGCGTGCATATTGCGCAAGAGACTAATACTGCATTGAATTTATTACCTGAAAGAGGTAGTCTAGGATGTGTGTGTAGATATAGCTCTCAATCTAGAACAGGATTATCTCTTTTGGATGCAATTTGAATGGAGTTGATGGAGAGACTGCGACAGTGCTCGCGCGTGCACTGATTAATGCAACGATATTCGAGTGATGGGCTGTTTTTTTTAAAAACTCTGCAGCTGAAAAAAAAAAAAAGATCTTTACAATTAAAAGAATTAGGTGAGATGAGTAAATAAGACTCGCATTCGATCTTTACATTAATGTCACAGGCTATGCTGCAGCAATTTAGGTCTACCTGTCACAAGAAAAAAAGTGACCATGATGGGTCTACATGCATTGTGAAATGCGCTCCATACTGAGATGGGTTATTTGTTCCCATCCTGAGCCTTGATGATTCATCTTGCAGTGGCTGTAGAGAAGACAGATTTAGACATCGCATCATGTCATTTAAAAGTTCAATTTCACGCCGTGCTGTTAATATAAATAATGTATTATAATTTACCAGTTTGGCAGTTATTTATCCCGGGAAAGGGAGGGATTTTGGGTGGTAAAATCTCAGTAACCGGGTTCCAGCCGTGCAACCCTAGTCCCTATTGTTAGGATTAGACTGAAAGTGGTGAAAAGTTTGACTAGCAGACCATTCGACATGATGATGTTGGAATGGGGTTTTGGACAGGACCAAATGTAGTTGAAAGATGGTTATATTTGACGTACTTGAATCTCTGTACTTTCTATTCCAGGATAAAGGAGCCTGGGGCGTCTAGCGAGGACACTGGACACATCCGCTTCTTCTCTTTCTCTCTGATTGAGGGCTACATCTCTCTCGTCATGGACGAGCAGACGACACAGCGGTGGGTGCTCTCCTGTGGTCCTGCCATTATTTATTTTCACCTGGTTATGGTGTCTTGCCGTCAAAGGCAAAACTGCTGTCAATTTGCAGTTTAGAGTCATCTGTGGACAACTTTTTTGCTGGGTTTGCTGCTGGGTTGTTAGGAAACAAACATAGATAATCATAGAGGGCTTACAAATAAAGAAGGTCATGTAGAAGTAACCCGAACAGCTGCATTACTAATCACATGTGGATTGAACTAAAGGATTACAGTACCACTACATTAGTAGCTACAATATATATACAAAAGTATGTGGACATCCCTTTAAATGAGTGGATTTGGCTATTTCAGCCACACACTTTGCTGACCGGTGTATAAAATCGAGCACACAGCCATGCTAGTTCCATAGGCAAACATGGGAAGTAGAATGGCCTTACTGACGAGCGCTGTGACTTTCAACGTGGCACCGTCATAGGATGCCACCTTTCCAACAAGACAGGTTGTCAAATGTATGCCCTGCTAGAGCAGCCCTTTGAAGTGGAAGTGTATAGTAGCAACAACGGCTCAGCCGTGAAGTGCTAGGCCACACAAGCTCACAGAATGGGACTGCGGAGTGCTGAAGCGCGTAGCGTGTAAAAAGAAATATTCTGTCCTCACTACCGAGTTTCGAACTGCCTCTGGAAGCAACGTCAGCAGAGTAACTGTTTGTCAGGAGCTTCATGAAATGGGTTTCCATGGCCGAGCAGTCACACACAAGCCTAAGATCAGCATGCGCAATGCCAAGCTGGAGTGGTGTAAAGCCTTCCGCCAAGCTTGCCCCCAACTCCGGAGCAGTCTTAACGCATTCTTTGGAGTGAAGGCAGTCCAACGGACAAATCTTGGTTTGGCAAATGCAAGGAGACGCTGCCTGCCCCAATGAATCGTGCCAACTGTAAAGTTTGGTGGAGGAGGAATAATGGTCTGCGGCTGTTTTTTCATGGCTCCAGTGAAGGGATATCTAAACGCTACAGCATACAATGACATTCTAGACGATTCTGTGCTTCCTCCTTTGTGGCAACAGTTTGGGGAAGGCCCTCTCCTGTTTCAGCATGACAATGCACCCGTGCACAAAACAAGGTCCATACAGAAATGCTTTTTTGAGATCAGTGTGGAAGAACTTGACTGGCCTGCACAGAGCCCTGACCTCAACCCCATTGAACACCTTAGTGATGAATTGGAACGCCGACTGCGAGCCTGGCCTAATCGCCTAACATCAGTGCCCGACCTCAGTAATACTCTTGTGGCTGAATGGAAGCAAGTCCCTGCAGAAATGTTCCAACATCTAGTGGAAAGCTTTCTCAAAAGAGTGGAGGCTGTTATAGCAGCAAAGGGGGGACCAACTCCATATTAATGCCCATGATTTTGGAATGAGATGTTCAACAAGCAGGTGTCCACATACTTTTGGTCATGTAGTGTATTTTATCACGAGTTTGTCCTACATTGACAAGGTATCCCTTATATAGGTCAGTGGTGTCTCGAAGCTATGAAGGGGGACGATAAGTGGAGCAGGCTTTTAGCACTTCTGAAGTGATGTATTTTTCACCATAGCACGTAGGGCAACCACTGACCTACAATCTGAATTTGACCAAATCATTATTTGTAATGTTATTGCTATAGATTGAGTATGTGCATTCATTTTCTCCCTCCTAGGTTTCCCAACAATGTCCTCTTCACTAGTGCTTCCGGGGAGCTTTGGAAAATGGTTCGCATTGGAGGACAGCCTTTAGGATTTGGTAAGTAGGACCGTTGTTTTTTTTTCTCAGGTTGGTTTCCACAGGTCTCCCACATGTTAGTCAGATCTCTGTGCAGAGTACACATCACCAGTAGACACTGTTTGATGCGAGTGTCATTTGGCTAAGATTCTGAAAAACCTCTAACTGTGATGCCAATCAGAATATTACTTGGCAATGTGAGGAATGCATTAAATGCCCAGATACCCCTCATTTCTGAAAGAAATATCTGATATTAATGGATGTGTTCTTTATTCTTATTGCCTTGTCAGACGAGTGTGGTATCGTGGCTCAAATATCGGAACCCCTGGCGACTGCTGACATTCCAGCTTATTACATCAGTACCTTCAAGTTCGACCATGCCCTGGTGAGTGATGGTCTCCGTTTCTATGGTAAATTGTAGAGGTCAGTTTAAACTGGAGCTTTTGGAATAATCATTTAACCCCGCCCTCCTATCTCTCATAGGTCCCAGAAGAAAACATCCAGAGCGTGATTGGAGCTTTGAGGACCAATGAGAGCGCAGGACAGTGAAGGCGAGGAAAGAGACCGCGGAACGAGCGATTTATTATGTCAAACTCTTACAACAACAAAAAAAGAAAAGTGCCAAGAGCGTGGTTCTGGGAAGAGGGTAATGCAAAGCTTGAGTCGTGTAGACAGACGGACTGTGTGTGTGTGTGTGTGCGTGCGTAGACATGCTTTTGTACAACGACCAGCAATGTGTCCCTCCTATTCTAAGACGGTTCCAACTACACTCCAAACCACACCCGCCACTCCCTTGAGCATCCACTCTTACCCCAAACAACATCCACCTCTTTGGGGACCCAAAGCAAGAGTGACTGCAGTGTTTTTCTTTTCTCTCGCTTTATTTCTTTCTCCTCTCCCTTCCCCTCAGACCATTTCACCATGGCAACGTGACCTACCGAATTTGGGCCTATTTCTTCGACACCAGCCCCTGAGATACTGCAAAGCGGCCCTCGCCTCCTTTTACTCTCCGTGTGTCACCCACGCGGTCCATGACTGCCTATAGTGATAGGTGTTGCTTTAGTATACCAGACTTTCCTTCCTAACTTTACATTGTTTTTCGCAAGCTGCTCTTTCCATAACAACCATACTGTATTAGTTACCAGTCCTCTTATGGAAAGAAAGAGAATGTACTTTGCAAACAATTTTCAATATTTCCATTGTTCTTTGTATTTATTTTTCTCCGTGCCAAGAGGTTTTAAAGGCCTAGACCGATGCCTTGTCTAATGCTCAGCGTGTGTGCAATTTCAGATCAGATTTTGTCAGAGTGGGGAAATGAGACGGGTGAATGTTGCCTTGTTCTGGTGATGAGCGTGAAATGACATTTACTGACGAATCACAGAGCCACTGATCTATAGAACATATCATATAAACAGTCTAGTGTGCTATATATATATGCCCATTTTCATGTAGTTTCGGGAGAACTAGGTTATCGTTTTGCGTCGAGTGCCACACCAGGCCTGACTCCAAACCAGTCCTTTACCACAAACTACAATAATAACTTCAACGCTAGTAAAGCCAGCGTGGTGAAGTGGTAGGGGCCTTGTCATTTATTCTGTTGTGAATGTTTTTTTGTGGTCGTGGATCATTGAACCAGCCCTGCAACCCTGTTGTCAGTTTAGGCAATCAGCCCCCCCTCCCCCACCCCAGTCTGCACTTTAATACAGGTCCATCTTACTGACCTGCTATACTGATGTGAAAACGGGGAAGGCTTATTTTATCCTTGAAGGATTTCTTGATAAGTAGAGACTTTTGTTGGTCTTAAACCATTGGTGGGTATTTTATTCTCTGTGACAAGCAAAAGCTTTCTTCGGTTAGCTTTGATATACAGAAACCATGTATTTATCAGTGTTAACATAAAGGGTGACATTTCTTCTGATAAAAAGTAATTTGTTTTCAGCTTGTAGTGTGTTTGGTTTCGCAAGCCCCTCACCTTTCATCTGTACCGTTTTTTGTTTGTCTTCATTTCTGACATTAGTCCCCCAGACCCGTAGCCTATTCAAAACACCTTTTGATTCAAACCATATCAGAAATTATAATATGTATAAAACAATCATCTTACCGTTATCTTATTTTAGACGAATAGATTCTGACAGGAACGTGCAGCTTTCAGCAATTATGTAATTTCATATTAACATCATTGGTCGAGTTAACACCCACGTTTATACCTGGTGCTAACATGGGTCCTTTATCCTGATCTTGTCTGCATATACTTTAATACCATGTGTAGATGCATTTCTGGAAATGTGGGCACAATCAGAATGTAGACAAGATCAGCACAAAGGACCCATTTTAGCACCAGGTATATACGGGGCTTCTGATTTAATGTGATGGGCTGGAATGTAAACTTGTATGCATGGGGCATTGGGAACTGCTGTTGGGAGTCCTTGTATTGAGCTAAATGCTGTACTACTATTGGCTTAGAATCTTTTATTTGGCAGGGCTAGGTTTCCCCACTATAATGCACCCCGCTTATAACAATCAAAAGCGATAGATTGAAGTGGTCAAAAACTGAGACAGAATCATTCTTATTACTTACAATGTACAGTGCATTCAGATTTGTTTTAATGTTTATTGTCCTCAATCTACACACAATACCCCATAATGACTTAAGCAAAAACAGTTTTTTAGAAATGTTTGCAAATGCATTGAAAATTCGGTTGAAGTAGGAAGTTTACATACACCTTAGCCAAATACATTTAAACTCAGTTTTTCACAATTCCTGACATTTAATCCAAGTAAAAATTCCCTGTTTTAGGTCAGTTAGGATCACTTTATTTTAAGAATGAAATGTCAGAATAATAGTAGAGGGATTCATTTCAGCTTTTATTTCTTTCATCACACTCCCAGTCGGTGAGAAGTTTACATACACTCAATTAGTATTTGGTAGCGTTGCCTTTAAATTGTTTAACTTGGGTCAAACGTTTTGGGTAGCCTTACACAAGCTTCCCACAATAAGTTGGGTGAATTTTGGCCCATTCCTCCTGACAGAGCTGGTGTAACTGAGTCAGGTTTGTAGACCTCCTTGCTCACACACGCTTTTTCAGTTCTGCAGACAAATTATCTATAGGATTGAGGTCAGGGCTTTGTGATGGCTACTCCAATACCTTGACTCTGTTGTTCTTAAGCCATTTTGCCACAACTTTGGAAGTATGCTTGGGGTCATTGCCCATTTGGAAGACCCATTTGCAACCAAGCTTTAACTTCCTGACTGATGTCTTGAGATGTTGCTTCAATATATCCACATAATTTTGCTTCCTCATGATGCCATCTATTTTGTGAAGTGCACCAGTCCCTCCTGCAGCAAAGCACCCCCACAACATGATGCTGCCACCCCCATGCTTCACGGTTGGGATGGTGTTCTTCAGCTTGCAAGCATCTCCCTTTTTCCTCCAAACATAACGATGGTCATTATGGCCAAACAGTTCTATTTTCGTTTCATCAGACCAGAGGACATTTGTCCAAGAAGTACGATCTTTGTCCCCATGTGCAGTTGCAAACCGTAGTCTAGCTTTTTTTATGGCGGTTTTGGAGCAGTTGCTTTTTCCTTGCTGAGCAGCTTTTCAGGTTATGTCGATATAGCATTCGTTTTACTGTGGATGTAGATTATTTTGTACCTGTTTCCTCCAGCATCTTCACAAGGTCCTTTGCTGTTGTTCTGGGATTGATTTGCACTTTTCGCACCAAAGTACTTTCATCTCAGTACTTTCATCTCTAGGAGGCAGAACGCGTCTCCTTCCTGAGCGGTCTCATGGTGTTTATACTTGCCTACTATTGTTTGTACAGATGAACGTGGTACCTTCAGTCATTTGGAAATTGCTCCCAAGGATGAACCAGACTTGTGGAGGTCTACAATTTTTTTCTGACGTCTTGGCTGATTTCTTTTGATTTTTCCCATGATGTCAAGCAGAGGTACCGAGTTTGAAGGTATGCCTTAAAATACATCCACAGGTGCATCTCCAATCTACTCAAATGATGTCAATTAGCCTATCAGAAGCTTCTAAAGCAATGACATCATTTTCTGTAATTTTTCTAGTTGTTTAAAGGCACAGTCAACATAGTGTATGTAAACGTCTGACCCACTGGAATTGTGATATAGTGCATTTTAAGTGAAATAATTTGTCTGTAAACAATTGTTGGAAAAATGACTTGTGTCATGCACAAAGTAGATGTCCTAACCGACTTGCCAAACCTATAGTTTGTTAACAATACATTTGTGGAGTGGTTGAAAAACGAGTTTTAATGACTCCAACCTAAGTCTATGTAAACTTCCAACTTCAAATGTAAATAAATATCACATTTACATACACTACCGTTCAAAAGTTTGGGTCACAAAAAAGAAAAGCATTATTTTGTCCATTTTAAAATATCAAATTGATCAGAAATACAGTGTATACATTAATGTTGTAAATGCCTATTGTACATTTTTTTATGGAATATCTACATAGGCGTACTGAGGCCCATTATCAGCAACCATCACTCCTGTGTTCCAATGGCAAATTGTGTTAGCTAATCCAAGTTTGTCATTTTAAAAGGCTAAATGATAATTTGAAAACCCTTTTGCAATTATGTTAGCACAGCTGAAAACTGTTCTGATTAATAAAGAAGCAATAAAACTGGCCTTTAGACTAGTTGAGTATCTGGAACATCAGCATTTGTGGGTTCAATTACAGGCTCAAAATGGCCAGAAACATAACATTTTTCTGAAACTCGTCAGTCTATTCTTGTTCTGAGAAAGGAAGGCTATTCCATGCCAGAAATTGCCAAGAAACTGAAGATCTCGTACCACGCTGTGTACTACTCCCTTCACAGAACAGTGCAAACTGGCTCTAACCAGAATAGAAAGAGGATTGGGCAGTCCCGGTGCACAACTGAGCAAGAGGACAAGTACCTTAGTTTCTAGTTTTGAGAAACTGACGCCCCACAAGTCCTCAACTGGCAGCTTCATTAAATAGTACCCGCAAAACACCAGTCTCAACGTCAACAGTGAAGAGGTGACTCCGGGATGCTGTCCTAGGCAGAGTTGCAAAGAAAAAGCCATATCTCAGACTGGCCAATAAAAAATTTAGATGGGCGAAGAACACAGACACTGGACAGAGGAACTCTGCATAGAAGGCCAGGATCCCGGAGTCACCTCTTCACTGTTGATGTTGAGACTGGTGTTTTGTGGGTACTATTTAATGAAGCTGCCAGTTGAGGACTTGTGAGGTGTCTTTCTCAAACTAGACAGAGTCCTTTTAGGTGCCTTTTGCCAAACTCCAAGCGGGCTGTCTTGTGCCTTTTTACTGAGGAATGGCTTCCGTCTGGCCGATGGTCACTCTGACAGAGCTCTAGAGTTCCTCTGTGGAGATGGGAGAACCTTCCAGAAGGACAACCATCTCTGCAGCACTCCACCAATCAGGCCTTCATGGTAGAGGCCTGATTGGTTTAGTGCTGCAGTCTTCTCCCCTGATTGCTCAGTTTGGCTGGGCGGCCAGCTCTAGGAAGAGTCTTGGTGGTTCCAAACTTCTTCCATTTAATAATGATGGAGGCCACTTTTTTGGGGGACCTTCAATGCTGCAGACATTTTTTGGTACCCTTCCCCAGATCTGTGCCTCGACACGGTCCTCTCTGGGAGCTCTACGGACAATTCCTTGACCTCGTGGCTTGGTTTTTGCTCTAACATGCATTGTCAACTGTGGGGCCTTATATAGACAGGTGTGTGCCTTTTCAAATCTTGTCCAATCAATTGAATTTACCACAGATGGACTCCAAGTTGTAGAAACATCTCAAGGATGATCAATGGAAACCGAATGTACCTGAGCACAATTTCGAGTCTCATAGCGAAGGGTCTGAATACTTGTAAATACGAATACTTATGTAAAACCTTTTTTTCCTCTTTGTTATTATGTGGTGTTGTGTAGATGAGGGGAATAAACAATTTAATCCTTTTTAGAATAAGGCTGCAACCTAACAATGTGGGAAGAAGTTGAGGGGTCTGAATACTTTCCAAATGCACTGAACAAAAATATAATTGCAAGAATTAACTATTTTACTTAGTTACAGTTCATATAGGCAAATCAGTCAATTTAAATAAATTTGTTAAGCACTATGCTTTGGTTTTCACGACTGGGCAGGGGCGCAGCCATGGGAAGGCATAGGCTCACCCACTAGGGAACGAGGCCCAGCCAATCATTGAGTTTATACCCACAAATGGGCTTTATTACAGACCTATACTATTCAGTTTCATCAGCTGTCTGGGTGGCTGGGCTCAGATGATTTCGCAGGTGAAGAAGCCGGACATGGAGGTCCTGGACTTGCGTGGTTACACGCAGTCTGTGGTTGTGAGGCCGGTTGGACGTACTGCCAAATTCTCTAAAACAATGTTGGAGGCAGCTTGGTAGAGAAATTAAATTCTCTGCCAACAGCTCTGGTGGACATTCCTGCAGTTAGCATGCCAAGTGCACACTCCCTCTCAACTTGAGACATCTGTGGCATTGTGTTGTGACATAAAACTGCACATTTTAGTGGCCTTTTATTGTCCCCAGCACAAGGTGCACCTGTGTAATGATCGCGCTATTTAACAGCTTCTTGATATGCCACACCTGTCAGGTGGATAGATTGTCTTGGCAAAGGAGAAATGCTCACTAACAGGGATGTAAACAAATTTGTGCACACAATTTGAGAGAAGCTTTTTGTGCGTCTGGAAATCTTGCATCTTATTTCAGCTCATTAAACCAACACTTTGCATGTTGCGTTTATATTTCTGTTCAGTATTCTTTCCTTTTTCAAGTATCAATCCATTTTATTTTATTGATCTTGTCTTATCGCTGCTACTCCTCAACGGGCTCGGGAGAGGCGAAGGTGGAGTCATGCGTCCTTCGAAACATGACCCGACTAACTGTGCTCCTTAACACCTGCCAGCTTAACCCAGAAGCCAGCCGCACCAATGTGTCGGAGGAAACACTATTCAACTAGAGACCGGCGTCAGCCTTCAGGCACCCAGCCCGCCACAGAGTCGCTAGAGCACTATGAGCCAAGTAAAGCCCCACCGGCCAAACCCTCCTCTAACCCGGATGACGCTGGGCCAATTGTGTGCTGTCCTATGGGTCTCCCGGCCGCGCCCCGGGAATGAACCTGGGTCTGTAGTAACGCTGCTAGCACTGCGATGCAGTGCCTTACTCCGCTGCAGCACTCAGGAGGCCGTATCAATCCTATTTAAGAATGAAATTGCCTAAGGCGGATGTGATTCTTTAGAACACTGGAGGAAAAATGCATCAGGATTTTTACTTTGTCGCCCTTTGTCCCGAGTGGCGCAGCGGTCTAAGGCACTGCATCTCAGTGCTCGAGGTGTCACTACAGACACCCTGGTTCGAATCCAGGCTGTATCACAACCGGATGTGTTTGGGAGTCCCATAAGGCGGCGCACAATTGGCCCAACACCGGCCGTCATTGTAAATATTAATTTTTTCTTAACCGACTTGCCTAGTTAAATAAATGAAAAATTGACAAGACGGGAAGCAAACAAACCACAATGTGCCGACATCGCTCTGCTCTTGACTTTTGGAAGTTGGTGAGGGCTTTGTCTAGCCGTTCCATGCTGATGCACGTGTTAGCTTTAGCTCTGGTCATAGCCTTTTAGAAAACTATCGGTGTTAGCTCAGAAGCAATCACATTTGTCTGCCATTTTAAAATGTTCTTGCTAATCATACTAATTTGCAAAAAAGGTTTGCTAAAGGTGGGGGAAAATACTATTTTGCAGGAGCGTCTACTTGGTAGTCAACCGTGCCCCCCACTGCACTTGTCTTTTAAAAGGTTCCAATGCTTTTTTTTCAATTTCCCCCTTAAAATGACATATCCAAATCTAACTGCACAGGACCTAAAGCAACGATGTGCATATTCTTGATAGCATTTGAAAGGAAACAAGTTTGTGGAATTGTGAAATGAATATAGGATAATATAATATTTCATCTGGTAAAAGATAATACAAACAAAAAAACATGCGTTTTCTATATTTTTGTTGCATCTTTGAAATGAAAAAGGCCATACATTGAGAGGATTATAGGTGTAATTAGATGTTGTCCACAAGATGGCAGTAGTGTGTGCAAAGTTTCAGATTGATCCAGTGAAGAATTACATCACTGTACTATATTTTGTAGTAAATCTGCCAGGAGTTTGCCCAAATGTGCCAAATTGATCAATTTATACATTTTCAAGTACATAACTATAGAGTTCATACAAAAATGCTATGATGATGATGATAATGAATCAAAATTTACACACCTTCACACATCTAGATGGTGGGGTGGGTGTGGAGCCAGAGACGGCAGCGGGGTCAAACTGTAGAACCCAGTTCCTACATTTTAATATTTTTTTTTTTATCAAACAAAACTATGCTGCATTTGATCTCTGGGACCCTCAGGATGACAAAGAGCAAGATTACTGAATGTAAGTACATTAACTTCAGAGGAGACTGTATCAAACCAGTTGCCTTGATAAGTGTTTTGTTGTTGTGCACTAACCTCAAACAATAGCATGGTGTTTTTTTTGCTGTAATAGCTACTGTAAATTTGGCACTGCAGTTAGATTAACAAGAATTTAAGCTTTCTGCCAATATAAGACATGTCTATGTCCCGGAAAGTTGGCTGCTGTTTACGGCATTCTAGTCACAATATTGCATATTGAGCAACAATTGTCCCATAGAGGTTAATGGAAATGTCCCTTCCTTAAAGTCATGTGAAGTGCGATGACTGGTTTGTTTGAATGCTGGTCAAACACTTTTAATTTGATGTTTGTTGAGAAGGCATCCTCCAGTGCAATAACATGTGTTCTGAAATTGGAATTAAAAATAAAGTTTGTAATTCTATACTTGAAGTGCTACTAAATATTATCAGTTGCACCTTTTATTGTTAGTCACTTTAACCCCAGTTTTAACCATATCTTTGTTTGACCAAGTCAGTTAATCCAATTATTGACACATCTTGTGCATACAATTGATAGCTGTCCTCACGGGTAGTCAAACCGGTAGGGTAGACCTTCCCCCAGTCCTAATTGTTTGTTTCAAATAGGACAGCTAAGAAAACATAAAGAAAACAATGAGAAGCATGGTATCAGGTCTCTGTATTATCTGAACACATACACTACACAGCCAAAAGTATGTAGACACCCCTTCAAATTAGTAGATTTGGCCATTTCAGCCACACCTGTTACTGACAGATGTATAAAATTGAGGACACAGCCATGCAATCTCCATAGACAAACATTTGCAGCAAAATGGCCCGTACTGAAGAGCTCAGTGACTTTCAACGTAGCTGGCTAAAATAATGTAAGACCTTCATATATAAAAAGGGGATGTCCGCTCACTGTTTTTGCTGCTACCAAACTTGATCTTTTCATAAAGCTTTGGTGATTTAAGATTTATTTCAAACGGGTCTCACGAGCCAAACCCGTTATCGATAGTCTTGACTACTTGGCGAATGCATTGGGCATGACAAAAAACACAGCCTTTGAGGAGGAAGCTCTGCTTGTTTAAAAAAAATTAAACAATGTTTAACAAGGGTTAAGGGCACAAAAAGCACATCTTATTCCATGTGCATATTGGCAGTGTGTGTCATGGCTGGATAGGCTGCACTTCTGTTGTCAATCTATGCCATAAACAAATGTGTTACCCGTAAAACCAGCTTTTGATTGGTCTTAAATATCCTCACCAGCGCATACTGAAATTGGCACTTTGGCACATGTTAAGGGCACACCTTATATAATACCACCCCTCCCACCTCAGCGTAAGCAAATAAAACAGGTAAATCACCTATCCTGACGCTAGGGTTTGAAAATAGAACAGTGCCGGCTTTATCAGGTCGAAATGACAAACGAGCGTGTTTGACAATTACGCTGGGTTAAAGCCAGCCGAAATTAGAGCCAAAGGTCTGAGCTTGCTAAACATATCAAGAATTTCGCGGACCAGTTTCATGGGCTTAGTAGCCTCAAATGCAGAGAAATAAATAGCCTATAAATTGGCACATTGAAAGGTGACACAATTTACCGTGCCAAGACACCATTTTTTGGACAAGCTATGTTTTCAGAATTTATGTTTACATGAATTGAGATTATTTCCAGGGCTATACAACACCTTGAAATATACACTCGTATACACACACACACACACAAAAGGATGTCGACACCCCTTCAAATTAGTGCATTCGGCTGTTTCAGCCACACCCGTTGCTGACATAAAATGTATAAAATAGAGCACACCGCCATGCAATCTCCATAGACAAACATTGGCAGCAGAATGGCCTTTCTGACCCCAATGCATAGTACCAACTGTAAAGTTTGGTGGATGAGGAATAATGGTCTGGGGCTGTTTTTCATGGTTCGGGCTAGGCCCTTTAGTACCAGTGAAGGGAAATCTTAACGCTACAGCGTAAAATGACATTCTAGATGATTCTGTGCTTCCAACTTTGTTGCAACAGTTTGGGGAAGGCCTTTTCCTGTTTCAGAAATGGTCTGTCTTGATCGATGTGGAACAATTTGCCTGGCCTGCACAGAGCCCTGACCTCAACCCCATCAAACACCTTTGGGATGAATTGGAACGCCGACTGCGTCCCAGGCCTAATCGCCCAACCTCACTAATGCTCTTGTGGGTGAATGGAAGCAAGTCTTCGAAGCAATGTTCCAATGTCTAGTGGAAAGCCTTCCCAGAATAGTGGAGGCTGTTTATAGCGGCAAAGGAGGGACCAACTCCATGTTAATGCCCATGAATATGGAATGAGATGTTCGACGAGCAGGTGTCCACGTACATGTGTGTGTGTGTGTGTGTATATAAAATATCAACAGTGACGGTAAAATGCCAAATGTCCATGGTTCTGGAGGGAGATCTGACAACCCAGTCTCGTTTCAGAACTTCTCTGCTGGAAAAACAATCCATGGCTCCACAGAGTCCATTTTAGGCAGAATCGTGTCAGCCTTGAGCCAGCTAGTGCTGCTCCACTGATCTCCACATCATCCAACACTGACGTCAAATAAATACTGTATAGAGATTTGTGAAATACTGCAGACTCAGCCTCCATGTTATCCCAGCTGTGCTAGCTAGAGACACAGGGAGCAGCCTGAAGCTTTTGGTGGCGGACACAGTCGCCTGATCCAGAGGTTCTCTACCACCCATGGAGGACAGCTGGCTCTGGGGTTCAGGCCTCCATTGGCGGCCAGGGGACATGAGGTGAACAGGGTGGCTAAACAGGGATAGATCCCCCTCTTTGTTATGGGTAGGTGGGAGGGTCATGGGGAAGAGCAGGGAGTACTGGCTCTGTCCATGCCAGCTGGGGACACTCAGATGACAGACTTGACCAGCGCCACCATGTGGTCCACCCCGCATGCTACATCTATCACATGACCTGGCAACGTCACCTAAAATACATTGAATACAGTATGCCATAAAAAATATTACCGTAAGACACACCTATGTAGCATTACACATAGAAGGAGGTCTGTTGTAGTGGACTATCACTAAGTTGTTTGCATAAAACAAATGTCTATCGATAACGACAAAGAAGTTGGACTAAGTTGTTTGCATAAAACACCAATGTCTATTATCAATAACAACAAAGAAGTTGATAAGTAAACTATATTTATCTGGTCTCACCCGCCATGAGAAGTACTGGTCCAACTTCTTTGCAATACCAAGACATCCTCTCACATTCTTTCCCCAAATGAAGAGCTCACCCCGATCTGAATCAACACAAGCTCCATCAACACTGCCTGCCTGCACCATTACAATAGGCAGACAATCGACATATTTGATTTTATTATATCATCAAATGGCTTGAACTGGGAATGGGGTAATAAATTGTGAACAATATGAAAACATACAAGAACATGAAAGGTTTCATATCTTGCATCATCCACTGAACAATACAGCACCACATGACTAGTTCCTGGGTGAGAAGTCATACTTCCCATATGTCAACATATTCAGCTTGAATTGTAACATTATTGTGAGTTCTTGTGACTCTAAAGAGGGATTGTAGTTTTTTGTCCAACATAACCAATTTCACATACTGAAAATCATGAGTTAACCCACCTGTGACAGCAGCGAAATGGTTCAGTCCACAGTGGATGCGGTTCATTGTCACCGCAGGGTTAAACTCGGCACAACCGAACAGTGTAGGAGGGACCAATTCAGAGAGATAGGGCCCTTTCCAAGAACGCTGTAGCCCCATACAAACACCTCCCCTCTCTCTGCAAAGACAAACGTTACCTTTACTGACACTATACATATTATTTATTCAAAGGATATGATAAACAAGTCTACTGAATGGGATGCTATGCTATAAAGTCCAGCAATATTACTTGTGCTTGGATGGTGGTGATGCAAGTGATTTATTATTTCACTGACAAGTTGCATTTTGGCTGATACCCCCCTTATGATCACAGATCTGAAAGGACTCAATCAGTTTTAGCAATATGGTGACGCCAAACCTTCCTTCCTATAGATTAATTAGAGATTCCACCATATTGCTTTCACATACCCAGTCTTCTCAGATTGGTAAATATGGAAGGGGTAGGAGCAAAGGGAAGTGGCTAGGGTCCAAAATGTAACGGGGCCTGGTACTCACCGTTCAGAATGGCCACGTGTGTGCCTCCACAGGCCCTCTGGGTCACCTTGCCCACCATTTCAAAAGGAAGTAGTCAAGGGGAGTTAATCTGAGGAGAGAGGGAACGTGAAGTAAGAACATGGACAAAAGACCACCCATAGAAAAATGATTAGAACACCTAATGGTACATATAGTATAGCCTGGTGGAACCAGACTCATCACTGCATTTTTTCACTTCACATATCAGTCTGGCATTCGTCCTCATTGATACTGTTTGAGCCTACAGTGAGATCCAAAAGTATTTGGACCGCAACACATTTTTGGTTGTTTTGGCTATGTACTGATACAATGACTATGAGGTTAAAGTGCAGAATGGCAGCTTTAATTTGAAGGTTATTTCATCCATATAGGGTGATAGGGATGTTGCTAGGCCTATTCATTAGCCCCCCTAAAGAAATCAATATATCAGTCAATATATTTTCTCTGTGATTTCTTGTTTTTTCTTCAACCGTTCCATCGTATCTTAATCTTCTTACGGTGGGCACTAGGACCTGGGGGAGGCTGCTGCACGTGCTAGTTAGGCCTACTTGTAGCTAACATTATGGTTAATGTTAGCTACTTCTGTGGCTTGAGACTGCTAGCTAACAGTACATTTGTGGTACAGAGAGAGAGAGAGAGAGAGAGAGAGAAAGAGAGAGAGAAAATTCACTACTACAGACTTGGGTCATAATCAAAGCTAAGAAATTATCAGTAGGTCATGTGTAGAAAGGTCACATAGTGTTGATCACAATGTCATTGTATTATCCTCAATTTCTCAACTGTAGGCTAGCTAACGACTGACGTTAGATAGATATACGGGAAATGATTCAAGAGAAGCAGTGCCAGCAGCTCTGCCGAAGGCCAATCCGGTGAAAAATGAAGATTTTACCAGTTCAAACAAACACATTAAAACTTAAACTGATTAATCACCTATTAATCCTTGAGTTATTGTAAATATGAGTTTAATAACAATACATGTCAAAACACAGCAGACAAGAATGAGGCAAAGAAGCTGGAGGCTGACAGGGCTGAGGGAGCATGTCTGATGAAGGTTAGTGATAAAAAAAAGCTAGTAGATGTTCAAGCGTTCAGTTAAATTTGTACAGCATATGTCTTACAAAATGTTGTTAGGCATAAATAAATGATGTTTGTGATATCTTAAAGGGTTATGCAGAAAGAGAGGCTTCTGTGCAAGGCAGGGATCAACATGCGAGCTGTATAAGTGAGAGAGAGCAAGCATGTCCAGAGAAATATGGACAAGAAACAGATCCAGAGAGGGAGGGAGAACAAACAGATCCAGAGAGGGAGGGACAACAAACAGATCCAGAGAGAGAGAGGGACAACAAACAGATCCAGAGAGGGAGGGACAACAAACAGATCCAGAGAGGGAGCGACAACAAACAGATCCAGAGAGAGAGGGACAACAAACAGATCCAGAGAGGGAGCGACAACAAACAGATCCAGAGAGAGAGGGACAACAAACAGATCCAGAGAGCTAGGGACAACAAACAGATCCAGAGAGCTAGGGACAACAAACAGATCCAGAGAGCTAGGGACAACTAACAGATCCAGAGAGGGACAACAAACTGATCAAGAGAGGGACAACAAACAGATCCAGAGAGAGAGGGACAACAAACAGATCCAGAGAGGGAGGGACAACAAACAGATTCAGAGAGGGACAACAAACAGATCAAGAGAAAGAAAGTAATTAAGCAGCTGCAGCAACTCCTTCCAGAAATGAGAGCGATGTAGGTGACAAAGACACTGGGCCCAGACAAGTGAAGCTGAATAGCTACCCACATGAAAGTTTTGGTACACAGAAAAGGGCATTTCAGCACTGCTGGTTTGAGAAATACAATAGGGTAGAGTACTCTGTCCACAAAAACGCAGCTTTCTGCTTTCCATGTAGAGTTTTGGCAAAAACATTACATTTTATTATTTTGTCAGTAATGGCTGCAAAAATGGGGAAAAAGCTCTGTTTATCTTCGGTAAACATGAGATGGCAGTATTGATGGCAGTATAAAAAGACAGTATTGTGGCATGGCAAAGCTACCAGGCAACTAGCAATCATGGGAACATTGCTCAGATTTTAACATCTGCCACTGCTAGTGATATTGCGGAGAGAAGGGAGTATCTGAGGAGAATTGTTGCTGTCAACTCAATGTTAGGAAGACAGGGACTCTCTTTCCATGCCAATGATGAATCTAGTGAAAGCACAAATAGAGTGAACTTTCTTGAATGTATGGAGCTTTTGAAGGAGTTTGACCCTTCCCTGCAAAGGTACAATACTCCATCAAATGCGACGTATCTCTCTCCGGAATCTCAGAATGACATGATCGAATGCTGTGCTCAAGAGACTACGGACACCATAGTCTCTGAGATGTCAAAGTCTGGAATGTATGCCATTATGGCGGATGAGGCCAGGGATGGGGAGTCTGAACAGTTGGCTCTGTGTGTTAGGTATGTGACAGAGGGGACAGTTAAGGAGTGTTTACTAACACTTGCAGAAATCAAGTCATTTGATGCCCAATCGATAGCAAATGAGTAGCAACAGTAGCTTCAAATGAGAGGGGTAGCAGGCCTAAAGTACGTTGCACAGACCTCTGATGGTGCAGCTGTTATGAGTGGGTTCAAAGGAGGTGTGCAAGCACATTTCAGAGTGCTGCATCCGGAGGCAATTTATGTACAATGCTATGCTCATGAGCTTAATTTGGTGTAGTGCCGTACTTGCAGGGCTATTCCGGAGGCTGCTGAGTTTTTCAGTTTCTTGGAGAATGTTTATTCGTTTTTCAGTACATCCCTAGTTAACCACAAGTTCAAAGAAGCTCAGTCCAAACTTGGAATAGCATCAGCTGAACTTGTACAGCTCTCAAACACTCGCTGGGCATGTTAGCTGCAGTCCATAAATACAGTCATGGACACTTTAACTGCTATTTTTGATTGTCTATCTGCCATTGGATCCCACATGGCTGTTGGTCTGTGAGCAAAGCTTCGTAAGTTCTCCACCGTGTATTTGCTACTGATGTTTCAGTCCCTTCTTTCTATAACCGAGGGACTACACAAGTTCCTCCAGAAAGAGACTGTAGACCTGGCAGAAGCTTGTTTTTGGCATACAAGCAGTATGTGACACACTGATAGGCAAACGCACAGATGCATTTGCCACAGAACTTTATGACAGAACCAAAGCACTCTGTGAAATTCACAATATTCTAGAGGCAGATGCAGCAAGAAAGCGCAAACAAAGGAAAATTTGAGATTTTGTGGTGTAGATGTCCTTGGGTTTAGGCACAGAATTGTCACGTTCCCAAACAATGAAAACAGAGTTGTTGCTCCCCTGCTTGGACAGGATGGTTTGTGGGCTTGACCAGTGATTCTAGATGAAGGTCTGCTCAAAGGCACACAGGCATGCAGCCCCAACTCAAAAAACTTCCTAGATACATCATGCTTAACTGAGTTTGCCAAGCACTACGGTATTGATGTTAAAACAGAAGAGATGTTGGTGGCCAGAAACTTTCTTGCCCGGAAAAGAGAGGCTGGATGTCCTCCCAAAGATATGCTTGCTCTGCATAACCTCCTGGATGATGATGTATCCTTCTCTGAAGGAAATCATTCAGGTTGCCTTACAATTCCTGTGAGCAGCTGCTCCTGTCAAAGGTCCTTTAGTGCACTGCGCCAGCTGCACTCCTGGTTGCGGAAGACAATGGGTCAGAAAAGGCTTGCAAGTAGTGATGCACCGATATGACATTTTTGACCGATACCAATATCCGATATTTTCCTTGCCTTAGCTGCCTTTTAAGCATTCTAGTACAGTTAAATAGTTAACACACACACATGGACGCAGCTGTCTAAGGCACTGCATCTCAGTGCAAGAGGTGTCACTACAGTCCCTGGTTCGAATCCAGGCTGTATCACATCCAACCGTGATTGGGAGTCCCATAGTGCGGCGCACAATTGGCCTAGCGTTGTCCGGGTTTGGCTGGGGTAGGCCGTCATTGTAAATAAGAATTTGTTCTTAACTGACTTGCCTAGTTAAAAATAAAGGTTACACACACACACACACACACTGACCAACAAGTTATTTTGTTGCCATTTACGTATGTCCCCATTACCAGTAATACATAATCAAAACCTATTTCTTTCACTTACTTGCTGTTCTGTTTCGTTGTTCATTTGTTCAGTCGTTTCATTCTCAACCAAGATTTCTGTGGAACGCCGTTTGGGTCTTTGCGTGTCAAAAAAGATACACATCAAATAACTTGCAAGTCTTGCAGCCATGTCCATTGAGGCTGAAGTGCTTGGGCCACTAAGCCACAATAGTGTCATTGACCTCTTTGCCATCTTTAAAAATAGGAGGGACACTTTGATGAGTCCACCCACAAAATAAGCATCAAGAGGTAAGCAGGAGGAGCAGTTCTGTAATATAGGTTGTAATATTTGTTTGGGATCTTACTTAATCAGATTTTATTCCTAATTATTTTTCCATTTCTATATTTTATTCAGCTCATTAGTTGAATTTAGTTTTGCCCCATTGTGGATGATACGGTTTAAGATGTTCCATGTGTCTGAATTATTGGGTTAATTTTGAGCAAAATTAACAAAAGGGTTAAACTTAAATAAAGATTTTTTTCTAATGGTATAATATGGTCTCTCTCTCTCTCACTCAATAAATCCCAAAAGTATTTTGGTTACATTGTACAGCCATTTTTGTGCGTTTTGTTGGTGTTGGATGGATGGGGACAGAGTAGACTTTAATTAATTTTTTGGGATAGAATTTAAGTAAGTCATATTTGATCAGTATCTAACACAAACTATGAGGCAGGTATACTTTTGAACAACCTTGACCAAAAATAACCTTATTTTGATAGATTTTACACCCGTTGTTACTCCAAAAATACATGATGAAAATATGTTTTTGCGGGCTTTAAAAAAAAAATCCTGGGGGAGTATGCCCAGACTCCCCTAATAGAGGCTTAGCTCCCCTATCCATGAATCTCTAGTGACATCCCAGTCGGGTGAACTGTTTAGAAATAACAGCACTTCTTATACATAGTCCCCCCTCAATATGGGGAACCGAAAATATTTTGACAAATTTACTTGTGTATTAAAGTAGTAAAACGTTTAGTATTTGGTCTCATATTCCAAGCATGCAATGACTCCACTCAGTGTACAAAACATCCTAATATTGAGTTGCACCCCACTCTTTTCAATCAAATTTATTTATAAAGCCCTTTTTACATCAGCCGATGTCACAAAGTGCTATACAGAAACCCAGCCTAAAACCCCAAACAGCAAGCAATACAGATGTGGAAGCACGGTGGCTAGAAAAAACTCCCTAGAATGGCCAGAACCTAGGAAGAAACCAAGAGAGGAAGCAGGCTCTGAAGGGTGGCCAGTCCTCTTCTGGTTGTGCCAGGTGTAGATAATAACAGTACATGGCCAAGATGTTCAAACGTTCATAGATGACCGGCAGGGTCAAATAATAATAGTCACAGTGGTTGTAGAGGGTGCAACAGGTCAGCACCTCAGGAGTAAATGTTAGTTGGCTTTTCATAGCCAATCGTTCAGAGTTAGAGACAGCAGGTGTGGTAGAGAGAGTGAGTCGAAAACAGCAGGTCCCGGACAAGGTAGCACGTCCGGTGAACAGGTCAGGGTTCCATAGCTGCAGGCAGAACAGTTGAAACTGGAGCAGCAGCATGACCAGGTGGACTGGGAACAGCAAGGAGTCATCAGGCCAGGTAGTCCTGAAGCATGGTCCTAGGGCTCAGGTCCTAGCTCAGGTCCTAGAGAGTGAGAGAAAGAGAGAAATAGAGGGAGCATACTTAAATTCACACAGGACACCGGATAAGACAGGAGAACTACTCCAGATATAACAGACTGACCCTAGTCCTCCGACACAAACCGTTGCAGCATAATTACTAGAGGCTGAGACAGGAGGGGTCGGGACACGGACCTTTTGCCCTCAGAACAGCCTCAATTCATTGGGGCATGGACTCTACAAGGTGTTGAAAGCGTTCCACAGGGATGCTGGCCCTTGTTGACTCCAATGCTTCTCACAATTGTGTTAAGTTGGCTGGATGTCCTTTGGGTGGTGGACCATTCTTGATACATACAGTGTTGAGCGTTAAAGTGTTTAGCGTGAAAAACCCAGCAGCGTTGCAGTTTTTGACACAAAGCGGTGAGCCTGGCACCTACATCCATACCCCATTCAAAGGCACTTCAAATCTTGTCTTGCCCATTCAACCTCTGAATGGCACACATACACAATTTATGTCTCAATTGTCTCAAGGCTTAAAAATACTTATTTAACCTCTTTCCTCCCCTTCATCTACACTGATTGAAGTGGATTTAACAAGTGACATCAATAAGGGATAATAGCTTTCACGTGGATTCACCTGGTCAGTCTATGTCATGGAAAGAGCAGGTGTCCTTAATGTTGTCTACACTCAGTGTACATCAAGCCTGTAACTTTACAAAGTTGCTGGATACATTTGCAGTTTGTTTGGTTATGTTTCAGATTATTTTGTGCCCAATAGAAATTAATGGTAAATAATCTATTGTGTCATTTTGGTTGAACTTTTGTTTCTTTTGGACCTCACTGTATGTCTTTAATGAGTGGTATTACTCAAAACTACCTTCAGCGATTGTATCCCTTAATCAACCTTATTTCAACGCCCAACTATTTTGCATTGTGATGGGGCGATATTGGTTCCTCACCTGGATGGCCTCAGTGACCGAGGAAAGCTTGAGGTACTCAAGAGTTGCCCCAGCCTAATAGCTGGCTGTCCTGGGACACGGCCAGGCTGCAGTTTCCGTAGATGGTCACCTGCTGGACCCTCACCCCACCCAGGTCCCACCCTACAGCCACCCGGCCTGGAAACGATGTTGTGGTGGCCCAGACCTGCAACAAATACAATAGCTTTTTCTTCATGAAACAGTGAACAGTGAGACTTGACCTACAAATGTGTAAAGCTCACATGACAGGAGACACACGCTCTAGATTCACACAATTTCGATTACGAAAACGTGGGTTATCCTGCTTAGAAATACACTGATTAGCTTACTGATATCAGAGAAAAGTACACAAAAAGGTGGAAATACTGATAATATACCATAGACTGTTTTTACAAGGGACCCTGTGTGTGTGTGTGTGTGTGTGTGTGTGTGTGTGTGTGTGTGTGTGTGTGTGTGTGTGTGTGTGTGTGTGCGTGCGTGCGCGTGGGGGGGGGGGGCAACAAACCTGTCTGTCCGTCTGCACCCCAGCCACAGGCATACACCTTGCCCGTTTCAGTCAGGAATAGACTGTGGTCCTGCCCGCACACCACCTACAGGACAGACATGGCATCTGCAGGTTCTAGTCACCAATAACAGTCACAAAATGCATTTTCGCTCCAGGGTGAAGTTTTCCTTATGTTCAGTTCTAGGATCAGCATTCCCTATTCCAATCCTAACTTTAATCATTTAAAAAAAATGTAGCCTTTATTTAATCAGGGTCATTGAGAAACATTCTCTTTTACAATAACAACCTGACCAAGATGGAGCAATAATGGCTGAGGTGTCTCACTGTCCCCGATACACAATACAGACTAAACACAGCTGGGTCACTGGGCTGTCAAAGCCTTCCATCTTGTGAATGATGTGACTGGCACTGCAATGGAGAGAGGTTAAAAGAGAGAGAGGGAGAACAGCCAACAATCAATTATTCAAGGAGGCCGGTCTGTCCAGAAAAGGTCACCTCTGCCCATCCAACTCCATCGGCCATTTTGCATAAAGACCCCAGTCCCTTCGCCTAATGTCCCATACAAACAGCCCAAGAACCTACTAATCAGGAAAGGCATTCATTCTAAGTAGACTTCTAAAGAGGCCGTATGTATCAAGCGTCCATATAATCGTATTCATTGTGATCAAAAAGGCTAAACTGATCCTAAATCAGCACACCACCTCTGAGACGATTCATATACACGGCCTCTGAACACACATTTCTAATAGGATTGTAGTTCAACTCGAACGCTTATAGGAAGTCATTCGGCAGAACAGCACAGTCTGAAATTCCTGGAGAGTGAATACATTTCCAGCCTGCATAGATTTTACACTGTGAGTCATTTGCATGACTCAACAAACACCCGGCCGTGTTGCATGACAACGGCAGAGAGGCAGACTTTCCTTTGCATTTTGAGCATTGTTTGAGCCTGATCAACTGCGTCAGTAATATGGCGTGTAAACAATTCATAGCGAAATATGTGTGCGTGTGGTACCTGTAGATTTCATCTTCAACAATGTTCCTCCCACACTGGCCACAGGCATTGATAGAGAGAAAGAGAGACATGAAACATGTGGGGGGATGATCCATATGCTTAGATTAACAGTAAAATGGAGCACAGTGCAGCATAAGACAGGACCTATGCTTACTGCACTGATTTTAATGCCACATATATTTCAGCTGCATTGTATTACTGTGATACTGTGTCTGTAAAACTAACGGTGGCACTTTATTTTAAAGTAGAGAAATGACCAGGTATTTTCTTAGAAAGATATAAATAACACAGTATTAATCTATACATTATATGTTTGTTTCTTTGGGATGAAATAAAACAAGGATAACAGGGCACCAATTGTTAGATTACTATATATAGTACCTCAAAGTACTGATTGTTACCACATAATTTCCTAGTAAATATCAGCGGAAAGAGTACCGTATACTTAAGTCCAAAAAAAGGATCGTAAAAGCTACTATAACGCCCTCTTTGTCGATCATTGGCTCTAACATATTTCTGCAAACTGCATAAGCGAAGGTCAGGATTCAAATTACACATTGACTGAAAATAGCAGGAAGGATCAACATCAATATTTTCAACACGTAAGGGACCACATGTTGATATCTTAACATTACTGGGTTGACCTGGTCAGTTATAGGAGTGCCCTGGCTTGCATCCATGAGCAGTAATTTTAACTAATTAGAATAACGTTTATTGTCCATGTCACAGCGAACAATGGAAATGTGTCTTCAATGGAAATTCTCTGTTCTCAATCCCCCCCCCTAGACATACAGTTGAGACGAGCACAGGGTCAAGCTGCGGGGCCCCTGGATGGAGAGCAAGTTGTTGGGTTAAGGGCCTTGCTCAAGGTCCCAACGGTTGGGAAATGTCTTAAGGATGTGAACCCAGCAATCCTCCAACTGCCAGATCAATTCCCCCCTATTTTTCCTATTTTTTGGGTAATATTTTCATCCAAATAGTTTTTTTTTGTTGCAAAAAAGCACACACAGTGAGCAACATAACCCCAAATAGACAGGATAGCACATTATTCAATGTATAAATTATCATCTCGGAACCTATATCTTGCACTAGCTAGCTTAGTTGATTTTCATTTCCTTACGTTTATGTGAATGTCTCACGAGAGCTTATCCAAAACAAGTTTACTTAGACTACTGTTAAATAAAAGCCCCCTTCTCAGGTATATCATAAAAGGAAGGTGTAACCTGTGTTGCAGATGGACGCGACCGGGAGACCCATGAGGCGGCGCACAATTGACCCAGCGTCGTTTGGGTTAGGGAAGGGTTTGGCCGGCCGGGGTTGTTCTTGTCCCATCGCGCTCTAGCGACTCCTGTGGCGGGCTGGGCGCACTGCACGCTGACACGGTCTCTAGGTGTACGGTGTTTCCTCCAACATATTGGTGCGGCTGGCTTCCGGGTTAAGCGACCATTGTGTCAAGAAGATGTGCGACTTGGCGGGTCGTGTTTCGGAGGATGCACGACTCTCGACCTTTGCCTCTCTTGAGTCCGTACAATGGGACAAGACTGTACCTATCAATTGGACATCACGAAATTGCAGAGAAAATAAAAATAAAAGGAAGGTGTAACAAATCGTTGTTGCTAAAAGTATTGTAAGTTATATGGGCATTTTCGTAACAGTTCATTGCCATTTTACATGAGGAAAATAAAATGTCACCCTCTGTGCCGTCTCTTACCTCCCTCTGAGTCGGTGAGCACTAGGGAGTGGGCACGGCAATGTGCCACCTACACAACCCTGTTCTCCTGGGCCTGGCCAGGGGGAGAGGCACCGGGGAGGGCTCCAGCACATAGTCATAGCTCTTATCTAGAGTGAACACTAGGAGATTTATACATCACTGGGACGGTTTGACAGTAGCCCTGGTCCCAGATTTGTTTGTGCTCTTGCAAACACCATTACTGTCATTTTCAAGCCTTGGCAAGAGAGCAGAGACAGACTGGCAATCAGGCTAGTCTGACGCATACCATTTGCTCGTTCACAGGTATCAGCTCAGGGCAGGCGCTGCACAAATTCATCTGAATATTAGATGACTAAAGCTGCTGATGGGACTCTACATCATATAGACTCGAGATTGGTGAAAGTGTGCAGCAGTCATTGAAAACATACACCCATCATCGAGCAAATTATGTACATCCTCCAATATTTCTTGGTTGACAAGCTGGGGCACTTTTATGGATGAATAGGTTCAAGCTGCAGTCCTTGATGCAAAAAAACAACAACCTGCAGTCCCCGCCACTTGGTTTGCTATAAAGCTGAGGGATGGACAATGTTTACAAGCAATGGAGTTAAACAACATTTTTGGAAAAGGCAGTTGTACTAAACTCATGAAGCATCTATAAGTTATTTTATTAATCAATCAATGGGTGTGTATTCTTATTTGAAACAGCAAGATCCCAGATTGTGCCTTTAAATAAAGAAGTTGGAGGAGAGAGTGCTTGCCATGGAGGATGGGGGGAGTGAGAGAGGGAATGACTATTACGGCAGCCTTGCTGGGTGCGTTGGAAGCCCAGCTGGGAGTCTCTGTTGAGGATCATGCCCTACACATTGGTGAGGTCCTTGGTGGAGAAGGAGAGAAGTGTGAAGATGTACCCACAGGCTGCAGAGGAGATCTAAGGAGAGAGACCAGCTCGGGAGTCAGTCACTCACTGTCTGTCAGTCAGTGTCATCTATTCAAGTACATCAATTGTGTTTTCAATAGTTTGCATATCATGTTAGAAACGGAATGCATGTATGGCAAATATGCGTACCTGCCATGGGTACAGATGCATTGCCCAGAGAATGAGTACATATGAGGCCAAAACGCAGTGCCGTCAGGCAGTGGTCAGGTCACCAACTCTGGTCCTTGAGACTTGGGTGTGCAGGCTTTTGCTCCAGCCCAGTACTAACACAACTGATTTAGCCAATTAACTGCATATCAAGACCTCAATTAGCTGAATCGGGTTCTTGTTCAGTAGACACAAAACAGGAGAAAACACTTTGATAAGAGAAGTAGCCTACTACCTGAACTTGTCCAAGAAGAAGTCAGATTTTGGTTCTCCAATGCAAAACATTTTGTGCCCCAGCCCTACCGAACAATCACAGCCCGAGTGTAGACCAACTGGCCTGGAACATAAGCTGTTGGCATAAATTGTATAGAAACATGTCTATGTGTCAGTTAAGTATTTCTGTGGTTAAAGAGAGACATTACCTGCTGCTCTGTCTCCAGGCAGTAAGATGTGAGCTGGTATTTCCTGGGCTTTTTTCTGCCACTGTCCGGAACCACAAAGCTGGGGATGCCCAAGGCTCCAGTGTAGCTAAAACCACATACGAACACTTTGTGGTTGGGCTTTCTCAGCTTCCCCACATACTGAAGCACTGGACCCTCTTCTTTCGCTCCCGAGGCCTGGAGGCACTGGTGGGGGTCACATATTCCTGAGCTCCAAGTGCTAACCTGTGTCGGGCATACACTCGAAGGCACGCCAATGACATCTCCACCCCTCAGCCACCTGAGAAATCATGAAACAGAAAACATAATAAGCCAGATATTGGGTTGTCATTGGAAATTTGACAGAGAGGAGAGAGTCTTGCTAGAATCAGAGTTGTGTAAATGGGGTTTAGCTCTATAGTACTAATGTGCACAAAATATATAATTTCAAAGAGTTAATACAGCCATTTTGAAACTAGCTAAATAACCAAGGTAAACGTTGGCAACCACAGCACTACCCTTCTTCTAACAGGGCTAACGTTAGTAATCTAACGTTAACATTTTAGTAACAGTGCAGTGATTAATTGAATTTTTGCAAGCAGCATTTAGATCGTTGTAAACAGCTAAAAAAAACTCCTTTAGCTAGCTATCACCACTAACTAGTATAATCACTCATCATCATATAAAAATAAAGTTAGCTACAGTAGCTTTGTAAATGGTTTTAACTTTGGTCCTTTTTAATCTTTACGACACAAGCTTCAATGCAAGAGTGACACCTAGATACTGATATAATCATAATATTCATAGCTACCTACAGTGCCTTGCAAAAGTATTCACCCCCCTTGGCATTTGTCCTATTTTGTTGCATTACAACCTGTTATTTACATGGCTTTTTATTTGGATTTCATGTAATGGACATACACAAAATAGTCTAAATTGGTGAAGTGAAATTTAAAAAATGTGTTGTTTCAAAATCTGGTGCAACCAATTATCTTCAGAAGTCACATAATTAGTTACATTGCACACTGGTGGACTTTATTTCAGTGTCACATGATCTGTCACATAATCTCAGTATATATACACCTGTTCTGAAAGGCCCCAGAGTCTGCAACACCACCAAGAAAGGGGCACCACCAAGCAAGCAGCACCATGAAGACCAAGGAGCTCTCCCCAGGCAAGGAGGGCATTAATCATAGAGGCAACAGAGAGACCAAAGATAACCCTAAAGGAGCTGCAAAGCTCCACAGCGGAGATTGGAGTATCTGTCCATAGGACCACTTTAAGCCGTACATTCCACAGAGCTGGGCTTTATGGAAGAGTTGCCAGAAAATTAAGCAATTAAGCAAAAAATTAAGCAAACACGTTTGGTGTTCGCCAAAAGGCATGTGGGAGACTGTAAATAATGTTTCACTACACGATTTGAATTACGCTAACCAAATGAGTTTAAACATCGAATTTGAATGGAAAACAAGATTATTAGCTAAATTATACTGGCAATAATAAAAAACAGTATGCTTTACTAAACTATAAGTGATTGTTTGTGGGTAAAATGAAGAGTAGATTCAAGTTAATATCAAGTTTATTATTGCTATGCCATCACGTTCTTAAAAGAACTCCAGCACAGAGAAGAGAGAAACAAGGAACAAAGAAACAGAAACATAATATTTAACAAAAATATAGCTTATGCAGAGGGGGTTTATAACTATAGTTGGTTTGATAAAGATGGAATTAAGGTTTTATTATAGGCTAAGAGCAGTGAATATGTGCTGAATATATTTACAAAAAAAGGTCATGTTTGAGTCCAATAACGAAGTCGAAAAAAGACGAAACGTAGTCTATACCCAGATAAAGAGCCATATACCAAATGATAGACACAACTGAGAATTCCTCTGAGAATTGACAATATATTTTCCAAGCAGTCCTATGGTCAAGAATGAGATGACACAGGCGCAAATTAGGAGAAAACATGAATGCACACTTTAAACAAACGGACATGATAACATGATAAACACACAACAATTGCTACTGTGACTCAGGGCTCGAAATGATAGGCATCCCGTCATCCCGAGGATGATAAATATGTAGCTGTTCAAAACAGACTGGGACAGTTCTGGGATGATAGATCCAAAATTAATGCAACCCCTCCAAGCAGGGTCAGGGGGTTCGTTTGGGATTCACAGAGAATCCACTGGCAGACTTGAGCCGACAGCCAGTTTGACAGATGGAGACAAACAATAACGTATTGTAGATGGGTATGCAGTGCCTTCGGAAAGTACTCAGATCCCTTCCCTTTTTCCACATTTTGTTACATTACAACCTTATTCTAAAATCTACACACAATTTCTAAAATCTACACACGCCATTTCAACTTACTGTGCTGGTGGGTAGGACATTTGGATATTATGACGGGGGGAATTTGATACAAAATATTTTAAGGATCATATTATTAAACAGACTTTCCAAACGTGAGTCTTCCTTTCTGCTTACTTCATGTCAAAATAAAATCCCTGCATGCGCGGCATATGTGGACAGAAAATGAATAACATGTGGGGGACGTTTATTTCTACATGAGGTAGACAGAGAGAAAGTGGGTCTACAACAGACCCACGTTTGGAAAGTCTGTTTAATAATAATTCCCCCGTCATAATGACCAAAGGTCCTGCTTACTGGCACAGTATGGTTAGACATTTAAGGTTAGGGTTAGGCATGAGGTTAGCAGTGAGGTTAAGGTTAGGGGATCGATCCATGTCATTTCAGCAAGCCATGATACCCACCAAATCAGATTGTTCTGAAATCATTTCTGTCGTTAGAAACAAATAAGATTAGCATTCCTGCAACATTATTTTGTTGAAATATAATTTTATCTAAGAAATTAAGTACATTTATTGCACCAAAATTGGCCATTTGAATTTATATGATTCATATACTGAGCAAAAATATAAATGCAACATGTGAAGTGTTGGTCTCATGTTTAAAAGATCCCAGAAACTTTCCGTACGCTCAAAAAGCTTTTCTCTCAAATTTTGTGCACATTTGTTTACATTCCTGTTAGTGAGCATTTCTCCTTTGCCAAGATAATCTATCCACCTGACAGGTGTAGCATATCAAGAAGCTGATAAAACAGCATGATCATTACATAGGTGCACCTTGAGCTGGGAACAATAAAAGGCCACTCTAAAATGTGTAGTTTTGCCACACAACACAATGCAACAGATGTCTCAAGTTTTGAGGGAGCGTGCAATTGGCATGCTGACTGCAGGAATGTCCACCAGAGCTGTTGACAGATAATTTTATGTTAATTTCTCTAACATAAGCCGCCTCCAACTTTGTTTTTAGACAATTTGGCAGCGTTTCCAACCAGCCCAGTACTTCCACATCCGGCTTCTTCACTTGCGGAAACGTCAGAGACCAGGCACCTGAATCTGTACAGCCTGCAAACTCACCAGACATGTCACCCATTGAACGTGTACAAATGTGTTCCAGTTACCACCAATATCCAGTAACTTCACACAGCCATTGAAGAGGAGTAGGTAAACATTCCACAGGCCACAATCAACAACCTGATCAACTCTATGAGATGGAGATGTGTCACGCTGCATGAGGCAAATGGTGGTCACACCAGATACTGACTGGTTTTCTGATCCACGCGTATCTGTATTGCCAGTCATATGAAATCCATAGATTAGGGCCTAATGAATTTATTCCAATTGACAGATTTCTTTAAATTCTTTGAAATTGTTGCATGTTACGTTTATATTTTTGTACAGTATTCAATAAATTGAATGTATAATATTCAATAAATTTAGTACCTAACATCCGATTTGGACCTAACTTTATTCTAGCAAATCAAATAAAAAACAAATCACATTTTATTTGTCACATGCGCCGAATACAACAGGTGTAGACCTTATCGTGAAATGCTTACTTACAAGCCCTTAACCAACAATGATGTTAAGTAAATAACAGTTCATAAAAATATTTTCTAAATTAACTAAAGTAAAAAATAATAAGAAGAAGAACGAGACTATATACAGCGGGTACCGGCACCGAACCGAGTCAATGTGCGGGGGAACAGGTTACTTGAGGTAATTGAGGTAATATGTATATGTGGGTAGGGGCGAAGTGACTATGCATAGATAATAAACAGCGAGTAGCAGCAGTGTAAAAAAAGGGGGGGTCAATACAAATAGTCCGGGTAGCCATTTGATTAGCTGTTCAGCAGTCTTATGGCTTTGAGTTAGAAGCTGTTAAGAAGCCTTTTGGATCTAGACTTGGCGCTCTGGTACCGCTTGCCGTGCAGATGCAGAGAGAACAGTCTATGACTAGGGTGGCTGGAGTCTTTGGCAGTTTTTAGCAGATCCTTCTGGCACCACCTGGTATAGAGGTCCTGAATGGCAGGAAGCTTGGCCCCAGTGATGTACTGGGCCATAAGCACTACCCTCTGTAGCACCTTGCGGTCAGAGGCCAAGCAGTTGCCATACCAGGCAGTAATGCAGCCAGTCTCGATTGTGCAGCTGTAGAACTTTTTGAGGATCTGAGAACCCATGCCAAATATTTTCATGTTCTGCACTTCAAATCGAAATAATCAAAAAGTATCATCATTGAGTACCACAATACTTTTTTTATACTTTAGGATGATTTGGACAAGAAGCATGAAAATGCTAATATACAGTGCCTTCAGAAAGTATTCACACCCCTTGACTTATTCCACATTTTGTCGTGTTACAACTTGATTTTAAAATGAATTAAATAGATTTTTTTCTCACCCATCTACACACAATACCCCATAATGACAAAGTGAAAAGTTTTCTAGAAATGTTAGTAAATTGATCATTGCTACAGTAGACAACCATTTTCAGGTATTCAAGTAGTTTTCAGTCAAAACTGCAACTCGGCCACTCAGGAACATTCATTGTCTTCTTGGTAAGCAACTCCAGTGTAGATTTTGCCTTGTGTTTTAGGATATTGTCATGTAGAAAGGTGAATTAATCTCCCAGTGTCTGGTGGAAAGCAGTCAACCAGGTTTTCCTATAGGAAAATCCTATAAATTAAAATGCACAATTTGGGTGCAATCAATTAGCTTAATTTCTCAGAGATCAAATTATATTTCAACAAAATAATGTTGCAGGAATGCTATTCTTACCATTTTCTAACAGAATTATTTTCAGAACAATCTGAGATGGTGAGTGTCGAAATCCTCTTCCTTGTACTTTTTGAGGTGGAACGACTTTAGGTTTAAGGTTAGTTTTAAAATCAGATTTGGAGAAGAGAAATTGTAGAAATAGGTGGTATTTAGGAATAATTAGGAATTTGTGGCTGTGGTAACTAGTGACGACCTATGCCATAGTTCTTGAGAAATGTAAGCCGAAAAGAGTGCTCATGCAAAATTGCTTATCATGTGAAATTGATAAAATAGTCACTCAATAAATGGTCTCCCCTACTATGGGTCATATTAGCGGCTATCACACCTTTTACAATCCATTACATTAGCTTTGTAAATCACAGGTTAAAACCTTTCTGGGATAGGCGTCCCACCAGCGGGACACCTGTCGACAACTTCCGGTAAAATTGGAGGGCGCGCAATTCGAATAAATAAATAATCATACAAATTTGTGATATGAGCTTTTTAGGGCTATTCGGAAATTCGGATGAATGACGTTCCCAAAGTAAACTGCCTGTAACTCAGGCCCAGAAGCTAAGATATGCATATAATTGGTAGTATTGGATAGAAAACACTCTGAAGTTTCTAAAACTGTTAAAATAATGTCTGTGAGTAACAGAACGTATATGGATGGTGAAAACCCGAGGAGAATCCAATCGGATTTTTTTTTTTTTTGAGGACACAGCCCATTAAATGCTTGTTTATGGGAGATTCAAAGGAATACCTCCCAGATTGCAGTTCCTATGGCTTCCACTAGATGTCAACAGTCTTTAGAAAGGGTTTCAGACTTGTTTTTTGAAAAATGACTTAGTAATTGTAGTTTTTCAAGGTGGCTCTCATTTTAGACTGTAGTCTTGTGGCGCGCGTGGATGAGGGCGCGCGTCGTTATTTATCTCCGGTATTGAACATACTACATTCCGTCTTAAATTTGATCATTTATTTACATATTAGGGTACCTGAGGATTGATTAAAAACGTTGTTTGACTTGTTTGGACAAAGTTTATTGGTAACTTTTGGGATTCCTTTGTATGCACGTTGAACGAGTGGAACAGGTGGATTACTGAATCAAACGCGCCAACTAAACTGACTTTTTTGGGATATAAAGAAGGACTTTATCGAACAAAACGACCATTTTTTGTGTAGTTGGGACCCTTGGGATTGCAAACAGAGGAAGATCTTCAAAGGTAAGTGATTTATTTTATCGCTATTTCTGACTTGTGACGCCTCTGCTGGTTTGGAAAATGTTTTTAATGCTTTTGTGTGTGGGGCTCTGTCCTCAGATAATCGCATGGTATGTTTTTGCCGTAAAGCCTTTTTGAAATCTGACAACGCGGTTGGATTAACAAGAAGTTAAGCTTTTAAACAATGTAAGACACTTGTATGTTCATGAATGTTTAATATTACGATATATTTTTTTTTTAAATTTTGTGCTCTGCAACGCTAGCGCCCCACCTATCCCAAATTAAACATCTAGGTACATACAAGTGTCTTATATCGGTTAAATGCTTAAATTCTTGTTAATCTAACTGCATTGTCTGATTTACAATAGGCTTTACAGCAAAAGCATGTCATGTGATTGTTTGAGGAAGGCGCCCCACATCAAATTATTTTTCAACCAGCACAGGCTTCGTAAAATCTCAATAGCGATTAAAATATTCACTTACTTTTTGAAAATCTTCCTCTGATTTGCAATACCAAGGGTCCCAGCTACAACATGCATGGTCGTTTTGTTAGATAAAATCCTTCTTTATATCACAAAAAGTCTGTTTAGTTGGCGCCATCGATTTGAGTAATCCACTCGTTCAAAATATAGAGAAAGGATTTCAAAAAGCTACCGTTAAAATTTGTTAAAACAAGTCAAAATACGTTTCTACTTAATCCTGAGGTACCCTAAAATGTAATTAAACTATAATATTTCATACGGAAAGAAGTATGTTCAATAGAAAAGTAAAATTAGCAAGTGCGCGTCCTCTTCGTCGCGCGCGCACAAACTGATCTCCAACTCTCACTCCCAGTACCAAAACTCTACATTTTTCCTTGTTTGGGAAGAAACAAGCCTGAAACCTTGAACAAAGACTGTTGACATCTAGTGGAAGCCATAGGAATTGCAATCTGGGAGCCGGAATTGCATAGGACCCATAGCTTTCCATTAAAAGAGCATGGGCTCCCTCTCAAAACAAAATCTGGTTGGTTTTTCTTTGGATTTTCTCATACCATACCAATTGTGTTATACATTATTATTTTAACATTTCTACAAACTTCAAAAGTGTTTTCTATCCATTGGTACCAATTATATGCATATCCTAGCTTCTGGGACTGAGTAACAGGCAGTTTACTTTGGGCACGTCAGTCAGACAGGAAGTTGAGGAAAAAAGACCCTAGCCTGAATTAAAAAATGTGATTGCTTATCTTTGACCATGAAGGGAAAGGATGTCAGAAGTTCTTCTAGTTTAAGTTACAACACAATAAAACGCAATAAAAATTGTAATTAACGCCACCAACTTGAACAGGGTGTAATAACAGCCGAGGTTGAGGCTTTTTGCCTACTGTAAACATTGCACTCAGAAATTACTACATGAAAAGTTGATTTGAACCTTCTGAACAATTAGTGGGTCAGGCGGTGCCTCACTGTCTGATTAATTTCTTGTGATTTCTGATGATAGTTCTCGATTATATCGACTGATAGGTTCTATATGGGGTATTTGACCAAAATATCACACGAGACAAAGATTTTCAGCTGCCCCTTTAAGGGCGGGAGGTTACTGTGGCATCACGGGCACTCAAGCTGCTCGAGTCGTCCTTGACAATGTGCCTGTGAGAGAATCTGACTGGTAGCCATGAGCCAATTTTTTTGCTGGCAGTTGAAGCAAATTGAAACATTGAGAAACAACCTAGCTTGTGGAAAAAAAACAATGTAAATTGCCAAGAAACACAAGGACAAACTATCACTTTAGTAGACTTTTGTAAAATAGACCAACTTTTATGCCTGTGTAAGTGCTTCTAAAAATAAATCATCAATCACAGTGTGCTTAGTTCCCCAGGCAGGCAGTGTTACTGTGTGTCATACCAGGTGGGAAATACAGTACCACTCAAAAGTTTGGACACACCTACTTATTCAAGGAATTTTCTTTATTTTTACTATGTTCTACATTGTAGAATAATAGTGAAGACATCAAAACTGTGAAATAACACATGGAATCATGAGCAACCAAAAAAGTGTTAAACAAATAAAAATATATTTTAGATTTGAGATTCTTCAAAGTTGCCACCCTTTGCCTTGATGTTAGCTTTGCACACTCTTGGCATTCTCTCAACCAGCTTGACCTGGAATGCTTTTCCAACAGTCTTGAAAGAGTTCCCACATATGCTGAGCACTTGTTGGCTGCTTTACCTTCACTTTGCGGTCCAACTCATCCCAAACCATCTCAATTGGGTTGAGGTCAGGTGATTGTGGAGGCCAGGTGATCTGATGCAGCACTCCATCACTCTCCTTCTTGGTCAAATACCTCTTACACAGCCTGGAGGTGTCTTGGGTAATTTTTCTGTTCAAAACCAAATGAAATCTCATATTTGGACTCATCAGACCAAAGGACAGATTTCCACCGGTCTAATGTCCTTTGTCCGTGTTTATTGGCCCAAGCAAGTCTCTTATTATTGGTGTCCTTTACTAGTGGTTTCTTTGCAGCAATTTGACCATGAAGGCCTGATTCATGCAGTCTCCTCTGAACAGTTGATGTTGAGATGTGTCTGTTACTTGAACTCTCTGGAAGCATTTATTTGGGCTGCAATTTCTGAGGCTGGTAACTCTAATGAACTTATCCTCTGCAGCAGAGGTAACTCTGGGTCGTCCTTTCCTGTGGCTGTCCTCATGAGAGCCAGTTTCATCATAGCGCTTGATGGTTTTTGCGACTGCACTTGAAGAATCTATCGAAGTTCTTGAACTTTTCCTTATTGATCGTCCTTCATGTCTTAAAGTAAAGATGGACTGTCGTTTCTTTTTGCTTATTTGAGCTGTTCGTGCCATAATATGGACTTGGTCTTTTACCTAACAGGGCTATCTTCTGTATACAAACCCTACCATGTCACAACACAACTGATTGGCTCAAACTCATCAAGAAGGAAAGATATTCCACAAATTAACTTTTAACGAGGCACACCTGTTAATTGAAATGCATTCCAGGTGCCTACCTTATGAAGCTGGTTGAGGGAATGCCAAGAGTTTGCAAAGCTGTTATCAAGGCAAAGGGTGGATACTTTGAAGAATCTCAAATATAAAATATATTTGGATTTGTTTAACACTTTTTTGGTTACTACATGATTCCATATGTGTTATTTCACAGTTTTGATATCTTCACTATTATTCTACAATGTAGAATAATAAAAAAAACTTGAATGAGTAGGTGTGTCCAAACTTTTGAGTGGTACTGTATATTATAGGAATTGTAATCCTTTGTGTGATTAGCTACCAGCTATGAAACAAAACGACAGAAACACTTTGAAAACAGTTACTACAGCATTTATTTTTTTGCTATAAATGTGCTCATACTTAACTTCTCAATCTATTTTTATTAGAAAATGTGAATGAAATGCTTGCACTGTGGAGCCCTGACCATCCGCCAACGTGGCTGGTGAAATAGTCATCTTACACACCAATGCCAAAATCATAAAGACAGTCAATTTCTACGGGACCGTTTTAGTCACGGTAATTAGGCTGCTGCTGCTGATGGTCATTAGTAGTCTACCAAACTTGCTAACTGCCTGGTACTCAGCACTCTATTGTCCCTCTAGACACTCTGACATCAATGCAAATGTGTTCGAAAATCTAATCAAACACTTAATGAGAGCCCATGAGCTCGTGTTGGACACATTTCTATAGGCTAGTCAATTGTGTGAGGGGAAAAAAAGAGTAATGGCTGGCTTCTATTAAAAAGAGGAGGATCCCATCAGCTTTCTATAGGCTAGCAGTACTATATTTATTTCTCAACTTTCCTAATATTAAGCACATTGCTTCTCTTATCCTACCTGGCTAGCAAGAAAATGAACCATGGGAAAAGAGTCCTCCATTCGCTTTTTAAGTGCATAGTATTGGTATGTATTTTTTGCCCCTACCCGTTTCGAGACAGGTGCATGATAATGGTCCATTATAAATATAATGTCACACATTATTTAGAATATGTTAAGACAAGATTAAATTAAGAACAGTCTGATGGGTGACAAGATTAACCTATCACTTTGAATTATATATCAAATTATATATTATCACTTGGGAATGATGCCAGCGTAAGGCAATAAACAATGCATAGCTTTTTTTGCAACTTTTTCAAATCATAGTGCCACACAGATCATAGGCCTCACATTTTCAAATAAAAATAGAGTATGACGGGGCGGCAGGTAGCCTAGTGGTTAGAGCATTGGACTAGTAACCGAAAGGTTGCAAGATTGAATCCCTGAGATGACACCTGTCGTTCTGCCCCTGAACAAGGCAGTTAACCCACTGTTCCTAGGCCATCATTGAAAATGAGAATTTGTTTTTTAACTGACTTGCCTAGTTAAATAAAGGTATAAAGGTGTATCACAACTAAAGTGGCCAAATAACTTCTTAAAATGAAGCACATTAATCCGCTTTACATTGGGTATAGAGCTTAACTTGCATACATACGCAGCATGAGAGTTTCAAGTATGGGGAAGATAATTTACCATAAAAATGCACCTTTATAATAAAAGCATTACATGCATAATCACATTTGCGGTCACTTTTGATAATGGTGTTTTCTCGCTAATGGAACATTTGCGCTTACAGCCTACTGCCGTGCGGGCATTGTTGCGCTTATAATGTGAAGAAATAGCCTAATAGCTTATCAACATTTTAAGCTAAACGTTCTGATCTGTTGCATCAGCCTCATTGCATAAAAAAGTTATTTTTTTATGCTAGTGGTTTCATTAATTTGGGATCTATCGCATCCCACAACTGTCCCAGACTATGTTTGGAATATTTCTTTCTCGCACAGAATAGGTCAACCTTTGTACTATGGGGGATAGTAGATTGACATAGGCTAATGCTTTTGCTGTTGGTGGTGTTGGAGTCATGCGTGTCCACCAGTCGTGGATGAACAGGGAGTACAGGAGGGGACTAAGCACACACCCGAGGGGACCCCGAGGTTCAGCGTGGCGGATGTCTTGTACCAACCTTCATCACCTGTGCCGGCCCGTCAGGATGTCCAGGATCCAGTAACAGAGGGAGGTGTTCAGAGATGAGCTTGGAGGGACTATGGTGTTGAACGCTGAGCTGTAGTCTATGAACAGCATTCTCACAGTTATTTCCCCTCTTGTCTAGGTGGGAGCAGGCAGTGTGAAGTGCAATTGAGATTGCATCATCTGTGGACGAGCGTCGGAGCCGGTGTAATAGGATTCCACCTTTCTCCTATATTTTCCTTTTGCATGTTTGATGTCTCATCGGAGGTCATAGTGGGCTTTCTTGTATGCTTCCATGTCTGCGTCCTGTTCTTTGTAAGCGGTAGCTCAAGCCTTTATCTCAGTGCGGATAGTGCCTGTAATCCATGGTTTTTGGTTTGGATGCATTCATATAGTCACTGAGAGGACATCGTCGCTAACGATGAAATAGCATACTGCACAAAATCATTTCGGAATATATTATTTATTGTGTAGGTTACAAATAGCTTATTTCAACAAACAATTAAAGAAGCTTATATTCCAAAAACTGCATATGGCGTCGCAAACACATTTACTAACCACACACTTTATAAAAAAGTAACAGAGAAAATGGACACTTAAAAATTTGTAATACACCTGTGTCATTTTAGGGTAACTTATTGTATACTGAACAAAAATACAAACACAACATGTAATGTGCTGGTCACATGTTTCATGACCTGAAATAAAAGATCCCTGAAATTGTGATGGGACAATAAAAAGCCACTCTAAAATGTGCTGAGGGAGCGTGCAATTGGCATGCTGACTGCAGGAATGTCCACCAGAGCTGTTTCCAGATAATTTAATGTTCATTTCTCTACCATTCTGCCTTCAGCGTCATTTTGGAAAATTTGTCAGTATGTCCAACCGGCCTCAACCACAGACCACTTGTAACCATGCCAGCCCAGGACCTCCACATCTTCACCTGCGGGATTGTCTGAGACAAGTCACCCGAACAGCTGATGAAACTGAAGTGTATTTCTGTCTGTAATAAAGCCTTTTTGTGAGGAAAACTCATTCTGAGTGGCTGGGCCAGGCTCCCTAGATTAGGGCCTGATGAATGTATTTCAATTAACTGATTTCCTTCTATGAACTGTAACTGAAATGAACTATGAACTGTCATTGAAATTGTTGCATTTATATTTTTGTTCAGTATACATAAAGAAAACAGATATGAAAATAAAAGGTGACATTCTGTACTGTCGCGTCATATTTCTATATCCAAATTAAATGTTTTTGCTTTAATGTCCAAATAAATATGTAGAGGTGTGTACATTTACATTTCACTATTGTTTTACTTTCTCCAAGCAGTTAGTTAGTCCTAAGTGGTTAAATTTAGAACAACATGCAAAGTGCCCTCTATGGTACACATGGTTGGCTTTATCTGCTGATCAGTTTGTATTGCACACATTAACCCATCTTTCCTTGCATTGCATTACTGACACAAAGTTTAAAGCTCAGTTCGACTTGCGGACGCTGACTTTTTTGCAGGTGTTCTCCGTGCAGCGCTCCATGATGAGTTCAGGAGTGGGCCGAGGGGGGATGAGGGGAGCCCCTTTCTTCAGCTCGCCCCCTGGACTAGAGCCTGCTGGCTTTGGGAGGTTGTCTGAAAGTCAATCGGTAGAAAACTATGAAGGCCTTATTTTAGAAACGGTCATTGAAATTGGTAAAAGGTAAAAAAAAAAAATCATGAGAACTATAACAGTTGGACAATGGATCAAGATACTCCAAACGTTTGAATTCCCATCAGATATTGGTTGAATTATAGCACATACAACATTGTACTGGCAGAGACAAATAATTAAAGGGGTCTGAACTGGCTGATTTCGCCTCGGTTTTCCGCCCTCCTCGTTAAGAAATGCAACTGAAAAGACAAGATTTGCATCTTGGAGGTGTGCTTTGATGTGGGTGTGTTCCTTGTGGGTTTTTTCGTACATTCACTCTGGCAAAACTTCAACACAGTTAGTCACTCACCCGTCTATAACGTGAAAACAGTCTGCTAGGGAGAGTAAAGAGGTCAGAGTGATGTTCTCTCATTTGTGTCAAGAGGTAGCTAGCAAGCTAGCCAACTGTAGCCAATTAGCTGTAGCCTGTGTGCGACTGCGGCAAAATTTGTTTGATGTTGGATATCTCTATTGGGCTAACTTCATCACGGTCAGTGTGCGTTCCGAGCAGGTTCAGAGAGAGAACTTATGAATGATCACCCAAATTACACGGAGAGACGCCCGTCAACAGCATGACATTTGTGTTTGAGAGTAGGGAGTGTCAATTCACATACGATGTGTAGCGCATGCCAACTTTATTGCCATGAAAATCCATAATAAACTGTTGTATTTATGTTCGCTATGTAGCCCCTGGGAATGACTGTTGTGTGTTCCTTTTGACTCACCTTAGAGGTCCTACGGGAGACACCGTACCTGCCTGGGCTAAACAAAACGCGAAGAGAGTTGTAGCTAATAAACCCAAACAGACGAAAGTTGCTTTTATTTCAGCGCATTTAATTTGTTAACTGCTCATAAAACACTCGCCAAAATAATTATTGAATCTCTTTTTGGTAATGTAAGTGTCGAGATGCTGCGTTAAATCCCGACCAGGAGTTAGCGTTCTTATAGGGTAATGTGGTTCTACTGGGGGTAGGGATGAAAAAGTCTGCGATTTACATCCATTCAAATTATTCCAAGTTTGCCTTGTTCAATCTCTTTAATTGTCTTAAACTAAATACCGTGACTGTAGCTGGGAATGTTGTTTGAAATGTCCGATTTAACATCATTTGGCTGATATCATTAACCTACTGCATGCCCCTTAAAAAAAAAAATGCTGTATGCAGGGTATGCTACTACCATGCTAACACTCATTATGACAGACTGGCAGGATAGCTAGCCATCGCAAGAGTTGACTGGTGACGATGATATGAATATTCATCACAACATTTCGACGGCATCAATAAAAAAAAATGTTTTTTTAATTATTAAAACGATTGTGTCGTTGTTGCTTGAATTCAGGTGAAGTTGAACTGTTAGATTGGTGCGTACCCCAGTCCCGGATGAGTAGTGTCCCCTTATAGATGTAACAGAAAACCAATGTATTCCATTAAGCCCATTTCAGCAGTGGTGGGCCGTCAGGGCCAGCAAGGCCTTCTCTGCTGGCCTAAACATCATCAGAATATATATATATTTTTTAAAATATATTTTCCCACAAATATGTATTAAATTATTCCCCAGAGTAAGAGTTATACTCTTCATTTCATAGCTTTCCTTTTGGTTGCACTGCTTCCAGCCCCAGGTTGAGATTTGGAGGGCTGGTCTTTATGTTAGATCTTTTATCCAATCATATTCTGCCATCATGTGTTGCCAGGGGTCTAAAATCTGCCCTCAGGCCTTCAGAATCAACAGTGCGGGCGCTTGTAGCTTAAAGTGAATGGAAATGAAAATTTAGTGTCAACCAATCAGCTTTAGAGTTGGCTATTGTACGCCTGCTGGCTGGCTCCAGTGTTACACAGGAGCCAGCTAGCAGGCGTAGTGCGTGCACGTCTTTTGATTGGATTACCAATATTGAGAGGCAGGTCCTATGGGCAGGTCTATGCAGAACTTCAGAACTAGGAAACTGAATTTGATAAACGAATTAATTCGCGTACTACTAAACTGTTTTTTCAATCCACAATGGCGGAAGGAGGAGAAGATATCGATTTGTTCGAGGATATAATTATAACGCCATTCTCAAGACGAACTTTTCAAGAAAAGTTAGACATTGTAAGGAGAGGTCAAGGAGCGATTTATCCGATTTGAAGATGTGACAAGCGGCAAGCGAGCTGATGACATTGCCGCTCTTATTTTCCGTTTCTTGGAGGAAAATGAATGTAGTCTGGATAAAGTTGTGGCACAGTGTTTTGATGGCGCAGCAGTCATGGCATCTGGACTCAATGGGGTGCAGGCTAAAGTTAAGGAGAGGGCACCGATGGCCTTATTCATTCACTGCTATGCACATCGACTAAATTTAGTACTGACTCAAGGAGCCTCAAAGCTTAAAGAATGCAAGGTCTTCTTTGCCAACCTCAATGGCCTTGCAGCATTTTTCTCACGATCCCCTAAGCGCACGCAACTGATGGATGACATCTGCAAGCGTCGTCTTCCTAATACATCTAGATTGGTCAATGCAGTCTTCGAAAAGAGAGTTGCCCTAAAGGAGCTGTTTAACCACTTACTGGAACATCATGATGACCATGACGGGGATACTGTGCTTATGGCTGATGGATTTAATGCACGTTTGGATGATTTTGAGTTTTGTTTTTTGCTTGAAACATTCAATGGGATTTTTAATTATTCGGATGTGCTTTTTGGAATTCTACAGAAACAAACTTTGGATGTACAATTCTGCCTGACAAGGGTGAACGAGTTTTGTGACACAATTGAGCGAGAGAGGTGCAGGTTCAGTCAAATCTACGATGACACAGCGCGCATCTCAAATTCACCCAGCGCACGGAGACCCTCGCACATACTATCAACAACTCCACAGCAATATTCTGGACAACATTCTTTGCCAGATACGAAACAGGTTTCAAGACCACGAAAAATTAATGTTTCTCTCCCTCCTGGACCCCCGGCACTTTCAGACCTACCGGAAAAAAATTCCCGCAAACAGCCTTCTCCAGCTTAACAGAGAGTCACGGAACACTGTTCGACCTATCCAAGCTAAAAACAGAACTGACTGTAATGTATGCTATGACTGATTTTGAAGGGAAAAGTCCCTCTGATCTCCTTAAGCAGAAAAATCTGAATGAGGACATGGGGCAACTTTACACATTGGCATGTGTGACAGTGACTATCCCTGTGTCCACGGCTTCTGTCGAGCGGTCATTCTCGGCCTTAAAGCGAATCAAAACGTATTCCAGAAATGCTACTGGACAGACTCGGCTTTCAGCATTAGCCTCCATGTCGATAGAAAAGGACTTATTGGTGGAACTAAAACGCATAGATAGACTGCACAACAGAGTCATTGAAGTCTTCTTGAGGAAAGAAAGGAGGAAGGATTTTGTTTTCAAATAATCAGTCTTTGGTGAGTAGGCATACAATGCATGCTATTTTTTATTAAATGTGTATTTATGTTTCGCATTTTATTTCGTTAATATTAAATAGCCTATATATTAACAAAATATAATGGCAAATTGCCTATGTTGCAAATTATTTATTTTTATTTTTATTTTCAGTGAATAGTTATGTGTCTTTATCATCACGGTGAAACTGCTTTGGGTGCGACAATGCGCTGTTTAGTGAACACACTGTATTTATTTTTTGGGGGACTTAAAGCTCAAAGTTTGTGGACCAGAAATGGATAGAAGAAGAATATTAATATAACTCTGTTGCACTCGACTATGTTCTTGCCTATTAGTTGAACTGTACTGTATTGTACTCTTCCCCTGCAATTCTCTGAATAAAAATGTCAATTTCAAGGTGACGCAACGCCTGGTTATACTGCATTTCTGTCTAAATGTATAGTGTCTAGAGCCATGGCATCATAATGATGGTAATAAGAGGTGGATTAATTCGGGTGGGACTGTGTAGGACCTCTCTGAAGGCCCAGGCCCCAGGCCCACGGCACGCCACTGCATTTCAGTCATTACCGGAGTCTTTGAAAGGTCATTACAAACATCTTCGCGGTTGTAATGTTAACATAAAAAACGAATGGCACAAGTGAGAGTAGGAAAGAGTAACAAGAGTAAAATGAAAGCAATCAATCCAGTGAAATTTAAGTGACAAATGGAATTTGCACCCCTCAAACACAGGAAATTGTTTTCAGAAAAGGAGAAATCCTCAGGTGATCGGGGCATGCGCATTACTGCTTTTATGGAGACAATATACAGCTTTGCTGTCTGATTGAAGGCTTTTACTGTGGGAGCAAGCCATAGCCAATACTACCCCACCGGAGACCTGGCTTCAAATAGTATCTGTATTCTAGCCAATACTACCCCACCGGAGACCTGGCTTCAAATAGTATCTGTATTCTTTCAAACTCTTAGCAGTGTTTGCTTGAGCTCAATCAATCTATCAAATTTTATAAAGTCCTTTTTACATCAGCAGTTGTCACTGCTGCTTTACAGCCGAGCTGTAAAGGAGTGCCTGGAGCTGAGCTTGCCTAGAGTGCTACATAAACGGGGTTTGAACTTTTGGGACTATTTCATTGGTTCCATTCTGCATTCCAGGCAAGCTCAATAAAGCTTTGAAAGAAAACAAATACAGCAATATTTGAACCCAGGTCTGCCCCAATATGATTTCATACAGTATAAAAAATGGCTGCCTGCATCAAAATGGTGTACCTCCGTTCTTCCTCTCCTGCAGGGGAGACTGTCTGGCATCATTAGAGGTCTTCCTGGGCTGATTGGGCCAGTCGCCTTTCTGCAGCAGAAAGCGGCGACTGTTCCTGCGGTACGTGTTCTGGCTGATGCCCTTGCGCCCTTTACCGTGAATACTCTGGGCATTGCGGATTGTAGACCTGAAAGCCAAGAGGAGATATATGTCAAAAGAGGAAAAGAGAAGTTAAAACAAACCATTAAAAAGTGTCAATATTTTATTTAACCATTATTTTGACAGGGAGTCAATTCCAAGACCAAAGTCTCTTTTCCAGATGAGCCCTGTTTAGCACAACAATACATATAAAAATACAATATACACATTAAACTACGCATCCATATTAACTTTGATATACACGTTATTATACACAACAATACATGAAAAGCAAAAAAAAGCATTCTTCAGTTAAAAGATCTGAAATGCCTTAGAGGTACCAATTCCTCCAATGTTAAAGTATATTGGAGATCATTCCACATGTAAGGTGCAAGAAAACTAAAAGCAGATCTACCCAACTCTCCAGAGTTAGCCATCCCTAAGACCGGGTCTGATAGCTCATACGTCCAGCGGGGTAAAGTAAAAATAATTTGAAGTACTAAAGTTTTTTTGGGGGTGGGGGTATCTGTACTTTATTTATATTTCTGACTTTTACTTCCACATTCCTAAAGAAGATATGTACTTTTTTGCTTCCATACATTTTCACTGACATCCAAAAGTACTCGTTACATTTCGAACGCTAAGGTAGGACAGCAATATGGTCCAATTCAAGCACCTATCAATATAATGCATCATCCCTACTGCCTCTAATCTGGCGGACTCACTAAACACAAATACTGCGTTTGTAAATGAAGTCTGAGTGTGGGAGTGTGCCCTTGTCTGTCCGTATATATATTTTTTAACAATAAAAAATTGTGATGTCTGGCTTGCTTAATATAAGGAATTTGATGTAGAATGTTGTCACGGATCCCTCCGGAACTGTGTCATTACGCACACCTGGTCCCAATTCCCACTGACTGTAATTGTATAAATGTGCTCTTTGTTTCACCATTGGGCTGTCAATTATTGTTCCAAAGTCCGTTGATGCGTGTGAGTACCTGTGCTGTGTGTCTTGGCTTTCGTGCCATTGTGGATCGCATGATTACGGGTCTCGTCCCGTGAGTTAATCATTGTTCGCATGTGTTATTTTTGCTCTTTTGTTTTGGGTTTCTACCCTGTGTTTTGTTACGTGTTTGTTTGGTCTTCGTCCCCGTGCCTTTACATGGCACGCTGTAATTTGGGCTGAATAAAAAACCCTATTACGCATTCCTGTACCTGTCTCCTGATCCTTCATGCCAACATGACAAATATACATTTACTCAAGTATGACAATTGAGTACTTTAATTTTAAACCAGATACATTTATACTTTTATTCAAGTAGTAATTTACTGGGAGACTTTTACTTGAGTCCTTACATACCTTACTTCAAATTAATAATGCAGTAAGGTATGGCGGAAGTTGATGCAGGAGGGCTTTATAAACAAAAAGAGTGCAATGCATCAATCTATGAGACTTCAAAGAGGGCCAGTCTACTTTCTGATACAGAAGGCAGTGATGTGTACTGAACCTATCGCCCGTAAAAAAGGGTAGTGCACTATGATAACATTCGTCCAATGGCTTCAATACAATAAGAAGCCCATTTGAATTCTTAATTTCTTAACTCAGTAAAGACAAGGTCTTTGTCGGAGTTTCTATGCTTTTATATCTTTGTCTTTATCCATAGAGGATGTCATCCAAAATAAATGTCCAGAGGTTTGTAGGCCTACCGTCTGGGTGGTGGTGTCTGTCTTCTAATCACGTTCTCCTCCATCTCCTTCTTCTCTCCAGTTTTGTGGAGAAACATGGAGGGGAAGTGTCCTGTCTCCTCTCCTTTCCTATTCAAGACGAGACGCGCCCAAAAAGCACTTAGAAAGACTGTGTGTGTGTGGCTATATGATACAACAGTAGCAAATATGTAAGCTACTACTGATCCACACAGCTGCCTGCCTGTGGTCCGAACTTATTACAGAGATGAATAGAGAGCAGGGAAGAGTACAGAATCAGCCTACATACCTGACCACCCACCATCCATCCAGCAGCTTGTGAATGACCTCAATAGTTTCCCCAGTCTCCAGAGTTAGCTCATCATCTTGTTCTGCATTGTAGGCTTTGGTGGTGATATAGAGTTCTCCTGTGGGGACAAACACACATGGAATTATGAGCTCAAACTCAAAGCACTTTCGTACCACCTAGAGCAGTGGATCCCAATCCAAAGGAAAACAACCTCCAGCTGCGTACACCCTCTAGCACCAGAGTCAGCGCACTCTCAAATGTTTTTTTGCCATCATTGTAAGCCTGCCACACACACTATACCATATGTTTAATAAATGTAAGAATGAGTGTGAGTTTGTCACAACCTGGCTCGTGGGAAATGACAAAGAGCTCTTATAGGACCAGGGCACCAATAATAATAAATATGTTTTCTCTTTATTTAACCATCTTACATATAAAACTTTATTTGTTCATTGAAAATTGTGAATAACTCACCGCAGGTGAATTTAATGAGAAGGGTATGCTTGAAAGGATGCACATAACTCTGCAATGTTGGGTTGTATTGGAGAGAGTCTCAGTCTTAAATAATTTCCCACACAGTCTGTGCCTGTACTTAATTTTCATGCTAGTGAGGGCCGGGAATCCACTCTCACATTGGTAAGTGGTTGCAAAGGGCATCAGTGTCTTAACAGCGCGATTTGCCAAGGCAGGATACTCTGAGTGCAGCCCAATCCAAAAATCTGGCAGTGGCTTCTGATTAAATAAGTGGACTGGAGGCAGGGCATGAAAGGGATAAAGAATCCTGTTTGTGTCATCGATTTCGGGAAAGTACCTGTGTATTTGCGCATCCAACTTACTCAGGTGCTTCGCTATATCACATTTGACATTGTCCGTAAGCTTGAGTTCATTTGCACAGAAAAAATCATACAACGATGGAAAGACCTGTGTGTTGTCCTCATTAATGCAGACAGAGAAGAGCTCCAACTTCTTAATCATAGCCTCAATTTTGTGCCGCACATTGAATATAGTCGCGGAGAGTCAGGCAAGAAAAATCACCCAGATAGGCTAGTTGTGTGAGAAATTAGTCATGCAAGCGGTCAGACAAGTGAAAACTTGGCAGTGTACCCAGGTGGTGTTGGGAGCAACTGCTTGCACGCGCGGTACCACTCCACTCTGTCTCCCTGTTATGGCTTTTGTGCCATCAGTAGAGTAACAGAGAGTAACGGTTAATGTGATTGGATGTTAATAATTTGACTAGGCGACCTGTATTTGACAATGCGTTGTTATTTTGCTGAACACTAGATGGTTTCATTATTTTTGGCAGTGAAAGGAGGCTAATCAGGTGAGATAGAAAAACTCACACAAATGTATAGCCCCGTTGGAAAATAAAATGAACTGTTTGAAAATGTGATGATATAAAATTTAAAAAAATGTGAATCACATTTTTATTTGGCGTACCCCCGACGACATTGCTTGGGAATACCTGACCTAGAGGAAAGGCTTCACTAGCTTCTCAAAGTTTGTTTAGAATTAGGTTAATATTATACAGACAGCCAACACAAAACCTAACAAACACATCACCTGTGACCTCACTGAAAATAGTGTCACATAGATATTAGATACAAATATAAATAAAAAAATGTAGATTGGTCACCACTAGCCTCCCTTGCTCTTATTTTAGTTAGAGCCCTAGTAGGTGGTGAGACTTGCCTGCATAGTTGGGATCAGCTTCTTCAGGCTCCTCTGGTCCATCAAGGGGCTCCAGGTAAGAGGCGGGCACCCAGCCCCGCTTGGTATCACACTGGCAGAACCACCAACCTGCCATGGTAGAGGGGTCAAAGGTCAAGTGAGCACTAAGCACAGAAACCATGTTCAGTAGGGCATGCAATGGTAAACATTTCAAAACGAAAATATGTGTTTCTTATTGGGCAGGAGGTACTCTCTCCCTGTGTCAGTCGGTTGTCTTTTGTTTCGTGCCTACTTAACACGACCCAGAAGGAGCAGCAGTTGATTCATCAGGAATACCTGAGGGATAACTAGAGCCTTTTCTCAATAGGATTTGCTCAACTCCTCCGTCCTGTCGCCTCTTTTTGAAAAATGTCAAAGGTAATCGAAGAGAGGCGGCGAGGAGACGGAACTTGGCCGAAAATGCACTTGTATGAAATTGGACTCCTTCTCCACTCGCGCGTCATCAGGCAAATTACACTTACAGGGGTGGACCCCAAAACAATCGTGTAAAGTAATAAAAACAAATTAAGTTAGTTGTGCAACACATTTTATAGATAAAACGATAAGTAGAATATTGTTTTTAAACGTGTGCATGCTTTTCTCTTCTGACAAATTAAAAACTATTCCGCAAAGGGCTTAGGTAGGATGCACATGACTATCCTCAATGAAAGGTGGCTATCGAGGAGGGGAGGACACTAACAAATTGACATCTCCTTGATCACTTAACGGTTTCCGGGTCACGGAGAAGAGAAGGTGGAGGACAGACTTATTCCCAAATGAGAAAAGGCCCATGTTGCATCCAGTTCACATTGTCACATGCACACTTTTGTGCCTATTATTTCATGGTAAATGTCAAATGTTAATGCTTGGTGTTGCCATCTAGTGTACACACTAGTGAATACACCACCCTGATATTAGAGCAACTGTATTTTAAGATGGCTTCTGTTCTGACTGGGACCAATCACTTGGTCAGTGATGTTGGGTCTTATTGTCACTCACCGTTTGGACTTTTCTCCACAATCTCCACTAAGTCTCCAGTAAGAAGGTTGATCTCATACTTGGAGGTCTTGCTGTAGTCAGAGATCACCCTGTAGCTTTCCAATATGATGGGGCCAGAGATTTCTGATCAGATGACAAAAATGACAATGACAATCTGCAGTAGCTACATCCATATTTGGACCTATACATTAATGATGTGTAGCCATAGATTCTTGAAGAATATAACTTATAAAGGTATCATAAGCTTAGTTCAACTGACGTACTCCATCAGAACCCAAAATATAAGCTTGTTTTACTCCGGTCCTTGTATCCATAGCTCTGTATGAATTTGAGAGTGGTTACATTTCTCCAGCCCTATACCTCAGCTTTTTACTGAAACAGGGGCTTTGTTATTGCTTCAACTGCTGATTGCCACTTTAAATCACTATGGTAGATCTCTTTATAACAGGACTATAGCCCATATTCCCTCACAAGTTTGGCTGGAAAAGTGTTTCTATTAGTGGGTTTATAAAAGGGTAAAGACTAAGACAGGGTCTTACCAGAAGTGCTGCCTCTGGCGTTGTCCGTGGACATCACAATGGTCTCATTTCTTTTGAATCTACAGGGGAAACATGGAGAACTCACTCATTATTCTACACTGAGTGGACAAAACATCTTTCCATGACGTAGACTGACCAGGTGAATCCAGGTGAAAGCTATGATCCCCTAGTAGTTGCCAGGCACACTGGTTTGAGTGTGTCAAGAACTGCAATGCTGCTTGGTTTTTCACACTCAACAGTTTCTTGTGTGTCTCAAGAATGGTCCACCACCCAAAGGACATCCAGGCAACTTAACACAACTGTGGGAAGCATTAGAGTCAACATGGGGCAGCATCCCTGTGGAACACTTTCGACACCTTGTAGAGTCCATGCTCTGACAAATTGAGGCTGTTCTGATGGCAAAAGGGGATGCAACTCAATATTAGGAAGGTGTTTCTAATGTTTTGCAAACTCAGGGTATATCAATCCAGAAGCAAAGGTAACACAAAGGCTGAGTTTCATTCCCTCGTTCATTTTCATTCAAGGATCTGATACAACTGGGTAGGCGTAAGCAATAACGCCACCTAGTTATCACCATATTGCTTTTCCCCCATCCAGTCCTATCAGATCTGGGAAGGGGAGTGAACTGGAGGAGAGTGAACATCTTCCTATCCTTGTAGTGTGGTCGGACATTCTATGTACTCCCGTGCCACATGAAGATTGTAACATGTCGTGTCATGTTACCAAAAGGTGCACATTGGTCTAAAATAAGACTACACCCAGCGCACGCACCCGTGTAGATCTAAGCAGGTTAAATGTGTGGAAACCTTAAAGTCGATTGACGCGCTGGCACGTCACACGGTGATGTAATTTTAAATAGCTCCCTGTATGTTTATGCTAGAGACTTACGCCATACCCACACCGGCTGCGCACGTGCGCTATCGTGCGCAAATAGATTTTTTTCCCCCACACCAAATGCGATCACGACACGTAGGTTAAAATATCAAAACAAACTCTGAACCAATGATATTAATTTGGGGACAGGTCGAAAAGATTTAACATTTATGGTAATTTAGCTAGCTAGCTTGCTGTTGCTAGCCAATTTATCCTGGGATATAAACGTTGAGTTGTTATTTTACCTGAAATGCACAAGGTCCTCTACTCCGACAATTAATCCACACATAAAACGGTCAACCGAATCGTTTCTAGTCATCTCCCCTCCTTCCAGGCTTTTTCTTCTTTGGACTTTATATGACGATTGGCATAACTTTCATAGTATTACCATGACAACAACTTTCCTCAGTTCGTCTTTCATTCACCCATGTGGGTGTAACCAATGAGATGGCACGTGGGTATTTGCTTCTATAAACCAATGAGGAGATGGGAGAGGCAGGACCTGCAGCGCGTTCTGCGCCACAAATAGAAGCAACTTCTATTTTAGCGCCTGGCAACGCAGACGCGCCTTGGCGCGAGCGAGCAGTGTGGGTGCAATGATTGAATAACAGGTACTGTATGTGTAAATTCATTTTGCAACGCGAGCGGTGTGGTCATACATGGCTGGAGGGAGTTTACACCATGTTCCTCACACCAGTCCATTCTTTTTAAATCCATGTAGGGGAGTCTACGAGTGCACACTTCAGGAGAAGGGTAAAGAGTCATAATGTAGCCACAGTGTTTACAGATTAGTAGTGAGACATTGCTTGTTGTTGTACTTACGGCTGTTGAGCGGGTGGGTTCTCGTCCTCCGATCGGACCTTGAAGAAGTTGCATACCAGCTGGCAGCGTGATATCTTGGGGGGCAGGTTGATGAGAGAGTGACAGTATTCAGCCAGAGTGCTCTGCCTGGTCTCGGTGCTCTTTTGGCTGTCCAACCATTTTGGCGCTGAGGATAGGAGGGACAGAAGGAAAATAAAAAAAATTGCAGGTCAATTAAAATGGAATATTCAAAATAGCACACTACAGTGTTGGATGTAGATGTTATATGTTTATCTCTGAAAAGGTGGACCTTTGCGTTGGACAAGGAAATAAACGCATATTGCAGTTTCCTCTTAATGTATGTATCACACTGTCATTAAAGATACTTGTAAAAAATATATATTTTACCTTTATTTAACTAGGCAAGTCAGTTAAGAACAAATTCGTATTTTCAATGACAGCCTAGGAACAGTGGGTTAACTGCCTTGTTCAGGGGCAGAATGACAGATTATTATTTATTTTTTTGCCTGTCCACGACCATTCTCTTCCCTACCCCTTTTGGATTATTAATAAATATCAAAGACACAAACCATCTGCCTCTTGTGTCTGCATCTGGGTCTCGTCTTGTGCCCTTATACACCTTCCAAATTAGCCAAATCCAGTCAATACATCATATTGGTTAGAGTAAAATCTTCATAGGTATTCTTATTTTCTGGGGAAGATTCTGGTATTACATAGTACTTTGAGGTTTGTTCACAACTTCTGCTTCCCCATGTTGTATCAACACAAGCTTAACCACTTGAGCCCTGTTGAGGGTCCTTGTTGTGTAAGTTCAGTGGTTCCCAAACTTTTTACAGTCCCATACCCCTACAAACATTCAACCTCCAGCTGTGTACCCCCTCTATCATCATGGTCAGCGCACTCTCAAATGTTGTTTTTTGCCATCATTATAAGCCTGCCACACACACTATACGATACATTTATTAAACATAAGAATGAGTGTGAGTTTTTGTCACAACCCGGCTCGTGGGAAGTGACAAAGAGTTCTTATAGGACCAGGGCACAAATAATAATATAATAATAATAAATCATTTTGCTCTTTATTTAACCATCTTACATATAAAATCTTATTTGTTCATCAAAATTGTGAATAACTCACCACAGGTTAATGAGAAGGGTGTGCTTGAAAGGATGCACATAACTGCAATGTTGGGTTGTATTGGAAAGAGTCTCAGTCTTAAATAATTTTCAACACACAGTCTGTGCCTGTATTTAATTTTCATGCTAGTGAGAGCCGGGAATCCACTCTCACATTGGTACGTGGTTGCAAAGGGGCAAAGGGCATCAGTGTCTTAACAGCTGATTTGCCAAGGCAGGATACTCTGAGCGCAGCCCAATCCAGAAATCTGGCAGTGGCTTCTGATTAAATAAAATTTTCACAGAACCACTTGTTGCAATTTCGATGAGCCTCTCTTGTTCAGATATTGGTAAGTGGACTGGAGGCAGGGCATGAAAGGGATAAAGAATCCAGTTGTTTGTGTCATCGATTTCGGGAAAGTACCTGCGTATTTGCGCATCCAACTCACTAAGGTTCTTCGCTATATCACATTTGACATTGTCCATAAGCTTGAGTTCATTTGCACACAAACAATCATACAATGATGGAAAGACCTGTGTGTTGTCCTTGTTAATGCAGACAGAGTACAGCTCCAACTTCTTAATTGTCACGTTCCTGACCTGTTTTCTGTTAATTTTGTATGTGTTTAGTTGGTCAGGGCGTGAGTTGGGGTGGGCATTCTATGTTTTGTGTTTCTATGTTTAGGTTAGTGGTAATTAGCCTTATATGGTTCTCAATCAGGGACAGGTGTTTGACGTTTCCTCTGATTGAGAACCATATAAAGGTAGGCTGTTCACACTGTTTGTTTGTGGGTGATTGTCTTCTGTGTCTGTGTATGTTGCACCACACGGGACTGTTTCGGTTTGTTCGTTCGTTTGTTGTAGTCTGTACCTGTTCGTGCGTTCTTCGTGTTATATGTAAGTTCTCATGATTCAGGTCTGTCTACGTTCGTTTGTTATTTTGTAGTTTGTTGAAGTGTTTTCGGTGTTCGTTTTTACTTTAATAAAACTTCATTATGTCAAACTATCACGCTGCGCTTTGGTCCAATCCCTACTCCTCCTCTTCTTCCGAAGAGGAGGAGGACAGCCGTTACAGAACCACCCACCAACCATGGATCAAGCAGCGTGAGAGGAACCAGCAACAGCAGAAAAAAAACCAGGACTCGTGGACATGGGAGGAAATATTGGACGGAAAAGGACCCTGGGCTCAGACAGGGGAATATCGCCGCTCTGTTGAAGAGAGGGAGGCAGCTAAAGCCCAGGAGCGGTGGTATGAGGAGGCAGCAAGGAGACGTGGCTGGAAACCCGAAAAGCCTGTGAGTAAACCCCAAAAATTTCTTGGGGGGGGCTAAGAGGGAGAGTGGCGAAGTCAGGTAGGAGACCTGCGCCCACTCCCTGTACTTACCGTGGAGAGCGAGAGTACGGGCAGACACCGTGTTACGCAGTAGAGCGCATGGTGTCTCCTGTACGTGTGCATAGCCCGGTGCGGTACATACCAGCTCCTCGTATCGGCCGGGCCAGATTGAGCATTGAGCCAAGTGCCATGAAGCCGGCTCTACATATCTGGCCACCAGTGCGTCTCCTCGGGCCGGCTTACATGGCACCAGCCTTACGCATGGTGTCCCCGGTTCGCCTACATAGCCCGGTGCGGGTTATTCCACCATCCCGCACTGGTCGGGCGACGGGGAGCATACAACCAGGTAAGGTTGGGCAGGCTCAGTGCTCAAGGGAGCCAGTACGCCTGCACGGTCCGGTATTTCCGGCGCCACCTCCCCGCTCCAGCCCAGTACCACCAGTGCCTACACCACGCACCAGGCTTCCAGTGCGTCTCCAGAGCCCTGTTCCTCCTCCACGCACTCTCCCTGTGGTGCGTGTCTCCAGCCCAGTGCCTCCAGTCCCGGCACCACGCACCAAGCCTCCTGTGCGTCTCCAGAGCCCTGTACGCACTGTTCCTTCTCCCCGTACTCGCCCTGATGTGCGTGCCCTCAGCCCGGTACCACCAGTGCCGGTACCACGCACCAGGCCTATAGTACGCCTTGAGAGTCCAGTGTGCCCTGTTGTTGTTCCCCGCACTAGCCTGAAGGTGCGTGTCCTTAGCCCGGTACCTCCAGTTCCGGCACCACGCACCAGGCCTACAGTGCGTCTCAGCTGGCCAGAGTCTGCCGTCTGCCCAGCGGCGCCTGAACTGCCCGTCTGCCCAGCGGCGCCTGAACTGCCCGTCTGCCCAACGGCGCCTGAACTGCCCGTCTGCCCAACGCCGTCTGAACTGTCCGTCTGCCAAGCGCCGCATGAACTGCCCGTCTGTATTGAGCCTTCAAAGCCGCCCGTCTGTACTGAGCCTGCAAAGCCGCCCGTCTGCCATGAGCCGCCAGAGCCTTCCGCCAGACAGGAGCCGCCAGAGCCTTCCGCCAGACAGGAGCCGCCAGAGCCTTCCGCCAGACAGGAGCCGCCAGAGCCTTCCGCCAGACAGGAGCAGCCAAAGCCTTCCGCCAGACAGGATCAGCCAGAGCCTTCCGCCAGACAGGATCAGCCAGAGCCTTCCGCCAGACAGGATCAGCCAGAGCCTTCCGCCAGACAGGATCAGCCAGAGCCTTCCGCCAGACAGGATCAGCCAGAGCCGTCAGCGAGCCATGACCAGCCAGAGCCGTCAGCGATCCATGACCAGCCAGAGCCGTCAGCGATCCATGACCAGCCAGAGCCGTCAGCGAGCCATGACCAGCCAGAGCCGTCAGCGAGCCATGACCAGCCAGAGCCGTCAGCGAGCCATGACCAGCCAGAGCCGTCAGCGAGCCATGACCAGCCAGAGCCGTCAGCGAGCCATGACCAGCCAGAGCCGTCAGCGAGCCATGACCAGCCAGAGCCGTCAGCGAGCCATGACCAGCCAGAGCCGTCAGCGAGCCATGACCAGCCAGAGCCGTCAGCGAGCCATGACCAGCCAGAGCCGTCAGCCAGCCAGGATCCGCCAGAGCCAGCCAGCCAGGATCCGCCAGAGCCAGCCAGCCAGGATCCGCCATCCAGTCCGGTGCTGCCGTCCCTCAGTCCGGAGCTGCCGTCCCTCAGTCCGGAGCTGCCGTCCCTCAGTCCGGAGCTGCCGTCCCTCAGTCCGGAGCTGCCGTCCCTCAGTCCGGAGCTGCCCCTTATCCCGGTGCTGCTTCTTATCCCGGTGATGCCCCTTAATTTAGGTGGGGTTATTTGGAGGGTGGTCATTGTGAGGGGGATAAAAAAGCGGGGATTTATTATGGTGGGATGGGGACCACGCCCAGAGCCTGAGCCGCCACCGTGGACAGATGCCCACCCAGACCCTCCCCTAGACTTTTGGTGGTGCGTCCGGAGTTCGCACCTTGAGGGGGGGGTTCTGTCACGTTCCTGACCTGTTTTCTGTTAATTTTGTATGTGTTTAGTTGGTCAGGGCGTGAGTTGGGGTGGGCATTCTATGTTTTGTGTTTCTATGTTTAGGTTAGTGGTAATTAGCCTTATATGGTTCTCAATCAGGGACAGGTGTTTGACGTTTCCTCTGATTGAGAACCATATAAAGGTAGGCTGTTCACACTGTTTGTTTGTGGGTGATTGTCTTCTGTGTCTGTGTATGTTGCACCACACGGGACTGTTTCGGTTTGTTCGTTCGTTTGTTGTAGTCTGTACCTGTTCGTGCGTTCTTCGTGTTATATGTAAGTTCTCATGATTCAGGTCTGTCTACGTTCGTTTGTTATTTTGTAGTTTGTTGAAGTGTTTTCGGTGTTCGTTTTTACTTTAATAAAACTTCATTATGTCAAACTATCACGCTGCGCTTTGGTCCAATCCCTACTCCTCCTCTTCTTCCGAAGAGGAGGAGGACAGCCGTTACATTAATCATAGCCTCAATTTTGTGCAGCACACTGAATATAGTTGCGGAGAGTCCCTTTAATCCTAGATTCAGATCATCCAGGCAAGAAAAAACATCACCCAGATAGGCCAGTCGTGTGAGAAACTAGTCATAATGCAAGTGGTCAGACAAGTGAAAATTATGGTCAGTAAAGAAAACTTCAAGCTCATCTCTCAATTTCAAAAAACGTGTCAATACTTTGCCCCTTGATAACCAGCACATTTCTGTATGTTATGAAAGCGTTACATGGTCGCTGCTCATATCATTGCATACTACAGAAAATACATGAGAGTTCAGGGGCCTTGCTTTAACAAAGTTAACCATTTTCACTGTAGTGTCCAAAATGTCTTTCAAGCAGTCAGGCATTCCCTTGGCAGCAAGAGCCTCTCGTGAATGCTGCGGTGTACCCAAGTGGTCGTCGGGAGCAACTGCTTGCACGCGCGGTACCACCCCACTATGTCTCCCTGTTATGGCTTTTGCACCATCAGTACAGATACCAACATGAACAGCAGCTACGTTTGGGTACATACGGACCGTTAGTGGAATTCCTGTGAGAGAGTAACGGTTAATGTGATTGGATGTTAATTATTTGACTAGGCTACCTGTATTTGACATTGTGTTCTTATTTTGCTGAACAGTATATGGTGTCATTAATTTTGGCAGTGAAAGGAGGCTAATCAGGCGAGAGAAAAAAACTCACCATAGCCCCGTTGGAAAATATAAAGGGACTGTTTGAAAAAAAAAAATGTTTTAAATGTGAATCACATTTTTATTTGGCGTACCCCCGACGCCATTCCCCAGTTTGGGAATAACTGTGTTAGTTAATTTAGCTTTCGTACTAAATAATCACTAGTGGTCACAGCCTTTGGATTAAAAATATGCTTCCTTTAGTGAGAACTGAAAGTGCAAACTGTTTAACAAAAAGCAAAAGTGTAAAATATGTAATACACATACAGAATCCCGACCAATCAGTTTTTACCTGTACAGCACAACAATTGAAGTTATTAATATACTATATAACTATTTAGACTGCATAAGAATAAGATACACTGTAATTTAAAGAATATATTTTTTATAAATAATTGATGCTTAAATTCAATTCTAGAAAGAAAAAAAAATATTGAATAAGGTTATTTTCAAAAAAATATTAAAACAAGACAGGATGCTATGGTTTACTGATAAGCATTTATACAAAAAAAGAGAAGTACATTTGTCACATCTGGATAGCAGCAGCAGGTGTTTCCTTATGCAAAGCATTGACTGACAACAAGCACTACCTAGTCTGTTCACCCAAGTGCATACAACACCTACACTTTTTTTGTTTTCAAATGAAGCAAAAAGGCAACGGATACTAGAATTACAACATCACTGCTATAGTAAATTGTCGAGAGATCAATACTTTCTTTATACATGATTTTCCATCTAGGTGCTCAATGCCCTTTACATGGTAAGGTGGAAATTCACCTCATCCACCACCAATGTGGTGCACAGCAACCATTTGTGCCAGAACGCTAACCACACAACAGTTATCATTGTGGATAGGTAAGCCATAGAGCAGATACATGTCCTTACCTGGTAATGCAGGGATGATCTTGTCTTTCTTATCGATGTCACCAGCCTCAATTGGGAACATCTCCTTTAGGGATTTCTATAACCCAGACACATTATCAACTGACTGCAGATCAGTGGGTCTAATAGTAAGGCAGGCACTTCACAGCCTTTATCTATATTACGAGCTTTCAGTTATTGAGGTAGCAATGAAATCCCTTCGCCTGCTATTTTCATACAGACAAACACTACACATACACAGTTGTCCAACCTTTCTACTTTTTGCCTCCAGGCTATTAAATTATGTGAGCAGAGACTCACATGAAATGTGTAGATCTCCGGATACCCTCTATAGATCAACTTCTCAGACAGGTTGTTCCATTTCACCATCAGCATGTAGACCTTTGAGAAAGTAGTCAAAAAGATAAGTGAAGAACCATCAAATCCTCTACAGCTATTTTGCAGGATTAAAATGGTATGAAAGCAATTGAATGTTAACTAATAAACCTGGTCATTATAGTTTTTTAAGCAATTGTCTTTACTATTAAGAAGAGACTCGGACTAATACGCACTTTGAATAGAGAATCTCCATTGAGCATGACTAGGCTTAATCTATGTCTGGGAAAACAACCTCATGCATTAACCTCCACTGAACCATTTGGTATTTTGGTCAACAATGATCAAACTCAAACTCACATAGTGCTGACTGGGAAAGAAGCGTTTCTCAAAGCCCAGAAACTCCACATGCCTGACATAGGTTTCCTCCATTGTAAGATGCAGAAGAGTAATGATCAAGTCCACAAATGTGCCGAGTGAAAAGTGAAAAGGGAAGGGCTTTTATAGCAACAGTGTGCACTCAGAAAGCAGCCAGCCCCTGTAGTAGGAGGTCCCCAACAGATACCTTGGGTTCCTCACGTAGCTATCACTGGTCATTTAATGAGAAATGGAAATAACTTTGGTTGCATATAGATCCTTTCAATTGCATCATCCACGAGTTCATTGGGTCAATTCATCATTTCAGAGCTGTTTCCTTAATGAATCTTCCATGAGTTCAGAGGTCATTCAAAGGCCATCATCTCAAAGCTATTTCCTTTATTTAAGTTATAAAGCTGTCATAGTCAAGAATAGATACAGTGCATTTCACAACATACTCACAGATAACATTTGATTCAAATAAATAAACAGATCACTAAGGGTCTTGTTGTTGTTGTTGTGGTTATAGATCTGTATGCTCTGTAGAAAGTTACATGTCTCACTTATTGGGTTAATGATTCAGAAAGTGTTCATACTCCTCGACTTATTCCACATTTTGTTGTGTTACAGCCTGAATTCAAAATTGATTAAATATATGTTTTTCTTACCCATCTACACACAATAGCCCATAATAACAAAGTGAAAACATGTTTCACACTCCTGAGTCAAAACTTTGAAGAAGCACCTTTGGCATCGATTATAGAGTCTTTCTGGGTATGTCTCTAAGAGCTTTCCACAATTGGATTGTGCGACATTTGCTCATTATTCTTTTCAAAATACTTCAAGCTCTGTCAAATTAGTTGTTGATCATTGCTAGAGCATTTCCAGGTCTTGCCATAGATTTTCAAGTAGATTGAAGTCAAACTGTAACTCAGCCGCTCAGGAACATTCACTGTCTTCTTGGTAAGCAACTCCAGTGTAGATTTGGCCTTGTGTTTTAGGTTATTGTCCTGCTAAAAGGTGAATTAATCTCCAGGTGTCTGGTGGAAAGCAGACTGAACAAAGTTTTCCTCTAGGATTTTGCCTGTTCTTAGCTCCATTCCGTAAAAATGTTTACCTGAAAAACTCCCCAGTCCTTAACGATTATAAGCAGACCCATACCATAACATGATGCAGCCACCACTATGCTTTAAAATATGGAGAGTGGTAGACAGTAATGTGTTGTATTGGATTTGCCCAAAACATAACACTTTGTTGTCACGATGTTCGTAGTAATGATCGGACCAAGGCGCAGCGTACGTTGAGTTCCACATAATTTTAATGAAAGTGAAACTTAAGCAAATACAAAAAACAAAATAAAGAACCAACGAACCGTGATGACAATGCAGTGCTAAACAGGCAACTACACAGAAACAAGATTCCACAATCTAAGGTGGGAAAAAGGGCTGCCTAAGTATGATCCCCAATCAGAGACAACGATAAACAGCTGCCTCTGATTGGGAACCATACTAGGCCAACAAAGAAATAGAAACATAGATTTGCCCACCCAAGTCACACCCTGACCTAACCAAATAGAGAATAAAAACGGCTCTCTAAGGTCAGGGCGTGACACTTTGTATTCAGGAAAAAAAATGTTTTGCTTTGCCACATTTTTTGCAGTATTACTTTAGTGCCTTGTTGCAAATAGGATGCATGTTTTTCTTATTCTGTACAGGCTTCCTTCTTTTCCCTTTGTCAATAAGATTAGTTTATTGGAGTAACTACAATGTTGTTGATCCATCCTCAGTTTTCTCCTATCACAGCCATTAAACTCCCATTATATATTTAAAGTCACCATTGGCCTCATGGTGAAATCCCTGAGCGGTTTCCTTCCTCTCTGGCAACTGAGTTAAGAAGGATGTCTGTATCTTTGTAGTGACTGGGTGTATTGATACACCATCCAAAGTGTAATTAATAAGTTCAACATGCTCAAAGGGATATTCAATGTTTTTTACCTATCTACCAATAAATCTAACGGACTCTCTAAATACGTTTGTAAATTATGTTAGTGTTTGAGTGTGCCCCTGGCTATCCGTCCGTAAAAAAATATATAATAATAATGCCGTCTGGTTTGCTTAAACACGTTTAGACTTTTACTCAAGTAGTATTTTACTGGGTAACTTTTACTTGAGTCATTTTCTATTAAGGTACGTATCTTTACTTTTACTCAAGTATGACAATTTAGTACTTTTTCCACCACTGGTCATAGTAGCACTGAATGTACTTTTATTTTCCTCAATGTTGTTCATAGCAACCTCCTACCACACAAAGGTGAGGTTTCACCAGGAGTTTTGCAACACAAAATGTCAGCAAGGTTTGTGATTTCAAAAAGTTTAGTCATTTTATAAAAAGGAACAAAGAAGTCTGTTTGGAAACCCAAACAAACTCCTATTGGCTGTGTGCTTCCTCTTTCAAATATTAGTTGTTGATAGACTAGGTTGGATTTCTGTAGAGAGGGAAGAGACATCCACTCTCAGGATGAATGTGCGGTCCTGTCAGCATTGTTATCAGTAAATGAGACATTGAGAATTGGGTTTTGATACTTCATTTCACAAATTAATGAACTGTAAACAAAAACGGTTTACACTTACAGGATGCAGCAGGATGTTTGGGAAATTAACTTATTTTGAAAGGGTGGTGCAACACACACACACACACACACACACACACACACACACACACACACACACACACACACACACACACACACACACACACACACACACACACACACACACACACACACACACACACACACACACACACACACACACACACACACACACACACACACACACAGAGGAGTGCTAGCTGGTGAGCCAAAAGGATACACTCAATGCAACCTCCTTCCTCTTTGAATACTTTGAATTCATGTGATGCCCACGTTGTGAAGTCAATTGCAAAACCCTCCCCTATGAACCCATGGGCTACCCGTCACACAAATACTATGATACTATGAATTAGTCACCAGCAGTCCATAACACACAAAATACTAAACTAAACAGCTTTGTTTGGTGTGAAATATCACATCATTGCATTTAAAAAAAAATAATAATAATTTATTCTTTATTTAACCAGGTAGGCTAGTTGAGAACAAGTTCTCATTTGCAACTGCGACCTGGCCAAGATAAAGCATAGCAGTGTGAACAGACAACAACACAGAGTTACACATGGAGTAAACAATAAACAAGTCAATAACATGGTAGAAAAAAAGAGAATCTATATACAATGTGTGCAAAAGGCATGAGGAGGTAGGCAATAAATTGAATAATTACAATTTAGCAAATTAACACTGGAGTGATAAATCATCAGATGATCATGTGCAAGTAGAGATACTGGTGTGCAAAAGAGCAGAAAAGTAAATAAATAAAAGCAGTATGGGGGGTGAGGTAGGTAAATTGGGTGGGCTATATACCGATGGACTATGTACAGCTGCAGCGATCGGTTAGCTGCTCGGATAGCAGATGTTTAAAGTTGTTGAGGGAGATAAAAGTCTCCAACTTCAGAGATTTTTGCAATTCGTTCCAGTCGCAGGCAGCAGAGAACTGAAAGGAAAGGCGTCCAAATGAGGTTTTGGCTTTAGGGATGATCAGTGAGATACACCTGCTGGAGCGCGTGCTACGGGTGGGTGTAGCCATCGTGACCAGTGAACTGAGATAAGGCGGCACTTTACCTAGCATAGCCTTGTAGATGACCTGGAGCCAGTGGGTCTGACGACGAACATGTAGCGAGGGCCAGCCGACTACGGCATACAGGACGCAGTGGTGGGTCGTATAAGGTGCTTTAGTAACAAAACGGATGGCACTGTGATAAACTGCATCCAGTTTGCTGAGTAGAGTATTGGAAGCTATTTTGTAGATGACATCGCCGAAGTCGAGGATCGGTAGGATAGTCAGTTTTACTAGGGTAAGTTTGGCGGTGTGAGTGAAGGAGGCTTTGTTTGCGAAATAGAAAGCCGACTCTAGATTTGATTTTGGATTGGAGATGTTTGATATGAGTCTGGAAGGAGAGTTTGCAGTCTAGCCAGACACCTAGGTACTTATAGATGTCCACATATTCTAGGTCGGAACCGTCCAGGGTGGTGATGCTAGTCGGGCGTGCGGGTGCAGGCAGCGAACGGTTGAAAAGCATGCATTTGGTTTTACTAGCGTTTAAGAGCTGTTGGAGGCCACGGAAGGAGTGTTGTATGGCATTGAAGCTCGTTTGGAGGTTAGATAGCACAGTGTCCAAGGAAGGGCCAGAAGTATACAGAATGGTGTCGTCTGCGTAGAGGTGGATCAGGGAATCGCCCGCAGCAAGAGCAACATCATTGATATATACAGAGAAAAGAGTCGGCCCGAGAATTGAACCCTGTGGTACCCCCATAGAGACTGCCAGAGGACCGGACAACATGCCCTCCGATTTGACACACTGAACTCTGTCTGCAACGTAGTTGGTGAACCAGGCAAGGCAGTCATTAGAAAAACCGAGGCTACTGAGTCTGCCGATAAGAATATGGTGATTGACAGAGTCGAAAGCCTTGGCCAGGTCGATGAAGACGGCTGCACAGTACTGTCTTTTATCGATGGCGGTTATGATATCGTTTAGTACCTTGAGCGTGGCTGAGGTGCACCCGTGACCGGCTCGGAAACCGGATTGCACAGCGGAGAAGGTACGGTGGGATTCGAGATGGTCAGTGATCTGTTTGTTGACTTGGCTTTCGAAGACCTTAGATAGGCAGGGCAGGATGGATATAGGTCTGTAACAGTTTGGGTCCAGGGTGTCTCCCCCTTTGAAGAGGGGGATGACCGCGGCAGCTTTCCAATCCTTGGGGATCTCAGATGATACGAAGGAGAGGTTGAACAGGCTGGTAATAGGGGGTGCGACAATGGCGGCGGACAGTTTCAGAAATAGGGGGTCCAGTTTGTCAAGCCCAGCTGATTTGTATGGGTCCAGGTTTTCCAGCTCTTTCAGAACATCTGCTATCTGGATTTGGGTAAAGGAGAAGCTGGGGAGGCTTGGGCGAGTAGCAGCGGGGGGGGACGGGGCTGTTTGCCAAGGTTGGAGTCGCCAGGAGGAAGGCATGGCCAGCCGTTGAGAAATGCTTGTTGAAGTTTTCGATTATCACGGATTTATCGGTGGTGACCGTGTTACCTAGCCTCAGTGCAGTGGGCAGCTGGGAGGAGGTGCTCTTGTTCTCCATGGACTTTACAGTATCCCAGAACTTTTTGGAGTTAGAGCTACAGGATGCAAATTTCTGCTTGAAAAAGCTGGCCTTTGCTTTCCTGACTGATTGCGTGTATTGGTTCCTGACTTCCCTGAACAGTTGCATATCGCGGGGGCTCTTCGATGCTATTGCAGTTCGCCACAGGATGTTTTTGTGCTGGTCGAGGGCAGTCAGGTCTGGAGTGAACCAAGGGCTATATCTGTTCTTAGTTCTGCATTTTTTGAACGGAGCATGCTTGTCTAATATGGTGAGGAAGTAACTTTTAAAGAATGACCAGGCATCCTCAACTGACGGGATGAGGTCAATATCCTTCCAGGGTACCCGGGCCAGGTCGATTAGAAAGGCCTGCTCGCAGAAGTGGTTTAGGGAGCGTTTGACAGTGATGAGGGGTGGTCGTTTGACCGCGGACCCGTAGCGGATACAGGCAATGAGGCAGTGATCGCTGAGATCTTGATTGAAGACAGCAGAGGTGTATTTGGAGGGCAAGTTGGTCAGGATAATGTCTATTAGGGTGCCCATGTTAACGGATTTAGGGTTGTACCTGGTGGGTTCCTTGATGATTTGTGTGAGATTGAGGGCATCTAGCTTAGATTGTAGGACTGCCGGGGTGTTAAGCATATCCCAGTTTAGGTCACCTAACAGAACAAACTCTGAAGCTAGATGGGGAGCGATCAATTCACAGATGGTGTCCAGGGCACAGCTGGGAGCTGAGGGGGGTCGGTAGCAGGCGGCAACAGTGAGAGACTTATTTCTGGAGAGATTAACTTCACCCGAGGAACAGAGGAGTAGTAGGATGAGGGTGCGGCTAAAGGCTATCAAAACTGGTCGCCTAGAGCGTTGGGGACAAGGAATAAAAGGAGCAGATTTATGGGCGTGGTAGAATAGATTCTGGGCATAATGTGCAGACAGGGGTATGGTGGGGCACGGGTACAGCGGAGGCAAGCTCAGGCACTGGGTGATGATAAGAGAGGTTGTATCTCTGGACATGCTGGTCTCAATGGGTGAGGTCACCGCATGTGTGGGAGGTGGGACAAAGGAGGTATCAGAGGTACGGAGAGTGGAACTACGGGGTCCATTGCAAACCAAAACAATGATAACTAGCCTGAACAACAGTATACAAGGCATATTGATATTTGAGAGAGACATACAGTAAGGCATAAAGTGATTGCAGGTCTTGATTGGGAGAGCTAGCTAAAACAACAGGTGAGATAACAGCAGCTAGTCAGCTAACACAGCAACAGCAGGTAGAAATGGCGACGACTAGGCAGAGAGGGTCGGATTAACTACACACAGAGCCTGAGTTAAAACACAGAGCCGACAGATAAAACACAAATAAACAGAATGGAGTACCGTGAATTAACGGACAGTCCGGCAGGCATCAGCTATGTAGCCAAGTGATCATAGTGTCCAGGGGGCAGCCGTAGATGGAGCAGGGAAGCCGCCACTACGCTAGCACGCGGCGTTTAAAGTTAGTAGCCCGGGGGGTGGTCTGCTCAGACGGAGGGGGTCTGCTCAGACGGAGGCCGGTTGAGGGCACAGCGGATGGGGTATTCGTCTGCAGACCAGACGTGGTCGTGTCGACAGAGAATCCAAGCCGGATGGCAATGGCGAAAGAGAGGTTGTAATTGTAGAATTGTGTTTGCTAACTGGTGCTAGCTTCGTGGCAGTGGCGCTAGCTGCGCTAGCTGCAAGCTAGCTGTGAGGATCAGAAGTAGTGGCTCAGGGATTACGGCAGGAATCCGGCGTTGTTGTCGAGAGACAGTCCGATGCTGGTAAATTGGTGAGTAATATCCAGGCTAATAACAGGGCTGGTGTCTGTGCAGAAGGTAAAAGCTGCTAGCAGCGGCTAAAAATGACTAAATAGCTTGTAGCTGATTAGCTGGTTAGCTACTGGGGGTTCTTGAATGTGTTCCAAAGTTAAAAAATAATAGCGATTCCGTATCACATTGGGTGAGGTAGGTTACCGGAAGGTATAATCGAATTAAAAATCGAAAAGAGATAGAATTTAAAAATAAAAAAAATATATACAAGAAATACGAAAAATACAAACGTACATGAGAGGACGAAACAAAACACGTCTACACTGCTACGCCATCTTGGAAAGATAATAATAATACAATAATGGAATGGAATAATGGAATAATACAATAATACAAATTGAAATAAAGAAAATTGAAGATCTAAGACCTATATGCAATTAATTTTGTTCAAATGTAACATGCTTTGACAACAAAGCAATCACAATAAAAATGTGTCTTTTTTAAGAATAGTGGAGTTACACTGGAAATAATATTGAATTTGTCATTGAATCCGAACTTCTATTCATGGGGGTTTAATCATACTGACTATGATTTAATTCAAAGTACAGACTTTGAACTTATCTTGTTGTGATTATCTTTAGGATAATAGACAGTCTCTAATCAGATAAATGGGATCTGTTTCAATAACAGAAGCTATGAATTAGGCATAGAAACTGGAATGTAGGAGAAGTACAGCAATATACTGTATCTATGCTAATAAAAGTGTGTTTCTTCTTTCACAGTTTGAGACTGGAGTGGAGAAGAGCCCTTGTACATTTAGTAAAAATATTGGTTAAAGCTAATCTTTCTGTCAAAACTACCTTTGTGAGGGCAGTTTCTAAGAAGACACCCACTAGAATGCCTCTAGGCCTACGCAAAAGATATTGCTGACTTTGTTCATTCAATCTTTTTTTTACACTTCCAGAAAGGTGGCAATTGACAACTACTTTTACAACAAATGCAGATTTTCAAAATCTAAATCCCAATCTTTAAATTAACAAAAGAAGATAAACACAAGAGACAAGTTACGTAACTTGTGAAAATATATTTCTCAATAAATTATGTATACAAATAAGTATAGTGCACAGGGCCGGTGTTATGGGCAGGCCTTAGGGGGCATGGTCTGCTCTACCATACCTCCTTGCCTGTCTTAATAAAATATTTAAATATAATTGATAATTTATTTGACCGAGACAAGCGCCGACAGAAAGACGCATCAATCTCAGATAAAGCATCCGAGCGAGCGAAACAGCGCCCCTCTGTCTCAGTATGTGTAGCCCATGTATCTGATACTGTCTGGTCAAAAAAGAGTATGGCATGTCATACTCTTTTGGCCAGACAGCATCAGATACATGGGCTACATAGGGGTGCTGTTTGCTCGCTCAGATGCTTTCTCCGGTGAGAAAGTGTCAGCCATGAAAATTGAAGGAAAGTTGTCTGGTACCAGAGGTGTGGACCCGAGTCACATGACTTGGACTCGAGTCACAAATATGATGATTTTAGACTCAAATTGACAAAATCAGAAAAGACTTGCAACTCGACTTTGACTTTAACACCAATGACTCGTGACATAACTTGGACTTCAGCCTTTTGACTCGAACTGACTTGATACCCAAATATAAAAAATTATGCTATTAAAAAAAATGTGCAGCGGATTTATTTAGCGGATTTATTTAACGGATTGCAGTTTGAATCGGACAGCAGCCAATCAAATTGTGCCAGCGGATAAAAAGTTGTGCGTGGCAGTGCAGAGGAACGTGGGAAGGTGAATTCAATCAGAGCCCTTGGAAAGATGATACCCCAAATTATTATTTTCGGATATTTGTATACTATGCTGTAGTCAACAAAAAACGGATTGCAACTTGCAAAACATGCGGGAAGAAAATTACAGACGGAGGAGCAACAACTTCCAACTTTGTTCGACATTTGAAGTTGCACAAAGAATGGCAAGTCGTGGCAAATATAGCCGACAGCTATATGTAAGTGTAGCATGTAGGCTAACGTAATGTTAAATCAATGAGCCTCCACACAGTCAGTCAGTGCGGGAACGTGATCATTGCACCCAAGATTGAACTACAACTGGCTAGGCAGTTGGGCCCTTGAATGAGTTGGTGTGCCCAAACTTTTGACTAGTACTTTATGTTCCTTTGGCCTCTGCAGAACTCAGTGCATTCATACTTCTTGCGCTTCGTGGAGCAGCGCAGAGCTGTTGATTAGAGCTGTTGTGAAGGAAGATGTCAAGCAAGTGAGTTTGTGTTTATACAGGACCTCCCGCCCCCACCTACTTTCAACCAGTCATGTAAAAAAAAATATGGAGGCGCATAGCGATCCAGTACAGAGCTCAATATGGCCTCTCCGTGCCTCTGGAGGCACCGCAATTGCATCACACCCTCCATACAGAGCCTTCGAGCACATTTTCGTATGAAGCATAAATTGGCTTTTAGCGGGGTGGCTCCCATAGACACAAATGCATTAGCAGCTGGGTCTGGTCTGCTTAGTTTATTGACTGAACCAGAAAAAATGTAGGATTGGGATGTCTCTCGCTTCCTCTTTCCACTCTACTTTAACCACAATGACAGGAGAATTGTGGTTATAGAGATACCCAGCCTAAAACCTCAAAGAGAAAGCATTGCAGATGTAGAAGCACAGTGGCTAGGAAACACTCCCTAGAAAGGCAGGAACCTAGGAAGAAACCTAGAGAGGAAACAGGCTCGAGGGGTGACCAGTCCTCTTCTGGCTGTGCCGGGTGGAGATTGTAAGAGTCCAGATCATTCTTCAAGATGTTCAAACGTTCATAGATGATAGTAACAGTTATAGCGGGTGCAACAGGTCAGAACCTCAGGAGTTAATGTCAATTGGCTTTTCATAGCCGAGCATTCAGAGGTCGAGACAACAGGTGAGAGAGAGAGAAATAGAGAAAGGGAGCGAGAGAGGAGGGGTCTGTGGCATCATGGCGTCTGTGACAGCATCAATGGGGCTTCCCATGCTATCTCCATGTTAAAGTAGTACATTTTCTTCTTCTTTTGATGTTTGAAAAAGTGTAAAGTTAATATTGGTGACTTACCACCACATGCAGTGCTGGAGTTGAACCAAATCGTGTCATTCATTTATTGTGGCCACTAGATGGCGGCCATATAGCTTAAAGACATTTACAAACTAGGCAAAACAATTTGAAGAAGACAATGATCTGATCATTGGCTGATCACTCCCAACCCATAAGAATCCCCACCCAGTTGACTACCTTAAAATGATGAATGCCCTCAATGGTAATGGTCATGCAAAAACGGTTTATTTCCATTTATTGATCTCTATACATCTCTATGGGTAAAAGACTGAAGCATCTGGTCGGGGATTCCACTTACCACCAAATATAGTGGTGAGAGGAAATCCAGTGACAGGCAGAGAAGACGGAGCATAATAAAACTTGGTTGGCATTCGGCATTTCTCATGGATGTTTCGGATCTCAAGACAGTTTTCTATTGTCAAAACTAGAATCTTTGACGAGATAGTTCACCTAAATTACAAAAAGACACATTGGTTTCCTTACCATGTAAGCAGCTCTATTGACAAGGTATGACGGCAATACTGTTTCCAAATGCTAACGATTTTGCATTTGTGGCACAAATCCCATTCAAGTTATGGTATCCATATTAGCATTTTTTGGTAGTTGATGCGCAAAAAATGCTAATATCGGTACCATGACTTTCTTTTGTTTAAATATGCTTGATAATTATAATTTTGTGTTGAAGTGATCCTTGTATGAGCCATGTTCCAAATTCCACCAAGTAGGTTCACCCTATTCACCCTATTGGTGAACCCTATAGGATATCTGCCTTTCACGCCAGCAACCCGGTTTTACTTCCCCGCCCCACCATTCCCTACAGTGGTGTCAGAAGCGGGATGGCGGTCATTAGGCCTGGACATGTAAGGGGGCTGAGAAGTTGAAGCACTGGCCGTGCCTTCCTATTGGAACGTGGCTCTTATACTTGCTATAAGAGCCATGTTACAATTTCCATCTATTAGCGCGATGTGTAGGGTCTTTGCCTTTCACACCAGTGACTCTCCGCTTACCTGCTTCACCGTTAGCTACAGTATCAAGGAAGTTAATTGAGCATCTCTTTTGCAGTGATGACCGCACAGGAGGCTGCTGAGGGGAGAACAGCTCATAATAATGTCTGGAATGGAGTGAATGGAATGGCATCAAACATATGGAAACCATGTGTTTGACATGTTCGATACCATTCCATTTATTCTGTTCAAAACATTACTATGAGCCCGTCTTACCTAATTAACGTGCCACCAGCCGCCTGTGGATGACGGCTATTAGAAAACACAAATGTGGTAATACATTTTATAAAACATTTAAAGTATTTCTTGATGACAATTAGGACGCTTATCATAATTACTAAATGAATACAATCTTTTTTATGAGCCCTAACCAAATGTAATTTCAACATTTTATGGGAGAGAAAGCCAGAACTGAACAAAGCACTAATGGCTAATTCTTCACACCTGGCATAAATGCTGTGACAAGGGCCTTACCTATAATTGGAGATTTGAGTGAATTCAGTCAGAGTTTCAAGAGGGGGGTATTTTGGAGTGTGTGATATATTCAGAAAAGTGTTTTTTACGCTACTCATATCAACTCTATAGACATAACGAGAATGTCTCTACAATTCCAAACTCGAAGCAGGTTTCTTGAGCTCCATCTTTCAAACAGCCTTAATGACTGGGATATGGATGAAGAGATCAAGCTGACCACAACAACTGACCAATTTTACCAAGGTAAGAAAAACACCTGTGTGCAATTTACACTCAGAAGGGGATTAATGATGTCATGCTACCCTGAAAAGTTGTGGTGTAACACTTAGTTTTTTTTGTCTGTCTATTACTCCTGTCTGTCTATTACTTAATTAGCAGAAGACAAACGGAATGATCAGTATCTGGTTCAGTGGCAGTATGCAAGAATATCGAGAAGAAAGGACGACCTCTCTTTTCAAAACTATCAGCAATCAGGTGAGGGTAACATGCCTAATAGAGACGTTACTTAACTTTAGTCTTAGCCCCATTTTAATGTTTCATGTATGTGTTTTGGTGCTTCAATGCTATCTTAAAATGTACTTGCATTTCAGACTCTCCAATACAGCCAAATCTGTGGTTGATGGTCAACCCCAACCTAGCCTGCCCAATTAAGTATCCCAAAAAAGTAACCAAGGCACCAGTACCCAAGCCCACAGTCACCCATGTCAAACCCAAGTCTATCCCAAATGTGCTTCCAGTTTCACCTACTGAGGACACCTGCTTGGCCGACTCTCTACATGACGCGTCCTCCAGTGAGTACATGGTAGGTAAACTCTGATCAGGAGAGCGCACTTATAGTGCAAAAAGATATGTATTTAGTCCATGGATTTCAAACAAGATTATCAGTGCAATATGTATAAGCATTTAAGAGTACATTGGACATATTGCACTCAATTGATCTCTTGCTTCAATAACTACATCTTGTGACATATTTTTCATAGCTTACAGATGAGGATGACGCCTCTTCGTTAGATGTCCCCATTTGTCGGAAAGTCAAAACTGCCCGCAAGGCAAAGGCCCCTAAGGGTGGACCACGAAAGCTTAGTCTGGCCCAAAGCAAGCGCCTCCAGCGGGTCCTTCAAGACAGCAACAACCTGAAGAGCGGCGCCTGGCTGCGTCCCCCTGTCAACTACTGCATCTTAATCGCCATGGCTATTGGCAGCAGCCGCACTGGCAGCCTCAATGTCCAGCAGATCTATAACTTCACAAGGTAAGACCTACTGACCACAGAAGCATCATGTGCTTTTGAACTGATGGGTGGAGATTACCAGACCAGTAACACACTACAGTTACTATTTTGTTGAAGCTGGAGAAACTATACCGATTCCCAAATCGACCCCTAAGTACTTGTGAAGAGCTGAGAGGATTTGACAGATGTACAGTAAGAATGTAATGGAGCCACCTTGTCCTCTGATAGCCTAAGGGTGGAAGTTTCACCATATTGCTTATATCAATAACATCCTCTCAGTGCTTCACAAGTGAATACAGAAGAGTTTAGGGATCTGTTTGTTATTGTGCCATCTTTAACATTTCCATCTGTCATTGTTGGGACACCTTGAGGTCGCAGTCCTTTGAACGTGTAATGGAGGATGATTTTGTGTGAAATTCTCACGGCTCCCTCTCCCAGAGAGCACTTTCCATTCTTCCAGACAGCCCCTGACGGCTGGAAGAACACTATCCGCCACAACCTGTGTTTCAGCAACAGCTTTCGTAAGACCCCCCAGCAGGTGTGCAGCGAGGGGAAGAGGAAGTCCTGTCTGTGGCACCTGACTCTGGAAGGGCGCCGGAGGCTGAGGGATGAAATCCACACCCTTACCGGGGACTCGTACAAAGTGTTGAAGCGAAGCATGAATAATCCTGGTGAGTTTCAGATGGCATAGTCATAGAATTACACATGGAGCCATTGAATTCAATTATAGGACCTCCATGTGCAGAGCTGTCTTATTAGGGGGTGACAGAGGACATTGTTTTCTTGCTATTTACATATGTAGGGCTGTATTTGATTAATATTGGATGTCGATGACCCAATCATGTCCACCATTGTACATACCAGTAATTTTTTATACTAATGTATGGGCCAGACTTTGGGCCAGGCTTTCAAATGAGGCTAAGGAAGTGGTTGAACAGGAGGATTTTTCATACTGAGCTGGAAATACTGTCAGGTACAGCTTGCCACACCAATGTAACTGACAAATGTTTTTTTTCTTATTTGACAGATATGATTCAAACTTTGTTCTCGCTATGATCTGTGCCTTAGTGGTTACCCCAAACTGAGGTGGGACCTTGCGACATTGGCTGTGATGCAAGGGGCATCGATGGCTGTTGATAATGGATAAGTGAACAGCTGCACTTCAATTATGTTTTCCTTAGACTGTATATTTTTTGGGTATGTTATGGATTTTGGGGGTGTGCTAATGTTTTTCAGACATTTGTGTGTGTATGAATATCACTAACTGTACTTTCGGATTTGTTTTGAAAATAAAAATGCATCAAGTAACACCACTTGTTTATCTACTATCATCTGTTGGCTGATAGATATTAATAATAAATATAATTGTTTTGCATGTATAAAGATGAATAGTAAAAAAACGAATCTACAATAGATGGGTTGGTTGTTTAGCAACGCAATCTACATGTGCGCAACTATGGGTCAAAACGGATGGGGTTTGCTTAGATTGCTGCTTGTTAGCCATATTAGCATTGACATGAAACCATCTGAAATTAAGCATTTATGATTCCCCAAATGGTAGATTCATGTCATTGTTGGTAGCTATCTAGCCATCCAGAATCATAATTAGAAGGGATCCAGCTTGTCAGAACATACTTTTTTTGTAGCTGGTTTAAAGCCAATTAATACTTGATTTGGAGGCTCTGTGCGGCGGGTGTGATGCAGGGTAGACAACCCTGGTCCTGGAGTGCTGCAGGCACTTTGTCTTTGATTTAACCAACCTGGGAGACCAGGTGTGTTGACTTTGGTCAATCACTGAACTGCTTAATTACCTCAGTCAGGTGTGGTGTCTAGTTGGAAGAATAATCCTGCAGCACTCCAGGAACAGGGTTGCCTGCTGCAGAGGCTAAATAGAGCTCTGTACTGCATTGCATGGCGCCTCCCAAATGTAACAATGTGGAGGGCTCCATATAGCTCCGCATGTGACATGATTGGTTGACAGGTGGTACATCCTGTATAAACTCACTTCCTTGACAACAAATATGGAGTACTTTGACGAATGGCTATCAGAACAAGTTCACAAATGTAAAACATTTTTCAGACACATTACTTTGAACTCCTGGAAAGAGATCAGGGAGGTAATGGGATAGATGGGGTGAAGAAGACACTGGATCGGTGCACATTAAACATTGGATATTTGTCAAATCCATCAATTGATTAATGTAACAGGCCCACAATGTGGTTACTAAAATTTGATTTGGCTGTATTTGCTGCATAACATTTAGAAGCTGTCCCTTTTCAGGTTTAGAAAAAGTGACTGCTAATGCTTACTCCCGTTTGTATAAGCTGGTAGCATAGCTAGCATGCAGAAATTGGTGGTGGTAGTTAATGGTAATGCAGTTTATTGATGACATGAACATTTTGTTGGGGGCAATGGGGAGATTCGGGATGGAGATGCAGCTGGGAAAACGGTATTGTCTTGGCTGAGCTATGTCAAGAACCTGGAAACGGACTCCAACATCTCAGAAGAGGTAAGGTCTTGTCTTCTTGTATATTGCCAGTTGCTTGTAATTCGCTGGATGAATAAAGATTAGCCCTGAATCACTACGTGTGGTGCGGTGCAGACCAATTTATTGGACGCGTATGACAGCAAGAAGCATGAATGCTGAGGCTGCATCACAGTAAATGCTGTACGGCCACTGCAGATGTCAGATTGACCATCCAGAGCAAAGGATAACTTACTCAGCAGGTTAGGAGAATTAGGTTAACTAAAATGCACAAAAAAAATCTACTTTGAGGAAAATGTTGACAAAAGCTGGATCCCATCTAGTCCAGACCACGGACTTCTACCCCACTCAGTGTTGGCATGTTTGCGGTTTTCCTGATAAGTTGGGCAACTTTGAAACGATATCACAGGTGAACATTTATTAGTTGCAGGTTTTTGGGCTATTTCTAAGTTGCCCAGCGGCCGCCATAGCATTTATTTAAAAAAATTAACATCCCTTTTTCAGGACCCTGTCTTCGTAAAAATCCAAATATCTTCACAGATCTTCATTGTAAAGGGTTTAAGCACCGTTTCCCATGCTTGTTCAATGAACCATAAACAATTAATGAACATGCACCTGTGGAACGGACGTTAAGACACTAACAGCTTACAGACAGTAGGCAATTAAGGTCACAGTTATGAAAACTTAGTACACCAAAGAAGCCTTTCTACTGACTGAAAAACACCAGAAGAAAGATGCCCAGGGTCCCTGCTCATCTGCGTGAACGTGCCTTAGGCATTCGGCAAGGAGGCATGAGAACTGCAAATGTAGCCAGGGCAATAAATTGCAATGTCCATACCGTGAGACGCCTAAGACAGTGCTACAGGGAGACAGGACGGACAGCTGATCGTCCTCGCAGTGGCAGACCACGTGTAACACCTGCACAGGATTGGTACATCCGAACATCATGGCAACAACTGCCCGAGTTACACCAGGAACGCACAATCCCTCCATCAGTGCTCAGACTGTCCGCAATAAGCTGAGAGAGGCTCGACTGAGGGCTTTTAGGCCTGTTGTAAGGCAGGTCCTCACCAGACATCACCGACAACGTCGTCGTCGCCTATGGGCACAAACCCACCGTCATTGGACCAGACCGGACTGGCAAAAAGCACTCTTCATTGACGGGTCGCGGTTTTGTCTCACCATTCGCATTTATCGTCGAAGGAATGAGCGTTACACTGAGGCCTGTACTCTGGAGCAGGGTCGATTTGGAGGTGGAGGGTCCGTCATGGTCTGGGGCGGTGTGTCACAGCATCATCGGACTGAGCTTGTTGTCATTGCAGGCAATCTCAGTGCTGTGCGTTACAGGGAAGACATCCTCCTCCCTCATGTGGTACCCTTCCTGCAGGCTCATTCTGACATGACATGCAGGTGCCTTGGTGGAAGAGTGGGGTAACGTCTCACAGCAAGAACAGGCAAATCTGGTGCAGTCCATGAGAAGATGCACACAGTACACATGCAGTACCAGTCAAAAGTTTGGACACACCTCATTTAAGGGTTTTTCTTAATTTTTTTATATAATAGTGAAGACATCAAAACTATGAAATAACACATATGGAATCATGTAGTAACCAAAAAAGTGTAAAACAAATCCAAATATTTTTGGTTCTTCAAAGTAGCCACCCTTTGCCTGTGACAGCTTTGCACACACTTGGCTTTCTCTCAACCAGCTTTACCTGGAATGGTTTTCCAACAGTCTTGAAGGAGTTCCCACATATGCTGAGAGAGAGAGAGAGCGTGGCATGCACTCATGTTGTGACAACTTTTTACCAGTTGTAGGTAGGCTATTTAGATTGTCATTATCGAGACATTTATTTCCAAACCTTTTTCCATAAAACGTATGAATACTCTAGAACTGATGTACATCAAGAAATAATGGAGACAAAGCACTGGAAAACGGCTTTGGGCGCACTAGAGCGCATTACATATATCTGTTCGGAGGTGGTTTAAACTGCATTCTAATGTTGACTGCTTAAAGAAATGGTATCAAACAAAGTGCTTTATGCATGCTCAGTTCTAGGGTCTCGGGGGCTGCCCGAGTAGACATTTTGAATGGAAGATATGGAACCCCCTCGCATGGTTCTTTTTATGGGGGAAAAGTCCTCAATGAAACTGAAGGCTAAATGTGGAGAACTATACATTTGCCTCTGTTGGTCATCAAGTAGCCTATTAATGTATATGCCATTGTAGACTACCATTTGATACAATAAATATGTTGAAAATACGATATCACTGGAGTCATTGCAAGTCAATTTGCCTATAGATTTGAGTCTGTAGCCTATGCCTATTGAAATGACAAGTCAATCTCGCAAATGGGACATTTATAACAGTTTGTAGTCTTAACAGCACAATTGCCAGAAAATAGTCGAACATTAGTTTTTTATGCGTTTCATGCTCAGAGATTGAGATCTTCTGTCCAACTTTCATCACTCAAACTCTCCTATCTGATTTATCTATGCACATGTGCAAAGGGTATTTATTTACAATTATACACCCGGTTCAAACTCTGTGCTGAATGGCTGAAAGCTGTGGTATATCAGACCATATACCACGGGTATGACAAAACAACTTTTTACTGTTCTAATTACGTTGGTAGCCAGTTTATAATAGCAATAAGGCACCCCGGGGGTTTGTGGTATATGGCCAATTATCTTTTCTCTTGTCACATTCATATTCCTTGGCTTGCAATTATTATTTTGAAGAAACCCGAATTTTGAATCTAACGTTGTTACAAGTTATAATATTCCTCAATTGGATCGATAACGTTATGGAAAAAGAGGTTAATGTATAGATATGGCAACTCTTCTCTTGCTGTGAAAAAATAAGTTGGTCAGGTTTTGAGTGGTCTAACGGCTACACATTTTTTTTGCCTGACCTGGCAACCCTGGTCCCACTGAAGTGTGAGCATTGTTTTCGTGACGTTGTCAGCTGACCCATCTGTAACATGGGGGACCTTTTATTTTGAAGTTCAATGACTACCTGAACCAGAAAGGATCCACAAAGGTCGATGACATTTTCAAAATAAGGTCCATGCTAGCATCTTGTGTACTCCATTGTACAAGAACAACAATGGCAGGGATTCAATCCGATCGCACTCATAGACAATGCGGTTTCAAAAGGCAATGTTACCGCGTTCGCGGAGATAGCATTCAAGGTAACCGCTGAAGATGTTGGCTCAATTGGAAATCACCTTTAAATGTGAAGCTCTCTATAGCACGTTTCGGATTGAATCCCGGCCAATGTTTTTGCCACTTAAATGTTTCCAAATAAAATAATGAACTGGACTACAGCCACACTCCTGTTTCTCTCACAGATGTAGTGCAATGTGGGGAGCGGCATTAGCCGTCAGTTGGAGCACAGCAGTACTGGTACGCTTTTTCCTCCACAGGGCAAATGCTTCGTTTCAGAGCGGGTAGTAACCCCCGAACCCAAAGATTAAGGCTGAGGATGAAACACAGGTGTGTCAGAATGTCAGACCTGATGTCTCATCTAATGAACTAAACCAAGTGGAAAGACAGACAAGTGGCCCAGGGTCACTGCTCGGGGATGGTTCACGAAGATCCACTGAGGTCTCTGACCACCCTACCTACACATTCTCCTCTCTGAGATCTGGTGAGTGTTCTCTGGGTAGTGGTGGTTGCACCTGCAGTCCTTTATATCCCCTGCACCCTGGGCAGATGTGGACGTGAGCACAGCCACGCGGAGCCAAAATGGCTTCCTGTACCAGTCTATGAGACAGAGGTGCCATAGGACTGCTGCTACTGTTGCCCATCCCACATATCATGCTGTTACTGAGGGTGCAAGTGGCTGTCCCGGGCCTCTGGAAGTGTCTGTAGTTATGTCCCTGGGCCTCGTAAACCACACAGTGACATACTGTCCTCGCACAGCTGGATCCCATGGAGAGCCCTCAGCATCTCTGTACACATGGAGAGCTAGGAGGGAACAGGAAAGGGAAAAACGATAAGTGTATCTTCGTCAGATTTTATTGAGCCAACTGAAGTACTATACACACATGTTTTTGAACAGAAGAGAAGGATTGATTTCAGTGCTTTAAAGACTTTTTCTTCCGCCTTGCATTCTTTGTGAGGTCTAGGTTCCAATTTGTTTAAAGTCACATGTAAAGTTACATTGTCAAGCTGGTGTGAAATCTTACATACTGAATAACAAACAAAGCCTTATAAATATGCTAGCTGTTAGGGAGCTATGTGCAGTCTCAGCCAGGCTGGTTTGTAATGAGGTTACTAAGGGGCCTAACTTTCACTTATGTTGAATTTTCACTTAGTCTCCCATTGACATCAATGCATGACTAAGGCCAGGATACAATCCAATGATTGTTATACAGCAGCACACTATAACAATCTTTTAAAGGTCATTTACGGTTGAGCAGCTTTTACCATGAATGCAATCTAACACCAGGGAAAATGGCTTTAAAAGATGCATTGTCGGCTGTATAGTGCGCTATTCCATAACGCCCTTGGATTGACATTTTGGGATTTGCTCCTAAGAGGGCTGCTGAGCTGGGAGAGCAGATATGGATAACCCCTCACCTCTGACCCCAGAGTGTGTTGCTGCACCAAGGCAAACTCCAACCCCACAATGAACACCGCTAGCAGTAGACCAGACAGCAGGACCCACCTATATTCTCCATGCTCAGCCCTACCCCAGAGAGAGAAAAATGTGATGTAAATGGTCTTATGGTGATAAACTTCCCTGATTAACACTCTTGACATTGATGTGACATGTACATCACTATTGATGTTGCATTGCTGTATAAAAAGTATAGATGTTAAATGTCATTATACAACGGGGGAGTCTAATCCTGAATGCCGATTGGTTAAAACCACATTCCAGCCGGTGTCTATTCCACAAGTTACCACAGGCGAAATCTATGATGTTAAAATGCCTATTTCCTCTGTTCCATCTGACTGCGCAATCCACTGTCTCATCAGCCCAGCCAGGCAAATTTTAAACTTGATCTACACTATATAAAGCATCTAGACGTTCTCACATTTCCTTAAGACTAACATTTAGTTTTCAACAACGGAGATTTGTATAAACCTTGCTGTCTGTCTCTCTGACATTTGCAACATTGTTTCAATATTCAAATTCGATCTCCTGCTGTCCCATAGTAATGAACGTGTCGGGACGACTGACGAGACCAACAGGCAGCGTTTCTAAGCAAGTCGAAATCATGAATCAGCTGGCATCATTTTTATGGATATTTACAAAGAAATGTCAATTGAAAAAAGGTAATTTGCAGTCTTTCCAGCTTCAGTTTGAAGTGATTGTGTTAGCTGTGTTGTTGGCTAGCTCCTCTGAACAACAACCATGTCCTAACAAGAGAGCACATTTTCTATGCCAGGCAAATTCGCGCCTTATTAGCTCATTGTTATGGAGGTATCCAAATAAATGTCACTAAACAGCTTAAACAAATGAAATGCGGCTACTTTGCTGTTAGTCACGTCAAACAGTGCAGCCAGAATAAGTTAACTGTAGTTGGCTAGCTAGAAAACAAGGTATAAGAACGTTGCCAGCCAGCATGGCAATGGAACATTTAGAACGAATGACTCGTGTCCATAGATACAGAACAAAAAGACTGAATCATGTCTCTGGCACCCAAACCGATAGAATGACCAGCCAGCTTGGGTAGATAAACCTTGGGTAGTAACCCCAGATTTGTGTCGGGACTATATCTTGTGTAAGGATGAAATAGTATGAATACATTAATCAAAATAACGTTTTTAATTAAAAAAGGTCAATCATTATTTGAATATGTTGTTCTGAACAACCCAGGTCTTAGGTAAAATATATAGTGAAAACAATAGTGGTCCTTCCGGGATCCCATACAGACGAAACACCTGTTGGAACATGCACGCGGACATTTCCATGGCATTAGGTAGATGCGGAAGGGGGATGAGTCGGCACATCTTGGAGAACCAGTCCACTACAACTAAAATAGTAGTGAAGCCCGAAGAGTCTGGCAGATCAGTGAGGAAATCCATGGCGATGTGGGACCATGGTCTACGTGGTGTAGGTAAAGGCTTAAGCTTACCGGCATGTAGTTGACGAGGGCTCTTTGCCCATGCACAGACGGGATAGGAAAGAATGTAATTTCAGACGTCTGCTGTTAGGGATGACCACCAGAACTTGCGTGTCAGTAGCTCCATGGTCTGGGTGATCCCGGGATGGGCAGAACTCAGCGAGGTATGGCACCACTGCATTAGTTGAGGTGTGATGGACGCCGGAACGTAGGTCTTGCCTGCAGAGGTGTTGGGAGGTGCTGGGTCGTGGCGTAGGAAATCTTGGACGGCTGATTAGATTTCCCACCCTATGGGTCCCACGACACAAGACAGAGGCAGGATGGACTCGGGAGCTGGGTTAGAGGAAGGGGAGTCAAATAGATGGGATAATGAATCAGCCTTCACATTTTTATTGCCAGGCAGATGGGTGAAGTTGACTGAATCGGGTGATGACGAGTGCCCAGCGAGCATGTCTGGGGTTGAGGCTCTTAAGTACTCCAAATTGCGGTGGTTGGTAAGGACAAGGAATGGGTGATGAGCTCCCTCTAACCAGTGGCGGCACTCTTCGATAGCCAGCTTAATGGCGAGGAGCTCTCGGTTCTCGACATCATAGTTCCTCTCAGATGGGTGACAGTTTCTTGGAAAAGAAGCTCCATCGGTGTAATTTGGGAGGTGTCCCTATCCGCTCCTACGCCAACCTCGGATGCATCAACCTCCAGAACAAAAGGAAGGGTAGGATCTGGCTGCTTAAGGATAGGTGCAGAGGCATTGCAAGGGCTCAAACGCAGTAAGGGCGGTGTCGGTCCATTGGAGGGTACGGGTTTTTTGACTGGTGATAGCTGAGAGAGGAGCGGTTGCGCTGCTGCGGTTTCGGATGAACTGGCGGTAGTAGTTGGAAAATCCTTGGAAACGTTGTAGTTCCTTTATGGTGGTAGGTTTGGGCCAGTTAAGCACGGCCGTGACTTTGCCTTCGTCCATGTTGACCCCTCCTGGTGTCAACACGAAACCTAGGAAGGTTACCATAGTAAAGTGAAAGGCGCTCTTCTCAGCCTTGACATAAAGATGGTGGTCCTGTAGCCGTTGGAGGACCTGTTGCACATGCTGTACTTGTTCTGCAATGGAGTGAGAGTAGATCAACATATCGTCAATGTACACGATGAGGAACAGGTTGATCATGTCCTGGAAAACTTCATTCATGAAGGACTGGAAGACTGCGGGAGCATTGGTGAGACTGTAGGGCATAACGAGGTATTCATAGTGACCCCTAGCGGTGATGAACGCCGTCTTCCACTCATCCCCACTTCGGATACAGACCAGGTTGTAAGCACTACGTAGGGCCAGTTTGGAGTAGATGGTAGCCTGTCCAACTTGTTCTGGTGTGGCCGGAATCAGAGGAAGAGGGAAGCAATTCTTGATGGGAAAGTCATTGAGGGGTCGGTAATCTATACAGGGATGGAGACTACCATCCTTTTTGATGGCAGGGTCGTGAATGCTTAGCCAGGGGTGACCGAGGATGAGGGGTTCTCTAAGCGAAGACAACACCATTAACTGAATGACCTCAGAGTGAAGGAGGCCAATCTGAAGGGTGATACTTTCGGTCATGCGAGTCACAAGACCAGTTCCGAGAGGTTGTCCGTCCAGCGCATTATTCCTAAAGGGAGGATTAATTTGGGATTAGTTTGACTCTTAACTGTTGTGGCAATTTTTCGTCAATGAAATTACCTGCCGCCCCCGAGTCCTCTAGTCCCTCCACAAACAGAGTGAACCCCTTAGCAGAAAGAAGAGCTGGGATACCAAACTGCCTTTTGGTAATATTCAAAACGTAGAGGTGCTTACCCGGGCGGAAGTGGAGGGGTTGTGGTCACCCCTTCGTGGGGGGCGAATCGGACAGCCATTGAGTGGGGGGGGCGAATAAGACAGCTATTGCGTAGGTGGTTACTCTCACCACAAGTGAGGCACAGGTTTTCACATAATCTCCGATGTCTCTCGACAGGCGTGAGAGGGGCGCGTCCGAGTTGCATGGGATCAGGGCTATTAGACCATGAAGGGTGTGGAAGACACGCAGCCCATGGGCGACTGTATAGGTCAGTGGTCCACCAGTAGGTTGCCAATGGATATGGACTAGAGGTCGACCGATTAATCGGAATAGCCGATTAATTAGGGCTGATTTCAAGTTTTCATAATAATCGGGAATCTGTATTTTTGTACACCGATTTATTATTATTTAAAAAAAAAATGTCTACACCTTTTTTTAACTAGGCAAGTCAGTTAAGAACACGTTCTTATTTTCAATGACAGCCTAGGAACGTTGGGTTAACTGCCTTGTTCAGGGGCAGATTGACAGATTTTTACCTTGTCAGCTCGGGGATTCAATCTTGCAACCTTACAGTTAACTAGTCCAACACTCTAACCACCTGCCTCTCATTGCACTCCACGAGGAGCCAGCCTATTACGCGAATGCAGTAAGAAGCCAAGGTAAGTTGCTAGCTAGCATTAAACGTATCTTATAAAAATCAATCAATCATAATCACTAGTTAACTACACATGGTTGATGATATTACTAGTTTATCTAGTGTGTCCTGCGTTGCATATAATCGATGCGGTGCGCATTCGCGGAAAGAGGACTGTCGTTGCTCCAACGTGTACCTAACCATAAACATCAATGCCTTTCTTAAAATCAATACACAGAAGTATATATTTTTGAACCTGCATATTTAGCTAAAAGAAATCCAGGTTAGCAGGCAATATTAACCAGGTGAAATTGTGTCACTTCTCTTGCGTTCATGGCACGCAGAGTCAGGGTATATGCGATAATAATAAGTTTTGTTTTCGAAATGATAGTTTCCGGATTCGACCATATTAATGACCAAAGGCTCGTATTTCTGTGTGTTATTATGTTATAATTAAGTCTATGATTTGATATTTGATAGAGCAGTCCGACTGAGCGATGGTAGGCAGCAGCAGGTTCGTAAGCATTCATTCAAACAGCACTTTCGTGCATTTTGCCAGCAGCTCTTCACTGTGCTTCAAGCATTGCGCTGTTTGACTTCAAGCCTATCAACTCCCGAGATTAGGCTGGTGTAACCGATGTGAAATGGCTAGCTAGTTAGCGGGGTGCGCGCTAATAGCGTTTCAAACGTCACTCGCTCTGAGACTTGGAGTAGTTGTTCCCCTTGCTCTGCATGGGTAACGTTGCTTCGAGGGTGGCTGTTGTCGATGTGTTCCTCGTTCGAGCCCAGGTAGGAGCGCAGGAGAGGGACGGAAGCTATACTGTTACACTGGCAATACTAAAGTGCCTATAAGAACATCCAATAGTCAAAGGTATATGGAATACAAATGGTAGAGAGAGAAATAGTCCTATAAATACTATATTAACTACAACCTAAAACCTCTTACCTTGGAATATTGAAGTCTCATGTTAAAAGGAACCACCAGCTTTCAAATGTTCTCATGTTCTGAGCAAGGAACTTAAACGTTAGCTTTTTTACATGGCACATATTGCACTTCTACTTTCTTCTCCAGCACTTTGTTAAAACCAAATTGAACATGTTTCATAATTTATTTGAGGCTAAATTGATTTTTAATGATGTATTATATTAAGTTAAAATAAGTGTTCATTCAGTATTGTTGTAATTGTCATTATTACAAATAAATAAATAAAATAAAAATCGTCATCGGCTTTTTTTGGTCCTCCAATAATCGGTATCGGTATCAGCGTTGAAAAAGCATAATCGGTCGACCTCTAATATGGACATCCGGATGTTTTGGTTTAGGTCCGTTAAATCTCCTTTGCAGGCCAGTTTGGTCTGTAATTTACGATTACGACCCCTCGGTAGACTGTAAGGAGAGCTGGTTCACTCCATCCTCTGCCGGCAGCCATGGTGCGGAACTCAAGGGCATACTCAGTGGTGGAGCGACGGCCCTGTCGCAGCTCACATAACAGGTCCCCGGTGTCACGACCTGAAACTGAATGGTCGAACACCTCCTTGAAGAGGGTGTGGAAACGTGATTCAGAGGACAGATTAGAACTTTGAGCAGTCCGCAGGGCTGTGACCCAATCCAGAGCTTTGCCTGTGAGTAGGGAGATGACGAAGTCCACCCTGTCTTTGTCTGAGGTGAAGTCAGCGGAGTCTATGTACAGGTTACATTGCATGAGAAATCCTTGACATTTCCCTGGGGAGCCGTCATTTATTAGGCATGGATATGGGGGAGATGAACGAGAGGAGGCTGTGGCACCTGATATCGGTGACGCAGGAATGGACTGGCGAAGGAGGTCGGAGTTCATCGATTTGGTCCTCCTGTCGGGCTAGACATAGCTGCAGCTCCGCTGAATCCACCTGTCATTTTATGGCGATGTATTCTGTAATGAACACAATTGGAGACAGAGAGCTGGTTTCGCAGGGCACAGCAGGTGTTTATTTGTAAAGGACCACAGGAGGAGGCAGGTAGCTGGGTCCAGGGGCAGGAAGGTCATACACAGGGGGTCCAAAAAGGCAACAGGGAAAAGGCTAGTAACGTCGTCCGGGAGATCAGGCAATAGGTTGATAACAGGAAATACGATAGGCTAAAGTACAAGCAGGGCATAGGTAAAAAGGAGTTGTTAGTGAGGCAGGCAAAAACTATCATACACGGGAGGATTCAATTACCGGAGAAACATAGCTTCGAATAGAAGTGTGTCACAAAACAAACAATACCTCACAATGATGGGCTGCAAAGAACTGAACTAAATAGCGGGAGAGGGAGTTGCGTTCAGGGGATCTATGTGTTTGAGAGTGTGAGCTGGAAGCAGACGTTACAGGACCATGTTGTAGACAAGTGAATTTCACTTTAACGTGTTATCCCCTCGATTGTACTCAGCGCATCTTTTCCCCCAATAAAATCCATGTCAATCAATCAATCAATCAACACATGTAGTACTACAGGGCTCTGTTTGGGCGTATTCTAAAAAATGCTCAACGAAGTTTGAATTTACTTGGTCAAAATATATAAATTCCAAAGCGGCTGATTGAAACTCCCCTTCCTAATACACGCTGTTAATTCACAACAAAAAATGTTGGGATCTTTTTGGGATCAGATATGAAAAAACCCTGGCATACCTTGAAAAATAGTCTGTGTAAAATACTTTCAGGGTAAGGAATCACATAACAATAAGGCCAGGATTCAATCCGATCATGCTTTGTCGGCTACTTAAATGTAATTTCTGACTGAGCCAACATATTCAGTGTTTACTGTGAATGCAGTCTCTGTGAACACGGGAACATTGCCTTTTAAAGCTGTATAGCTGACAAAGCGCGATCAGATTGAATCCTGGCCTTAATGTTATGTGATTCCTTACCCTGACAGTATTTTACACAGACTATTTTTCAAGGTATGCCAGGGTTCTTTCATATCTGATATGAAGTTGTGCAATACTGAACTTCCCTTTTAAGTGTCTTTAACAAGTATTTGTGAAATGTGTGTGGTTGCATTGCGAATAAAATGAAAGATAAACATGCGAAACAAGAAGGTATACCAAAATATGCTGCAGTATTTTCACATCCAAGAATAATACTCCACCATCAGTGTTTCCAGCCAGCTTCTTTAATCATATTTCCAACTCACATTTCCCTCCCTCTACCCAGTAAGATAAACTGAAACAAAATGAAGACATTTTGCAATCTTTCCGTTCATTTTAAACAATAGATCAGTCAAATGTATGTTTTCAGAGCCAGAGTCCATATTAATAATAGTGCTCATAATAATATAGTAAAGTCTAGACAAAAATAATAAAAACACAGATTACATTAATATTTTAGGGAGAAGTCTTATTTTTTCAAATGTTTTAGTAGTTTCTGTTAAAATAATGTATGATGTAGAAAGCAGAAGGAAAAAACCAACAAAACCAAGGAAATATGAAGATTGCTCTTACTTTAAGAGATACAGTGTTGGTCATTTTTGTACATAATTGTATTTCTTTTACATTTAAAATAGTCCATAGAAGTCTCTTTTTTTGTTGTTGTTCACGTCTTTGTTTCCATCCAAGAATCCAAGCCACAACTTCATATTTAAACATTCTTCCAGCTGGGCTAACATTGGACTGAAATTAATATACAGTATTTGTTGTGCCAGTACTTTCTCAATCCAACCATGAAATCACAGAGCTCTGTGTTCTCACCCCAGAAGCTACATTTGTGAGTGAAGAGTTCCTCAGTAGCTTGTAGCCAAAGGATGATGTACAGTAACACAGAGTTTGGAGTTCCAAAAACAGAAAAAGGAAGACGTACAGCAACTGGGCCCATAGGTGGGGGGGGGGGGTGTTCCCCCAATCTAAGAGGGTCACTGTCAATTAGGAATGGATGAATACCACATTACTTCAGGGGAAAGTCAATAACAGGAACGACGGACTGTCCTCTCGTATTTTGCTATATCACAAGTGCTTCACAAGTGCCACTTATGCCAGCCAGAGGAGAAACATCCACGCTGAAAGATTAAGAAAAATTGCTCTTACTACCTACTAACAGTATTTCACTGGGTTGGCAAAATAGACCTATCAAGCAGACCGAATGAACTAGTCCTTTTTCTTGAGATGCACAACATTTTCCTTTTTTTGGAGAACTGCTTGTTTTTCTTGAGATCCAATAAATTACTTGAGGACCTCTTAATGGGATAACCCTAACTTCCACTTCCAAATCTATACATACTGAAGGGAACATTTTACTTAAGTGAAAGTTAGGATTCACCCCTAGGTGATTAAAGAATCACTTCAGAACAGGCATGATGGTGGGCTAACTTAACATACTATTATGTTTTGAAGTTTAGTAGAAACCACTGATTAAAATCTCAATGACCATTCTCTAAACTTAAAATGTTTTGTTCTAGCGGAATTTGATCGATCGTCTGCACACTTCTCACTTTGGTATGGCTTTGCTATGGTACATGATCCTCTAGGCCCAAAGCATTAGCCACCACACGGGAGTGCTTTAAGTTGGACTATAGCATCACGTACAGTTGTGTTTCTGGACCCTGCTGGATAAATTGAAAGTGATGAGTTCCAAAGGCCCAATGCATGCGAGCAATGGGAAGATGACACTCTTATCCACAGGAGGAAAAAATATCTGGTGGTTGAGGGGGGTATAGTCCAATGGTCCTTGTGAGAAGGCTGTGGAGAGTTGTGGCGTTCTTCCCTGATTGCCGTGTGTGTCTGGGAGTGCCTGCAGGGTGTCTGTCTCCACTTTAGGTCAAAGCAGCATTGGAGGGGTGAGGGGGTGATGTGGGGGGCATCAAGAGGACAGGGAGAGGTGACCCCCTCCCTGTCAATGTCACTATTTTGTTCTCTTGTGGTGGAGGATTAGGGGCTCTGTCACCACTAACTCTCATCTGAAGATAGACAGAAAACAAAGAGAGAAATAGTGAAAACATATTTCCATTTTGCTTTCCTCATCTTGTTTTGCATCTTTGATATCTGACCACAAAACGTATTGAAGTGATAATGCCCGAGAAGCCAGTGTTTGGAGGATATATTGGCACGGGTGTTGTTAGGCCCGAGTCGAGGGCCGCCAAACCGTGCCAATATATCCTCCAAACACCGGTTTTGAGGGCATTATCACTTTTATACAACGGGTTACCAACATATTCAAATAATGATTGACATATTTTCATTATAAACATTATTTTGATGAATTTATTAATACCATTTCATCCTTCCACAACACAAATCTAGGGTTGCTAGAGACGCGACCCAGTCGTTCAGTCTTTTTGTTCTGTTTCTATGGATGCGCTCCAGTCGTTCCTTCTAAATGTTCTATTGCCATACTGGCTGACAACATTCTTATCCTTTGCTTGCTAGCTAGCCAACTACGGCTAACTTACAGTCATGTCAAACAGTGCAGAAAGAATAACAACAGTAGCTGCATTAGTTTAAGCTGTTTTCAAGTGACATTTATTTGGATACATCCATAACAATGAGCTAATGAGGAACAATTTTGCCCATCATAGAAAATGTGCTCTCTCATTAGGACACGGTTGTTCAGAGGAGCTAGCCAACAACACAGCTAACACAATAACTTCAAACTGAGGCTGGAAAGACTCCAAACTAGCTGCACTTCATTTCGTTTTTCAACCTTTTTTCAACTGACATTTCTTTGTATATATCCATAAAAATTATGCCAGCTGATTCATGATTTCGACAGGCTGAAAAACACTCCCTGCCTCTCCCTCTCATCCCGACTCCGACACGTTCATTACTATGGGACAGTTGGAGATCAAATTTGAATATTGAAACAATGTTGCAAATGTCAGAGAGACAGACAGCAAGGTTTATACAAATCTCTGCTGTTGAAAACTAAATGCTAGTCTAAAATAAATGTGAGATAATGTCTAGATGCTTTTTATAGTGGAGATCAAGTTTATAATTTGCCTGGCTGGGCTGATGAGACAGTGGATTGCGCAGTCAGATGGAACAGAGGAAATAAGCATTTTAACATCATAGATTTATCTGGCAGTAACTTGTGGAATAGACACCGGCTATGATGTGCTTTTTAACAAAATCAGGATTAGACCCACCCGTTGTATAAATTTAGGATATCCAACAACAAATCTAGTTACAAGTTGTGATACGTATTATGTTTGTTGTCCCGTGTGTATGGTTTACTCACACTTCAATGCTTGCAGAAATTACAATGCATTGGTGGAGCACAAGATATCTATGCTCATGTATTACAAAAGCCCTTTCAAGCATCTTGTGCATGCAAACTACTCTTGTATCTGTTCATGATCAGTAAAGTATCAGGGTGTGTCCCAAATGGCACCCTATTACCTATAAAGCCTTATGGGACCTGGTCAAAAATAGTGCACTATTAAAGGCTATATGGGACGCAATATCAATAATTCACAGTACCTTTGTTCTCCTCTGTGTCAGTAGCTGTTTCACTCAGCCTTTGGCGCAGTTCATTATACTTGGTTTCCACTTCCTGAAAATAAATTGTTGACAAACTTATCTCTGGTAGAACAGAAGCGATGGATAAAATTAGTGTGTAGATGGATGGGTGAATGGATGAATAGAAACATTTAATAGTATGGGCAAAAGCATGAGGGACTGAAATTATAGAATTTGAATGACTTTACCCAAAGCGCTTCTCATACATTTCTGGTACCATGAAGTTCTGGAATGTATAGTAGACGCTTTACGGGCTCCTGTTTTTTTGTTTGTTGCGCTGATAATTATTATTATTATTATTTTTTATTTTTTTTATTTTTTTACATAATGTTTCTATGACCGAAAATAACTTCTGGACATCAGAAGAGTGATTGCTAACCTCGATTCGGATGAAGATTTCTACTTCAACAGGTCGGCGGCGCAGGACATACTGCTCACCCCGACTAGACCCCAATACCCGACACTCGGAAGAGAAAGAGACGGCAATATAGAGAACGACGTGCGGGCACCATGATAAAACTGTGGCGGTGAGTAAATAAACCACCTCCACCCTCTTTTCTATTGGCGATTGTACAATCACTGGAGAACAAACTGGATGAACTCCATTCGAGACTATCCTATCAACGGGACCTGAAGAACTGTAATATCCTATGTTTCTCAGAAACATGGCTAAACAAGGATATGGATCATATACAACTAGCTGTTTTCTCTATGCATCGGCAGAACAGAACGACAGCATCGGGTAAGCTCAAAGGGGGGAGGTGTGCGTCTCTTAAGAGCTAGTGCCCAATCTCTAATATTAAGGAAGTCTTGAGGTTCTACTCGCCTGAGTTAGAAAACCTCATGATAAGCTGCAAACCATACTATTTACCAAGAGTTTATCTACAGTTGAAGTCTACATACACCTTAGCCAAATACATTTAAACTCAGTTTTTCACAATTCCTGACATTTAATACTAGTAAAAATTCCATCTTAGGTCAGTCAGGATCACCACTTTACTTTAAGAATGTGAAATGTCATTAATAAATGCATTGATGACATTGTTCTCACAGTGAAAGTATGTACATATCCAAACCAGAAGCCATGGATTACAGGCAACATTCGCACTAAGCTAAAGGCTAGAGCTGCCACTGTCAAGGAGCGGTACACTAACCTGGACACTTATAAGAAATCCCGCTATGCCCTTTGATGAACCATCAAACAGGCAAAGCATCAATACAGGACTAAGATCGACTCCTACTACACCGGCTCTGAAGCTCGTCAGATGTGGCAGGGGTTGCAAACTATCATGGATTACAAAGGGAAACCCAGCCGTGAGCTGCCCAGTGACACAAGTCGACCAGATGAGCTAAATGCCTTCTATGCTAGTTTTGAGGTAAGCAACACTGAACCATGCGTGAGAGCACCAGCTGTTCTGGATGAATGTGTGATCACACTCTCCGTAGCTGATGTGAGTAAGCCCTTCAAACAGGTTAACATTCACAAGGCCGGAGGGCCAGACAGATTACCAGGGTGTGTACTCAGAGCATGCGCTGACCAACTGGCCAGTGTCTTCACTGACATTTTCAACTTCTCCCTAACCCAGCCTGTAATACCTACATGATTCAAGCAGACCACCACAGTCCCTGTGCCCAAGAACGCCAAGTTAACCTGCCTATCGCCCCGTAGCACTCACATCTGTAGCCATGAAATGCTTTGAAAGGCTGGTCATGGCTCACATCAACATTATCCCAGACACACTGGACCCACTCCAATCTGCATACCGCCCCAACAGATCCACAGATGACACCATCTCTATTGCATTCCACACCGCCCTTTCCCACTTGGACAAAAGGAACACCCATGTGAGAATGCTGTTCGTTGACTCATTGCTAAGGACCCTGGGACTGAACACCTCCCTCTGCAACTGGATCCAGGACTTCTTGATGGGACTCTTCCAGGTGGTGAGGGTAGGTAAAACATCCACCACACTGACCCTCAACACGGTGGCCCCTCAGGGCGTGCTTAGTCCACTCCTTGTTTTCCTACGACTGCGTGGCCGTGCACGACTCCAACACTATCAAGTTTGCAGACGACACGATGTGGTAGGCATGATCACTGACGACGTTGAGGCTGCCGAAAAGGAGGATGTCAGAGACCTGGCAGTGTGGTGCCAGGACAACAACCTCTCCCTCAATATCAGCAATACAAAGAAGCTGATTGTGGACTAAAGGAAACAGAGGGCCGAGCGCACCCCCATTCACATCAACAGGGCTGAAGTGGAGCTGGTCGAGAGCTTCAAGTTCCTCGGCGTCCACATCAAAGGATCTATCATGGTCCAAACACACCAACATAAAGAGGGCATGACAAACCCTCTTTCCCCTCAAGAGGCTGAAAAGATTGGGCATGGGCCCTTAGATCCTCAAAAGGTTTCTACAGCTGCACCCTTGAGAGAATCTTGACTGGCTGCATTACCACTTGACATCCGACCGCAAGACGCTACAGAGTGTAGTGCATAGGGCCCAGTACATCACTGGGGCCAAGCTTCCTGCCATCCAGGACTTCTATACCAGGTGGTGTCAGAGGAAGGCCCTAGAAATTGTCAAAAACTCCAACCACTCAAGTCAGACTGTTCTCTCTGCTACTCCCAAGCTAGCGGTAGTGATGTACCAAGTCTGGAACCAACAAGACCCTGAACAGATTCTACCACGAAGCCATAAGACTGCTAAATAGTTAACCAAATAGCTACCCGACCCTTTTTGCACCAACTTTTTTGACTCATCACATACGCTGCTGCTACTGTTTTTTATTTCACTTTATATGTACATATCTACCTCAATTACCTTGTACCCCTGCACATCAACTCGGTACTGGTACCCCTTGTATATAGCCAAGTTATAGTTATTCATTCCATCTATTATTTTTATTATTACATTTTTTTTAAACTTTTCTATAATTTCTCTATTTTCTTTCTCTCTGCATTGTTGGGAAGGGCCAGTATGCAAGTAAGCATTTCACTGTTAGTCCACACCTGTTGTTTACAAAGCATGTGACAAATACAATATGATTTGATTTTGTGCCGAAGCTGCCCTGAGGCATCCATCAAAGAGCCGTTAAAACTGACCTTAGATCAGACCTGACTTTAAGCGTTTACTATAGCCTGCCTGAAGTGCGAACACAATCAAGCACAGAAAATATTTGAAATGAATTCAAATAGTATTTGAAACCAGGTCTGATCTAGGGGGGCAACTTCTTCATGGTACTCAAAGGGGGATTGATGGTGTACCTTCAAGTGCTGCAGGTTGGCCTGCAGCAGGCGGATGTGGGTCATGACCTGACGGCTGAGGTTGGGGCCAGCATCCCCTGTCTGCGAGGATGAGGAGAGCAGCTTCTTTAGGTCGATGTCCGAGCCCCACTGGGCCCCGCCTCCACCCTTGCCACTCGCCTGACCGTCGTCGTCTGTGCTGCTCTCCCCCGAGCCCCCCAGGACAATGTAACTGCCTGAAAAGGGAGAGAGAGAGCGCTAGAGTCTGATATATTGCCGGGTCTTGTCCACTCTGTTCTAATGAGTAATGCATGGCTTGTGGACATTGTAGAGGGAAACAGAAGACACATACATTTTCCTTAGAGCCTTATCCTTCAATGGTGGGGTCATACTATTTTGTAATTTAAACCGTTCAAAAGATAGTCACATTTGTAGGAAGAATGAACCAAGCGCAATTTTCTTATTTTATTTGAGTTTTTCTCGTGACCCCATTTTCAAATCAGGTGCCCCCATATGGGGTAGCGACCCTTAGCTTGGGAAATGCCGGTTTAGAGCCATAAAGCTGATAATCTCTGAAAAGTGTAAATTATGCCCACCTGAGAACTTTTAACGTTCACAATTAAAAAGGAAGAACCTCACACATGCATAATGATATCATAAAACAACTTGCTATAAAATCAATAAAATGGCTATAAACACAATTTGTTCAGCTATGAGGATATTTGAACAATACACCTTACAGGGTGAATCCTAACTTCCGCTTAAGTCAAATTCAAACTTGTTCTCCTATTGACATCAAAACATGACTATGTGAAAATTTAAGGGGATTGGCCACTAAGTTTTCTGCCCTCCCATGACTTGTCCAGCTCCCTGAATGTCCCAGTTGGCTCACCGTAGTCCTCAGATGTCTCGAAGAAGCCTGTGTCCCCAGACGGGAGTTCCGAGGATCCTGGGGCCCCCTCCTCCCTCCCCGAGGTGCCGTTCTCCGAGGAGCCAGGAGAGGATGCTGCTGCGCTCCTAGGGCCCAATGTACTGCTGTTGCTGTCCTCTGGGCCCCTCAGTGACGTGGTCCTCAGCAGGCGGGAGCCATGGGCCAAGCCCTTCCTCTGCTCCTTCTCCTTCCTATTCTCATTGTTCTTGTCGCTGCCCTTCTCTCTGCTTGTTATGTGGTTGAGAAGGACCTGCCTCAGGGCTGCCACTAGGAGAAGGAGAGACAGAGGGCAGTTAATAAAAAAAAACATATTTATTCAGGGGAACCCAAATGAGACCAGTTTCTCATTTACAATGGTGCCTTGAGGACAAAAAAAGTCATCAAAACAACAAAAATATATAAAACTACAAAACAGTATAAATACATTACCTCAGGTTATTACAACAATCAATTGCACACTTCAGTGAACTCATTTAACTGAGTTTAAACTGCCCTACTGGCATCAGGTAATCCAGGTGCAGTTTTTTAAGGTATTCCATAACTGTGGTGTGTCTAGCAAGCTAGACAGGCAGTCATCATCATGAATCACGTTGACAATTACTGGCAAATCCTTTTCAATCCTTGTCATATGAAAAAAAAGTATAGATAAAAGGTATCGGTGCTCATCGGCAATGGACATAAACATTACACAACAAGTCGGAAATTGCAAATTCAACAATGAGTGGTTTGGAAGGAATCAGTGGCTACCTGCAAGCGTCGCAAAGCAATCACTAGCCTGCTATTCAGTGGAGTGGGTGTGTGGTCCAAGTCTGGGTTTAAGGGTCTCTTTTCCAAGCTTAACATTCACATGCAACACCATGGATGAGAAAACGTTGAATACATTGGCCATGCTGTCAATCCAGCATGACTTCTGCCCGCGTTCAAAATAACTGGAAACTTGGAACTGGGAAATCTCAACTTCAGTGAGTTCAAGACAACTGGGAACTCGGGAAAAAAAACTAGCTCCGACTGGGAAAATATGTTGTGAACGGTCATCCAACTCAGAATTCCAAGCCGGGAACTCAGGCCTCTTTGTACAGCTGCGAACTAAAGAAAACTGATGTCATGATTTGACCTTGTTTCCCCCCCCAGAGTTCCCTGTTGTCTTGAAAGCACCCTTGATGACAAATTTTGCCCACAAGAACAACCGCCACGCCACCTTCCTGTTCAAGTGAGCACAGCACAACAATGTTGAGTCCAAAAATGTCTTGTAGGCTTCTGCATAAATAAGCTCATGTGCTTTTCTTCACGAGGAGGAGATACTATATGTTGTTGGGTCTGTAACCATGTTTGCCAATGACAGTCTCTTCCCATTAAAATATTTGTTTTCAACAAAAAGTTCAGTAATAGACCCATGTAATTCCAGTTGATATTGCGAGGGTTGTTTTGTTTGCGCAATGCGCTGTCTATGCGTCGGTATATTGTCTATAAAAGTGGATCCTCGTGATTGTATTTTCCTTCAAATAGTAAGCGAACCACTCCTCTCTCGAAGAGTCAAATTCAGCAAGATGTTGAGGCCTTATCTGAACTAACATCTGAATTTCTGTCGGTGCCCATTTTGAAAGTGCTGAACAAACAGGCCTACCTCGTTGCAGCTCGTTTGTTTGCACTTGCTTATACTTAGAGCTAAGTGTTAATTATATAAGAACAAACATGAATTTACTGAACATAAATGTAATAATGTTTGAATGGTTCAAAAGTCAAAACTCATGTTGGCGTTCAGTATTATTAAGGACAATGAGGTTCTTATCGACTTACACAAATCCACAGGGAGTCAGTAGAAACCACATTTGTTTAAGCAAGTCAGCCATATCAGCTATGTTTTTCAAAAAAGGAGGTTAATGAGGGTGAATGAACTGTTTCGCTGCCAGACAAGGCCCCGCTGATAGCCAAGTGTAGCGGTGGTAAGGATTCACTCCATGGTGCTGAAAAGAAAGCTCTGCTGTCGGGACAGCTTTATGTTTTTCAATTGGCTCATTCATCCACCCTCCTCTCCCCTGTAACTATTCCCCAGGTCGTTGCTGTAAATGAGAATGTGTTCTTAGTCAACTTAACTGGTAAAATAAAAAAATGTAGGCCCTAAAAGTTTGTGTGCACCATTTGTCACCGTTATAGTGCAATTGATGTATTGTTTAGTGTTGTGTTTTGGTGTGCTAGTATGCATCCCCCAAAATTTTTGAGTTTGCCCCACCAAGATTTACATGCAAAAATCGCCACTGGCGATGTAGTAGGGAGTTGTAATTTTCAACAGGCCAATATTATACAAAGTTTAGCGCATAACATTTGGTAATTAACTACAATGACCATAATCCATTGGGCATCTACTTGCACGGTCCGTGTTTCTTTTATGCCTGCTACAGAAGAGGCAGAAGAATGCTCGATCGTAAGGGCATATAGAGCAGCTGTTGCTTCGCGAGGTATCTCTACCTGAAAATACACGATCTAAGTGATTGATAGTTGGTATTCAGCAGTCATAAAAGTATGCCTTATTTACTTTGAAAAACGACCAAATAATGATTTTGTCAAACAGCATATGCAGCAGCTCTATGATGGTTAATAAGCAGTCACTACAATCATGTGACTTTTATTCATTGTTTTATTCTGTGTTACAGCATTCAACCCAAAGTAATCGAAACTGAAATTGAAACCGGATTATTTTTTCATAATTGAAACAACCTCGTCATTGCAGCCCTCAATGTGTCCTGAGGGGAATGTGACAGGGTCTGACATGATGCTGCTGAACCGCTGGAGGTTGAGGAACTACCAAGTACGACGAGATGACATTGTGTCAGTCCTGACCTGAGCCCTAGGACCATGCCTCAGGACTACCTGGCATGATGACTCCTTGCTGTCCCCAGTCCACCTGGCCGTGCTGCTGCTCCAGTTTCAACTGTTCTGCCTGCGGCTATGGAACCCTGACCTGTTCACCGGACGTGCTACCTGTCCCAGACCTGCTGTTTTCAACTCTCTAGAGACCGCAGGAGCGGTAGAGATACTCTTAATGATTGGCTATAAAAGCCAACTGACATTTACTCCTGGGGTGCTGACTTGCTGCACCCTCGACAACTACTGTGATTATTATTATTTGACCATGCTGGTCATTTATGAAGATTTGAACATCTTGGCTATGTTCTGTTATAATCTCCACCCGGCACAGCCAGAAGAGGACTGGCCACCCCTCATAGCCTGGTTCCTCTCTAGGTTTCTTCCTAGGTTTTGGCCTTTCTAGGGAGTTTTTCCTAGCCACCGTGCTTCTACACCTGCATTGCTTGCTGTTTGGGGTATTAGGCTGGGTTTCTGTACAGCACTTTGAGATATCAGCTGATGTACGAAGGGCTATATAAATACATTTGATTTGAACCTCAAAAAGCACTAATCGCTCAGCACTGGACAATAAGAAACACATTTTTAGTTTCCGTAGCAAAACATGATAGTGTCATTCAATCACTATGTGTCATATTGATTTAACTAAGGCCAAGGTAGTAAACTCACAGGTTCTTAGGGCCTCCTCGGCTCTGGAGGGGGGCATGACGAAGGCGTCATGGGGCTCCTGGTCGTCGATGGCAATGCCTTGGCATGACCTCTCCTGGAGTAAGGGCAGTTTGTCTGCCAGCTCTCCAACCAGAAACGCTTCAACTTCCTCCTCGTCTGCCTCCTCCACTTCCTCCTCCTCCTCTTCTCTTCTGTCTAGCAATAGCAGCGACTCTTCTTCCTTGTCGTCTGATTTGATGCTGTCGAATGGGTTGATTGATGTGGGCGTGGGTTGCAGACCAGGCGAGGAAGTGACATATTTTTCTAGGGGACACAGAAACATGGGTAATGAAGTTGTTTTAAAGCTGCATGAAGCATAGTCAAACGCACATGACTTTTCATAGGGTGGAAAAACTAGATTAAATGTCTTGGAATTGATACCTGCGAACTGGATACTTCCCGTGGAAAGGCGGTCTGGGTCTTTGCTCAGTTTGGGTATCCCTGTGCTGATCACCTCCACTGCGTCTCGCTCAGCACTGCAATACACATGAAAAATGCACGCACACACGCGTAAATTATAAACTAGGGCGATGTGAAACGGGAGCCTTTTTTCATTTGACAGCAGAATATATAACAAGTTAAATAGCCAAAAAAGGCCAGTTAACTTACTCGGTCTGAGGTAAAGGTATGATGTTGTGCGGTTTTGTCTTCATGGTGTCTGCCCTCTGCGTTATCAGACACTGCCACCTAGTGGATGGGAGGAGCTAATGAGAAACAGCAACCAGAGAGATAGAGCCCATCCCGTCTTTCTGTCAAGTGCCATTTATCTCTATGAGTGCAACTTAGCCTGGAGGGAAACGACTTAAAATACAAATAAAACCAAGAAAATTCTGCTTTATCAGAAATATTAGTTGGAGGATCCTGTCCCTGCTTATTTCTCCCTGGAATCCTTCAACTGGAATTTCTGGAAAACCTGGGAACTTTGATAGTGTCCAGAATGTTTTAATCCTAGTTCCAGACAGGTGACAACTGAATGGGAAGCTTGAAATAAGTGACTTTGGGATGAACAGACAAACAGACTTACGTTCTTTGCTCGGACACGGTCTGGGCCATTAGCTCGTAGATCTGGGCTCCGTTGTCGGACATAGACAGCACGAAGAAGGACTTGTTGTCTGTCAGCGGAAGAGACAGCATATCATCAGAACATATATTACGACAGTCTGCTATGTTGTCTTTCCTCTCCAAAGCCCACCAGATATAGCCTGGTGCCAGATCTGTTTGTGCTGTATAGCCAACTCACTTCAGTAAAACAGAATGTGAGCTATCGCAAGATCAAACAGGTTCCAACCAAACCTAGTCTAATGTCATTGTCATTCCAAACATGATGGTTGGCAAGACTGCACAAACAAATCTGGGACCAGGCTACCACAGATATGTTGTTTGAAGCAATTTTATTGGACATTGATTCCAAGAGACTTTTCAGTGGGACCCTACATTCAGAATGTGACAGATAGAAATGGAACATATAAAGCTGACACAAATCTCCATTCGGCATAACAGAAAATTACATCTGTTCTACACAATCTATTTCAGAATTTTTAAAAACATTACACACTCCTGAACAACCCTCTTAATTAAACTAAGTGGACGTGGCTTGTTAGTGCTTGCTTGTGTATCTTCATGTATCGTGTCTTATGTACTCCTGCAGAATGGATTTCCCTGTGGGGACAATAAACTGAATTCAATGGACTCACCGGTGGCCACCGAGCGCACCAGCACAGTGTTGAGCTTGATGATGGGGCTAAAGATGTGCTTGGTGTCGGCGGTGCCCGCCAGGTTCTTGCTGTGGCACTTGAGGACCAACCGCTCGTCCTGCTTCTGCAGCAGCACCAGGATGTCCTCCAGGAGCAGCGTGTACAGCTCTGAGGGCACAGGAGGAAGTTCAATAGATAAAGGTCCAATGAAGCCATTTTTCTCTCAATATCAAATAATTGATGGGTAACAATTAAGTACCTTACTGTAATTGTTTTGCAATAAAATTGGTAAAAATGTCTCAAGCAATAATTTTGCTAGGACTGTCTGGGAATGGTCTGAGTGGGAAATTAGCTGTTATTGGCAGTGAGGTTTGGAACTCTTTCTTATTGGTCTCTTAACTAATTTACTGCCTGGTGATGTCAGAAGGGTACTCATGCTACTTTGTGTTGATTAATTGGTAGTAATGTATGGGAACATTTTGTATCAATAAAATGTATTTATAAAGCCCTTTTTACATCAGCCAATGTCACAAAGTGCTATACAGAAACCCAGCCTAAAACCCCAAACAGCAAGCAATGCAGGTGTAGAAGCACGGTGGCTAGGAAAAACACCCTAGAAAGCCAGGAACCTAGGAAGAAACCTAGAGAGGAACCAGGCTATGAGGGGTGGCCAGTCCTCTTTTGGCTATGCCGGGTTGAGATTATAACAGATTATAACAGCCATGATGTTCAAACGTTCATAGATAACCAGCAGGGTCAAATAATAATAATCACAGTGGTTTTAGAGTGTGCAACAGGTCAGCACCTCAGGAGTAAATGTCAGTTGGCTTTTCATAGCCGAGCATTCAGAGTTAGACAGCAGGTGCGGTAGAGTGTATCTCTCAGTCCTGGCGTTTGGTACAGAGAGCCGATGGTTTACAACACACAGAAAAGCACTTACACTAGAGAGGACAAGCTAGTGCTTATGTAGGCTAAAACTAGCATGTGTACCCTTTTGTTTTTCTACTGTATGTTGTAGCCTACTTAGTTTTTCAGCATTAGATGATGACAACTCAAGTGTACTAAAGGGCTAAGCTGAAAATGATATTAGACATTGTCCTAAAGGTTAAAAAAAAAATATATAGACTCTATATTATCAACATTTCTACACCGCTAAAACACATTATGTTAAATTGTGGGCACCTACCGATTGTCTTGTCTTTGTTGACCTTCCAGGAGAGAGGTCCCTCGTGCACCATCTTCCTCTTGGTCAGGTCCAGGCTCTACAGACACACACACACTTCATTTTATTTAACCCTTATTCTACCAGGTAAATTGACTGAGAACACATTCTCATTTACAGCAACGACCTGGGGTATGGTGGCCATGATGGTATGAGGGCCAGATTGGGAATTTAGCCTGGACACCAAGGTTTACACTCTTACTCTTAGTATAAGTGCCATGCAATCTTTAGTGACCACAGGAAGTCAGAACACCAGTTTAACATCCCGTCTGAAAGACCGCACCGTAAACAGGGCAATGTCCCCAATCACTGCCCTGGGGGCATAGAGTACCACAGTATGAGTGATAATAACCATAAACTCTAGTGGTCAAACAGGGAAATGGTTCCAATCGTTTTTCCACCATTCAATTTTCTCATAGAGATTTTTAGAAAGACTTAAAATAATAATCTTCCATGTAGGCTTACCCTGGCGTGACGTTTTGATAACAGTGCAAATAGGACTAGATGACTTTTATGAATATATTGGCCGCCTGTATATACCCCCCCAAAAATGAAATGCTAATTGGCTGCCAATGTGGCTATCATAAAGAACTACAAATGCCATGATCTGGACGAGACTGACACCGAGGAAAATGTAAGAATCTCTGGATTAACTAATGTTAGCTAAATTTAGTAATGAATAAATTGGCTAAATGTATTTAAATTGACAAATCTGTGAACTATCTTGTGGAAGTTTTAAATTGGCACAATACCTGTTAGCAAAGGTGTCAACTAGAAATGATGTGCAGGAGCTTGCAGGGATTTGTAGTCTTGCATGATGTCTACTTTGATGCTAATTAGCATTTTCAAATCTGAGAGTAAATAGAGAGGAATATATTGATAAAAGTCAACTTGTCCGAGAGAGATTTACATGGTTATCAAAACGTCACGCCAGGGTGAGCCTACACAAAACACAGCCCTTATTTTAAGTGATTCTAATATCCCCTATGGGAAAAAACAATTGGAACCATTTCCCTGTTTGAATGCTAGGTTATATGGCCTCCACTGTGGGCTCTATTGGGATATTTGTTTTTTGACCAGAGGAAAGAGTGCCTCCTACTGGCCCTCCAACACCACTTCCAACAACATATGGTCTCCCATCCAGGAACTGACAAGGACCAACCCTGCTTAGCTTCGGAAGCAAGCCAGCAGTGGGACGTAGGGTGGTATGCTGCTGATGACACTAACACGTGTGTACACATCAGAACAGGCACCTTTCTAAAGCTTTATGCCAACTGGGGTTGTTGCCAATGAGCATATGTCATTAATCAACTTCCCTGGTCAAATAAAGGTACATGCATGTAAATAAATGGTGAGACAAGTGGAGGAATAGAGGAGTTGAGTCTCACCTTGAACTCTGAGATCATTGGGTTCTCACTCTGTTTGAGTGAGGACAGGTCCAGGCGTCTTTGGTAGTCCTCTAACCTCTGTAGGGAGAGGAGCACACAGACTTATCAGTACTGGCTAGACAGGACCTATTCAGTCCCTTAGCTGATATATTGTGGTAGAAAGGTGGTAGGCATAAGAGTTGCACTGTTTACACAGGAAACTCATGTATTCGTTTAACCATTTATTATAAAATAGAAGAGAACCCATTTGGTCTTGGTGTTAGGCTGTGCTCCTTCAGGTGAGCTCACCGCCAGAGCAATACATCAATTATTAACATTTTAATACAATTTGAGGCTGGGGTGGTGGTAGACTAGCAGAAAACAGACAACGCATAGCAGGTGGCAGCAATAGTTACAGCAGCAGCAATATTAAGCAGAAAAGACAAACCAATCGCATAGCTAGGATATGTGTGCACAACTGGTCAACTTAAATAGACTGCCATACTAAGGTAGGAAGTGTTGTTTGAATCCCAAAAACTTGAGTTTCCCATCGGAACTGGCTTCGCTTAATTTTGCTTGCAAGTGTCAAACAGTTTTCAACCGATTCATTTAATATACACCATCAACATGACTGCACCATGACAACTGTTGGTGTAGCGCAGCTGTGTGCACGTGTCTAGTCCCAGTGGTTCTCCTCTCCATAGTCAGTTACCTGTTTGTTCTCTGCCTCTTTCACCGTCTGGTTGACATAGTTGAGGATCTTCCTGCAGCACTCCCCGGCCCTCTTCACCTTTTCCCTCTCCGCTGCATCCTCTGTCAGGAAAAAACACACAAGCTGATGTAAGTCTTATGGATCGGACCAAAAAAGTGCACTGCTATCTTAAGGAGTGGACCAAATAAGCAGAGTCGGCTCTATGGGGTGGCCTGCTCCGGGTGGCCTGCTCTAGGAAGAGTCTTGGTGGTTCCAAACGTCTTCCATTTAAGAAAGATGGAGGCCAGAGTGTTCAAGTGGACCTTAAATGCTGCAGTAATTTTTTCGTACTCTTCGCCAGATCTGTGCCTCAACACAATCCTGTCTCAGAGCTCTACGGACAATTGTTTCGACCTCGTGGCTTGTTTTTTGCTCTGACATGCACTGTCAACAGTGAGAACTTATATAGGCAGGTGTGTGCCTTTCCACATCATGCCCAATCAATTGAATTTACCACAGGTGGACTCCAATCAAGTAGTAGAACACCTCAAGGAGGATCAATGGAAACAGGATGCACCGAGTCTCATAGCAAAGTGTCTGAATGCGTGTGTTATACATTTTTCATAAATAAAAAAAAACAACTGTTTTTGCTTTGTCATTATGCGGTATTGTGTATAGACCGATGAGGATGTTTTAAAAAAAAACATTTTAGAATAAGGCTGTAACGTAACAAAATGTTTTAAAAAGCGAAGGGGTCTGAATACTTTCCGAATCCACTGTATATGGCTGCATTTCAGATAGGTCTATTTTTTTTAAACATTCTGTACATTATGTAGGACCAATACCATGTGTAGCCTACTAAAACAAGTAGGCAAACTTTCACTCTTATAATTAATTTGCAGTACACAGTCATTGTGTGATAGGCTACTGTAAAAGAGATGTCAATACTACGAAAACGACACAAAGCCTACTTTTTCGCCCAATACCTGCTCTCTTGCTATAGTGTGTGTGTTGCTCTCAGAATAGGCATTTACTCTTATTCGCAGCAAATTCAAATTAGCAGTGGTGGAAAAGGTACCAAATTGTCATACTTGAGTGAAAGTAAAAATGCCTTAATAGAAAATGACTCAAGTAAAAGTGAAAGTCACCCAGTAAAATACTACTTGTGTGACGTGATGAGGTTGGACCCAGGAGCAGAGAAGAGACCAGACAAGGAATCAGTGGTTTACGATAAACGTAAATACTTTACTGAGAAACGGCAACAGAAGGATCACAGTAACACTGGGAAAACAACAAATACTAGGGCTGTGGTCCAAACACAAAAGACACACCCTTGTACACTTAACCTCGCCTTATGCCCTTGGAGGAATCCCCATCGCCATCTTGGAGGGTAGTCTAAATTATTAGCCAAGCAAGGGAAGTTTGCAAAATAAGCCCCTCAGCCCTCGTTTTTAGTCGGCTTTGCGAGTGTACAATTATGTTCACTCCGGGGCCTGAAACTCCCCATAATTCAATTTGCGCCAATTCTACATCCGGTAAGAAAAGTCAGCGAAAACTTAAAACAACATCAATGGAGAGGTCAGCATACAAGTGTAAGTAAAAACGAATGCAAATAAGTTAGAAATTGTGCTACTAATGCACATGACGGCACAAACACGTCTTGTAAAAAGTAAATATGTTTTTGATTGCAATTTTGGAAATTGTAGAAATAAAACATTTTCCTTCTTCAGAAGTTCCAGCTATGCAGGCTAACGTTAGTTAGCTAATTAATTTGCGAGCTATCATACAGTAGGTGTATATTAATAATTCTAAATTTAATATAAGTAGACATGCACTCATAATTGACTGTAGCGCATATAAAGCACCCACAAGCTACCTGTGGCTGAAAACACAATAATCACGGGATGAGCGAGTAACAAATTTCCGGCCAAGGGTGGTCCATTTAAAAATCATCCATTCTTCCCTCCCTCCCTCCCTCACTCCTTGCCCTACAAGTATATACTCGTCAGACGTCATGATATGTCATCAGAACTGTCCACATAATTTGAGGGCTGAGGGGATAGGGTGTCTTTTAAATGTTTGGACCGCAGCCTAGAGCTCGAAAAACTCACTCAGGAGACAAACGTATATGGCAAAGGGAAACAGAAAACACACCTCTCTTAACAGGGAAATCATAATTAGTGAACACACCTGTGTCATTGTCTCTAGGACGGTCTCTGCCGCCCTCTGGTGATAGGAGGAACCATGACAACTTGAGTAAAAGTCTAAAAGTATTTGCTTTTAAATAGACTTAAGTACCAAAAGTAAATGCAATTGCAAAAACGTACTTAAGTTTTAAAAGTAAAACTATACATTATTTGTTTTTGTTAATTTACAGATAGCCAGGGGCACACTCCAACACTCAGACATAATTTGCAAACAAAGCATTTGTGTTTAGTGAGTCCGCCAGATCAGAGGCAGTAGGGATGACCAGGGATGTTCTCTTGGTAAATGTGTGAAATTGACAATTTTCCAATATCCAGTTAAGTACTTTTGGGTGTCAGGAAAAATGTATGGAATAAAACGCTTTTAAAAATCTTTAGGAATGTAGTGAAGTAAAAGTAAAATATTTTCAAAAATATAAATAGTAAAGTACAGACACCTCAAGAAACTACTTAAGTAGTACTTTCAAATATTTAAACTTAAGTACTTTACACCACTGCAAATTAGCTACTGCCATGTAGGAAATGTAACATCAGCTATTACTATAGAATATCCACTTAGTTTGATTTAGTTTTCCTATGCACTTAGTTTGATTTAGTTTTCCTAGCTCCCACACAGAAAATATTGCACACCTGGAGAAGTGGTTACGCTCATTGCGTAGTGTGTCAAATTCGACAGAAACGAAGCCTATAGTTCTAATTATTGAAGTTTAAGCGATGAAGCCTGTAGGAATATTTGATAAGCTAGTGGTGCTCACCCTTTCGAGTTGATCTGTGCGTGTCGGTAGGCGCAAATGATGTGTAGGCCTAATGCAGCTATGTTTCCATTTCGGGTGCACATGTTGTAGTGGGGTGCATACTGTATCTTTCTTTTGTTGTTATATAAAGCCACGGTTGTTGATGTGAACGGCTACATTTCAGATACATTTTGTACATTTGAACAGTAGTAGGACTAATCCACCTTGTGTTATTAAGGCGCTAAAGCAATGCAATACTTGTTGTGCACTTCCATGGATTTAAAATGCCCCCTCAGGCATGTCATCCTGGAGCTGGGCCTGCAAATAAGTGCAATACAGTCTTATGGAGTGGGCCAAATAAGTGCACTACAAGACCAAGAATGTGAAGGGATGGGATGATGATGCCGGCTTCATTTATAGCCTAATCTTCAGAATCATTTCTTCTTCAGATTTTACAATCTCTGGTTGTAAAAGTTTGAGTAGCTAAATCTGCAGTACTGCCATTGAAAAAGGCTTTCCTTTAGTTCAGTAATGTTATTAAATATTAGAAGATCATAGGGCTTGGAAATACACCCCTCTTCAATCAACCGTAAAGAAATACAATACTTATCTTCCAACAGGTGGACTCAGAAGAAGAGCGATGCAACTTATTCCAAATTATTTTCAGGCCCAAGTCTCAACCTTTATTAGTCGTGTGGACAGACATTGTGTTTCATAGTGGTGTCTGTCTACTGTACCTGTGTACTTGGCTATGCTCTCCAGCAGTAGTGGATACTTGGTCAGCCTCTGCATCTCCACTGGAATGATATCCTTCAGCTGCAGTCTGCGACACAGACGGTTGCTCTCAGCCTCCTTCGGGACGAGAGACACACCCGAGTCAATACTACAGTCACTCACTCCAGATCACCTCAGTTCAGCCATGTCTTGAATCTCCCCATCTATAACTGAGCTTGTATGGTTACGATGATGCCCTCTAAGTCGCGCTTGAGGGAGTGAATAACGTTGTATTGTTCTATATTGAATTGCAAAGTATAGTGTAGTGCAGTATAGTATAATACTGTATATTGCACTATATTATTATAGTATAATAAAGTATTGTATAGTACATCATAACATAGTATAACATAGTTTAGAAAAGCATAGTATAGTTTGGTATTCATGGGTTGCACCTCATGTCATTGTTCTGAACATACTTAAGACGGCTCATCCATGGGGGCTAATGATTGTTTAGTCTAAATTACACTATAGTGGGTTGGAAATACGATGACATTGCTAAAGTAGATGAATAGTTAGTAGGAAACAAAAATAATATTAGGATGTCTTCAAATTTAATTTAAAAAATATTGTCATTCGCAATCGAAAAGTTAGCTAGCTAAAATCCGGTGCTTTCCCCTCAATCTTACCTATCTAGCTAACGTTATACTAAATCTAAAGTCAATCTGACGACATCACAATGATGACAAGTAATTTTTTCCCCTACAAATGCTTAGCTTCCTATAGAAATCTAATTGTGTGTCCAAGCCACTATAATGCACTTTAGACAAAATCTGTCCAGTCCTCAAGAGAACCTTCACAACAAAATTGTGACGCAACATGCAACCCATGACTAGTTTATTATAACATAGTATAGTTAAGTATATTGTGTCGTACCTGCATAAAGGAGGTGAAGCGCTGGTCTTTCTTCTGCCGGGTCTTGATGAGTTCCAGGGCGAAGGGCTGGTTACTGCAGAAGGTGCCCACCGCCCGCTTGATCTTCTCCTCCTCCCCATCACTGAACTACACATGCACACACAGAGGGACATGGTAACATTGGCAAAAACACATACGCACGGAGGGACATGGACACACCCGTACGCACAGAGGGACATGGACACACCTGTGCGCACGGAGGGACATGGACACACCCGTGCGCACGGAGGGACATGGACACACCCGTACGCACGGAGGGACATGGACACACCCGTACGCACGGAGGGACATGGACACACCCGTACGCACAGAGGGACATGGACACACCCGTACGCACGGAGGGACATGGACACACCCGTACGCACAGAGGGACATGGACACACCCGTACGCACGGAGGGACATGGACACACCCGTATGCACGGAGGGACATGGACACACCCGTACGCACGGAGGGACACAAAGACAAACACACGCACGGGCATGGACAGACAAACACACACACACGTACACAGAAAATGACACGCGCACACACACAACAATGTTATCCCAATGGCTTTTGGATGTACAGTAATACTCCCCCCTCTCCTCTCCTGCAGTGACGGAAAGTTTGTCCCAAATGGCCCATATGGCTCTGGTCAAAAGTAATGCACTATAAAAGGGAATAGGGTGCCATTTAGGATGCAAGTTGAGTCTTTTCTTACCCAAGCTAGTAGATCGTCTCCTATCAGGTCTATCACTGACGTCTCATTCTTCTTCCGAATGACTGTCACCTGTTCTGTTATCGACACTAGGGAGAAAGAGAAAAGCGATTACATGAAATGAGATAGCAAGGATTGGATATGCACAACATAAAAAGTCAGGGAAAATAATACATCTGTTTGGGAATAGGTCCATATCAATGATTTAGGAAGTGAAAATGGAAGTGGAAGTTAGGATTAGCCCTGAGAGAGGAGTTTAACCGACACTGACATACACACAGCGTACCATGTAGCTGGACAATCTCCTCTAGGTTAGTGAAGATGTGTTTAATGTCTCCAGGAGGCAGGATGCTGTCTCGGGTTAGTTTCTGGTAGAACACGTTATCCAGCACCTTCAACATCCTCAGGTGGGCTCGCTCTGTGTAGAACAGCTCTGTGGAGACACGCACAAAGTCAGACCCAAAGAATTAATCAGAACAAGACAGCTGTCAGCACATTCTAAAGCTATGCAGGCCTATGACATCAGCCACTAGTGTATTTTATACAACGGGTGTGTCTAATCGTAATCCTAAATCCATGACGTTAAAATGCCTATTTCCTCTGTTCCATCTGACTGCGCAATCCACTATTTCATCAGCCCAGACAGGGAAGTTATAAACTTGATCTCCACTATAAAAAGCATCTAAACATTATCTCACATTTCTTTTAGACTAACATTTAGTTTTCAACATTCAGAGATTTGTATAAACCTTGCTGTCTGTCTCTGACATTTGCAACATTGTTTCAATGAATGTGTAGGGGTCGGAGGTCACACGAGAGAGAGAGAGAGGCAGGCAGAGTTTCTCAGCCATTCGAAATCATGAATGAGCTGGCAACATTTTTATGGATATATACAAAGAAATGTCAATTGAAAAAAGGTCAAATGAAACGAAGTGCAGCTAGTTTGCAGTCTTTCCAGCTTCAGTTTGAAGTTATTGTGTTGTGCAGAGGCGAACTCCTCTGAACAACCGTGTTCTAACGAGAGAGCACATTTTCTATGCCAGGCGAAATCGTTCCTCATTAGCTTATTGCTATCGATGTATCCAAATAAATGTCACTAGAAAACAGCTTAAACAAATGCAGCTACTGTTGTTATTCTGTCTGCACTGTTTGACGTGACTGTAAATTAGCCGTAGTTGGCTAGCTAGCAAGCAAGGTATAAGAACGTTGCCAGCCAGTATGGCAATGGAACATTTAGCACGAACGACTGGGTTGCACCCATAGATACAGAACAAAAAGACTGAACGACTGGGTCGCGTCCATAGATACAGAACCAATAGAACAAACGACCAGCCGGCTTGGCTAGCAACCCTAGATTTGTTTGCGGGACTATATCTTGAGGAAGGATGAAATAGTATGAATAAATTCATCAAAATAAAGTTAATGAAAATATATCATTAGGTCATCAATCATTATTTGAATATGTTGGTAACCCATTGTATAACAGTGATAATGCCCTCGAAGCCTTGCCAATATATCCTCCAATCACCGGCTTCGAGGGCATTGTCACTTAAATATATCTCTATGGTCATAAACTAGGTGGAACCCATCTTCTTCCCGGCAGATGGCATCATTCTAACGTGACCACATCTGACTTAAAACAATGAGGTGGACACAAGATTTTCTTTTGGGATTGAGGCCTGCAAATTCCCTGGTATCAGGATCTACACAACATATGTTGTCGAATTTGGACACTTTTCTACGAAAACATCACGCAAACTTTAGTGGCTTGTTGTTTAGCTAGCGGATCCACAATCACTGATACTCATAGTGAAAAAGTTCACCACTTGAATGGACACAGTAGCCTTGGTCATGGACACAATCTCAAATAACTAATTAGGTCAGGCTGGGGCGGCTAGGATATAAAGCTATGTATGAAAATATAAAGGACACATTCTAATACAGCACATCATACTTGCCATCTCAATAACCATGTCTCTTAACAGCTAACATGAAACTACTTGCAACATTCAACAAATGTATCTTTAGCAGACTGATAGCATGAAACTACTCGATCTGTATGATTGATCCCCAGGCAGCTGTACATTTTGGGGAAGAAAAATGGTGACCGGCCTCACCGTTGATGACTTCCTGTCTCTTGATCTCCTGTGGTGTCAGGCCCGCCAGGACCTCTCGGCTGACTAGTGTCTGCCAGTTGGGAGAGTCCTGCTTGCACTCGATCTCATTCCCCAGGTCGTCCTCACTCGGCACATCTGCACAGCCTAAACCCTGCATCCTGACATGAGAACAACAAGTCGCTGATGATGACACCTGGATTGTGTTCATTATGGCATGCAGTGGCAACATTTTTGCATTGAAAATGAAAACAAGCCTTTCTTATTGGACAAGAGTTCAAGTAGTCTCTCCCTATTTCAGTCAGTCTTCTTCTGGTTGGTTTTATTGACCTAATGAACACGGCCCTGGGGTCACTTAAACAACATTAAAGCGCAAGTCTCCAATTGAGATCAATGTGTGATTAATTGGGAAAGTTACCAAGTTACTAAGTGCAATAATAGGTAGAGGTGGACTAGTAACTCAATCAATTCTATTCAAAGATTTTGCCAGAGTTAAGAGGCTCCCGAGTGGCGCAGCGGTCTAAGGCACTGCATCTCAGTGCTAGAGGCGTCACTACAGACCCTGGTTCAATCCCGGGATGTATCACAACCGGCCGTGATCGGGAGTCCCATAAGGTGGCTCACAATTGGCCCGGGGTTAGGGGAGGGTTTGGCCGGGGTAGGCCGCCTTGTAAATAAGAATTTGTTCTTAACTGACTAGCCTCGTTAAATAAATAGTTTAATCACATTAATGATGATTAATCAAGCACCACTGATTCAGTTCATTAAATTGTGTGGGAAACGCAAACCCTTTGAATAGCTGATGCCACAGAACAACTGAGGAAAATCAGTTCTCATTCATGTCAAACCTTCATACGACTACAGAGACAAAAACAAATTATAAACAAAATAAACAGACCTGGATTCAAATACTAATTGAAATCATTTCAAATTCTTTATCCGTACTTGATTGAGCTTGCCTGGTTAAATTGACCAATGGAACAGTCAAACTAGTGCAACTGCTCAAAGTATTTGAACGATTTCAAATACTATTTGAACCCAGGTCTGTAAACAACATCACATGAAATAGACAACACAAATAAAAGTTAAAAAAGACTCACCTCCGGGCTGGTTTGGGTGTGCCTCCCTCTTGAACTCTGGAGAGAGAAGATCACAGTCCCCGTCAACACACTTTCTACCGAGCCCAAATCCCGGAGGTCCTAAGGCATAGGTTGGAGAATTCCCCGTCTCCAAGCGGGGAATTCATACACCATAAGAGGACATTTTATTTCAATGAGGTAATAAATGATCAGAGAGACAAAGAAAGGGAGTTCAATGGCTCCAGTCTTCAGTATGTCACTGAGTGCTGTAGTAGAACAGATATGGCTCTGAGTATGATGGCTGGGTATGGGCTGTGTATCCCGGCACAATGGCCGAATGAGACTGTGACTGTGAGACAGCAGACTTTGCTGTCGACCGGTCATGTCGGATGATAACAAATGAGCTTGGCAGTGGACCAACACATCAGCAAAACGTTCTGCCTTGGAAGGCTTTTTCTGGGAAAGCTTGCTCCTTCCTCGGACCAATATTTCAGTGATCATGCAATTCACCCAGCATGAGATTTAGTGTGTGTCCCAAATGGCACACTATTCCCTATTTAGTGAACTACTTTTGACTATATAGGGAATGGGGTGCCATTTGGTTTGTAGACTTAGCGTAGATTTGTGTTGACCCAGAAGACAGTCCTGACTTCGATTAGATAAACTGTTCGAGATGAAAGGATGGTATAGATTAGAGTTTCTCAACCCTTAAACAGATTAGACATTCACTATATATTGACGAAACCATCACATTTGATTACAGCAGATCTGCCCTCTGTATTTCTACGTGGTATACTTCTCAATGGTCATGTAGGCTAAGTAACTAGCACATCATATGGAAAGGTGCTGTCACCAAGTCAATAAGCCTATCCTACTATAACCTCACTATGTAAACAATATGATTTTTGAGGGGGGGTAAACGCCAATGCAAGCAAAGAAATTATCATCATACAATTTGTATTTATTTTTTGTTGCATTGGTTGTAAAATACATTGATTCATGTTCTCGCTTACCTCATAGTTTAGTAAAAAAAAAAGTGCTAAAGAAAGGTCACGTGAAATAGGCTCATGGAGTCAATTGACTTCAATGGCCCCATTAGCCTGAATTCACCTCCATATTTAAGTTGTATATTTCCCAAAGTCTAATCAATACCTAGCTGTGTGTTTTACAGTAAGAGAGACACTATCAAAAGTGTATAGACCCTGTGGCCTGTGTGGTCTAACAGTTAGCACCGCGTAGTCGGCATGAGTTTGAATCCAACCCCTGACACCATGACCTTGTGCCCGCCCTTACCCGTCACTCTCACGCTCCTCCTCCTGCAATTGGTCCAGGGTGCAGGGGCTGAAATCAAAGTGGGTGCTGGTTGGGTGGGCCATCCTGTCCTGGGTGTCGCCTGGGTGGAGCCAGTCAGAGCTCAGTCTGGGCAGGGCGGAGGAGGGAGTGAGACCTGGAGAGGAGAGAACAAAGGAGGAGAGGAGAGGTCAGGGGCTGTATGTAAAAATAATCTCTGAGTAAGAGTGCTGATCTACAATCTGGTCCCAACTGGCCCTGTAATCTTATTTCCGTTGTGATCTAAAAGGCAAGACTGATCCTAAATCAACAGTCCTACTCAGACACTTGATATGGCCCCAGAGGGTAGTCCTCACATTAGAACAATAATCCAAAGGCAAAGGGGTAATGTCCCTCCCCAAGTGGATTAATAAAGTTCTATTCAATTCTACCAGGGTGAATGTTCCTCTCCATGTGAATTAATAAAGTTATATTCTACTCCACTTAAGTCCACATAAATCCAACAGGAGGCAATACGGTCCTAAGTAATATGGCGAAGGCTCACAGAAGTTTCTTCATTCGGAAGGTCAAACAAGATCTCCATTGAAGAGAAGCACGTTAGTCCACATTTACGCTTTGTTCATTGTTTTATCGTGTTTATCGATGGAACAAGCTCAAAAATCGAGATCCCCTTTAGTCGAAAAGCAGTGCAAGAAAGAATATCCGCACGACATATAGCAAGACGTTCAAAACTAAAATAGAGAGGGGTTGTTTCGACAGATCATATGCAGACAAAGACGACATGCGGACAAGAAGGCCGCCCCCCAATTAGGAATAAACAAGAAGAAACCAAAGAAGGCAATTATTTTCCAGAAGGCTGGGCCACTGTAAGACAGGCTAACCCAGTGTAATGAAGTCCTGACAACAAAGGCCAGGGAGCAAACTTGTCGGAGAGGAGGTAAGTGGACCACAGAACAAAGGCAAACAAACAGCGTGGGAGAGAGAGGGTGGGGTGGTGCATGGAAATATAGAGAGGAAGCCAGATGGAAGCAAGACATGGAGGGAGAGAGAGGGAGAGAGTTGACATTGGATGAGGTGAGTCCGCCCCTCAAATATATAGCAATTTGAGCACTTGGAAAAGCACTACAGCGCTATAACATAATCCTTTCCTTTTCCTTCTATCATTATTTGAGAAATTGGAGAGGAAAAGGCAAATAGGAAGAGAGAGTAAGGAGGAAAAGCATGGGGAAGAGACAAGGGGTCCTTACCCGAGTCAGAATCGCGTCCCATTGGGTCGGAGCCCTGGCTGGCTGGGGCACTGTGTGGGGGTGATGGGATGAAGGCCGAGGGGTGGGTGGCCACATCCGAGCCTGGATCCCTTGATTGGCTGCCGCGGGCCGAGGATTCTGGGTGATCGGGGATGCTTAAGATGGGCTGGGAGAGCTGCTTCTGGGGGCCCCGCTGCTTGTTCATCTCTATGGCCTTGCCGACTACACACACACACACACACACACACACACACACACAAGCAAACAAACAAGCAAACAGACACGCCCGCATTAAAATAAACTACAGTCAGTACTGTAGCTCACATAGCCATGGGCAATCCATGGTAATAAAGTTCATGATGCCATTGACCTTAACAATGGCCCCAGGACCAGTGGAAGCCAAATAGCGCCATACCTTCAAAGATCCACCACCATATTTTACCGTAGGTATGAGGTACTTTCCTGCATATGCTTCTGTTTTTCAACACCAAACCCATCACTGGTGTTTGTGTCCAAAGAGCTCTATTTTCATGTAATCTGACCATAGCGCCCCCAGGAGTTTGATAAATGTCATTGACACTTGGATTGGTACCTGTGCTATGGTCAGAGGATATGAAAATAGAGCTCTTTGGCCACAAACACCAATGATGGGTTTGGTGTTGAAAAACATCAGAAAACTACCTCATACCTACAGTACAATATAGTGGTGGATCTTTGATGTTACGGAGCCATTTTGCTTCCACTGAACCACAAGGAAAACATGTGGTTTAAATTGAATCAGCCAGTCCATAAGAGCAGACGAAGGATATCAAGGATCTGGAAAGATTCTGTTTTAACACACCCTGACCTGTTTCACCGGTCTTGTGCTTGTCTCCACCCCCCAACAGGTGTCTCCCATTTTCCCCCATTATCCTGTGTATTTAAACCTGCGTTTTTCCCGTTTTCCTGTTCTAAAGTTTTGTTTCTAGTCTTCCCGGTTCTGACCTTTCTGTCTGTCCTGAGCCTACCTGCCGTCCTGTACCTGCCTGACCTTCGGAACGCCAACCATCTGGTTTCGATACGGGAAGGAGACGAATGGAAGACAGCCTTTAACACTGCTAGCGGGCACTACGAGTACCTTGTGATGCCATTCGGACTGACCAACGCTACCAGTGTTCCAGGCCCTGGTCAACAATGTGCTCCGTGACATGTTGAACCGGTTTCTACCACGACGACATCGTTTTTTCCCCATTCAGCTCAAGAGCACGTCCTCCAGGGCCTCCTGGAGAAACAGCTTTTTGCGAAAGCAGAGAATTGTGAATTCCATCGCGCCAGCATCTCCTTGCTAGGATACCTCATCGCTGCAGGAAATATTCAAATAATTCTGACAAGGTGAGAGCGGTGGTGGATTGGCCTCAACCCACATCCAGAGTGCAGCTGCAATGTTTCCTTGGGTTTGCTAACTGCTACTGCCGCTTCGTCCGGGGTTACAGAACCCTGGCTTCCCCCTTCTCAGAACTCACCTCTCCCAAGGTTCTGTTCACGTGGTCTCCAGCAGCTGACCGGGTGTTTTTGGACCTCAAGCATCAATTCACTACAGCTCCCATCTTAATCCATCCGGACCCGTCCCGTCAGGTTGTGGTGGAGGGCTACGTCTCGGATGTCAGCGTGGGGGCCGTCCTGTCCGCGTCCTGCCCAAGACTAAAAGCTGCTTCCCTGCGCTTTCCTTTCCTATCGTCTTTACCCCGCTGACAGGAACTATGACGTGTGAAGTCAAGAACTACTCACAGTTAGGACGGCGTTGGAGGAGTGTTGGCACCGGTTAGAGGGGCGGAACATCCATTCTTAGTGTGGACTGACCATGGAATATCTCTGCACCGCCAAGCGCCTCAACTCAGGCTCAATGGGCCCTGTTATTCACTTGTTTTAATTTTACTCTCCTACCGCCCTGGGCCCAAGATTGTGAAGCCTGTCGCGCTCTCACGCATGTATAGCCCCCCTGCTACACCATCTGACCCAGAGACCATCCTCCCTACCTCCTGTCTAGCGGCTGCACTCATCTGGGGTATAGAAAGCCTGGTCCGTAAGGGGGGCCCGGCTAACTGGATGTTTGTCCCGTTTCCCGGTCCTGGAATGAGCACATTCGTCTAGACTTACCTGCCATTCTGGCTGCCGTCGGACCCTGGCTTTCGTCCGACAATGTTTTTGGTGGCTCACCATGGTTCCTGACGTCTCCGCATTTGTTGCGGCCTGCACTGTGTGTGAGCAGAATAAGAATCTGCGGCAAGCTCCGGCTGGCCTCCTTCAACCACTCCCTGTTCCTCACCACCCCTGGTCCCATATATCCCTGGACTTCGTCACTGGTCTTCCTCAGTCAGATGGCAACACCACCAATCAATCTATCTTTTCAGACTGTTACGAGTATTTATCTGGTCAATATGTAAGTGTATTATGTCTGTAACAGTGTGTTATATGTGAAAATGTGATTGTATTATAAATTGTATTTTAATGTTTAAGGACTCTTGGAAGATTAGTCCAAAATGAGGACTAAAAGAGATCCTAATAAAATCAAATCAACCATCCTAACGGTGGTGGACAAAGCCGCCCATTTTATTCCCATTACCAAGTTACCCTCAGCCAAGGAGATGGCCCAGCTCATGGTGCAGCACGTCTTCCGAATCCATGCACTCTCGGGTCGACATGGTCGCCGATCGCGGTACTCAGTTTTCGTCCTGGTTATGGAAGGCGTTCTGCACCCTCATTGGGTCGTCGGCCAGCCTGTATTCCGGTCAGTCAGAGCGAGCCAAATCAGGACCTGGAGACGGCTCTTTGTTGGCTCATCTCCGCCAACCCCACCACCTGGAACCAGCAACTTGTGTGGGTGGAATATGCCCGCAACACCATTCCCTGCTCTGCCACTGGTCTCTCGCCCTTTGAGTGTTTCTTGGGATATCAGCCCCCGGTCTTCCCTGACCAAGAGGAAGAAGTCAGCATACCATCTGCCCAGATTTTTGTCCACCGCTGTCACCGTACCTGGAAGATAGCCCAGTCCGCTCTTCTCAAGACCACCTCCAGGTATCGGTGACAGGTGGGTCGCCATCAGACCCCTGCTCCCCGTTATTGTCTCGGGCAGAGGGCATGGCTTTCCACTCGGGATCTACACCTCCGGGTGGAGTCCCGTAAACTTTCCCCCCCGTTTTATCGGCCCTTTCCCTATCTCTAAAATCCTTAGCCCTTCTGCTGTTCGTCTTCTGTTGCCCCGCACCCTCTATATACATCCCACTTTTCATGTGTCGAGGAATAAACCTCTGTCTCACAGCCCTTTGTTTCCAGGCCCAACCCTCTCCCCTGTCTCATCGACGACCATCCGGCATACACGGTGAGGCGCCTCCTGAGTGTTCAACCTGGGGGCAGGGGATTCCAGTTCCTGGTTGACTGGGAGGGTTATGGCCCGGAGGAGAGGTGCTGGGTCTCCACTATGAATATCCTGGACCCAGCCCTCATCACTGAGTTCCACTGCCGGCACCCCGGTCAACCAGGTGTGTGTCCGAGTTGGACACCAGGTGGCGCACCTACGGGGGGGGGGGGTACTGTTACACCCTGATCGGTTTCACCTGTCTTGTGCTTGTCTCCACCCCTCACCAGGTATCTCCCATTTTTCCCCATTATCCCCTGTGTATTTAGGTCTTGTCAGGTCGTACCAGCGTGCTTCAAGTTTTCAAGTTTTGTTTCTAGTCTTCCCGGTTCTGACCTTTCTGCCTGAAAGTATGCATCTTATAAGTAGTTTTACATAAACCTTATATGTCTGAACTCAGAATCAAAGTTTTCACAAAAAATAACATGGTCACTGTGGTAGAACGTTTATTTTGATTGCCGATTTTCTGCATTTATTAAAAGTCCCATCAGGTAGACGGATTTCAGATGTGTCCACATAAACAGGATTATTAGGGATATTGTTAATCTTGCAAAGCATCTAAAAGTTTTAAACTATTATATTAACCTGACTATCCACAATAATCACAGTGTTGTTATTCTCGCAAGGAGAGGGTGCAAAAGTATTGAAAACAGGGGTGCCAAAAATTGACCCCTATCTTTTTGAGATTTGTTGTTATTTGTTAATCAAAATCTCTTTCTCTGAGCAGTTGTATTAGTATAAAATAATATAATTTCCCAATTTTTGGAGCATACAATATACGTAGCTCAATATTTGCATTTATTTTATACAGCATTTTTTGCTAATCTTTATCAAGTGACAATAATTATGGACCTGACTATATATATATATATATATATATATATATATATATATATATATATATATATATATATATATATATACACACATACATACACACACAGTGTATATATACACACATACATACACACACAGTATATATGGTGGGAGCAGCACAATGTAATGGGGAGCTGACTCACAGCTCCAGACAGGCACTTCCTGCTGCGGAAGTTCACAATCTCTTTACAGCGCTGGATGTAACAACACCACTGGCGTCTGTCCGCAGTACAATACCAGGACACATTCCACCGAACTAAGTTAAAATATCAACACTTCCATACTACTGGTGATGTATTGGCCATGCATGCAAAGTAGTATACTAGTGGGGATATTGGGACATAGGGATGTGGTCTTGTTTTTCTAAATCTTTTAAATCTTTTTTTATTTTATTTTTTACTTCAAGACATAATGGTCTAGGTAGGCTGGCAGATTGTCTTCATATTTGCGTTACGACATTACTGTTTCTTGTAGGACAAATATTTTAAAGAGTAAATGTGGCCTTTTTAAGTGGATTCCTCTCAGGGTTTGGGTCAATTACACTTCAATTCAGTAAAATCAAGAAGTGAACTCAAATTGAAACGCAGAACTTTCTCAATGCTTTTCTATGAGGAAAATCCTAATTTCAGTTTACTTCCTGAATTGACTGAATCTAAATGGAATCGTTGAGAATCTCAAAAGAAGTTCAATAGTTTTTTCATCTTCTTTTTTACAATGATTAGTTTGAGATTCAGGCTCTGTAGTAGTGTATTCAGGCTCAGTAGTAATATTATATCTCAACTTCATATATGACGTCACTACAGAGCCTGTAACGCATCTCAAACTAACCATTGTGTTTTTTTTGTTCCACACTGGTGCTGCACACTAGGAGGGAGCACTTTGTAGTCTTCTACACTTACTTGAAGTGGAGTCCACACGGCTGGGCCGACGAGGAGGGCCGAGGATGCTGGGAAAACGAGGCTTCTTCACCTTATCCTCCCCCTCTTTCTCAGTTTTGATGCTCTTCTGCTCCATAGAACAAAACAAATTCAAACCACCCAGTCAGAGAATTTAAAGCTGGGCCAAATTTAGTAGGCAAACGTTGTGGAACGTTGCAGATAGACATTTCATGAATAGAGCTGATGTGATTCCTTATTCTACATTACACATTCTACATGTCAGAGAGACATGTTTGTTCTATGCTATATTACTATCTGAACATTGCCCAACATCACGGCCTGCTGAATGCTGCCCTGGAAAGCTGTTAACAAGTGGGCCAAAATGTTACCGTGCTTGGTACCAAGAAAGACCTCACACCAAGAAGTGTGAGTAAAACAGTGCCACCATGGGAAGAAACAGAATGATTTATGCTACATCAAATGTGAAGTTTCTACAAGCAGTAAAGGACTACAGTATTGTACTGAAATGCATAATTGATGCGTCTAGGTGTGTGGGTGTTGTACCTTGATCTTGGGCAGGAAGTTGATGCGGACTCGTTTGGGCTCTAGGCTACGAGGTTCCTTCACTTTAACTCCCAGGTGTTTCATATATGTGAGGATAACATACTGCATAGTAGTGCTGGAACACAACACAATACACTATTAAAGGGATTCTCTGGTACTTTTGTATACTTTTTAGCCAGTAGTTCTGAAAGTAGCGCTCACGAGCCAAAAGTGGTTTTAGAAAATTGCGTACTATGTCACAAACTCAGCAAAAAAAGAAACGTCCCTTTTTCAGGACCCCGTCTTTTAAAGATAATTTGTAAAAATCCAAATGATTTCACAGATCTTCATTGTAAAGGGTTTAAACACTGTTTCCCATGCTTGTTCAATGAACCATAAACAATTAATGAACATGCACCTGTGGAACGGTCATTAAGACACTAACAGCTTACAGACGGTAGGCAATTAAGGTCACAGTTATGAAAACTTAGGACACTAAAGAGGCCTTTCTACTTGGTCCCTGCTCATCTGCGTGAACATGCCTTAGAAATGCTGCAAGGAGGCATGAGGACTACAGATGTGGCCAGGGCAATAAATTGCAATGTCCGTACTGTGAGACGCCTAAGACAGCGTTACAGGGAGACAAGACGGACAGCTGAACGTCCTCGCAGTGGCAGACCACGTGTAACAACACTTGCACAGGATCGGTACATCTGAACATCACACCTGTGGGACAGGTGCAGGATGGCAACAACAACTGCCCGAGTTACACCAGGAACGCACAATCCCTCCATCAGTGCTCAGACTGTCCGCAATAGGCTGAGAGGCTGGACTGACGGCTTGTAGGCCTGTTGTAAGGCAGGTCCTCACCAGACATCACCGGCAACAACGTTGCCTATGGGCACGAACCCACCGTCGCTGGACCAGACAGGACTGGCAAAAAGTGCTCTTCACTGACGAGTCGTGGTTTTGTCTCACATGGGGGGATGGTCGGATTTGCGTTTACCGTTGAAGAAATGAGCGTTACACCAAGGCCTGTACTCTGGAGTGGGATCAATTTGGAGGTGGAGGGTCCATCATGGTCTGGGGCTGTGTGTCACAGCATCAACGGACTGAGCTTGGTGTCATTGCAGGCAATCTCAATGCTGTGCGTTACAGGGAAGACATCCTCCTCCCTCATGTGGTACCCTTCCTGCAGGCTCATTCTGACATGACCCTCCAGCATGACAATGCCACAGCCATACTGCTTGTTCTGTGTGTGATTTCCTGCAAGACAGGAATGTCAGTGTTCTGCCATGGCCATCGAAGAGCCCGGATCTCAATCCCATTGAGCACGTCTGGGACCTGTTGGATCGGAGGGTGAGGGCTAGGTCCATTCTCTCCAGAAATGTCCGGGAACTTGCAGGTGCTTTGGTGGAAGAGTGGGGTGACGTCTCACAGCAAGAACTGGCAAATCTGGTGCAGTCCATGAGGAGATGATGCACTGCAGTGCTTAATGTAGCTGGTGGCCACACCAGATACTGACTGTTACTTTTGATTTTGACCCCCCTTTGTTCAGGGACACATTATTCCATTTCTGTTAGTCACATGTCTGTGGAACTTGTTCAGTTTATGTCTCAGTTGTTGAATCGTGTTATGTTCATACAAATATCTACACATGTTAAGTTTGCTGAAAATAAACGCAGTTGCAGTGAGGACATTTCTTTGCTGAGTTCATGTGCACCATGTCATTGCTTTCTCTCTTGTTCTGCTGCTGGTGCATCATGTGTATCTTGCTACTCACTCTAATGGCGAGGGGCTGAAGCTCATTGGTTGAACTCAAAATGCTAGGGGGCTGGCCCACATGGGGGAAAATAGTGTAGCACATCTTCCAGAAAAACAGTTGCTTTGAAACTAGGGATTTTGTGGCTAATTGAAGTAAGACAATAATTCTGCTCATAGATTATGCATGTATGAACTACACATTGACACATTCAGCCCAAAGCGGGAGGTTTAAAAAATAAATACTTAGTCGCCAAAGGAACATGTCTTTAATTAACTGTTAATATTACCATAAATACACTTTCAATTAACATTAAAGGTCCAGTACAGCCGTCTTGATCTTAATAATATGAAATCATTTACGATCATTCAACCATCATATTGATTAGCTGCAATAATATTTATACTTTTTAAAAGAAAGTCTCATGATACATAAATGTCTCTCAAGGCTCTTTGAAAACAGTCATAATATGACACGTTATCAATCACTAGAAGTACATTTGGGGAAAATCTAATGAAAAGCTTAGGACACGTTTCTTCAATCCTGACCTGATCAGTTTTTACTATCACCGTATTCTTCAATACGATTCATTATCTCAGAACAGGGTCGAGTTCATAAGGGAGTGCAACCGAAAATAAAATTGTATTTTTGCATTGGACAAGACCAGGTAGTCCCTTGCCATTTCAGTCAGTTCTCTTCCATTTGGTGCCTAACGAACAAGACCCAGGACTAACTGAAAGTGTGTAGTACCACAGATCTCCAGCAGATAGAGTGAGAGGACTCTATGATAACCACTGCTGGCAGACTCTCAGGATGCATCCTAAATGGCACCCTATTCCATATATAGCGCAATACTTTTGGGTAAAAGTAACCTGTGCCACGCCAACAGCTTTTCTCACAGGATGGATACACAACATGCTGATGGAATTCATGGAACTCAATATACTTTAAAATGATTAAAACCAAATCGAAACTATGTAGAAATTATAAGGACCTGCATTCATACAGTTTCTTGACTGTGTCCAGCTTGCTAATAATCACTGAATAGAGTATTAAACCAAGTATCAGAGAACATGATTCCAATACACTTTAACTTCAGAACAGGGCCCGCATTCACAAAGCATCTGATAGTAGGGGTGCTGATCTAGGATCAGGTCCCCCTGTCAATATAATAATATTCATTATTATCCAAAAGAGGTTAAATTATCTTAGATCAGCATTCCTACTCAGAGAATACTGGCCCAGATAAAGTATGTGTGATTCACCTTGACCTTCACGAGTAATTGAACACATACATTTACATTTTAGTCATTCAGCAGAAACTCTTATCCAGAGTGATTTACAGCAGCATTTTGGATTAAGTGACTTGCTCAAGGGCACATTGATCGATTTTTCACCTAGTTGGCTCAGGGATTCGAACCATCAACCTTTCAGTTACTGGCCCAACGCTCTTAACCGTTAGGCTACCTGCCGCCCCAACCCTGCTACAACCCCAGTATGACAACACACACAATCAACACCGCTACTTCCACTGTCTAGAGTAAACTCTAGCATGACAGCAGACCTATCAAGTCTTATTCTGACATCATGTGGTTATAGTTAGATGGAACATAGAAAAATCCCACTTCTTACCACTTCTCCTCTTCTGTGGGCTGTGACGTCAGCCTGGAAGGATAAAAACACACTCAGGGTGAACTGACGCTCACACACAGCTTCCCTTCTGCTACAAAAAGACACATGTGAAGTCTGCTGGTGTAATGGTAATACAGTTCCATTAGCCTATGGGTTTATGTCAGGGATGGGCAACTTTGATAGGGGTGGGGGCCACAAAAGAATCTGAACTCATCATGAGGGGCCGCAGTGGCTCGCGGGTCTGCGTACCCACATCCATAACCGCATATGCAGTCAGAGCTGGCACTAGACATTTTGGGGCGCTAAGGGAATTTTTTTTGAGGAGGCCAACATTTTAATGGCCCCCCTCTTGACAGCAGAGAGAAAAAAGTTAATTTCCTGCAAGTCTTCACATTTTTCAATAGGGTGGAGAGAAATGTTTGCAGTTTTTAATATGATATCTGAGTGAGAGTGGCTAAAAAAATCAATGGGGGCCCCCATTCAACCATGATTACTACAAGTTTAGATCGCTGGCTAGACTAACTTACTAGTCCCCAAAATTTTGGGCTGTGCTGACATGCTAACATGGGCTAATTGAGTGACTATCAGTGACTGACATAACAAGAGAAAAACTGCTGATGCACAAACAAATTTTGAAATTGCACCTGGTGTATTCTACTATTCAAACTCACTACAGTAAGTAGACACACCGACTGAGGATTTTTCTCTTATCAAAAAACACCCCAAAAGCCAGGCTATCCTATCTATCTACAGCCCTGTAATCTGTCCAGTTCGGAGTGTTTGAGGCCCGGAGAACAGAGACACGTAAGCACTCACTGACCTGGAAATAACCACCAGAATGGCTGTGTGTGTGTGTCTGTGTAACTGGAGACAACACACTTTTGTACTCTAACCTACACCTTATGCCATTACTAGACTAGATAATCCTTATGGAGCTGATAACGTCATGCTACTGTGTGTGTAGTGGCATGTGTGTGTGTGTGACAAATAATGTGTGTGTAAGAAAGAATGAGCAATTGTACACTACACTCGCCTCCTGTCTATCTCAAAGGGTAAGTGGAACACAGAGACAACAGCTTTCTTCAACCTGACTCTTGTGCCATGTTGTCATTCAATAATCTTGATGATGCTGGTAACGTCTGTGTATGTATGTATGTGTGTGTGTGTGTGTGTGTGTGTGTGTGTGTGTGTGTGTGTGTGTGTGTGTGTGTGTGTGTGTGTGTGTGTGTGTGTGTGTGTGTGTTGGCGCGCGCGTCCTGTGTCCCTGTGTGTGTGTACATGTATTTCAGAGACTTACAAGACGTCCTCTATCTTGGAGATGATATGTTCGGCACAGGAGCGTTCTCTATCCAGCGCCACGCGGTCTCTCACCCTCTCTGTGTCCAGTTTAGCCAGCTCCCCCTCTGCCAAGGTCAGACCCATGCTGCGCTTCTGCCTGTAGACACATACAGGCAGACACACACAGATGAATAGACAAAAACAGGCAGACACACAGACAGATACGAACGCGCACACACATACAAATGATTAATCCATGCATTAATTATGTGCACATCATCTTTGAGAAGTGAGTGTGTGCACGTGTGTGTTTGTAGTTTGCATTTATGGTGTATGTGTGGATTTGTAAATATACTAAATATAATCACATCACCAAATAATTTATTAAAACACTATTTTGCAAAGAAGGTCTACAGTAGCCACAACAGCACTCTGTAGGGTAGCACTGTGGTGTAGTCGGAGGACAGATAGCTTCCGTCCTCCTCTGGGCACATTGACTTCAATACAAAACCTAGGAGGCTCATGGTGCTCACCCCTTTTCATAGACTTATACAGTAATTATAATGTCTTGCAGCATGAACTGACATGTTGTCCACCCAATCAAAGGATCAGATAATTAATCTTGTACTGAAAGCATAAGCTACAGCTAGCTAGCACTGTAGTGCATACAATGTGGTGAGTAGTTGACTCAAAGAGAGAAAGACAATAGTTGAACAGTTTTGAACAAATACATTTCTTCCAAAATGAAGGAGAAGCAAGAGGAAAAAAAATATATAGAGATGTAATTTTTTTCACTTTCAGTTTCACTTACTTATCTAGCAAATGCAGCTAGCTAGTTTAGCCTACTGAAACACCCTGCTCAAACAGAGGGATGCTATGTTAGCTAGCTGGCTATGAGGTCAAGGTAAGCTTCAGGTTTTACGCTGTAGTAACTGATTACTGCCTGATTGTAGCAGGTTTACTAACGAGTTAGTTCTAATAGCTATGCTGACTATGACGTTACTTTAGCTAATATGGTGACAACGATGTAGGCTGTGTGTAGTGGTTTGGCTTGGAAAGGTTTTTTCCTGGTCACATACAGCTGATGTGTTGTGCATTGAAGTCCACAAGTGAAGGGAAGAGGTGAGAGGAGGAGAGCGCATAGATGCGAGAAGGAATACAACGTGACTGTGTTTACGCGTGATCAGGGGTGTATTCATTCTGCCGATGCTGTTCAAAAAAAATTTATTAAACGGAACAGAATGTGAATAAAATATTTGTATTTGTCCAATAGAAACTCAAATTTGCAACTGTTGGACTAATGATTACATCCTATATCAGCCAGATGCGGGCAAGAGTGAGCAAGGTGGTATTGAATTTCACTGTCTGTCCATGTGTCACTGGTTCTCACCTCAAATTTGTCTCACGACCTGTGTGCACCTATGTTGTAAACTTTCATTCATAGGCTAGGTTGAAGCAACCTCATGATGGGTCGAGGGAAAATGTTAGTATCATGTTGTAGCCTAAACCTATTGCTGTTACATTGAACTGGGTGAATGGAATTTATTATTATAATTATTTATTATCTATGCATAGTCACTTCACCCCCACCCACATGTAAAAATTACCTCATCTTCTTGAACTGCACTGTTGGTTAAGGGCTTGTATGTAAGCATTTCAAGTTAAAGTCTACTCTTCTTGTATTCGGCTCATGTGACAAAGTTTGATTTGAATATGAATGACAGTCATCCAATATGCTGTAATAGAAATAAGGCCATGCTCATGAAAAAAAAATGTCGTCCCTCATCTTAAACGGCACTGACCGCCACTGGTGTACATGTGTCTGTCTAAATGCGTGTGTGTGTGTGACCTGAAGTCCTCTAGGTTCCCCTGGATGTCTGGTAGCAGTGTGTCCTGTAGCAGCTGTGTGTACTGTCTGTGTAGCTCCTCTGGGATCAGCTCAGGTCTCCGCCGATCTGGGAACACACAACAGCATGTTAGCCCACACACACACACACACATAGTCTCAAGCTGTCTTCCTTTTTTGGAAACGTTCTAATCAATTACACTAGACGATACACTACTGTATTGCTATAACTGTTGCTAAACTTATACAAGACCTGAAAGGAGTATGTGAAAACAAAAATAGTTGAAACAGCTTACCTAGTTCAGAGGCAATAGACTCAGGCACAGCTACTTTCAGATTCTGCAAGGGAAAAAGAGTCAAATATCTAACCAAAAAAAAAGAATAGAGACTTTCAGCAATTCAACCCCAACAAACACAAATATAATTTCCTTTGCCTCCAACATAGCAGATAAAGACTGTACATTTAACAGAATACTAAGCATCTTGCAGATCAGCAGAAGCACACCGTTAGTAAAGGAACTTGGCTGTTCAGACACACTCACACCTAGTGGACAAAGATTCCTCAAGCAACATCAGGAAGACTGGAGAAAAGATATAAGAGCAGAAGCGAGGAAAAAAAGAGGATCTGATGGATGGTGCTGGGGTTTTAATTCACACACGCTAGTAATGTGCGGGTTGACTCATAACCCGCAGGCCCTGCGGTTATATCCGCGGGGCCGGTTTAGGGTCATGAAATACTATGTGGATGAAGGGTGGGTGGCTGGCAGGTTGAATAAAGAGAAAACAATACGTTAAAAAGTCCATAAATGTATCATTCTTATGCAATTTATATCTATAGGCTACATTTCTTTAATTATGTGACACTATCTGGTACCAGTGCATAAGCCTAAGATTTAGGGCCTAACAGTACGTGCATCAAATAGCCTGCAGGCCAATCGCCAAATACTTTTGGGAACGGGCAGAAAAAGTTAACGTCAATCCACGGCCGCTAAAAAAGAACTTAGTCTTTAATTGAATAAGAAAAAAGCTGAGAAATGGAGAGTTGCAAATAAAGTGAAGGGAGGGCCAGAAAAATAATGTTTGGAAAAGATTTGGTTAAGTGGTAGAAGAGGATGATAGCATTGCCGGCTATGTTATGTGTGATGATTGTGACGTGCTGTACAAATTCGACAGTCAGAAGACAGGGACTTCAAGTAGGCCTATGGAACGTCAAGGAAACTATAGCCTACTGTTCAGATCGGTTAAATGGAAAATGAAATCAGGACACTGATTGCAGGTCTATAACCTCTAACATAGTGTTAATATTTTTATTTGATTGAACCTTTATTTAACTAGACAAGTCAGTTAAGAACAAATTCGTATTTACAATGACACCCTAACCCGGACGACGCTGGGACAATTGTGCACTGCCCTATGGGACTCCCAATCACGGCCGGTTGTGATACAGCCTGGAATCGAAACAGGGTCTGTAGTGACGCCTCTAGCACTGAGATGCAGTGCCTTAGACCGCTACGCCACTCAGGATCCTACAGAAGTAAGCGTTTCTTGCAGTAAAATTATATACCAAAAGTAGGCAAAAACAATGTACTCTGGAACAGCAGTGGAGAAATATGATTTCTTTCTTTCAGCATCTCGAGAAAATGTGAATGCACAGTTAGATACCGTCTGTAGAGGTGCTATCTTTATCAGCAGCTGATAGTATTTCAACCACACATAAAATATGCATCCAAGCCAAACTGAAATCTTATCAGAACATGTTGGGTCGTTTTCACAGCTTTCTATTTCCTTACAACCGGTCAAACTGATGTAATTTGAACATTTTGTCCAGAAAATCATAGGTGCGGGGGAGCTGTCACTGTGGGACGTTACGTGTGTTGCTTAAGAGCACAACGGCAGGCAATGACATCTAGGGTTTGATACCAGCAACCCTCCGATTGCCAGCTCATCTCCTGCCAGATTTTCCCCGTCGGATCCGGAGATTCGAACTGGAAACCTTCTGGTTGCAGGCTCGCCTCTCTAACCGCCAGTTTGTTTGTATGCATGTGTAATGGCATGCGTCCATGCGTGCCTTTGCGTGTGCTCCCACATAATGTATGGGTACATGTGTGTCTTACCGCTGCTCGGTCCATAAAGAAAGTATAGAAATCCGTGAAGATCCGTCTGGTCTCTTTGGAGTTGGTCTGCTTGTACAGGTCGGCGTAAAGGTAGCACAGCTAGGAGAGGACAAGGACAACGTTAGGTCTTAAATACTGACCAATGTCTTCTTGGGTCAAACCACCAAAGTGCTAGAGAGTAACTGCTGTACCCTATTAGAAAAAAATTGTTTATTAGGGATGCAAAATGTCCCCATATTTTCTGGATTTTAATTTTATTTTGGGACAGTTACCAGAATTTTGTACACCTAGGGCTCTATTTTAACAACCCTAACGCATTGTAAATCTAAGCGCAGACAGTAACACTGTGTCAGAAATATTTTAGCCATTTTCACTATTACAATTTCCGGCGCACTTGCTGCCGTTGCGGTGAAAGGGCTGGGTTGTGATGAATAAACAAGTTGTGGGTGTGTCGAGGCTAGGCCCTTCATTGGCCAATCAGAACGTGCTCCATGGCGAAATATGTGACTCGTTTCAGGAAACAGGCATATGGTGCACGTCACTACTTCACAGGAGAGACATTTGAACATACATTTTTTTATCAAAATGCATTTTTGGGCAGGAATGCCTTTCATGTGACTTAATAACAAACTTGTATTCCATCCATAAATACAAATACAATTGTTAAATTATGAGCCTAGTTGGTTTAGCCACGGAAAAAGACAGGAACCTTCCCGCTAGCGATGATTGGCTGAGATAATGGATGGGCTGGACATGCCGGGAGATAAGTTTGGATTGGTCTGCCATGTAGCTCACTTCTGTCTATAACGCGAGCTGTTAAGTATGTGTGACAGTCCTTTCTACCAAGCCGTTTTTGAAAGACATAACATTAGCCATTGAGACCTACAAAAGTTTTGCTACTTTTCTCAACAACACTGATGCCCTGAATTTAGCAGGCGCTATCGACAGATCAGTAGGAAAAAGTGATGGGCTACTTTCTGCACACGTCCTTAGTCCTGTACTGACGCTATGCCTGTTTGGTGGTTCGTCTGAGGGCATAGCGAGATTTCTTATAAGCTTCCGGGTTAGAGTCCCGCTCCTTGAAAGCGGCAGCTCCAGCCTTTAGCTCAATGCGGATGCACTGGTTGGGGTATGTACGTATGGTCACTGTGGGGACGACCTCATCGATGCACTTATTGATGAAGCCAATGACAGATGGGGTGTACTCCTCAATGCCATTGGAGGAATCCTGGAACATATTCCAGTCTGCGCTAGCAAAACAGTCCTGTAGCTTAGCATCTGCTTCATCTGACCACTTTTTTATTGATCTAGTCATTGGTGCTTCCTGCTTTAATTTTTGGGAGAGGTTTGTATGCATATCTGTGTGTGTTGTATAGGTGGTCCAGAGTTCTTTTCCCTCTGGTTGCACATTTAGGTAAAACTGAGGTAAAACTGATTTAAGTTTCCCTGCATTAGTCCCCAGCTACTAGGAGCACCGCCTCTGGGTGAGCGTTTTCTTGTTTGCTTATGGCGGAATACAGCTCATTCAATGCTATCTTGGTGCCAGCCTCTGACTGTGGTGGTATGTAAACAGCTACAAAGAATATAGATTAAAACTCTCTCGGTAGGTAATGTTGTCTGCAGCTTATCATGAGAAACTCTACATCAGGCGAGCAATGGCTCGAGACTTCCTTAGATATCGTGCACCAGCTGTTGTTTACAAAAATACATAAACCGCCGCCCCTTCTCTTACTAGACGCCGCCGTTCTATCCTGCTGGTACATATAACCAGCCAGCTGTATGTTGATATAGTCGTCGTTTAGCCACGACTCCGTGAAGCATAAGATGTTACAGTTTTTAATGTCCCGTTGGTAGTTTAATCTTCCCAATAACTCATCCATTTTATTGTCCAAAGATTGCATGTTTGCGAGCAGAATTGAGGGGAGTGGGGGTTTATTAGATCGCCTCCTACTCCTCAGAAGGCAGCCCGCCCTCCGGCCTCTCTTTCTCCGCCTCCTCTTCATGCAGATCACTGGGGTCAGGGCCTGTACCCGAGGGAGCCGTATATCCTCCGCCTCGGGCTCGTCAGAGTCATTAAAGAAGAAAAAGGATTCTGATAGTCCGTGGTGAGTAATCACAGTCCTGATGTCTAGAAGTTATTTTCGGTCATAAGAGACGGTAGCGGCAACATTATGTTCAAAAATAGTAAAAAAATAAGTTACAAACAACGTAGATAAACAAACTAAAAAACACAATCGGTTGGGGGCACGTAAAACACTTGCCTTCTGCTCCAGCGCCATTTTTTCACAAGTACTATCACTGTACCGTTTACACCTTCTGTATCCTGTGCATGTGACAAATAAACTTAGATTTGATATAGCGTGTGTTTACCACATGGTCTAACATGTGAATCCTTAAAAAGATGGGTGGGCTTAAGAGGGTGTGAACGATGCTGAATATGTGTAGAAAAAGAAGAGCTCTCCAGTACTTGTACCAAAACATTTTCTCAAAACTGGGGTTACAAGTTTATTAACTTTCAAAGCAGAATAACTTTCCCATTGTTCCTCAACTGCAGTATATGATATACCATTTTCTAGCTCTCAGTCTGTACTTTTATCAAATGTAAAAAACACAATTTCAAATGTTGCTACATAAGACCGAATCGAGGCGGTCGGTCACATATGTGGTTGCTTCAAGTTGTGTACTTACGGTCTTTTATGTATTGCTTTGGGATCAACCCCAATTCCAATGTTATTCCATTATAGTTTGTTAAATGGGTTACAGCAATGAAATAACAAAATGTAGAACTATGTTTGCTAAATACGTTAACTTGTACCAATTTGCAGTCCACATTGTTCTAATTAATCACATGGTATAGAGGCTAGGCCTACTGTCAATTGCATTATGGCTGAGCATGAACATGCCAAACATTGTCAATAAGCAAGATTAAATAATAATTTTAATCAAATTCTAAACAAAATAAACAACAACTTGTTTTAAATAGGCTATGTCACACTTACAGGCACCATCATTTCTTTTCGTGGGTATAAAATATTAAAACGACGCAGACTATGGAGGGTTTTACACACATCCAAACTTTTCACAGTAGCTGGATCCAATATATACACTACCATTCAAAAGTGTGGGGTCATTTAGAAATGTCTTTGTTTTTGAAAGAAAAGCAAATGTTTTTTTTCCAAAACCATATCGCAACCAAAGATAACGTTTCTAGAAAGAGCGTTTCACATTCGACCAGATCCCCTCAGCTAATCAAAAGGGGCGTAGAATGAGTCCAATGTAGTATTGGATTCATGACAAGGGCTAACCAAACCTATGACATGACCCGTCACCTTATGTATTACTGCCCCCCGTTGAAAGAAGTGACATCTAAAAAAAAAAAAACACAAAAAAACTATACAACCCAAATGTTTCCTAGCCTTCCACGCTATGTTATGTCCCTAACACCTAAACTAAATTATAGAAAAATATATTTTATTTTTATACAACGTAACTAGAGAATCTAATAGAAAAACACAACACTTTAATAACCTTGGTGTGCGCGTGTGTGTGTATATGTACAGTGAGTGTGTATGTATGTGGTGGTCTTACCAGAGGTGCAGGGTCAAACTGAGAGACCACGTGATGGAGGAAGGCGGCCAGGTGAGCGGGCCGAGACTTGAGCAGCTCTATACTCTGGAAACAACAACACTGACCATTGATCTGAGAGACAGGGAGATAGAGAGACAGGGTAGAGATCAACAGAAAGATAGAGTTGAGTAAGAGAGAGATACCAACTCCGTTGTCTTGTGGTTAAAGTGTTTTTCACCCTGAGATTGAGAGGTTGGCGGTTTGATCCCCGGTCGAATCATACCAAAGACTATACAAATGGGACCTGATGCCTCTCTGCTTGGCATTCAGCATTAATTAGATGGATTGCGGTAAGGTGCTGTGACTAGCATCCTGTCCGGGGGGTGTACTTTTACATCAAGCTGCCTCATGCTACTGGCTTGGCTTTATTTTCCCAAGCTTGCTAAGAGAGAGAGAGAGTCATCGAGAGAATGAGACAGACAGGCACAAAATGAGAGATAGAAAGAAATAGACAACCGGAGACAGTCAGACGGAGCCAGACAGTCAGAGCCAGACAGACACGACAGCTAGCCAGCAGTCTAGCAGTAGTCCACCAGTACCTGTTCCTGCTCGGTGTCAAAGTAGTCGTCCTCTGCTCCGATGATCTGGGGGTTGAGACGGGACAAGGGCCTGCCCACACTACACTGGAAGTTACAGTTCTGAATCACACATACACAGACATGAACATGACTTCCTTCTAAATCTAGTGTTGGGAGTAAACAACAAATATACTGTGTGTGTGCGTCTCTGTCTCACCAAGTCCAGCGTGTCCTCGGCGTCAGGCGAGGTGCAGGAGTTGAGGCTGTCTCGGGGGGTGGTCTTTGGGCAATGGCAGGGGGTCTCTCTTTGGCACGGACTCTCAGGGAGGGGACTGGGAGACACCTGAAATACAGAGACACACACACCATTCACATACTGTATAAAATTTGCCAGTCTCCGATTTTGAATGGGCATTGTGGTAGTGATACCACACGTTCCACTCACATTTTCTGATAGAAAAGTATTCAGGGTTCCCGAGTGGCGCAGTGGTCTAAATACTGCATCTCCGTGCAAGAGATGTCACTGCAGTACCTGGTTCTAATCCAGGTTGCATCACATCCGGCCGTGATTGGGAGTCACATAGGGCGGCGCACAATTAGCCCAGTGTAGTCTGGGTTTGGCCGGGGTAGGCCGTCATTATAAATAAGATTTAGTTCTTAACTGACTTGCCTAGTTAAAAAATGGAGGAAAATAGGATTTGGCATTTCAGTGTACTTCCTGATTTGACCAAATTTAAAAATGGAATGGACCCCAACCCTGGTTGGCAAGTAGCTTAGCGGTTAGAGCGTTTGCCAAGTAACCAAAATGTCATTGGTTCGAATACCCAAGCCGACAAGGTGAAAAATCTGTTGATGTACCCTTGAGCAAGGCAGTTAACCTTAATTTGCTCCAGGGGCGCCTGGCTGACCCTGTATAAGGCATATTTCACGGCACCTATTGGGTGTATGTGACAATAAAACATATGATGATTACTTTTTTCTTTATTCCAGTACAATGGTATTGTATTGAGAATGCCAATTCACATGTAGTTGTCATGGAGCATCTGGTGGTGATAATAACAGACAGGCTAATTGGCCAGGTTGACTCACAGTGTTATTGGTCCAGGTTCCGTTGCTGCCGCTCTCTACCTGCGAGGAGGGGGTCTGCTCTCCATCGGCCGCCCCAACACCCCCCCCCTCACCGTTCCAGGGGGAGAGGGAGCCATCCTGAAAACACACACACCTACTATAAATGGGTGGCAGTAACTGCGCTGTCCCTTTGAGAGTGCGTCTGTACCTGTGAGATAGAGACAGCAAGAGAGTGTTTGTGTCTATGGGAGAGTGTGTTTGTTTTTGTGTGTGCTTGTATACATATGCACGTACATGTGTGTGAACATATGTATGTGTGTATACGTAGGTGTGTATACCTGAGGTGTGCCTGTGGTCTTTCTGAGCTGGCCATGCAGCAGAGGAATGTGTTTCTTGGCCTCCTGGATGTCCTTCAGTAGTTTGGCTGTGGGGTTCCTGCTGTACTCCTCCTTCATAGCCTGGACATAACGTGACATAACACAGGACAGAGCACAGGTTAAGAGAGGAATTAGGTAGGAAGGGAGGGAGCGGGGGGGAAGAGAGAAGAGGAGGTGTATTCTAAGTCTGTGTGTGTGTGTGTGTGTGTGTGTGTGTGTGTGTGTGTGTGTGTGTGTGTGTGTGTGTGAGAGAGACAGTCAGTCAGTCAGTGAAAGAGAGAGGGAGAGTGTGTGTGAGTGTACATGCGTGTTTGTGTGTCCATTTCCCACAGTCCTAGTTTTAGTTCATGGTCTATCATAGAAAGAAGTGAAACTAAGGGGAGGGCAAGATGTGGTCAGTGTTTATCAGTGGAAGAATTATTGGCTTTTGGGAAATGTAACCACTACTTTCTTAACAAAAACGAAAGGAATTCATAATAAAAAAGACTTACAACAAACAGTTACAGACTTACAGCAGAAATAGAAAATCTAACATTACACATCAATGGTGAAGATACATGTAATACAGAAGCACTGAATATTCTAGAGGCAAAACAAAAGGACTTTGAGGAACTTATTCAGGAAAATTAGCTTTCATTTATAAAAAATAAAAGAGAACATTTGATGGAGAATGTTTTTTCCTAAACCTTCAATATAAAAATGCGACCAAAAATGAATTGTATCTAAATCCAAATGGGGTTTCTAGGTAAGCTACTAAGAGAGGCCCATCATATGTTTAAGACTGGGCTCTTTGGCTTTTTGCAGATCAAGGGTAATTTCAGTGTAGGAAAGGATGAAACAGCGTCTGTGCCACCAGTAAGTACAGATAGTAGTATAAATCCCCTTGCACGGTCCCCGCAGCCGGACAACTTTCTCATGGCTTCTGGAGGGAAATGCTGTAGGAATGCTCATCCGGTGTCGCTCATTCAGCCGACAAACTTTCAACCGGTTCTCCCCATTAAGCAGCGAGTCGGAGTCAGAGGCCGAGGCTTCTCTGGTCTCTACTCCTCCCGTTACGGGTCTGAGACCCGTAGTCTCCCACCGCTTGCAAAGTCTCCCACCGCTAGCAAATTGAAAACCCTAGTCATTGGCGACTCCATTACCCACATTATTAGACTTAAAACGAATCATCCAGCAATCATACACTGTTTACCAGGGAACAGGGCTACCAACGTTAAAACTTCTTATGGCTGAGATCCCATTAACGGGATCGATATGACAACAGCCAGTGAAAGTGCAGGGCGCCAAATTCAAAACAACAGAAATCTCATAATTCAAATTCCTCAAACATATTTCGTATTTCAAATGTATTTCACACCATTTTAAAGATACACTTCTTGTTAATCCCACCACAGTGTCCGATTTCATATAGGCTTTACGGCGAACGCACCACAGACGATTATGTTAGGTCAGAGCCAAGTCACAAAAAAACACAGCCATTTTTCCAGCCAAAGAGAGGAGTCACAAAAATCTGAAATGGAGATAGAATTAATCACTAAACTTTGATGATCTTCATCAGATGACACTCATAGGACTTCATTTTACACAATACATGTATGTTTTGTTCGATAAAGCCACATCAATTTACAGAAACAGTCATCATAAATGTTGATGCAAGTGTTATACATGGAACTTTAGATACACTTCTCCTTAATGCAACTGCTGTGTCAGATTTCAAAAAAGCTTTACGGAAAAAGCAAGCCATGCAATAATCTGAGTACGGCGCTCAGAGCCCAAACAAGCCAAAAAGATATCCGCCATATTGTGCAGTCAACAGAAGTCATAAATAACATTATAAATATTCACTTACCTTTCATGATCTTCATCAGAATGCACTCCCAGGAATCCCAGTTCGACAATAAAGGTTTGTTTTGTTCGATAATGTCCATCATTTATGTCCAAATAGCTACTTTTGTTAGCGCGTTTGGTAAACAAATCCAAACTCACGAAGCGCGTTCACTATTTGCAGACGAAATGTCAAAAAGTTCCGTTACAGTCTGTAGAAAAATGTCAAACGAAGTATAGCATCAATCTTTAGGATGTTTTTAACATAAATCTTCAATAATGTTCCAACCGGAGAATTCCTTTGTCTGTAGAAAAACAATGGAACAGAGCTTGCTCTCACGTGAACGAGCATCACGTGCTCAAGGCATTCTGTCAGACCTCTGACTCATTCCCCTCTCATTCGCCCCCACTTCACAGTAGAAGCATTAAACAAGGTTCTAAAGACTGTTGACATCTAGTGGAAGCCTTAGGAAGTGCAACATGACCAATATCCCACTGTGTCTTCAATAGGGAATGAGTTGAAACGACTAACCTCAGATTTCCCACTTCCTGGTTGGATTTTTTTCTCAGGTTTTTGCCTGCCATATGAGTTATGTTATACTCACAGACATCATTCAAACAGTTTTAGAAACTTCATAGTGTTTTCTATCCAAATATACTAATAATATGCATATATTAGCAACTGGGACTGAGTAGCAGGCAGTTTACTCTGGGCACCTCTGGGCACCTTATTCATCCAAGCTACTCAATACTGCTCCTGCAGCCATAAGAAGTTAAGGCTAATCTGAAGATGGTGCTGGCTAAAGCTAAAACTGGCAAGTGTAGAGAGTATAGGGATATTGTTATCCACGTCGGCACCAACAATGTTAGGATGAAACAGTCAGAGGTCACCAAGCGCAACATAGCTTCAGTGTGTAAATCAGCTAGAAAGATGTGTCGGCATCGAGTAATTGTCTCTGGCCCCCTCCCAGTTAGGGGGAGTGATGAGCTCTACAGCAGTCTCACAACTCAATCGCTGGTTGAAAACTGTTTTCTGCCCCTCCCAAAAGATAGAATTTGTAGATAATTGTCCCTCTTTCTGGGACTCACCCACAAACAGGACCTAGCCTGGCCTGTTGACGGACTCCATTCTAGCTGGAGGGCTGCTCTCATCTTATCTACGAACATAGACAGGGCTCTAACTCCCCTAGCTCCACAATGAAATAGGGTGCAGGCCAGGAAGCAGGCTGTTAGCCAGCCTGCCAGCTTAGTGGAGTCTGCCACTAGCACAGTCAGTGTAGTCAGCTCAGCTATCCCCATTGAGACCATGTCTGTGCCTCAACCTAGGTTGGGCAAAACTAAACATGGTGGTGTTCGCCTTAGCAATCTCACTAGAATAAAGACCTCATCCATTCCTGCCATTATTGAAAGAGATTGTGATACCTCACATTTCAAAATAGGGCTACTTAATGTTAGATCCCTCACTTCCAAGGCAGTTAAAGTCAATGAACTAATCACTGATCATAATCTTGATGTGATTGGCCTGACTGAAACATGACTTAAGCCTGATGAATTTACTGTGTTAATTGAGGCCTCGGCTCCTGTTTACACTAGTGACCATATCCCCCGTGCATCAGAAAATACCTGAGCTCTGAAGCAAGCTTCCAGAAAATTGGAACGGAAATGGCGCCACACCAAACTGGAAGTCTTCCGACTAGCTTGGAAAGACAGTACTGTGCAGTATCGAAGAGCCCTCACTGCTGCTCAATCATCCTATTTTTCCAAGTTAATTGAGAAAAATAAGAACAATCCAAAATTTATTTTTGATACTGTCGCAAAGCTAACTAAAAAGCACCATTCCCCAAGAGAGGATGGCTTTCACTTCAGCAGTAATACATTCATGAACTTCTTTGAGGAAAAGATCATGACCATTAGAAAGCAAATTACGGACTCCTCTTTAAATCTGCGTATTCCTCCAAAGCTCAGTTGTCCTGAGTGTGCACAACTCTGCCAGGACCTAGGATCAAGGGAGACACTCAAGTGTTTTAGTACTATATCTCTTGACACAAGGATGAAAATAATCATGGCCTCTAAACCTTCAAGCTGCATACTGGACCCTATTTCAACTAAACTACTGAAAGAGCTGCTTCCTGTGCTTGGCCCTCCTATGTTGAACATAATAAACGGCTCGCTATCCACGGGATGTGTACCAAACTCACTAAAAGTGGCAGTAATAAAGCCTCTTGAAAAAGCCAAACCTTGACCCAGAAAATATAAAAAACTATCGGCCAATATCGAATCTCCCATTCCTCTCAATTTTTTTTTGAAAAAGCTGTTGCGCAGCAACTCACTGCCTTCCTGAAGACAAACAATGTATACGAAATGCTTCAGTCTGGTTTTAGACCCCATCATAGCACTGAGACTGCACTTGTAAAGGTGGTAAATTGCCTTTTAATGGCGTCACACCGTGGCTCTACATATGTCCTCGTGCTCAGACCTTAGTGCTGCTTTTGATACCATCGATCACCACATTCTTTTGGAGAGATGGGAAACCCAAATTGGTCTACACGGATAAGTTCTGGCCGGGTTTAGATCTTATCTGTCGGAAAGATATCAGTTTGTCTCTGTGGATGGTTTGTCCTCTGACAAATCAACTGTAAATTTCAGTGTTCCTCAAGGTTACGTTTTAGCACCACTATTGTTTTCACTATACATTTTACCTCTTGGGGATATCATTCGAAAACATAAATGTTAACTTTCACTGCTATGCGGATGACACAAACTGTACTTTTTGATGAAACATGGCGAAGCCCCAAAATGGCCCTCGCTGGAAGCCTGTGTTTCAGACACAAGGAAGTGGATGGCTTTCTACTTTTAAACTTGGGCAAAACAGAGATGCTTGTTCTAGGTCCTAAGAAACAAAGAGCTCTTCTGTTGAATCTGACAATTAATCTTGATGGTTGTACAGTCGTCTCAAATAAAATTGTGAAGGACCTCGGCGTTACTCTGGACCCTGATCTCTCTTTTGATGAACATATCAAGACTGTTTCAAGGACAGCTTTTTTCCATCTACGTAACATTGCAAAAATCTGAAATATTCTGTCCAAAAATGACGCATAAAAATGAATCCATGCTCGTCACTTCTAGGTTAGACTACTGCAATGCTCTACTTTCCGGCTACCCGGATAAAGCACTAAATAAACTTCAGTTAGTGCTAAATATGGCTGCTAGAATCCTGAATAGAACCAAAAAATGTGATCATATTACTCCAGTGCTAGCCTCCCTACACTGGCTTCCTGTTAAGGCAAGGGCTGATTTCAAGGTTTTACTACTAACCTACAAAGCATTACATGGGCTTGCTCCTACCCATCTTTCCGATTTGGTCCTGCCGTACATACCTACACGTACGCTACGGTCACAAGACGCAGGCCTCCTAATTGTCCCTAGAATTTCTAAGCAAACAGCTGGAGGCAGGGCTTTCTCCTATAGAGCTCCATTTTTTTGGAATGGTCTGCCTACCCATGTGAGAGACGCAGACTCGGTCTCAAACTTTAAGTCTTTATTGAAGACTTATCTCTTCAGTAGGTCCTATGATTGAGTGTAGTCTGGCCCAGGAGTGTGAAGGTGAACGGAAAGGCACTGGAGAAACGAACCGCCCTTGCTGTCTCTGCCTGGCCGGTTCCCCTCTCTACACTGGGATTCTCTGCCTCTAACCCTATTACAGGGGCTGAGTCACTGGCTTACTGGTGCTCTTCCATGCCGTCCCTAGGAGGGGTGCGTCACTTGAGTGGGTTGAGTCACTGACGTGATCTTCCTGTCTGGGTTGGCGCCTCCCCTTGGGTTGTGCCGTGGCGGAGATCTTTGTGGGCTATACTCGGCCTTGTCTCAGGATGGTAAGTTGGTGGTTGAAGATATCCCTCTAGTGGTGTGGGGGCTGTGCTTTGGCAAATTGGGTGGGGTTATATCCTTCCTGTTTGGCCCTGTCCGGGGGTATCATCGGATGGGGCCACAGTGTCTCCTGACCCCTCCTGTCTCAGCCTCCAGTATTTATGCTGCAGTAGTTTATGTGTCGGGGGGCTAGGGTCAGTTGGTTATACCTGGAGTACTTCTCCTGTCTTATCCAGTGTCCTGTTTGAATTTAAGTATGCTCTCTCTAATTCTCTCGTTCTCTCTTTCTTTCTCTCTCTCTGAGAACCTGAGCCCTAGGACCATACGTCACGGCAAACCGGGCATGATGACTCCTTGCTGTCCCCAGTCTGCCTGGCCTTGCTGCTATTCCAGTTTCAACTGTTCTGCCTGCGGTTACGGAACCCCTACCTGTCCCAGACCTGCTGTTTTCAACTCTTAATGATCAGCTATGAAAAGCCAACTGACATTTATTCCTGATTATTATTTGACCATGCTTGTCATTTATGAACATTTTGAAAATCTTGGCTCTCTCTAATTCTCTCCTTCTCTCTTTCTTTCTCTCTCTCGGAGGACCTGAGCCCTAGGACCATACGTCAGGACTACCGGGCATGATGACTCCTTGCTGTCCCCAGTCCACCTGGCCTTGCTGCTATTCCAGTTTCAACTGTTCTGCCTGCGGTTATGGAACCGCCACCTGTCCCAGACCTGCTGTTTTCAACTCTTAATGATCGGCTATGAAAAGCCAACTGAAAATTATTCATGATTATTATTTGACCATGCTTGTCACCTATGAACATTTTGAACATCTTGGCATAGTTCTGTTATAATCTCCACCCGGCACAGCCAGAAGAGGACTGGCCACCCCTCATAGCCTGGTTCCTCTCTAGGTTTCTTCCTAGGTTTTGGCCTTTCTAGGGAGTTTTTCCTAGCCACCGTGCTTCTACACCTGCATTGCTTGCTGTTTGGGGTTTTAGGCTGGGTTTCTGTACAGCACTTCGAGATATCAGCTGATGTACGAAGGGCTATATAAAATAAACTTGATTTGATTTGAAGTCGGACGTTTACATACACTTTAGCCAAATACATTTAAACTCAGTTTTCCACAATTCCTGACATTTAATCCTGGTAAAAATTCCCTGTCGTAGGTCAGTTAGGATCACCACTTTATTTTAAGAATGTGAAATGTCAGAATAATAGTAGAGAGAATGATTTATTTCAGCTTTCAGGAAATATGCTTGGGGTCATTGTCCATTCGGACGACCCATTTGCGACCAAGCTTTAACTTCCTGACTGATGTCTTGAGATGTTGCTTCAATATATCCACATAATTTCTCTTCTTCATGATGCCATCTATTTTGTGAAGTGCACCAGTCCATCCTGCAGCAAAGCACCCCCACAACATGATGCTGCCACCCCCGTGCTTCACGGTTGGGATGGTGTTCTTCGGCTTGCAAGCCTCCCCCTTTTTCCTCCAAACATAACGCTGGTCATTATGGCCAAACAGTTCTATTTTTGTTTCATCAGACCAGAGGACATTTCTCCCACAAGTACAATCTTTGTCCCCATGTGCAGTTGCAAACCGTAGTCTGGCTTTTTTATGGCGGTTTTGGAGCAGTGGCTTCTTCCTTGCTGAGCGTCCTTTCAGGTTATGTCAATATAGGACTCGTTTTCCTGTGTATATAGACACTTTTGTACCCGTTTCCTCCAGTATCTTCACAAGGTACTTTGCTGTTGTTCTGGGATTGATTTGCACTTTTCACATCCAAAGTACGTTCATCTCTAGGAGACAGAACACATCTACTTCCTGAGCGGTATGATAGCTGCGTGGTCCCATGGTGTTTATACTTGCGTACTATTGTTTGTACAGATGAATGTGGTACCTTCAGGCGTTTGGAAATTGCTCCCAAGGATGAACCAGGCTTGTGGAGGTCTACAATTTTTTTCTGAGGTCTTGGCTGATTTCTTTAGATTTTACATGATGTCAAGCAAAGATACACTGAGTTTGAAGGTGGGCCTTGAAATACATTCAAAGGTACACCTCCAATTGACTCAAATTATGTCAGTTAGCCTATCAGAAGCTTCTAAAGTCATGATGACATTTTCTGGAATTTTCCAAGCTGTTTAAAGGCACAGTCAACTTAGTATATGTAAACTTCTGACCCACTGGAATTGTGATACAGGGAACTATACGTGAAATAATCTGTCTGTAAACAATTGTTGGAAAAATTACTTGTGTCACGCAAAAAGTAGATGTCCTAACCGACTTGCCAAAACTATAGTTTGTTAACAAGACATTTGTGGAGTGGTTGAAAAACTAGTTTTAATGACTCCAACCTAAGTGTATGTAAACTTCCGACTTCAACTGTATATAACCGTAGAAAACGGTTGCAGGTCGGAGGGCTATCTAACAAGTACAGATCGGAGGGCCATCAAGCGAAACAGACCAATGAAGCACGGATAAACGGCGGGAGTATCTATGACTCTGAGGACTGGGTAGAGGGCCCACACCCTCCGCTTCTCCCTTCCCTCGGCGTGGTGTTCTGGGTCGGGAGGGTGGCTTCGGCTCTCACACGAGCTCCGATCCCCGCATCGCCATGTCGCCTGGGTTGCGCCCGACCGGCTCCATCCCCCCTTTCCCCGTTAGGCACGGCCGCATGGCGCACCCCCTTTCCCCGTTAGGCACGGCTGCATAGCGCACCCCCAATATCAAGGTGCACATGGGCCTATTTATAAAATGAATATGAATTCACAGGGTAGAAGTTATTAAATATTAAAGCATTAGGCCTCTCACTAAAGGCGTCAGTCATACAAAAGTTATACTTAAATCCAAACTGGTTGGGAATTATAAGAGTACATGGCCATGAAGGCTAGATCATTTTTCAAGCTGTTCAAAACATTCATAAATGACCAGCAGGGTCAAATAATATAAACAGTGGTTATAGATGGTGCAACCGTTCAGCACCTTAGGAGTAAATGCCAGTTGGCTTTTCATAGCCGAGCATTCAGAGTTCAAGACAGCAAGTGTGTGTGCGAGAGAGAGAGTAACGTGTGGAATATAGCGTGGAATATAGCAATAAGAATGTCAGTTTAATATGCAGTGCAATAGGATTTTAAGAAATAGCCTACCCACGTGTGGTCAACTATTTCAGCACCTTTTCACACTGCTCTGGGACAAGCATGGCAACTGGTCTTGATAAATCAATGAGATTTTATTTTCACTGAATCTCCGTTTGGGTATTGGTTAGACTACAATTAGGGTGTGGAAATGTTATTATTTTACTCTTAGTACTGTAGCCTACTCCCGACCGGTCACGTTATACAGCGCCATATTTTCTGAGGGTTTAATTTTTCTTTTTTCTTGTAATAGAAACACCCTAATATTTATCAAATTAAGCTACATTTCTTAAAATCAATCTCATATACTATGTTCTTACAAAAAAGGTTTTAAATTCTCTTGTACAGCCAATATTAAAGACTGTCAAATGCTTCTCAAAGATTCCCTCTGGTGGTCAAACTAGCACTAACTAGCATTAATGGAAACAATGACTGACACTTAAATAACGTGCCATATAATTCTGCGGCAGCCCGCAAGGTGTGCTGCAGTATGACGCAGCTTTTACAGGAGGAACCATTGTACAGAGCACAACCATAGGTACAAGGTGAGCGTTTAATAATTGAAATGTTTTAATTTACAAGTATTGACCTTGGCCGAATCGATGTAGGTACATAGGTAAGTGCATAGACGATGTCATCCCTACAGTGACTATACGAACGTATCCAAACCAAAAACAATGGTTTACAGGCAGTATCCACGCTGGGCTAAAGGCTAGAGCTACCGCTTACAAGAAACGGGACATGGAAGCTTACAAGAAAGCCTGCTATGACCTCCGACGACACATCAAACACGCAAAAGGAATATTTAGGAGGAAGGTGGAATTTTATTACACCAGCTCCGACGCTAAAATCAATTCAAATGTTATTTGTCACATGCGCCGAATACAACCGTGAAATGCTTACTTACAAGCCCTTAACCAACAATGCAATTTTAAGAAAAATACGAGTTAAAACCTCTACAGGATCAGTGTCTCCCCTGCGGGCTGGTTGAGCTAACATGCGCTAATGTGATTAGCATGACGTTGTAAGTAAAAATAAATTTCCCAGGACATAGACATGTCTTATATGGGCAGAAGGCTTCAATTCTTGTTAATCTAACTGCACTGTCCAATTTACAGTAGCTATTACAGTGAAAAAATACCATTGTTTGAGGAGAGTACAACAAAAACGTATCACAGCAACTGGTTTGATACATTCACCTCTGAAAGTAAATAATATACTTATATTCAGTAATCTTGCTCTGATTTGTCATCCTGAGGGTCCCAGAGATAAAATGTAGCATAGTTTTGTTTGATAAAATACATTTTTATATTCAAATGTAGGACCTTGGATCTACAGTTTGAACCCCTGCTGTGTCTGGCCCCACACCCCCCATCTAGATGTGTGAAGGTTAGTGCCTTTTCTGTAGGGAAGCTAATTAAACATCATTTATTATATTCCTGGGATTGTGTAAACTTAAATTTTGTATTACCATATCATTTTTGTATGTTCTCTATAATTGAAAATGTATCAATTTACCAATTTGGCACATTTGGGCAGACTTGATACAACATTTTGAACTGTAATGCAATGGTTCATTGGATCAGTCTAAAACTTTGCACATATACTGCTGCCATCTAGTTCCCAAAATCTAAATTGCACCTAGAGTCCTAAGTCATATAATGGCCTTTCTCATGCATTTCAAAGATGATAGAACCATTTTTTTTTTGAAAACGCATGTTTTTTATTTTGTATTATCTTTTACCAGATCTAATGTGTTATATTCTTCTACATTAATTTCGCATTTCCACAAACTGTTTCCTTTCAAATGGTATCAAGAATATGCATATTGCTTCAGGTCCTGAGCTACAGACAGATTTGGGTATGTCATTTTAGGTGAAAATTGAAAAAAAAGGGTCCGATCCTTTTAAGAAAATACTTAAAAAATGTAAGTAACAATAAAGAGGCTATATACAGAGGGTTCCGGTACCGAGTCAATGTGCAGGAGTACAGGTTAGTCGAGGTAATTGAGGTAATATGTACATGTAGGTAAGGGAAAAGTGACTATGCATAGATAATAAACAGTGAGTAGCAGCAGTGTACAAAAGGGGGGTGTTAATAGAAATAGTCAGGGTAGCCAATTGATTAGCTGTTCAGCAGTCTTATAGCTTGGGGGTAGAAGCTGTTAAGAAGCCTTTTTGACCTACACTTAGCGCTCCGGTACCGCTTGCTGTGCAGTAGCAGAGAGAACAGTTTATGACTAAGGTGGCTGGAGTCTTAGGCAATTTTTAGGGCCTTCCTCTGACACCGCCTGGTATAGAAGTCCTGGACGGCAGGAAGCTTGGCCCCAGTGATGTACTGGGCCATACGCACTACCCTCTGTAGCACATTGGCCGAGCAGTTGCCATACCAGGCAGTGATGCAACCAGTCAGGATACTCTCGATGGTGCAGCTGTATAACTTTTTGAGGATCTTTTCAGTCTTCTGAGGGGGAACAGGTGTTGTCATACCCTCTTCACGACTGTCTTGGTGTGTTTGGACCATGATAGTGTGGTGGTGATGTGGACACCAAGGAACTGGAAGCTCTCAACCTGCTCCACCACAGCCCCCTTTTCCTGTATTCCACGATCATCTCCTTTGTCTTGATCACGATGAGGGAGAGGTTGTTGTCCTGGCACCACACTTCCAGGTCTCTGACCTCCTCCCTATAGGCTATCTCGTCGTTGTCTGTGATCAGGTCTACCACCGTTGTGTCGGCTGCAAACTTAATGATGGTGTTGGGTGTCGTGCTTGGCCATGCAGTCATGGGTGAACAGGGAGTACAGGAGGGGACTAAGCACGCACACCTGAGGGGCCCCCGTGTTGAGGATCAGTGTGGCAGATGTGTTGTTGCCTACCCTTACCACCTGGGGGCGGCCCGTCCCAGGGTCCTTAGGTTAGTGATGAGCTTTGAGGGCACTATGGTGGTGAATACTGAGCTGTAGTCAATGAATGGGGGGGGGGGGGGGGGGGGGGGTCAAGTGCAAGTGTTGATTAAGTGTTTTTAAAAAATGTATTATTTGAGGTGAGCAGGAGGATTGTTTAAGATACTTTTTCAGGAGAACAGAATATGAGTTGGCCTACTGTATGTTATCTGGCTATGCGCCATGCCATAGGCTTGTTCATTTATCAGACAAGATACGCTTATACAGTGCATTCGGAAAAGTATTCAGACCCCTCCGCTTTTTCATCTCAAGGATGATCAATGGAAACAGGATGCACCGGAGCTCAATTTCGAGTCTCATAGCAAAGGGTCTGAATACTTAGGTAAATAAGGTGTGTCTGGTTTTTATAATACATTTGTAAAAATGTCCCCCAAAAAGTTTTTGCTTTGTCATTATGGGGTGTTGTTTGTAGATTGATAAGGGGGGAAAAAACGATTTAATACATTTTAGAATAAGTCTGTAACGTAACAAAATGTTGTAAAAATGCTTTGCGAATGCACTGTAAGTCCCGTGTCATTATTTTATATTATATGATTTTACAGTAAGAAGAATATAACTGAACTTAGCTGAATAAAATAAAAGAGGATATTCTTCCTATTCAGGAGCAAGTCTGCATATGAAGTGGCTACCTGGAGCATAAAAGTGATCATTTGAAACAGGTCCTATATGCTAGATTTAGAATTATTTGGCAACTTTAGTTGTGAATGATATAAACCTTAGAAATCAAAACATATATGGGCTGCATGATGCGACTGTAGGCTATTAATGATTTGAAAAAGTCACAAAAAAAAGCTTGCACTATGTTCCTTGCCTCAGGCTGCAAACACTGTTCTCTTATCAAGTGATAATATTTTCAACCATCAGACTATTCTCAATTTAATCTTGTCTTTATTAATACTGTGTGTAGAAATGGGCAGGACATTCATATGCACTCGAATAGCGAATGGAGGCCGCTTTCCTGACAGTTAGTTTTTCCATGCTGGGTAGGCTACTCATGTTATTTCACTACATGTATCAACCACTGTTTGAGGAGCATGTAGCCTCTCGCTACGCGACGGGTGATATTCCTCCCAAACTCTGTTTGTCATGGGCTCTCCAACCCTGTTCCTGCAGCTACCCTGTGCTTAATTTGGGAAACCAAGTGAAATATGTTCGGGAACATTGATAGTAACATGTTTTCACAAGGAAACATATTTAATTCAACTGTTGACAGCCCCTCTCTCTGCATGCTCGAGAAAGGAATGAAGGAGAGAGAGATGGAAACGCATGGTGTTCAGATATTCTGTAGCTAAAGGTAATGTCTCATCCTGTATGAGGAAAAATAAAAACTATTACTAGGCTATTCAAAATCAAATACAAATTCACTATAAATGTAGGCTAACTCTTTAAGCGAGTTGGGTACTACCAATGCATGTCCAGAGGGCATTAGAGGAGATTACCGTGACGGTCACGTGTGGCTCAGTTGGTAAAGCATAGTGCTTGCAATGCCAGGGTTGTGGGTTTGATTCCCATGAGGGACCAGCAGATGCTGGATAAGAGCGTCTGCTAATGTCAAAAATGTAAATGTATAGTGGTAATAAGGTCACCGCAACAACCCTAGGTGAGTCTAAGGCTTAAGAGGGTGTGAACAATGCTAAATGGGCATAAACAAAGAGCAGCACTGTAGCTGTTCAATGTGAAAGGTTATCTTTATTATACAACAATAGACAATTTAATACTGTTAATGGTTTGCCTAGTGGGGGAAGTTGGTGAGAATGTTCAGAGAATCCATTTAGGCAATTTGGTGAAAGTATTCCTTCTCTAAATATATGTTTCCCAAGGATTCATGTAGAGCAAGCGTAAAAATCGGAGAAAAATGTTTTTATGCCTTTTTCTCCAAAATGGGATTACAAATGTATACATTTTTAAAGCAGCATAACTTCCCCAATTTCACATTTTGGAACATAAGACTGAAGAGAGATGGGGGCGGTCACATGGCGTTCAAGGAAACTCAGTGAGTATTCTATGCTACACTGGAATGATGCCACTGCTATGGATGCGGCTAGGAACTGAATCGTGCTGTAAATTAACATAATGAATAAGCAGCAACATGCGCAATGACATCATTAAGCGTTTGATGACAATTTAATGTGTGAATGATTTTTTATTTAATCTGGGTCTGTATTTGGGCTCCTGAGTGGCGCAGCGGTCTAAGGCACTGCATCTCAGTGCTAGAGGCATCACTACAGACCCTGGTTCGATCCCGGGCTGTATCACAACTGGCCGTGATCGAGAGTCCCATAGTGCTGCGCACATTGGCCCAGCGTCGTCCGGGTTAGGGGAGGGTTTGGCCGGGGCAGGCAGTCATTGTAAAATAAGAATTTGTTCTTTAACTGACTTGCCTAGTTAAATAAAGGTAAAAAATAAAATAGAAATCATATAGTATCATAGATGTACAGGGCTGACCTCATCCTAGATCAGCAGTCCTACTCTGAGATGCTTTATGAACATGGCTCCAGGGCCTATGAACCTAACTATATAAAAAACACTGTCAATTCCAAAGAATACTCGGAATTTGAATTATCTCATTCAAATCAAAGATTAAAAGTTCGACTAGATGACTGTCTCATCTCCTCATGTAGAAAACTTCAGAGTATGGTGATACTATGTGTGTGTGACTTGCCTGTACGTCCTGCTGCTCCTTGGACAGCATCTTCTGTAAGATGTCCACGTTCTGGCTGTGTACAGCGTTATTCTCCTCCTTAGGGACCAACCAAAATGAAGAAAAACAGAAATTATAAGAGTGTTTGCTTCCGGACAGGACAGCGACAAGTGCAGCAGAGGGAGAGTGACAGCTTTATGAAAAAATTGAGGAAACTAGTGAGAGAAGCGTGATAATACAGATCCAATTAGAAAGTGAAAGAGGTAGAGTGAGTGGGGGTGGGTGGAGGACGGGGGGATGGGGAGGGGTGAAGAAGGGATGTGGAACTGTGGAGGCCGAGAGAGAGAGACAGAGAGAGAGAGAGAACTAAAGAGAAACACTTCTGAAATGGCACCCTACTCTATATAGTGAAAAGGATGCCACTTCAGTTGCAGCCACAGAGCAAGGTGGCCGTCGATCGTACCCAGAGGGGCAGCGGGGAGATGATGTGGTCCTGGGGACTGGTGGAGGTGGAGCAGCGCTCCCCTGTTCCCCCCATTGTTCCTGGAGAGTGGGGTGAGGAGAGGGACGACGACAGGACCCCTGGGTCTACACCCTCGCCCTCTGACAGGGGGATTTGGGCCAGTCCCGGGGGCCTCCCCAGCACTGTGAGAGCCACATAGGAGCCCGCTGACACAGAGAGACAAGAGAGTTTGGTTACATTATAAGCAGTTCAAGCAGTACTTGTTAGCTTTAAGAAGGTGTGTCTCTTGAAGAGCCTGTGATTTTTCATGTCTATGAACAATTAGATATAAAACTGCATCTTTGACTTACATTTGATTAACTTTACGACTTCGACATGGTTTGAATGTGTTACTAAGCTCCCGTTAACCTGCAACAAAAACAGAACATCTGCTATATGTCACAACATCAATCAAATGAAATACAACACTTTCTATGGGAGGACTATGCATTCTGTCCCAGATTAGAAGCCCCATATTAGTTAATGGGTACATTCAACAGGAGCAGGCGTACATAACTCTTTCCATGCAAAGAAATACCTTCTTTCTTTCTAAATGTTCATTCATTTTAAATTGACATTTTAGTCATTTAGCAGACACTCTTATCCAGAGCGACTTATAGGAGCAATTAGGCTTAAGTGATTTGCTCAAGATAACATCAACAGATTTTCCCCTAGTTGGCTCAGAGATTCGAACGGAAAAGTGAACGGAAAGGCTCTGGAGCTTCTCTACTGGGATTCTCTGCCTCTAACCCTATTACAGGGGCTGAGTCACTGGCTTACTGGTGCTCTTTCATGCCGTCCCTAGGAGGGGTGCGTCACTTGAGTGGGTTGAGTCACTGACGTGATCTTCCTGTCTGGGTTGGCGCCCCCCCCCTTGGGTTGTGCCGTGGCGGAGATCTTTGTGGGCTATACTCGGCCTTGTCTCAGGATGGTAAGTTGGTGGTTGAAGATATCCCTCTAGTGGTGTGGGGGCTGTGCTTTGGCAAAGTGGGTGGGGTTATATCCTTCCTGTTTGGCCCTGTCCGGGGTTATCATCGGATGGGGCCACAGTGTCTCCTGACCCCTCCTGTCTCAGCCTCCAGTATTATGCTGCAGTAGTTTGTGTCGGGGGGCTAGGGTCAGTTTGTTATATCTGGAGTACTTCTCCTGTCTTATCCGGTGTCCTGTGTGAATTTAAGTATGCTCTCTCTAATTCTCTCTTTCTCTCTCTCTCTCGGAGGTACTGAGCCCTAGTACCATGCCTCAGGACTACCTGGCATGATGACTCCTTGCTGTCCCCAGTCCACCTGGCCGTGCTGCTGCTCCAGTTTCAACTGTTCTGCCTGCGGCTATGGAACCCTGACCTGTTCACCGGACGTGCTACCTGTCCCAGACCTGCTGTTTTCAACTCTCTAGAGACCGCAGGAGCGGTAGAGATACTCTTAATGATCGGCTATGAAAAGCCAACTGACATTTACTCCTGAGGTGCTGACTTGCTGCACCCTCGACAACTACTGTGATTATTATTATTTGACCATGCTGGTAATTTATGAACATTTGAACATCTTGGCCATGTTCTGTTATAATCTCCACCTGGCACAGCCAGAAGAGGACTGGCCACCCCTCATAGCCTGGTTCCTGTCTAGGTTTTGGCCTTTCTATGGAGTTTTTCCTAGCCACCGTGCTTCTACACCTGCATTGCTTGCTGTTTGGGGTTTTAGGCTAGATTTCTGTACAGCACTTTGAGATATCAGCTGATGTAAGAAGGGCTATATAAATAAATTTGATTTGATTTGATTTGATTCGAACCAGCTACCTTTCGGTAAACTGGCCCAACCTGCTCATTCAAGTGTAAATATCCATACATCCATGCATGACTAAGTGAAGATTTTACTTAAAGGAAAGCTGTACCTATAGACTTCCATTCATAGCAGAAACGCTAATTAACAATGTCTCGCAAAACTACCTTCAACTTCATTAAACTGAACACAGAGACATAAAAATAGTATCAATGAGTTAATCTGACTCTGGGTAAGTAGAAAAATGGCTTGATTGCCAAAGTCTCACACTAACCCATTAGGAGAAAGTTGGGATTCCCCCTCACAGACTAACAATTCATTTTCTGCACTGACACTACGCACAGCATGAAGGCATCCTGCCCTTTCCAATGACATTGGAATACATTGCCATGTTATGGTGTAGCTCCTCATCAACCCAGCAGGGGGCAGAGTGGGAAAGTATGCAGGGGGCCTAATCCATGACCCACAACCTACCTTTGTACCCTGCAGGGTTCTCTTGTCTGAGGCGGAATGAAGTTGCCACAACACACTGATCTTGGGTCAGTTTAGCATTTTCCTTGCTAATGGTTAAGTTTAGGGGACACTGATCCTAGATCTGTACCTAGGGGAAACTTCACCCTGATCGGTCTCTCTCTAAGAGACAGTGGCAGAATGAAGTTCCCCCTTCACACTGATCTAAGTTTGGTTAAGCATTTTGGTTGAAATGCATAAGGTAAGATTTTGGAAAGATAACCCTTAGATCTAGGATCAGTTTATCTCGGACAATAATAAAATTATTGTGGAATTGCGTCAGATGCTTAATTAAGTTCTGGGGGGAGACATGTTAGAAAATGTACTAACTAATGACACTAGCGAAGTCTCCACCCCTCTAAACAAAAACTCTCAGCAAGTTTCGGGCAAGTCTATGGGCCAAATAGAACCTGCGAAATTGTGATTTGTCCAAAATGATCAGACACGAGTAGTGTACCGGAACAAAGTTCCTCGTTAGTTGTCCCATCCTACAGTCTATTGACAGATGCTACTACATGCACTACATTACATGCATCTGTCAATGAAAGATTAGGCCCAGGGTAATGTCTAGGAAGAATGTAATGGGCCCCAGAGATGGAATGAGCCTCACCTTGATGATCCTATCACCCGTCTGGACGCCTGCTCGCATGGCAGAGCCATCTGCAGAAGAAGACAGTACAGGACAGGACACGTAATGGGAATGAGAATTATAAACGGTTAGCGATATTACTGTATCCAACTGTGTAATGACACATTCAGAGATAAATCCAATACATTGTATTGTTGCCTTGGATATCAAGACTATATGATGTAGAATATATATTAATATTCTGTTCCCAATCAAACATGTTGATCTAACGTCAAAGGTTTACACCCCCAAGATATGTACTTACATTTCCTTAAAACATTATATATATTATACATTTTTATATGGGTGGCCCTAGTGGGAATCGAACCAGCTACCCTAGGGTTGCAAGCACCATGCTTTACCAATTAAAGGAATACTTCGGGATTATTGGCAATGAGGGCCGTTATCTACTTCCCCAGAGTCAGATGAACTTGTGGATACCATTTATGTCTCTGTGTCCAGAATGAAGGAAGTTAGAGGTAGTTTCTCGAGGGCCAATGCTAACTAGCGTTAGCGCAATAGGTATCATCATCATTTCCTTGACTACAGCACAGGAAGGTGTAGATTAGAATAGGATGGAAAAGGCCTTACCCTCTTTGACCAGCTGCACAAATACAGGGTTGTCTCCGCTCACCGTCAGCCCAAAACCGTTCTCATCTTTCTGAATGATCACACAACGCTGGACAAGCCCTACACAGACAGAAGAGAAAGATATGGTGGGTTACACACCATCACAACACAACTCACGGGTTGGCACAGTGAGAGGAAACAAGGCTGGCGATGTGGGACACGGTGCGTGTGACGGGGCATAATACGCGCTCTGTGTCTGCTTGGTGGCGGAGGTACTCTTTCAATAGCTCAGCTCTGTATTTATTGCTAGTAGTTTTTATAAAATGTTGACGAGGCCTGACAAATTGCTTTTGAAGCTTCTATTGAGTGGCAGCAATGAATGATTGATACCCGTTTTCAAATACTTAATACGCCCCAGTTATTATAGCACTTCACTCTCTTCTTCAAAAGCCTTTAACACATGGATGCATTTTGAAAAGTGCTTATTGTTGTTAAAGGGATAGTTCAGCTAAATTGCATATTAGATATTTTTCCCTGAACTTGAAAGCAGTCTATGCACAAGGACAGAATAACACAAATGTGTGGATTGCAGTCACTCATTGTCCATAGACTGCTTTAAGGTAAGGAAACAAATATCTAATCAAATTTGCTGAACTATCCCTTTAATATCAGTAGGATCCCAAGATAGGCTGTTATGAATAATGGCATAACACATGATCCTCTAAGAACCCAGTTTGACACTCATATAAGGACACATTGTTTGGGGAACATTGATATAAGTGACAACAACACCCCCTGTCATGTTTGCTTGAACACAGATTTGGAGTTGTTTGAGTTGCATTTTATCTCCGCAGCCAAGAGGAGGACGTCAAAAAATGTGGTGGGTGACCACGCCATTCGCCACAGACACCATCTAAGCCCCCCCCCCTTGAACCAGAAAAACCCCTGCTATAATAGCATTTTCTAGCCAAGAACCAAAGTAAATTCACATTTCAAATTCACAAGTCCCCCAGTTAGCATGAATTAAATGTCATGCCCAAATCACAAAGTTATTGGGCTACACAATCCCTTTCAGATATGAGCTGGACATGAAATTGAAAGCATGCCAACTGGGCGACATTGACATACATTGGTTTTTGGTTACAAAATGCTAACATTAACGGTTGGTGGCAGTAGCTAGCTTAATGACAGCAAAGCATGTAAATAAATAGGTCATTTGGCTGAACTGCCCCTTTAACATTTTAGAGTGAAATGTATTTTCAGGCCTAAATAGGAGTCTTCATACATTGACTTAAACAGGTGCATTTTTACCCCCTCAAACCCTCCTGGTAGCGTTCCTTCATCAACCCAAACATCTTCCTTCACGCTACTCTGGCCAGGTAACACTAAAACATCCAGACAATGTTTGTCAAACACTGTGGGAAAGTTCACTGCCAGGGCAATAAAAGGCAAGGCTGAGTGTAATCAAAATAAAATAAACTGAGAACAAAGGAGGTGTAGGACTCGTGTTAGGGCGTGAGTGAATGGCAGAAGGACTGGGAACTTCACCACACAAAACAGTCACCACACACTAACGGGGTATATCTCAATAGGAGAGCAAAATGTCCACTTTTACTTGCCTCCCTTAGTTTGCACTGAATTTAACAGATTGGATAAGTGATAGGTGAAATGTGAAAAAAGCCTAGTCCTGGTGAATCTGGCTTTCACCTGTCCACTGGCCAGTTACCGCATGTCAGATGAAGGAAATGACAGGAAAAGGAAAGGAGGTCATTTCAAAGACTATTGAAACACAGCCGTTTAGACCATCTTACCACAGGACTCGGAGGGGATTCCCTCGGCTACTACACAGCCAGTCTGCTGCACAGGCACGTCTAGTACAACACGACAGACAGTACACATGGTAAAGTAACACAACCAGGACACACAGAGGGGAAAAAAACACCAAAAGCCAAGAAAATCAAAAAGGAAACATTGGGAGGGAGGCGAAAATAAACAATGACAGAAAAAAAGACACTTCCCCAGTGTGACTATGCACCTTACAGTCTGAATTTTGTTGCAAATAGTACTTGTTTTTGATAACGCACCCTTGAAAACAAACAAAACTGAAATGGTAACTGAGGGTATGAATGTTAAAAAAGATTAGCAATATTCAAAAGAATAATGATTCTGAGGAAGGCCTAAAATGGCGCTCATACAAAGAAAACGAAGGCATAATGATAAATGTTTCTCAACCTTTTTTGTATCCGTTTTTCCCTCCTTGCGGGACAGCTTACATTAAAACTAGCTCTGTATAACTGACCAGATTAGAGTCTCAGGGACCGTTCAGCACCATACCATGGACCGGAGGTTGAGAAACACTGATATATACTATATATTGTTAGGCTTAAATGGCATGCTTCTATTATTCCCTAGACCTGCAAGTAACATTCACAATACACTAACAACCTTCTGTGGTACCAGACCATTCAGAATATCCTATGAGGGTATTTCTACATCAACGGCGAATTAAAGCGTAATTACAATTCAGACCTGGAACCTTAGTGTCGTGGACACCATACCACTTCTCTGTTTAGTCCAATTTCTCAGTGAGAAGAACAGTGTTCAAAGTGACAACGCCCAGTACTGAGGATACATTTACACTACAAACAGCTTTGACTAGGAAACATGCTGTCACCAGGGCATTGAATAGTCACTCCAAGAAAGTCTTTCACATAGTCTAGCAAGAGAGGGAGTTTGGTGCTGCGTTTGTCTGTAGAGCAGACTACCTCATCACATGACTAGGGCTCAAAGTGCACTTTCAACCTCAAACTTCAGCAGCCGTGACTGTGGGCGTCTTTCATCCTCAGACTCCAGCAGCAGTGACGTGTGTACGAGTGTGCATGTATTACTGTGACTGTGTTTGCGTGCGTGCGTGCGTATATGTGTGTGTGAGAGAATGTGTGTGTCTCATTTTGCTGCTGCTGGCATTTCCCCAGCCTAACAGAAGATAAGCATCAGCCTGGTGCTGCGTGTTTATCTGTCTGTCAGCTGGGGAGCCACGGCGCTCACAATACACCCCCCACCCCAGACCAAACATTAGCTCCTAGTCTCCAGAGTGGAGCTTTAATACCAGGGTCATATTTATTAACAGTCTCGGACCCTAGGCAACCCGAACCCTAGCCAAATGGTAAATTGTGGGAGGCAATAAGAATCTCATTTTTGTTGCGAAACATTTTCAGTTGAAAAACAGTTTGCTACAGAAAACATAAATGCACCTTTCTTATTGGACAAGGTAGTCCAACCCCGCTTTGGTTTGTTTTCTTCAGTTTGGTGTCTAGTGAATAGACACTGGTATTACACTGGCGCTACAGCAGCCACCTAGTCTACAGCATGTCACCGCAGCACTTTCTCATGTTGAGACACTGCATAATTAACATTCCATTATCTAATGTGAGATAGTGAGAGAATTGACGTGCTACCTACCGCAGGATCAATGACAAGTTTACAGACCGAAAGGGGACGATAACAAATTATTGGCTTCAGCATGCATTGATGTCAATGGGAGACTAAAGGCCTTTCAAGATGATTAGATACAGGGACTCCGATAATATACAGGAACGATACATTTTAGTCTGAAACGATTCGGTGCGATTCGGTTTGATTAGAGGAACGAATCAATGCGATTCGGTTTGACGCGATACAATTCAATGCACTAACATTTGTTGCATAAACACATTAATTTTTCATTCTGCTGCTGATGGAGCTCATGACCTGGGCCTCTCTGACCTGGATCTGTCTGAGCTGACGTGTGTGTATGTGTGTGTAAATTATATACACCTTCCTTATATTGAGTTGCACACCCATTTGTCCTCAGAACAGCCTCAATTCATCGGGGCATGGACTCTACAAGGTGTCGAAAGTGTTCCACAGGGATGCTGGCCCGTGCTGACTCCAATGCTTCCCACAGTTGTGTAAAGTAGGCTGGATCTCCTTTGGGTGGAGGACCATTCCTGATACACACGGGAAAATGTTGAAAAACCCAGCAGTTCTTGACACGCCTGGCACCTACTACCATACTCCGTTCAAAGACACACAAATATTGTCTTTCCCATTAACCCTCTGAATGGCTTTCCTCCCCTTAATCTACACTGATTGAAGTGGATTTAACAGGTGACATCAATAAGGGATCATAGCTTTCACCTGGTTCGTATATGTCATCGAAAGAGCAGGTGTTCCTAATGTTGTGTGCACTCAGTGTATATGTCTATGTTGTATTTAGGCACCTGAGCTGAGAAAAAAGGTAAAGTGGGCATCTACCACTCCACTATCAGGGAGGGGGCATTGTTTGCTTTTGTCCCTCCCCCTACAGCTTTCGAGGAACGGGACACGGACACTTACAAGAAAGCCCTCTACGACATCCGACGAGCCATCAAACATGGAAAAGGTCAATATCGGACTAAGATAGAATTCTACTACACCGGCTCCGAAGCTTGTCGGATGTGGCAGGGTTTTCAGACTATTATCGACTACAAAGGGAAACCCAGCCATGAGTTGCCCAGTGACGCAAACCTCCCAGACGAGCTGAATGCCTTCTATGCTCGCTTCGAGGCAAACAACTGTGTGATCGCTCTCTCCGTGGCTGATGTGATTCTCAGAGCATGCACACACCCTCTGGCAAGTGTCTACACAGACATTTTCAACATCTCCTTGTCCCAGTCTGTAATCTCCCAACATGTTTCAAGCAGACCACATGTTCCAAGAACCTGCCTACATGACTATTGTCCCGTAGCACTCACATCTGCAACCATGAAATGCTTTGAAAGGCTGGTCATGGCACACATCAACACCATCATCCCCGACATCATGGACCCAATCCAATTCGCATACCGCACCAACAGATCCACAGACGACGCAATCTCTATTGCACTCCACACTGCTGTCTCCCACCTGGACAAGAGGAATATCTATGTGAGAATGCTGTTCATTGACTACAGCTCAGCGTTTAACACCATAGTCCCCTCCAAGCTCATCACCAAGCTCGGGACCCTGGGACTGAACACCTCCCTCTGCAACTGGATCCTGGACTTTCTGACAGCCGGCCCCAGGTGGTGACGGTTGGTAACAACACATCTGCCACACTGATCATCAACACAGGGGCCCTTCAGGGGTGTGTGCTTAGTCTACTCCTGTACTCCCTGTTCACCCACGACCGTGTGGACACGCAGCACCATCAAGTTTTCTGATGTCACTACGGTGGTAGGTCTGATCACCGACAACGAGAGACCTGGCAGTGTGGTGCCAGGACAACAACCTCTCCCTCAACTTCAGCAAGACAAAGGAGTTGATCGTGGACTACAGGAAGTGGAGGGGCGAGCAGGCACCCATCCACATCGACAGGGCTGTAGTGGAGAAGGTCAAGAGCTTCAAAAAAAAAAACATGTTTTTATATTATTATTGTATTTAATTTTTGTACTTTTTACCCCTTTTTCTCACCAAGTCCGTGATATCCAATTGGTAGTTACAGTAATGTCCCATCGCTGCAACTCCCATACGGACTAGGAAAAGGCGAAGGTCAAGAGCCATGCATCCTCCGAAACACAACTCTGCCAAGCCGCACTGCTTATTGACACACTGTTCGCTTAACCCGGAAGCCAGCTGCACCGATGTGTCAGAGGAAACACTGTCCAACTGGTGACCGTTTCAGCGTGCATGCACCCGGCCCACCATAGGAGTCGCTAGAGCGCGAAGGGACATGGACATCCCGGCCGGACAAACCCTCCCCTAACCCGGACGACGCTGGGCCAAATTGTGCGCCGCCTCATGGGTCTCCCGGTCGCGGCCGGCTGCGACACAGCCCGTGATCGAACTGGGATCTGTAGTGACGCCTCTAGCACTGCGATGCAGTGCCTTAGACCACAGCCCCACTCGGGAGGCCCAGATCCTCAAAGTTACATGCATACAGCTGCACCATTGAGAGCAACTTGACTGGCTGCATCACCGCTTGGTATGGGTTCTGCACCGTCCTCGATTGCAAGGCACTACAGAGGGTGTTGCAGACGGCCCAGTATATATCACTGGGGCTGAGGTCCCTGCCATCCAGAAACTCCATGCAGTGTCAGAGGAAGGCCCAGAATATTGGCACACTTACCTGTAGGGTCAAACTCATGCAGAGGTGGGACTGTGTTTTTGTCACTTTTGGGTTTCTTGTCTGGGGGGTGGTCCTTGCTGAGAATGCTAAGGGTCCTGGGTACACAAAAACACGGATGGCATGGTGAGTAACACACACACACACACACACACACACAGAGACAGACACATATACAAACACAGGAAGAACAGACTCGACACATCGGTCTAGACACATGACAGCTATCATCCAGAAAGTGAGGTCAGTACAGGTGCTTTAAAGCTGGGACCGAGAGATTGAAAAACAGCTTCTATCTCAAGACCATCAGACAGTTAAATAGCCATCACTAGCCGGCCTCCACCCAGTACCCTGCCCTGAACTTAGTCACTGTCACTAGCCGGCTACCACCCGGTTACTCATCCCTGCACCTTAGAGACTGCTGCTCTATGTACATAGACATGGAACACTGGTCACTTTAATGATGGGACACTGGTCACTAATAATGTTTACGTACTGTTTTACCCATTTCATATGTATATACTGTATTCTAGTACATACACTATTCTATCCATGTATTCTTCACATACTGTATACTATATATTCTGTCCATAATGGCAGTACAGTACACATCACACATGTTCAAAGGTTTGGGGTCACCCAGAAATGTCTTTGTTTTTGAAAGAAAAGCACATTTTTTGTCCATTAAAATAACATAAAATTGATCAGAAATACAGTGTAGACATGGTTGTAAATGAATATTGTAGCTGGAAACGGCTGATTGTAATGAAATATCTACAGAGGCCCATTATCAGCAACTATCACTCCTGTATTCCAAAGGCACGTTGTGTTAGCTAATCCAAGTTTATCATTTTAAAAGGCTATTTCATCATTAGAAAACCTTTTGCAATTATGTTAGCACAGCTGAAAACAGTTGTTCTGATTAAAGAAGCAATAAAACTGGCCTTCTTTAGACTAGTTGAGTATCTGGAGCATCCGCATTTGTGGGTTCGATTACAGGCTCAAAATGGCCAGAAACATCAGTCATTTCTTCTGAAACTCGTCAGTCTATTCTTGTTCTGAGAAATGAAGGCTATTCTATGCGATAAATTGCTAAGGAGCTGAAGATCTCGTACAACTCTGTGTACTACTCCCTTCACAGAACAGCACAAACTGGCTCTAACCAGAATAGAAAGAGTAGTGGGAGGCCCCGGTGCACAACTGAGCAAGAGGACAAGTACATTAGAGTGTCTAGTTTGAAAAACAGATGCCTCACAAGTCCTCAACTGGCAGTTTCATTAAATAGTACCCGCATCTGATGATTCCAGCTACAGCTATTTATTTATTTATACTCCGGACTCCGATATTGCTCGCCCTAATATTTCTAAATTCCATTCTAAACACATTAAGTGTAATCTTAACATGCTGAACAGAGTGTAAGGCGGTATGGGGTCCTAAAGCCTAATCACATCGGGATTAATCCACTCAAATACAGGGCTGCATCTAATAAGGTTCCATTGCGGACACATACCAGGTGTCCCAACTCTTGGGGGCATATGGTTTATTTTGTGGTAAGACGTTCTAGTTATACAGAGATATTCATCTGGATGTCACGATTGCAGTCCTTAGTGATGGACAGTGTGGAGAAATATTAATGAAACAACTTACCTGGTTGCGTTTTTGGGAACCCTGCGAAAACAAAGTTGAGAAAGGATTAGAAACTATTGTACTACTCTTTGTCATTGGTGAAGTCCTGTTCTAATTCTATATTGTGATGCCTATTCAGATTTCTTTTTCTAGACAGGATATTTTTCGCCAACTGTATGAAGACTCCTTGGGCCTGTAGAATTTTGACATCTGTGAGGTACAGAAGTGTTAAGTCAAGCAACAACTGATTAAGCCCGTACCTGGACTAAAACATGTTCAATAGAGAATTTAATAAAATCGTTTTTTAGTCCAGGAAAAGGCTCAATCCGGGTTTGAGAAACCGACCCAACGTTCACCCTGACATTATTAATTCGCTACCACATGTGACTATATTCTACAACTTTTTATTGCCATTGCATGCTACGTCAAGAATGTTACACAATAAACATACACTACCAGTCAAGTTTTAGAACACCTAGTCATTCAAGGATTTTTCTTTATTTAAGCCAAGAGAAACAACATTCCATCATTACTTTAAGGCATGAAGGTCAGTCAATAAGGAACATTTCAAGAACTTTTAAAGTTTCTTCAAGTATAGTCACAAAAACCATCAAGCGCTATGATGAAACTGTCTCTAATGAGGACCGCCACAGGAAAGGAAGACACCGAGTTACCTCTGCTACAGAGGATAAGTTCATTGGAGTTACCAGCCTCAGAAATTGCAGTACAAATAAATGCTTCACAGAGTTCAAGTAACAAACACATCAACATCAACTGTTCGGAGGAGACTGTGTGAATCAGGCCTTCATTGTCGAATTGCTGCAAAGAAACCACTACTAAAGGACACCAATAAGAAGAGGAGACTTGCTTGGGTCAAGAAACACAAGCAATGGATATTAGACCGGCGGAAATCTGTCCTTTGGTCTGATGAGTCCAAATTTGAGATTTATGGTTCCAACCGCCGTGTCTTTGTGAGACGCGGTGTTGGTGAACAGATGATCTCTGCATGTGTATTTCCCACCGTAAAGCATGGAGGAGGTGTTATGGTGTGGGGGTGCTTTTCTGGTGACACGGTCTGTGATTTATTTAGAATTCAAGGCACACTTAACCATCATGGCTACCACAGCATTAGGCAGCGATACGCCATCGCATTTGGTTTGGGCTTAGTGGGACTATCATTTGTTTTTCAAAAGGACAATGTCCCAACACACCTCCAGGCTGTGTAAGAGGTATTTGACCAAGGAGAGTGATGGAGTGCTGCATCAGATGACCTGGCCTCCACAATCCCCCAACCAAATTGAGATGGTTTGGGATGAGTCGGACCGCCGAGTGAAGGAAAAGCAGCCAACAAGTGCTCAGAATATGTGGGAACTCCTTTAAGACTGTTGAAAAAACATTCCAGGTGAAGCTGGTTGAGAGAATGCCAACAGTGTGCAAAGCTGTCATCAAGGCAATGGGTGGCTATTTGAAGAATCTCAAATATGAAATATATTTGATTTGTTTAACACCTTTTTGGTTACTACATGATTCCATGTGTGTTATTTCATAGTTTTGATGTCTTCACTATTATTCAACAATGTAGAAAATAGCAAAAATAAAGAAAAACCCTTGAATGGGTGTTCTAAAACCTTTGACCGGTAGTGTACATTTTCAGAAACGATACATATATACAGTATACAGTATATACAGTAAATGTACAGTTCCGGGGTAACCAGGGCCTGTATTCATAGAGCATCTTAGAGAGAAGTGCTGATCCAGTATTAGGTCCCCCCTGTACAGCCTAGATCAGCCCTCCTACTCTGATGCACTTTATGAATACAAGCCCTTGTCATCTGCATGTTTCTGTATACTTAGGTTTGTGTTTCTGGTAGTGGTGTAGTGACATCCTCAGTGAGCCACAGCCAGCTTCTAACCCCCCCACCTCTAAACCGACTTTGCCAAGTTGCCGCTGGTACTGCCCATAAGATGCTGCTAACCAGTAGAGTGCACTATCATAGGAACATCTGTCATCCTCTGCTTACACAACACATGATCACAACCACCACCATAACTCGGGGGGGACCATAAATGACTCAAGACCAGACCCACTAATTAATTTCATAATCAAAAGGGCAGTGGTGTGACGATGCCAACATAAGCTCCATGTCCTCAGGCACCTTCTGGCTCCCAGTTGTTCCACTAGTTGGCATATCAAACACGTAGATCCTTACCCTACCCTGATCCCTAAGTCTGACAGATAGGAGGAGGATGGGAGGGATCTTCATATAAATAGCACAGGCCCCTCTCTCTCTCTCTCTCTCTCTCTCTCTCTCTCTCTCTCTCTACTCCTCCACATCCTTCCACGGGTGGTTTTTGTTTTTGCTGCTGTTCCTTCTCTCAGACAATGGGGCCTGAACTTTGAACAATGGCGTTCACATCAAAGCCAACTTACTACACTGCAGCATTGTAAGACAGATTCCCGGAAACAGGGGGGGCTTCTGGCAGGGCTCCCATTTCCTGTCCTGAATGTGGGCGGGTGGGGGATGAGAGGGGAGGAGAAGAGGGGGATAAAGGGGAGTGGGTCTTTTAAGAGAAGGCAAGAGGGGTAGGATTTGGAAAATCCTGTGCTAGTACCCAGAATGCAGAGCTCGTACTTGAAAGTCTCTTTTGACAGAAAAACATCACTCAGTCTAACCATGGACGAGATCCATAATATATGACATTTACCGAATACACTGTGATACAACACTCCACTGCTACTGCCTTGAATTTGAGAACACCTCTTTATATTTTAAAAGTTACTTCATTCGACCAAATAGTGCCGTTTATAAAAGGAAATTAACATCATTCCATAAAAAAGCTGACATCAAGCCAGTCATATTGAAACCCTGCCAATTAGAGAGACATGGGATTCACTACTATACTGTCTGAGAACAGGATGAGTTATTAAACTGGTTCTCCTCTGATGTGCCCTGAGGAGATTAGGATGGGATAGGGGATAGACTGTATGGGTGAGGAAAGACATCATGCTCACTGGGTGGTGGCTAAGCAGCGAGCTGAGAAGGGGATTAAGCTGATATTTAGACCCTTAAATGCAGACTCATTCAAAATGGAGAAAGAGAGGCCTAATTGATACGTTGAAAGCCTGAGGGGAACAATGAACTTGTTATCGTGTTCAAGCTAACAAGGCTTATCAATGGAAAACACAAAGATCCAAGTGCAGGGAAATCAATTGCTAGCCTTTAACGATTATCCGTTAGCTTTAGCAGAAGGTTAGGTCCCACTGCAAGTAGCTTTTCATTTATTTAGTCTTGTTATAAAATCAATTCCTTTAAGGGTAGGAACCATGAGTTATTACTTACCTAAGTAACAACACAGTGTGGTCAAAGACTAAATAACTTAGTGAGAAAGGGAAAGGGCATACTGTACCTAGTCAGTTGCACAACTGAATGGATTCAATTGAAAAATGTCTACCGCATTTAACCCAACCCCTCAATCACAGAGGTGCGTGTGACTGCCTTAATCAATGTCCACGTCATCGGCGCCCGGGGGGTAGATGTTGTGGGGGTAAACTGCAAAACTACCAGTACAGCGTCAGTGTCAGCATTGATGGAGACAAACCGGGTAAATTCAATATGGATTTACCTCACTATATCACTATTGGATTAGCTGACTTTCCCTTGGCCGGTGAAACGGCCTCTCCCTCTGAAGGCCTCGCCTTGACTCTTCTTTGACTTTGGTAGCTAACTCGGCCATCATTCTGTAAGTCTCCGCTCCCTCTACTTTATATCTGTTGTTCTAGACTAGTTTATATTGTTTTGTTCTAGATTAGTTGTTCTCTGGCTTAATACTTAGCTATGTCGACCATGGTGGTTTACATTATAGGGAATAGGCTGGCTTACCGCGTCCTCCATATTACATCACAACCCGCAAATGTTTTTTCCGCCATGACGTTGTCATTTTTCGGAATTCTGATCAGTTCAATGAAAAAACTTGAAAAATAGGGAAGTGAGAGGTCACTTTGCATTGGGACTTTTGATGCGCATTCTAATACAAATCCATGTTACATGTGGTTACGTTTATGCTACCGAGCCTTTAAATTGAATAATCTTTATCAATATTCCGTTTATGTTCTACTTTAACAATAAAGGCCAAGTTAACACCATCTAGCAAGGGACCACTCAGAAATGGACAAGTATGTAGCGAAATAATTGAATGATCCTTCAATTTATTACAGTAAATACTACCCCAAAGCAAAATAAAAATAGGTACATTAGCAAATATATAGCCTTGGCAGTGCAGCAATGCCAGCCTAAAGAACGTTTTAAATGGCAAGCAAAAATCATTACTGATGAGACACTCGAGACACTGCATGTAAACAGTTCTGTGATTGTCACATCCCATTGCCTCTCTCGTGTAATTACTTGTCTATTTTTCCAATGACCAATGTCGTCAAAGACACTTATTACTAAGACATGGAATATTTCAAGTAGGAACTTTATCATAGGAACAACAATGCAAAAAAAGTGTGACAGCTAATGCTATGAATTAATCATCTTGGCTTCACATCCTCTTTGATGTTACTGACCGACCCCAGTTTTGCACAAGTGAACAAGGTAGAGGGGGAAAAAATGAAAACAGCACAAGAGTTCCACAGAGGGTTGCACTCAAGGGTGTCCATTTTGTGCCAGTTCCATACGTAGAGGATTGAACACCATTCCTGTATGCCTCGAACATGACTACCTCACCGGTCTGAGATGTGTAAATGCTTCAACTCTTCATTGCAGTGGAGTCGCTAAAACTGTTACAACAACAAACGGAGTGCCGGAAAGTGCTCTCACTCAGTGGTGCCTGCTAAGCTAAATTAAGCTTCTTGGAAAGTGTGAGTGAGGTAACAGGTTTGCCCAGGATACCTGGCACGGGGACACTGTTGTTTTTTAAGATTTCTAAGACAGTCAGGTCTATGGAAGAGGTTCAAAACAACACAGAGAAGAGTGGGACAGTGAGAAAGGGAAGCAGCACTGCAGCAGCAGGACTTGAAACAGTACGTCTTTGGGATATGACCTGATCCCTTTCGATGTAGACAAGCTACAGGGCCAGAGAGGCTTATGGGTCATTCCACTTCAAAAAGCACAAGAATGAGGACTTCGACACCCACCATCTCAAATTGTTCTGAACTTGTTTCTTTAGTTAGAAACAGATAAGATCAGAATTTCAGCAACATTATTTTGATGAAATATAATTTGATCTGAGAAATTAAGCTAATTTATTGCAACCAAATTGGCCATTTTAATTTATAGGATTCATATAACATTAAATAAATATAGTACCTAACATCAGATTTGGACAAAACTTCATCCTAACAATGAGTAAGACATGAGGAATAAAAAAAAATGTCAATAGCCAATAGTAAATAGCCCCCCACGGACCCCCAAGCAAACCCCAACGGCCAGTAAACAGTATCAGTTCTCTATGTTTGACAAGTAGTATGAAGCTGCGGCTTGGAGTATTATTTATTCATTCTATGTATTGTATTCTCTGTGAAGTTGATGTTTTTTTCACTGTTCAGAGAAATTAGCCATTGAAGTCTCCTGCATTTTTCCTCCTTTACCCTCCTGTGATGTCATCATCCAGAGTTGGCCCAGTATTCAACAGGACGTTGTCTCATGTTGAATTGTGTATTTTGCTCCCCTGTTTTCTACCTTTTTTACAGGGTTGTAACCCTTTATTTTGTAGTTTGCAAGTAAAGGCAATGAACATTGAAAAGCGTGTGGATAATCCTTGTTAAGTTACCATAGGTAAAATGGTAAATGTCACTAATCACATAACAGAGATATATTCTAATAATTGTATACACATAAATACACAATTGTTTATAATTGTATTATTTTATTAGGTTTGTCAGAACATTTTAGTCACTATCCCATTTCTCCATCTAATTTTTGGGCTTCATATGAGAATTGTATCACAGGGAAAGCCCTCAGAGAGCTGCCACTTGTTGGACTATTCAAGGATAATTGGGTTGAAGCATTAGGTTGCTAAGAAAATGACAAACTGAATTGCTTTCATGGAGGACTGATTTGTGAGCATAACCACACAACTTATTTTCATCATTGGTTCTCACCCCAAAGTTGCAAAGAAAATGTTGTGATACATTTGATAAACACAAGAGCCCAGAAAAATGGGCAAAGGGCCAGTAGAAGGAAAAGGGCATCTAGTGAAACCTGGTAATTTCACTTAACCCCCTAATAGTGCTGAGCGATTAGTGCTTTTTGAAGTGGGTTTGGTTTCAGTTAGGTTTTAGATAATCAGTTTTCGACTTTAGTTTAGATTTTAAACAACAAATGTATTATGTGGGTTGAATGCTGTAACACAGAATACAACAATTCATGGTATTGACTTGGTTGTGCATATTAGATATATGTTTTTAGTATGACGATGACTTTGTAATTTAATTAATACAAACTCAATAAACCATCCTATATTCACATTGAATAACATATTTCCGTTGTTGTGTATATTTAAAAAAATATATTTGATTACTTATTTAATTCCAAATCATCTCATCTCAATAGCAGCCAGACAGCCATCGATCTCTGTGCTCCCCAAAGAGTCATCCTATTCAGGCTTGTAGCCTAGCTGGCTAGCTAGCTGCCTGCTGTCTGACAAAAATCACTATTTCAGTAGTTATTCAAAGTAGATAAGGCATACTTTTAAGACTGCTGAATAACAACGATCAATAAATTAGATGTATTGTCGGGCAGAGATACCTAAGCAACTGCTCTCTATATCCATTGTTCGCGACGCATTCCTTCCCACTCCCTCCCTTCCTTTCCGTGTGTGTCTGTCTGTCTGTCTAAGTGTGTCTGTGTGTGTCTGTGTGTGTCTGTCTGTGTCTGTGTGTGTCTGTCTGTCTGTCTGTGTCTGTGTCTGTGTGTGTCTGTGTCTGTCTGTCTTGCCCCACAGGCTTGTCCAAGCATGAACCAATGAAAATAGGCAGCTGTAGGCACAGTATTCTGGTCAATATAGTTAATTAACACATTTTCTGCGCTAACTATGATGAATCTGAACCTGTTGAAAACTACACCTTCCTATAACGTCCAACAGTTCATGCTTGATTTGTGCGTTGAGCTCCCAGAAGAAAATAAATAAATGGAATTAAAATAATCAGTTAGTTATTTAAAAAACAACAATAAACTGAAATTTCTGCTAATCGCTCAGCACTAACCCCTAGAGTTGATTGACGCACCCGGACATCGCACAGTGACGTCTTTTTGAATTTTGAATGGCTCCCTGTGTGTTTATGCTAGAGACTTACAGTTTTGTGCAGTGGCTGCAGCTCAATCCCCTCTTTCCTCCGGTATAAAACTTGCCCCAATTCCATAACATGGGGCTTGTGGAAGCAGTGTTTTTCTACAAGAAAATCATCATGAAATAGTCTGTAAAACCCAAACCGTTTCAGCTAAACTAATGAGTCACCACCATCAAAAGATGACTCCCATGAACTGTTTTACTCTATGTTTTACTCTATGACAGTTTTACAGCAGTCGTCTGATCTCCGTTGTGGATGTCCTAATTTCGAAGGTGTCTTCTCACAAAGCCAACTGTCCAGACTAAACCGTTTGAACTTCAAACCAATATCGAAAGGGCAGGCTCTGACGAACATGAAGGTGTCGGCTGTTTTTGCTCTATGACTCACAGCTTCTGGGGAGTCGTCTGAAGGTAACCCAGTACCAGGCTGTAAAAATGGCACAACGTGCATATGGGGTAAAAAGTGGCATGAATAAAGTGACCAAACATGGGTCTAAAAAATTAAATTAAATTTTAGATTTCTTAACTCTCTCAGATATAGAACAAACACTTCAAATCCCTATTTCTTATGATGTATTATGATCTGTTTTGCCATGTACAAATGTGTTATTCAATGTGTTTCTATGGATTATAGCAGTAAAGGCCAAATTAAATGTTTAATAAAAAAAAGAATTCTGATATATGTTTTTATACCTACAAGGGTCCTAAAATTCCAAATCAAATGGCTAAATGATCCATTTTATGACCATCTTAAAACAATTCTATATGTTGGCTTAGTAGATATTATGTTAGTTTAGTAGATATTGTGATCTATGGGGAAAATGCAAGTGACTTCAATGGTTCATTTCTCTGAACGGGAAAACCCCCCACCAAACTTGTCAAACATAGAGAACTGATACTGTATACTGGCCATTGGGGTGGGCTTGGTCTGGGGTTTGGGGGGTCCGTAGGTGGCTTTTGACCATCTACATCTACAGGTTTTAGTGCAAATCGGATGTTGGGTACTATATTTATTGAATATTATACATTGAAATGGCCAATTTGGGTGAAATCAATTAGACAATTTTTACTCTGAAAAATTAAGCAAACAACAAAATAATATTGCAGGAATGCTAATCTTATCGGTTTCTAAATACAATTCAGAAAAATCTGAGACGGTGGGTGTCATGGCTTGCTGAAATGACATGGAACAACACCTAACACGTTTCCCTTGTGTTGGATCCAAAGCACACGTTTTTCAGAGAGAATCTCATTGTGACCAATTCTGGCTACTTCTTTCACTTCAACCTCCGTTCCATATGAGGTCAAAGTTTGAGGAAGAGTGGCATTTAGAAAGAACATCCAGTTTGGGGGTGAACTTCATGCCTCCTCAAATATAAATAGTGATATCCTTAAATGGATGTCACACCTTCTTTCCTATCGCAACTGCCCTTCGGAAACCGATTCAAGCACGTTCCATTACAAAATGGTCAACATTTGACCTGAACTCAGTCCTAAACATAAAACGAATTGAAGTGGATTTGAAGTGAACTCCGCTGCTCTGCTCACAAGACAGGTGGACCCTCACACAATATGACACCTGCGATGGTCGGCCTGTTGCTAGCTCCCAGATAACTTTGCGGTCAGCGTGCACGTCACTGAGGACCTGAAATGGTCTCGCCACACCGGCATCGTGGTGAAGAAGGCTGAAGAAATGCATTCATTCTACAGCAACCAGTGTCAAAGGAAGGCCAAGAAGATCATTGAGGACCTCAGCCACCAGAGCCACAGACTGTTTACTCGGCTATCGTCCAACAGACAGACAGTACAGGTGCATAAGAGCTAAGACCAAGACACTAAAAAGCAGCTTCTATTACCAGGCCATCAGACTGTTAAACAACCATCACTAGCCCTCTACTAGGAGATGCACACTCACTCACTCACACAAACACACACACACACACACCTCATACTCACAAACACACACCCACAACGCTGCTGTCCCATGCTATAGAGACATTGAACCACTAGTCACTTCCCATTTCACACTGTGTATTTAAATACAGTATCCCCAACGTAGCGCATCATAATATTTCTACTACTGTACATTGTATTTCAGGTACACTGTTTACACAAACGGCAAATGTATTTATGCACTGGATTCTTGACATATCTACAGCTGTACATATAATTCTTAGCTGATCTTCTGTAAATTCTCCCGCCGTACATCAGTATTTTTTCCCCTTACATTTAAATTATTTGACATTTTACTGTATGGTCAGGAGCTTGTAACATAAGCATTTCGCTTCACCCGCTATAACACCCGCTATAACACCCGCTAAACTGATTCACAACTCAAATAGCACTGTAGCAGTAATCAAATGCAATCTATACATACAGTGGGGCAAAAAAGTATTTAGTCAGCCACCAATTGTGCAAGTTCTCCCACTTAAAAAGATGAGAGAGGCCTGTAATTTTCATCATAGGTACACTTCAACTATGACAGACAAAATGAGAAAACAAAAATCCAGAAGATCACATTGTAGGATTTTTAATGAATTTATTTGCAAATTATGGTGGAAAATAAGTATTTGGTCAATAACAAAAGTTTATCTCAATACTTTGTTATATACCCTTTGTTGGCAATGACAGAGGTCAAACGTTTTCTGTACGTCTTTACAAGGTTTTCACACACTGTTGCTGGTATTTTGGCCCATTCCTCCATGCAGATCTCCTCTAGAGTAGTGATGTTTTGGGGCTGTTGCTGGGCAACACGGACTTTCAACTCCCTCCAAAGATTTTCTATGGGGTTGAGATCTGGAGACTGGCTAGGGCACTCCAGAACCTTGAAATGCTTCTTACGAAGCCACTCCTTCGTTGCCCGGGCGGTGTGTTTAGGATCATTGTCATGCTGAAAGACCCAGCCACGTTTCATCTTCAATGCCCTTGCTGATGGTAGGCTTTGTTACTTTGGTCCCTGCTCTCTGCAGGTCATTCACTAGGTCCCCCCGTGTGGTTCTGGGATTTTTGCTCACCGTTCTTGTGATCATTTTGACCCCACGGGGTGAGATCTTGCGTGGAGCCCCAGATCGAGGGAGATTATCAGTGGTCTTGTATGTCTTCCATTTCCTAATAATTGCTCCCACAGTTGATTTCTTCAAACCAAGCTGCTTACCTATTGCAGATTCAGTCTTCCCAGCCTGGTGCAGGTCTACAATTTTGTTTCTGGTGTCCTTTGACAGCTCTTTGGTCTTGGCCATAGTGGAGTTTGGAGTGTGACTGTTTGAGGTTGTGGACAGGTGTCTTTTATACTGATAACAAGTTCAAACAGGTGCCATTAATACAGGTAACGAGTGGAGGACAGAGGAGCCTCTTAAAGAAGAAGTTACAGGTCTGTGAGAGCCAGAAATCTTGCTTGTTTGTAGGTGACCAAATACTTATTTTCCACCATAATTTGCAAATAAATTCATTAAAAATCCTACAATGTGATCTTCTGGATTTTTTTTCTTCTCATTTTGTCTGTCATAGTTGAAGTGTACCTATGATGAAAATTACAGGCCTCTCTCATCTTTTTAAGTGGGAGAACTTGCACAATTGGTGGCTGACTAAATACTTTTTTGCCCCACTGTATGTGCACCGTGAGAATCCAGTGCATACATAAATATGCAGTGTATATAAACAGTGTAACTAAAATACAATGTAAAGCAGTAGAAATATACGTTGGGGATAAAGCATTTAAATACACAGTGTGAAATGGGACGCGACCAGTGGTTCAAAGTCTCTATAGCATGGGACAGCAGCGTTGTGTGTGTGTGTGTGTGTGTGTGTGTGTGTGTGTGTGTGTGTGTGTGTGTGTGTGTGTGTGTGTGTGTGTGTGTGTGTGTGTGTGTGTGTGTGTATGTGCGTGTGTTTGTGAGTATGAGGTGTGTGTGTGATTGCTTGCGTTTGTGTGAGTGAGTGAGTGTGCATCACCTGGTAGACGGCTAGTGATGCTTGATTTGATTTGACCTGGGCTTGTGAGATAAGACAACTCGTCTAGAACACACTGCCTCCTCCACTGAACACACCAGAACACACAACAGTCTGGCCAACACCAGAGAGCATTTGGAGAGAGAGGAGAGAGATAGAAAAATCTGGCATATCTGTCTACGTTCAGAGAAAAGCTAACTCTAGGCAAAGACCTGAAGGAGCAAAATATCATAATCAGATTAGTGTGACCGTGACTTATCAACGTCAGCCCGGCTGCTCATATCAGTAAACCCTTCTTTCTACGTAACTCCAGTACCTACTACCTAGACAGGCAGACTTCATCACTATCAATTGCTGCAAGCTTATTAACAACTGTTAGAATGGACTGGGAGTTGTGTAGCACTCAGGTGGCACTTTGAGCTACTGGAGAAGCACTATATAAATCCAATTTGTTATTTTTATATACACATTTGAATGCATCTTTGTAGCACAGGAAGTCTGCGACTGAAACAAGAGCCAATTCAACTCAAGGCTGTCAATAATATTAATGAATTGCTGTAAAGTCTGTAAAGATTGTATATTGTACATTGCCACATCACGAATAAAGAAACTATAGGGATACGATTGGTAAAAGACACTACCACGCCATTGGTGGTACTTACTTGTTTATTAACCCCTTAATTTTACATTTGAAGAATCAAATAGGCTTTCAACAACAATGGAAGAGTACTGTGAAGTCATTTCTTGAATGGGGATCATACTCTTATTCAAAACAAAGGTGTTTATATTGTGTTGCATGCACAGTAATGCTAACTGTATCTAGGGAAACTCAAGTCATTGGCCTTGAAAGGCCCTATACTCAGTCTAACTCAACATAGGTCAGAAGAGACCATGCACACACACACACACCTATGCCCCTCCTCTCTTCCTCCTCCTCTCTCTCTCCTACCTCATTCTCCAGGGCCTGAAGGGAGGGAGGAGGCTCTACCCTCTTTTTCTGCCCCAATAAGCCTGATCAGAGAGTGTACATCCTGAAACGGCTTGGGGACGTACATTTCTTCACGCTACACTGTCTGTTCATGTTTTATTAGCGTGGCCAGGGACGGGTGGGGATGGGGAGGAGGTGTAGAGAGAGAACGATAAATCCACGAGAAGAACAGCCAGCCAGCTCCCAAGAGAGACCAGCCAGCACCTCCATATCTACCATTAGATCCCTTTAGGCAGGCAGTGAAGGCAAGGCCAAGCCTGGTCTAATTTACACATAGCTAGGCTACAGACTACCACAAGAGGTGTGAGGGTGAAATGCTTGAGGTTAACACATTTCTGTAGTCCTGGGAGGTTGAAACTGTGCTTTTATTAATGAATGAATGTATTATTGGTCTTACTGTTTAAGGCAGGTCATAAGCTTGGGGGAGAACAAACTTTGGAGACCCGGCAATGAATAATGCATTGATCCATTAGAAACACTGACGTCACATGAGAACTGGAACCTCTGTGGGATAAACTAGAGGGGGATGGACATTTACAAGCGTAAAATGTGTTCCCCCATTACAAAGTAAAGCGCTTTGAGCACTTGGAAAAAGCTTCATTATAAAGTAAAATAAATTAAAGTGTGACAATTTAGTGTTTAAAGTGTGAAATAACACATTTAGTTTTTGAAGCACCACATTAATCCAATCATCATTATCCATTATTCTAATACCATTGGTGAGATATGGAAAGTGATCCTAGGCGAAGCTAGGTCTTTGGGTAATGTGACAACATTAAAACTAAATGGTCACGGTTTCCCAGTGAAACGTACAGTGGAATGTACAGTTGGGGGGTAGAAAGTCCATGGAAATAGTTCAAGTGAGTTCAAGAGAAGCTCCAGGCAGAGATAGGCATATTGATGCCATGCAGTTCCGAGGCTCCTGATGGCAGTGAACTCTTCAATGCACTGCAGACCGAACACTCCTCTGGTCAAAGTATATAATCAAGAGAGAGAAAGTGAGAGTAATACAGAGAGAGAGACAGAGCGAGAGAAAGGGGGGAGATAAAAGAGAGAAAGCGGGTGAAAAAAAAGAGAATAGGAGAGAGATTAAGACCTATAGAGAGGGAGCAGAGAGAGAGGCCAAGCCCACATGGGGGAAACCTTGTTTTATCAAGAAAGGGGGGAAAGAGGGGACGGAGGGACGAGATGGTGGGAGAGGCTAGAGGGAAATAGAGATAGTGATACAAAGTATACATCCCAAATGGTACCATGTTCCCTATATAGTGCACTACTCTTGTCCAGAGCCCTATCAAAAGTAGTGCACTATAAAGGAAATAAGGTGCAATTTGGGATGCAGGCAGAGTGAGAAGATCTAGTAGTGACAGAGGGGGTGTTTGTATCACTTAAGCTGTCATGTCTGATCCAGCTGTGCAGAGATAAATCAACACCACTCTTTCTCCCTCTCTCCATTTGTTAATGTATAGCCATGCGGTAAAGGGAGCTTGTGTATTAAACTATCAATATGGCTCGTGAGGCTAAGGGACTATCTGTGCAAGCCAATTCCGTGTATCAATGCATGTAACTAGCACTTAATAGGTTGTGGGTCTTCATATCCAAATAATCTCAAGTAAGACAATTGAGTTAGACAATACATTTTTTGAGTTGAACATGAAGCGTGAAATTGGTAATATAGGTACCATTGGCTTGCACTGGATTTGTGCCACAAATGCTAAAGAGTTAGCATTTGAAACAAAACCAAAGTATGGGTTGCTGTCGTACCTTGTCCATAGACTGCATACAGGGTAAGGAAACCAACATGTAATTTTGTAATTTAGGTGAACTATCCTTTTAAAATGGCGCCGCAAGAAATGGCAGCAGTTTTACGGGCGCCCAACCAATTGTGCTATTATGTGGTTTTTTTCGCGTTATTTGTAACTTATTTTGTACATAATGTTTCTGCAACCGTATCTTACGGCAAAAAAAGAGCTTCTGGATATCAGGACAGCGATCACTCATCTCGGATTAGACTAAGATTTTTTCTACAACAAGGAAGACGCACAAGACATTCTCCAAACACCCCACAGGGCCGACATCCCCATTATTTGCAAGAGGAAGCGACGCAGGTACAGAGGACAAAGAGCCGGATGCCTGGTCAGGACCCGGAGAAGGCGACTGGGAAAGCTGCCGTTACCGTCAATACTACTCGCCAATGTGCAATCATTGGACAATAAATTAGATGAGGTACGATCACGGATATCCTACCAACGGGACATCAAAAACTGTAATATCCTATGTTTCACGGAATCGTGGCAGAATGACGACATGGATATTCAGCTAGCGGGATATACGCTGCACCGGCAAGATAGAACAGCACACCCTGGTAAGACGAGCGGGGGACGGTCTGTGCATTTTTGTAAAGAACAGCTGGTGCACGAAATCTACAGAAGTCTCTAGATTTTGCTCGCCTGAAGTAGAGTATACTATGATAAATTGCAGGCCACACTACTTGCCTAGAGAGTTTTCAGCTATACTTTTCATGGTTGTTTATTTTCCACCACAGACAGATGCTGGCACTAAGACCGCACTCAGTCAGCTGTAAAAGGAAATAAGCAAACAGGAAGCCACTCACCCAGAGGCAGCGCTCCTAGTGGCCGGGGACTTTAATGCAGGGAAACTTAAATCAGTTCTAACCAAATCTCTATCAACATGTTAAATGTGCAACCAGGAAGAAAAAAATTCTAGATCACCTGTACTCCACACACAGAGACGCGTACAAACCGCTCCCTCCCCCTCTATTTGGTAAATCCGACCACAACTCTATCCTCCTGATTCCTGCTTACAAGCAAAAATTAAAGCAGGAAGCACCAGTGACTCGGTCTATAAAAAAGTGGTCAGATGAAGCAGATGCTAAACTACAGGACTGTTTTGCTATAACAGACAGGAACATGTTCCGGGATTCTTCCGATGGCATTGAGGAGTACACCACATCAGTCACTCGCATTATCTTTAAGTTCATCGAGAACGTCGTCCCCACAGTGACTGTACGTACATACCCCAACCAGAAGCCATGGATTACAGGCAACATCCGCACTGAGCTAAAGGGTAGAGCTGCCGCTTTCAAGGTGCGGGACTCTAACCCGGAAGCTTACAAGAAATCCTGCTATGCCCTGCGACGAACAATCATACAGGCAAAGCGTCAATACAGGGCTAAGATTGAATCATACTACCCCGGCTCCGACGCTCGTCCCCAATGTGGCAGGGCTTGCAAACTATTACAGACTACAAAGGGAAGCACAGCCGCGAGCTGCCCAGTGACACGAGCCTACCAGACGAGCTAAATCACTTCTATGTTCGCTTCGAGGCAAGCATCACTGAGGCATGCATGAGAGCATCAGCTGTTCCGGACGACTGTGTGATCACACTCTAAAAAAGGTCAACATACACAAGGCTGCGGGGCCAGACGGATTACCAGGACGTGTGCTCCGGGCATGTGCTGACCAACTGGAAAGTGTCTTCACTGACATTTTCAAAATGTAATACCAACATGTTTCAAGCAGACCACCATGGTCCCTGTGCCCAAGAACACAAAGGCAACCTGCCTAAATGACTACAGACCCGTAGCACTCACGTCTGTAGCCATGAAGTGCTTTGAAAGGCTGGTAATGGCTCACATCAACACCATTAAACCAGAAACCCTAGACCCACTCCAAATTGCATACCGCCCAAACAGATCCACAGATGATGCAGTCTCTATTGCCCTTTCCCACCTGGACAAAAGGAACACTTACGTGAGAATGCTATTCATTGACTACAGCTCAGCGTTCAACACCATAGTACCCTCAAAGCTCATCACTAAGCTAAGGATCCTGGGACTAAACACCTCCCTCTGTATCTGGATCCTGGACTTCCTGACAGGCCGCCCCCAGGTGGTGAGGGTAGGTAGCAGCACATCTGCCACACTGATCCTCAACACTGGAGCTCCCCAGGGGTGTGTGCTCAGTCCCCTCCTGTACTCCCTGTTCACCCACGACTGCATGGCCAGGCACGACTCCAACACCATCATTAAGTTTGCAGACGACACAACCGTGGTAGGCCTGATCACCGACAACGACGAGACAGCCTATAGGGAGGAAGTCAGAGGCCTGGCCGGGTGGTGCCAGAATAACAAGCTATCCCTCAACGTAACCAAGACTAAGGAGATGATTGTGGACTACAGGAAAAGGAGGTCCGAGCACGCCCCCATTCTCATCGACGGGGCTGTAGTGGAGCAAGTTGAGAGTTTCAAGTTCCTTGGTGTCCACATCAACAACAAACTAGAATGGTCCAAACACACCAAGACAGTTGTGAAGAGGACACGACAAAGCCTATTCCCCCTCAGGAAACTAAAATGATTTGACATGGGTCCTGAGATCCTCATAAGGTTCTACAGCTGCAACATCGAGAGCATCCTGACTGGTTGCATCACTGCCTGGTACGGCAATTGCTCGGCTTCTGACCACAAGCCACTACAGATGGTAGTGCATACGGCCCAGTACATCACTGGGGCTAAGCTGCCTGCCATCCAGGACCTCTACACCAGGCGGTGTCAGAGGAAGGCCCTGAAAATTGTTAAAGACCCCAGCCATAGAATGTTCTCTCTACTTCCACATGGCAAGCGGTACCAGAGTGCCAAGTCTAGGACAAAAAGGCTTCAACAGTTTTTACCCCCAAGCCATAAGACTCCTGGACAGGTAATCAAATGGCTACCCGGACTATTTGCATTGTGTGCCCCCCCGAACACCTCTTTGTACGCTGCTGCTACTCTCTGTTTATCATATATGCGTAGTCACTTTGACTATACATTCATGTACATTCTACCTCAATTGGGCCGACCAACCAGTGCTCCCGCACATTGGCTAACTGGGCTATCTGCATTGTGTCCCGCCACCCACCACCCGCCAACCCCTCTTTTACGCTACTGCTACTCTCTGTTCATCATATATGCATAGTCACTTTAACCATATCTACATGTACATACTACCTCAATCAGCCTGACTACCCGGTGTCTGTATGTAGCCTCGCTACTGTAGATAGCCTGTCTTTTTACTGTTGTGTTATTTCCTTACTTACCTATTGTTCACCTAATACAGGCTCTAACCAATAGTGCAAAAAAGGTAAGTAAACATTTCACTGTAAGGTTTATACTTGTTGTATTCGGCGCACGTGACAAATAAACTTTGATTTGATTTTAACATTGTTAAAAAAAGCACCTAATAGCAGGAACAGCACCATCTAGTGGTCTGAACCTGGTAATATAGGATGTAGGATGGGACATACACCTAACAATTTCAATGATTAATTTCTCTTAACAGGGAGAAAGAAAACATCACCAAATGCATCACATAGGATGAAGAAACAATAGCCGTAGCTCGATACTACTTGTCAAACACAGAGAACTGTACTGGTTGTTGGGGTCTGATTGGTGTGGGGGGTCCATGGGTAGCTTTTGACCATTTATTTGGAGTCGTACTCATTGTTAGATTTTTTTGGTCGTCCAAATCGGATGTTGGAAACTATATTTATTGAATATCATATGAATGCTATAAATTTAAAAATGGCCACTTTGGGTGCAATCAATTAGCTTAATATCTCACAGATCAAATTATATTTCAACTAAATAATGTTGCTGGAATGCTAATCTTATCTGTATTTAACTAAATACATTATTTCAGAACAATCTGAGACGGTGGGTGTCGAAATCCTCTTTCTTGTGCTTTTTGAAGTGGAATGAACCTACAGTAAAAGGAATTGTCTAAAACCAAATTCCCTGTCCACAGCCAAATATTGTATTGCTTACATGTGCCGGATGCAACAGGTGTAGACTTTGCTGTGGAATACTTACTTACGAGCCCTATCCGAACAATGCAGAGTTAAAAAGAAAAAAAAGAAGAAAAAAAAAATCTGAAATAGTAACACAATAAATAACAATAACGAGGCTATATACAAGGAGTAACGGTACATATTCAATGTGTAGGGGTACGAGGTCATTTGTCCATGTAGGTAGGGGTAAAAGACTCGGCACTCAGGATAGATAATAAACAGAGTATCAGCAGCGTGTGTGAAAGTGTGTGTGGTATCAATATGCATGTGTGTGTGTGTGTGTGTTTCTGTGTGTTGGAGTGTCAGTATGTGTGAGTGTGTGGGTAGAGTCCAGTGAGTATGCATACAGTCAGTAAGACAGTCTGTGGAAAAAATGATCTATGCAATAGTCTGGGTAGCCATTTGATTAACTGTTCAGCAGTTCAGCTGCTTTTTGGTCCCAGACTTGGCAGTCCAGTACCGCTTGCCATGCGGTAGCAGAGTCAACAGTCTATGGCAACAGTCTATCGCCTTCCTGTGACACCGCCTGGTATAGAGGTCCTGGATGGCAGGGAGCTCGGCCCCAGTGATGTACTTGGCCGTCCACACCAACATTTGTAGCGCCTTGCAATCGCGGGCTGTGCAGTTGCCATACCAAGCGGTGACGCAACCATAAATGTATCACTAGTCACTTTAAACAATGCCAATGTATATAATGTTTACATACCCTACATTACTCATCTCATATGTACTGTATATACTGTACTCTATACTATCTACTGCATCTTGCCTATGCCGTTGGGCCATCTCTCATCCATATAGATTTGCGGCCATCGCTCATCCATAAAATCATATATATTTATGTGTACATATTCTTATTCATTCCTTTACACTTTTGTGTATAAGGTAGTTGTTGTGAAATTGTTAAATTAGTTGTTAGATATTACTGCATGGTCGGAACTAGAAGCACAAGCATTTCGCTACACTAGCATTAACATCTGTTAACCATGTGTATGTGACCAATACAATTGGATTTGATTTGATTTAAATGGTGCAGCTGTAGAACTTTATGAGGATCTGAGGGGCCATGCCAAATCTTTTCAATCTCCTGAGGTGAAAGAGGTGCTGTGAGAGGACATGTTAAGTCATTGGTGTTGTGGACACTGAGGAACTTGAAGCTCTCGACCCGCTTCACTTCCGATTGAGAGAATTCTGGCATTTGATTGCAAATATGCAGAGGGAGTCGAAAAAAGAACATACAGAAGGCTGTTGTATAAAACACTTATCTCCAGATTACATCTTCAAACTAAGGGCAACCATGGCATCCGTGACAGAGGGGAGAAGCATTCATCCATGTGTACGGTAAGAGAGTCTAGCTAGCTACATTTTCAGATATATGTTTCTAAATTTGTAAGAAAGTCGTTTTCATTGTAAGTTAGCTAGCTAACGTTAGTTGGCTGGCTTGCTAGCTAATGTTAGGTGTATGATCTGTGTCGTAATATTATTCGTATCTCAGAGCTGTTTGCATTATTAGTTATAGCCTAATGTTAGCAAGCTAGCTAACATTGATCATGGTTGGTTAGCTACCTGCAGATTCATGCAGGGTAGTAACATTGGGACCGACCGGCTCAAATCTGTCTTAAGTAGCTAAATTTGATTTTCTACATTGGATAAAAGTAGAGACTCAGAGATACAAAATTGTACATCATACACTACTGTTGAGGAACAAATGGGAAAGTAATTTTGCTTTGAAAGATGATAAACATGTAACCACACTTTTGAGAAAACGGCCTTTGAATATTTTGGTACTACTACTGGAGAGCCCTTCTTTGTCTAGAACCATGCAGCATCATTCACACCCTCTTAAGCTTCAGCCCCACCCATCTCTTTATGGGTTGTTCCGAATGTACTAACAACAGTCAAGCACCCAAGCCAACTTGCTAGCTACTTCCAGACATCTAAGTGAGAGAGAACAGCTCACTGAACATTACTCGCCCTAGCAGAGCTGGTTAGGCTGTTATGTTATCAAGAGAGTTGGTGACTGCAACTGTGGTGTCAGATTGTCCGTTCGTAAATTTAGAACGTACCACAGACACTCTGGCCGAAGAGTTTACTGACTTTTACTGACAGCGACCGTGTTGAGCGTTCGTAAATTCATCAGTTATTCCGCGCTCTCTGAAACACTCAGACAAGAGCACTCTGAAATCAGAGTATTTTTAGTTTTATTTGATATAACCTTATTTAACTAGGCAAGTCACGTAAGAAAAAAAATATATTGTTTACAATGACGGCCTATCCCGGTCAAACTCTAACCCGGCCAAACCCTAACCAGGACGACGCTGGGAAAAATTGTGCGCCGCCCTATGGGACTCCCAATCACGGCCGGTTGTGATAGACCCTGGAATCTGCAGGTAGCTAACAAACCAGGTTCAATGTTAGCTAGCAAACATTAGGCTATATCTAGCCAAGAAAATGGCTCTTTGTCAAAATTAGAAACGTGTAATATCTGAAAATGTAGCTAGCTAGACTAACTTACCAGTATACATAATTCATGGTTGGACGCGTCTCCTGTCAGATGCCATGATTGCCCTTAGTTTGAAGATGTAATCTGGAGAAAGGTACTTTCTCCTTAGCTATCATACTCAAATTCCACTGATTTCAAAACTCAGTCCTCCAGAAAGTGGAGATCAACACTTTTGAAGTTTTAATTATGGATGCACGATATATAAATCGGTGAACTTATCGGAATCGGCCGATATTAGCTAAAAATGCCAACATCGGAATCGGTCGACGTGTAGTTTAATGCCCCAATGTGCAAAACCGATGTCGAAGCTGACGTGCATACCTACAGTTGAAGTCGGAAGTTTACATACAGCGTAGCCAAATACATTTAACCTCAGTTTTTCACAATTCCTGACATTTAATACAAGTATAAATGCCCTGTCTTAGGTCAGTTAGGATCAACACTATTTTAAGAATGTGAAATGTCAGAATAATAGAAGAGAGAGTGATTTATTTCAGCTTTTCACATTCCCAGTGCGTCAGAAGTTTACATACACTCAATTCGTATTTGGTAGCATTGCCTTGATTGTTTAACTTCGGTCAAACGTTTCAGGTAGCCTTCCACAAGCTTCCCATGATAAGTTGGGTGAATTTTGGCCCATTCCTCCTGACAGAGCTGGTCTAACTGAGTCAGGTTTGTAGGCCTCCTTGCTAGCACACGCTTTTTCAGTTCTGCCAAGAAATGTTCTATAAGATTGAGGTCAGGGCTTTGTGATGGCCACTCCAATACCTTGACTTTGTTGTCCTTAAGCCATTTTGCCACAACTTTGGAAGTATGCTTGGGTTCATTGTTCATTTGGAAGACCCATTTGCGACCAAGCTTTAACTTCCTGACTGATGTCTTGAGATGTTGCTTCAATATATCCACATAATTTTCCTCCCTCATTATGCCATCTACTTTATGAAGTGCACCAGTCCCTCCTGCAGCAAAGCAACCCCACAACATGATGCTGCTACCCTCGTACTTCACGGTTGGGATGGTGTTCTTCAGCTTGCAAGCCTCCCCCTTTTCCCTCCAAACATAACGATGGTCATTATGGCCAAACAGTTCTATTTTTGTTTCATCAGACCAGAGGACATTTTTCCAAAAAGTACGATCTTTGTCCCCATGTGCAGTTGCAAACCGTAGTTTGGCTTTTTTATGGCTGTTTTGGAGCAGTGACTTCTTCCTTGCTGAGCGGCCTTTTAGGTTATGTCGATATAGGACTCGTTTTACTGTGGATATAGATACTTTTGTACCCGCTTCCTCCAGCATCTTCACAAGGTCCTTTACTGTTGTTCCGCGATTGATTTGCACTTTTCGCACCAAAGTACGTTCATCTCTAGGAGACAGAATGAGTCTCCTTCCTGAGCAGTATGACGGCTGCGTGGTCCTGTGATTAAACTTGTGTACTATTGTTTGTACAGATGAACGTGGTACCTTCAGGCACTTGGATATTGCTCCCAAGGATGAACCAGAGGAGGTCTACAAATTTTTTTCTGAGGTCTTGGCTGATTTCTTTAGATTTTCACATGATGTCAAACAAAGAGGCACTGAGTTTGAAGGTAGGCCTTGAAATACATCCACAGGTACACCGCCAATTGACTCAAATTATGTCAATTAGCCTATCAGAGGCTTCTAAAGCCATGACATCATTTTCTGGAATTTTCCAAGCTGTTTAAAGGCACAGTCAACTTAGTGTATGTAAACTTCTGGCCCACTGGAATTGTGATACAGTGAATTATAAGTGAAATAATCTGTCTGTAAACAATTGTTGGAAAAATTACTTGTGTCATGCACAAAGTAGATGTCCTAACCGACTTGCCAAAACTATAGTTTGTCAACAAGAAATGTGTGGAGTGGTTGAAAAACTAGTTTACATGACTCCAAACTAAGTGTTTGTAAACTTCAGACTTCAACTGTATATAACGTAAAATGTTGCGCTATATGCGCAGCACATCATTCTTAAACTTCTTATGGCTGAAGTCCCGTTAACGGGATCGATATGACAACAGCCAGTCGAAGTGCAGGGCGCCAAATTCAAAAAACAGAAATCTCATAATTAAAATTCCTCAGACATTCATGTGTCTTATATCATTTTAAAGGTAATCTTGTTGTTAATCCCACCAAAGTGTCAAATAGGCTTTTCAGCGAAAGCACTACAAACAATTATGTTAGGTCACCACAAAACCACAATAATCACAGCCATTTTTTCCAGCAAAAGATAGCTTCACAAAAACCAGAATAGAGAAAAAATGAATCACTAACCTTCGATTATTTTCATCAGATGACACTCATAGGACTTCATGTTACACAATACATGCATGTTTTGTTTGATTAAATTCATATTTATATAAAAAAATCTGAGTTTACATTGAGGCGACTAGATTCACTAGTTGCAAAAACATCAAGACTTTGCATAGCCACATCGTTTCAACAGAAATACTCATCATAAATATAGATGATAATACAAGTTATACACATGGAGTTATAGATATACCTCTCCTTAATGCAACCGCTGTGTCAGATTGAAAAAAAAAATTACGGAAAAAGAAACCCACGCTATAATCTGAGACGGCTCTCAAAAGTAAAACACCACAGCCGCAAAGATGGTGTCAACATAAACAAGAAAATATATGATAAATATTCCCTTACCTTTGATGATCTACATCAGAAAGCACACCAGGAATCCCAGGTCCACAATAAATGTTTGTTTTGTTCGAAAAAATCAGTTATTTATGTCCAAATACCTTCTTTTGTTAGCGCGTCTGGTTTACATATCCATCCGGCTAATTCTGGTCAGCGTTATATCGGACAAAAACTTCAAAAAGTGATATTACTGGTCGAAGAAACATTTCAAACTAAGTACATAATCAATCATTAGGATGTTTTTAACATACATCTTGAATAACGTTCCAACCGGAGAACTACATCGACTTCAATTGAGAGATGGAACAGAGCTGCCTCTCACGTGAATGCGCCTGTTGAATGCATGGTCACCTCATGGCACCTCATACTAAATTCTGTCTCCTTCGACCCCCCTTCACATTAGAGTCATCAGACTTAGTTCTATTGACTGCTGGCATCTAGTGGAAGCCATAGGAAGTGAAAACTCATCCATATGTCTCTGTATTTTGAATAAAAGCTTGGTTGAAAATATGGCACCCCCAGAAAAAATACAAACAGGAAGTGGAACTTCTCAGGTTTTTGCCTGCCATATGAGTTCTGTTAATCTCACAGACTTAATTCAAACAGTTTTAGAAACTTTAGAGTGTTTTCTATCCAATAATAATAATAATAATATGCATATATTAGCAACTGAGACTGAGGAGCTGGCCGTTTACAATGGGCACCTTTCATCCAAGCTACTCAATACTGCCCCTTCAGCCATAAGAAGTTAAACTAGCCCACAACGTCTGCTGTGTGGACCGAGCAGTCATTTGAAAGACTAACAAAATTTCAGCGAGACAACTCAAAGGCGAAATCCATTAAAGCCAAGATAATAGAATGCATTGCCCTTGACAATCAACCGTTCTCTGTTGTGGGTGATGTTGGCTTTTGCCGACTGGTCGAGCACCGGTACACACTACCAAGTGAACTATTTTTCAGATGTTGCCCTTCCGGAGTTACACAGTACACAGTCACTACTATTAGCTTCACGATATATATACTATGGAACGCTGTTTGGGTCTTTGCGTGTCAAAAAATATACAGTAGCACTATCAAAGCTGTACAAAAAAGTCCGCAAACAAGCACACCCTGTTCACGAACGATGTGTTTACAATTCCGCATTGGTAATAAAGCATAATTTGTTCGACCACAACTTCTGGGGTAGCTAGCTTTAGCTCGGTATATTAATTATATTCTTCTTACTATAAAATCATATAAAATAATGGCATGGGACTTATAAGCATGTCAGCTAAAGAACAAGCCTATGGCATGGAGCATAGCCAGTCTGGCTGTCCAGCTGTGTCTGTCTGTGGTACATGTGTGCATGTTAGTAGTGTCACGTCAGGGTAACAAAGGCCCGTAACACCGCTCAGATGGGTTAATCTCCCAGGCTTTAGAGGTCTACCAGATGTTGATAGGATCATAAACAAACAAACAAAAACACACACACACACACACTTCAGTGAAATACATTATCACAACCCTATGCCGTGGAGTTTTCCTGGCCTGACAGTAAAACAATGAAAATGCACAACCACCCTCGTGAGGTGTTTGGAATTGCAGTGAGGTGCTACTTGGGATGTGTCCCAAATGGCACCCTATTGCCTTTATAGTTCACTACTATTGACCAGGGGCTCATAGGAATCTGGTCAAAAGTATTGTCCTCTAGGGAATAGGGTGCCTTCTTGCATCTTGCACGTTTTCCCAATGTCCGTTTCCATTTGTATCATGCAGGGGATGGAGAAAGTGCTAACAAGACCCTGCCTTACACTTTCCCCCTCACCTCTACTCTCCCCCACCCAACACTGGCCCTGAGGCACAGCCAGGGTCTTTACCTCAATCTCCACTGGTCAGACACTTTTAATGGCCTCCCAGCAAGCACAGAATAAAACATATGTAATGCTGGCACACATATCTAGTGCCCTATAATTCCATTTCGTTTTTTCCCCCAAATTCCGTTTTCTCCATTTAGTTTTTCCAGGTTTCCGTTTCCCCTGTTTTTTAAGGTTTTTGTTCTGCCAGGTAAGCAAGCATAGGCTACTTTGTAGTTAATAATTAATTGAGAATGTTTTTGGGAAAGCTTTTCCATTTACTGTACCAGAAGACTTTTCATTAGCACCATCACTAATGGCTACACAATGCACATACATAGACGGGGAATTTTCATTGCCTCTTCAGAAAGTTGCAGGAAATACGAATCACTGATGCATTCTGTTCATGTCTTGTGATAAACTTGGGCAAATGTATTAATGTCCAATATAATTTAATTGATTACCTACTAAGTTCAATGAATGTTTCTATATTGTTGAATTCCATTTTAATGTCTGGATTCTGTCTTTGTTCTCTGCATCACAGATTTTATAGGGCCCTACATATCCACGTTGTACATGTTCCATCTCAGGCTGATACAGTGAGACTCGTCCATGCTTCCATTACAAGCAGGCTTGACTGCAGCAGGTAGCCTAGTGGTTAGAGCATTGGGCCAGTAACCGAAAGGTTGCTGGATCGAATCCCTGAGCTGACAATGTAAAAATCTGTAATTCTGCCCCTGAGCGAGGCAGTTAACCCACTGTTCCCCGGGCAGACGTGGATGTTGAGTAAGGCAGCCCCCCGCACCTCTCTGAATCAGATGGGTTGGGATAAATGCAGAAGACACATTTCAGTTGAATGCATTCAGTTGTACAACTGACTAGGTGTCCCCCTTTCCCTACTGTAATGCTCTCCTGTCCCAAGAAAGCCATTGGTCAACTGCAAAACATACAGAATGCTGCAGCACGGGTACTGACCAAGAACAGACAGAGAGCACATATTACACCAGTTTTAAAGTCTCTGCACTGGTTTTTAGAATACATTTTAAGATTATTCTATCGGTTTTTTAATCAATCCATGATTGTGCACCCCAATGCATGTCAGACATGCTTTTAAGTTATGTACCCAGTAGGTCCATCAGGTCTTCTGGTACTGGCCTTTTAACTATCCAAAAGCCTAGGAGGCATGGAGAGGCAGTCTTTAGTTACTATAGCCTGCCAGAGAACCTGAGGGAGGCCGAATCTGTGGACATATTTAACCCTCCTATTATGTTGCAGGTCAATCTGACCCATTTCCACTTTTGAGATGTTAACTAGTATTTTAGACCTCTCTTTTTCTCCATGAAATTGACTTTTCCTCATTTAGGGTCATGAACCTAACGTCAAAATGTGGACACACTGATGTGTTGTGGAATGTCTGTGTAGATTTTGTATACAAACATGATGTTGTGGGTCATTTTGACCCGGAGGCTTTCATGTGTACAGATATTTACACAGGTCCAAAATAAACAAGTGTCTTTGATGTATTTTGTTTTGACTGGTTCTGGTGGCACTTTTACAATTATGTTTGGGTGAAAAGGAGCTTTCCCAAGCTTCTCCTCAGTGCGAGAGCAGCAGATCTCTAACATAGACACTCAAAAATGAGCTCCAAAAGATTTTCAGTCAATGAAGCCTTATGACAAATTCTGGACTGTGCTTTTTTAGTCTTTCAGTTTTTATTGTTATTCTTTTGTTTTTATCCTCCTGTGTTTTTCTGTGTAATAAATATTTCTGTTTTTATTTTCATTGTTTTTTATGTTTTTCTCCTGTGAAGTGCATTGTGTCTGTGCATCCATGTCTGAAATGTGCTATATAAATAAAGCTTGATTTGATTTGTAGACGGTAAATGCACATAAACCCCAGTTACGCATATTTTTCCATTTTGTGCAAGCGCTTACCCACCTATTGTGGAAAAATGCAATAAGAAGAGACTTGCTTGGGCCAAGAAACACACACAATGGACATTAGACTGGTGGAAATGTGTCCTTTGGTCTGGAATCAAAATTGCAGATTTTTGGTTCCAACCGCTGTGTCTTTGTGAGATGCGGTGTGGGTGAACGGATGATCTCCGCATGTGTATTTCCCACCGTAAAGCATGGAGGAGAAGGTGTTATGGTATGGGGGTGCTATGCTGGTGACACTGTCTGTGATTTATTTAGAATTCAAGGCACACTGAAGCAGCATGGCTACCACAGCATTCTGCCATCCCATCTGGTTTGGGCTTAGTAGGACTATCATTTGTTTTTCTACAGGAAAATGACCCAACACACTTCCAGGCTGTACAAGAAAGAGAGTGATGGAGTGCTGCATCAGATGACCTGGCCTCCACAATCCCCCGACCTCGACCCAATTGAGATGGTTTGGGATGAGTCGACCGCAGAGTGAAGGAAAAGCAGCCAACAAGTGCTTAGAATATGTGGGAACTACTTCAAGACTGTTCAAGACTGAAAAGCATTCCAGGTGAAGCTGGTTGAGAGAATGCCAAGATGGTGCAAAGCTGTCATCAAGGCAAAGGGTGGCTATTTGAATAATCTCAAATATAAAATATATTTTTTATTTTTATATTTGTTTAGCACTTTTTTGGTTACTACATGATTCCATGTGTTATTTCATAGTTTTCATGTCTCCACTATTATTCTGCAATGTAGAAAATAGTACAAATAAAGAAAAACCCTTGAATGAGTAGGTGTTCTAAAACTTTTGACCGGTAGTGTATATGCATATTGAGTGGTTTTAAGCAGGTGCAGGACATCTAAGAATAAAGACTGCACATACAGCCATCTATACTCACACTGAAACATCCGTGAAACAATGTTCCACGGGAACGCAGAGACTGAATCCGTTCCATGGTCATTTCTAACTGTTGTTTTCAAAAGGGGAGATGCCATACCAATATACAGTACATCACATAATTTGAATATGACTCCGAGCTTCAAAAAAAACTATGTCATGACGATGATGTAACAAATGGCAAATGTTATTGAGAATGACAACACTTGAGTTTGTGTCTGGGGTCAGGGCTACTTTAGCTGCACTGCAGCAGTGCTGTAAGGCTAAACCCCCCTGTGAGGTCATGGGGAGGTGAGAGATGGGGCAAGAAGGAGACATGCTCTAGTCAGGGGAAGGCGGGGGAGGCTTGGGCAAACAGATGATTCACCAGCAGCTGAGCTGACAACACCGCCTCGGTGAGCCAGCTACACTCACTTCGTGTGTGTGTGTGTGTTTATTGTCTGCCAGCAACATTGTGTGCGCCTTTCACACCAGACTGGTGCTGAGGTAAACTCATAAAAGCCCCTGTAGTGTGGAGTCCCCCTGGGGTGTTTGCCATAGACCAGGCTACTATGCAACCTGCCACAGGTCTGATTCCATTAGTCATCCATCGGGCCCCCCAGATAGGCCTGTGCATCTGGCTTCCCAAACAGAACACAGTGTACCACCCATCCGTATCGATCATACATACAGCACAGAGACCGACACAGAGAGACCTAGCCCACCACCCACACACCCCAACACGGTCGAGAAACTGACACACATGAATCAGATTCCAGTGATTTGTAATAACAGAACCTAGGATTAACCTTCAAGTTTGGGGCAGATCAGTGAGCACTTGGCTCATGAATAGTTCATTAGCCCGGAATGTGAATTAAGCACAGTATAAGAGGGTTGAGTGTGTTTTGACTCACCTTTTTTTCCCATTACCGCTAGCAACCAAGAATACTATAAAGAGTCATTCACAACTTCTAGTTTTCTGTTTTGAAAAACGATCTGTTCTTTATTCTCTAACACAATATGCCATTGAGGAGCAGTTGACAATTAGATCTGAATAAAATTAGACGAAGCCACACAATAGCAGAAAATGAACTAAATCATCATGATATACAGTTGAAGTCGGAAGTTTACATACACCTTAGCCAAATACATTTAACCTCAGTTTTTCACAATTCCTGACATTTAATCCTAGTAAAAATTCCCTGTCTTCAGTCAGTTAGGATCACCACTTTATTTTAAGAATGTGAAATGTCAGAATAATAGTAGAGAGAATGATTTATTTCTGCTTTATTTTCTTTCATCACATTCCCGGTGCATCAGAAGTTTACATACACTCAATTAGTATTTGGTAGCATTGCCTATAAATTGTTTAACTTGGGTCAAATGTTTCGGGTAGCCTTCCACAAGCTTCCCACAATAAGTTGGGTGAATTTTGGCCCATTCCTCCTGACAGAGCTGGTGTAACTGAGTCAGGTTTGTAGGCCTCCTTGCTAGCACACACTTTTTCAGTTCTGCCAAGAAATGTTCTATAAGATTGAGGTCAGGGCTTTGTGATGGCCACTCCAATACCTTGACTTTGTTGTCCTTAAGCCATTTTGCCACAACTTTGGAAGTATGCTTGGGTTCATTGTCCATTTGGAAGACCCAAGCTTTAACTTCCTGACTGATGTCTTGAGATGTTGCTTCAATATATCCACATAATTTTCCTCCCTCATGATGCCATCTATTTTGTGAAGTGCACCAGTCCCTCTTGCAGCAAGGCACCCCCACAACATGATGCTGCCACCCCCGTTCTTCACGGTTGGGTTGGTGTTCTTCGGCAAGCCTCCCCCTTTTTCCTCCAAACATAACGATGGTCATTATGGCCAAACAGTTCTATTTTTGTTTTATCAGACCAGAGGACATTTTTCCAAAAAGTACATTCTTTGTCCCCATGTGCAGTTGCAAACCGTAGTTTGGCTTTTTTATGGCGGTTTTGGAGCAGTGGCTTCTTCCTTGCTGAGCGGCCTTTCAGGTTATGTCAATATAGGACTCGTTTTACTGTGGATATAGATACTTTTTTAACCGTTTCCTCCAGCATCTTCACAAGGTCCTTTGCTGTTGTTCTGGGATTGATTTGCACTTTTCGCACCAATGTACGTTCATGTAAAGTGAGGTTTTTGGATATAAATATGAACTTGATCGAACAAAACATACATTGTAACATGTTGTCCCGGGAGTGTCATCTGATGAAGAATATCAAAGGTTAGTGATTCATTTTATCAATATTTCTGCTTTTTGTGACTCCTCTCTTTGCTTGGAAAATCGCTGTATGCTTTCTGTGACTAGTTGCTGACCTAACATAATGATATGTTCTGCTTTCACTGTAAAGCTTTTTTGAAATCGGACACGGTGGTTGGATTAACGAGAATTTTATCTTTAAAATGGTGCCTAATACTTGTATGTTTGAGAAAATGTAATTATGAGATTTCTGTTGATTGAATTTGTCGCCCTGCAATTTCATTGGCTGTTGGCGAGGGGTTCCCCAGTCCTAGACAGGTTAATGTGTTAGTCCACTCAGACATGTCTAATGTGCCATATATAAAAAATATATATTTGCAACTGCTCGACCCAAAAAAATCTTGGCCGACCAACAGCCCCCGCCCCCCCAAAAAAGAAAAAAAAAGAAAAAAGTATTTTATAAATCGACCAGTCGACTAAATGGGGTCAGCCCTATTAGCAGAACTGAAAATGTCCAATTGACACACTTATCAAGAGAACAACCCTGGTCATCCCTACTGCCTCTGATCTGGTGGACTCATTAAACACAAACCCTTAATTTGTAAATTGTTGGAGTGTGCCCCTGGCAGTCAATAAAAACTAAAATAAAATATAAAAATCTGCCATCTGGTTTGCTTAATATAAGGAATTTTTAATTATTAATACTTTTACTTTTGATGCCTAAGTACGTTTTTGCAATTACATTTGCTTTTGATAATTAAGTTTATTTAAAAACAAATAGTTTTAGACTTTACTCAAGTTGTATTTTACTGGGTGACCTTTACTTTTACTTGAGTTATTTTCTATTAAGGTATCTTCACTTTTACTAAAGTATGACAATTGGGTACTTTTTCCACCACTGAAACTATACAACAACAATACACTCATGTCTTGGATACCAAAAATACCAGACAATTCCTTTGAGATGATCACATCAGAGTACAGGCTGAACCACACAGAGGCCCGGTTTCCAGCCACCGCAGCCCTAGCTAAGATGAAACTTATGCCTTAGTATTTGCAGTGTGAGAACCCATTGATTCATGTTTTGGAGTAGCACTAACGTATGATTCATTGCCTGTAAAAACAATTGGGTAATATATAATCCCTTTTCAAACAGCCCCATCTTTACCTCTGTTGTCGGCATTCACCTTTTATATTGCAATTGACTTAGCTGCAACTGAGCAAGAGACAAACTTTGCCCTGTTCTTGCGACCGTTGTCCTAGTAACCTGACGCAGCAAGCAGCATTGATCAAGTTCTAAATTCCTCAATAGGGTTCCGGTCTAGAATTATGTTTTTGACTGCGCCTACAGTCTTGCTTCAATACTGCGGTTCAACTGACGCCCGGCTCAGAAAGACAATTTCCATAAACCGCCACACAGAGAAGTCAGATTAGAAAATTCCTAATAAGGGACTTTAGTTATCACTTTTGAGCACAAAACATCCATTGAATTGATCAAGTAAATTGTCCCTGTGGACAATTTTTTTCATCACTCACAGCCGGAGATATTAACATTTTATATTCATCCAATGTCTGCCATGTTTTTGGATGATGTGGTGTCATCGCTACTGGCACTGCTCGCACTGATTACTAGTGTGTATGTGAAGTTGGGCCATGTAAACCGGATGCAACCCGGATAGACGGTCGAAGAATCGGCGTATGCGAACGTGAGTAGATTACGTTGAAAACAACGGTTGGACTGCTTGGATGCAGTCTCCAGTTAAATTCACAACAGTAAGTTAGCAGCTCGCCATACTTGTAAATAATGACCTTGTATGGAGTTAATTTTCCTGTCACGCTGAATAAATGTTGGCTACAGTTAAACTCAAAACGTTGTCAGATATGCTCTGGTAATATGAGCTGGCTAGCAAGCTAGATAGATAAGTTAACTAACAAGCTACAAACCAAAACATTGTCTAGAAAGTAGCTGTTAGTTTCCTGGCTTGCTTGATTTACATATCCTAAATACATTTTTAACTGATTTTTGGGGGGAGGGAAAAAAATAGAGCAGGTAACATTGCTATTTGGACCAGGCTGCTTCATGCAGACTGTGATTTTGTTTATACTTTTTCATAATGACAAGGACAAGTTTGATGTGGGAGAACAACAATAGAATGTTTATGATTTGATCCGTGCCAAAGCCGGTAAGAAGAAAGGGGCATCTATAATGAGGGCGAGGCGGGACTTTTAAACATAATACCACAATCATGACTAGGTCAGTTAGCAGAAATAAAAGTACAGGCTTTCAAATCAAATACAATTGTATTTGTCACATGCTTCGGAAACAACAGGTGTAGACTAACAGTGAATTGCTTACTTACTGGCCCTTCCCAACAATGCAGAGTGGTGAAAAAAAGAGAAATAATAGAAGAAAATAATATGCCAGCAATACCTTTTAGATAATGAAAAGTTGGCAGTAAAATGTCTAGGTTTGAAAGGTGTATAAGACTGCAAACATGCAAACAGCAGGTAAATGGACTTACTAAGAAGTTAAGGCAACATAGGCTTAAAAAGAAAACCCATAGATATTCATGTTTTCCCCATGTGACTCATGTTTTCCCCATGTGACTCATGTTTCCCCTCCAAAATGGCATCAAATAAGTAAGCCTGGGAGGGACATATCAAGATGGCAGGCTAGTTTGTGGAACATGCACAGGAGAGCAGCAGTACGTGAGCCGGCTTCTCAATATCACAGAAGTTCATGTCTGGACTTCAAACCGTTTGAGAAAAGAGGTTTGAAAAGTCCTCCATTGTACACACAAGTCCATTTAACATATAACAGCTGTAGGATTTCAAGTGTTTTTTTGGCTAGACAAAGACGCATCTCCTCTACTGAGTCCATTTCGGCACAAACGTGCTAACTATAACTAGTGGGGCTCTAAATGGGTTCCTACTTTGTTTAGGGAGAACAAAACCAAAAGCCCTTTGCTCAGCAGTTGTCTTTGTGATAGGGTAGGCCTAACAAAGAGTGAGTGTGAACAGTGTGCAAACATTTCAATGGTCCTCCACACAGCTGCTGTCTATGCATGTGTGGGAGAATACCACACCTAGGCCAAATCACAGAATCCCAAACACACGAACCCACAGGAGATTTTGCTGAAAGGTATCCTGCCATTTACAAAAGGGAAAAGCAGAGTACCGTTCATTTCCAGACAAAAATTACCCTTGATTCAGAATATCAGATAATTCCCTGCTTGTTTATTTTATTTAACCAGGCAAGTCAGTTAAGAGCAAATTCTTATTTACAATGACGGCCTACCAAAAGGCCTCCTGCGGGGACGGGGGCTTCGATAAAAAAATACATATATAGGACAAAACAAACATCACGACAAGAGACACTACAACACTACATAAAGAGAGACCTAAGACGACAACACAGCACGGCAGCAACACATGACAACAACACAGTCGCAACACATCATGGCAGCAGCACAAAACATGGTACAAACATTATTGGGCACAGACAACAGCACAAAGGGCAAGAAGGTAGAGACAACAACACATCACACGAAACAGCCACAAGTGTCAGTAAGAGTGTCCATGATTGAGTCTTTGAATGAAGAGATTGAGATAAAACTGTCCAGTTTGAGTGTTTGTTGCAGCTCGTTCCAGTCGCAAACTGCAGCAAACTAAAGAGGCGCGACCCAGAGATGTGTGTGCTTTGGGGACGTTTAACAGAATATGACAGTCAGAACGGGTGTTGTATGTGGAGGATGAGGGCTGCAGTAAGTATCTCAGATGAGGGGAGTGAGGCCTAAGAGGGTTTTATAAATAAGCATCAACCAGTGGGTCTTGCGACGGGTATACAGAGATGACCAGTTTACAGAGGAGTATAGAGTGCAGTGATGTGTCCTATTAGGAGCATTGGTGGCAATCTGATGGCCGAATGGGAAAGAACATCTAGCCATTCGAAAGCACCCTTACCTGTCGATCTATAAACCACGTCTCCGTAATATAGCATGGGTAGGATGGTCCTCTGAATCAGGGTTAGTTTGGCAGCTGGGGTGAAAGAGGAGCAATTACGATAGAGGAAACCAAGTCTAGATTTAACCTTAGCCTGCAGCTTGGATATGTGCTGAGAGAAGAACAGTCTAGAAAAACTCTCAAGTACTTGTATGAGGTGACTACCTCCAGCTCTAAATCTTCAGAGGTTGTAATCACACCGGTGGGGAGAGGGGCATTCTTCTTACCAAACCACATGGCCTTTGTTTTGGAGGTGTTCAGAACAAGGTTAAGGGTAGAAAAAGCTTGTTGGACACTAAGAAAGCATTGTTGCAGAGCGTTTAACACAAAATCCAGGGAGGGGCCAGCTGAGTGTAAGACTATCATCTGCATATAAATGGATGAGAGAACTTCCTACTGCCTGAGCTACATTCTTGATGTAAATTGAGAAGAGTGGGGGACCTAGGAAGGAGCCTTGGGGTACTCCCTTGGTGACAGGCAGTGGCTGAGACAACAGATTTTTTGACATTATAGACTGTACTCTTTGAGAGAGGTAGTTAGCAAACCAGGCCAAAGACCCCTCACACCATTACACCTTAGTCGGCTCACAAGAATGGAATGGTCTATCGTATCAAAAGCTTCAGCCAAGTCAATAAAAATAGCAGCACAACATTGCTTAGAATCAAAGGCAATGGTGACGTCATTGAGGACCTTTTAAGGTTGCAGTGACACATCCATAACCTGAGCGGAAACCAGATTGCATATCAGAGAGAGAGAAAATACTACAGACATCAAGAAAGCCAGTTAGTTGATTATTGACAAGTTTTTCCAACACTTTTGATAAACAGGGCAAAATAGAAATTGGCCTATTACAGTCAGGATCAGCTTGATCTCCACCTTTAAATAAAGGACGTACCTACCTAGAGAGGAGAGACAGGTTAGAAAGGTCAGAGATAGCCTCTGCAATGATAGGGGCAGCAACCTCTACAGGATCAGCGTCCCGTCCTCGGGACGGTTGAACTAACGTAGGCTAATGTGATTAGCATGTGGTTGTAAGAAACAAAACAAAAAATTCCAGGACATAGACATATCTGATATGGGCAGAAAGCTTAAATTCTTGTTAATCTAACTGCACTGTCCAATTTACAGTAGCTATTACAGTGAAAGAATACCATGCTATTGCTTGAGAAGAGTGCACAATTATGACCTTGAAAATGTATGAATAAACCAATTAGGCACATTTGGGCAGTCTTGATACAACATTTTGAATATATATGCAATAGTTCATTGGATCACTCTAAAACTTAGTGCTGCCATCTAGTGGCCAAAGTCAAAATTGCGCCTGGGCTAGAATAATTCATTATGGCCTTTCTCTTGCATTTAAAAGATAGTACAAAAGAAAAAAAAAGCATGTTTTTTTCTTTGTATTATCTTTTACCAGATCTAATGTGTTATATTCTACTACATTCATTTACACAAACTTCAAAGTGTTTCTTTCAAATGGTACCAAGAATATGTATATCCTTGCTACAGGCAGATAGATTTGGGGATATTATTAAAGACAAAAATTGTGGGGGGGGGGGAAGGGGGCTATCCCTAAGTTTATGAAGCTGCCAGTTGAGGACTTGTGAGGCGTCCGTTGTTCAACTAGACAACTAATGTACGTGTCCTTTTGCTAAGTTGTGCACCGGGGCCTCCCACTCCTCTTTCTATTCTGTTAGAGCCAGTTTGCGCTGTTCTGTGAAGGGAGTAGTACACAGCGTTGTAGGAGAACTTCAGTTTCTTGGCAATTTCTCGCATGGAATAGCCTTCATTTCTCAGAACAAGAATAGACTTACGAGTTTCAGAAGAAAGTGCTTTGTTTCTGGCCATTTTGAGCCTGTAATCGAACCCACAAATGCTGATGCTCCAGAAACTCAACTAGTCTAAAGAAGGCCAGTTTTATTGCTTCCTTAAATCAGAACAACAGATTTCAGCTGTGATAACATAATTGCAAAAGGGTTTTCTAATGATCAAATAGCCTTTTAAAATTATAAACTTGGATTAGCTAACAAAACGTGCCATTGGAACACAGGAGTGATGGTTGCTGATAATCGTCCTTTGAATGCCTATCTAGATATTCCATTAAAAATCTGCCATTTCCAAAAGTCATTTACAACATTAACAATGTCTACACTGTATTTCTGATCAATTTTATGTTATTTTAATGGACAAATATCTTTTGCTTTCCTTTCAAAAACAAGGACATTTCTAATTGACCCAAAACTTTTGGACGGTAGTATATACAGTTGAAGTCAGAAATGTACATACACTTAGGTTGGAGTCATTAAAACTCGTTTTTCAACCACTCCACAAATTTCTTGTTAACAAACTATAGTTTTGGCAAGTCGGTTAGGACATCTACTTTAGCATGACACAAGTCCTTTTTCCAACAATTGTTTACAGACAGATTATTTCACTTATATTTCACTGCATCACAATTCCAGTGGGTCAGAAGTTTACATACACTAAGTTGACTGTGCCTTTAAACAGCTTGGAAAATTCCAGAAAATTATGTCATGGCTTTAGAAGCTTCTGGTAGGCTAATTGACATAATTTGAGTCAATTGGAGGTGTACCTGTGGATGTATTTCAAGGCCTACCTTCAAACTCAGTGCCTCTTTGCTTGACATCATGGGAAAATCTAAAGAAATCAGCCAAGACCTCAGAAAAAAAAATTGTAGACCTCCACAAGTCTGGTTCATCCTTGGGAGCAAATTCCAAATGCCCGAAGATACCACGTTCATCTGTACAAACAAAGTATGCAAGTATAAACACTATGGGACCACGCAGCTGTCCTACCGCTCAGGAAGGAGACGCGTTCTGTCTCCTAGAGATGAACGTACTTTGGTGCGAAAAGTGCAAATCAATCCCAGAACAAATCAAATCAAAGTTTATTTGTCACGTGCGCCGAATACAACAGGTTTAGACCTTACAGTGAAATGCTTACTTACAGGCTCTAACCAATAGTGCGTAAAAAAAAGGTGTGTGTGTGAAGATAAGTAAAGAAATAAAACAGCAGTAAAAATACTTTTGAAAATAACAGTAACAAGGCTATATACAGACACCGGTTGGTCAGGCTTATTGAGGTAGTATGTCCATGTAGGTATGGTTAAAGTGACTATGCATATATGATGAACAGAGAGTAGCAGAAATGTAAAAAGAGGGGTTGGCGGGTGGTGGGACACAATGCAGATAGCCCGGTTAGCCAATGTGCGGGAGCACTGGTTGGTCAGGCCAATTGAGGTAGTATGTACATGAATTTATAGTTAAAGTAACTATGCATATATGATAAACAGAGAGTAGCAGCAGTGTAAAATAGGGGTTGGGGGGTGGGGGCACACAATGCAAATAGTCCAGGTAACAATTTGGTTACCTGTTCAAGAGTCTTATGGCTTGGGGGTAAAAACTGTTATGCGTTTTTGTCCTAGACTTGGCACCCCGGTACCGCTTGCCATGTGGTAGTAGAGAGAACAGTCTATGACTGGTTTGGCTGGGGTCTTTGACAATTTTCAGGGCCTTCCTCTGACACCGCCTGGTGTAGAGGTCCTGGATGGCAGGCAGCTTAGCCCCAGTGATGTACTGGGCCGTACGCACTACCATCTGAAGTGCCTTGCGGTCGGAGGCCGAGCAATTACTGTACCAGGCAGTGATGCAAACAGTCAGGATGATCTCGATGTTGCAGCTGTAGAACCTTTTGATGATCTCAGGACACATGCCAAATCTTTTTTGTTTCCTTATGGGGAATAGGCTTTGTCGTGTACTCTTCACGACTGTCTTGGTGTGTTTGGACCATTCTAGTTTGTTGTCGCTGTGGACACCACGGAACTTGAAGCTCTCAACCTGCTCCACTACAGCCCCGTCGATGAGAATGGGGGCGTGCTCGGACCTCCTTTTCCTATAGTCCACAATCATCTCCTTAGTCTTGGTTACTTTGAGGGATAGGTTGTTATTCTGGCACCACCCGGCCAGGTCTCTGACCTCCTCCCTATAGGCTGTCTCGTCGTTGTCGGTGATCAGGCCTACCACTGTGGTGTCGTCTGCAAACTTAATGATGGTGTTGGAGTCGTGCCTAGCCATGCAGTCGTGGGTGAACAGGGAGTACAGGAGGGGACTGAGCACGCACTCCTGGGGAGCTCCATGGTTGAGGATCAGCGTGGCAGATGTGTTGCTAACCACTCTCACCACCTGGGGGCGGCCCGTCAGGAAGTCCAGGATCTAGTTGCAGAGGGAGGTGTTTAGTCCCAGGTTCCTTAGCTTAGTGATGAGCTTTGAGGGTACTATGGTGTTGAAAGCTGAGCTGTAGTCAATGAATAGCATTCTCACATAGCTGTTCCTTTTGTCCAGGTGGGAAAGGGCCATGTGGAGTGCAATAGAGATTGCATCATCTGTGGATCTGTTTGGGCGGTATGTAAATTGTAGTGGGTCTAGGGTTTCTGGGATAATGGTGTTGATGTGAGCCATTACCAGCCTTTCAAAGCACTTCATAACTACGGACGTGAGTGCTACGGGTCTGTAGTCATTTAGGCAGGTTGCCTTTGTGTTCTTGGGCACAGGGACTATGGTGGTCTACTTGAAACATGTTGGTATTACAGACACAATCAGTAACATTTTGAAAATGTCAGTGAAGACACCTGCCAGTTGGTCAGCACATGCTCGGAGCACACGTCCTGGTAATCAGTCTGGCCCCGCAGCCTTGTGTATGTTGACCTGTTTAAAGGTCTTACTCATGTCGGCTACGGAGAGCATGATCACAGTCGTCCGGAACAGCTGATGCTCTCATGCATGCCTCAGTGTTGCTTGTCTCGAAGCGAGCATATAAGTGATTTAGCTCGTCTGGTAGGCTCGTGTCACTGGGCAGCTCGCGGCTGTGCTTCCCTTTGTAGTCTGTAATAGTTTGCAAGCCCTGCCACATCCGACGAGCATCGGAGCCGGTGTAGTATGATTCAATCTTAGCCCTGTATTGACGCTTTGCCTGTTTGATGGTTCGTCGCAGGGCATAGCGGGATTTCTTGTAAGCTTCCCTTTAGCTCAGTGCGGATGTTGCCTGTAATCCATGGCCTCTGGTTGGGGTATGTACGTACAGTCACTGTGGGGTCGACGTCCTTGATGCACTTATTGATAAAGCCAGTGACTGGTGTATTCCTCAATATCATCGGAAGAATCCCGGAACATGTTCCTGTCTATGATTGCAAAACAGTCCTGTAGTTTAGCATCTACTTCATCTGACCACTTTTTTATAGACCGAGTCACTGGTGCTTCCTGCTTTAATTTTTGCTTGTAAGCTGGAATCAGGAGGATAGAGTTGTGGTCGGATTTACCAAATGGAGGGCGAGGGAGAGCTTTGTACCCGTCTCTGTGTGTGGAGTACAGGTGATCTAGAATTTTTTTCCTCCTGGTTGCACATTTAACATGTTGATAGAGATTTGGTAGAACTGATTTAAGTTTCCCTGCATTAAAGTCTCAGGCAACTAGGAGCGCCGCCTCTGGGTGAGTGGTTTCCTGTTTGCTTATTTCCTTATACAGCTGACTGAGTGCAGTCTTACTGCCAGCATCTGTTTGTGGTGGTAAATAAACAGCCACGAAAAGTATAGCTAAGAACTCTCTAGGCAAGTGGTGTGGCAACAGCAAAGGACCTTGTGAAGATGCTGGAGGAAACAGGTACAAAAGTATCTATAGCCACAGTAAAATGAGTCCTATATCGACATAACCTGAAAGGCCGCTCAGCAAGGAAGAAGCCACTGCTCCAAAACCGCCATGAAAAAGCCAGACTACGGTTTGCAACTGCACATGGGGACAAAGATCGTACTTTTTGGAGAAATGTCCTCTGGTCTGATGAAACAAAAAAATAGAACTGTTCGGCCATAATGACTATCGTTATGTTTGGAGGAAAAGGCAGCAAGCATCATGTTTTGGGGGTGCTTTGCTGCTGGAGGGACTGGTGCACTTCACAAAATAGATGGCATCATGAGGCAAGAAAATTATGTGGATATATTGAAGCAACATCTCAAGACATCAGTTTGGAAGTGAAAGCTTGGTTGCAAATGGGTCTTCCAAATGAATAACGACCCCAAGCATACTTCCAAAGTTGTGGCAAAATGGCCAAAGACAACAAAGTCAAGGTATTGGAGTGGCCATCACAAAGCCCTGACCTCAGTACCATAGAAAATTTGTGGGCAGAACTGAAAAAGCGTGTACGAGGAAGGAGGCCTACAAACCTGACTCAGTTACACCAGCTCTGTCAGGAGGAATGGGCCAAAATTCACCAAACTTATTGTGGGGAGCTTGTGGAAGGCTACCCGAAACGTTTAACCCAAGTTAAACAATTTAAAGGCAATGCAACAAAATACTAATTGAGTATATGTAAACTTCTGACCCACTGGGAATGTGATGAAAGAAATAAAAGCTGAAATAAATCATTCTCTCTACTATTATTCTGACATTTCACATTCTTAAAATAAAGTGGTGATCCTAACTGACCTAAGACAGGGAATTTTTTACTCAGGATTAAATGTCAGGAATTGTAAAAAACTGAGTTTAAATGTATTTGGCTAAGGTGTATGTAAACTTCCAAATGTATCTCACACCACATGGGGGGGGGTATTTGGTAATGGTCCGTTAGTGCAGGAAGTTGGCTGATGATTCGATGGTAGTGATAAAGGCGCGGCAGGGTGTAGCTAGTGACTCTACCGCTTATCTGCAGCCAGTCAAGATGTTGCCAGCTGGGTAGGCTTGCAGCATGGGTTGTGTCTGTGTTCATAATGTGTGAGTGTGTGTGTGTAATGTGTTTGAGTGTGTCCATGCATGTTTATGTGTGCGCATTTTGCATGTGAGAGTGTGTGTGAAGATAGCGGCAGGGTGACTGCACCTGCTGTTGAGACTCACGCTCCAGTGGGCCTGAGAAAACGAGGCATGCGGGGGAGACAGGAACAGGAACTAGAGGCCTACAGGTCCAGGTGCACTGCCTCAAACAGAGCTACAAATGAGACAGCGGTCCCCACTCTCTCTCTTTCCCTGGTGCATGAGACCCGTACGCCAAGCCAACTCACTTTGAAGCATATGGCTAATTTCCTTCACTTACCCATGCAATTCCTATGTTGCGTAAATAAAGTTGCTTAATTGTGACTGTGGGGTACAATGTGATTCGAAGCTCTGAGCAAATGACAAAAAGAAAATGGCTAAATTAAATAAATAAGATAAGTCACTGACTCATGAATGATGGATAGTTTAAAAAAAAAAAAAAAAAAACGTGCACACTGTTTGTGCACCAAATATGCCGGCTTATTGAACATGAAAGATAGACTTAATATACCCAACAGGTGCATATTTCTTTGTGGTCACATTTTCTAAACAAAACCTTTATTTATTGATTTTTTTACCGACCTTCTCATTGAGAACACAACTCATGTTTAACATTATACATCAGCCTAAATCACAAGTCCAGAAAAAAAAATTCAGCAGCTATAACACTTCTCTGGAATGTTTAGATTGGCATGTCTCTCTCTCCCTTTCTCTCTCCAGACATGGACTGACTCTGGCTTCACTTCAGAGGAGCAGTCTCTGAGGTGGGCTGCTATCAATCCAACTCACTCCAGGCCAACACAATATATTGGGCTACATAACAGCCATCCTGGACTGTAATGTTCAGATTATAGTTTCCCCCTCAGCAACATGATGTGCTTGACATCTTACCCAGTTACTGTATATTTCTGAGGGAGTTACTGTATAATTCTGAGGGAGAAGGTCATCAGCATGCCTGTTGTAGCTGCTATGAAATCACGCTATTGAAGACAACACTATCAAAGGACAGAGTGCTGTGTTGCTAATGACGGATACCGGGCACATGTTTGGGTATGCTTCAAGAAAATGAGCACACGCATATTTCAAATGATCAATTGCTAATGTAAAACCAGATTAAGGTTATTGTATGGCTAGGGCTGTGAAGATTATGGATTTAGAAAAAACATAATAGCACAATACTGGAAGGGTGATATAAAACGTCATGTTAAGTCGGACCCAAGTTCTAGTGTGCCTAAAGAACCTAATGGACCTAGCCTGTCCTAAAATATGGGATAAAACAACAAAATTGGACAACTTTCTGTTGAAGTAACTGGACCCACAGACAAGGTATAAAACAAGGTCACAGATATGTGAATGAACTTGGTGAGAACTGAAAAGAGTTGGTTAGATCTCAGTGGCCTGATTTAGATTTTAGATGTTTTTATCCCATGCAGAGTCACAGATGTAGTTGCAGTCTACAGTGAAATTCCAACAGCGCAAGTGTGAATGAAACAATAAAAAAACATCATAATATATAAAAACACTAGAAAAAGTAGAAACCGGCAATGTTTTGTAATTGCTCGACGGGAAGTGCCATCTGTTGGCGCCATCTTAGTATCGATCTCAGTGGCCTGTGTACTGATAGCAAGCATAATTACTACGTGTAAAGGATCAGTGGGATGTTGGGGGTCAGTGTTAGAGTCGCAAGTCAGACTATCCTGAGGAAGTCATTTTCCTCCCTCTTCACTGCTGGCGGAGGGAGGAAAGAAATAGCAGGGAGGAGGGGGAGGAGGATGGGAAAGAGGCCGCATATTACTGGCAGTTTCCATGGTGATTGACGCAGCTGGGAAAGTTGAGCGCTTCGTCATGTGTGTGCATGAGGAGCTGTGCTGGACTGCGCTGCTCTCATACACACACTAATACATGCACGCGCACACACAGACAGACAGACACACCAGGCGAGAGGAGAGAGAGAGCTGAGCAAGTTTACTCCCTCTTCAAGAGGGGTCTCTCTCTTTCTCCCTCTGTCTCACTCTCTGACACTTCCTGTGGGAACTGAGCACTAAGGGCCCACACACACACACACACACACACAACATACAGGGCATTCGGAAAGTATTCAGACCCTTTGACTTTTTCCAAATTTTGTCATGTTACAGCCTTATTCCATAATGGATTACATTTTTTTTCCTCCCCTCATCAATCTACACACAATAACCCATAATGAAAATGCAAAAACAGGTTTTTAGACATTTTTGCACATTTGTATATTTTTTATACATAAGTATTCAGACCTTTTACTCAGTACTTTGTTGAAGTACATTTGGCAGCAATTACAGCCTTGAATCTTCTTGGGTATGTCGCTACAAGCTTGGCACACCTGTATTTGTGGAGTATCTCCCATTCTTCTCTGCAGATCCTCTCAAGCTCTGTCAGGTTGGATGGGGAGCGTTGCTGTACAGCTAAACGATGGCGCCGAAGAACATGGCTGACGTTTTACATTCTCCCAACCAATTGTGCTATTTTTTATTTTTTACTTATTGTGTACATAATGTTGCTGCTTCTGTCTCTTATGACCGAAAAAAACTTCTGGACATCAGAAAAGCGATTACTCACCGCGGACTGGAAGAAACTTTTTCCTTTAACGAGTCCGACGAGAAGGATATCCTGCTTTCACACGCCTTTTGCGTGAAGAAAAGACGCCGGAAAAAGGGTACGCTGATCGGGGATCCTTGTGAGAATCCGGAGGTGAGCGAGTTAACTCCCAATGCCTTCCATTCTTCTTGCTAACGTGCAATCATTGGAAAATAAAATAAAACAACCAACGCTATAAATGCTCACCCAGAAGCAGCGCTCCTAGTGGCCAGGGACATTAATGCAGGCAAGCTTAAATCCGTTTTACCACATTTTTGCCAGCATGTCACATGTGCAACCAGGGCGGAAAAATAATCCTAGACTACCATTACTCGACACACAGAGATGCATACAAAGCTCTCCCCAGCCCTCTATTTGGAAAATCTGACCGCCAATCTATTCTCTTGATTCCTGCTTACAAGCAAAACCTAAAGCAGGAAGTACCAGTGACTCGCTCAATACGGAAGTGGTCAGATGACGCGGATGCTAAACTACAGGACTGTTTTGCTAGCATAGACTGGAATATTTTCCGGAATTCATCCAATGGCATTGAGGAATACACCACCTCAGTCATTGGCTTCATCAATAAATGCATCGTTGACGTCGTCCCCACAGTGACTGTACATTCATATCCCAACCAGAAGCCATGGATTACTGGCAACATCCGCATTGAGCTAAAGGTAAATGCAAATGAATTACTTAAAAATCATACAATGTGATTTTCTGGATTTTTGTTTTAGATTCCGTCTCTCACAGTTGAAGTGTACCTATGATAAAAAATTACAGACCTCTACATGCTTTGTAAGTAGGAAACCCTGCAGTGTATCAAATACTTGTTCTCCCCACTGTATATATATATATATATACACACACACACACACACACACACACACACACATATATATATATATATTAGAGGTCGACTGATTAATCGGAATGGCATGGCCGATTTTAATTAGGGCCGATTTCAACAATCGGGCATTTTTGGACACCGATTATGGCCGATTACATTGCATTCCATGAGGAGACTGCGTGGCAGGCTGACTACATGTTACGCGAGTGCAGCAAGGATTCAAGGTAAGTTGCTAGCTAGCATTAAACTTATCTTATAAAAAAAAAAATCTTAACATAAGCACTAATTAACTACACATGGTTGATGATATTACTAGTTTATCTAGCTTGTCCTGCGTTGCATATAATCGATGCGGTGCCTGTTCATTTATCATCGAATCACAGCCTACTTCGCCAAACGGGTGATGATTTAACAAGCGCACTGTCATTGCATCCAATGTCTACCTAACCATAAACATCAGTGCCTTTCTTAAAATCAATACACAAGTGTGTGTGTGTGTGTATATATATATATATATATAAAGGTCAGTCAATCCGGAAAATGTCAAGAACTTTGAAAGTTTATTCAAGTGCAGTTGCAAAAACCCTCAAGCGTCATGATGAAACTGGCTTTCATGAGGACCGCCATAGGAATAAAGACCTAGAGTTACCTCTGCTGCAGAGGATAACTTCATTAGAGTTACCAGCCTCAGATTGCAGCCCAAATAAATGCTTCACAGAGTTCAAGTAACAGACACATCAACTGTTCAGAGGAGACTGTGTGAATCAGGCCTTCATGGTCAAATTTCTGCAAAGAAACCACAACTAAAGGACACCAATAATAAGAAGAGACTTGCTTGGGCCAAGAAACACAAGCAATGGACATTAGATAGGGTGGAAATTTGTCCTTTGGTCTGATGAGTCCAAATTTGAGACCGCTGTGTCTTTGTGAGACACAGAGTAGGTGAACAGATGATCTGAGCATGTGTGGTTCCCACTGTGAAGCATGGAAGAGGTGTTCAAGGCACACTTAGCCATCATGGCTACCACAGCATTCTGTAGCGATACGCCATCCCATCTGGTTTGGGCTTAGTGGGACTATCCTTTGTTTTCAACAGGAAATGACTCGACACACCTCCAGGCTGTGTAAGAGCTATTTGACCAAGAAGGAGAGTGATGGAGTGCTGCATCAGATGACCTGGCCTCCACAATCACCTGACGCCAATCCAATTGAGATGGTTTGGGATGAGTTGGACCGCAGAGTGAAGGGAAAGCAGCCAAGAAGTGCTCAGCATATGGGAACTCCTTCAAGACTGTTGGAAAAGCATTCCAGGTGAAGCTGGTTGAGAGAATGCCAAGAGTATGCAAAGCTGTCATCAAGGCAAAGTGTGGCTATTTGAAGAATCTCAAACATAACATATTTTGATTTGTTTAACACTTTTTTGGTTACTACATGATTCCACATGTGTCATTTCATAATTTTGATGTCTTCACTATTATTCTACAATGTACAAAATAAAAATAAACAAAAACCCTGGAATGAGTAGGTGTGTCCAAACTTTTGACTAGTACAGATACATTCAATGTGTTTTAATCAAATCAACTATATGCACTGAGCTTGTCTGATGCTTAAAGTGTTTACTGAAATTATTAAAAGACACACAGATGACTAGAGGGAGTCCGACTGCAATTGATTTGATGTTCTGTGTTAAAAAATGACAGCGAGTGACTGTGACTAGCACCCGTTCTCTCTCTCCTGCAGCGACCACCACAGAACATCAACAGTGTTATAGCGCTGTCCGTGTTGCTGAACCTGAAAATAATTACAGCCATATCTGACTGAAAAGTTCTCTTACCGAAATCCCTCATTTGTTTAGGAAAAACATTCTCTATTCCCTCAAACCTTGCTCTCTTTACGTGACACATGTATGCATCGCTGGCACGTGACCAATAGGGCCTGACCTATAGCATACCATAATCACATGAATAACATGGTTATAAAAACTCTGAACACCAGAACACATGACAGCAAAATGGATGCTGGTGATGTGACAAACTCGAAACGGGGGAATGGTTGGTTGCTGAGGAGGTAAAGAGTAAGTCAGATGTATGGAATAAATTTGACTAGTTGTGGAAAATACTGGAGATCAAGAAAAATAAGGTGAGGAGCAAGCGCTGCATGCATATTATGTGTGCCAAACAGGTGCTGTTAGATCACAATATAATTTTTCTGACCATTTGGAACAATGTAAATAACACTAAATAAATTATAAGCTTACCAGAGTCTGTTGTAATTATTATTATTTTATTGTTTCTGGAAAGCCTTTATTATTGCAAAGACTAAAAACAGTAGCATGCATTCGTGAATACTGTTGCTGACATGGAATGGTTTATTTATTGTTTATGCTAATATTTAAAAGGTTGCGTTGTTATTTTAAAACTAAAATGCTTGACTGCATCTCAAATCATGACTTAATTGATACAGTAGCCTATATAAGTACTGAAATATAGGCCTAAGTTACAGTGTTAAGTCTGAACAGGATGTGCTCTTAGGCCTGCAGCCCGATGGTGGTTATACAAGGCTGCTATACTAAGCCGACTAATGACAACATTACTTATTATAATGATCATAATAAAAACAACAACGAGATCAAGGAGGGTTATTATTATTAAAATTATAATTTCTCTGACAAATTGGAACAGTGTAAACAAATAAATCATAAATAATTCCAGAGAGGCTGTTCTAAGGGGTGAAAAAAAATGTCTAAACCCTTTATTACGGCATAGGAAAGATTGAATTTGTAAAATTGCTTATCAGACGTGGTGATTGCTAGACGCTTGGTGCTCACGAAATCAGTAGGCTATTAAACAAACAGTCAAACAGGCTACTAAAGCAGGATCTGTATTATTTTTCCACACACACACACACACACACACACACACACACACACACACACACACACACACACACACACACACACACACACACACACACACACACACAATATATATATATATAGAATACAGCCAGGCACATTTAACAGTTAGGCTGTTGATTATAGACCTAATGAAGTTTGGCGTTTCCTCTCTCCTCACTATTCTTAGACAATTAAGGGTTGTTTTCTCATCTCCTAACTGCACTGCTGTCTCCGCCGCATTGTTCTCAACGCCAACATGCTGGGTAACTTCGCTCTTATGCAAAGGACACCACTATGTAAGTAACCATTTCAATAGAATGTCTGCGACAACTGTTGATAGGCGTAGCTGTTAAATTCGCTCAGGCTATCTACATTTTGGGCTCCCGAGTGGCGCAGCGGTCTAAGGCACTGCATCGCAGTGCTAGAGGCGGCACTACAGACCCTGGTCAGTAAACATTGGCAAAAAAGTCTAAATTGTTGCCATCAGTACAGTTGCAGTCACCAAAGCTCTGGATAACATAAAACAGCCTAACCAGCTCTGCTAGGGCAAGTAAAATGGTCAGGGAACTGTTCTCTCATTTGTGTCTGGAAGTAGCTAGCAAGCTAGCCAACGTTAGCCAGTTAACTTGGGTGCTTGACTGCGGTTGTTGGGACAGAACGCTCAGATCAACCCTTAAAGAGATAGTGGGGCTAAAGCACAAGAGGGTGTGAACAACACTGAATGGGTATAGACAAAGAAGAGCTCTCCAGTAGGCGTACCAAAACATTCAAAGGCCATTTTCTCAAAAGTGAGGTTACAAGTTTATCAACTTTCAAAGCAGAATTACTTTCCCATTGTTCCTCAAATGCAGTGTGTGATATACCATTTTGTAGCTTTGCGTTTACATTTTATCCAATATAAAAAAACACAATTAAAAATGTTGCTACATAGTGTAAGACCAAATCAAGGCAGTAGGTCACAATTGCTTTGTAAAGAAAATAATTTGTTTACCTTTTGTTAATAAAATACTTTTTCTGCAAACAGATCCTTCTGTAGGTATTACATTATAGTTTTTAATTCCGGTACTGAGTCAATGTGAGTTAATGTGTAGCTGCTAATTGTATTGCTAATAGGCTAGGTGTTTGAGGTGAGGTGAAGCTACAGCAACAAATGTGATACTGGCTGGGGTCATTTTTGCTAGTTTTAGCTGTTCCCCAAACAGCATTTTAGAGTTTTTAAATTGAATAGAAATGCAGAAAATGAGTGAAAGGAGAAAAAAGAGAAAGGGACAAAAGGAGGGAAAGAGACAGCTGGTCACATTACTAAGGCAAACATAACCTAAGGAGGACATAATTACTAAAGGTTGTAGCTGTTTGTGTAGACACTTGAAAAAAGGGCCTGTAGGACCTGTCTGGTCGACTGAGATGACAAGGCAGAGCAACGCCATATCATGGACAAACCTCTTCCCATTTTACCAACCATTGAGTCTATATGTTTTGACCATGAAAGCTCACCATCTAGGGTTATACCCAGCAGTTTAGTCTCCTCAACTTGCTCAATAGCCTCATTATTCAATAATCGATCGAAACGAGGTTGAGTTGAGCGAGTGATTGGTCCCCAAAATTATGCTTTTAGTTTTTGATATATTTAGCACCAGCCTATTGCTAGTTACCCATTGTAAAACTTACAGGAGCTCTATGTTAAGCGTCTCATTTATTGACTTTACTGTTGCAGTCATTTATTGACTTTACTGTTGTATACTGTTGAGTCGTCAGCGTACCTAGACACACAGCTTTATATAAGATCAATGGGAGGTCATATTTATAAACAGAAAACAATAAAATGGCCCTAGCCGGCTGGTTATGATCAATGACATCAAAAGCTTCACTGAATAAAACACCTCCCATAATCTTCTATCAATTTCTTTTAGACAATCATCAATCATTTGTGTCAGTGCCGAACACGTGCCCGGTATGCTTGTAATCATTAAGGACTGAGGAGTTTGTCACGATTCAAAATAAACAGAATGGAGCTAAGCACAGGCATCCTAGAGGAAAACGTAGTTCAGTCTGCTTTCCACCAGACACTGGGAGATGAATTCACCTTTCAGCAGGACAATTACTTATAACAAGGTCAAATCTACAATGAAGTTGCTTACCAATAACACAGTGAATGTTCCTGAGTTAAAGTAAATCTATGGCAAGACCTGGAAATGGTTGTTAAGCAATGATCAACAACCAATTTGACAGAGCTTGAAGAATTTTGAAAATAATAAATTGGGCAAATGTTGCACAATTCAAGGTATGGAAAGCTCTTAGAGATGTAATCACTGCCAAAGGTGTTTATACAAAGTATTTACTCAGGGGTGTGAATACTTAGGTAAATTAGATACTTCTGCATTTCATTTTCAATACATTTGCAAAAAATTATATGAACATGTTTTCACTTTGTCATTATGGGGTATTGTGTGTAGATGGGTGAGGGGGAAAATCTATTGAATCCAATTTGAATTCAGGCTGTAACACAACAAATTGTGGAATAAGTCACAGGATATGAATACTTTCTGAAGGCACTGTATGTAGCTTAGTGTGCATATCACTTTTTCCCCGCGTCATCCTCTCAGGACAGGGGGCTCTCCTTCAACTGGAAAGGTTTCTTGTAGTCTGTTTATGGCTTCATCGGCGCTTGTGAATTCCATCCTTTGCGTTCCCTTCCATACCCACAGCACTGCAAGCTGTTCGTAGCCCATCTGTAAATAGCCCATCTGATCTACCTACCTCATCCCCATATGAAGCTGGAGACTTATATCTCCCTCACTAACTTTAAGCACCAGCTGTCAGAGCAGCTCACAGAACACTGCACATAGCCCATCTGTAAATAGCCCCATACTGTTATTTATTTTGCTCCTTTGCACCCTAGTATCTCTACTTGCACATTCATCTTCTGCACATCTATCACTCCAGTGTTTAATTGCTAAATTGTAATTATTTCGCCACTATGGCCTATTTATTGCCTTACCTCCCTTATCCTATCTCATTTGAACACACTGTATATAGACTTTTTCTATTGTATTATTGACTGTATGATTGTTTATTCCATGTGTAACTCTGTGTTGTTGTTTGTGTCGCACTGCTTTGCTTTATCTTGGCCAGGTCGCAGTTGTAAATGAGAACTTGTTCTCAACTAGCCTACCTGGTTAAATCAAGGTGAAATAAATAAAATTTTAAAAAACAGGACAACGACCCTAAGCACACAGCCAAACTGAGCAATCGAGGGAGAAAGGCCTTGGTCAGGGAGGTGACCAAGAACTAGAGGTCGACCGATTATGATTTTTCAACGCTGATACCGATACCGATTATTGGAGGACCAAAAAAGCCGATAACGATTAAAATCGGACGATTTTTATTTATTTATTTGTAATAATGACAATTACAACAATACTGAATGAACACTTATTTTTACTTAATATAATACATCAATAAAATCAATTTAGCCTCAAATAAATAATGAAACATGTTCAATTTGGTTTAAATAATGCAAAAACAAAGTGTTGGAGAAGAAAGTAAAAGTGCAATATGTGCCATGTAAGAAAGCTAACGTTTAAGTTCCTTGCTCAGAACATGAGAACATATGAAAGCTGGTGGTTCCTTTTAACATGAGTCTTCAATATTCCCAGGTAAGAAGTTTTAGGTTGTAGTTATTATAGGAATTATAGGACTATTTCTCTCTATACCATTTGTATTTCATTAACCTTTGACTATTGGATGTTCTTATAGGCACTTTAGTATTGCAAGTGTAACAGTATAGCTTCCGTCCCTCTCCTCGCTCCTCCCTGGGCTCGAACCAGGAACACATCGACAACAGCCACCCTCGAAGCAACGTTACCCATGCACAGCAAGGGGAACAACTACTAGAAGGCTCAGAGCGAGTGACGTTTGAAACGCTATTAGTGCACGCTAACTAGCTAGCCATTTCACTTCGGTTACACCAGCCTCCTCTCGGGAGTTGATAGGCTTGAAGTCATAAACAGCGCAATGCTTGATGCACAACGAAGAGCTGCTGGCAAAACGCACGAAAGTGCTGTTTGAATGAATGTTTACGCGCCTGCTTCTGCCTACCACCGCTCAGTCAGATACTTAGATACTGGTATGCTTGTATGCTCAGTCAGATTATATGCAACGCAGGACACGCTAGATAATATCTAGTAATATCATCAACCATGTGTAGTTAAATAGTGATTATGATTGATTGATTGTTTTTTATAAGATAAGTTTAATGCTAGCTAGCAACTTACCTTGGCTTACTGCATTCGCGTAACAGGCAGTCTCCTTGTGGAATGCACAAGGACTAGTTAACTGTAAGGTTGCAAGATTTGATCCCCCGAGCTGAGAAGGTGAAAATATGTCGTTCTGCCCCTGAACGAGGCAGTTAACCCACCGTTCCTAGGCCGTCAATGAAAATAAGAATGTGTTCTTAACTGACTTGCCTAGTTAAATAAAGATTAAATAAAGGTGTAAAAAAAAAATAATAATAATAATTAATAATAAATTCGCCAAAATGGGTGTCCAAAAATACCGATTTCTGATTGTTATGAAAACTTGAAATCGGCCCTAATTAATCGGCCATTCCGATTAATCGGTCGACCTTTACCAAGAACCCAATGGTCACTGACAGAGCACCAAAGTTCCTCTGTGGAGATGGGAGAACCTTACAGAAGGACCGTGGATAGACGGCAGCATTCACAGACAACTGAAAGCACAAACCACCGCATTTAACCATAGCAAAGTGACTGGGAATACAAACAGTGTAGTTATGCAGAAAACAAACCGTGTAGTTATTCCCTCTAAGGCAATCAAACAGGCAAAACGTCAGAACAGAGACAATATGGAGTCACACTTCAACGGCTCAGACACGAGACGTATGTGGCAGGGTCTACAGACAATCACGGATTACAAAGGGAAACCAGCCACATCACGGATGTCTCACTTCCAGACAAACTAAACACCTTCGCCCCCCTTTTAGGATAACACAGTGCCACCGACTCAACCCGCTCCCAAGGATTGTGGATTCTTGTTCTCCGTGGACGACATAAGTAAGACATTTAAACAGAATCCCTAGCCGCGTCCTCAGAGCATGCGCAGACCAGCTGGCTGGAGTGTTTACAGACATACAGTTGAAGTCGGAAGTTTACATACACCTTAGCCAAATACATTTCAACTAAATTTTTCACAATTCCTGACATTTAATCCTAGTAAAAATTCCCTGTCTTAGGCCAGTTATGATCACCACTTTATTTTAAGAATGTGAAATGTCAGAATAATAGTAGAGAGGATGATTTACTTCAACTTGTATTTCTTTCACATTCCCAGGGGCTCAGAAGTTTACACACGCTCAATTAGTATTTGGTAGCATTGCCTTAATTGTTTCACTTGGGTCAAACGTTTCGGGTAGCCTTTCACAAGCTTCCCACAATAAGTTGGGTGAATTTTGGCCCATTCCTCCTGACAGAGCTGGTGTAACTGAGTCAGGTTTGTAGGCCTCCTTGCTCGCACACGCTTTTTCAGTTCTGCCCACAAATTTTCTATAGGATTGAGGTCAGGGCTTTGTGATGGCCACTCCAACACCTTGACTTTGTTGTCCTTAAGCCATTTTGCCACAACTTTGGAAGTATGCTTGGGGTCATTGTCCATTGGGAAGACCCATTTGCGACGAAGCTTTAACTTCCTGACTGACGTCTTGAGATGTTGCTTCAATATATCCACGTAATTGTCCTTCCTCATGGTACCATCTATTTTGTGAAGTGCACCAGTCCCTCCTGCAGCAAAGCACCCCCACAACATGATGCTGCCACCCCCGTGCTTCAAGGTTGGGATGGTGTTCTTCGGCTTGCAAGCGTCCCCCTTTTTCCTCCAAACATAACGATGGTCATTATGGCCAAACAGTTATATTTTTGTTTCATCAGACCAGAGGACATTTCTCCAAAAGGTACGATCTTTGTCCCCGTGTGCAGTTGCAAACCGTAGTCTGGCTTTTTTATGGCGGTTTTGGAGCTGTGGCTTCTTCCTTGCTGAGTGGCCTTTCAGGTTATGTCGATATAGGACTCGTTTTACTGTGGATATAGATACTTTGTACCTGTTTCCTCCAGCCTCTTCACAAGGTCCTTTGCTGTTGTTCTGGGATTGATTTGCACTTTTCGCACCAAAGTGTTTTCATCTCTAGGAGACAGAACACATCTCCTTCCTGAGCTGTATCACTGAGTTTGAAGGTAGGCCTTGAAATACATCCACAGGTACACCTCCAATTGACTCAAATTATGTGAATTAGTCTATCAGAAGCTTCTAAAGCCATGACATCATTTTCTGGAATTTTCCAAGCTGTTTAAAGGCACAGTCAACTTAGTGTATGCAAACTTCTGACCCACTGGAATTGTGATACAGTGAATTATAAGTTAAATAATCTGTCTGTAAACAATTGTTGGAAAAATGACCTGTGTCATGCACAAAGTAGATGTCCTAACCGACTTGCCAAAACTATAGTTTGTTAACAAGAAATTTGTGGAGTGGTTGAAAAACGAGTTTTTGACTCCAACCTAAGTGTATGTAAACTTCTTACTTCAACTGTAGATATTTCATAAAAATGTTTTAAAAATCTGCCGTCTCCAGCTACAATAGTCATTTACAACATTAATAATGTCTACACTGTATTTCTGATCAATTTGATGTTATTTTAATGGACCAGAAAATGTGTTTTAATTTCAAAAACAAGGACATTTCTAAGTGACCCCAAACTTTTGAACGGTAGTGTAATACTTCAAAGTACTACTTAATTAGGGGGTATCTGTACTTCACTATTTATATTGACAATTTTTACTCCACTACATTCCCAAAGAAAATGATGTACTTTTTACTCCATTCATTTTTCTTGACAACCAAAAGTACTCATTACATTTTGGATGCTTTGCAGGACAGGAAAATGGTCCAATTTACATACTTATCAAGAGAACATCCCTGGTCATGCCAACCGACTGCCTTTGATCTGGCGGACTCACTAAACACAATTGCCTAGTTTGTAAATGTTGTCTTGAGTGTGCACCTGGCTATCCGTAAATTACATTTTTTTTTTTAAAGAACTGTGCCATCTGGTTTGCTTAATATAGGGAGTTTGAAATTATTTTTACTTTGTCTTTTGATACTTAAGTATATTTAAAAACTAATAATTTTACTCAAGTACTATTTTACTGGGTGACTTTCACTTGAAGGTATCTTTACTTTCAGTCAGGTATGACAATTGGGTACTTTTTCCACCACTGCCGTTTCCCAAAAACGTACCGCAAGTTATGTTTAGAGCAAGAGTCAGGGCTCTAAACAAAACTCCCCCAGTCAGAAGATACTACATTATCTTCAATAGGCGCCAAAGCAGTTAGCGTCTATGAATGGGGTAGGAGAAAATCAGACACATCTAATAATATTATAAAAGGAAAAGGACATGGGGTTTCATAACAAACGCGTTGGTCCACTGGCCTGAAAACATGACATGGACAAATTCCATCATGTGTATTGCTAGGCTACATGACAATATGCTGCTAGTTACATTAAAATACCAATACAGAGCCGTGGGAAGGGAGAAATGCAATGGCATAAGCAGTATAGGAGTTGAGCTACCATTCATGCATCGTGGGAATGAGATATTATTTACCTGTCAGTGAGTGTTGACTGTGTCTCGCTCATTGGGCTTCCGTTGTTTTTTCCCACACGGATTTTATCCAAATAACGTTAGCATTTTCACAAAAATGACAAACTGTATTTTGGAGAATGGCTTCGCCTTGGCTTTCAATGTCCGTCCAAGGGCGTTCCACAACGATTCAAATTCGTTTAATCCATTAAAAAAAGAACATATGGGTGATTCCACGGTGTAGACTTCAATTCTTTGGTGTATTTAGTTTTTTCAAATATTGATGTAAAATAATTGTTCCAGACAGAAGAAATCAGAGGTGACTGTAAACGTTCTTCTTCAGAACCATTACGGGGGCGTGCATGAAATAACGTATTGCCAATGATACATTGATAACTCTGAGTATGGTGAAATGTTACTAGAAAATAAAACGTTAACCTCTCAATATCCTTAGGAGAAACATTAATTGCGAACACACTGTATCATGGGCATCGCCTGCCGCTGCCTGCATCCGTCTTTGTCAATAGACTACCGGGAAAATAATAGCACTGGCTACTTATTGTTAATTTGTTTCCATGTGAAATAACACTGCACAAAGTTACTAATTCGACCAATGTCTTGACAAGATTGGTCTAATCGTTCTGAAGATTCCTTGTTTTAGTTTTCTTTTCATTAAGTTCCCTCAAATGAAGCTTGGTTTCTCTCGAAGTTGGTCGCTTATTTACCTTCCAAAATGTTTTCATGGTAAAATTCCCATCCGATTCGCCCCTTAACCCAGACAGATTTGGTCCTTCATGCCCGGAAGAATGTCGACAACAATGAAAGTGATCCTCGCTGCGTTCTAAAGGTTTTCACGAAATTTGAAATATTGTTTCACCACTCCGTTCCAAATACCGTTTAGATTACATGAGCGATCCTCACAGGCCTCTCGCTCTTTACTGTACTATAGTGCGGATGGAAAAGGGAAATAATTTTCCCACCCCTAAAAAGGGAGAGGAAAAAATATATACAAAAATATCACCTTTCCTCTTGGGCCAAATCGGGTCCCGACACAGCAATTCGTAACAGCAACTTTTGAAAGCAACACACAGATCTCGACAAATTCTGCAGGCTAGTTTCTTTTGCGGTTGAGACTACTACGTTTCATTGAATTACAGTATGTATTTGAATCAAAACACCTAGGTACGTTTTCGGAATAGAGCTTTCAAAACCTTTGATGTCAGTTTAGTTAGGCTGGCTAAATGGGATGGTCATGGTTCAGCATCTCATCTCCATGCTTTATATGACAGAACAGTAGATGGTCCATTTACTAAGCCTATTATTGCACATTCCAACAGATACATTTTAATTTAATGTTTATTCGGCTATCAACTACATTATATTATATTGGCTAGATATATATGTATAGGCTCTATAAGTAGTAGCCAGGCCCAGCCAATCAGAATTAGTTTTTTCCCCACAAAAGGGCTTTATTACAGACATTTTGAGGAAATGTTCGCATTGTATATATAAGCAATAATTTTTAATGTTTCTCTGTCCGCTTTTGTATGTTTAGTATATATTCTAGATCATGCATTCTATTGTACTAGGTACTGATTTATAGATTTTCTGATGTACACTACATGACCAAAAGTATGTGGACACCTGCTCGTCGAACATCTCTTTCCAAAATCATAGTGTTGGTCCTCGTTTACTGCTATAACAGCCTCCACACTTCTGGGAAGGCTTTCCACTAGATGTTGAAACATTTCTGCGGCGACTTGCTTCCATTCAGCCACAAGACCATTAGGGAGGTCGGGCACTGATGCTGGGCGATTAGGCCTGGCTCACAGTCGGTGTTCCAATTCATCCCAAAGGTGTTCGTTGGGGTTGAGGTCAGCGCTCTGTGCAGGCCAGTCAAGTTCTTCCACACAGATCTAGAAAAAAAATATGTATGGGCCTCTCTTTGTGTACAGGGGCATTGTCATGCTAAAACAGGACAGGGCCTTTCACAAACTGTTGCCACAAAGTTTGTATTCAATGTCATTGTATGCAGTAGCGTTAAGGTTTCCTTCACTGGAACTACAGGGCCTGATCCATGGAAAAAAGCCCCAGACCATTATTCCTCCTCCACCAAACTTTACAATTGGCATTATGCATTCGGGCAGGTAGCGTTCTCCTGGCATCCACCAAACCCAGATTCGACCGTCGGACTGCCAGATGGTGAAGCGTGATTCATCACTCTAGTGAACGAGTTTCCACTACTCCAGAGTCTAATGGCGACGAGCTTTACACCACTCCAGCCGACGCTTGTCATTGCGTATGGTGATCTTAGGCTTGTGTGTGGCTGCTCGGCCATGGAAACCCATTTCATAAAGCTCCCGACTAACAGTTATTTGCTTCCAGAGGCAGCTTGGAACTCGGTAGTGAGTGTTGCAATTGAGGACAGATTAATTTTACGAGCTATGTGCTTCAGCACTCGACTCTCCCGTTCTGTGACCTTGTGTGGCCTACCACTTCGCGGCTGAGCCGTTGTTGCTCCTAGATGTTTCCACATCACAATAACAGCACTTAGTTGACCGGGGCAGCTCTAGCAGGGCGGAAATTTGACTACCTGACTTGTTGGAAAGGTGGCAGCCTATGACGGCGCCACGTTGAAAGTCACTGAGCTCTTCAGTAAGGCCATTCAACTGCCAATGTTTGAAATGAAATTGCATGGCTATGTGCTCGATTTTATACACCTGTCAGCAATGAGTGTGGTTGAAAGAGCTGAATACACTAATTTGAAGTGGTGTCCACATACTTTTGTATATGTAGGCTGCGGTCCAAACACTTAAAAGACACACCCTTGTCCACTTACCCTCGCCATCTTGGCGGGCGGTCCAAATGATTAGCCAAGCAAGGGAAGTTTGCAACGTAAGCCCCTCAGCCCTCGTTTTTAGTCGGCTTTGCGAGTGTACAATTGTGTTCACTCCGTGGCCTGAAACTCCCCATAATTAAATTTGTGACGATTGTACACCCGCTAAGAAAAGTCAGCGAAAACTTAAAACAACATCAATGGAGAAGTCAGCATACAAGTGTAAGTGAAAACGAATACAAATAAGTTAGAAATTGTGCTACTAATGCACGACGGCACAAACACGTCTTGTAAAAAGTAAATCTGTTTTTGTTTGGTTATCTTTTGGAAATTGTAGAAATAAAATGTTTTCCTTCTTCAGAAGTTCCAGCTAGGCAGGCTAACATTAGTTAGCTAATTAATTTGCTAGCTATCATACAGTAGGTGTATATTAATAATTATACATTTCATATAAGTAGACATGCATTCATAATTGACTGTAGAGCATATAAAGCACCAACAAGCTACCGGTGGCTGAAAACACAATCATTGCGGGATGAACGAGTGTCGAGTTTTCAGCCAAAGGTTGTCCATTTAAAAATCCCTCACTTCCTCACCCCTTGCCCTGCATGTGTATACTTGTCAGACGTCATGATACGTCATCAGAAGTGTCCACTTAATTTGAGGGATGAGGAGATAGGGTTTGTCTTAAGTGTTTGCACTGCAGCCATATTGTATTTTCTTGCCTGATCATGTGACATATGCAATTATCCTTGACATAGAAAACAGGTGTGTGTGCTGACAATTTACACTGACGATGGCCTGAGGCAAAATCATTTTTGTTTTGTTTTCATCTTTTATTTATGCACTTTCTTGCACTATAATATCTTCTTTGGCACCATGATGCTTCAATTAACATCTTTATTTTGCATTCAAGCCTCAGTTTTAAATCTATTCCTTTTTTCTACAGTGTGCGGTTCTCTATTTCTTCCAGCAGCCCTGGTACTGTATATTAGCCCAAAATCCTTTCAGTGAACTATTTATAGTAGGCTACATTCTGCATGACAGTCTTTTAAGCTGCATTGTATACACTGAAAAAAACCTGATGGTATTTCCTCCTTTATCTCCCTTATCTATGATCAGATGATGTTATGTCTGGTAATATATCCGACTCTCCAAATCTTTAGCCAATTGTCTGGACAATCTAAGCACTGGGTAATTAGTCATTATATAGCCTACCATGCTTAATGCATTTTACCTGGCTGCATAACATACGGTGCATCAATTGTCTCATCACAAATCTTAATTATAATCAGGATTAGTTATAGGACGTTGCAGTCATTATTTAGCCATAAAATAACCACAAACAGGTGCATCAAGGTTGCTCTGACATTCAGTTCAATGCAATTGGTTATAGTAGGTGATTGATGCCAATACCTCCCCAGATACCTCCTTAGATCTATGATCAATAGAATCAGCCGTACAAAAAGAGATTTGAGAAATCATCATTGAACTTTGCTGCATACACTCCATGCTTCACAGTGGGAACCATACATGTAGAGATCATCCGTTCACCTACTCTGCGTCTCCCAAAGACACGGCGGTTGGAACCAAAATTCTGAAATTTGGACTCATCAGACCAAAGGACAGATTTCCACCGGTCTAATGTCCATTGCTCGTGTTGGCCTAAGAAAGAATTTTCTTCTTATTGGTGTCCTTTAGCAATTCGATCATGAAGGCCTTGGGATAAAGGCGCCGGAGGGGATGGCTGCCATTTTACGGGCTCCTAACCAACTGTACTATTTTGTTCGTTTTTTCGCATTGTTTGTAACTCATTCTGTACATAATGTTGCTGCTACTGTCTCTTATGACCGGAAAGAGCTTCTGGACATCAGAAAAGCGATTACTCACCTCGAACTGGACAAATAATTTTTTCCGACGCAAAGGATATACTGCTTTGTCGAGACAAGGCCCAAATCCCTGTCATCCGAGTGAAGAAAAGACCGAAAAAAAGGGGGAGGAGGGCGGGGTGCCTTGGAAGAATTCGCAGATGAGAAGGTAAACCACCACTACCCGCCGTATTATTGGCCAATGTGCAATCATTGGAAAACAAACTGGACGATCTACGATTAAGACTATCCTACCAACGGGACATTCAAGACTGTAATATTTTATGTGTCACCGAGACGTGGCTGAACGACGACACCGATAATATGGAGCTGGCTGGCTTCTCTGTGTATCTGCAGGACAGAGCAGCTGCGTCTGGTAAGACACGGGGCGGGGGTGTGTGTCTATTGGTCAATAACTGCTGGTACGGAATGTCTAATATTAACTTATTTGGGGTAGGGGGCAGTATTTTCACGTTCGGATGAAAAGCGTGCCAAGAGTAAACTGCCTGCTACTCAAGCCCAGATGCTAGGATATGCATATTATTTGGATAGAAAACACTCTGAAGTTTCTAAAACTGTTTGAATGATGTCTGTGAGTATAACAGAACTCATATGGCAGGCAAAAACCTGAGAAAGAATCGAACCAGGAAGTGGGAAATCTGAGGTTTGTAGTTTTTCAACTATTTGCTTATCCAAGATACAGTGGAAATGGGGTCATATTGCACTTCCTAAGGCTTCCACTAGATGTCCACAGTCTTTAGAACCTTTTTTGATGCTTCTACTGTGAAGTGGGGGCGAATGAGAGGCGATTGAGTAAGGTCTCTCCCAGAGTGCCACGAGTTGACCATGCGCGTTCACGTGATAATTAGCTTGCGCTCCATTGCATTTCTACAGACAAAGGAATTCTCCGGTTGGAAAATTATTGAAGATTTATGTTAAAAACATTCTTAAAGATTAATTGTATACTTCGTTTGACATGTTTCTACGGACTGTAACGGCACCTTTTGACTTTTCGTCTGGACCTAGTGCTCGCACCTCATGAATTTGGAATACTGGGCTAAACGTGCTAACAAAAAGGAGCTATTTGGACATAAATGATGAACTTTATTGAACAAATCAAACATTTATTGTGGAACTGGGATTCCTGGGAGTGCATTCTGATGAAGATCATCAAAGGTAAGTGAATATTTATAATGCTATTTCTGACTTCTGTTGACTCCAACATGGCGGATATCTGTTTGGCTTAATTTGTTGTCTGAGCGCCGTACTCCGATTATTGCATGGTTTGCTTTTACCGTAAAGTTTTTTTTAAATCTGACACAGCGGTTGCATTAAGGAGCAGTGGATCTAAAATTCCATGCATAACACTTGTATCTTTTATCAATGTTTATGAGTATTTCTGTAAATTGATGTGGCTCTTTGCAAAATCACCGGATGTTTTGGAACTACTGAACATAATGCGCCAATGTAAACTCAGATTTTTGGATATAAATATGAACTTTACCGAACAAAACATACATGTATTGTGTAACATGAAGTCCTATGAGTGTCATCTGATGAAGATCATCAAAGGTTAGTGATTCATTTTATCTATATTTCTGCTTTTTGTGACTCCTCTCTTTGGCTGGAAAAATGGCTGTGTTTTTCTGTGACTTGGCTCTGACCTAACATAATCGTTTGGTTTGCTTTCGTCGTAAAGCCTTTTTGAAATCGGACACTGTGGCTGGATTCACAAGAAGTGTATCTTTAAAATGGTGTACAATACATGTATGTTTGAGGAATTTTAATTGTGGGATTTCTGTTGTTTTGAATTTGGCGCCCTGCAGTTTCACTGGCTGTTGATGACGCTACCGTCCCACGTACCCTAGAGAGGTTAAAGAAGTATCGAGGTATTGCTCGCCTGAGGTAGAATACCTCATGATAAGCTGTAGACCACACTATCTACCAAGAGTTTTCATCTATATTATTCGTAGCTGTCTATTTCTATTTACCACCACAAACCGATGTTGGCACTAAGACCGCACTCAACGAGCTGTATACGGCCAAAAGCAAACAAGAAAATGCTCATCCAGTACCTTGGTGTCCACATCACCAACAATCTATCATGGTCCAAACACACCAAGACAGTTTTGAAGAGGGCACGACAACACCTTTTCCCCCTCAGGACACTGAAAAGATTCGGCATGGGACCCGAGATCCTCAAAGTTCTACAGCTGCACCATCGAGAGTATCCTGACCGGTTGCATCACTGTCTCCTATGGCAACTGACTGTAATGCGCTACAAAGGGTAGTGCGTACGGCCCAGTGCGCCACTGGGGCCAAGCTTCCTGACATCCAGGATGTAACGGCTTTCTTCCTGGGATGAAGGAGAGGACCAAAAAGCAGCGCGGCTAGTGTTCAACATGATTTAATAAAGAAGAGACAATAACGTGAACACTATACAAAATACAAAATAACAAATGTGAAAACCGAGACAGTCCTATCTGGTGCAGAACACAAAGACAGAAGACAACCACCCACAATCCCCAACACAAAACAAGCCACCTATATATGATTCTCAATCAGGGACAACGATTGACAGCTGCCTCTGATTGAGAACCATATTAGGCTGAACACAGAAACAGACAAACTAGACACACAACATAGAATGCCCACCCAGCTCACGTCCTGACCAACACTAAAACAAGCAACACACATAAGAACTATGGTCAGGACGTGACACAGGACCTACAGTACCAGTCAAAAGCTTGGACACACCTACTCATTCAAGGGTTTTTATTTTATTTTACTATTTTCTACATTGTAGAATAATAGTGAAGACATCAAAACTATGAAATAACACATGGAATCATTTCATAACCAAAAAAGTGTTAAACAAATCAAAATATATTTTAGATTCTTCAAAGTAAACCCTTTGCCTTGATGACAGCTTTGCACACTCTTTTCATTCAACCGGATTCATGAGGTACTCACATGGAATTCATTTCAATTAACAGGTGTGCCTTGTTAAAAGTTAATTTGTGGAATTTAATGCGTTTGAGCCAATCAGTTGTGTTAAGACAAGGTAGGGGCGGTATACACAAGATAGACATTTTTGGTAAAAGACCAAGTCCATATTATGGCAAGAACAGCTCAAATAAGCAAAGAGAAACAACATTCCATCATTACTTTAAGACATGAAGGTCAGTCAATGTGGAAAATATCAAGAACTTTTAAAGTTTCTTCAAGCGCTATGATGAAACTGTCTCTCATGAGGACTGCCACAGGAAAGGAAGACCCAGAGGTACCTCTGTTGCAGAGGATAAGTTCATTACAGTTACCAGAAATTGCAGTCTGATGTCATGAGCGCTCGAGAGCACGTTTTTATCAAGGATCTCTCTGTACTTTGTTTTTTTTCACCTTTCCCTCAATCCTGACTAGTCTGAGAGTCCTTTAGGTGCCTTTTGGCAAACCCCAATCGGGCTGTCATGTGCCTTTTACTGAGGAGCGTCTTCCATCTGGCTACTCTACCATAAAGGCCTGATTGGTGAAGTGCTGCAGAGATGGTTGTCCTTCTGGAAGTTTCTCCCATCTCTACAGAGGAACTCTGGAGCTCTGTCAGACTGACCATCAGGTTCTTGGTCACCTCCCTGACCAAGGCCCTTCTCCCCCTTGATTACTCAGTTTGGCCCTGCGGCCAGCTCTAGGAAGAGTCTCGGTGGTTCCAAACTTCTTCCTTTTATGATGGAGGCTGCTGTGTTCTTGGGGACCTTCAATGCTGCAGACATTTCTTGGTACCCTTCCCCAGATCTTTGCCTCGACACAATCCTGTCTCGGAGCTCTACGGACAACTAATTTGACCTCATGGCTTGGTTTTTGCTCTGACATGCAGTGTCAACTTCTGGACCTTATATAGACAGGTTTGTGCCTTTCCAAATCATGTCCCATCAATTGAATTTACCACAGGTAGACTCCAATCAAGCTGTAGAAACATCTCAAGGATGATCTATGGAAACTGGACGCACCTGAGCTCAATTTTGAGTCTCATAGCAAAGGGTCTGAATACTTATGTAAATAAGGTCTTTCTATTTTTAATAAATGGGAAGAAAAAAATAAAACCTGTTTTCGCTTTGTCATTATGGGGTATTGTGTATAGATTTTTTTAAAATACATTTTAGAATAAGGCTGTAACGTAACATGTAACGGCAGCCTTCCTCCTCTTCTTCTGAAGAGGAGGTGTAGCAGGGATCGGACCAAGACGCAGCGTAGCTCATGTTCAACATGTTTTAATAAACAAGACGAAAACGTGAACACTTACAAAATACAAAAATAACAAACGTGGCAAACTGAAACAGTCCTCTCTGGTGAAACGAACACAAAGACAGGAAACAACCACCCACAAACCCCAACACAAAACAAGCCACCTAAATATGGTTCCCAATCAGAGACAATGACAAACACCTGCCTCTGATTGAGAACCATATTAGGCCAAACATAGAAACAGACAAACTAGACACACAACATAGAATGCCCACCCAGCTCACGTCCTGACCAACACTAAAACAAGTAAAACACACAAGAATTATGGTCAGAACGTGACAGTACCCCCCTCCTGAGGTGCGGACTCCGAACGCACCACCTAAAACTCTAGGGGAGGGTCTGGGTGGGCATCTGTCCGCGGTGGCGGCTCCGGCGCTGGACGAGGATCCCACTCCACCATTGTCTTTGTCCCCCTCCTTAGCGTCCTTTGAGTGGCGACCCTCACCGCCGACCTTGGCCTAGGAACCTTCACCAAGGTCCCCACTAGACTGAGGAAACTCCTCCGGACTGAGGGACAGCTCATGACAGAGAGGTAGCTTATGACAGAGAGGTAGCTTAAGACAGAGAGGTAGCTTAAGACAGAGAGGTAGCTCAGGACAGAGGGGCAGCTCATGACTGGAGGGCAGCTCATGACTGGAGGGCAGCTCATGACTGGAGGGCAGCTCATGACTGGAGGGCAGCTCATGACTGGCGGGCAGCTCATGACTGGAGGGCAGCTCATGACTGGCGGGTAGCTCATGACTGGCGGGCGACTCTGGTCGCTCCTGACTGGCGGGCGGCTCTGGCAGCTCCTGACTGGCGGGCGGCTCTGGCAGCTCCTGACTGGCGGGCGGCTCTGGCAGCTCCTGACTGGCGGGCGGCTCTGGCAGCTCCTGACTGGCGGGCGGCTCTGGCAGCTCCTGACTGGCGGGCGGCTCTATCAGCTCCTGACTGGCGGGCGGCTCTGGCAGCTCCTGACTGGCTGGCGGCTCTGGCGGCTCCTGACTGGCTGGCGGCTCTGGCGGCTCCTGACTGGCGGGCGGCTCTGGCGGCTCCTGACTGACAGACGGCTCTAGCGGCTCCTGACTGGCGGGCGGCTCTGACGGCTTGGGACAGACGGGCGGCTCTGACGGCTCGGGACAGGCGGGCAGCTCAGATGGCGCTGGGCAGGCAGGCAGCTCAGATGGCACTGGGCAGGCAGGCAGCTCAGATGGCGCTGGGCAGGCAGGCAGCTCAGATGGCGCTGGGCAGGCAGGCAGGCAGCTCAGACGGCGCTGGGCAGGCAGGCAGCTCAGACGGCGCTGGGCAGACAGGCAGCTCAGACGGCGCTGGGCAGACAGGCAGCTCAGATGGCGCTGGGCAGGCAGGCAGCTCAGATAGCGCTGGGCAGACGGGCAGCTCAGACGGCGCTGGACAGACAGGCAGCTCAGATGGCGCTGGGCAGGCGGCCGACTCTGACCTGCTGAGGCGCACAGTAGGCCTGGTGCGTGGTGCCGGAACTGGTGGTACCGGGCTGTAGCCACGTACCTCAAGGCTAGTGCGGGGAGAAACAACAGTGCGTACAGGGCTCTGGATACGCACAATAGGCTTGGTGCGTGGTGCAGGAACTGGTGTTACCGGGCTGGAGACACGCACCACAGGGAGAGTGCGTGGAGGAAGAACAGAGTTCTGGAGACGCACAGGAAGCCTGGTGCGTGGTGTTGGCACTGGTGGTACTGGACTGGAGCGAGGAGGTGGCACCGGATATACCGGACCGTGAAGGCGTACTGGCTCCCTTGAACACCGAGCCTGCCCAACCTTACCTGGTTGAATGCTCCCCGTAGCCCGACCAGTGCGGGGAGGTGGAATAACCCGCACTGGGCTGTGCTGGCGAACCGGGGACACCATGCGTAAGGCTGGTGCCATGTACACCGGCCCGAGGAGACGCACTGGAGACCAGATGCGTTGAGCCGGCTTCATGACACCTGGCTCAATGCTCAATCTAGCCCGGCCGATACGTGGAGCTGGGATGTACCGCACCGGACTATGCACACGTACAGGAGACACCGTGCGCTCTTCCGCATAACACGGTGTCTGCCCGTACTCTCGCTCTCCACGGTAAGCCCGGGAAGTTGGCGCAGGTCTCCTACCTGACTTCGCCCCACTCCCCTTTAGCCCCCCCCCCCCCAAGAAATGTTTGGGGTTTCTTCTCGGGCTTCCAGCCACGCTTCCGTGCTGCCTCCTCATACCACCGCTCCTCGGCTTTAGCTGCCTCCAGCTCTTCACGAGAGCGGCGATATTCTCCAATCTTAGCCCAGTGTCCCTTACCCTCCAGAATTTCCTCCCATGTCCAGGAGTCCTGTGTAATGGGCCGCTGTTGCTGCTGTCGCTGCTGCCCGTTACTGCGCTGCTTGTTCTGAGTTTAGTGGGTGGTTCTGTAACGGCAGCCTTCCTCCTCTTCGTCTGAAGAGGAGGTGTAGCAGGGATCAGACCAACACGCAGCGTAGCTCGTGTTCAACATGTTTTAATAAACAAGACGAAAACGTGAACACTTACAAAATACAAAAATAACAAACGTGGCAAACCGAAACAGTCCTCTCTGGTGAAACGAACACAAAGACAGGAAACAACCACCCACAAACCCCAACACAAAACAAGCCACCTAAATATGGTTCCCAATCAGAGACAATGACAAACACCTGCCTCTGATTGAGAACCATATCAGGCATACATAGAAATAGACAAACTAGACACACTACATAGAATGCCCACCCAGCTCACGTCCTGACCAACACTAAAACAAGTAAAACACACAAGAACTATGGTCAGAACGTGACAGAAACAAAATGCGGAAAAGTAAAGGGGTCTGAATATTTTCCGAATGCATTGTACGAAGCTAATGTATGCAGTAGGAGGTACTAAAGGATCCCGTGTGTCACCAGCCAGCAGTTCCACTCCCTGCCACGCTGGCCATTCACACCTGCAAAAATAGCATTGTTGTCACTCTACAGGTGAAACTAGAGTCCTCTTGACATTATTATGCAGTAAAAGTAACATTCTGATCAAACAGAGGCAATGCAATATCTAGGCTTAGTATTATTTCTGCTATAGCTTTATACCCAAATAGCCTAAGCACATAATATTCATATCACACCCTTTTTATTTTAGTGTTAATATTTTAAGTCATTGTTACATTTTGTTAAGTAGCTAGGTCTATACGGTGTCAATTGTAATCAAACAACAGGCTTATTCTTTCTAAACTTAGCTTAGGCTACATTATGTCATTTCCAAACATGTACCATATGACACACTTGTTTGGTCCAATATCTAGGCTATTTTAAGAATATGATTAAACAGCAAAACAATTTAATACATACATGGCCCTACTAGCCATAGTAATAGGCTAGTAACAATCAAGATCATAGCCAAAATGCTAGCATACAAGCATAGCCTCAGTGGTGTAAAGTACTTAAGTAAAAATACTTTAAAGTACTACTTATGTCGTTTTTGGGGGTATCTGTACTTTACCATTTTTATTTTTACTACTTTAACATTTACTTTACTACTTTCGTAAAGAAAATGATGTACTTTTTACTCCTTACATTTTCTCTGAAACCCAAAAGTACTTGTTACATTTTGAATGCTTAGCAGGACAGGAAAATTGCCTAATACACACACTTATCAATAGAACATCAGTGGTCATCCCTACTGCCTCTGATCTGGCGGACTCACTAAACGCACATGCTTAATTTGTAATGATGTTTGAGTGTTGAAGTGTACCCCTGGCTATCTGTAAATAAAAAACAAGAAAAGGGCGCCATCTGGGTTGTACTTTTACTTTTGATGCTTAAGTACATTTTAGCAATTACATTTACTTTTGATACGTAAGTATATTTAAAACCAAATACTTTTAGACTTTTACTCAAGTAGTTTTTACTGGGTGACTTTCACTTTTACTTGAATCATTTTCTATTAAGGTATCTTTACTATGACAATTGAGTACTTTTTCCACCACTGCATAGCCTACATACTGTACCTTTATCCGTTTCTCTCCACAAGCATCCTAACCTGTAATCCAGATCTGCAATATCAACAACAAATGTCTGCCATCTTCAGCCTCCATATGTGTTGCTATTACCTTTCTGATCTGCCTCAAAAAGTCCGTCCAAAAAGGCCTGGCACATTTAAAATGGAGTGCATGTTCACTTTTTCACTGCAATAAAATGTCAAGCAAGCCTACCACAATCAATTACTTCCCTAACTAGTCTAAATCCCTTCCCCTTGGTTCTCAAGCAGCTTTAGCCTCTTATGAGATTAGTTGATTTCCTCCAATTATATACCCTGGCTGTAGACCAAGCAAGTGATTTAAGGTTCTACATTTACTCTCTCCTCAAAATACTACATGCATCAGTCTCTATGACTGTAACTGTGAGGATAATAGAATTTAGTGAAATATAGGCTAGCCTTGGACATTGTAGTGACTATAGGCTCAGCCAGGTCGCCCGTGATACAAGTCAGTATTCGACATCCGTCCATGTTTGAGGTTGTTGGGAGATGATGTGGAAAAAGGCCACTAGGGGCAACAGTGAGCGCTGTTACCTTAAAGTGGGGTTCAGTTGTGCTAGGGTGTTGTGGACGGGATGGTGGATGGACATCTGCCTCTGATTCCAAAGGTTGAAAGTTTGAATCCAGCAATATTTAAATGTATTTTTGTTTTAAGCCTATCCCAAAAGTTAACCCTTAACCATTCGGAGTTAATGCCTAACCTTAAGAATTTGGAGTTTGTCTAAATCTTAAACACTTTGAAATTTGATGTTTGAGAAACATGGACGAAAATCTAATTCTGACGTAAAACTGATAGCCTTTGAAGACAGGTAGCCTCAAAATACAGACTGAATCACGCTATGTTTCACTGGTGGAGTGAAACAAACGAGCAACAGCGCTGAATTCAGTCTGGATTTCAAGGTGACAAGCATTACAAGCCTGGCAATTAAAGGCGAGTCAAGTGTGCAGGGTCTACAAGCATCATAACACATTCTTGGAAACTAGTGTTTCTATGTTTGATTAGGCCTCCTAATTTCCCTTTGGGACTGTGAGTTAATTACCCTTAGAGCTATGAAGCAGACAGGTGACAAATGGCCTCTTTACACTACACTACTTTGATGACCCAAACTAGGTCCAGGAGAGATACAGTACTTGTGTAGTGTAAAGAGACGGATCTAGATTCAAATCTCTCTATAAGAGAGTTGGGAGACATCTACACCACATACACCCCTCTGAGTGGTAAAGTGTAAAGACAATAGCTGTCCCACACCACATGTCCCTGCAAGAATAAACCTCAATTACCCTCACAGATCCATGCCCAAGAGACTCCACTAAAATGAGCTACAATGTAACAAAGTGTGTTTCATGAAAGTAATAAACTGTAACAATGTATGAATTGGACCATTGATAGATCACCCTGAAACACAGTGCAGATGTTAAAGTGTGATGCACTTCTGAAACATTCCTTAAAAAATACTAGTGCTTATTTTTTTTCAAAAGTTCTGGCCCCTCCATAATATTTAATCATTTCACAGCCTAAATATATTTGCAAACATTTTATATACAAATACAAACAATAGACAACATAATTATGTAAGATTGCTGTCTTTTAATATGTACACCTTCACACAATTATTGTCACACCTGAACCCCTGATGAATAACAAAGGAAATGTCCAAATTAACCTCACTGTACCCAATACGGTAACACTTGACTTGTTAGCCATGTCATGATATGTCATAACAGCTGACATAACTTGACATAATATGATCATAACCTGTCATGACACATATTTAGACCTGTTGTGAAATATATTACGTTATTTTATGGCTGGTTATGACACCTACATAAGAGTGTCAAAACCCACAAAACTACCACACCAGGCAAAACATTCCATTATACCACAGCCTACTTGTTTATGTTATATAACATCTTCTGAAATGTACCATATTAAATTAGCATTGTAACTGTGCACACGTTGATGTCAAACATGCACCTACCCCAATGCTCTGTTTCTGATGACTGGGATGAACACAGGAACAGATTTCAGGAGCATGACAAGACTATTTTTGACGGATGACTGGCGTAAGGGCATGTATGTGATAGGCCTATCTTGCTTATATGGTTATGATGGTCATACTGCTTCTTGGCAGTGTCATAAAGTGTATTTTCTTAGTCCAAGTGACACAGGGTGGTTATAATGCTTTATGACCGTGTCAAAAAGTATATTTTCTACAAGTTAGTAGAAAATTATTTAAAATAGTTATTTAAAATATGATGGGGGAAAAAAACATGACTGTAAAGAATTCATAACAACAACAAAGGACAAAAGACAAACTTTCAAACAAAAGGAAACTTCTTGGCAGGGAAAAAACATTTGAATAGGTGTCATAACCAGCCATAAAATAATGCAATATATACCACAACAGGTGTAAATATATGGGTTATGACAGTGTTAAGACCATGTTATGTCAGGTGTTATGACATATTACGATATGGTTATGACCGTGTCATAACTTGTTATGACGCTGGGTGTCAAGTAAAGTAAAGTAATACGAAACAAAACATAATGTACATGGGCAGCTCAACTGAATCCAACATATACAACTGTATAGGCTACATGCATTTTCCGGTGGGCAAATACATTAAAAAAAAAAAAAAAAAAAAATTGCACCTCAGTTAAGAACAAATTCTTATTTTCAATGACTGCCTTGTTCAGGGGCAGAATGACGTATTTTTACCTTGTCAGCTCGGGGATTCGATCTTGCAACCATTCGGTTACTAGTCCAATGCGTTAACCCCTAGGCTACCTGCCGCCCAAATTGCAGTGGTTTATACTCTAAAGTCTAAACTTTAGAAGTTTAGAGTACAGTACTGTAAAATACCTGGTAAAGTACCTTTAGGCTATATGTCTCCAGTTTTCTGAATAAGTCACTTATGCGTGGGCAGTGGTTTAACAGTTGCTGAATAAACATATTGTAACGGCAGGTTTAACTGAATCCAGCCTTCATAAACACTACATAAATGTGTTACAAATCATCTATAACCGTATGTCATGCTTTATAAAGGCTTCACAAATGTGGCATAACTGTTTGACATAACCCCCAATGTCAAATGTGACATAACCCATTATGTCAAATATGACATAAAACTGTGCTTTATAAAGGGTGGCAGAAGCACCGCTTAATAAAGGCCATTTAAAAATGTTTGCCTACTTCAGTTTTTGACCCAAATACCGTTTTGTTTTTCCAGGTTTCGGATTTCCCCCATTTTTTTTTTCTTTCTGGTTTATCCCAGTTTTTTTTACAATTTTTTCAAATAGAAAAACAAAAAAAATATTTTCTGTGTTCACAACAATGGTTAAACCACATCAGGGGATGACTTTTGAGATCTAGGAAGAATCTAAGAAATGTAGATTTTTTTTGTGTAGTTGCCCGTTATTTCAGTGAGCAAGCCCTGCACTGTTTGGTGAGCAGATTTTCTGTAGTGCAGTAAGCACATACACCACTGTTCAAAAGTTTGGGGTCATTTAGAAATGTCCTTGTTTATGAAAGAAATCTAACATTTTTGGTTCATTAAAATAACATCAGATTAATCAGAAATACAGTGTAGACATTGTTAATGTTGTAAATGACTATTGTAGCTGAAAATGGCAGATAAAAAAAAAAAAGGAATATCTACATAGGCGTACAGAGGCCCATTATTGTTAGTTAATCCAAGTGTATCATTTTAAAAGTCTAATTGATCATTAGAAAACCCTTTTGCAATTATGTTAGCACAGCTGAAAACTGTTGTTCTGATTAAAGAAGTAATAAAACTGTCCTTCTTTAGACTAGTTGAATATCTGGAGCATCAGCATTGGTGGGTTCGATTACAGGCTCAAAATGGCCAGAAACAAAGATCTTTCTTCTGAAACACGTCAGTCTATTCTTGTTCTGAGAAATGAAGGCTATTATATACGATAAATTGCCAAGAAACTGAAGATCTCGTACAACGCTGTGTACTACTCCCTTCACAGAACAAAAATGTGATTTTAACTTGTGAAGGCCAAGTTTGATGTGTTAATCCACCAGACCTTCTGCGCATTTGGGCAGAAGTGTCTGAAGTTAGGAGTAATGTGACTAACATGACATCACTTTAGAGCCTTATGCCATGCTTCAGTACAACATGTCACCCTTTATAAAGCACATGTTTATATCACATTCGACATAGTGGGTTATGTCGCAGTTGACATTGGGGATTATGTCACATAGTTAGGCCACATTTATGAACCCTTTATAAACCATGACGTACAGTTAAAGATACTTTGCAACACATTTATGTAGTGCTTATGAAGCCATCATGAAGCGTTTATAATTTGAACATCATTTAAAGCGGGACCAAGTATTGTATATGACATTTGACATTATGTGTGTCTGATGGATTGTATCCATTTCTGTTTCCCTTCATTGACATCGGTAGTTTTAGTTCTCTTCCACAACAGGCAGGATTTCTCAGTGGTGATAGGGCATAGGGTTCCATGTGCGATACCACGACCTGAAACGTAAACATAACAGATACATCGCTCATCTGTACAATGCCATGTTGCCATTACAGCATTAGAATAATCTTCTGGGTGTCTCTCAAATGGCACCCTATTCCCTATGTATTGCACTACCTTTGACCAGGCCATAGGGCTCTAGTCAAAGGTAGTGGACTATATACTGTGGGTAATGGGGTGTAATCTGTTCAGATGTGCTTGGCTGTGGTGAGGGGTGAGCCCCTTACCCTGGTGAGCTGAAGGATTGGTTGACCTGGGAGGTCAAAGCAGTGGAGCCAGACGAGAAGGTGCCGAGCGAAGGTCCATGACTAGGACTATTAGGAGAGGGACTCGATGACACTAGAGCACAAATGAATAAACTCAATTTAACATGCACACACTCACTTCACGAGAAAGCTTGAGACTTCATACAGTGAGTTTCATATGGAGGAAGGTTTTATAGGTTAGATTTCTCAGACAGTGTGGATTTCACACAAATGTCTTCATGCCCTTCACTTTTACAAGTCTTAAGTACTACAGACTACAGTGGGGTCCAAAATGACTGAAATCCTTGATAAAGATGAGCAATAATGACTGTATACAATGAATGATTCAAATACTGAGCTATATTGTATGCTGAAACACATTTATACTAATACAATTGCTCAGAGAAAGAGATTTTGTTTAACAAGTTATCAAAAAAAATCTTTCAACGGTCAGGATAAACATTATTGACACCCCTAATGAGTCTTGTAAATAAAGTAGTCAAAAGTTCAGTGTTTGGTCTCATATTTCTAGGACGCAATGACTTCATCAAGCTTGTGACTCTAAAAACTTGTTGGATTCATTTTCAGCTAGTTTTGGTTGTGTTTCAGATTATTTTGTACCCAATAAATATGAATGGTAAATAATGTATTATGTCATTTTGGAGTCACTTTAATTGTAAATAAGAATATTATAGGTTTCTAAACACTTATACATTAATGTGGATGCTACCATGATTATGGATAATCCTAAATGAATCGTTAATAATGGTGAGTGAGAAAGTTAGTCAAAGATCATAACCCCAACACATGCTAACCTCCCCTGTCATTGGTAACAGTGAGAATTTAGCATGTCTTGGGGGTATGATCTTTGACCCTCTAACTTTCTCACTTGATGTAGTCATTGCGTTCTAGCATTATGGGTGTCACGACTTCCGCCGAAGTCGGTCCCTCTCCTTGTTCGGGCGGCGTTCGGCGGTCGACGTCACCGACCTTCTAGCCATCGCCGATCCACTTTTCATTTTCCATTGATTTTGTCTTGTCTTCCATCACACCTGGTTCCAATTCCATCATTTACATGTTGTGTATTTAACCCTCTGTTCCCCCCCATGTCCTTGTCCGTAATTGTTTGTTGTAGTGCTTGTGCACGTTATGCTGGTGTGTACTGGGTTTTGTTTGACCCGTTTATTGTATTGATTCTGTTAACGGTGGTTTATGGTTATTAAACTCAACCGTTGTAAATCAGTTTCCGCTCTCATGCGCCTGATTTCTCTGCCGCCAGTAGCATCGCATTACAATGGGACCAAACACTACATTTTGTCATAAATTAAAGTAGTATAATTTTTAGTGGTGTCAATAATTTGGACCCCTACCTTTTTGAGAGAGAAAATATTACTTGTTACAGAAAATATCATTCTCTGAGCAATTGTATTAGTATAAAATAATATAATCTTTTCATTTTTTGGAGCATACAATATAACCTTTCAATTATTTATTTGATACAGTCGTTATTGCTCATCTTTATCAAGGGTGTCAACCATTTTGGACCCCACTGTATATGAAGTAGTCTTAAATACAGATTATATGAAGTGCATATGGTGACACTTGCCTCCTCCTGAAGCAAGAGGGCTGTATGATCTGGACGTGGAGGCCTGAAACAGGGTGTTACATGAAGGCTAGTGGGCAAAAAATAAGACAATGTACTGAAAATGTTGTAGTGTACATAATGCATTACTATTACACTACTCTTGTATTACACAAATCTTATCATATACCAGTGAAGAGCAAAAGCCCCTAAAAAGCAACTTCTCGTTTTGAAAACGGCCTATGTGCTATCGATAGGAGTCAGAAACATTTATTCTAGTGTCAAAATTGACTACAAAGTGTAAATATTATAATGTTGGTCATCAAGTCAGTCTCATCCAAAACTGAAATTTGTGAGATTATAGGGAAAAAAGGTATGTCACGGAATGAAGGGTACCTTCAATCCTGCCCATATGCCCACAGCTGGAAGCACCCAAGTAATCATCCATTTGGAGTGCAGCTGCACGTGACCCAATCATAATGCCCATGATATCCCTATGGGTCTTGTTAGGGACCATCAGTAAATTACACAATGTACACGAGACAATATTTTAAAAGGTCAACAGCTCTAAATTTCAATGACTTAAAAACCTCAAACCAACTATAAACTGTAGAAATTCATATAAAAATATTGAAAGCATTTACAATGTGTAATTTATCGACGGCCCCGAACTAAAATCAACTTTGCCACAGTGGCACACCAGCTGCCTGAAGCTAATTGGCGAAAGCATTAGCTTGCCTGGGCAACTTCTTAATGACCAAGGCGAAAAATGTGGCCAAATCAGAAAGTTCAGCCCCCCCCTTAAAAATATATAGGCTTTCAAATTGACTTGAAAATATAGAGCTACTGTACATATTCAGAGCTGGCCACTTTACTATCAGGAAAAAAACATACAACATTTCCCCAAAACATTATCACCAAGAGATTTAAGGCTAACCATTCTGGGGTTGAAGTTATGTGATTTCATGGGTGAGGTGGACACAGGGCAGTAGATCCTCTTTTCCTTCTGTCTACGGTTACAGAACCACACCCGCACCACCTCCTTCTCCATAGACAGCTGCTCTGAGATCAGCGTGATCTCCTCCGAGTTAGGCTTGGGGTTCTGAATAGAAACGTGAGTATAATTGTATTACTGTAGAAGCTATTAGCATTCATGAACCTTTATAATGACTTATAATATGGCATATAATATGTAGCTGCTCTGATATAATTGTGATCTTCTCTTGGGCTTAATTGTGATCTTCTTGGGCTTAGGTGTCCTGAAAATAAACCGGTAGCTAACTGTAAAGCCTGCAGGTACAATGCTTATGACTTATTATAAGCATGCATGAGCTTCTATAATGTCTTATAATAAGCCATATCATATGTATCAACATTGCAACTAACTCAAAATGGCTGCTATGTAGTCACTCAAGTGCCACAACAATGTGAATGAAGGTGGATTGTTTTTCTCCCTGCATGAAGTGTTTTTAAATACAAATTATATCAACAGTTCCTAAATTATGTATTTATGGTTGGAAGTGCAGGGGACAATATTAGGGGATAGACAGAGTTAACTCACGACAAGAAAGCGTTTCTCCAGGGTGAACTTGATGTTGGTTTCAATGCTTGTTCTCTTTTTCCTTTTCCTTCCATAGCCTTCCATCAGGGGGGGTAGAGAGGCTACGTTGGCCATAGAGTCAGAGGGAGAATTCTCTGATGTGGAAAGAGATAGTGAACACGACTTAAAATAAATATCCCCTCGACATAGAAATCAACGGTACACGTGTGTAAAGACATCAGCAAAATATAATGTTATACACTATAGTACCTGCGTCGCTCAACCACTTCTCCAGTAGCGGCTTCAACTTGCACATATTTTTGAAGCTCAGGTTGAGTGCCTCGAAGCGGGAGATGGTAGTCTGACTGAAGTCATTCCCATACAGTTTCCCCATATCCAGGCCTACATCACCCTAGAACACACACACAGGATATATTTGAATCTGATTATGGCAAACTTTCAAATAATAATGTTATCTCTTTTAAGTATTTTGACGACAAAAAACATGTCACTTCACTACTGTCTTTGAACTGTGTGTGTTACAACAGTAAGGTTATTTCAAAGTGAGCAAGTACACCAAGTACAGAAGTTAGGTGGCATAACAATAATCAGAGCGAGGCAGTAGCTTCAAATCCCAGGGCTGACAGGAACATTTTACTTGCTACCCGGATAAAGCACTAAATAAACTTCAGTTAGTGCTAAATACGGCTGCTAGAATCCTGACTAGAACCAAGAAATTTGATCATATTACTCCAGTGCTAGCTTCCCTACACTGGCTTCCTGTTAAGGCAAGGGCTGATTTCAAGGTTTTACTGTTAACCTATAAAGCCTTACATGGGCTTGCTCCTACCCATCTTTCCGAGTTGGTCCTGCCGTACATACCTACACGTACGCTACGGTCACAAGACGCAGGCCTCCTAATTGTCCCTAGAATTTCTAATCAAACAGCTGGAGGCAGGGCTTTCTCCTATAGATCTCCATTTTTATGGAATGGTCTGCCTACCCATGTGAGAGACGCAGACTCGGTCTCAACTTTTAAGTCTTTACTGAAGACTTATCTCTTCAGTAGGTCATATGATTGAGTGTAGTCTGGCCCAGGAGTGTGAAGGTGAACGGAAAGGCTCTGGAGCAACGAACCGCCCTTGCTGTCTCTTCCTGGCCGGTTCCCCTCTCTCCACTGGGATTCTCTGCCTCTAACCCTATTACAGGGGCTGAGTCACTGACTTACTGGTGCTCTTTCATGCCGTCCCTAGGAGGGGTGCGTCACTTGAGTGGGTTGAGTTACTGACGTGATCTTCCTGTCTGGGTTGGCGCCCCCCCTTGGTTTGTGCTGTGGTGGAGATCTTTGTGGGCTATACTCGGCCTTGTCTCAGGATTGTAAGTTGGTGGTTGAAGATATCCCTCTAGTGGTGCGGGGGCTGTGCTTTGGCAAAGTGGGTGGGGTTATATCCTTCCTGTTTGGCCCTGTCCGGGGGTATCATCGGATGGGGCCACAGTGTCTCCTGACCCCTCCTGTCTCAGCCTCCAGTATTTATGCTGCAGTAGTTTATGTGTCGGGGGGCTAGGGTCAGTTGGTTATATCTGGAGTACTTCTCCTGTCTTATCCAGTGTCCTGTGTGAATTTAAGTATGCTCTCTCTAATTCTCTCCTTCTCTCTTTCTTTCTCTCTCTCGGAGGACCTGAGCCCTAGGACCATGCGTCAGGACGACCGGGCATGATGACTCCTTGCTGTCCCCAGTCCACCTGGCCTTGCTGCTGTTCCAGTTTCAACTGTTCTGCCTGCGGTTATGGAACCCTGACCTGTCCACCGGACGTGCTACCTGTCCCAGACCTGCTGTTTTCAACTCTTAATGATCGGCTATGAAAAGCCAACTGACATTTATTCCTGATTATTATTTGACCATGCTGGTCATTTATGAACATTTTGAACATCTTGGCCATGCTCTGTTATAATCTCCACCCGGCACAGCCAGAAGAGGACTGGCCACCCCTCATAGCCTGGTTCCTCTCTAGGTTTCTTCCTAGGTTTTGGCCTTTCTAGGGAGTTTTTCCCAGCCACCGTGCTTCTACACCTACATTGCTTGCTGTTTGGGGTTTTAGGCTGGGTTTCTGGACAGAACTTCGAGATATTAGCTGATGTACGAAGGGCTATATAAAATAAACTTGATTTTGACTTTGCCATGACTTATGCCATGTTTATATGATATCTGAGTGAGAGTGACTAACAAAAAGAGTTCAGGGCCCATTGGCACATGCCTTGCATTCCTTGTCAGTAATTCAGCCATGATTACTACAATATTTAGATAATTGACTAGACTAACTTACCTAGAAATCTATAAAATGTTAGCTGACGTGGGCTTACTGAGTGACTGTCAGTGACTGACATAACAAGAGGAAAACATTTGATGCACCATCAAATTTCGAAATTGCACGTTGTGTATTCTACAATACTAACTAACAATAAGTTGAGACCCCCACTCACTTCCTAAAAATAAAACCACATTTTATTGAATTTTTGGGGGGTTTGGCTGACATAACAAGAGGAAAACATTTGATGCACCATCAAATTTCGAAATTGCACGTTGTGTATTCTACAATACTAACTAACAATAAGTTGAGACCCCCACTCACTTCCTAAAAATAAAACCACATTTTATTGAATTTTTTGGGGGTTTGGCTGTGGGGCCCTAAGAGGCTGCTTATTTCGCTTATGCCTAGAAACGGCACTGCCGGTATGTGTGGTGTCCGGGGGTTAGGGAAAAAACAAGACAGCAAAAATACAAATAAAGCTATATTGTATTTTGAGCCGGTGGTCCTCAATCTGTACCTGGGTGAAGCCCAGTTTGATGCGTCTCTGTTTGAAGACCTTGGCAAACTGTTCCAGCTCCTCTAGGTCGCTGGGATCGTCCTGCTGGGAGGCCCCGATGTGTTTGGGGACCTGCAGGTGGGACATGTCCACGTGTCCTTCCATGGACGACGACGTCAGGCCCGACCGACTCATGGCCTTTAAGGAGGAGAAAAATGGTTAAATGGATGATAGAACGTGTTGTGTTCAGCCATGTGAAAATTAGAGCAGTGTTAGAAACCTTTTTCATATGGAAATGGAACATGTTTCTGTATTATGCAAATGTTCTCTTCATATTTCCTCATTAATATACTGAGTGTACAAAACATTAAGAACATCTGCTCTTTCCATGACATAGACTGACCAGGTGAATCCAGGTGAATGCTATAATCCCTTATTGATGTAACCTTTTAATTCCACTTCAATCAGTGTAGATGAAGGGGAGGAGTCAGGTTAAAGAAGGATTTTTAATGCTTGAGACAATTGAGACATGGATTGTGTATGTGTGCCATTCAGAGGGAATGGGCAAGACACAGTATTTAAGTAGGTGCCAGGCACACTGGTTTGATTGTGTCAAGAACTGCAACGCTGCTAGGTGTTTCACACTCAACAGTTTCCCGTGTGTATCAAGAAAGGTACACCACCCAAAGTACATCCAGCCAACTTGACACCACTGTGGGAAGCATTGGAGTCAACATGGGCCAGCATCCCTGTGGAACGCTTTCGACACATTGTAGAGTCCATGCCTTGACGAATTGAGGCTGTTCTGAGGGGAAAAGGGGTGCCCGCTCATTAGGCAGGATTAGGTGTCCGCCTGTGGCGGCAAATTGACGAGGGCGGCATTTTCTGAGCTAAACTTAGCAAGACGCACCTCCAACAACACATAAAACCTCACATAGGCCTAATTCGGCCCCTAAACAATTACAATTTCTCTCAAGCAATGGCATAAGGGCTTTTTAGCTGCCATGTGATAAGCAGTGCCCACTTTGTCAAAGGCAGTGCGCAAAATATTTAGCTTGTCCATTCCCAGCTCACCTCTCCAGGGTGCTGTTGGAGAGATGCATCGCTTCGGCGCTCCACCAACGATCCGTCAAAAAAAGAATGTAACATAAATCATGTAGCACGTATAGGATATGGTAGAAAGAGTATGTGGCCTTTTCTGTAGCCTACAGGCTGGAGATAAAATGTATGACAATGTAATGAGACTGACACTTTGTACATCATGCAGGTTTCTCCGATCGGATAGCCTAACCTAAATGGCACCCAATCAAATTAAAAAGGCACTGTCGTGTTAACAAACAACATATCCAAAAACCAGGACAGGTCAAAGTAAAATGGAAAATATGTAATGGACATTCACAAGTGTTGTACAGGACTTTCGCATCATTGTCATGATTAGTGCTTTCAAGTTTGTATCTGTACATTTTTGACAAGCTGATCATTTCGAAAAAATAAAATATTTATGCATTTCCCGCTGTGTGAACACATTGCAAATAGTCACATCCATTAGTCACAGGAATCAGGACTAATAAAGCGAATGCAATGACCTGTTTTACAAATGGTGGGCCTATCACATGGAAGGGCACATACAAAATTCCATTGCGGCCAGACCGGACGTCTTTTTTTTGTGTTTTACAAAACCTGCGGACTCCTTCACCGCAGCCAACGTGAGTAAAACATTTAACGTATTAACCCTCGCAAGGCTGCCGGCCCAGACGGCATCCCTAGCCGCGTCCTCAGAGCATGCGCAGACCCCTATCCCTATCCCAGTCTGCTGTTCCAACATGCTTCAAGAGGGCCACCATTGTTCTTGTTCCCAAAAAATCTAAGGGAGCTAAACGACTATCACCCCGTAGCACTCACTTCCGTCATCATGAAGTGCTTTGAGAGACTAGTTAAGGATCATATCACCTCCACCCTACCTGACACCCTAGACCCACTCCAATTTGCTTACCGCCCCAATAGGTCCACAGACAACGCAATCACACTGCATACTGCCCTAACCCATCTGAATAAGAGGAATACCTATGTAAAAATGCTGTTCATCGATTACAGCTCAGCATTTAACACCTTAGTACCCTCCAAACTCATCATTAAGCTCGAGACCCTGGGTCTCGACCCCGCCCTGTGCAACTGGGTCCTGGACTTTCTGACGGGCAGCCCCCAGGTGGTGAGGGTAGGAAACAACATCTCCACCCCGCTGATCCTCAACACTGGGGCCCCACAAGGATGCGTTCTCAGCCCTCTCCTGTACTCCCCGTTCACTCATGACTGCGTGGCCATGCACGCCTCCAACTCAATCATCAAGTTTGCAGACGACACAACAGTAGTGGGCTTGATTACCAACAACGACGAGACAGCCTACAGGGAGGAGGTGAGGGCCCTCGGAGTGTGGTGTCAGCAAAATAACTTCACACTCAACGTCAACAAAACAAAGGAGATGATCGTGGACTTCAGGAAACAGCAGAGGGAGCACCCCCCTATCCACATCGACGGGACAGTAGTGGAGAAGGTGGAAAGTTTTAAGTTCCTTGGCGCACACATCACGGACAAACTGAAATGGTCCACCCACACAGACAGCGTGGTGAAGAAGGCGCTACAGCGCCTCTTCAACTTCAGGAGCCTGAAGAAGTTTGGCTTGTCACCAAAAATACTCACAAACTTTTACAGATGCACAATCGAGAGCATTCTGCCGGGCTCTATCACCGCCTGGTACGGCAACTGCTCTGCCCACAACCGCAAGGCTCTCCAGAGGGTAGTGAGGTCTGCACAACGCATCACCGGGGGCAAACTACCTGCCCTCCAGAACACCTACACCACCCGATTGTCATAGGAAGGCCAAAAAGATCATCAAGGACAACAACCACCCGAGCCACTGCCTGTTCACCACGCTATCATCCAGAAGGTGAGGTCAGTACAGGTGCATCAAAGCTGGGACCGAGAGACTGAAAAACAGCTTCTATCTCAAGGTCATCAGACTGTTAAACAGCCATCACTAACATTGAGTAGCTGCTGCCAACATACTGACTCAAATCTCTAGCCACTTTATGAATAAAAAATTGGATGTAATAAATGCATCACTAGCCACTTTAAACAATGCCACTTTATATAATGTTTACATACCCTACATTACTCATCTCATATGTATGTACTGTACTCTATACCATCTACTGCATCTTGCCTATGCCGTTCGGCCATCGCTCATCCATATATTTATATGTACAAATTCTTATTAATTCCTTTACACACATAAGGTAGTTGTTGTGAAATTCTTAGATTACTTGTTAGATATTACTGCATGCTCGGAACTAGAAGCACAAGCATTTCGCTACACTCGCATTAACATCTGCTAACCATGTGTATGTGACCAATACAATTTGATTTGATTTGATTTTTACAAACAATAGGCTTACCACGTGGATGGGCATTCATAAAACACAATTTCAGGCAACACTTTAGGCTACACCTCAGTAAGCATGGACCTATGCCAATGCCTTTTTGATGTCTTATTTTGGTGCAGTCCGGACCGGCCTTGATTTCTACACCCACGGTCATTGGTTTTTGGTCCAGTCCGGACCAAATCTGAACCAATCATAGACGTCTATGTTTGGTTCAGATTTTGTGCGGTCCAAACCGGCCTTGATTTCAACGTTCATGGACATAGATTTTTTGTAAGGTCCGGTCAAATATGAACCAATCATAGACATCTATGTTTGGTTCAGATTTTATATAAATTACAACTATTCAACTTTTATTCAGAACCAAAATGAACCTGATTTCAACATCCGGAAAATATGTATTTTTTCAATGTCTGGAAAATACATATTTTCAACATCCGGAAAATAAATATTTTCTACCATTATTCAGAACCGAAAATGAACCTGATTTCAATGTCCGGAAAATATATATTTTTCCATGTCTGGAAAAGATGCCTTTTCAACTTACTGGAAAATATGTATTTTAAACGTACGTAAAATATGTATTTTCACATTTCATTCAGAACCTAAATTGAAACTAACTTCACAATCTGGAAAAAACATATTTTAAATGTATTTTCAACATAATTTTGCTTACTGGGACTATTCTAGTTTTGCGGGGTGGCATTTTTTGGTCTCGCCAAAAATGGCAAGGACCGGCCCTGAGCTCAATATTAGGAAGGTGTTCTTAATGTTTTGTACACTCAGTGTATATCTGACTGATGTCAGTGAAAGTTCCATGATACTGTAAGTCCTTATCCCTCTCATGGTATGTCCTGTAAAAGGATAATTCGGTTATCAAGTTCAAGGATCCGGATGCATAACCTGTATTGTTGCCCTTTTAATCTTCTCAGCAAATGTGGTCACTTGACTTACATCTCTCTGCCTCATACAGCTAATAATGTCAACTGGTGTAAGAGGTGTGATTTTTACCTGAGGTGTTAGTGCTAACCCAGGCTGGTGCTGGAGGAGACCTGACTGGCTCTGGGTGGGAAAGCTGTGTAGGTTCTGCTGCAGAAGTGCTACACAGGGGGAAAAATTGTTATTGATACAATTTGTTTGGAGAAGTATCATAGATATTGTAACTTTCCAAAACTTCCCAGATTTTTCAGAAATCCTGGTTGAAGGATTTCCAGTTGGAGGATTCCCTCCCTGCTTATTCTCTCCTGGTTTTCGGAGTCCTCAAACTGGTATACTGTATCTGGAAAAACTGGGAACTGTGGGAAAGTTTACATGACACATGTGTACCTTGATGCCCCGTGTGTTGTGTCTGTGAGAGGAGGAAGGAGGAGGGGGGTGAGAGGTGGTGAGAGCCTGACATAAGCACCAGCTGCGGCATCGTGTGGAGGGAGGGGAGCTCCTGTGAACAGAAATACTATCTTAGATTTTTCCTTTATTTTATCTTTATTTATCCAGATGAGTCTCGTTTAGATAAAATATATTTTGCAAGAGAGACCTGGATGTAAACCAAAAAACAACCAACAAAATGCATTCCTTACAGAATGACCATTTCCTCCTATTCTTAGAAAAGGATCAATAATCATAGCTTTACGTGACATTAAACATGGGGCGGTATATACAGTGCCTTTAGAAGGTATTCACGCCCCTTGACTTTTTCCGCATTTTGTTGTTTTACAAAGTGGGATTAAAATGGATGTAATTGTAATCTACACCATATACTCTGTAATGTCAAAGTGGAAGAAGAATTCTAACATTTGTAAAACATTAATGAAAATAAAACACTCATATATCTTGATTAGATAAGTATTCAACTCCCTGAGTCAATACATGTTAAATTCACCTTTGATTCACCTTTGATTACAGCTGTGAGTCTTTCTGGGTAGGTGTCTAAGAGCTTTGCACACCTGGATTGTATAATATTTGCTTATTATAATTTGTTTAATTCTCCAAGCTCTGTCAAGTTGGTTGTTGATCATTGCTAGACAGCCATTGACTTGCCATAGACTTTCAAGGTTATTTAAGTCAACACTTTAATCCATTAATCCATTCAGGCTGTAACACTACAACATATGGAAAAAGTAAAGGGGTGTGAATACTTTCTGAAGGCACTGTATCAAGCGTAATAGAGTAGGAGTGCTGATCTAGGATCAGATCCCCCCCCTGTCTATATAATCATATATATTATGATTTAAAAGGTAAAACTGATCCTAGGGCAGCACTCCTATTTTAAGACACCAGATACATATGGCCTGATCTACTGAGACAGACGATGCGTGGCCTACCACTGACAGCTGGCCTGCCTGGACTCCAGGTATTGGGGATCCTTGTGTCGGGTGACATGTTTTGTGTGATGAGACTGCATGGAGAGAGTCGTTGAGGTCCTCTGTTTTGATCTGTGAACCAATCACAAGACAGTATTACTCACTTTCCTACTTCCTGCTGTCTGATGTTGACATTGTCTTTAGAAGAATAACAGTCCATTAACACTGTCTTGTCTTTTTCAATGGAAATCTGGATATCAATTGGGTATGACCAATTGTCATGGAACAACCAGGCTGACATTTGGCCTATGTTGTCATAGATCACAGTGTGTGTGTGTCTGTCTGTCTCTCTGTCTGTGTGTGTGTATGTGTATCTTTGTCTGTGCGTGTGCGCACGCGCCCGTGTGTGTGTGGGTGGACCGGTTGGGTTAGGCTGCTGGACTTGTTTAACAAGATACAAACTGTGATAAACACAACTCCCCTCAGGCAGTGCAGTATGCAAATGTCTCACCAGGGCTCGAGAAAGTTTCTGGATCCCCCAGGACTAAAACAATAAACCTCTAACAATCTCCGAATGCCAATTGGAAATACATAGTTTACGAATAACTTATAGGTAATAGGTTATAATAATAGGAAGACATTATGAGGTATATAAACAGTTGTGTGAAAAATCTGATGATCTTAGTTTGACTGTCCAGCAGTCTAATCAGTTCCTGTAATATGATAGTAGATGTTCTTATGACATTATTTACACTGTCTATCGTACATTACTTTCAGTTTTGACTGACATCACAATCAATGTTTTTCTTATAAAATCTTACAAGTACCAATTGTCTCGAGACATATGGCATGAACTAAAAACCTTTCAAGTTTTTCTATATCGAATAAATTACAAGCATGGTTTTCCTGTAACATCCTACTATAAATCTGTTCTCAGATGGAAAGTAGCTCCCACTTTAATGAATTCGCATTTATGGAAAGTTAATCTGAAGTTAGAATTAAATGTGTTTTCTATACTCACTTGTCTTTGTTCAATGTCTGCAGGAGAAAGTAAATATAAAATATTAGACAGCCAAATATCACAATGCCCTTCCTAGCATATTAGGGCTACACTGGGTTAAACTACCTTTTGTTTCTAAGAATAGGCCTACACAGGAAGTAGCGCTCTGGATAACATCATGGCTCAGGGATGTGCAACTGGCGGTCCTCTCCGCCCTATGGCAAAAATGTGTAGAATTGCAGCAAAATGTCTTTAAAAGTACAATATATTTTCTTCTTTCCATGGCAAAATTGCAGGATATCTCTCCACTGTGAAGTGGGGTCCTAAAATGTTTTGCTCGCAAGGTGGGGGGGACCCAACTCAACTAAATTTAACTTAGGGCCTCCAAAAGGCGAGGGCCAGCTCTGACTGCATGTGTGGGTATGGATGTGGGTACGCAGACTACTGAGGCACCTGTTTATGAGTTCAGATTTTTTGTAGCCCCTACCCCCATCAAAGTTGCCCATCACTGGTTTTTCCTAATTAAGCTACAAGAGGGAATACTAAGCAAATCATTAAACCCTTTCTCATAACTTTCATGAATAAGGCATTATAAATGCTTGTAAATGTTCATAATGCTTTATAAACTAGCATACTTTTTTATAAACGTTTATAAATTGTTACACTCGTAACACTTATTTACAAATGTTTACAAATGATGAAATACTTGTTTATTTTAAATAATTTATGAATGTTATTTCATGACATTTATTATAATGTGTTATAATAAACAACACACAGAGACACCATGCCCTGAATTTTATCAATATATAGGATAATAATATACAAGATACAGTTTCTTGGCACTAATCATATCTATCCTAATCAGGGGTATATTGTAAAAATTCAATACAGCCATATGGATGATTCACCACCATATGGAGTGATTAAGAAGGTTATGGTAATTTTAACCCTACACTGGCATGGCACCCTCCCTTCAATACAACAATACCATGTGACAGACAGAGAGTGCAAAGGTCTGCTGTGACAGGTAATCTTCCCTCATTTGAATTTCAAATGGAACCTCTGGGAGTTTGTGGCGGGCGATGTGCCTGCTCGACCCACAGTATGGAAATCCCCCCCCCCCCCCCCCCCCCACCACCCTGTTCAGAGGCCAAACTTCCAGTATGGAAATCATCAAGCCATGCAAATCAGCTGCGTAGTCCTGGCAACCTTTTCAGGCCCTTCCATTGTAATGTTTACAGACCCCCAGGTGCACTGTACACACGGACTAAGGGACCTATTCAATCCGCGTAACGGAAATTCAGCTTTACAGCGTGATCGAAATTTAAAGGCAATGTTCCCGGTTTAGCAAAAACTGCATTCACGGTAAATGCTGCATATGTCAGCTCAATCGAAAATTACCTTTAAAGCCGCAATATCTAACTTTTTGGGCAGCCCGACAAAATTCACATAAAACTGTGTTATTGATCTGTCATTCTCATTGAAAGCAAGTCTAAGAAGCAGTGGATCTGTTCTATGTGCGCTATTTCTATGCTTCTCGTTCTTCAGTTTAATTTTTTCTTCTTTTAATTTCGGTTCTGTAAACCATCTTCAAACAGCTGAAAATATAATATTTTTGTTTATGGAAAAGATATTTCACAGTGGTTTAGATGGTACAATGATTCTCTACACTATACTTGCTTGTTTTGCCACATAAACTGAAATTAGGCTAACTATTAGAATTAGCAACCAGGAAATGGTGGAGTGATTTTTGCAAAGTGGGGTGGCAGGTAGTCTAGTGGTTAGAGCATAGGGCCACTGACCGAAAGGTTGCTAGATTGAATCTCTGAGCTGACAAGGTAAAAATCTGTCGTTCTGCCCCTGAACAAGGTAGTTAACCCACTGTTCCTAGGCCGTCATTGTAAATAAGAATTTGTTCTTAACTGAGTTGTCACGTTCCTGACCTATTTCTGTTAGTTTGTTGTATGTGTTAGTTGGTCAGGACGTGAGTTTGGGTGGGCATTCTATGTTTTCTGTTTCTATGTTGGTTTAAGGGTTGCCTGGTATGGCTCTTAATTAGAGGCAGGTGTTTGGCGTTCCTCTAATTGAGAGTCATATTTAGGTAGGTTGTTTCACAGTGTTCGTTGTGGGTGGTTGTCTCCTGTGTCAGTGTTTGTCGCACCATACGGGACTGTTCGGTTTGTTTTTGTACATCGTCATTTTGTGTAGTCTATTTTCCCTGTTCGTGCGTTTTTCGTGTTTAATGTAAGTTCGTCGTCCAGGTCTGTCTACTCCGTTTGTTGTTTTGTTAGTTATAGTGAAGTTCGTGTTTTTTCGTCTTGTCTTTAAATAAATTATGTGTTCACAACCCGCTGCGCCTTGGTTCCCTCACTACTCCTCCTTTTCGGTTGAAGAGGAGGAGGACCACCGTTACAGAACCACCCACCTCTTAACCAGAACCAAGCAGCGGGTTCACGGACAGCGCACAAAACAGGATTTCTGGTCTTGGGAGGAGATCATGGAAGGAAAGGGACCATGGGCTAAAGTTGGAGGTAATCGCCGCCCATGGGAACAGCTGGAGGCAGCTCGGAGAGCGGAGGAAACCGGAGAGAGGAACCGGTGTTATGAGGGGTCGCGTCTAGCACGGAAGCCCGAAAAGCCCGTGAGTACTACCCAAAAATTTCTTGGGGGGGGGCTAAGAGGTAGTGGGCCAAGGGCAGGTAGGAGACCTGCGCCCACTTCCCAGGCTAACCGTGGAGAGCGGGAGTACGGGCAGACGCCGTGTTACGCAGTAGAGCGCACGGTGTCTCCTGTACGTGTGCATAGCCCGGTGCGGGTTATTCCACCTCCCCGCACTGGTAGAGCTAGATTGAGCATTGAGCCAAGTGCCATGAAGCCGGCTCTACATATCTGGCCACCAGTACGTCTCCTTGGGCCGGCTTACATGGCACCAGCCTTAAGCATGGTGTCCCCGGTTCGCCTACATAGCCCGGTGCGGGTTATTCCACCTCCCCGCACTGGTCGGGCGACGGGGAGCATTCAGCCAGGTAAGGTTGGGCAGGCTCAGTGTTCAAGGGAGCCAATACGCCTGCACCTGCACGGTCCGGTATTTCCGGCGCTACCTCCCCGCCCCAGCCCAGTACCACCAGTGCCTACACCACGCACCAGGCTTCCAGTGCGTTTTCAGAGCCCTGTTCCTCCTCCACGCACTCTCTCTATGGTGCGTGTCTCCAGCCCAGTGCCTCCAGTTCCGGCACCACGCACTAAGCCACCTGTGCGTCTCCAGAGCCCTGTACACACTGTTCCTTCTCCCCGTACTCGTCCTGATGTGCGTGCAGCCCGGTGCCACCAGTGCCGGTACCACGCACCAGGCATATAGTACGCTTTGAGAGTCCAGTGTGCCCTGTCCCTGCTTCCCGCACTAGGCTTGAAGTGCGTGTCTCCAGTCCGGTGCCTCCAGTTCCGGCACCACGCACCAGGCCTACAGTGCGTCTCAGCCGGCCAGAGTCTGCCGTCTGCCCAACGGCGCCTGAACTGTCCGTCTGCCAAGCGCCGCATGAACTGCCCGTCTGCCATGAGCCTACAGAGCCTTCCGCCAGACAGGAGCAGCCAAAGCCTTCCGCCAGACAGGATCAGTCTGAGCCATCCGTCTCCGCAGCGCCATCTGAGCCATCCGTCTCCGCAGCGCCATCTGAGCCATCCGTCTCCTCAGCGCCATCTGAGCCATCCGTCTCCCCAGCGCCATCTGAGCCATCCGTCTCCCCAGCGCCGTCTGAGCCATCCGTCTGTCCCAAGCCATTAGAGCCGCCCGTCTGTCCCGAGCCGTCAGAGCCGTTAGTCAGTCAGGAGCCGCTAGAGCCATTCGTCAGTCAGGATCTGCCAGAGCCGCCAACCAGACAGGATCTGCCAGAGCCGCCAACCAGACAGGATCTGCCAGGGCCGCCAACCAGACAGGATCTGCCAGAGCCGCCAACCAGACAGGATCTGCCAGAGCCGCCAACCAGACAGGATCTGCCAGAGCCGTCAGTGAGCCATGAGCGTCCAGAGCCGTCAGTGAGCCATGAGCGTCCAGAGCCGTCAGTGAGCCATGAGCGTCCAGAGCCGTCAGCCAGCCATGAGCGTCCTGAGCCGTCAGCCAGCCATGAGCGTCCAGAGCCGTCAGCCAGCCATGAGCGTCCAGAGCCGTCAGCCAGCCATGAGCGTCCAGAGCCGTCAGCCAGCCATGAGCGTCCAGAGCCGTCAGCCAGTCATGAGCTGTCCCTCAGCCCAGAGCGGCTATTTGTCCAGAACTGCCCCTCAGTCCAGAGCTGTCTCTCAGTCCAGAGCTGTCTCTCTGTCCGGAGCTGCCTTTCAGTCCGGAGTTGCCCCTCTATCCTGAGCTACCTCTCTATCCTGAGCTACCTCTCTATCCTGAGCTATCCCTATGTCCTGAGCTATCCCTCTGTCCTGAGCTATCCCTCTATCCCGGTGCTGCCCCTTGTCTCGATGTTACCCAAAAGATTAAGTGGGTGTAATATGAGGGTGGTCATTTGTAGGGGGAGATGTAAGCTGGGATTGACTATGGTGGGGTGGGGACCTCGCCCTGAGCCTGAGCCACCACCGTGGTCAGATGCCCACCCAGACCCTCCCCTAGACTTTGTGCTGGTGCGCCCGGAGTTCGCACCTTAAGGGGGGGGTTATGTCACGTTCCTGACCTATTTCTGTTAGTTTGTTGTATGTGTTAGTTGGTCAGGACGTGAGTTTGGGTGGGCATTCTATGTTTTCTGTTTCTATGTTGGTTTAAGGGTTGCCTGGTATGGCTCTTAATTAGAGGCAGGTGTTTGGCGTTCCTCTAATTGAGAGTCATATTTAGGTAGGTTGTTTCACAGTGTTCGTTGTGGGTGGTTGTCTCCTGTGTCAGTGTTTGTCGCACCATACGGGACTGTTCGGTTTGTTTTTGTACATCGTCATTTTGTGTAGTCTATTTTCCCTGTTCGTGCGTTCTTCGTGTTTAATGTAAGTTCGTCGTCCAGGTCTGTCTACTCCGTTTGTTGTTTTGTTAGTTATAGTGAAGTTCGTGTTTTTTCGTCTTGTCTTTAAATAAATTATGTGTTCACAACCCGCTGCGCCTTGGTTCCCTCACTACTCCTCCTTTTCGGTTGAAGAGGAGGAGGACCACCGTTACATGAGTTGCCTAGTTAAATAAAGGTAAAATAAAAAAATGTCTTTACATTTCTATTGCAGATTCAGAAACGTTTCAGCTTTACAGATTGAATAGAGCCCTAACTCCAGACCCAGAACTATAATGGAACTGGGTTTAACTTCAATATAATGGTTATATCACACCCCTTGTCATTCTAAAATCTCTGATAAAAAGTGTCTTATGATTTTGTTTCCCACAATACACATTACCATAGTAATAGTAATGGTAATGGAGTTGACACAGAATAGACTGTCTGGTTGCATGCTCTGGATGACTACTCAGCCAGGTTTTCAGTCATGGGACTGACAGTTTCTGAATCAAGTGTCAAAGCCCTCTATCCAGGATACACTGCTGTGGAAATCAATGCACCTCTGAAAGTGATATCTGGAAAGCCACTTTCTGCAATTAATCATTGTAGTTATACATCAATAAATATTGTTAACTCAACAAATAGACTGTTTCTGAATTCAATTTCTTATTTGCATTCGGAAAGTATTCAGACCCCTTCCCTTTTTCTACATTTTGTTGCCTTTTTCTACATTTTGTTGCCTACAGCCTTATTTTATAATAATGACAAAGGGAAAACAGGTTTTTAGAAGTTTTTGTGAATGTATAAAAATAAATTAAATATGTTATTTACATAAGTATTCAGGCCCTTTGCTATGAGACTCGAAATGGAGCTCAAGTGTATCCTGTTTCCATTAATCTTGATTGGAGTCCACCTGTGGTAAATTCAATTGATTGGACATGATTTGGAAAGGCACACACCTGTCTATATATGGTCCCACAGATGACAGTGCATGTCAGAGCAAAAACCAAGCCATGAGGTTGAAGGAATTGTCCGTATAGCTCAGAGACAGAATTGTGTCGAGGCACAGATCTGGGGAAGGGTGCAGCATTGAATGTCCCCAAGAACACAGTGGCCTCCATCATTCTTAAATGGAAGAAGTTTGGAACCACCAAGATTCTTCCTAGAGCTGGCTGCCCGGGCAAAGTGAGCAATCGGGGAAGAAGGGCCTTGGTCAGGAACCGGATGGTCACTCTGACAGAGCTCCAGAGTTCCTCTGTGGAGATGGGAGAACTTTCCAGAAGGACAACCATCTCAGCAGCACTCCACCAATCAGGCCTTTATGGTAGAGTGGCCAGACGGAAGCCACTCCTCAGTAAAAGGCACCTAAAGGACTCAAACAAGATTCTCTGGTCTGATGACACCAACCGCCACATCTGTTGGAAACCTGGCACCATCCCTACGGTGAAGCATGGTGGTGGCAGCATCATGCTGTGGAAATGTTTTTCAGTGGCAGGGACTGGGAGACTAGTCAGGTTCGAGGGAAAGATGAATGGAGCATAGTACAGAGAGCTCCTTGATGAAAACCTGCTCCAGAGCGCTCAGGACCTCAGACTGGGGCAAAGGTTCACCACAGGAGTGGCTTCGGGACAAGTCTCTGAATGTGCTTGAGTGGCCCAGCCAGAGCCCGGACTTGAACTCGATCGAACATCTCTGGAGAGACCTGAAAATAGCTGTGCAGCGATGCTCCCCATCCAACCTGACAGAGCTTGAGAGGATCTGAAGAGAATAATGGGAGAAACTCCCCAAATACAGGATTGCCAAGCTTGTAGCGTCATACCAAAGAAGACTCAAGGCTGTAATCGCTGCCAAAGGTGCTTCAACAAAGTACTGAGTTAAGGGTCTGAATACTTATGTAAATGTCATATTTCCGTTTTTTATTTTTAATAAATTAGCAAACATTTGTCATTATGGGGTATTGTGTGTAGATTGATGAGGGGACAAAAAATATATATTTTAGAATAAGGCTGCAACATAATGAAATGTGGAAAAAGTCAAGAGGTCTGAATACTTTCCAAATGCACTGTACATTGTTATTGATCACTACATTGTTGGGTTTAGAGCTTGAAAGAAAGGCATTTTACTGTACGTGTGCATGTGACATTAAAACTTGAAACAGACAAAAGGTCTCCATGCTCTAGTATATTATACAATAACTATTCATGAATTTGCTTAGGGGATATCCTCTCAAAGGTACAATTAACACACAGAAAACTATCTTACTGATTTATGTTTCATACAGACCTTTCATTGAAGAAAAAAAACAAATATTAGGGAGTTAAGTTGTTTGATTCATTTTGGTTAATTTGTGTTGGAAAAATACAATAAAACAATGAACTGTAAGCTGTGGGAAGGGATTCATGATAACATTGCTCTCAGGGTAAAATGATAGTGATATTTTCCTCTCTTACCTGATGGTCTTGCATAGCGTTGTGGCTATTAGTGTTAGATTATATGAAATTGATAGCTGGTGTGATCCTGATGTGATCCTATGAGGTGAAGTTGATTCAACTTGAAAGGTTAATGCAACCAGCTACCGCTGCACTCATATTTCAAGGTTTCTCAACCTTGGGGCAGGAAAGTTCTACTAACATTCATTCCTGAGTTGTCTCAACACATTTGCCAATGTTTCTTCTCCTAGTGTACTCAAATGATCCTAATTGTATTACAGTGATTTGTTTGAATGATATGAATGAAGCTGGGGCAACATCATGATGGAAACTGATTAAAAAAACGATTTTTGTAAGATTATGTCCAAAAATGTTAAACAATGAATTCACTTCCATACACTCTGAATCCAAGTTCCACATTTTCATTGAGTTTGTTCCGTGTTTCACCACCTCTTCCATGTCACCTAATAGCCTAGGGATGTGGCAGCTTCTCTGCAAACAGCTTGAGGTACAGACAGCACATCCTGGTAGAGCCTCCAACTGACAGAATCAACACATCCTATTTTAGAAACACTTGTTCATAGTAAAGTGTTATTGGTGGAGATGTTTGCTGTTGAAAAGGTTCTTTCAACCAGAACAATTATACAGAGAAATAGTAATTCACTATTCACACTGTGGTAATCAATACACCCTAACGCCCCACTTATCAGTAAAGGATTGTAGAAGAAATGCTGATAAATACTAGAGAGTTTGTGTAAAATATAGCTTAAAGCTACAAAACAAATGTGCAGACACACCATAACTACTTCAGAAATAAAGTTTAAGGATTAAAATAACCATAGCAATGTAAAATGTTCATGCTCTGCATGGAAGCGCCACATACCCATGCATCCAAAATCCATGAGGACAGTGGTAACATATGAATAAACAGAAATGTAAAAAAAATTCTGTTATGCTATTTTGTTTTAAACACCACCATCACCAAGAAAAAAGTTTAGCAGGTGCAATGGAGGAGAAAAGTTGACATCATAAATTACCAAGATAATTTGTTCAGATACACCTGACAAGAGTTAGCGACAAACAAACACATTGAAAATAAACATTGAAAATCAGGTGAAACATCCTTACCTGCTTGTTCATGTTGAGCCTCTGAGTGTTCCACACCATCTGTGCTCATCTTAATATCTGTAATGATAAATACTGCTGATTTTCCTAAAGGATTGTAACTTCGCTGGGACAGTGCAGCACACAGCTCTACCAGTAAAATCCTATTGAGGTTATTCTAATGCAGTTTACTATTCATAAGTTGGAGGTTATCCCCATTCAGTATTGACCACAGTTACTCCAGCTCTCCACCCTATCTGAACTCAGTCAAAACCAGATGAATCAAGTCAAGAGACACTCACAAAGTTTGTTGAAATGGCTATTTTTTTTTGTTGCTTTATATTACATTGAATATAAGTATGTAAAACTTGAACAGGTAATTTATTCATTTTGAATAAAAAAATAATTAATAATAATTACCTGGATTGAAGAATTGTTCCACTCACTGGTTTAGATAGCACTATGTGAATATGTCCTTTTTTTTCTCTAAAAACATGCTGGTATTGGGATAGAAATTTCACAAACCAACTAGTGCTCATCTGCATTTACCTAAGTGGGATAGTGGAGGAACATTGACCTTTTTTAGTATCCCACACAGGCAGATAGAGTCATTTGCATAAGTCTCTCTGTGTGTCCTATCCAGTCTCAGTTCTTTTGCATAAAACAACAATGGGTTGTCTGCAAACTTAGGAAAGTTGCTCTTCAGTGTATGTGTTTATATAAAGGGAAGGATAAAGGGAAGGACCGCATGTCACAATGCCATAACTTAGCATCAAAGCAGGGCAAATTCGGAAGAGAATTGTAGTTATTTGTCACAATGGAACGAGATTGAAATCTACCAATGGGCAGAAAAAATGAGCAGACTGCCAAAATGTGGGTAACACTTTTTAATACATTTCATGAATAAGCTGTATTTAATGATGAATAAATGTACATTTTGTTATCTGTAAACATTTATAAACATGTGCGTTTACACGCATTGTAAGCATTACAGTTCATTAGCATTTATAACATTCTATAACTGTATAAAGCGTTATGGCAGGTTTGGTTCAAAGTGCATTATCATCTGTTTCTTTTCACTACAAGACAACATTGTGCTAATATGTTTTGAGAGGATGCCACAACCACAGGTCTGTCTGCCTGAATGACATGAAGAAAAGAAGGCATGGGACACACAAAGACCTTCAAGCAAATTAATTTGGTCAATTTTAAAACAGATAAAGAGAACATTGATGTCCAGTGGGAGAATGGCACTGGTGACTGAGTAAGCAGCTACCTTGCTCCTCCCTTTGGTTGGCTTGTTGACACAGCATCTTCAACAGTCTTTCATGCCATTGGATACGCTCCTTCACACATTGCTCCTACAGAAAGACAAATCCGCACATGTGCGTGCACACACATACCATCACAAGGAAATCTGGAACAGTGCTCAACCTTGGACCCATGTAAGCTTGTCGTCTCCTAGACACATGCATTCAACAAATTCAACACACTTCTCCAATTAATGCACACATTCTGACAGGTTAGAGACCCAGCCCTAGGACCAACGGACCAAGCGAGTGTAGCGATAGCGGTAGGTTAACTAATCGGTTTTGGAACACAACGCATATCTCATTCGTTCAATTGTTGCCTTGTTTCATGAAACGTCATAATCTGCCACACCAAATTAGGTTACAAATCAGTTAGACTATGTTTTTATGGAAATTGATGAATGAATGAATCAATAGTAGTTTATTCACTTTGCAGATAATGTAGTTTTTCTATATGTGGATCAAAATGTGGTTCTGGCAAATCTGGTCAAATGGTGCTTTTAATCAAGACTGTTGGATATTAAAGGTTTGTTTGATGCAGTTTAACAGCAAAGTTTCTAAAATCTATGCCTTATAATTTAGCTACAGGCTAAACCTATCATAAGTCTGTCAAGTCTCCTAAATGTATTTTGTCAGGCAACCTTCAGTCCAGTCATCACCAGAGGGCAGTCAAACTCCACAATGGATATTTGTGCATTATGTATTCGTTGGCTTCGGAAAGTATTCAGACCCTTTAACTTTTTCCACATATTGTTACGTTACAACCTTATTCTAAAATGTATTAAATCATTTTTTCCCCTCCTCAGTCTACACAGAATACCCAATAATGACAAAGCAAACACAGATTTTTAGAAATGTTTGCAAATTTATTAAAAATAAAAAACAGAAATATCACATTTACATACTGTAAGTATTCAAACCCTTTACTCTGTACTTTGTTGAAGCACCTATGGCAGCGATTACAGTATCGAGTCTTCTTGGCTATGACACTACAAACTTGGCACACCGGTATTTGGGGAGTTTCTCCCATTCTTCTCTTCAGATCCTCTCAAGTTCTGTCAGGTTGGATGGGGAGTGTCTCTGCACAGCTAGTTCCAGGTCTCTCCAGAGATGCTCGATCGGGTTCAAGTCTGGGCGCTGGCTGGGCCACTCAAGCACATTCAGAGACTTGTCCCTGAATTTCTTTAGGTGCCTTTTGGCAAACTCCAAGCGGGCTGTCACTTTCATTTTACTGAGGAGTGGCTTCTGTCTGGCCACTCTACCATAAAGGCCTGATTGGTGGAGTGCTGCAGTGATGGTTGTCCTTCTGGAAGGTTCTCACATCTCCACAGAGGACATCCAGAGCTCTTTCAGAGTGACTATCGGGTTCTTGGTCACCTCCCTTCTTCCCCGGTTGCTCAGTTTGCCCGGATGGCCAGCTCTAGGAAGAGTCTTGGTGGTTCTAAACTTATTCCATTTAATAATGATGGAGGACACTGTGTTCTTGGAGTTTTAGATGTCTAGATTGTTAATTATGATGTTAATATGGCCACAAATCCAGCTTTGCTAATATGACACCCAACAGAAGAAGCATTAGGCCTAGTATAAAGACTAATAAGGATTTAAATTTGTCAAAGTTAAACACACCTTTAGGAAACATTTTTGAACTTCAACTGCAGATGTTTTACATAAAACGTTTTAAACCATATAATTACTTTCAAATCAAACAACACAGTGACAAGTTAAGGCACTTACCATCAACCAATAAATTACAGATTTAAAAAATAAAGGTTTATGTTTTGTTCCTGGACGTATGCTTTAGGTCCATTTTTGAAAAATCACTTTTGTTTGTAACAATTCTTCCCTCAGAGAGATATATGAGCAGTTATCATAATGTACCAATGACATGCAGAACAGCAATCTCCAGTACAAGCTTAATCACTGGCACTGTGGACATTAAGTTTGAAAAGTTGAATAAATATATAAGGGACATAAAGACTACATAAAGTTTTCAGTCCACTAGTTTGTGTCTTCAGTTTATCACAACAAGATAGTAAACCTGAAAATATATTGTTGATCAAAGAGGTTAAAAAAAGTATTGACAAAAAGTAGAACTGAGAAGTTCCCAGATTGCCTGATGAATATCTCATACCACCATGAATATGACAGTACAATACTCACAGTTAATCACTTTATTCCGTATACCATAAGTATAAACACGACTTAAGTCCGTTTCTGCATATGATGCTACATGCTGATGCATTTGACAGCAATGACAAAACCCTTCCAGCGAGCCAAAAATTGGTCCCTATAGTTCAAGGTAAGAGTGTTGATATTGGTTACAGACTGTACTGTTTCAATGTCCTTGTTCTTTTAACAGAATGTCAATAAATGGCTTTATTTTGCATTAAGTAAATAAAAACGACATCAGTTAAGTGATTCATTCACTACCATGGATGAATGTTTTCTCTGAGCAGATCCACCATCCAGTTTTACCCCAAGGGAGCACTGAACAGCACTTTGACTGATGGCATCAAATCAAAACATTCATCCATAGTAGCATGGGCAATTCCTTCTAGGTTGGGCGATATTACAATTTTCATAGTGTCGATTTTCCCCCATTAGTCTCCTGTCTAGCTGCCCTAATACAGACACTTGCATGCTTAGAAAAATAATTATTATATATGGACAACACTCGACACATCACTGTAGGAAACATCCAACATTCAAAACATATGGTTACAATAGATATGCTACTGTCTGGTTGAATCCAAATACCTTGGTGGTAAGTCAGAGACAATCTTCGGTCTGAAAATAAGTTAGACTTACACTAAGTGTACAAAACATTAAGAACACCTGCTCTTTCCATGACATAGACTGCCCAGGTGAATCCAGGTGAAAGCTATGATCCCTTATTGATGTTAAATCCACTTCAATCAGTGTAGATGAAGGGGAGGAGACAGGTTAAATAAGGATTTTTAAGCCTTGAGACAATTGAGACATGAATTGTGTATGTGTGCCATTCAGAGGGTGAATGGGCAAAACACAAGATTTAAGTGCCTTTGAACAGGGTATGGTAGTAGGTGCCAGGCACACCGGTTTGTGTCAAGAACTGCAATGCTGCTGGGTTTTTCACGCTCAACAGCTTCCTGTGTGTATCAGGAATGGTCCACCACCCAAAAGACATCCAGCCAACTTGATACAACAGTGGGAAGCATTGGAGTCAACATGGGCCAGCATCCCTGTGGGATGCTTTCGGCACCTTGCGGAGTCTATGCCCTGATGAATTAAGGCTTTTCGGAGGGAAAAACTCAATATTCAGAAGGTGTTCCTAATGTTTGGTATACTCTGTGTCTATGTAGGCACTAGGCAGGTCTGTTCCTTCACTTCAAGGCCTCTTGCCAATCCCCTGCCATGCTCAGTCCAGATGTGCACGGTAGGCTAAATGCCTTCTAGGAAAGAACTAAGGGCAAAAGCAGCTGCTTTAGGTCTCCTCGTCCCATGGGCAGAGCTGTTTATGGGGGACGTAGTAGTCAAAGCGGTAGCCCTTGCTGCAGCTCCTGATGCCACACTTGTACGGGTTGGCCCTTCCAGCTGCGCCCCGGCGGCTGCGACAGTATTTGAGCAGGCAGGGGAGCCACTCCAGACGTAGGTGATAGCTGCAGAAGCATGGCTGCCACAGGTCCAGAGTGGAGGGGCATCGCTGCAGACCAGAGACGTCCACTGTCTGGGGCAGGGGCTCAAACTCAATGGCCTCTATTCCTGTAGAGACATTTTGACTTTCGATCAAAGAATGTCTGTTAAAATGCATGGCAATGAACTTCATAGCTGTGCAGATAAACATCCAAAAGCTTAGAGACACTTAGGGAACAATATGGGGGAAAAAAGCTAGGATAGATATAATGAAGAAGTTCCTTTAAAACACCCAAACAACACTAACAGAGCATCTGAATGGAAGCCAAACTCACCTTTATCCAGCCAATGCTTGGTGTCAGCTGCCCGGGTATAAAACCCCTCATGGGCCTCCTTACACACGTTGTGGATGAGTGTGTTGAGGTGCCCTGCATGACTCACGTTCACCGCCATGTCCATGTGGAGGTGTTCCTCCCCACGCTTCTCCTCTGCCGTGCGGACCAAGTGGGGGTTCTTCTGTAGAATCCCATCACAGAACAGCTATATTTTAAAATTCGAGGAAGTTCAAAAAAGGACAAGTATTGCTGGTAGAATAAATTTAGCAATAGAAGTAAGCTCCACTACTTTTGTGTGAGGATTAACAGTTTGGTGGTAAGTCAGATAACATTGTGCAGTAAAGAAAATTTTAATTGCCTACAATAACATTTTTACATTATGGGCTGTATTGAAAGTCCAGGACGAGGCTTATTCTGTGTCTGGGAAACCAGCCCTATAACATGTTATTATAACACAAAATGGGTCGTTCCACCAATCCGGTGCCTTTTGAGAAGTAAAAAAAAAAAAAAGTTATCTTTCGCCTCATTTTAACATTCTGTCGTCAGCTTCATCGAAACACGTATTCCCACGAAGAGGTTCAATTTAAAAAATACTACACTACCGGTCAAAAGTTTTAGAACACTTACTCATTCAAGGGTTTTTCTATATTTGTACTATTTTCTACATTGTAGAATAATAGTGAAGACATCAAAAATATGAAATAACACATATGCAATCATGTAGTGTCATGACCTTGGCCTGTTGGGGGACGTTCATGACCCCCATAAATACCGTTCCCCCTTTTCCTCTCTCTACTCTACCGATGTGACTATTGAAAATCCCTTTGTTAACATAGAGAGTCTGGGAACATCAAAAGGTGGGAAACGGAACCCTATTTCGGTAATCCAACCAGTTGAAAATATGCGTTGGTACTTACTGAATATGATGTCAGATCAGTTGGCGTCTGAGACATTATTACTGATGATAGGACGACATAAACTGTATCTTGGAAAGTCTACACATTCTAGTTATCAGATTCACATGGAATTGTTGTGCAATTTAAATGTTTAAATATGAAAATATTTGTGAAAAGATTAAATGTAATTTTAGCTTCTAAATGAGAGAATTGGTTTTCATGAGTGAACTATGCTCAACTCAGTGGCCCCGCCCATGTGAACAGACATGGCCCTCTCTCCCAACCCTATATAAGCCCCTTTACAAAAATGTAACTTCCTGTTCCAAGGATGTGAGGACTTGCGGTCCCCACGTTGAAAGGACAAAGACCACCTACAGAACTAAGTCAACCTCAGCAGGAACCTAATGAAATTAGCATCGAATTTCAACATGAAGATGACGGTCAACACGCCGAAAGGATGAATTTCGACTATACCAGCCAGAATATAGCATGAGCTTAAAAGTATGGCAACTTGGTATGTACTTTGAACTCTTATTCACTAAAGAAGTGAAACCACCTAGTCGTTGTGTTAGCGCAGCAACTGTAGACGTGGGCTAGGAGAGGACGGACACAGTATCTGTCCTACCACACGACAACGGTACTACCAAGTATCCAGTTTACCACCAGAGACATTCTTCAAAGGACAAGAGATCCCTGCTGGGCAAACCGGCCTACTATCTACGACCAATCTACCGAAGCGCAGCTCAGAGTAAATCTTTATTGCATTTTCCTTTTTTCAAATGGGCGGTTATTTAGAATGCATAAGATTCTGTATTTATGATAGCATAGCTTCTCCCTTTGTCACTCATTCTTCCCGCTCTTTCATTCAAAACCCAACCCCCTTTCTTTGTGTAACCAGCCGTCATATCTGTTCCGTCCGCTAGGGACGTTTTCCTTTATAACATAATTTCTAATCAATGTATGATCCATTCTGTGTAGATGTAATTCTGTTTGGTATTAGGTATTTAGTAAATAAATAAACCAAATTTTGTATTGCTGATTCAACCTGTTCGCCAGGGTTGAATCAGTTGTAAAGTTGTAAATAACCAAGAATTTACAACTTTCAGATGAAACTAAGGTGAGGATTAAATTTTGACTGCTACTGATGTAAAAGATGACTAGGTCTTTAAGAGTTTATTCGGAAGATAACAGCTCTATAAACATTCTTCCGTGGTGCCCCAACTTTCAAGTTAATTACATTTACCTGATTAGCTTAATCAGGTAATATTAATTACAGAGAAATTATTTTATAGAATAGCATGTCATATCACTTAATCCGGCATAGCCAAAAACATGACAGTAGTAACCAAAAAAGTGTTAAACAAATATAATATTTTAGATTCTTCAAATAGCCACCTTTGCCTTGATGACAGCTTTGCACACTCTTGGCATTCTCTCAACCAGCTTCATGAGGTAGGCACCTGGGAATGCATTTCAATTAACAGGTGGGCCTTCTTAAAAGTTAATTTGTTGAATTTCTTTCCTTCTTAATGTGTTTGAGCCAATCAGTTGTGACAAGGTGGTGGGGGGGGAGGGGTTATACAGAAGATAGCCCTATTTGGTAAATGACCAAGTCCATATTATGGCAAGAACAGCTCAAATAAGCAAAGAGAAACAACAGTCCATCATTACTTTAAGACATGAAGGTTAGTCAATCCGAGGAATTTCAAGAACTTTGAACGTTTTTTCAAGTGCAGTTGCAAAAACCATCAAGCGCTATGATGAAACTGGCTCTCATGAGGACTACCACAGGAATGGAATATCCGGAGTTACCTCTACTGCAGAGGATACGTTCATTAGATTTACCAGCCTCAGAAATTGCAGCCCAAATAAATGCTTCACAGAGTTTAAGTAATAGACACATCTCAACATCAACTGTTCAGAGGAGACTGTGTGAATCAGGCCTACATGGTCGAATTGCTGTAAAGAAAACACTACTAAAGGACACAAATAATAAGAAGAGACTTGCTTGGGCCAATAAATACTTGCAATGGACATTAGACCGGTGGAAATGTGTCCTTTGGACTGGAGTCCAAATTGGAGATTTTTGGTTCCAACCACCATGTCTTTATGAGGTGTGGGTGAACGGATGATCTCCGCATGTGTATTTCCCACCGTAACGTATGGAGGAAGAGGTGTTATGGTGTGGGGGTGCTTTGCTGGTGACACTGTCTGTGATTTACTTTGAATTCAAGGCATACTTAACCAGCATGGCTACCACAGCATTCTGCAGTGATACGCCATCCCATCTGGTTTGGGCTTAGTGGAACTATAAATTGTTTTGAACAGGACAATGACCCAACACACCTCCAGGCTGTGTAAGGGCTATTTTACCGAGAAGGAGAATGATGGAGTGCTGCATCAGATGACCTGACCTCCACAATCCCCCAACATCAGACAAATTGAAATGGTTTGGGATGAGTCGGACCGCAGAGTGAAGGAAAAACAGCCAATAAGTGCTTAGCATAATGTGGGAACTCTTCAAGACTGTTGGAAAAGCATTCCAGGTGAAGCTGGTTGAGAGAATACCAAGAGTGTGCAAAGCTGTCATCAAGGCAAAGGGTGGCTACTTTGAAGAATCTCAAATATAAAATATATTTAGATTTGTTTAACACTTTTTAGGCTACTACGATTCCATATGTGTTATTCCATAGTTTTGATGTCTTCACTATTATTCTACAATGTAGAAAATAGTACAAATAAAGAAAAACCCTTGAATGAGTAGGTGTTCTATAACTTTTGCGGTAGTGTATATAAAGTGCCTACTAAGTGCCAAGTAAAGTAACATGGTTGACTGTGTAATAGGGTTGACAATAAATCCCTTTGTGACAGTGGGAATAGAAGATTGTTGTGTGCAACACGAATTGGCAATTAAATTAAATTCAACATTTAAATTGTTAAAACATTTCTAGCCTGTGTATCTAGGGGTAAGAGGGTTGACATGTTATGCTCAACCCATTCAGTTTTCCAACACAAAACACCAGAAAATTGCCAAAAAGTATAGAACCAGCTCACCTGCTTTCACCATATTGAAAAACAGTTCGGTTTACGTAACAGGGTTGATCTTAATGAGGGAGAGGGAAAGGGAAAGGGGGGACACCTAGTCAGTTGTACAACTGAATGCCTTCAACTGAAATGTCTTCCGCATTTAACCCAACCCCTCTGAATCAGAGAGGTGCCTGGGGGCTGTGGGTTAACTGCCTTGCTCAGGGGCAGAACGACGACAGATTTTTCCCTTGTCAACTTGGGACAGACATAAATGAATCACTAATCACATGAAATAAATTAAGGCTTCCTAGAAGTCACAGTGAAATGCTGAATTTTGGCACTTTAGCAAGTCTTTATTGATATTAAAAATAGATTTATTGAATTATCCATGTGGTCTATATTAAAGGGCACTTAATTTAATATAACAAGCTTTTAAAATTCAATATTAGTGCAAAATATATACTTAAAATATCAAAGGGATGCAAAAGGCACTCTTTCATGTAAAGACCCATCTCTTATAATAACACCATTGGTACCATTCCTCCACATCCAAAACCTGTCCCTAGTTACCTCTCTCTGTGCCCTATATGGGAATGATGGCCCAGATTATGAGGGACGGTGGTGGTTTGTTACAGCAGCTCACCTGTCTGAGGCGAGCCATGGACTCAGTGGGGATGATCTCGTGGTGATCGAGGCGCGAGACAAAGCACAGCACCTGGTATTGGTTCTGGCCTCGCTCTGGCTCCCCCAGGATCAGAGCTCGGACGATCCTCACATCCTGAAAAAAGAGAGAGGAGAGAAATATGAAATATAAACAGGATATAAATTCACATATTAGTGATACAATATAAACTGAGTTCACAAAACATTAAGAAGACCTTCCTAATATTGAGTTGCACCCCCCCATTTTGCCCTCAGAACAGACTCAATTTGTCAGGGCATGGACTCTACTAGGTGTCGAAAGAAACTACATACATACTGCATGGCATAAGGGAACCTTCGTGTAAAAGTGCTGCCAAAACTCCACTATGCGTTTGGCATAAGGATAATCCATAAATAAGTAACTACTATATCAAGGGTCATGTCTGTTATGAGGGCTGACCTGACCTGACCTGACCTTCACTGGAAACATGAGACCTGAATCCAACCCTATACCCACATCTGTCACAATGCTACACTGACTTCATTTTGGCTATCCCAACATCGACTATGTTTACATGCACACAATAGTATGATTATTGTGAATACTCATATTAATATAATACTAAGATTAAACCATTTACATGATTTGCAAGAAGAACATTTAACCTTATAATGCGGTTAACATGTACAGATCTGATAATCAGGCTATAGTGCCTTCAGAAAGTATTCACAACCCTTTACTTTGTCCACATTTGTTGTGTTACAAAGTAGAATTAAAATGGATGTGATGGTCATTTTTGGTCAAATTTCTACACAAAATACTCTTTAATGTCAAATAGGGAGAAATATTCAAACATTTGTAAAGAAATATATTAAAAAAAATAATGTATCGTGATTAGATAAGTATTCAAGCCCTGATTAAATACATGCTAGAATCACCTTTGGCAGTGATTACAGCTGTGGGTCTTTATGGGTAAGTCTCTAATAGCTTTGCACCCCTGGATTGTACAATATTTGCGCATTATTACTTTTAAAATATTTCAAGTTGGTTGTTGATCATTGCTAGACAGCCATTTCCAAGTCTTGCCATCGATTTTTAAGTCAAAACTGTAACTAGGCCACTCAGGAGCATTCAATGTCATCTTGGTAAGTAACTCCAGTATATATTTGGCCTTGCGTTTTAGGTTATTCTCCTCCTGAAAGGTTAATTTACTCTTTCAGTGTCTGTTGGAAAGTAGACTGAACAAGGTTTTCCTCTAAGATTTTGCCTGTGCTTAGCTCTATTCTATTTATTTTTCTCATAAAAAGAACCCCATAGTCCTTGCTGATGACAAGCATACCCATAACATGATGCAGCCACCACCATGCTTGAAAATGTGAAGAGTGGTAGTCAGTGATATTTGTATTGGATTTGTCCCAAACATAACGCTTTGTATTCAGGACATAAACAACATTTCTTTGCCAATTCTTTGCAGTTTTACTTTAGTACCTTTATTGCCAACATAATGAATGTTTGGGAATATGTTTATTCTGTACAGGTTTCCTTCTTTTCACTCTGTCAATAATGTTAGTATTGTGGAGTAACTAAAATGTTGTTGATCCATCCTCAGTTTTCTCCTATCCCAGCCATTAAACTCTGTAATGGTTTTAAAGTCACCATTGGCCTCATGGTGAAATCACTGAGCAGTTTCCTTCCTCTCCGGCAACTGAGTTTGGATGGACGCCTCTTTCTTTGTAGTGACTGGGTGTATATTCAATGCCTGCTTTAAAAAAAATGTATCAAGCTACCAATAGATGCCATTCTTTGCGAACCATTGGAAAAAGAAAAAAAAAATGAAATTCACTGCTCGACCGAGGGACCTTACAGATAATTGTATGTGTGGGGTACAGAGATGATGTAGTAATTCAAAATCATGCTAGCCCTCACAAAACTAAACACATTAATGTTCTTGCAACGTTCCATTAAACGTGTCTATAACATTAGCACTATTATTGCACACAATGTGAATCCACGCAACTTACTATGTGACTTGTTAAGCAAATTTTTGCTCGCAAACTTATTTAGGCTTGAATATTTATTGACTCAAGACATTTCAGCTTTTCATTTTTAATTAATTTGTAAAAAATGTAATTCCACTTTGACAGACTGAATTTAAAATATATAAAATGTAGTTTTGTTGGTCACTGTTCTACACATGATACCCCATTTCATGTGTAGGCCAGTGACCAAACAAAATACATTTTATATATTTTAAATTCAGGCAGTGACACAACAAAATGTGGGAAAAACAAAGGGGTGTGAACACTTTCTGAAGGCACTGTAACTAATAAGACTTTCTGAAGGCACTGTACCTAATAAGACTTTCTGAAGGCACTGTACCTAATAAGACTTTCTGAAGGCACTGTACCTAATAAGACTTTCTGAAGGCACTGTACCTAATAAGACTTTCTGAAGGCACTGTACCTAATAAGACTTTCTGAAGGCACTGTACCTAATAAGACTTTCTGAAGGCACTGTACCTAATAAGACTTTCTGAAGGCACTGTACCTAATAAGACTTTCTGAAGGCACTGTACCTAATAAGACTTTCTGAAGGCACTGTACCTAATAAGACTTTGAAAAATGCAGAAAATCGCCAATCAAAATAATCCTTGTATCACAGTGTTCATATTATTTTTGGGAAGCTTATTTTATTCTGAGTTCATACATATACAGTTTGTATGTGAAAACTATTTCTAAGATAGATAGTCTACTATCATTTCCGAACACACTTCACTCGCACCAAAGAGGGAGGCTCGTGAAAGCACATGCGTGAATCAAATACACTGCATTAACTCCGATTAAGGTGTTACATTTTCTAATAATTCAAAAGATAGTAAAAACTAAAAAACTGGCGTTTCAATTCGTTGATGGTTACTCCGCTTATGACCTTATCATAATTAGGATTATGCCAAACTCAGAGTAGTGTCATAAGCAGTTGAATATATTAATATAATATTTAATAATTATTGTGCATGTAAACATACTCATTCTTAAAACTCCCAGTAGAACACAAAGCCGAGGTAAACATCCCAGTCAGCTGAGTAGACAAAGGAAGACAAGGCTATCTGAACAAGGAACAAGTCCTTTTCTTCTATTCATTTACCCATCCCATTGGGTTGATCTCCCTCTGAGTAAAACAAATACCATGATTCAAACACTCTGGTCCTCAAGTTCGAGATGTCGATAATGAGGTCAGGGAAACTGTGGAGTGGTTGAGGTAAAAAAGACAAGAAGGAGGAGGAGGATGGGGGACTCTTGTTTCCCCTACTGTGACGGTAGAATATCCAGAGGAGCAGATGGATGGGGTATACAGAGTGGGGGAGGGGATGGGAGCATTCCTGGAGGGGCCTGTGCACAACTCGATTCAAGGCGGGTTTCTTATGGTTGAACTCCAGGCCACCCACAGTCTACGCAACGGATCCGCAATGGATCTGCTGGAGGTTAGTTTGCATATGTACTTTTGTGAGGCTGAATTTTTGGAATGCAACGCAAATGGAGCTCCGTAGCTCTGTTTGCGTAGACTGTGAAATCACTGTGGTGGGCCCTTAACCTCTCAATGGGCAACACGTGATTGTCTAATGACTAGCATGATCACTAGAGTCCAAGGACAGCTAAAGTGAGACATGGTTTGGGGATTGACCCGACAAAATAGGAGGGATTCACACCGACAGAGGATACAGAAACAAAGCTATTTAAATAGGGATTAGGCCGCACGTTGAGAATATCACCACAGTCTGTGAACAAAGCATCAACTGTCTTTATATAAATCTTTGAACAAAGTACCCTATAACATAACTTGATTAAAATGCTTACTGAACACACCAACACTGATAAAATCATCATGAACAAAAAAACTATGTCAAATGTTACTTTCTCAAAGGATTGTATTTGACCAATAACTGCACTGATGCTGTAAAAAGATAGCCTGTACAAAACTTAAATCCGACCTAACAAGCTTCCATGGGGCAGCTAATAGCTGGAGGTGAGGGTGCGGAGATGAATGTGTAGTTGGCTCATCATGCATACAATATGATATAACCTGCATGGGTTTGCAGCTGCCCTGGTTCTTCATGGGGGCTGGGTTGGCATGGTAAATACCTCTCACTGACAGACAGAAGAAACGCACCACAGAGCCTCCGATGACAGGTCAAACTGCAGCTCTCATAAGGATAAAGTGATAGGTGACTCTTTTCCTTCATCTTATCCCCATGCCATCACAACCTGGGACCAAACAAATGACAGATGGCTTGGGAATCGCACCAATGGTTGAATTGAGATAAATTCAACAGGAGATGTGTGTATGGTGGTGTATGGGGGAGATTTCCATTTCTCAACTAGGCTTGAGGCAGAAAGATATTTTCCTGTTTTAAAAACTAAGGTTTCTTAAGGTCATGCTGTAATAGCGTTCAATGTATGAAGTGGATGTAACTTGTGGGCCACATGATCGCCATTACAGTCGTATGCAACGGTCTACAATCCTGGGTACCTTTAACATCACTCCAGCTTGGCAGGCCTCTCACAACTGGATACAGACTGTTCCCTGTCTGGTGAAAAATGAAATATGGCTTAAAATGTCATGGTATTGATATTAAGGTCTGAAAGGCAAGTGTATTTTGTCATTGCCTAAAAAGTTGATTCATCTGTTCACATACAGAGGGAGGGGGAGGAATAGGGGAGGAACCAGAAACAAACAACAAAGCGGCCAAAAAGACTTGAAAAATAATACCAAAATGCATCTGGAATTCTCAGCCATTGATGCAGGATTCTCTGAATATTGCACAGCCCATTTACTTCTTAAACAATTATCATGTTATTCTCCAGTTAGACTCTGTGTCTTTCTGCTCCCCCACTACACACCATAGGAAGACAAATATTCCCTTCATTTTTTCATTGCACCTTTTCAACAGGTTCCTCTACAAGATGAGATGTCTCGCCTGGCTGTACAGTAACTCCACTCTGGCAGCTGGCCTTCAGACCAATTCCAACTTTCCATAAATCTGCGTAATGCTGACAGGAGTAGATTGGAAGCACATGCATGGAGTGAGGGAAAGCTGCTGTCCAAATTGACTTGATCCAGACAGAAGAAAATATGTCCTGTTCCCCTGCCTGTTAACTGTAACCAGATAAGCCCACTGGGACTTCAGGAAAGTTTTCCAACAGGAGAAAAAAAGGCCTGATCACTGTAAGTCTGAGTGGAGTCAATGGGGGACGATAGTTGTATGATTCCTTAATTGCTCTACAAGTCAATAAGACTTTGAATGTGTCTGTAATGTCAGGATATCCTGGGTCCTTGTAGGGAGTTCATTAGCCAGGGCAATATCAAATGCCTGCTCAATCAGGGGTAGTTCACCACAAATCCTCATTAACAAACACTTGTATTGATTGTAATAATGGACAATCCCAAAATATAAATATGTCTATGTTCACAGAATATAACAAATACGATATAATTCCAAAAGTCGGTCCAAGAGGACTATTTGTCTTTGGTATTTCATCCCTTACAAAAAAAGATTGCTGTAAAAGGGCAGTAATTTCAGTCGGCTGTGGTACTTTGGAAGCAGTAATTGCAGAATAACTGCAGTGTACTGCAGTTGAACAACAGTTATACTGCATTCTAACTGCAGTAAAAAAATAAAAATAAATGTTATTTTGGACACAGTATTTGCAGCATACTGCAGTTATACTGCACTCTGACTGCAATTTTCTTTCGTAAGGGTTATGAAAACATTTGTCTGTTTGGCAACACAGCAGCATATAGTTAAATAGATATACAGTAGGTCTATAGATAATGGATAGGCCTTTATAATATAATGTCCAGGATATCTATATAATAGACAGCCTAATGGTGTGTATGTGTGTTTATATATATTGGTAGAAACATAATGCAGCATTTCACAGAGTTTTTAAAAACTGTTGTAAATATTTACATCGAAGAATATTGACTTAACTCACCCGTTTGAAATCAAATACCGCAGTAATATGAGTACCATCTCCTTGCTTGAACTCGACTGTAATGTCATCATTCTCACTGTTGGCGTCCAAAATCTCCTCCCCAATTAGTCCATCACTTAAACGCACTCGTACTTTTAGTTCTGAACAAATCCCAAGCGATACAAGAGTTACCACTAGCAGAGAAATCCGAACTGGTGGCGATATCTCCCTTCTATACATGCTGAAACTCATGGAATAACTTTAATAACTATTAAAAATCTGTCTACTACCCTTGTAAATAATATTGAAATCGGTCGCAAATATTTCCAAATCAACGAAAAGTCCCGAAAAGTCTGCATGAAGTTCAATCTATGATCCACATATTTAATTCAGTATTGTGAAATCTCTGCAAATGTTGGTGGGCTACCATCCCACATTGATCGTTGTGTCGCCCGAGTACGTTCTATATTCTGATACATTGTAGCGTTTCTGACGTCTGTGAATACAAGGTTTTTGCGCACAATCATTAGGCTACTGTAACATTTGCGCTCTTCGTTCAGACGACTTTAACCAGACTTATATTGTGGCAGCCTTCATGAAAAATTGGAAGTCCTCATTTGAGTTTACTATCCCGTTCCCGTCACTTCCTCTGACGAACCAGTGCGACGAACCTACTGCACTGTAGGCCTATTGTGGACAATTGCGGGCTCGCAAAACTAAATAAATATCACTCCCCAAACAATACTTCCCAAGAGGCGCCAATGACATCTGTTGCAGAATAAATTAACTCATGTTCCAATGATTCAATAGTTTGCGCAATAATACACTTAAGTGCATCAATGTGCCCTATTGTTATCGTAAGTGCCCAATTGTTATCCTACGCCTAGGGAAAGTAAATATTGAGCTTGACCAAACATTTCTAGGACATACAGATAGATCCCATGCCATGCCAAGCAAAGGATAGGTCAACTTCAAATCCTCCCCGTCTCTAAACAACATTCTAAACAACATTAGATTGATTGGGTAATACATGTCTTCTAATAAGTGTTATTAAACTGGTTTAACAGCAACTTAATTCATGTAAACTGTGGGTCCTCGCAAGGTCGGGGGCAGTAGTGGTGCATGGGTAAAATCACTGGGGAAGCCAAGCCAGGAAAATATTGCCATATTACAACCTGTGCTGTGATAATTGCGTTGTTTGATCTATAACCTGTTAGTTCAACCAACAGTTAGATGACCTACAACATGGTCAAGCAAGTTAATGTTTATAAAATGTTCAGACTACTAACCAACTATTGAAGTCGCAAGAAAACAGGAACTGTCTCGACTCTTCCAGCACCATTTCAACATAATCAAATCACCTACAGTATGCTTAGTCGTATACAGTTACAACTAAAAGATACCAAAAATGATTTACTCCAATCAATCTAAACTAAATATGATGTGGATGTCCATGGTCCTAATTTATCTGTGTGTGTGTGTGCGTTCATGCAAGTAGAAAACATGTTGACTCACCCTTCTTTGAGAAATGCCAATGTCATCATCCTCTCTTTCATGTTGACAAAACGACGATCTATGACTCTGTCATACAGTGCAGGCTTTGATGTTATTGTTGTCTCAGGCTACCTGGATAAAATGCTTGCTCCCTAGAATTTATGAATCGACGGTTGGATCAGAATTGCCTAGAATTTATGAATTTATGGTTGGATCAGATTTGCTATTATAATAATTGGCCAGTACAGAGAAATAAGTAAAACCACAAGTCCAAATCCCTATCTCCACCCATGGCTAATTTAGCTAGCTAGCCACTGGAGGACAACACAACTAGATGTAACAATTCAATTTTTTTCTGACAATAATGTTTGGTTTTTGATGTGATGTGATTGGTGTGAAGCCGAAACCAAACTGGCTTCTCTTGACACTTCTTTTGGTGTGCCAGGACCATTCACAATTGAGCTTGCTCAGTTTCGCTCAACACTCATTGGCTATTATTTGTATATATTTTTTGATCAAGGGAGTCCAAATGCTCGCTGGCTTCCCTTGCATTCAATGCTATGGATGGCAACATATCATACTTATAGTTATAATTGTAATCATAAAAAAAGATACATTTTTAAATGGCTAAAATATAAATAATATACTATCTGTTGTTTACAGGGAACTCACTCTACAACTAAAGATGAGGTTGGGTGGAAAAAAAACTGGGAGGGAGAAATATATAATTTTAAATATGCTATTGGACCAAAAACTGATTTAGCTAATTAATCTATATTGTCCAAATAATGATGATCCACACTTTGGAAATATATAAAGTCATCTATTGAGCTCACAAGTAACAAATATATTTTTCATTATGGTGGGAGATTATATACGGTCTTAAGTATTTCAATGGATCATAAAGGGAATCACATAACACACTATCACCCTCATGCACTTAAGATCGCACATATCATGGATACATTAGAACTAGTGGATAATATGGAGGCTAAAAAACCCTGACCTAGTGAGATAAACATGGAGGCTTAATCAAGCTCGCCATTTTGACTACTTCCTTGTGTCATTCTCGCTGGCACCAAACATTTAAAAAAAAGTGTTGATAGGAGACCAAATGCGATCGGACCACCATCTAATTGGCCTCCATATAACAACTTTTTCCATGTGGACGGGGGTATTGGAAATATAATCAATGCTTATTGGATGACAATTTGTTCTTAACTTGTAACGACGTGCGCTGAGAGTCGGGAAGCAAGTTCAGGGAGTGAGTGTTTTTGTCACGACTTCCGCCGAAGTCGGTCCCTCTCCTTGTTCGGGCGGCGTTCGGCGGTCGACGTCACCGGCCTTCTAGCCATCACCGATCCACTTTTCATTTTCCATTTGTTTTGTCTTTGTCTTACACACCTGGTTTCAATCCCCCAATTACTTGTTCATTATTTAACCCTCTGTTCCGCCATGTTTGTTTGTGAGTGATTGTTTCTTTGTATTGCGGTCCGTTATGTATGGCCTTGGATTTATTGACGTGTATTGTATTATTGTTGAGTAAATTGCGTACATTACTCTTATCTGCTGTCCTGCGCCTGACTCATCTACACCAGCTACACACAGACGCATTACAGTTTTAATAAATAAACAGAACATAATACAAAACAAGAAACTCAAACAGCACACAGACAAGAAACAGAAACAACGACACCTGGGGAAGGAACCAAAGGGAGTGACATATATAGGGAAGGTAATCAGGGAAGTGATGGAGTCCAGGCGAGTCTGACGACACGCAGGTGCGCGTAACGATGGTGACAGGTGTGCTCCATAATGAGCAGCCTGGTGACCTAGAGGCAGGAGAGGGAGCACACGTGACATAACTTAGACAAAATAATTCATAATTTACTTTTTTCTGAACAACATACTGTAGGTACAGCAGAACCCCTTATTGTATGGGACACTTTCAAATGTACTTTTAGAGGCCATTTAAACAAAAGCAGTTTCGGTCAAAAGAGATTAGACTAATAAAGGAAATAGAATAAATAACAGCACAGGTAGATAGCAATAAAAAGTGTTCTATAGAGGCACAAAATAAGTTAGAGGAAAAACAAAAATAATTGGAGGAACTTATTCCAGAATGATCAAGTGTAATTTATTACAAAAACAAAGTGGATGGAATTTGGATGGAAAATTGTGAAAAATGCATTACATTTTTTCTTGAATCTTCTACATAGAAATGCTACCAAAAGTAATTTACAGAAACTCGTTACAAATGACGGAGTCATCCATGATTCACCAAATTATATTTTGAAAGAGGAAGCATAATAGTTTATTTTTAGTCTCCTCCACTTCAATTGAATGATGTTAACTGTAAGGACTGTAATAATAATCATCTAAAATTAACAAATGCAAAGAAAGACCTGTATAAAGGCCAACTCACAGAGGAGGAACTTCTTGAGGCAATTAAATCCTTTCAGTCTGGAAAAACACCAGGGCTTGATGGTACACCAGTAGAGGTATATCAGACCTTTTTTGATGTACTCAAAGATCCATTATTAGCATGTTTTAACTACTCTTATAAAAATGGTAGACTATCAGGTACTCAGCAAGAAGGTCTGATTTCATTTCTACTGGTAGTAAGTATAAAGATCCAGTCCATTTAAAAAAACTGGAGGCCTCTTACACTGCAATGTTGTGATGCGAAAATCCTGGCGAAATGCATAGCACATAGAATTAAAAGGGTTTTTACCAGATATTGTTCATCCTGATCTGACAGGTTTTTAACATGGATAATATATTGGAGATAATATACGACAATTACTTGAAACAATATAACATAATGAAACATCAAAGATACCAGGCCTGGTCTTTATAGCAGAGTTTGGAAAGGCTTTTGATAAAGTACGACTAGAATTGAAATATTTCAATTTTGGTGAATCTCTTATACCATGGGTTAAAGTTATGTATAGCAAAAAATAGTAAATAATGTGTAAAATAGTAAATAATGGTTACGTCTCAGAAAGTGTTGCCCTGTCAAGCAGAGTAAAACAAGGTTGTGTGTTGTCTCCATATCTATTTATTATGGCCATCGAAATGCTAGTTATTAAAATTAGATCCAACAAGAACATCAAGGGGTTAGAAATCCAGGAGTTAAACACAAAAGTGTCACTGTATGACGATGACTAAAGTTTCTTCTTAAAACTTTTATGGCTGGGGGCAGTATTGAGTAGCTTGGATGAATAAGGTGCCCAGAGTAAACTGCCTGCTGCTCAGTCCCAGAAGCTAAGATATGCATATTATTAGTGGATTTGGACGTTTCTAAAACTGTTTGAATGATGTCTGTGAGTATAACAGAACTCATATGGAAGGCAAAAACCTGAGAAAAAATCCAACCAAGAAGTGGGAAATCTGAGGTTTGTAGGTTTGCCTATCCAATATACAGTGTATATGGGGTCATATTGCACTTCCTAAGGCTTCCACTAGATGTCAACAGTCTTTAGAACCTTGTTTGATGCTTATACTGTGAAGCACGAGGGAATAAGAGCTGATTGAGTCAGGGGTCTGGCAGAGTGCCACGAGCTCACTCAGGTGCGCCTCCGTGAGAGTTAGCTGCGTTCCATCGCATTTCTACAGACAAAGGAATTCTCCGGTTGAAACATTATTGAAGATTTATGTTAAAAACATCCTAAAGATTGATTTTATACATCGTTTGACATGTTTCTACGAACTGTAATGGAATTTTTTGACTTTGTCTGGCCTGCGCGTCATCAATTTGGATTTTGGAACTAAAAGCGCGAACAAAAAGGAGGAATTTGGACATAAATTATGGACGTTATCGAACAAAACAAACATTTATTGTTGAACTGCGATTCCTGGGAGTGCATTCTGATGAAGATCATCAAAGGTAAGTGAATATTTATAATGCTATTTCTGACTTCTGTTCACTCCACAACATGGCGGATATCTGTCTGGCCTGTTTTGGTCTCTGATTGCTGTATTCAGATTATAGCATGGTGTCCTTTTTCCGTAAAGTTCTTTTGAAATCTGACACAGCAGTTGCATTAAGGAGAAGTTTATCTAAAGTTCCATGCATAACGCTTGTATGTTTTATCAATGTTTATTATGAGTATTTCTGTAAATTGATGTGGCTCTCTACAAAATCACCGGATGTTTTGGAGGCAAAACATTACTGAACATAACACGCCAATGTAAACTAAGATTTTTGGATATAAATTTGAACTTTATCGAACAAAACATACATGTATTGTGTAACATGAAGTCCTATGAGTGTCATCTGATGAAGATCATCAAAGGTTAGTTATTAATTTTATCTCTATTTCTTCTTTTTGTGACTCCTCTCTTTGGCTGGAAAAATGGCTGTGTTTTTATGTGACTAGGTACTGACCTAACATAATCAGATGGTGTGCTTTCGTCGTAAAGCCTTTTTGAAATCGGACACTGTGGCTGGATTAACAACAAGTTTATCTTTAAAATGGCGTGAAATACTTGTTTGTTTGAGGAATTTTAATTATGAGATTTCTGATGTTTGAATTTGGCGCCCTGCACTTTCACTGGCTGTTGTCAAGTCGATCCCGTTAACGGGATCTCAGCCATAAGAAAATTAAACTCTTAAAGATCTGACCCTTTTTTTCAATTTTCGCCTAAAATGACATACCCAAATCTAACTGCCTGTAGCTCAGGACCTGAAGTAAGGATATGCATATTCTTGATACCATTTGAAAGGAAAGACTTTCAAAAAAGGAAAGACTTTCACAAACTGAAGTTTGTGGAAATGTGAAATTAATGTAGGAGAATATAACACATTAGATCTGGTAAAAGATAATACAAAGAAAAAAACATGCAGTTTTTTTTGTACCATCTTTGAAATGCAAGAGAAATGCCATAATGTATTATTCCAGCCCAGGTGCAATTTAGATATTGGCCACTAGATGGCAGCAGTGTATGTGCAAGTTTTAGACTGATCCAATGAACCATTGCATATCTGTTCAAAAGGTTGTATCAAGACTGCCCAAATGTGCCTAATACATTTTCAAGTTCATAATTGTGCACTCTCCTCAAACAATAGCATGGCATTATTTCACGTGATCTTGGCCAATCTTTGTGCAATGGTAACATCTCTATGTTGCTAGATGTCTTACATAAAACAGGCAGAAACTAAGAGGAGTTGCTGATATATTAAAGGCACTGTTACACATAGAGACAAATACTGAGTTGAGAAGGTGTTATAGGGGGCAAAGTGAAATCCAAGTACCCAATGGACGATTTGGCAATAGGCTACTCCTTCTGTTGGCAATACTCCTTTTTTTCTCAAGCTAATCAACTGACGCTAAAAATTATGATAGAATATGAAGTAACACAGATGAAAGTCCTCACTGAAAATAGAACAGTAACCTACCTTTCAACTTGAAAACACTGAGGAAGCTCTCTAGCACAGTCTCCTAATGTATAACAGAAATAAATGGGAGCAACCTTGGGAAGAAAGCAAGCCAAAAATGTGCATTCCTCCACAAATTGATGTTCAATTTGCTTTGGTAATTGATGTAATATTGATATAAACAACACAACAAATATGTAATTGTTTCCCCTGTATTTACAGAGACTAAGCACCCCTTATCCATAGCTCTGACCAGTGCCTGTAAATCAATCACACAATAGGAGCCAAAGGGGCCCTATACCCTGTCTCTTCAGTGGCCCATTACACAGTTGTACTGAAAACCACTCGGGCACCACACACCATCTATAAGCTCAATGAGCAAATACCGTAGATTAGATAGATCTAAGTCTTTAAAAACAAGGCAATGATATACATATTCAAAAAGTGTACTGGTGCTGGGATAATCGCGCAAACCTGAGATCAAACTGTGTGCAGGCTTCTTCTTCTCACAGACCGACAATTCTTGTAACATTTCATCATTATGAGCAAAGTAAGGTACAGTATATACAGTACCAGACAAAAGTTTGGACACACCTACGCATTCAAGGGTTTTCTTTATTTGTATTATTTTCTTCATTTTAGAATAGTGAGTGTGCAAAACTGTCATCAAGGCAAAGGGTGGCTACTTTGAAAACGTTTTTGCTTACTACATGATTCCATGTGTTATTTCACAGTTTATGTATTCACTATTATTCTACAATGTAGAAATCTAGTACAAATCTAGAAAAACCCTTGAATGACTAGGTGTGTATATAGCATATATTTTATGTATGTACTGTATGTAGCATATATTGTCGTGTGAATGTTGTACAGTATATATTTTTTATACATTTTTTATTGAACCTTTATTTAAGTAGGCAACTCAGTTAAGAACAAATTCTTATTTACAATGATGGCCTACCAGTAGGCAAAAGGCCTCCTGTGGGGACGGGGGCTGGGATTAAAAATAAAAAATAAAAATAAAAATATAGGACAAAACACACATCACGCCAATTTTTGTACCTTTAATTTAAGTAGGCAAGTCAATTAAGAACAAATTCTTATTTACAATGACGGCCTACCCCGGCCAAACCTGGATGACGCTGAGCCAATGGTGTGCCGCCCGATTGGATTCCAAATCACGGCCAGATATGATACAGCCTGAATTCAAACCAGGGACTGTAGTGACACTTCTTGCAATGAGATGCAGTGGCTTAGAAAGCTGCGCCACTCGGGAGCCCAAGAGAGAGACAAAAGAGACACCACAACGCTACTTAATTAAAGAGAGACCTACAGTAAGACAACAGCATAGCATGGCAGCAACACATGACAACACAACATGGCAGCAGCACAACATGGTAGCAGCACAAAACATGGTACAAACATTATTGGGCACACAACAGCACAAAGGGCAAAAAGGTAGAGACAACAATACATCGCGTGAAGCAGCCACAACTGTCAAGTGTCCATGATTGAGTCTTTGAATGAAGAGATTGAGATAAAACTGTCCAGTTTGAGTGTTTGTTGCAGCTCGTTCCAGCCGCTAACTGCAGCGAACTGAAAAAACGAGCGACCCAGGGATGTGTGTGCTTTGGGGACCTTTAAAAGAATGTGACTGGCAGAACGGGTGTGTATGTGGAGGATGGGGGCTGCAGTAGATATCTCAGATAAGGGGGAGTAAGGCTTAAGAGGGTTTTATATATATATAATAGGACCATGTATGTAAGATATATGTATATCTAACTCTAACAAAAAAAGCTGTAAAAACAAAAACAGCTATTTTTGTCCTCCGGAGAGAGATGGGTTAATAATAATAAAAATGTATAGAAAAACATATCATGTTCTTTTTGACCAGACAGCATCAGATAGATGGGCTACACATACAGAGACAGAGGGGCATTGTTTCACTCGCTCGGATGCTTTCTCCGGTGAGGTATTATTCAGCCTCTTGCGAATTGACGGAAGATTATGAAACACAGAGACCAAATATGTATATATATTTTTTTCTTCGTCAATATTTTGGGTAAGTCTGGCTTCCCTTGGCATCCATGAATACATGCCACTAGTCAGGGGCCCCCCCAAATAACATATGATAGCACAATGTAAAATTGCATATACATACACACATGCATATATACTGTACATATACACGTACAGTGCATTCGTAAAGTATTCAAATCCCTTGAAGTTTTGCAACCTTATTCTAAAATGTATTAAATTGATTTTAATCAACCAACAATACCCCATAATAACAAAGCAAACGTTTTTTTGACATTTTTGCTAATTTATTCAAAATAAAAAAATCACATTTACATAAGTATTCAGACCCTTTACTCAGTACTTTGTTGAAGCACCTTTGGCAGCATTTACAGCCTCGAGTCATCTTGGGTCGTCTCACTACAAGCTTGGCACACCTGTATTTGGGAGTTTCTCCCATTCTTCTCTGCAGATCCTCTCAAGCTCTGTCAGGTTTTTGGGGAGCGTTGCTGCATAGCTATTTTCAGGTCTCTTCAGAGCTGTTCGATTGGGTTCAAGTCTATGATCTGGCTGGGCCACTTAAGCACTTTCAGAGACTTGTCCCAAAGCCACTCCTGCATTGTCTTGGCTGTGTGCTTAAGGTTGTTGTCCTGTTGGAAGGTGAACCTTTGCCCCAGTCTGAGGTCCTGAGCGCTCTGGAGCAGGTTTTCATTAAGGATCTTTGCCTCGATCCTGACTAGTCTCCCAGTCCCTGCCGCGGAAAACATCCCCCACAGCATGATGCTGCCACCACCATGCTTCACTGTAGGGATGGTGACAGGTTTCCTCCAGATGTAACGCTTGGCATTCAGGCCAAAGAGTTCAATCTTGGTTTCTTCAGACCAGATAATCTTGTTTCTCATGGTCTAGGAGCCAAAAGTGTGCAAAGCTGTCATCAAGGCAAAGGGTGGCTACTTTGAAGAATCTAAAATTGAAAATATATTTTGATTTGTTTAACACTTTTTTGGTTACTACATGATTCCATATGTGTTATTTCATAGTTTTCATGTATTCACTATTATTCTACAATGTATAAAATAGTCAAAATAAAGAAAAACCCTTGAATGAGTAGGTGTGTCCAAACTTTTGACTGGTACTGTACATACATTACATTTTACTCTGGTATGTAGTGTTTTCAATAATACGATTACTGATCATAAACTCCTTAATCCCACCCCTCAGCTACTCTCAGCCCATCCCACCTATCACCGTAGACCACCCTAATTTGGTTTCCATGTGCCATACTGTGCTGTGACGTTTTACATTCATTTTTAACCTTTTTAATCGCATTATATCCACAGATTGTCAGAAAAAGATGAAAACCTTTAAAACCTATTATACTATTGTTGATGGATTGACTATGGCTTTCCAAATCGCCAGACAGGCTATTTGTAAGATACATTTTAAATGAATGTTGGGATTTTTTTGCCATTCCTGAACCTGTGACAAGAAACAAGCTACATAGGGGCTATACCGGAATAAATGATCTAATGATTCTGTCTCTTCGCAGCAAAATCTGCAGAGTTTAGATTGTTATTTGCCCCATTTATATAGCATTCTGTTGGTGGCAAGAATTTTGTATAATAATTTAAATTGGAAAAACTTGACGTGTTGAATAAAGTGTTGTTTTTTGTAACAGTTCTTATACACTTCATGACCAAAAGTATGTGGACACCTGCTCGTCGAACATCTCATTCCAATATCATGGGCATTAATATGGAGTTGGTCCCGCTTTTGCTGCTATAACAGCCTCCACTCTTCTGGGAAGGCTTTCCACCACATGCTGGAACATTGCTGCGGGGACTTGCTTCCATTCAGCCACAAGAGCATTAGTGAGGTTGGGCACTCATGTTGGGTGACAAGGCCTGGCTCGCAGTCAGCATTCCAATTCATCCCAAAAGTGTTTGATGGGGTTGAGGTCAGGGCTCTGTGCAGGCCAGTCAAGTTCTGCCACACCGATCTCGACAAACCATTTCTGTTTGGACCTCGTTTTGTGTATGGGGGCATTGTCATGCTGAAAGAGGAAAGGGCCTTCCCCAAACTGTTCCACAAAGTTGGAAGCACAGAATTGTCTAGAATGTCATTCTATGCTGTAGCGGGAATATTTCCCTTCACTGGAACTAAGGGGCCTAGCCCGAACCATGAAAAACAGCCCCAGACCATTATTCCTCCTCCATCAAACTATGCATTGGGGCAGGTAGGATTCTCCTAGCATCTGCCAAACCCAGATTCGTCCTTCGGACTGCCAGAGGGTGAAGCGTGACTTGTCACTCCAGAGAACGCGTATCCACTGCTCCAGAGTCCAATGGCAGCTAGCTTTACAACACTCAACCGACGCTTGGCATTGCGCATGGTGATCTTAGGTTTGTGTGCGGCTGCTTGGCCATGGATATCCATTTCATGAATTTCATGAAGCTCCCAACGAACAGTTATTGTGCTGAAGTTGCTTCCAGAGGCAATTTGGAACTCGTCAGTGAGTGTTGAAACCAAGGATAGATGATTTTTACACAATTTTTACACAGTATGCGCCTCACTCGGTGGTCCCGTTCGGTGAGCTTTTGTGGCGTACCACTTCTTTCTTAATAATCTACTGGAAAACCAGTTCGGGTTTAAGAAGAACATATCTATGAGTGAAGCTTTTAGTGAGCGGTTTAATGCATTAATATTGAAACATTTCAGCCCCCAAACTCATATTCATCATATAAATAGGCACTTTTAATTTTGTCTTGCTTAGCATTCCTGTAACGGCGTTCCTCCTCCTCTTCATACGAAGAGGAGGAGTAGTGATTCGACCAAGGCGCAGCGTTGTGATATGACATGATATTTATTTAAACAAGACGAAAACGAATTATACTTGAATACTAAACAAAATAACAAAACGATGTAGACAGACCTGGACGACGAACTTACATGAAACACGAAGAACTCACAAACAGGAAAATGACTACACAAAATGACGAACGAACGAAACAGTCCCGTATGGTGCAACATCTACACAGACACAGGAGACAACCACCCACAACAAACAGTGTGAAAACACCTACCTTAATATGACTCTCAATCAAAGGAAATGAAAAACACCTGCCTCTAATTGAGAGCCATATTAGGTCACCCTTTAAACCAACATAGAAACAGAAAACATAGACTGCCCACCCAAACTCACGTCCTGACCAACTAACACATACAAAAACTAACAGAAAACAGGTCAGGAACGTGACAATTCCAAATGAAGTGAAATATTATTTGCTCATATGATTTAAAATACGAGTCGTCTGGATTAGGCAGCGCCATTTGTAGGTAAGTAAACTGTGATAAGACCAAAGGTATATACCTCTCGTGGTTGCAGAATGGTTGCAGAATCTAATATAATGTTTACATACCCTACATTACTCATCTCATATGTATATGTATATACTGTACTCTATATCATCTACTGCATCTTGCCATCTTTATGTAATACATGTATCACTAGCCACTTTAAACTATGCCACTTTATGTTTACATACCCTACATTACTCATCTCATATGTATATACTGTACTCGATACCATCTACTGCATCTTGCCTATGCCGTTCTGTACCATCACTCATTCATATATCTTTACGTACATATTCTTTATCCCTTTACACGTGTGTATAAGGTAGTAGTTGTGGAATTGTTAGGTTAGATTACGTGTTGGTTATTACTGCATTGTCGGAACTAGAAGCACAAGCATTTCGCTACACTCGCATTAACATCTGCTAACCATGTGTATGTAACAAATAACATTTGATTTGATTTGATGGCTGTTTAACAGTCTGATGGCCTTGAGATAGAAGCTGTTTTTCAGTCTCTCGGTCCCTGCTTTGATGCACCTGTACTGACCTCGCCTTCTGGATGATAGCGGGGTGAACAGGCAGTGGCTTGGGTGGTTGTTGTCCTTGATGATCTTTATGGCCTTCCTGTGACATCGGGTGGTGTAGGTGTCCTGGAGGGCAGGTAGTTTGCCCCCTGGTGATGCGTTGTGCAGACCTCACTACCCTCTGGAAAGCCTTACGGTTTAGGGTGGAGCAGTTGCCGTATCAGGCAGTGATACAGCCCGACAGGATGCTCTCGATTGTGCATCTGTAGAAGTTTGTGAGTGCTTTTGGTGACAAGCCGAATTTCTTCAGCCTCCTGAGGTTGAAGAGGCGCTGCTGCGCCTTCTTCACAACGCTGTCTGTGTGGGTGGACCAATTCAGTTTGTCCGTGATATGTACACCGAGGAACTTAAAACTTTCCACCTTCTCCACTACTGTCCCGTCAATGTGGATAGGGGGGTGCTCCTTCTGCTGTTTCCTGAAGTCCACAATCATCTCCTTTGTTTTGTTGACATTGAGTGTGAGGTTATTTTCCTGACACCACACTCCGAGGGCCCTCACCTCCTCCCTGTAGGCTGTCTCGTCGTCGTTGGTAATCAAGCCTACCACTGTAGTGTCGTCCGCAAACTTGATGATTGAGTTGGAGGCGTGCATGGCCACGCAGTCGTGGGTGAACAGGGAGTACAGGAGATGGCTCAGAACGCACCCTTGTGGGGCCCCGGTGTTGAGGATCAGCGGGGTGGAGATGTTGTTACCTACCCTCACCACCTGAGCAGGAACAGGAACAATGGTGGCCCTCTTGAAGCATGTGGGAACAGCAGACTGGGATAAGGATTGATTGAATATGTCCTTAAACACACCAGCCAGCTGGTCTGCGCATGCTCTGAGGACGCGGCTGGGAATGCCGTCTGGGCCTGCAGCCTTGCGAGGGTTAACACGTTTAAATGTTTTACTCACCTCGGCTGCAGTGAAGGAGAGCCCGCAGGTTTTGGTAGCGGGCCGTGTCAGTGGCACTGTATTGTCCTCAAAGCGAGCAAAAAAGTTATTTAGCCTGTCTGGGAGCAAGACATCCTGGTCCGCGACGGGGCTGGTTTTCTTTTTGTAATCCGTGATTGACTGTAGACCCTGCCACATACCTCTTGTGTCTGAGCTGTTGAATTGCGACTCTACTTTGTCTCTATACTGGGACTTAGCTTGTTTGATTGCCTTGCGGAGAGAATAGCTACACTGTTTGTATTCGGTCATGTTTCCGGTCACCTTGCCCTGGTTAAAAGCAGTGGTTCGCGCTTTCAGTTTCACGCGAATGCTGCCATCAATCCACGGTTTCTGGTTTGGGAATGTTTTAATCGTTGCTGTGGGTACGACATCGTCAATGCACTTTCTAATGAACTCGCTCACCGAATCAGCGTATTCGTCAATATTGTTGTTGGACGCAATGCGGAACATATCCCAATCCACGTGATCAAAGCAGTCTTGAAGCGTGGAATCAGATTGGTCGGACCAGCGTTGAACAGACCTGAGCGAGGGAGCTTGTTGTTTTAGTTTCTGTTTGTAGGCTGGAAGCAACAAAATGGAGTCGTGGTCAGCTTTTCCGAAAGGAGGGCGGGGGAGGGCCTTATATGCGTCGCGGAAGTTAGTATAACAATGATCCAAGGTTTTACCAGCCCTGGTAGCACAATCGATATGCTGATAGAATTTAGGGAGTTTTGTTTTCAGATTAGCCTTGTTAAAATCCCCAGCTACGATGAATGCAGCCTCAGGGTGTGTGGTTTCCAGTTTACAAAGAGTCAGATAAAGTTCGTTCAGGGCCATCGATGTGTCTGCTTGGGGGGGAATATATACGGCTGTGATTATAATCGAAGAGAATTCCCTTGGTAGATAATGCGGTCGACATTTGATTGTGAGGAATTCTAGATCAGGTGAACAGAATGACTTGAGTTCCTGTATGTTGTTATGATCACACCACGTCTCGTTAATCATAAGGCATACACCCCCGCCCCTCTTCTTACCAGAAAGATGTTTGTTTCTGTCGGCGCGATGCGTGAAGAAACCAGCTGGCTGCACCGACTCCGTTAGCGTCTCGAGTGAGCCATGTTTCCGTGAAGCAGAGAACGTTACAACCTCTGATGTCTCTCTGGAATGTTACCCTTGCTCGGATTTCATCAACCTTATTGTCAAGAGACTGGTTATTGGCGAGTAGTATGCTAGGGAGTGGAGCGCGATGTGCCCGTCTCCGAAGCCTGACCAGGAGACCGCTTCGTTTGCCCCTTTTACGGCGTCGCTTAGGGTCGCCGGCTGGGATCAGATCCATTGTATTGGGTGGAAGGCAAAACACTGGATCCGCTTCGGGAAAGTCATATTCCTGGTTGTAACGATGGTGAGTTGACGTTGCTCTTATATTCAGTAGTTCCTCCCGACTGTATGTAATGAAACCTAAGATTACCTGGGGTACCAATGTAAGGAATAACACATAAAAAAAACTAAAAATACTGCATATTTTCCTAGGAACGCGAAGCGAGGCGGCCATCTCGGTCGGCGCCATCACTAACATTGAGTGGCTGCTGCCAACATACTGACTCAAATCTCTAGCCACTTTATTAATAAAAAATTGGATGTAATAAATGCATCACTAGCCACTTTAAACAATGCCACTTTATATAATGTTTACATACCCTACATTACTCATCTCATATGTATGTACTGTACTCTATACCATCTACTGCATCTTGCCTATGCCGTTCGGCCATCGCTCATCCAAATATGTATATTTACATATTCTTATTCATTCCTTTACACTTGTGTGTATAAGGTAGTTGTTGTGAAATTCTTGGATTATTTGTTAGATATTACTGCATGATCGGAACTAGAAGCACAAGCATTTCGCTACACTCGCATTAACATCTGCTAACCATGTGTATGTGACAAGTAAAATTTTACTTGATACCTAGCAGTTTAAACCTGGAGCCTTGCGCACGGTTCACAACAACTAGACCGTTGTCATTACAGTTCCATGATTAATGAGTATTATTAGGGTAGATTTATAGGACTACTGTTCAACCCCTATTGTACACTTTTAGTCACCTTCCAATATATCATGGATTTAAAAATTTAATACGGCAACTTTCAGGATGAATAACATTGAAAGACATGTATTTAGCGTGCAAGTGACCTCACCTGCAAAGCCCATTCAGCACCTGCATAAGGTAAGTCTGAATACTAACTACTGAGAATTGTGTCGGAAAGGCGTGCGCAGGGAAGGCGTACTTTCCTAAGTCTGAACGGGCCCTACATGATCGAGGGATACTACAGTGTGGAGTACAGGTTTTTACAGTATACTACCATTTAATATAGTTTACTACAGAATTCTAAAGTACTATACTATTCTATAGTAAAGTGTAATATCTTTTTATGTGGGCGCCCCTGCACTGGCTGAGGAGAAGATATTCACTATCAAAGAAAATAGCCCCTCATATAACTATATAGAATCCATCCAACGCCACACCCCTTGCAGGTACAGAGTACACACACAATAAATTCTCATTTCTATAACCATAAACACTTCTAGAGAAACGTTAGTGAACTCTGATACTCTGCTGCACTCCATCTGTTAGTGTGCCAGCACCAAAATGGCAACATCCATGGATTCGATCAGTTGTTCGATCTGCCTGGATCCACTGAAGGATCCTGTGGCTATTCCCTGTGGACACAGCTACTGTATGGGTTGTATTAAGGATTACTGGGATCAGGATTACCAGAAGGGTGTCTACAGCTGCCCGCAGTGCAGACAGACTTTCATTCCAAGGCCTGTTCTAAACACAAACACTCTGCTGGCTGAATTGGTGGAGAGTCTAAAGAAGACAGGACTTCAAGCTGCTCCTCTTGCTCACTGTTATGCTGGACCTGGAGATGTGGAGTGTGACGTCTGCACTGGGAGAAAACTCAAAGCCGTCAAGTCCTGTCTGGAGTGTCTGGCCTCTTACTGTGAGACTCACCTTCAACCTCACTACGAATCTCCTACATTTAAGAAGCACAAGCTGGTCAAAGCCTCCACACGACTACAGGAGAAGATTTGCTCTCGTCATGACAAGCTGCTGGAAATGTACTGCCGTACCGATCAGCAAATTATCTGTTACCTCTGTATGATAGGCGATCATAAAGGCCACGATACAGTGTCAGCTGAATCAGAAAGGGCTGAGAGACAGGTAAGGACATAAACCGTATTATTTACAGAATACTTGAGCAATTAACAAGTCATTTTATGCATGGCAGTAGTATTTGATTTCAAAAGTGTTTTTTATGGAAACGTTAGTTACACTAACGTGCGTGTGCACACATACACACCTCCATATGGTATGGACATTGACTTATCATACAGTTTGACGTAGACAGACACATTTACAAATGATCTATGGAATGACAATGGAAGATTTGTTTCTTTTCAGAGGCAGAAGGGGGAGAAACAGAGAATCCAGGAGATAGAGAAAGAGATGCAGGAGGTGAGACGTTCTGTGAAGTCACTGAAGGTGAGTTGACCATATACATTTATTCACTTAGCAGTGAGTGACTTACTCATCGTAAACTATACTGCAGAGCCAGTGAGAACCCCAGTGAACCCTACTGTGGGGAACCTGCTTATCTGGTGTCCCGGTGAGAACTGAGTGACTGGGCTGGTTCAAATGGAACCCCTCCTCTCTCTGTGTCTTAACAGCGGTCTGCACAGGCAGCAGTAGAGGAGAGTGAGAAGATCTTTTCTGAGCTAATCTGCACCTTTGAGAGAAGGTGTTCTGAGGTGAAGGAGCTGATCAAAGCCCAGGAGAAGGCAGCAGTGAGTCAGGCTGAAGGACTTCTGAAGCAACTGGAGCAGGAGATCGCCAAGCTGAGGAGGAGAGACGCTGAGCTGGAGCAGCTTTCACACACAGAGGATCACATTCATTTCCTCCAGGTGACATCACTGGTTTCGCTCTCCACAGCAGCAGGTGTCAGTCACTGCAGAAAGTGATCGTTTCAGCCGTTCCCAATTTGATCCCCTTCCCATTGGTCCTACTCCTAACCCTTCAATGTTTGCAAGATCTGTACAGTGGAAGCTTCACCACTACACTGCTTAGACCTATACAGGCCCTTCAGGAATGCTACCATCAAGGGGTTAGGGCCAATGGGGAGGGATAGGGAGTGATTTGGGAACGGCTGAGAGTCTTTCTCAACAATAATCTGTTCCCTGTTTCCTCACTCTGTAGACTTTGCAGTCCCTCTGCATCCCTCCTGGATCTGAGGCCTTACTGAGCATCACTGTCAACCAACATGTCTCTTTTGAGGATGTGAAGAAATCAGTGTCTGAGCTGAAAAATCAAATAGAAGTTATCTGCTCTGGGGAAATTGCCTTGATCTCTGCAAAAAGTAGGTCTAGGTTTTTTTTGAAGGACATTGCTAGAAATGAAATGTGCTTCATACTATCGGAGTTAATCTCGCTGACATAGTGATTTCATTAGGTGATCTAATTTGAACATAGTTGAATGTTTATACTTAGTGAAGAACCACTCTCAAGCTGGGATTCAATGCACGGTACATAGCGCAGCACACTATAACATACTTTTAAAGGTCATTTACACTTGAGCTGACATTTACCATGAATGCAAGCTCTGCGAACGTCGGGAAAAGTGCCTTTAAAAGGCCTATTGTCTGCTTGGTTGTTCCATGAAAAGAGCGCCTTTTGCATCTCTTTGATATTTTAAATAGAAATTGTGCACCATTATTGCATTTTAAAAGCTATTTATATTAAATGAATTGCCCTTTAGTATAGACAACATGGAGAATTCAATAAATCTGAATTTAGTGTGCATAAAAATGTTAACCCACTTTAAACCCACTTAACCCCAAAATGTCTCCAAGTTTTCCCCATCATTGTAAAGCCCTCGCTTTTTTGTCATTTCTGAAGATTATTATTAATTTATATTTCATGTGATTAGTGATTCATTTAAAAGTTTGTCCCTAATTTTAAGGTCAACCTGGTTATGTGAACTGAACTCTCAATTTAATATGGCGAACCTATTCCTTAAAAAAAAAAAAAGAGTCAAAACGAACATTTAACATCTAATAGTCAAATCATTGTGTAAAAGCAGGTGAGCTGGGTCTACTATTTTTGGCCATTTTCTGGTGGAAAATGGAGCGGGTCGAATATAACACGTAAAACCTTTTACCCATAGATAACAGGCTTGAAATATTTTAACAATTTAAATGTATTTGTGGAGCTTGCATTCAAATGCCACTCCCTGTTGCTCACAACAAGCTTCCTTTCCCCCTTTCACAACAGGATGTATTGCTGATTTATTGCTGATTTAAGATGACATCGTCAACCCTGTTACTTCATTTGGCACTTAATAGGCACTTAGTATAGTAAAAAAAAGGATTACCTCTTGACATGGGAAAATGTGTTTTTGATGAAGTTGAACATATGCTCTTTATGACAGAATGTTAAAATTAGGTGAAATCAAAAGGTTTTTTGACCCTTTTGACCCTGTATAGTGCCCTGTGCCTTACATTGAACCCCAGCCTTAGTTTCTTGACCCGTTAACTTCCTGTATGTTTATGTAATGATCAGTGTGGACCAGTGATATTTGATGTTCTTCATCTCCATAGTGACAAAAGTCCACATTTTTCCACCCGTTGAGCCCTGTTGTCTCACGTCATTCAACACGCCTCAGTCTGAACTGTTAGTTGGTGAACTAGCGTCATGTAGAAATGATGCCACCTTTCAGAAGATAAGGCCTGAACCCAAGACCAGAGAAGAGTTCTTGGAATGTGAGTGTGCATGCATGTGTGTAAACACACACACACACACACACACACACACACACACACACACACACACACACACACACACACACACACACACAACCTTTCACCTGTTTTTTCTTTGTCCTCAGATTCCTGCCAGCTCACATTGGATCCCAACACCGCTAATAACTGGCTGTGTCTGTCAGAGGGGAATAGGAAGGTGACGTGGAGTCCATGGAGTAATAAGGCCCAGCCTTATCCTGACCATCCAGACAGATTTTCCTCCTATGAACAAGTCCTATGTAGAGAGGGTCTGTCTGGAACCTGCTACTGGGAGGTAGAGTGGAGCGCATTCAAGGCTTATATAGCCATCTCATATAAAGGGATTGGCAGAATAGGACGTGGTGATGAGTGTTGGTTTGGAGGCAATGATCAGTCCTGGAGTTTGGTGTGTTGTTCTATCCTTGGCTGTTATTTCTACCACAAAAACAAACGGACTGCCATACATGTACCCCGCTCTTCCAGAATAGTAGGAGTGTACCTGGACCACAGGGCAGGAACTCTGTCCTTCTACAGCGTCTCTGACACAATGACCCTCCTCCACAGAGTCCAGACCACATTTAATCAGCCCCTCTATCCTGGGTTCTGGATTTATGCTGGATCATCTGTAAAGATACTGAACCAGTGATTGCCTTTGTTGAAAATACAGGCATGCTACTGTATATGACATGTTCAACTATCCATGTTGCAAGATTTGAGCATTTTTAAAAGATTTGATCACTCTTCGCAATGTCAGCGCATAGTTCTGATATCTACCCTAATAATCCACACTAATCATGGGACTGTGGTGACAATGGTCCAGTCCTCGAGAACCGTGCTCCAGGTTTAAACTGCTACGTATGGTTTGCGTTCTATAATGATTCAAATAGGCTACATGTCCCAAATGATTGAACAACTTGTAATACGTTAGCCTTAGATGATGCACTATTGCTAGCGATCCTCAGGAACAACCACACGAATGTGACAGAGGAAAGAAAGTTAAACTAACAATGTAATGGAATGATTCAAAATGTAAGGAAATTAACACGTCAATGACAGTTATAAATGTATGTGGGTCTAACTGAGGTGACGTCCTATAGTGGCTAATATTTAACACGATTCAAATTGTAAAGAATACTGTGAAAAGTCCAGGCATATTATTAAAACAGTCTAGAAATCCTAAATCAACTGATTTGGCGCTGTAGTGTCATTTGCACATGGCTACAGAAGGCTATAGCTCGGCTCTCCAAATTTCATCCCGTTATTAGGCCAGCATTTCATAAATGTCACTGTGGTGATTTGGTGATTTGTTGATATGCTTCAGTTTGCTGCCATATGACTGGTTTCACATTTGTCTCCAGGGATCATAAGGTCAAATAAAACAATTGTTATTGATGTTCACAATTCCCTTATCCAAACCGCTTACCCACTTACCTAGCTCTTTATCAATAGCTCCTATCAATTTGTAAATTACAGAGAATGGAGAAGGGTGTTATTTCTATCAGAAAACAAATAAATGAGATGTTCCACTTGGAACTGACAGGCTGCTCAACCTTATTCATAATTTCGTCACGCGTAAAGGTTGTGGAATTATGAGGGCATTAAGTCAATTCATCTGTAGAAACACCTCCGCCACACCTTTATTTTTTTTTATCTCCACCCCAAACGAATAGCGGGTGAATGGCATGCTATTCTCATGCTTAAGTTCAAGGTCTGTATACACGTAGAGAGAAAAGTGCATAAAAAGGGAATTCTTTTCCATTTACACCGCTTAACTTGGGTAGGAATTCCCCCTTGGTGAATAGAATCCTATTGACTCTTGGAACTATGACGACCCAGTCCTATGGTTCCAGTTTACTATGGAACTAATCCTGACTATCACAGACATGATGGATTTTCACTGAGGTCAAGCTTAAATTTCACGTTTTATTTCAGTCTAAAAAAAGACTTCTTGAGAATTGATTACATTGTTGATTATGATATTTTGGTTTTAGACAAACAGAAAAATAGACATACAGAGGGATGAGGTTCTACACAAAAATAGCTTGTTGTGTGTGTGTGTGTGTTAGTTGAACAAGTATTGCTGTTCTTTTTTCGTGACCAAATCTGTATTCATTGTTTTTTTATTGGAGGGGGGACTACATACACAATACAGAAATTCATATCATTTAATAGTTAGCTTGCATCACAGAACCAAAAAGTAACAATACATTTAGTATGTAAAAAATAAATAAAAAAATAATTGTGCCTCCGCCCTTTGTGAACGGCTGTGTTAATCATTTCAAGTAACAGTGGAACTAATTGGTTCCAAAAAACTGTATAGACCTCAGTAGCAGTACTGTCCCAACCAGGTGATTTGCTTTTCTCCAATGCCCTTTTAAGTTCACGGAGAGAGCTTTGGGCTCCCATATTTTAAAAAAAGGACTCAGTCTGGCTTGGTGTTGATTTATACTCAGAGGTGTTCAAAGAAGCAGAATAATCTTTGGTTGATTAATTTGGGTTCTGATAGTAATTTACCTGACTCAGATTCAATAGTTGCACTATCCACTAATTGATCATTACTGCGAAGCATGTTAGCTATTAGATGACTGGGTCGATTACCATGAAAGTAATGGTTGTGTCTAACTCGATGGTTGGCTAATTCTGCTCTCTGTCTAATCAATAGATTTAGTTCTGTCTTGACTTTGGAGAGAGTAGTCGCTACCTGAAAAAAGTGTTTGTTGATATCGTTAACAACTTTTCCAATTATGATATCTTCTTTAATTGTGATTTATTCAGTCCGGATGCAAATGCATTTGTATTGTTTTTAATAATACCTTTAATGGTGTCCCATAAAGTCAAAGGATGATAGACTGAGTTTTTGTTAATCATTATGAATTCATTCAAATCAGTTTTAAATTGGCCACAGAAATTAGGATTTTGTAGTAAGGAAACATTAAAGTGCCATCTTGTGGCCCTTTTAGCAGATTCTGAAATGTGTATCTGTCAGTAGTAAGCATGATGATCACAAGGGAGGAGAGGGGCTGGGGAAGGGGAAAGGGGGGGGGGGATCGCTGCGCTGCGCCACCGTCCTGTTCGAATGCGCACAACAGAACAAGGTGAGTCTAAAAATGTCTTGTATGCTGCTGCATATATGATGTTATATGACAGGGAGATAAATTTGAAGTCGGAAGTTAACATACACTTAGGTTGGAGTCATTAAAACTTGTTTTTCAACCACTCCCCAAATTTCTTGTTGACAAACTATAGTTTTGGCAAGTCGGTTAGGACATCTACTTTGTGCATGACACAAGTAATTTTTCCAACAATTGTTTACAGACAGATTATTTCACTTATAATTCACTGTATCACAATTCCAGTGGGTCAGAAGTTTACATACACTAAGTTGACTGCCTTTAAACAGCTTGGAAAATTAGCTACCTTCAAACTCAGTGCCTCTTTACATGACATCATAGGAAAATCAAAAGAAATCAGCCAAAACCTCAAAAAAAATGATAGACCTCTGGTTCATCATTGGGAGCAACTTCCAAACGCCTGAAGGTACCATGTTCATCTGTACAAACAATAGTACGCAAGTATAAACACCATGGGACGACGCAGCCGCCATACCGCTCAGGAAGGAGACGCGTTCTGTTTCCTAGAGATGAACGTACTTCGGTGCAAAAAGTGCATATCAATCCCACAGCAAAGGACCTTGTGAAGATGCTGGAGGAAACAGGTACAAAAGTATCTATATCCACAGTAAAACGAGTCCTATATCGACATAACCTGAAAGGCCGCTCCAAAACCGCCATAAAAAAGCAAGACTACGATTTGCAACTGCACATGGGGACAAAGATTGTACTTTTTGGAGAAATGTCCTCTGGTCTGATGACACAAAAATAGAACAGTTTTGTCACAATGACCAGCGTTATGTTTGGAGGAAAAAGGTGGAGGCTTGCAAGCCGAAGAACACCATCCAAACCGTGAAGCACGGGGATGGCAGCATCATGTTGTGGGGGTGCTTTGCTGCAGGAGGGACTAGTGCACTTCACAAAATATGAGAAGGCAAATTATGTGGATATATTGAAGCAACATCTCAAGACATCAGTCAGGAAGTTAAAGCTTGGTCGCAAATGGGTCTTCCCAATGGACAATGACCCCAAGCATACTTCCAAAGTTGTGGCACAATGGCTTAAGGACAACAAAGTCAAGGTATTGGAGTGGCCATCACAAAGCCCTGACCTCAATCCTATAGAAAATTTGTGGGAAGAACTGAAAAAGCGTGTGCGAGCACGGAGGACTACAAACCTGACTCAGTTACACCAGCTCTGTCAGGAGGAATGGGCCAAAATTCACCCAACTTATTGTGGGAAGCTTGTGGAAGGCTACCTGAAATGTTTGACCCAAATTAAACCTATTTAAAGGCAATGCTACCAAATACTAATTGAGTGTATGTAACCTTCTGACCCACTGGGAATGTGATGAAAGAAATAAAAGCTGAAATAAATAATTCTCTCTACTATTATTCTGACATTTTACATTCTTAAAATAAAGTGGTGATCCTAACTGACCTAAAACAGGGAATGTTTACTAGGACTAAATGTCAGGAATTGTGAGAAACTGAGTTTAAATGTATTTGGCTAAGGTGTATGTAAACTTCAACTGTACATAGTGGGATCATGATGCGTGTCCTGGGTCATGTTCATGAGGCACTAAACGGAATAAATGTATTTTTAAACTTGCAATTTTACTTTTAAGTTGAGAGAATTCTCAAAATGGGGGAATGTGATAGAAAAATGACATTTACCTGGTTTGTTTGATATTAATAGTCAGCAATTAATACTTAACAAACAGGACATTTCTGTTCTGTTTAATTCTGTGTTTTCATTGGCTCCACTCCAGTTCCCTGCAGCTAATCTGGGCGTACGGTCACCAGAGATGGCTTGAGCTGACAAATTAGTTAAATACTGCATCACATAGACAATGTGTTTTACGAGAGATAGTTTAGGAGTATAACAATCCCTCATTGTCTCAAAAGCATCCTTGCATCTGTGAAACTAAACCAGAGTAGGGTTAAGACAACAACCCGCGTGCAGATAACGACAAGTTGAACCCAGAGTGGTTTATGATGCTCCTTGGTCTGCATGAGGGGTTTGAACCAACCATGACTTAACATAGAAATGACAATCTCTCTCAGTATTGAATCTTCACGACACTGGTCACCAGCCTCCAAAACACAACAAAGGCTGGTCACCAGTGTCCAAAACACAACGAAGACTGGTCACCAGTGTCCAAAACACAACGAAGGCTGGTCACCAGCAAAAACACAAGCAAGGCTGGTCACAAGCGAGAACTCAAAAAAGGCTGGTCACCAGTGTCCAAAACGCAAAAAAGGCTGGTCACCAGTGTCCAAAACACAACGAAGGCAGGTCACCAGTGTCCGAAACACAATGAAGGCAGGTCACCAGTGTCCAAAACACAATGAAGGCAGGTCACCAGTGTCTAAAACACAATGAAGGCTGCTCACCAGGGCATGCTGGTTTATGCAGTTTTTTTCAGCATCAGTAAGTGAGGCTGAAGGACTCCAGGAGCGACTGCAAAAGGAAATAGCTGAGCTAAAGGAGCAGAGGCACTGAGCTGGAGCAGCTCTCACACACAGAGGATCACATCCATGTCCTTCAGGTGACATAAATAGCTCTCTGTTCACAGCAGCAGGTATCACTGCTGAAAGTGACAATAATATTTTCCCACACTTTCTTACGTTACAGCCTTATTCTAAAATTGATGAGGATTTAAAAAAAAATCTATCTAAACACAATACGCCATATAATGACAAAGCAAAAACGTTTTTTTTTTTTTGCAAATGTATAAAAAAAATTAAACGGAAATATCACATTTACATAAGTATTCAGACCTTTTAAATCGGTACTTTGTTGAATCACCTTTGGCAGCGATTACAGCCTTGAGTCTTCTTTGGTATGACACTACAAGTTTGGCACACCTGCATTTCTGGGGCTCTCGAGTGCCACAAATCAAATCTCATTTTATTGGTCACATACACATGGTTAGCAGATGTTACAGTGAGCGTAGCGAAATGCTTGTGCTTCTAGTTCCGACAGTGCAGCAACATCTAACATATAATCTAACAATTCCCCAACAACTACAGTAATATCTAACAAGTAATCTAACAATTCCCCAACAACTACCTAATACAGACAAATCTAAAGGGGTGAATGAGAATATGTACATATAAGTATATGGATGAGCCATGACCGAGCGGCACAGGCAAGGTGCAGTAGATGGTATAAAATACAGTATATACATGTGATATGAGTAATGTAAGATATGTAAACATTATTAAAGTGGCATTATTTAAAGTGTTAGGTTCTAATTTTAGGAGTAAATGACTCCACGGAAACTAGGAAAGCTTAACCAACTTTAATTCTTCCCAAAGGGTCGATACAGCTGCATTCAGACAAACGACATGTCACACAAGCACTGATATTTAACCCTTTCTCCTAGGTTGAGTCTCCTCCACAACTGAACAGACCATTGTATCTCTGTTGCTAGACAGAACCTTAGTGATATCTGTTCTTCCTCACTTCATCTAACCGGACCTCTACCCCAAAGTGCTCACTCCTCCCCAACTCACGGCTGTCATGGTTATTGATACCAGACTGTGTCTCTTCTCCTCCCAGAGGATCCCTGATGGCTAACAATAACATATCCTGACATAATGTAAATGCTATACATTACCCTCTCTCCCTCAGTGACATTGTTAGGTTCTAAGATCTCCACCCGTCTCCCCTACACTCTCCAAAGCCATCTAACTCCTACAGATAACCATTAACTTCTGTGGTAAAAAACAGTCTCGTTCACTGTTAGACACTATCCTTATGAGTATAACAATGTTCCAAGTTTCACCCAGAATCTAACAGTCTCCCGTCTGGAACAATAGCTTCCTAATGTTCAACTTACATAAACTTAGAAATTACTTATAAATGAACAAACAATGTGCATCTGTAAAAGTTTGTCAGGGTTTTGGGTGACAAGCCAAATTTCTTCAGCCTCCTGAGGTTGAAGAGCCTTCGTCACCACACTGTCTGTGTGGGTGGACCATTTCATTTTGTCTGTGATGTGTACGCCGAGGAACTTAAAACTTTCCACCTTCTTCACTGCTGTCCCTTCGATGTGGATAGGAGGGTGCTCCCTCTGCTGTTTCCTGAAGTCCACGATCATCTCCTTTGTTTTGTTGACGTTGAGTGAGAGGTTGTTATCCTGACACCACACTCCGAGTGCCCTCACCTCCTCCCTGTAGGCTGTCTCGTCTTTGTTGGTGATTAGGCCAACTACTGTTGTGTCGTCTGCAAACTTGATGATTGAGTTGGAGGAGTGCATGGCCATGCAGTCGTGGGTGAACAGGGAGTACAGGAGAGGCCTGAGCACACACCCTTGTGGGGCCCCAGTGTTTAGGGTCAGTGAAGTTGAGATGTTGTTTCCTACCTTCATCACCTGGGGGCGGCCCGTCAGAAAGTCCAGGACTCAGTTGCACAGGGTGGAGTCGAGAACAAGGGCCTCCAGCTTGATGACGAGCTTTTGAGGGTACTATGGTGTTGAATGCTGAGCTGTAGTCAATGAACAGCATTCCTACATAGGTATTATTTTTGTCCAGATAGGATAGGGCAGTGTGATGGCGATTGCGTCATCTGTAGACCTGTTGGGGCAGTATGCAAACTGAAGTGGATCTAGGGTGGCCGGTAAGGTGGCGGTGATATGATCCTTGACTAGCCTCTCAAAGCACTTTATGATGACAGAAGTGATTGCTACGGGGCGGTAGTCATTTAGTTCAGTTATCTTTGCCATCTTGGGTACAGGAAAAATGGTAGCCATATTGAAGCATGTGGGGACAATACAGACTGGGATAGGGAGTGATTGAATATGTCCGTAAACACACCAGCCAGCTGGTTTGTGCATGCTCTGAGGTCGCGGCTAGGGATGCCGTCTGGGCCAGCAGTTAACAAGTGTAAATGTTTTACTCACGTCAGCCACGGAGAAGGAGAGGGTGGGTGCAGTCTTTGTTAGCGAGCCGCGACGGAGGCACTGAATTATCCTCAAAGCGGGCAAAGAAGGTGTTTAGTTTGTCTGGAAGCGTGACGTGGCTGTTTTTGTTTTTGTAGTCTGTGATTTCCTGTAGACCCTGCCACATACGTCTCGTGTCTGAGCCATTGAATTGCGACCCCATCTTGTCCTTGTATCAGCATTTCGCTTGTTTGATTGCCTTGCGGAGGGAATAACTACACTGTTTATATTTCAGCCATATTTCCAGACCTTTTCCATGGTTAAATGTGGTGGATCGCTGTTTGGTCAGACCAGCGTTGAATGGTTCTCGTCACTGGTACATCCTGTTTGAGTTTCTGCCTATAAGATGGAACAAGCAAGATGGCGTCGTGGTCAAATTTGCTGAAGAGAGGGCGGGGGAGGGCTTTGTATGGATTGCGGAAGTTTGAGTAGCAGTGGTCGAGTCGTGCAATCAATATGCTGATAGAATTTAGGTATGCCTTGTTCTCAAATTTGCTTTGTTAAAATCCCCAGCTACAATAAATGCAGCCTCCGGATATATAGTTTCCAATTTACATGGAATCCAGTGAAGTTCTTTGAGGGCCGTCTTGGTGATCGCTTGAGGGGGAATGTACACAGCTGTGACTATAACTGACGAGAATTCTCTTGGTAGGTAAAATGACCGGCATTTGATTGTAAGGAATTCCAGGTTGGATGAGCAGGACTTGAGTCGTTAATCATAAAGCATACACCTCCACCCTTCCTCTTCCCAGAGATGTGTTTATCTCTGTCGGCGTGATGGCTGAACCGGTGGCTGAACCGATTCCGACAACATATCCCGAGAGAGCCATGTTTCCGTGAAACAGAGAATTTTACAACCCTTGCTCGAATTTCGTCTACCTTGTTGCCAAGAGACTGGACATTGGCGAGTAGTATACTCGGGAGTGGTGACCACGTCTACGGAGCCTAACCAGAAGGCCGCTCCATCTTCCCCTTCTGCAGCACCAATGTTTTGGGTCGGCTACTGGGACCAGATCCATTGTCCTGGGTGGTGGTCCGAACAGATGATTCACTTCGGGAATGTTGTATTCCTGGTCGTAATGTTGGTAAGTTGACGTTGCTCTTATATCCAATAGTTCTTCCCGGCTGTGTGTAATAAGACTTAAGATTTCCTGGGGTAACAATGTAAGAAATAATACATAAAAAAACTAAATACTGCATAGTCTCCAAAGAACTCGAAGCGAGGCGACCATCTCTGTCGGCGCCATTTACATTAGCACTAAGATGCAGTGCCTTAGACTGCATAGAGGCGTCACTACAGCCCTAGGTTCATTTCCAGGCTGAATCACAACTGGCCGTGATTGGGAGTCCCATAGGGCGGCGCACAATTGGCCCAGCGTCATCCGGGTTAGGGTTTGGTCGGGGTAGGCCGTCATTGTAAATAAGAATATGTTCTTAACTGACTCACTAGGCAAGTCAGTTATGAACAAATTCTTATTTACAATTACGGCCTACCAAAAGGCCTCCTTGTGGGGACGGGGACTGGAATTAAAAATACAAATAAATGTAATAAAAATATAGGACAAAACATTACATAAAGAGAGACCTAAGACAACATAGCATGGCAGCAACACAACAACAACATGGTAGCAACACAATATGGTAGCAGCACAAAACAGGGTACAAACATTATTGGGCACAGACAACAGCACAAAGGGCAAGGTAGAGACAACAATACATCATGCAAAGCAGCCACAAATGTCAGTAAGTGTCCATGATTGAGTCTTTGAATGAAGAGAATGAGATAAAACTGTCCAGTTTGAGTGTTTGTTGCAGCTCGCTCCAGTCGCTAGCTGCAAAAAAACTGAAAAAATGAGCGACCCAGGGATGTGTGTGTTTTGGGGACCTTAAACAGAATGTGACTGGCAGAACAGGTGTTGTACGTGGAGGATGAGGGCTGCAGTAGATATCTCAGATGGGGGGAGTGAGGCCTAAGAGGATTTTATAAATAAGCATCAATTATGAAATATGATATAGGTGGGAAAAGGGTACTGTTTTTCATTCATAGCAGCCATTGATTAATTTCATGTATTAAATTCATGCTGGATCATTACCATGAAAAGGAAGTGATAGTAAACTTACTTATCAAAATGTGAAAATAATATTAAATAATGATTTTTGACATTGCGTATACTTTGAATAAATACATAAAAGATAAACATTAACATTTTCCTGTCAACCAGTTGCTACATATCACATTGAACGATATAGGCACTCATGTAGAATGTCAAATGTAATATCATGAACAAAAATAGCTCAATGCTTATTCATCTTCCAAAGAATCGAATGCAACTAGATGTACGTACCTCAGTCAGTCAGTTAGAAGCTAACCTCTCCCGCCTGTTGATATGCTGCAGATCCAGTGAGGGGGATGGAATACAACAACCTGTATGAAACCTGAGAGGGAGGGATCCACTACCAGCGCTTTAAATAATCACCCATTTACTCTGCAGTTGCCAAGGTACCGTTACTACAGCGAAGTAGGCTGTCCACTGACCCTGTCACATCTTCCACTCCTTTCAGGAAACCATGAATTGGGATCATAGTGGTAGAATCTCAATATTCTCCTGATTCCTCGCGTCCTCTCTCCTTGCCTCCAATGCAGTTTGAGACTAGGAAAGAGGATGTGAGGAATCAAGGGAATACTATTGAGATGCATCCATGGTGGTAGAATAGAATCAAACATTGAACTGTGCATGCGTTTACCTTTGATGGCCTGATTAGGTAATGCCTACTCAATGGGTTACATCAGATGTGAATGGTGTTCATCAGGTGTTTCCACATTGAGTTAAAACCACGTTCATACATCATTAATATCAATAATAAAGTGGGCTTGTTCTGATTAACTAATAGTTCACCTGGGGTCGAGGAAACAAAATATCCAGATGGTGTTAAAAGTATGTGTGTGAATCTTAAATTGTACTATTTTACCTATATAGTACACTACTTGTGACCAGTCCTATAGGCCCTGGTCAAAAGTTGTGCACTATAAAAGGGAGTAGTGCACATTTGGGATGGACACATGGGTGCTGTGGTACCAGAATATATGTTCTTGAGTGATTTTATATTTAGATAACTGAGTATAGTTTCTGTGTAGCCATTTCCTATCTTCTACATTATATAAAATATGAGATAAAAACATCCTAGAACAAGTTTACACCAGTTATCCTAACTGTTATGGTGAGGAGTTGCATTTTACATATTAGGTAGACTTCCCCTGTAATCAATCATTCCCATTGAATATAAATGTTATATGAAGCAAAACATGCCCTTTAAATGAAATAAAGTTGCTCAAACTCATATTCATCTGATGTTCATACACTAAATTCACATATTTATTTTTTTACATTTTAGTCATTTTTGGAGACGCTCTTATCCAGGGTGACTTACAGTAGTAGTGCACACATTTTGGTACTGGTTCCCCATGGGAATCAAACCCTCAACCCTGGCGTTGCAAACGCCATCCTCTACTTACTGAGCCACACATGTAAATCATATAAAAAAATACATCTACTTTGAATAAACATTGAACAAAAATAAACAACATGTAAAGTGTTGGTCCCATGTTTCTTGAGTTGAAATAAAAGATCCCAGACATTTTCCATACGCAAAAAAGCTTATTTCTCTGAACTTTCGTGCACAAATTATTATACAAAAATATAAAATGCAACAATTTCCAAGATTTACAGTTCATATAAGGAAAGTCAATTGAAAAAAAATCCTTAGGCCCTAATCTATGGATTTCCCATGACTGCGAATAGAGATTACACATCTGTTGGTAACAGATAGCTTAAATAAAATAAATAAAAAGTAGGGGTGTGGATCAGAAAACCAGTCAGTATCTGGTGTGACCACCATTTGCCACATATAGCGCGACATCTCCTTCACATAGAGTTGGTCAGGCTGTTGATTGTGGCCTGTGGAATGTTGTTCTACTCCAGTTGAACGGCTGTGCGAAGTTGCTGGATATTGTCGGGACCTGGAACACGCAGTCGTACACGTCGATCCAGAGCTTCTAAAACATGCTCAATGGGTGACATGTCTGGTGAGTATGCAGGCCAGGAAGAAATTGGACATTTTCAGCTTCCACAAATTGTTTACAGGTCTTTGCGACATGGGGTTGCGCATTATCATGCTGAAACATGAGGGGATGGGGGCGAATGAATGGCACGACAACTGGCATCAGGATTGTCACGGTATCTCTGCGCATTAAAACATTAAATTATCTGGCAAGAGCTCTGGTGGACATTCCTGCAGTCAGCATGCCAATTGCACCCTCCCTCGAAACTTGAGACTGTGGCATCTGTGGCATTGTGTTGTGTGACAATACTGCACATTTTAGAGTGGACTTTTATTGTCCCCCAGCACAAGGTGCACCTGTGTAATGATGCTGTTTAATCAGCTTATTGATATGCCACACCTGTCAGGTGGGTGGATTATCTTTTAGAAATGCTCACTATCAGGGATGTAAACAAATTCGTCCACATCATTTGAGAGAAATATGTATGTAAACTTTCTGGGATCTTTTATTTCAGCTCTTTAAATGTTGCGTTTATATTTTTGTTCAGTAAAGAAGAGTGTACCTCAAACTGAGTGTACAGTGCATTCGGAAAGTATTCAGACCCCTTCACTTTTTCCACATTGTTACGTTACAGCCTTATTCTAAAATGGATTAAATAAAACATGTTCTATATCAATCTACACACAATACCCCATAATGACAAAGTGAAAACAGGTTAAGAAATGTTTGCAAATGTATTACAAATAAAAAACAGAAATTCTTTATTTACATAAGTATTCAGACACTTTGCTATGAGACTCGAAATTGAGCTCAGGTGCATCCTGTTTCCATTGATCATATTTGAGATGTTTCTACAACTTGTAGTCCACCTGTGGTAAATTAAATTGTTTGGACATGATTTGGAAAGGCACAACCCAGTCTATATAAGGGCCCACAGTTGACAGTGCATGTCAGAGCAAAAACCAAGCCATGAGGTCGAAGGAATTGTCCGTAGAGCGCCGAGGCAGGATTGTGTCGAGGCACAGATCTGGTGAAGGGTACCCAAAAAAAATCTGCAGCATTGAAGGTCCACAAGAACACAGTAGCCTCCCTCGTTCTTAAATGGAAGAAATTTGGAGCCACCAAGACTCTTCCTAGAGCTGGCCGCCCAGCCAAACTGAGCAATTGGGGGAGAAGGGCCTTGGTCAGGAAGGTGACAAAGAACCCAATGGTCACTCAGAGAGCTCCAGAGTTCCTCTGTGGAGATGGGAGAACCTTCCAGAAGGACGACCATCTCTGCATCTCTGGAAGCCACTCCTCAGTAAAAAGGCACATAACAGCCAGTTTGGAGTTTGCCAAAAGGCAGCTAAAGGACTCAGACCATGAGAAACAAAATTCTCTGGTCTGATGAAACCAAGATTGAACTCTTTGGTATGAATGCCAAGCATCACATCTGGAGAAAACCAGTCACCGCTTATCACCTGGCCAATACCACCCCTACGGTGAAGCATGGTGGTGGCAGCATTATGGGGATGTTGGGGGATGTTCTTCAGCGGCCGGGACTGGGAGACTAGTCAGGATCGAGGGAAAGATGAACGGAGCAAAGTAAAGTGAGATCCTTTATGAAAACCTGCTTCAAGCCTGGCTGGGGCGAAGGTTCAACTTCCAAAAGGACAACGACCCTAAGCACATAGCCAAGACCACGCAGGAGTGGCTTCGGGACAAGTCTCTGAATGTCCTTGAGTGGTCCTGCCAGAACCCAGACTTGAACACGATCGAACATCTCTGGAGAGACCTGAAAATAGCTGTGCAGCAACACTCCCCATCCAACCTAACAGAGCTATAGAGGATGTGCAGACTAGCTTTAGCCACGGCAGGAGCAGGCCTGCCTAGGCAAGTGCAGGGGGGTGGCCTAGCAATACGTGCCTCGGAGGGAGACAACGTCTGCATAGCGTGACAATTTCCAATGATTTGTGAATCTGTTCAGACCAAACTAGCGCAACAGCTAAAATGGCTTTGAAAAAATATTATTTCAGCTACTAGGGAGAAGTATCTTACCAAGTAACTACACTATGGCATTCACTAATCAAACTGTTTACGTTTTATAGAAATGTGGGTATATTTGTGGATTTTTTTGTTTGTTTACTAACTCAACCTTAAATGTTTACTATATTTTGCTACTTCACTCAAGTAAACCTTTTTTAAAGTCAACTAACAAATTTTTTTAACACTAATGAAATTCTAAATTTCTTCCACCCGATGCACCATCATATTTCTCTCCCCAAATGTTAAAACTTTTTCTAATTTATTATGAGTGAAAGTGTATTAGTCTGAGTGCAGTTATTTCTGATTAAATATGTGCTCTAACTTCCCCATAGTCCAAAGTAATAAGGTTAATATAGTCAAAGTAATCAGACCAGATATTTTTACATTTTGAACTTTGACTATATTTCACCACTTCACTTAAGTAAAACGATTTAAACTTCTTCCACAAACATACTTGAAGAGCTGACGCAAGTCCTAACATTTATCTTCATGGAACCCCCCCCCCCACCAAAAAAAATCAATCTTAAGGGGGTTAGCCATCCGTGACAGACTTGACAAGCCACTGATGGAGTTAAAAACAAATACTAGAAACGTGAGCCATATTAAAAGTAACATATTTTAACCAAAATGTATATTCTATCAGGCAAATGGAGTTGACAGTTTACGGTTGTGACCATGGTGATTCCAATATTGTTTGTTTAAATCTATCAAAAGTGGAGCACTTTAGAGACCATGAGTGGTCTTGTTGCACTACATGTGCATGTAATGAGGACACAAATGTTAAAACGGCGCCAGAGTAGAAGGCAGACGTTTTACATGCCGCCAACCGATTGTGTTTTTTTGTTTGTTAATAACTTATTTTTTAAACTATTTTTGTACATAATGTTGCTGCTGCTGTGTCTTATGACCGAACATAACTTCTAGACATCAGGACTGCGATTACTCACCATGGACTAGCAGAATCCTTTTTCTTCTTTCACGACTCTGACAAGCCCGAGGCGGAGGATATACGGCTCCCTCGGGAACAGGCCCCGACCCAAATGATCTGCGTGAAGAGAAGGCGGTGAAAGAGAGGCCGGAGGGTGGGCTGCCTTCTGAGGAGTAGGCGGCGATCGAATCGAGGACCGAGCATGCCCCCATTCTCATCGACGGAGCTGCAGTGGAGCAGGTTGAGAGCTTCAGGTTCCTTGGTGTCCACATCACCAACAAACTAACATGGTCCAAGCACACCATGACAATCGTGAAGCGGGCACGACAAAACCTATTCCCCCTCAGGAGACTGAAAAGGTTTAGAATGAGTCCTCAGATCCTCAAAAGGTTCTACAGCTGCACCATCGAGAGCATCCAGACTGGTTATATCACTGTCTGGTATGGCAACTGCTCGGCCTCCGACCGCAAGGCACTACAGAGGGTAGTGCGAATGGCCCAGTACATCACTGGGGCCAAGCTTCCAGCCACCCAGGACCTCTATACCAGGCGGTGTCAGAGGAAGGCCCTGAAAATTGAAAAGACTCCAGCAACCCTAGTCATAGACTGTTCTCTCTGCTCCCACACGGCAAGCGGTACCGGAGCACCAAGTCTAGGTCCAAGAGGCTTCTAAACAGCTTCTACCCCCAAGCCATAAGACTCCTGAACATCTAGTCAAATGGCTACCCAGACTATTCACATTGCCACGCCCCCCCCCCTCACCACAGCCACTCTCTGTCATCTATGCATAGTCACTTTAATTAACTCTACCTACATGTACATACTACCGCAACTAACCAGTGCCCCCGCACATTGACTCTGTACCAGCACCCCCCTGTATATATTGTTATTTTTTACTGCTCCTCTTTAATTACTTGTTACTTTTATCTCTTATTCTTATCTGTATTTTTTTATAAACTGCACTGTCGGTTAGGGGCTCGTAAGTAAGCATTTCACTGTAAGGTCTACACCTGTTGTATTTGGCGCATGTGACTAATACAATTTGATTTGACATGAGGGTTCTTAATGGTATAGCTGACACAGAGCATTCCTGATTAATTTAGGATTTTAGACAAATCTGACAGAGTTGACCAAATCTCTGGATTGTTTAGGAATCACAGTTGAGAGAAGTATTCTTTAAAGTCAGAGGGCTATAGCAAGAAACTATATAAAGATAATTTCAGTTAATATCCAATATTGCCACACTTTTTGGAGCGCTTGAAATTGGGATCCTTAGCTTCGGACAAGAACATTTTCAGGCACAGAGCCGACATGGAAATTAACAAATATTTAAAGTATTTTCAAAAATTCCCAAAACTAATCTTTTCCCTTATAAAATTCCCCTAAGTGTCATTGTTATGCTCAAATAACAAAATCAAAATAATTTCTACTCTAAAATTTATGTTGGGGGGGATTGTCCCAACTTTCAAAAATCCCTCTACAACATAATACAGCCTGCCCTCTGCATACGCTTATGCATGTCATCATCTGGGGAATTACAACTACCGGTAACTGCATCCCTCCCCCTCAATTCAAAATGTATTTTCTGCCACCTATAGCAACGCCTCTCACTACAACAAAGCAGAGGGTCCACAAAGTAAAATGATCACCTTAATAACATGGGCCACTAGCGAGGATGGGACCAATGTGTGAAATGTAGATCAAAAGGAATGGAAGACCAATTCATTGAAAAAAATAAAATAAAATATTTAAAAAAGTGTCAAAAATGTGTGACCTGCCTGTTGTTGGTCAGAGGGCATAGTTGTCATGTGCCATTGAAATGTTTACAAATCAAAGTCACGTGAAAACATTGAGTGAGCTTGTTTTGCATGGCCCAAAGTTCTACTATAACAGGGTGATCAGATTAAGAGCTTACATCTGTAGAACTCAACTTGCAATTTGGGAGCCCGGGGACAAAAGTCAAATCCCCCTGTTATGATACTAATGGGTGGCAGGAAGCCTAGTGGTTAGAGCATTGGGCTAGTAACCCAAAAGTTGCTGGATCGAATCCCCAAGCTGACAAGGTAAAAATCTGTTGTTCTTCCCCTGATCAAGGTGGTTAACCCATTATTCCCCGGGCGCTGAAGATGTGGATGTCAATTAAGGTAGCCCCCTGCGCCTCTCTGATTCAAAAGGGGTTGGGTTAAATGTGGAAGACACATTTCAGTTGAAGGCATTCAGTTGTACAACTAGGTATTTCCCTTTCCCTAATGGTTTGTCAGGTCTGGTGGTTTCTACGGTTGTGGCTAGATGGAGTTATTGCATCTGGGAAAATAGTTGTTTTAGCTGAGCCTAATCCTTTTCCTAACCTTAACCTCATTCTCCTATGTTAATACTTCTAACCTGCGATGTAAAGTCACTTCTGGCCACAGCCGTAGAAACCATCAGTATCGTCAAAAACAAAACAACAACAAAATGCATGTGGTGGATACAAACACATTTCTAATAATTGATCAACAAACATTTCCATCAGAGACAAATGGAAGGATGTGATGGTACTGTCTGAAAAATGATTATTTTGATCGGTCAGACAATTTATCCTTATCTGTACTGGTTTAGTTAGTGACAACATTTGCCCCCACAGCACTTGATTACAACTGCAAACTCCTCCTTCGCTGCATATGTAGTTCGGCGTTCTCCAGGCTGTGCAAAACATGCGCGCCCAATGTAGCTTGCCCAATACTAGCATGTGATTTTAACTGTTAGTAACCATTGAGGAGAGATTGGGGAAATGCAGTGTGCACATCATTTTAATAATAAGATGAGATGCACACAGCCCCGAGAGGGGCTAACAGAGAAGAAAATAAACATACAAAATAATCATAAAAAAGGTATAAGAGAGAAAGTGCTTTGCGACCATTTGAAGAAAGGACATGTTCTCTCTCGCCGTCAGATTGTCCCAAAATATCAATGGCCCCTTCCTCCTTTTCCAGATCCTTTCATCCGCTGGTGACAGGGTCTGGGTCCATTAAGGATGAAGGGATCGGCACCCTATAAATCGTCATGCACCTCAGGGGTTAGTCCTTGGTCCTTTTTCCTGCGTCCTTCCTTGCATGTGTGATATGGTCTCTTGTCCCAGGCACCCACTCATATTTCTTTGAACCTGACAACACAAGGCGAGATTAGCCCGTTTCAGAATGGACCAAATACAAACCTATTCTGGTCATTAACATAGGTACCAGATCATTGGATCTGATTCATTCAATGTAATTTTATATTTGAGGACTAGAGGAGAAGCAACCACCACAATCTTCAACTGAGTATCCTCCCTGAAAATTTTGCAAGTAAACACGGTCCCTAGCACTTTCTCAACCTTGCTGGAGAGAGGCTAATGCTATGGAGGCAGTTTGGGAAGTGGAATAAATGAGGGGCAGTATAGAGCCATGAGGTGCACAACTGTTGTTGGGGATGGAGCATTGCTTTATTTGGCAGCATTATTTGACAGGATGTGAGGGTTATTTTGGGACTTGGAATAAACGGGATGGTGTGAGAGTGGCCGGTGCCTTGCACAGTTGTGGATATTGGGGTGGATACAGCTTCCTTTTAGCTTTGACACTTAGGTAGCTCAAAGAAAGACACATTGGACTGTAGTGTAACTCCATTATGACAAACCAGACATGTTACATGGTGAATTATGGGTAATGTAGTACTGCTATAGTTTCCAAAACAGCCTACAATGACATATGTTAAACTTGATGTCACAATGGCTCTTAAATCGCAGTTGCCCAGTGTATATAGATTTGCAGAACATGGAAAGGTGCTTGTAATCAAGAAACCGTTACTTGATGCTGTGAAAGAATAAAGAAGCCTGAGTGCTCAGTGAACAGAGAAGATTCCGTGTCACATTTGATTGAGCGTCTAAGACCGAACTCAAGTCATCCATTCAAAGACAATCATGTCTCAAATCCTATGGGAACCTGTTGGAAATATAGAACTCTCAAGATGCAGGTTGTCCCAGGTTGATAGTGATTGATTACCTATGATGCCTAAAAATAGCCTGAGGTGTAACTGCAATTTTTCTCATAAACTGTCCAATGAAAATCTCACTTTTAAAAGTTAATATTCTGTTAACGCATACCCAAATATTATTGTCAATTCATTCTATACTCGTATAAATTGGAGGGGAAAAAATGAAGAAAAAGAAAACATTTAAAAAAACATACCTTAAACTTGTATTAAACAGAATGTTTAAAATAATGCTTGATATTTCCTCATAGAGGATGAGCTGGCCAATCAGAGGTCTACTCGCATGAATATTTTTTATGGCCGGAATATGCCCACACCATTCCAAAACAGAAAATATACTTTTTAACATACTTAATTACCATGTTTTGGAAGAAAACTATTTCACTGATATTATAATTAATTTCAGGTAATATTTCATAGAAATGTGGAAATACTGGACAGTTACTTTAAAGCTGGCCAATTAATAAGCAGCCTGGAGGCCCCTTTGGAGTAGAATAATGGGCACCCTTAACCTCCAGGGAGAGGCTAATGTACAACAGCCCTACGGAGTAGCTATTTGTGGCTTTGACCTGTATTTCAAGGAAGAGCCATTTTTGTGCACATGCAAGTTCAATTGCAAAAAAAAAGGTACCCTTATTAAGGAGCCAGTATTTTTTCACTCATTAGATACACAAATGTATGATTTTATGACTTATTGCACTTAGAAGCCTCTTCATCTTAAGAAAATGAAACCAGCTTTTGGTTTCCTGATTGGTGATATAAGTGGTGTATTCATGAGTGGCTCACCCTCTTTGTCTGGGGCTGTGTCCACACCAGCCCCTCACCTCCTTATACACCAGCCTGGACAGCAGCTGGAAAACAGGAAGACAGCACACTCAACACAGTTTACCAATCACCCGACCTCAACCCAATTGAGATGGCTTGGGATGAGTTGGACCGCAGCGTGAAGGAAAAGCAGCCAACAAGTGCTCAGCATACGTGTGAACTCCTTCAAGACTGTTGGAAAAGCATTCCTCATGAAGCTGGTTGAGAGAATGCCAAGCGTGTGCAAAGCTGTCATCAAGGCAAAGGGTGGCTACTTTGAAGAATTTCAAATAGAAAATAGATTATGATTTGTTTAACACTTCGATTATTATTCCATATGCTTTATTTCATAGTTTTTAGGTCTTCACTATTATTCTACAATGTAGAAAATAAAGCAACACCCTGGAATGAGTAGGTGTGTCCAAACTTTTGACTGGTACTGTATATCTATATGTTTTTAGATATATATAAAAAAACATTTTCCACATATTTATAACACAAATGTTTTTAGAAGAAAGTATTCAGACCCCTTCCCTTTTTCCACATTGTTACTTTACAGCCTTATTCTAAAATGGATTAAATAAAAAAAATCCTCATCAATCTACACACAATAACCCATAATGACAAAGCAAAAAACAGGTTTAGACATTTGCAGAAATGTTTTGGTACCGCTCTCCAGATCTGTGTCTCAACACAATCCTGTCTCAGAGCTCTACGGACAATTCCTTCGCCTATCATGGCTTGGTTTTTGCTCTGACAAGCACTATCAACTGTGTATATAGACAGGTGTGTGCCTTTCCAGATCATGTCCAATCAATTGACTTTACCACAGGTGGACTCCAAGTTGTAGAAACATCTCAAATATGATCAATTGAAACAGGATGCACCTGAGCTCAATTTCGAGTCTCATAACAAAGGGTCTGAATACTTATGTAAATAAGGTTTTTCTGTTTTTCTTTCTAAAAAACAGATTTATGCTTTGTCTTTATGGGGTATTGTGTGCAGATTGATGAGGAAAAAAACTATTGAATCAATTTTAGAATAAGGCTTTAACGGGGTCTGAATACTTTCCAAATGCACTGTACAAGCTCCCAGTAATGTATTGGGTAAATTAGTAGCTTGCGACATAAATATATATATATATTTTAAAGTAGCTCTCATGGTAGAAAAGGTTGGAGACCGCTGTTGTACACAATCCACAGGTATAGCACCTTCTTTGTACATGTGGCTCAAATATTGCAGTGATTTATAAAACAAGACTAAAAACTAACCAAACAGGCGAGGATATCAGCAGTGATCAGCATGAAGAAGACATTGTTCCACCCCGTCGGAGAGAGCAGTCCTGCTAACAGAGGACCTAGGGCAGCACCTACAGGACAGTCAGAATAACAGTCAAACACTTGAGCAGGGGAAACCAAGCACCTGAAACCAGGGGCCACATTTATCAACCGTGCGTAAATGTCTCACTAAATTCTGTCGATTCTAGGATTTGCATGGAACAACAAATTGGGATTTATCAAACTGGCGCACGTAACATATGTTTTCATTGATAAATCAGAGCCATATTATATTTGTGCGCTCGTGAACGAGCGTTACAACCCCGCCTGGAAAACACCCCCCATTCACCTTTTATGGTAACAAAAACACCCTCATTTGCTGTATGATTTGGAGATGTTGGAACTGGGCCATGACAGTTTGTAAAGTAAAGCGCAATGGCACATTTGATCACATTTATGTAGAGATATGCACAGAATGTTTTGTAGTGACTTTTTCAAAACAAATGCATGCCGCCTATAGCCAGTGCCCAACACTAGCAGCACATTCTGGAAGTATGATTTTCTATTCGAACAATGTAAAAGTAGGACTAAATGCTATAGCACACTTCTATTGAAAATATAACAATTTTCAATATTTTGTTTGTCAATAGATGATTGTGTTTCTATCTGCTGCCTTGGTATAGGATCTGAATTTATATATTAGCTATGATGTTGTGCTCCTATCGCACAGCTATACTGTAGCCTACTGTATACCCATACTATCAAATATATTAAATTGGCTACCGGTCTATTTAATTTCTAGCATGTTGGCTATTAAATGAGCGATGAATAAATGGTACACTAATATATGTTGTGTAGCGGGAATAAACCAGTCATGTCAGAAAAGGACAGTTATGTCCTGCAATATGATCATGATTTAGGCCTATATACCATAAAACTTCAATTAAAAGCTCAGTCTCAAAAAGCCACCTGTCCCTTTAAATAGCTGGGCAACGGCACACATTTCAGCAAATAAACGCTGGGTTTGAATTGTTTACGAGGTTACCAGGGATTACCATGAACTGTTTACAAGGTTTAATGTTTGATTTGTTACATTAAATAATTCAGTAATGACTCAAAAAAAAATCTTCCGCTTTTTATCACCAGTAAGAAACTGCACGCCACTGGCTGCTAACAGCTGAGAACTGCTAGCTAACGATCAAGCACAAAAACAGTCAACAACTTTGGGGGTACAGACCCCTAGAAATCATCTGAAAGTAAGAACTGCTGAAAATGAGGAGAATAATTATTCCGTAAAGGAATGTTTTTTTCTTTCTAAATTGAGACATACTACGACAATTGAAATGTGACAGAATGTGTAAATGATAACACAGTGTATGAAATTAATAAATAGCTTAAAATGTTGGAAGTGAATGCTGGATCCAAGCAATTGACTATGCAAATGAGAAAAAATCTGTGTGCATTAAGGAAATAGATGCCTGGTTCAAATAGAAACCTAGCTCTAATAAGCGCCTGTTGTGTTCAGTGATTTAAGCAAATAAATGCCAAAGTTATTAATTCAAGTTTTACGGTAATAAAAGAAACACATTAGGCTACATGCTACCATGCGATCTCCTTACCCACGGCAAATGCATCCGTTTTATCATTAGGCCTAAGTTGTGTTTTTATTAGTCTACTATTATTCAAATTCTGATGTATCAAACACCCACATTTCCCTCAAAAGAACAATATTTGCTTGCAATACAATTGATCAACCACTAGAAGTGAGATATGCGTGGAGATACCCCCACTTTCACATCATGTTCAAAATGGATAAATACCAACCTTTGGGGTAAAACTGGCGCACGCAATGTTAAGAGGCTTTTTTTGTGCGCACGCAGCTTTGATAAATAAGGCCCCAGGTCTGGATATACAATTTGATTTGGGACAACAATATACTACATGATTTACAATGGAAAATAATTATGCATGGCAATTAGCCATGGACCTTGTACATAAACTGTATAAAACAATTTGTAAAATGCCACATTACACTGCAATAAGTGAGCATTGAAGTGAATCTCAAAACATAGGTGACCTCAAATAAATAAATAAAAACATTCCTTCATGCATTGACACAGGCGCACATAAATGCACCATAGCCCCACTAACCCATTACTAGTCACCATTACAAGCGTCAAAACTAAAACAACAAAATCAGCACCAATACCCCATGTGGCCCAGACATTCCCCACATACCTATTGACCCTGTGCCGTCAATTATGGCCGTGACCGTTGACAACGCTCTAGAGTTTCCCCTCAGGCTCTCATGTGTCCCCTATGAAAGGAAAAACACTCATTATGAACCAACATTCAATCCTATTTCCCAATTTGTCTCCTCGATTCCTTGCGTCCTCTCTCCTCACCTCTCTCCTCAAAATGCATTGAAGGTGATTGTCTGACGGGAGGCACATTGAATCGGTTTGAGAAAGAGGCAAGGGAGACAGAATGCAGGGAATCGAGGAAAGACGCATTAAGACAGAGCCGTGGGCTAAACAGGGGATGTGGGGGGAGTTAGGGCAATGAGGAGCTTATCTCCTCCTTGTGACTTCGGGAGAGCTGAGGACCTCATGTTAGAGGCATGAAGTGGTCTATTCTGGAATGGATATGCTTACCAGGTCAGCAGACACAGCGGTGGTGATGAGGGCGTAGGGTCCATTCACCAGGGCTCCACACACCAACAGCATCCCTACGGTGCAGAGGTACACAACAACACAGCACTGTGAGAGAATCAGGCATGCACAGTACGCTAGCTAGCAGATAGCAAGGGTCTTTTTTAGGGAGATTTTCATTGTGATATGTGGTTATGTTGATTGCCTACTTCAGTTGAATGCACCGATTGTAACTCGCCCTACAATGTGTTAAAATGGAGCATTGATGTAGTTGTTAGCAGGAGGGGTTGAGACTAAAAATGGCTCTGTTTTGAAAGTCAAATGCCATACAAAAAAAACAAATGTATCTCTTACCGATTGTGGTTGCTAGGCTATGCTGTCCAATGTGGTTGTACAGGAACAGCTAGGAAAGCAAAACAAACATTTGGACTGGATTTTGGATAAAAGGTGGCACTCTTGAAGGATTTGCTCATGATTTAATAGCCCACATAAACCCAAAGGAAAACATTTAGCTATGCTGAAAAACAGATTGACACAATAGTGTCAAGGACCTTGCAACCTATCACGAAATGTTTCTTGGGCAGCGGGTGAAATTCACTGCCAATTCCAGAGCTACAAAGCGCAGCCAAATTCCTTTTTCAGAGTCCATCAGGCAGTAATATTTACATGACATATACAGTACCAGTCAAAAGTTTGGAAACACCTACTCATTCAAGGGTTTTTCTTTATTTGTACTATTTTCGACATTGTAGAATAAAACATCAAAACATCAAAACTATGAAATAACACATATGGAATCATATAGTAAGCAAAAACGTGTTAAACAAATCAAAATATATTTTATATTTGAGATTCTTCAAAGTAGCCACCCTTTGCCTTGATGACAGCTTTGCACAATGAGTAGGTGCATCCAAACTTTTGACTGGTACTGTATGTGATCAATACATTTACTGAGAGAATTTCCTCTTGTCATTAGTGAATATAAAGTGTCCAGTCAACATTTGCAATTCAGGCCTTTGTGCAGGCCTTTCCTTTCATGATATACAGTATATTTTTGCCCAGCACCGGTTTTCTAAAGAATGGAATGTGCATATTACTCTCAAATGCCACATTTACAATTCAAAGAGGAGTCATAAGTGTACTATAATAAAGACACTAGAAACGTCCATGGTGTTACACATGGTAAAAGCCAGTGATGTCTTTTGTGTGAATGCACACTCACCATAGGAGCAGCCACGATTAACATGACACAGCAGGTTGAGGCTCTGCCCCCAGTTTGGTCCGAAACCAGTCCAGCCACGACGCCCCCTGCAGACACACAACACACGCTTAACATACACGCTTAACACAGACTTAACACGTAGGGGAAGATAGCAGTCCTACATCATCTGAAAATATTCAGCCTTTGAGGAGCTGCATTGAAGATCAATAGTAAGTGCTCAGACACCAATACAGTAGGAGCCAATCATTGGCCAATTCTAATGGGAACTCTTCTGACTGCAGACATCACTTGGTATGTCTATGTTCTGTTTTGTTATGACCGCAGAAACCCTTCGTTATTTCTATGACTTGTTATAACTACAGTGTCGACAAAACATCCAGGTTAATCAGAGAAGAGCTTCCTGGTTCCTCATATGATCTCTATAAAGGTTACATAATTCCATATAAAGTCAGTCACATGACAGTCAAGGCTTACCCACAATTCCTCCTACATCAAATAGTGTTGACATGTCCCCAGCTTCTTTGGGGTCAAAATGGGCTGAGGAAATAAACATTAGGAATTTTAAGCGACACAGTATATGCCAAATTAACTAATGGCGCATCTCACAATGCAAAGAAAATCATTATCAGTATTGTTAGCATTTGAACCCTCAGGTGAACTGTCAACAAATAGGAGCTAAACTGAGTACGTACCAACATTAGAGATGTAGAGAGGAAGCCAGTAGAGAAAGGTGTAGCTAACAAGCTTAGCGAACAGCAGACAGAGGGAGAACTCCATTACACCCTGTAAGATAATATATCACACAAACTCAGCAAAAAAAGAAACATCCCTTTTTCAGGACCCTGTCTTTCAAAGATAATTCGTAAAAATCCAAATAACTTTACAGATCTTCATTGTAAAGGGTTTAAACACGGCGTCCAGTGCTTGTTCAATGAACCATAAACAATTAATGAACATGCACCTGTGGAACAGTCGGTTAAGTCACTAACAGCTTACAGACGGTAGGCAATTAAGGTCACAGTTATGAAAACTTAGGACACTAAAGAGGCCTTTCTACTGACTCTGAAAAACATCAAAAGAAAGATGCCCAGGGTCCCTGCTCATCTGCGTGAACGTGCCTTAGGCATTCTGCAAGGAGGCATGAGGACTGCAGATGTGGCCAGGGCAATAAATTGCAATGTTCGTACTGTGAGACGCCTAAGACAGCGATACAGGGAGACAGCTGATCATCCTCGCAGTGGCAGACCACGTGTAACAACATCTGCACAGGATCGGTATATCTGAACATCACACCTGCAGGACAGGTACAGGATGGCAAAAACTGCCCGAGTTAGAGTGGGAACGCACAATCCCTCCATCAGTGCTCAGACTGTCCGCAATAGGCTGAGAGAGGCTGGACTGAGGGCTTGTAGGCCTGTTGTAAGGCAGGTCCTCACCAGACATCACCGGCAACAACGTCGCCTATGGGCATAAACCCACCGTCGCTGGACCAGACAGGACTGGTAAAAAGTGCTCTTCGTTGAAGGAATGAGCGTTACACCGAGGCCTGTACTCTGGAGCGGGATCGATTTGGAGGTGGAGGGCCCGTCATGGTCTGGGGCAGTGTGTCACAGCATCATCGGACTGAGCTTGTTGTCATTGCAGGCAATCTCAACGCTGTGCGTTACAGGGAAGACATCCTCCTCCCTCATGTGGTAGCCATCCTGCAGGTTCATCCTGACATGACCCTCCAGCATGACAATGCCACCAGCCATACTGCTCGTTCTGTGCATGATTATCTACAAGACAGGAATGTCAGTGTTCTGCCATGGCCAGCGAAGAGCCAGGATCTCAATCCCATTGAGCACGTCTAGGACCTGTTGGATCGGAGGGCCAGGGCCATTCCCCCCAGAAATGTCTGGGAACTTGCAGGTGCCTTGGTGGAAGAGTGGGGTAACATCTCATAGCAATAACTTTCAAATCTGGTGCAGTCCATGAGGAGGAGATGCACTGCAGTACTTAATGCAGCGGGTGGCCACACCAGATACTGACTGTTACTTTTGATTTTGACCCCCTTTATTCAGGGACACATTATTCCATTTCTGTTAGTCACATGTCTGTGGAACTTGTTCAGTTTATGTCTCAGTTGTTGAATCTTGTTATGTTCATACAAATATTTACACATGTTACGTTTGCTGAAAATAAACACAGTTGACAGTGAGAGGGCTTTTCTTTTTTTGCTGAGTTTATAACACACTAGTCATAGAGCAGTCATAGCAACTGTCATAACAATAAATCAAAACTATATGGAAGGGGTTGAAGGTAGCTGAAGGCTGGGACTAAAAACAAACAAAAGATAACGAATGTAAAATATACTGTACATGAAATGTATGCAACATGTTTATACTGGAAGTGGAAGCCTAAGTATTGTTGTCTATTAGTTTACTCCAATTAGGGGAGGGGTGGTAGGGTTAGGGGGAAAATAATAAAGGAAAATATATTTAAAAAATGTATTTAAAATAATAATAACCCAAAAAATATATATGAGGGATTGGAAATAACGCAGACAATTACAGTGATAGATTGTGGCTTCTATCTGCAACACTAAACCTGGTCTACCACCTTTTAGAAATAAAATAAAATGTCATTACAACAGTCTACAGCATTTCCAGTTTATAAATATAATAAATGATCAACCATGAGTCACAACAGAAAGCAAATGAAACAGCTTGGAATTAAAGAAGATAGTGATCCGCACTCACAGGTATCCTGAGGGCCCCACAGAAGCTGATGGCCTCGGTGAGCTCCTCTGTCGACTCGGAGGAGATAGAGTTGGACAGGCCAGGACTGCTGAAGATCTCCTCGTTAGTAGATGAGTTTTGTAAGAGAGGCTCCTTCTCGTTGTCCTCCTGCTCATACACAGCAATTAGCAGTGTTCTAACCAGGGCTACAACTATTGACTATGTTTTATGTATAGTCTAACATGTCTTCTTTTACTCTACAATATCAAGTCTTTCCAAAGAAAGGGAAATAATAGAATGACAAAACATTGGTCAAAACAAAACAAAAATCAGGCCATAATCTAGGGGTAGCTGGTAGCCTAGAGGTTACAAAAGCAGGGCTGATATCATATCTCAGGTGCCACCGACATCGACTGCCCTTGAGCAAGGCAGCCCTTCTCTATAATACTAAGGGCACCCATTACTTCATATGTTCTTTGGTTATACTTACATGGTGCTGCGGAGGGCTGCAGCCGACATCTTCTGGTTCTGTGACAACAACAAAAAAGAAGGTTGTGCTCACAAATCCATTTTCATGTCAAAATACAGTCTTGGGACGAGCCATTTACATGTCTAAATGAAAACAGTCTAGGTTGAATATGAAATGCCTGCAGAGTAAAAACTCTCGGATAAATCCTGTCGGGGGAACGCAACATGATCCATTTTCAAACTAGGTTAATAAAAATAACTTTCTAATGGCAATGAATATTGTATACCATTTCATTTGGATTCTATGATCTACTGTATCAAGCTTCAATAGGTTGCAGTGGTTTATGCAGTCAGCACTGTGGTCCTGTTGACAATCTCAAAAGTAAGAACAGTGATCTAGGATCAGGCCCCCTCTGTCCATTCATTATAATCTAAAAAGGCAAAACTGATCCTAGATTAGCACTCCTACTTTCTCTATGAATACAGACCCAGAGGTCACACTCACTCTCCACCAGGAAGAAGAAGCAGAGTATGCCCGTGGATGCGATAATGATGCCGGGCACGATGAAGGACATGCCCCAGGCCGAGGATACAAAGATGCCGGCGATGAGCGAACCCAGGATGTTGCCTACCGAGGTGTGTGAGTTCCACACGCCCATGATGAACCCTCGTCTGGAGGGAAAAGGACAGACACACACAGATGGGATGGACACGAAAGAAGTGGGTTTAGAAACATTGTATAGCGAGACATTGAGCCTGCTTACATTAACTTATAGGGACACTTGAACATAGGGAATTTATTGGAGTGAATTCAATATATACTTAAAAACATTCAACATACTGGTACTAAATACAGAGGACAGCTTTCGGCAGTAAAATGCTGAATTGGAAACTGGATATCTGTAAATTGTTCCTATTTTGAATTTCCAAACACTCATTACACTCAAACAAAGGAACTGACCAGAGAGTTCTGTTTTTAATTTCACATAATGTGACTGACCTTGAGCAACAAAAAAAAAAAATACCCTACACAATATGGAAAAGGGGTACTGATACTGTGCACTCAGCATTGCTGAACCAGTCAAGAGTAAGAATATGTCTCACTCACTTCCCCTTTCCAAACCAGTTCCCAACGCAGGCCACCACTGCAGGCCAGCCCGTTGTCTGCACTAGTCCATTCATTGCCTAGGGAAGTAAGAGAGGGAGATTTAGATTTTTTAGATGCTTTTAATTTCAACATTAAATATGCCCCTATACCCAACACGATGAGAGAGGGAAAAAAATGGAGAGATGTTTTGTATCCCCATGAGAGAGATACAAACAAAGACACAGAAAAGAGAAGGGGGCTGGGCCAGTTACCCACACCATTATATTATCACACACATAGCCTTGAGAAAAGGCATGGAAACAACTGGCATGGAAACAATCCCTCAGCCTCGCTCACACACTCTACATCATATGATACTGCTGGTCTGTCATGTGATAGTGCCTAAAGCCCCCATGCCAACTTTTACCTGACTTTCCTTTTACAACCCAAGTTGTTTTGTTGCTGAGTATGCTCTGATAGGAAAACTCATGATTGTGCATGCATACACAAGGCCCTGTATACACAGTGTGGAAAAAATTAACTTTAAACTGTTGTTTTTCAGTACCAGGCTGTGTTCATTAGGCACGAAACACAAGACAACTGACTGAAACAGAGGGACTACCAGGACGTCCCGTTGCAAAGGTTTACGCTGCAAACTCTTATGAACATGCCCCAGGTCGGGCCTGAACTCAAAGGTAACTATGGGGCGGGGTGTGAGCGAGTGACAATGGTTTTAGAGGAGATTTAACCCTTACCTGGACGAAGGCGTAGTACCAGATGGAGTGGATGTTCCAGTAGAAGCCCAGGCCAAACAGACATGTGAAGAGACCACTGAGAAGCATCCCGGTGGTCAGGTAGTAGCGCAAGGGCACGCGCTCACCAAATATCCCACTGTCAAAACACATCATCTGGTTAACTCCTTGTAGTGAGGTTTAATACACACACAAGCACACACACCCACAAAAACAAAACAATCATAGAATTTACATCATTCTGCCTACCTGAAAAACATGCCAATGGCATAAGCAACGAGGAAAGAGTTGTCCACGGCTCCAAACAGCGTCTGGTAGTTGTCCCGGTCTGGAGAAAACGAGTTGGCACAGAAAATGTCAGAATGAAATCTGCTGTCGTAATGCTTAAACAGCAACATAAAAACTGATTCATTCTACTGACATGGTGTGCTTTCTATATTCTCAGAAACACTTTGGAAATGTTTTGGAAGCATTTTTATTCTTTTTTTTTTTTTAAATGAACGAAGAAGTCAAGTCAAGCAGAGGACTCACCAAATGGCGCCCAATCACACCAGGTTCCATTGTCAGTTCCGTTGAGGTTTGGTGGCCGAATGAGGGTGGAACAATTTTTGTGCAGCTCACTCTGTATATACATGGGGCAATAACCAGAGATTACACACATGGACACAAAACACTAGGCCTTCAAGACGCAACCAGCTTAAACGTCTCAAAAATAAAAACAGCCATTACCATATAACTATCTAAAAAATGACTATGTTAACTATTGTAGTGCAACTTGAGTGTTCTAGGGCTTTTGTGGCCTAGAACACTTAGATATGTTAGTATATAGAGCTGAACAGTGTGGCCTTACATTAAGATGCCTGGTTAAATAAAGGTTACATTTAAAAAATAAATAAGATAACGTTTCATACAGGTTTGTGAAGTCAGTGTATCACCTTGACGATGCTGATGGGTTTCCGGGAGAGATGGTAGCTGGTATAGAAGAGAAAGGTGAGGAAGAGGGTGAAACCTCTGTACCTGCACAGAGAGTAGAAAAAGAGCTCATTCTAATGTTGTCCAAAGCAAATACCATTTTTTGGACAGTCTCTTATACATTATCTAGAGGTCTACAGGGCTTGGGTATTATGGGATGTTAGTCTCATAAGACCGGGAGGGGGAGAGGGAAAAAGATAAAGAGAGAGAGCGAGAGGGGAGAGAAGGAGAGAGAAAGGCTTCAAACTACCATCCTGGAGAGGGATCTGAGGAGAAGAGAAAACAAAACAATTGTTCACATGGTCTTGTCTGTACAGTAGGCAGTACACATAGGCTTGTTTTTTAGTGTGAACCAAACAGGATATTCAGAAGAGTTAATCACTGCTGAGAGCAGTACAGGAACTTAGCTGACACGAGGTGTACACTGCACAGGAAGGCAGCTAGCTACACCACACATGCTCTGTATTGACCTGTTTACATTTCCTGGAGTGGAAAGGAAGGTTTAACCACATTTAGATTTTAGTAACAGTTAACACCTCACTCAGAACCTGGTGTAAACTCCTCATCCTCAAGCTAATTGCACACAACACATAAGATGCATCCAAAAAGACACCCTATTACTGCACTACTTTTGTCCATAGCGCTATGGACCCTGGTCAAAAGCAGTACACTAGGGCCTTGGTCAAATGTAGTGAATACTGGGATGCCATTTTGGACACAAACATTCAGGAGAAAGTGTTGTGCACAAGACTCAACCTGCAGTGACCTTTACAGTTTGACTGACTAAATCTAGGACAAAGTGTGACTATTTCGTCAGGTTTATGGAACAACCTGGATCAGTGACAGCAATAATCCAGAAAGTACTGTGGATTGATGAAATGTTGTAGAAATCCAACAGTGTAGATGGCCTTCACCTGGGATGTTTTCACGTAAAATTCGATGCTTCTATTTGCACAAGACATCTTTGAATATGTGGTTTGAAGTGAAAATAACGCAATTGTGGCCCACAATTCGTGGCGTTCCAACATGTGGGCATCCCGGCATCTGCAGGAACCCCTCTTTATACCTCTACTGGTCCATTTTTAAGATAGGACTCCAGTACACAGGCGGGAATAGGTGGCGGTAATGCACCATAACGTTGGATACCAAAGACAGATAAACCCCACAGAAGAAGAATAGGCGGGGGAGACAACGCTAGCTAGCTAGTACACCGGTAGACAGTGTTCTTCACCCCCGCCCTAGCGCACATAGAACAGATATATCGCTTCTTATACTTGCTTTCAATGAGAAAACAGATCTATAACTAACATTTCTATGTGATTTTGGTCGGGTCGCCCAAAAAGTTACATATTGCCAGCCTAATCTCAGGAGTTGATAGGCTTGAAGTCATAAACAGCGCTGTGAAGCAAGCATTGCTAATAGCTGCTGGCAAACGCAGTAAAGTTTGAATGAATGCTTACGAGCCTGCTGCCGCCTACCACCGCTCAGTCAAACTGCTCTATCAAATCATAGACTTAATTATAATATAATAAACACAGAAATACGAGCCGTTGGTCATTAATATGGTTAAATCCGGAAACTATCATTTTGAAAACAAAACGTTTATTCTTTCAGTGAAATACGGAACCGTTCCGTATTTTATCAAACGGGTGGCATCCATAAGTCTAAATATTCCTGTTACATTGCACAACCTTCAATGTTATGTAAAAATTATGTAAAATTCTGGCAAATTAGTTCGCAATGAGCCAGGCGGCCCAAGCTGTTGCATATACCCTGACTCTGCGTGCAATGAACGCAAGAGAAGTGACACAATTTCCCGAGTTAATATTGCCTGTTGACATGAATTTCTTTTAACTAAATATGCAGGTTTAAAAAAATATACTTCTGTGTATTGATTTTAAGAAAGGCATTGATGTTTATGGTTAGGTACATTCGTGCAACAATTGTGCTTTTTTCACAAATGCGCTTTTGTTAAATCCTCCCCCGTTTGGCGAAGTAGGCTGTGATTCGATGATAAATTAACAGGCACCACATTGATTATATGCAACGCAGGACAAGCTAGTTAACCTAGTAATATCATCAACCATGTGTAGTTAACTAGTGATTATGTTAAGATTGATTGTTTTTTATAAGATAAGTTTAATGCTAGCTAGCAACTTACCTTGGCTCCTTGCTGCACTTGCGTAACAGCTGGTCAGCCTGCCACGCAGTTTCCTTTTGGAATGCAATGTAATCGGCATCCAAAAATGACGATTACCGATTGTATTAAAAAACGGCCCTAATAAATCGGCCATTGAGATTAAATCGGTCGACCTTAACTATACGTAATGAATAGTTGCGATTTTAGCGGGGGGGCAAACACCCCCAAAAATAGCAAATATGCATGCCAGCAAAGGCACTACACAACACTAAACAATACATTAATTGCACTATAACAGTAACAAACGGTGCCCACAAACTGTTAGGGCCTACATAAAGCTGTTCCAACCCCTTACCACTGCTACACCTGGCTATCAGCGGAGCCTTGTCTGGCAGAGAAACAGTTCATTCAGCCTCATTTACTGCCTTTAAAAAAAAAGGCTGACTTGCTTAAACAAAATGTGGTTTCTCCTGACAATTGAGATGTACAAACTGTGGCATAAGGGGATGACGACAAGGGCAATCTGTCATTTCAATTAAGACATTAATGAGCGAGCTAGGACAGACTCAGTCAATATAACTATTTGTTCAGCACTTTTGAAATGTAGAGCGACAGAATTCAGAATATGGGCCGTTCTTACCCCGAGGTCCCGACTTGGAATTCCGAGATGGATGACAGTTCAAAACGTTTTTTCCCCCCCAGAGTTCCCAGTTGCTTTGAACTCACTGAAGTCCGAGATTTCCCAGTTCCGAGTCTCCAGTTGTTTTGAACGAGGCAGAAGTCATGCTGGATTGACAACATGGCTAATGTGTATCTTTTAAGCTTGGGAAAGAGACCCTTAAACCTAGACTTGGACCACACACCCATTCCACTGAATAACAGGCTAGTGTAGTTAGCCACTGATTCCTTCCACACCACTCATTGTTGGATTTGCGATTTCCAACATAAACTAATGTTTTTGTCCAATGGCCGATGAGCACCGATACATTTTATCTATAATTTATCTTCATATGACAAGGATTGAAAATGACTGGCCAGTAGATTGTCAACTTGATTCATGATGATGACTGCTAGGTAAGATTTTGAAAGTATGATGTTGACATTATCAGTCCAATAAAAGCTACGGTAGATATAACGTGATTTTACGTCATTTTATCTGTGTCCAATGACCTTGTGCTTTCTTGGATGGGCACTTCTAATGTAACTTTTTGCCATGATGCTCCTGAACCCTAACCTAGCTAACGTTAGCCACAACAAATTAGAATCTGTAACATATCATACGTTTCGCAAATTCGTAACATATTGTGGATATGTCCACAAATTAAGACATATCATAGAAAACGTAACATGTCATACTAAATGGAGTGTCTCAAATGTATGTACAGAATAATACAACATGCTTTGAGACCAGGTTACAGCCTCATGTCTAGCCAATAATTGACTTCTATCTGATTAGGGACAAAACAGCTGTCCCCCCCATCATCAACCTACATACTGTAAAATGCAATAGTTGTGTTTGCATAAAGGGTGTCACACACACACACACAATAGAATTCAAAGATAGTAGAAGCTTACCCGCTATCTCTTGAGAAGGACGTGATCAGTCTGATGCCGGGAGCCAAAGACGACCTCATCTTGGGTGGAGGTCTTCTACCTTCGAATAACTTGTTAAAACCGCTTACACTTTTCTCTCAGACATGGCATCAAAAGTTAGTTCGTTCGTCTTGTATACATCCAATTGATATTGTCTGTTAAAAAAATAGGACTACAAAAATATCTAAAAACAGCACAAAAGCAAGCTGAATGTCTATACATGGGACTTCAAAACAGCTTCTCACACAGGTTCGAGCTCCGGTGACTTTGAATTTTTAGTTACAATATTCCATCGATATTTTTCCCACTTTCATTATAAAACACTGGTTTATTTCTTAGATTTTTTGTTTAAAGTGTAATAATTTAAAAGATAAACAAAACAAAAAAACAGCGCACTGATCAAAACAGCTTCAGTCGCTTGGCTATTCCTACTTCCTGTTAATGGGTGAATCTCCGCCAACAATGAATTCCCATAGATTTCCATGCATGCTTGAGCAAGCTGATAGCGTTATAAAAGCCGGTTCCTATAAATACTCTATGCACTTCTCTACCGTGTCACATGCACATTAGTCCACATGTTTACGGATTCTGTCCATAATAGTTTAAGGGTAGCCATTTCCCAATATTTTCCAAGCCCAAACGCCGTACAAAAACAAATCTTCCCGAAGTGTGTGGACATGTGATTCCCGTATCTGACGTCACGGCATTAAAGGAGCAATGACTAATTTACTCTTCAAGTACTATACCACCACCACAGAAAATTATGCTTTGTCTTCTGTCAATCAAATGTGGTACAGCCTACCTACAGCAGAAAATGAAAAGACATCAATTCGTTTGAAATGTAAATTATGCTCCTCTAAAATTACAGATTGAAAAGTTTCTAGGGTCATGAGTGGAGCAAGCCACAGCAGCTCCTGAGTGGTGCGGTGGTCTGAGGCACTGCATCTCAATGCAAGACTGTAGTCCCTGGTTCAAATCCAAGCATCACTGTAGTCCCTGATTTAAATCCAGGCTGAGTTGCATCTGGCTGTGATTGGGAGACCTATAGTGTGGTGCACAATTAGCCCAGCATCATCTGGGTTAGGCTGTCATTGAAAATAAGATTTTGTTCTTAATTAACTGACTTGCCTAGTTACAGTGAGAGTGGGAAAGCACACCAGAATTTCAAATAAAGCGTTGAGAAAATCTCTCATTATTAGGTATCTTAAATTAGAACTACACACAAGCAATTTGTAAAAAGAATCTGTGCACTCATAGTAATAGTTAATTACGGTAGGTGCTCTCGTTTCTCAGGATTGTGGCATTGATTCATTTGTTTTAATGTTACTACATGGATGCAAACTCAAAGGCTTTTTAAGTGCGCTTTTCTGATAAGAGTGCCTTGGTATTTTTGGATGGTCTTTATCAGGGTTCCTCAATAAGCGGCAAGCAGGTGATTATATTTTTATTTATTTATTTTTTAAATTTTATTTCACCTTTATTTAACCAGGTAGGCTAGTTGAGAACAAGTTCTCATTTGCAACTGCGACCTGGCCAAGATAAAGCATAGCAGTGTGAACAGACAACAACACAGAGTTACACATGGAGTAAACAATAAACAAGTCAATAACATAGTAGAAAAAAAAAGAAAAAAAAGAGAATCTATATACAATATTTGTCCCCCAAGTTGAGAATTTTGATATAAAAATATATATATAATTAATTGTTGCACATAAGACAAAAATGACCCAGAAATCAGTTCAAAGTGATTTACATTTAGGATATCTGTTCCCAAATACTCCCATGCATTACTAGAGGCATATGTGCTAACTATTCCCACACACAACTAGAGGCATATGTGCTCGTATCTAGTGGTGTAAAGTACTTAGGTAAAAATACTTTAAAGTACTACTTAAGTAGTTTTTTTTAGTATCTGTACTTTACTACTCATATTTTTGACTACTTTTACTTTGACTTCACTACATTTTTAAAGAAAATAATGTACTTTTTACTCCATACATTTCCCCTGACACCCAAAATTGTATATTTATATTGCTTAGCAGGACTGAAAAATGGTCAGATTCACACACTTATCAAGAGAACATCCCTGGTCATCCCTACTGCCTCTGATCTGGCGGACTCGCTAAACACAAACACTTTATTTGTAAATGATGTCTGAGTGTTGGACCAGTGGCGGTTCTATCTTGTGTGGATCCCCCCCTTGGTAGCATTTCGTAGTGTGACTGATTTTACTAATTGCATTAGTACTGTACAAAGTTAGAGGTGCGCTATTTGATAGATTCCCCCCCCACACACCTCGGGCTTCCAGTGGGGAGGCCTGAGGTCAACCTACCCCTGCCCCCCTCCCCATCTCATACTTCTGAGTGGGACACCATCTCAAGCAGTAGCCTGCCAAGCTCACAAACTAGAATCAGAGAGCCCACTCCGACAAGGTTAATTGACCCACAGTCGCACACGGTGACATGATATCGTTGACATGACGTACAAATGAGAGATAGAAAACCGATCGCACAAATGTCACCATTCTGATTTATTCTTGGGCAGGCGCCCCATGCCTAAATCCGCCGCTGTGTTGGAGTGTGCCCCTGGCTATCCATAAATAAATAAAAACAAGAGAATTGTACCATCAGGTTGGCTTAATAGGAGGATGATTTATACTTTTACTTGTGCTTTTGATACCCAAGTATACAGTGGCAAGAAAAAGTATGTGAACACTTTGGAGTTAACTGGATTTCTGCAAAAATTCGTCATCACATTTCATCTGATCTTCATCTAGGTCACAACAATAGACAAACATAGTGTGCTTAAACTAATAACACACAAATTATTGTATGTTCTTGTCTATATTGAATACATCATTTAAACATTCACAGTGTAGGTTGGAAAAATATGTGAATCCCTAGGCTAATGGCTTCTCCAAAAGCTAATTGGAGTCAGGAGTCAGCTAACCTGGAGTTTAATCAATGAGACGAGATTGGCGATGTTGGTTAGAGCTGCCTTGCCCTATAAAAAACAGTTTGCTATTCACAAGAAGCATTGCCTGATGTGAACCATGCCTCGAACAAAATACATCTCAGAAGACCTAAGATTAAGAATTGTTGACTTGCATAAAGCTGGAAAGGGTTACAAAAGCATCTCTAAAAGCCTTGATGTTCATCAGTCCATGGTAAGACAAATTGTCTATAAATGGAGAAAGTTCAGCACTGTTGCTACTCTCCCTAGGAGTGGCCGTCCTGCAAAGATGACTGCAAGAGCACAGCGCAGAATTCCCAATTAAGTTAAGAAGAATCCTAGACTGTTAGCTAAAGACTTACAGAAATCTCTGGAACATGCTAACATCTCTGTTGATGAGTCTACGATACGTAAAACACTAAACAATAATGGTGTTCATGGGAGGACACCACGGAAGAAGCCACTGCTTCATATCTGAAGTTATTGCTGCATATCTGAAGTTTGCAAAAGTGCACCTGGATGTTCCACAGCGCTACTGGCAAAATATGCTGTGGACAGATGAAACTACAGTTGAGTTGTTCGGAAGGAACACACAACACTATGTGTGGACAAAAAAAGCCACAGCACACCAACATCAAAACTTCATCCCAAATGTAAAGTATGGTGGAAGGAGCATCATGGTTTGGGGCTGCTTTGCTGCCTCAGGGCCTGGAAAGATTGCTATCAACGACGGACAAATTAATTCCAAGTTTATCAAGACATTTTGCAGAAGATTGTTAGGCTATCTGTCCGCCAACTGAAGCTCAACAGAAGTTGGGTGATGCAACAGGACAGCGACCCAAAACACAGAAGTAAATCAACAACAGAATGGCTTCAACATAAGAAAATACGCCTTCTGGAGTGGCCCAGTCAAAGTCCTGACCTCAACCTGATTGAGATGCTGTGGCATGATCTGAAGAGAGCAGTTCACACCAGACATGCCAAGAATATTGCTGAACTGAAACAGTTTTTAAAGAGGAATGGTCCAAAATTCCTCCTGACCGTCGTGCAGGTCTGATCCGCAACTACAGAAAACGTTTGGTTGAGGTTATTGCTGCTATTGCTAGGAGGGTCAACCAGTTAGTAAACTCAAGGGTTCGCATACTTTTTCCACCCTGCAATGTGAATGTTTACACGGTGTGTTCAATAAAGACATGAAAACTTATAATTGTCTGTGTGTTATTGGTTTAAGCTCCCGACCATCTGCTCAAGAAAGAAATTGTACCGCGGCTGAATGTTATTGGGGACCTCTGGTCTATATCCTACAAGTATAGCCTCCAATGTGGCTTTTCATATTCTGTTTTGGTTAAAACTAAAACATACATTCACTCATCTGACTACAATAGGAAACATTGTGACCAATCTACCTCACAATGCAATGAGTAACACATTAATAATACATTGACATAAAAAAATATCAATTCAATCATAGGTCTGTGGTCTAGGACAAAAGTCACTCTTTCCCCATTTTATAGGAAATTAAACCAGCAGTCAACATTTTCAGCCCACTCTTTTTCCATAGGAATGGAATAATATACACTGAGTGTACCAGACATTATGAACAGCTTCCTAATATTAAATTGCACCCCTTTTGCCCTTGGAACAGCCTCAATTTGTCAGGGCACAAAATATACAAGACGTTGAAAGCATTCCACAGGGATGCTGGCCCATGTTGACTCCAATGATTCACATAGTTGTGTCAAGATGGCTGGATGTCCTTTGGGTGGTGGACCATTCTTGATACACACGGGAAACTGTTGAGCATGAAAAACCCAGTAGTGTTGCAGTTCTCGACACAAACCGGTGCGCCTGGCACCTACTACAATACACCGTTCAAAGGCACTTAAATATTTTATCTTCCCGATTCACCCTCTGAATGGCACAGATACACAATCCATGTCTCCATTATCTCAAGGCTTAAAAATACTTATTTAACCTGACTCCTCTCCTTCATCATCACTGAACAAAGTGGATTTAACAAGTGATATCAATAAGGGATCATAGCTTTCATCTGGATTCACCCGGTGAGTCTGTCGTGGAAAGAGCAGGGGTTTCAAAATGTTCTACATTGTGTATACTGTAATAGGAAGGATTAGGAGACCATCAGTGGTTATGCCCACTGCCGCATCCAAAATACATTATAGGACAAACACCAATGAAGCATCATCCTGAGGTTCAAAGATAAATTGTCAGGTGTTTTTAAATCAGAAAATTGTCCTTAATTAAGGACAGACTAAAACCAAGTGCACATCTCTGACAAAGCGAATGACAGATTATTAAATTAAAACCACATACAAAACAAATCCCATCATGTTTTAAGGAATTACAACTGATAAGTATCCAAGAGAGAGACGGCAAGGTTTGATTTAAAATCAGTCGCACATCAAAATTACATGTAAAGGAAAGGGAGATACCTAGTCGGTTGTACAACAGAATGCATTCAACTGAAATGTGTCTTCTGCATTTAACCCAACCCCTCTGAATCAGAGCGGTGAGGGGGGCTGCCTTAATCAACATCCACGTCATTGGCGGCCGGGGAGCAGTTGTTGTTGCGGGTTAACTGACCTACTCAGGGGAGGAACAAGCCATTTGTACCTTTTCGGCTCGGGGATTCAATCCAGCAACCTTACCAACTGTTCATGGTACAGATTAAAGGTAATTATTGATTTGACAAAACAAAGAGGGCAGAAATTCAAATGTATTTTAATTTTGTTCCTTTGCAAGGTGTCTAAGTTCCTGTGAGTTGTGGTTTGATTCCTGGATTACTTCCTGGGTTAAAGGGCGTGCATGGAGGCGATCCGGCGAGCCGAGGCCTGCTGGTAAGTGGAGTGGCTCCCATCCTTCAGATCATAGTTCAACGGCGCAGACTGCAGAGCCTGGACATAGGCTGGATGAAAGACAAAGAAAAAATTATCCATCCCAGTCCAAGCACATCATACTGAACCTCAATGCCATGTTCATCAGGTACCCAACATAGGAGAACGGACTGTAGCAGGGAGGGACTACACTACCCATCCAACAAGAAACTCTAATTTGATCATTTTAGGTTGCAACGCTTAAAAAATATACATGTTGCGTACCCTAATAAACACGATCCAGATAGGCTTGAAAAGAGACAAATCTACATAGGGAAGAATCCAAATAGGGAAATATGGAAGGAAGTTGATACTTTATATGAACAGGAGGTCACTAATGGGTAACTGGTACACATTAGTGGGTTCATGTTGCGGGACCTTGAAATACTTGTGTTAATTACTCCTCGAGGCATGTTACTAACAGGAACTGAAAAATGAACGTGTTAGGAAATACTGAATTCAATCTAATTTTCCCACAACATCGGCGCCCCCTAACTTCGGACACTCTCTAGCGGTTGGAGGATTAAACCACTTGGAGCTCAACATTTAAATGGCCTGGAAAATAATGGTACGTTTTGCGACAAATGACTCTCTTCTATCTAGCTGACCACTGATTTTCATTGCAGTTTATGTAAGTTAGGTTTTGAGAGTTTTCAAAAAAGTAGTATATACAGTTGAAGTTGGAAGTTTACATACACCTTAGCCAAATACATTTCAACTCAGTTTTCACAATTCCTGACATTTAAGCCTAGTAAAAATTCCCTGTGTTAGGTCAGTTAGGATCACCACTTTATTTTAAGAATGTGAAATGTCAGAATAATAGTAGAGAGAATGATTTATTTCAGCTTTTATTTCTTTCATCACATTCCCAGTAGGTCAGAAGTTTACATACACTCAATTAGTATTTGGTAGCATTGCCTTTAAATTGTTTAACTTGGGTCAAACGTTTCGGGTAGCCTTCCACAAGCTTCCAAAAATATGTTGGGTGAATTTTGGCCCATTCCTCCTGACAGAACTGGTGTAACTGAGACAGGTTTGTAGGCCTCCTTGCTCGCACACGCTTTTTCAGTTCTGCCCAAAAATGTTCTGTAGGATTGAGGTCAGGGATTTGTGATGGCCTCTCAACTAGTCAACTATCTAGTAAACACTTCAGATACAAGGTTGGTGTCTCTTTTTTGAACAAAATTAAACTGATATATCTTGTAATTGAACAAAATAGTAAGGTGGCCAATAACTGGGGACAGTATGCCGATAATACGGGACCTATTTTTTTGCTAAATGGCTTATCAAAAAAGCTGATTGTAGTAGTTTTTCCACTGAAATGTCAAACATTTCTAACCCGTTTGCTAACATTTTTACGACACCAATAATCACAAAACATTGATAGTTTGATCACAAGATAACACTGGTGAAGGTAATTTAAACGCTGTTGAATATGCCGATAATACGGGGTGCTAATCTATGTGGAAATGATACATACTTCATATGAAAAACATACAGCAAGGGTGCAAGTCACCTATCTTGGCTTGCAGCAGGTCAAAGAATAACTATAACTTTAACCTTACTGTTCTATTGGAGATAGCCAATTGGCTTGTGGTTGAGACATTTAGTGGTGATTGTACACTCTTACTGACAGTTGTGGCTGCTTCACGCGATGTATTGTTGTCTCTACCTTTTTGCCCTTTGTGCTGTTGTCTGTGCCCAATAATGTTTGTACCATGTTTTGTGCTGCTACCATGTTATGCTGCTGCCATGTTGTGTTGCTACCATGTTGTTGTCATGTGTTGCTGCCTTGCTATGTTGTTGTCTTAGGTTACTCTTTATGTAGTGTCGTGGTGTCTCTCTTATCGTGATGTGTGTTTTGTCCTTATTTTTAAGCCCCCGTCCTCGCAGGAGGCCTTTTGCTTTTTGGTAGGCCGTCATTGTAAATTTGTTCTTAACTGACTTGCCTGTTAAATAAATGTAATAAAAAAATAAAAAAAACACCTTTAGAGTTGTGGTAGAAGACACAGTTTGCGCAGGTGTCAGGATGGGAGTCCCAAAAACTGTCTCCGCAGCAACAGAGAGGGGGGAGCTCTGTCTTCTCCAGAGCTATCCTCTTCTTCTGAGCTCTCAGAACCTTGATGTACCTGCCACAGAACACAGTACAATCTTTATTGGTCCATTGGCTGTCACAGGGCCCAACTTGTTACACAATTAACATTCACAACATAGGCTGGGACACAGGGCCTTATTTTCTAGGTTCACCAGCACAAACACATTTAGGTCCAGTTTCCTGGAGTCATATTATTCCTGGACTAAAAAGTACTTTCAATGGAGATTATATACGGAACAAAAATATAAAACACAACATGTAAAGTGTTGGTCCCATGTTTCATGTGCTGAAATAAAACATCCCAGAAATGTTCCATACGCACCAAAAGCTTTCTCTCAAATGTGCACACATTTGTTTACATCCCTATGGTGTGACGTATCAAGAAGCTGATTGAACTGCATGATCATTACACAGGTGCACCTTGTGTTTGGGACAATAGAAGGCCACTAAAATGTTCAGTTGTGTTACAACATAATGCCACAGATGGCTCAAGTTTTGAAGGAGCATGCAATTGGCATGCTGGCTACAGGAATGTCCACTAGAGCTGTTGCCAGAGAATTTAATGTTCATTTCTATACCATAAGCTGCCTCCAACTTTGTTTTAGAGAATTTGTCAGTACATCCAACTGGCCTCACAACCGCAGACCACGTGTAACCACGCAAGCCAAGGACCTCCACACCTGACTTCTTCACCTGCGGGATCATCTGAGACCAGCCACCTGGACAGCTGATGAAATTGGCTGTGTGTAAATATGGTCACTAATGAAGGTTATTTGGTAGCCATCTTGGAAGGGCCTGGTTGTATATTCATAAACACTAGAACCCTATAATGTAGTTCTAACGGGCCTTTATCACCTGTCTCTCTCAGTTCCTCCTGGTCTTCTTGGGGCCAGAGCAATTGAGTAGCTCTATAGTCAGTACCAAACCGAAAACTATGACCTGCAGGATAAGGCTCTGTAACTAGCCTCTCACACACCTGCAGCACACACAGGTATGTAAGATTGATTATCAGCGGTCACAATAGATGCGTTTTAGCATTAAAGCAGTCTTTTTCATACAAGTCAGATGACTCCTGGGCAACAGCACCCAAATACTAATTTACAGAAGAGTTAAGCACCTCTTGTTGTGCATTATGAAAGATTCAATCTTTAGGGTCATTTAGTTGGAGTTACAAAGAAAACTATATAGACTGATAAACAAACACAAATCGCTATAGCTTGACTAAAGTAATGTTAGAATAAGCATGTGTCTCACAGGACTGTATGTGGTTTGGGGAAATGGGAGTGTTAGGAAATTGGAGAAGTGTTAAAAAGAGAACACTTGTGGTGACCGACCGGATTGTTGTCAAAGGTGACAGCCTTGCTCCCGTGACCTTCGTGAGGATCAAAGTTCTGAAGAGGGGAGTCATGTTGCCCAATCAAAGGAATATCTTCCTCCTCCTGTTCTTCTTCTTCTTCATGATCCTCCTCTGCTCTTGTCACCTGAGATACAGGTTTTTGTTTTGAGTTAGAAAGCAAAATAGTTATTTGTACTCACATTTCCAGAAAAATCTTGTAGTAAATACAGTATTCCTATAATTGGGAGCTAAGAATTATAAAGTTATATCCTTTGAAAAAATAATGAGAAATTCATAGAGGTACAAAACATTTACTCGAATTCTATGGTTATCTGACATTTTTGTCAAAACTGACTTTGGCCAGTTAGAAAGGAGCAGTGTAAACGCACATCTCTGGTTGGAGACACTTTCCATATTCCCCCGGGAGCTATGACATCACTTCCCCATCTCGGAACATTTGACAGGCTACCAGTCTGTCTCTGACCTGCCTCATGACTTTGCTGAGCTGAAAAACCAGAACCAGCCCGTATGAATATCTATTTTATCTATAGAGCTAATGACAGCACTAATGGTAATGTCACTGAATTAGTATGTTCAGCCAGCTTGGCTGCAACATCTGTGTAAATAATCCATCTGCATCACTGAGGATAAAAAGTAAGTCGCCTAGGTCTATAAGGTTCAGAGATCAATGATGGGTATAGATGCACATTAGATATAGACGCAAAAAGTTACATTGAGTCATGGAGGGAACAGAGGGCTAAATACACATAGTAATGATGATGAGATGAAAACCAGGTGTGCAGGAAAACAAGACAAAACAAATGGAAAATGAAAAGTGGATCGGCGATGGCTAGAAGCCCGGTGACGTCGACCGCCAAACGCCGCCCGAACAAGGAGAGGAACCGACTTCGGCGGAAGTTGTGACAGATAGTATAAGCTACATTTTGACACTGTGGCCAACAGGAGGGCCTCTAAAATGTTCGGTCAGCAACCACACCATTGGCCAAGCCCCCGCCACGCCCACCACCTAAGCCACACTTTGATCCAGAAAAAACCCTGGAGGGGACTAAGCACACACCTCTATGGATCCCCCATGTTGAGGGTCATCGTGCCAGCGGTAATGTTGCCTTCCCTCACCACCAGGGGACGGCCCATCAGGAAGTCCAAGATCTAGTTGCAGAGGAAGGTGTTCAGTCCCAGTGACCCAAGCTTGGTGACGAGATTGGAGGGGACTGTCGTAGCGTTTGCTGTCATTATAAGTGAAGACTTATATTATCAAATAAATTCTCTATGTGTAATTATTCCTTACGTGATTAATCTAAACATGTAACTTTAATTAACTAGGAAGTAGGGGCACCACGGGAGAATGTTTATAGTCTCTATTTTATTGAATTAACTCTACAGATATGTTCATATCTTATCAATTACGGTCTTCTATTAATGAATTATTACCTCATCAGTCATATTTTGAATGTCGCAATCCCTTGGATATCGGCACGAACCCTAGCATAGATCATGAATCAGCGATATACAAATTGGCTTAATTATTTACTAACTAAATCAATCACCGAATGACATACATTTGAAAGACTTATCTTCCTCTATCTTTTCTTACAACAAAACCAAGAAACGCACCATTTTCGCATATGTTGATGTTGGGTGTGGTGCTGGAGCTGATGAATGAGTTGAAAAATGGTGAAGTTTCCCTTTAAGTTAAAATGTAATCGTTTTTAACTTCTGGCTTCCTGCAGACTGTTTTTGTGTAACTCATTACAATTGGAATAAACGCTAGTGTTTGTAAATACCCCTGCGTTACTAAAAGCAACTATGGCAATACAATAATATCCATTATCCACATAATATAGGCTAGTCACCATTTCGCATGACTTCTGAAGCTGCCGCCTCATGCGCACTTGTTTGCACCACGCGGCGGCACACTTCGTCCTGAAACCGGCAAAGAGTATCTTCTTTCTCCCGTTGCCTTTCCACCTGTAGCCCCTCAGTTAGCAGGGTACTAATCTGGCCCATACGAGAATAAGTCACCAGATAAATATGCTCCAGCTACCTACCTATTCCAGTACAATAATTGATGTTGCTAACTACTAACGACTATTAACTACGTGAGTTGCAGTTGGATGCTCATTATCGTGGTAGTCTTGTCCACTCTCCGCCCAGGCTGTCAGGACCCGGTGTGCGAAACAGTCACTAATAGTCGGCAGAACCCAGAAGATGAGGCAGACACAGCAGTACTAGAGACGGTGGTTTAATCAAAGTAAAAGATCTTCAGGCAAAAATATAAATCCACAACGTCAAAAGTAAAGCCAAGAGACAAAAATGGATATCCTCCAAAATACAAAGAAAATCCACAAAGTGGTAAGAACAGCAAGGGAAAAAACAAAACTCAAAAGACTAATCAAAAAATAAACAAGAACAAAACCAGAGTACCTCTGGAAAATCCAACAAGAGAAATAAGTTCACAGCATGGCTGGGGCTGGGTGCTAACATACAAACACTGAGCAAAGAACTGAGGAACACACAGGGTTTAAATACCAACAAGGGAACGACACACAGGTGCAAACAATAATTAGAGCAAGGAAAAAACAAAAGGTTCAAAAAAGGTGCAATGGGGACATCTAGTGACCAAAACCTGAACAGTCCTGGCCAAAACCTGACACAGGCGCCTGCAGGTGCAACTGCCTGATTCCTCTCAGCCAATACTTTATTTTGACGACCATGTTTGCTTTGAACATGTGTCCCAGTAATTGAAACGTTGGTTGTGCCCTTTACTTTAAGATTTCTAGGGGCCATTTTGCTAGCCAGATTGCTAACATTTACATGCAACGTTAGCTAGCTACTTCTTCAACCAACCTAGTAGCTAAGATTCACTAACTACAACAGGCTGTTGAAATGAGTATTACTTGTCCCTAAATAAAGGTGGAATAAAAAAGGGATATAAATCGTTTACGAATATTACGTCTGTGAACCAAACCATAACTGAAATATCCATGCATAGAAGTTTGTTTGGCTTCTCAACTGCCGCAGTAGACTCATGTTGTTGGATGACATATAACAGTGCGACCATTTTTGCTCCACCTACTTAATTTATTCTTCTTAGATTAGGTTTAACGACAGTTGGCATTAAATATGTTGCATTACCGCCACCAACTGCACTAGAGTATAAATCCATTATACTTTCTGACACGGAAAGGAAAAAGGTAAAAAATTACCTAAGGCTACACTCATTAAAAACCCACCACCCTATTACACTATTTTAACCCCATCAGGTCCTACACCCGGCGAACGGCCTGGGAGGATGGAACACTACGACTCAACACTCCCTGTAAACTCTTCTGCAATAATATCTCGTAGTCTCAAGTACTTCTCTGCAGTTGCCACCACAACACCTATTTTCTGTAACTTACGTTCCATTCCTGCGGTACAGTTGATAACCATGGAGCCAACATCACTGAAGCACAATTCATTTGTAGTCCTATCACTCTGAACTGGCAAAAGTATGCTACTCACTGGGAGCCTCTTAGGATCCCTACCCCTTGACCTCTCTTTTTCTACTTTCTTCACTGTTTCAGCAAACGACACCTTCTGTACAACTCCTAACCCTGGCAACCTCAAGCTGCTTCTGTCTCACCGGACGCTTCTGATCTCCAGCACCATGGGAACCCCTACAATGAACACATACCGCTTCTTTCACCAATACTACACATTCCTTTGTCTCATGACCTTCTGTACACTTCTCACATAGGAACCTCCCTCCTACACACTGCTGCCACATGCCCATAAGCTTGGTACCTGAAACACCTACTTGAGTGATTTTGGTTCCCGCTAGAGAATCTGTGAATGCAATCTGAATGGTCGTACCAGATGCCAGTCAATGCGGTTTGAGTTAACCAGGCCCATTCTAGCCCATTCAAAATGTCCTCTCGGCTCAGAAGCACAGAGCAAACATTAGGCATAGAAGTGAGTTGATTAAAAATATATTTTGGCTGTTAGAATTCAATAAACAGATAATCAACCTGCCTCTGTGTTTTCCTTGCCCTGGGCAATTATTTGATACATGGTAAAAAAAAGCAGCAATAAGTGGTGGAGAGTATACTTTCTGTACCCAATAAGGCCAGGCTTTTCTTTAGGTTGTGGACCTGACAGCATTGACAACACTTGGACACATATACAGACACACAAATTCCCAGTCCTGGTGTTCACCTCTGCACCTGTGGTCCAGTGATTGAGTCCCCCTTCTGCTGTTTTCACTGTCTAAATTGGTCTACTACTGGGGTGTGATAATTCCCAGGCTTTTGTTGGAAGTGTCCTCCTTTCGCAGCTGGCTATGTGCGTGAGGATAAGAACCAAATAGACCTGAGATCGTTCCACTTCATGATATAAGTATCAAACTTAGTATACTAATACTGGATACCTTATGGAAGTCTGGGAAGCATGTCAGTCAACCAGAGCAGCCATTGGATTTCCTCTTAGAAAAAAATAGGGTAAAATCAATGACCTAGTAATGTTATATACCCACTAAATAAGCCCCACAGATAATATAGACAATAAATAATAATAGGCGTCATATTGAGGTCCTTTTAACCATAGTGTCACGGATCCCTCTGGAACTTTCATTGCGCACACCTGGCCCCTATTCCCACAAATTGTATTTGTATATATGTGCCCTTTGTTCACCATGGTTCTGTCGATTATTGTTACAATGTCTGTTGGTGTGTGTGTGAGTACCTTTGCTGTGTGTTTTGGGCTTTCGTGCCCTTGTGGATAGCGCAGATGATTACGGGTCTCGTCCCGTGTGTTAATTATTGTGCGCGTGTGTATTTATTCGAGCTACTCCTCACTCTTTAATTTGGGTTTCAACCCTGTGTTTTGTGTATGTGTGTGTTTGGTCTTTGTCCCCGTGCCTTTACATGGCACGCCGTAATTTGGGCTGAATAAAAAACCCTATTACGCATTCCTGCGCCTGTCTCCTGAGTCATTTATAACCAACGTGACACATAGTCCAGCGGCTACAGGAAAGAATTGCTGATAGCACCACCAAATTTCACACACAGCTGGGGCATGTCTAAATAAGTATTTTTGGCTATAGTACAATCACAGATTGTGTCCATTACCCGCCTGGTCGACCATTTCCAATATGGCCACCAACCAACTGCATGGGGCCATATTGGACAAGATTAATTTGGCCATATCTCCATAAATAATTGATATTTACAGCCCAATTATGGCTTAAAATGTTTGAAAGGGTCTGGAAAAAGACAATAAAATGCCACAAAATGCCATATATAGAGTGCATTCGGGAAAATATTCACTCCCCTTGACTTTTTCCACATTTTGATACGTTGCAGCCTTAATCTGAAATGGATTAAATAATATGATTTCCTCATCAATCTACAGACAATACGCCATAATGAGAAAGGGAAAACAGTTTTTTAGAAGTGTTTGCAAATGTAATTTAAAAAAAACTGATACCTTATTTACATAAGTATTTAGCCCCTTTGCTATGAGACTCGGAATTGAGCTCAGGTGCAGCCTGTTTCCATTGATTATCCTTGAGATGCTTCTACAACTTGATTGGAGTCCACCTGTGGTAATGTAAGGGGTGCGTACTGGCGGCAGGGAAGTCAGGCGCAGGAGAGCAAAAACTGGGTTTACAACGGAGCAGTTTAATACATAAAACCACCGGCATCCAGAACAAACAATAAATGGTTACAAAACCCGTCGCACACCAGAATAACATGCACTTACAATAAATAATTCCGGACAAGGACATGGGAGGAACAGAGGGTTAAATACACAACATGTAATGAGGGAATTGAAACCAGGTGTGTGGGAAGACAAGACAAAACAAATGGAAAATGAAAAGTGGCTCGATGATGGCTAGAAGACCGGCAACGCCGATCGCCGAATGCCGCCCGAACACGGAGAGGAACCGACTTCGGCGGAAGTCGTGACAGGCAAATTCAATTGATGGGACATGATTTGGAAAGGCACACACCTGTCTATATAAGGTCCCACAGTTGACAGTGCATGTCAGAGCAAAAACAAAGCCATGAGGTCGAAGGAATTGTCCATAGAGCTCCGAGACAGGATTGTGTCGAGGCACAGATCTGGGGAAGACAATAAAAAAACGTCTGCAGCATTGAGGGTCCCCAAGAACACAGTGTCCTCCATCAATCTTAAATGGAAGAAGTTTGGAACCACCAAGTCTCTTCCTAGAGCTGTCCGCCTGGCCAAACTGAGCCATCTGGGGAGAAGCGCCTTGGTCAGGGAGGTGACCAAGAACCCGATGGTCACTCTGACAGAGCTCTAGAGTTTCTCTGTGGAGATGGGAGAACATTCCAGAGGGACAACCATTTCTGCAGCACTCCACCAATCAGGCCTTTATGGTATAGTGTCCAGACGGAAGTTACTCCTCAGTAAAAGGAGTGGCTTGGTCACTTATACATGACAGCCCACTTGGAGTTTGCCAAAAAGCACCTAAAGACTATCAGACCATGAGAAACAAGATTCTCTGGTCTGATGAAACCAAAATTGAACTCTTTGGCCTGAATGCCAAGCGTCACATCTGGAAGAAACCCCTCATGCTGTGGGGATGCTTTTCAGCGACAGGGACTGGGAGACTAGTCAGGATCCAGGGAAAGATGAACAGAGCAAATTACAGAGAGATCATTGATGAAAACCTGCTCCAGAGTGCTCAGGACCTCAGATTGGGCTGAAGGTTCACCTTCCAACAGGACACCGACCCTAAGCACACAGCCAAGACAGTGCAGGAATGGCTTCAGGACAAGTCTCTGAATGTCCTTAAGTGGCCCAGCCACAGCCTGGACATGAAGCTGAACGAACATCTCTGGAGAGACCTGAAAATAGCTGTACAGCGACTCTTCCCACCCAACCTGACAGAGCTTGAGAGGATCTGCAGAGAAGAATGGGAGAAATTCCCCAAATACAGGTGTGCCAAGCTTCTACCGTCATACCCAAGAAGACTCAAGGTTGTAATCGCTGCCAAAGTTGCTTCAACAAAGTACTGAGTAAAGGCTCTGAATACTTATGTAAATGTCATATTTCCATTTTTTTTAGCAAAAATATCTAAAAACCTGTGTCTGCTTTGTCATTATGGGGTATTGTGTGTAGATTGATGAGGGAAAAAAACAATTTAATACATGTTAGAATAAGATAGTAACGTAACAAAATGTGGAAAAAGTCAAGAGGTCTGAATTCTCTCTCTCAGGCTGTTATGCAGAATACTAATTAATGAATGAATCATTAATTAAGTGATCTTGCGAGACATTGATTAGTCACTCCGGTCCACTCCTGCAGCACTGCACCCTATTTATACTCAGTTTTCCAAAATGACCACCAACCAGCTCCAAAGGGGCATTTTGGACAGGATGCACATGGCCATATCTCCATAAATAATTGGTATATAGAGCGCAATTATGGCTTAAAATGTTTGAGGTGGTCTGGCAACACAATAAAATGGCCCAAGTATGCCATACCATATGTCTCCAAAAAATTGACTAAAATGACTGATTCTTGAACGTACTTTCATCCTCATTTTCAGTATTTTACGTTTAAACACTCTGATGAAGGTACACTGACCAAATGCTCAGCTATAATTCAAATATCGTTGCATCTGACTGGAGACCTTTTTAGAAGTAATTTAATCACTAAGTGCTTCCAGCTTCATAAATGCCCTGAGAAGATAATTCTCAATCAGAGGCATAGCAAAGCAGATACGTTCAGATTGCGATACAAACTTTGTTGGTGTTTGCCGAGACCTGAGGATGGATGGATCAAGCTCCAGTTCAGAGAGTGTGGAGAGGTACAGTTGAAGTCGGAAGTTTACATACACCTTAGCCAAATACATTTAAACTCAGTTTTTCACAATTCCTGACATTTAATCCTAGTAAAAATTCCCTGTCTTAGCTCAGTTAGGATCACCACTTATTTTATGAATGTAAAATGTCAGAATAATAGTAGAGAATTATTTATTTCAACTTTTATTTCTTTCATCACATTCCCAGTGGGTCAGAAGTTTACATACACTCAATTAGTAATCGGTAGCATTGCCTTTAAATTGTTCAACCTGGGTCAAACGTTTAGGGTAGCCTTCCACAAGCTTCCCACAATAAGATGAGTGAATTTTGGCCCATTCTTCCCGACAGAGCTGGTGTAACTGAGTCAGATTTGTAGGTCTCCTTGCTCGCACACACTTTTACAGTTCTGCCCACACATTTTCGAAAGGATTGAGGTTAGGGCATTGTGATGGCCACTCCAATACCTTGACTTTGTTGTCCTTAAGCCATTTTGCCACAACTTTGGAAGTATGCTTGGGGTCATTGTCCATTTGGAAGACCCATTTGCAACCAAGCTTAACTTCCTGATTGATGTCTTGAGATGTTGCTTCAATATATCCACATAATTTTCCTGCCTCATGATGCCATCTATTTTGTGAAGTGCACCAGTCCGTCCTGCAGCTAACACCCCCACAACATGATGCTGCCACCCCTGTGCTTCACGGTTGGGTTGGTGTTCTTTGGCTTTCAAGCCTCCCCCTTTCTCTTCTAAACATAACGATGGTCATTATGGCCAAACAGTTATATTTTTGTTTCCCCAGACCAGAGGACATTTCTCCAAAAAGTACGATCTTTGTCCCCATGTGCAGTTGCAAACCGTAGTCTTTTTTTATGGCGGTTTTGGAGCAGTGGCATCTTCCTTGCTGAGCAGCCTTTCAGGTTATGTCGATATAGGACTTGTTTTACTGTGGATATAGATACTTTTGTACCTGTTTCCTCCAGCATCTTCACAAGGTCCTTTGCTGTTGTTCTGTGATTGATTTGCACTTTTTGCACCAAATTACGTTCATCTCTAGGAGACAGAACAAGTCTCCTTCCTGAGCGGTATTGTCAGCGATTAGGTGCAGAGATGTAGCGGAGTCAGGCGCAGGACACAGGATTTTGAGCAACACAACGGAGTTTACTCAAAAAATCAAGCAAAATTCCAAATAGGAACATACATACACACTAGCACATACAACAACCACTAAAGACACCAACAATCACAGACAGAACAGAAATGTATGCCAGAGGGTTAAATAAGGAACATGATATGGGAATTGAAACCAGGTGTGTGTAATACAGACAAAACAAAATGAAACTGAAACATGGATCGGTGGTGACTAGAAAGCCGGTGACGTCGACCGCCGAACACCACCCGAACAAGGAGAAGGGCCGACTTCGGCGGAAGTCGTGACAGGTATGGTGGCTGCGTGGTCCCATGGTGTTTATACTTTCGTACTATTGTTTGTACAGATGAACGTGGTACCTTCAGGCGTTTGGAAATTGCTCCCAAGGATGAACCAGACTTGTGGAGGTCTACAATTTTTTTTCTGAGGTCTTGGCTGATTTCTTTTGATTTTCCCATGATGTCAAGCAAAGAGGCACTGAGTTTGAAGGTAGGCCTTGAAATACATCCACAGCTACCCCTCCAATTGACTCAAATTAGGTCAATTAGCAGATCAGAAGCTTCTAAAGCCATGACATCATTTTCTGGAATTTTCCAAGCTGTTTAAAGGCACAGTCAGCTTAATGTATGTAAACTTCTGACCCACTGGAATTGTGATACAGTGAATTATTGTCACGCCCTGACCGTAGAGAGCTTTTTATGTCTCTATTTTGGTTTGGTCAGGGTGTGATTTGGGTGGGCATTCTATGTTCTTTTTTCTATGATTTGTATTTCTATGTGTTTGGCCGGGTGTGGTTCTCAATCAGAGGCAGCTGTCTATCGTTGTCTCTGATTGAGAATCATACTTAGGTTGCCTTTTCCCACCCAGTATTTGTGGGTAGTTGTCTATGTGTAGTGGCCTGCAAGCACTACGTAGCTTTATGTTCGTTTGTTATTTTCTTGTTTTTTTTGGTGACATTAAATAAACTAAAATGTACGCTCACAACGCTGCGCCTTGGTCCATTCCTTTTGACGAGCGTGACAATTCTAAGTGAAATAATCTGTCTGTAAACAATTGTTGGAAAATTTAGTTGTGTCATGCACAAAGTAGATATCCTAACCGACTTGCCAAAACTATAGTTTGTTAACAAGACATTTGTGGAGTGGTTAAAAAACGAGTTTTAATGACTCCAACATAAGTGTACGTAAACTTCCAACTTCAACTGTATATGGCGACAACAGGGGACGGGCTATTGCCGAAGACATGGACACGCATTCTGTAGTCCACAATTGTTGCGATACCACAGGAAGCAAAGGAAGTCTCTGTGATCCTCCCTCATCCCGAAGCAATGGAACATGTGCTTGATATCAGCAGTGATGTCCACAGGTTCTTTTCTGAACCTCATGAGTACCCCAGCAGGCTGTCGTTGAGATCAGGGCCTGTGGGGAGTACATAATTGAGGGAGACTCCTTTGAATGGTGCACTTGAGTTGAACAGCACACGGATCTGGTCTGGCTTTTTAGGGTGATAGACTCCAAATGAAAGGAGGTACCAGCATTCTTGACCTTCCTGGTGGAGCTACCTCTGCATGGTCGTTGATGAGCATTTTCTGCATGAACTCTAGGAAGTGGTCCTTCATCTGAGCCTGCTTTGCTAGAGTACGACGGAGTGAGGTGAGACGACTGTAAGCGTACTCCATATTGTTTGGCAGCCATCATCTGGGTTTCTGAAAGGGCAAGGGCGCGACGCAGCTGTTGGAGGGGTCTTGGCAGACCTCGTTGTCCGTGATCTGAAGGAATCTCGTGTCGTCAATCAAAGGTGCAAGTTTGTGATAGCTAGTGGTGCGACAGAAGATTGGCTGACCCAGATTCTCTCCGGTAAGTGTCAGTGAGTTGTCGTGAAGGTTTGGCTCGTCTGCGGTGCTCCGTAACTGAGCTTCTCTTTCACCCTAACCTGACTGTTGCATGGTCTGAAGTAGGTTGGACGACCATTTTCCAAGATGGATGTCTTGAACGAACTCACTTGAGATGGTTTGTGGGCATCTCTGAGACACACGTCCCCAACAACAACCCAACCTAGGTCTAGCTTCTGGGCAAATGGAGCATCGTCCGGACCGTTGATTTGGTTCCTGACTTTATGTACTCTCAAGACATCTCTGCCTAAGAGGAGAAGTATGTCTGCGTCGTAATCCAGAGGTGGGATCTCGTCTGCGATGCGTCTCAGGTGACTGTGGTGGCGAGCTGCGTTTGGAGTGGGAATTTCTGAGTGGTTGTTAGGGACTTGGTTACATTCGATGAGCGTGAGACTGCGGAGACTCATCTTCTCGTCGACTGACTTCACAACGTAACCATGGGCCCTCCTGCCAGCTGTCTCTGTGAGTACCACGCACATCTTGAGTGTGTATGGTGATGAACTACCTTTGATCTTGAAGATGTTGAAGAACTCTGAACTTGCTAGAGACCGATTTGCTTTGTTCATCCAGTTTAGCGTACATCCTATTTGATTCTTCACGGCATCCTTCTGGAACACATTTACGAGGCATATCTTGGAGCATGCTCTCGCGCTCATTCCTTCTCCACATACCGCGGTGCACTTAGATGTGACCTCCTGATTTGCTGGTTCCTCTTCCTCCCCGCTATGATCTGAAGAGGAAGGAGATGAGCTTAACTTCCATGGAGCTGGACCAGGATGGAGTGCTGAGAGGTGCCGGCCGCTTTCACATTCGTTGCATTTCACCGTTACCTTACAGTTCTTGGCGAGATGATTTGTGGAAGAGCAGCACTGAAAACATACATAGTTCTCTTTGAGGAACTGTTTACGGTCTTCCAGGGACTTCTCTCTGAAACCTCCACACTTCTTTAATGGATGAGGCTTGGTGACTGTACGTAATCTACTTTTGCAGATTTAACGGCTGGTTTCTTCTGATCCCCCGTGTTCTCTGTTGAAGATACTTGTATTTTGTGGACAGATATTGTCTTCCCATGTCTGTCTTGCTCGTCTCATCTGACAGGTGCCGCATGGGAGGAGAAGAGGTTGAAGCAGGGGTCTGCCCTGACTTTGGCTTCTCTACGGATGAAGTTGGCGAACACCCAGAATGGAAGGTGACGTTGTTTTCTAGCTTGAATTTTGACCAATATGATGTCCATGTTTCCTGCAGGCCATATGGGAGCTTCTCTACGATAGGGCTCACCCCTCTGGATGTCTCCAGGTACGATAGGCCAGGTAGGTAGCCATCTTGCTTTGCAGCTTCGAGGTCCAATAGTAGATCTCCAAGGTCACAGAGTCTCTGGGGTTCTTTATTTGTCACCTTGGGGAAGTTCTCCAACTTGGCATAGAGTGCCCTTTCAATTGCTTCGGGTGAGCTGTAGCTTTCCTCAAGTCTCTCAACAGGGCTGTAGTGGAGCGGGTCGAGAGTTTCAAGTTCCTTGGTGTACACATCTCCAACAAACTATCATGGTCCAAACACACCAAGACAGTTGTGAAGAGGGCACAACAACACATTTTCCCCCTCAGGAGACTGAAAAGATTTGGCATGGGTCCTCAGATCCTCAAAAAGGTCTACAGCTGCAACATCGAGAGCATCCTGACTCCTGACATCACCGCCTGGTATGGCAACTGCTCGGCATCTGACTGTAAGGCGCTACAGAGGGTAGTGCGTATGGCCTGGTACATCACTGGGGCCAAGCTTCCTGCCATCAAGGACCTCTATACTAGGTTGTGTCAGAGGAAGGCGCAAAAAATTGTCAAAGACTCCAGTCAACCAAGTCATAGACTGTTCTCTCTGCTACCATACGGCAAGCGGTACCGGAGCCCCAAGTCTAGTTCAAAAAGGATCCTTAAAAGCTACTACCCCCAAGCCATGAGACTGCTGAACAATTAGTCAAATGGCCACCCAGACTATTTACATTGACCCACCCCCCCCCCCCACCCCTTTTGTTTTCACACTGCTGCTGCTCACTGTTTATTATCTATGCATAGGCATAGTCTCTTTACCACTACCGACATTTACAAATGACCTCCGTACCCCCGCATACTGACTCGGTACTGATACCGGTACCCCCTGTATATAGCCTCATTATTGTTATTTTATTGTGTTAATTCTTTAATTTTTTACTTTAGTTTATTTAGTAAATATTTTCTTAACTCTATTTCTTGAATTGCATTGTTGGTTAAGGGCTTGTAAGTAAGCATTTCATGGTAAGGTCTACACCTGTAGTTTTTTGCAGTACAGGTCATGACCATAGGGCTATGATGCTTTGCTCTGCACTACAGTTCCCCATTTCAGCGGTTGTCACTCTCTCTACACTGGTCGGCTACAAATGCATGTTTGTCAAACTCTTCTCCAGTAGCTGAATCAAGCTAGTATGGCTTGTAATACTTTTGCAGATAAATTGCTAATTTACATCTATGGAAATAGGCTGTTTGATTTAGACCCACTGAAAAGTCCAAGTAGAGCGAGTGACATAGTTTTCTAGTGAGAAAACATTGTAACAACACCTAATTGTTATCCAGGCATCCCTGTTCTGTGGAGAAATTGTGTAATGTCTCCACTCCAATTTATTCATTCATGTATATGTTGGGATAGGCAGATGAATTGCTTTCTTTCTTCTCCACGCCTCAACCACACAGCCATAGTCGTCACTGAACAGGCATGCTTTTGTCCTCTTGGTGAAACTGTGAATCAGCAAACAGATTCTCTCTGTGTGTTTGAGAACAGAATGATGAGCATTAGACAAAAAGGAACAAGTTACATAAAGCTTGTACTGTACTGTGTTGAAAGTGTGTCCCCTCTGTTTTATTGCAGGGCACAAACATTCCCTGTGAACAGAGATGAAGAGATGGCATTGATGTCGACCACGATGACTGTCTGAAGAAACCCAATGTAAGCTGCGTGGATAAATGACAGAAATGCATGCTCGCCTCGAGTCGCCTGAACATACAAACCAACAATATTGAGGACAAAGTGTCTGAAACATTCAAACTTTCCCTAAAGTTTAACTTTAAGTGAAACAAATTTAGAAATGACAACAAATATTTCTTCCTCGTACCTTTATTGAACATCTCTACTTATATGTACAATGCATCCTTTGATTTTCTTAACAATTCTGTGAATCTAGACAAAGGAAAACAAATATTGAATGATTATTCAACTATGATACCAAGTACACAGACAATTAGTAGTTCAATTACAAACATCCAGTCCATACAAAATGTACTAACAAGAAACTGGTACCTTTAAAGAGAGGTTTTATACATTGTACAGTTTAGGTCTTAAGAATGGGACATAATGAAATGTAACATAAACAAATTGGCTAACGTGTCAGAACTTAAAAACTCAACTGACCCATACAGTTGTGGAGGATGACAGTGTATTTACAAACCCATTGAGGAGAGAATATTAAAGTGCTGTGTTGGGTTCTGAGACAAACATTACTGCACTATCACGTCATAAAAACATATTTACATACATACAGTCACCATGTGAACATACAGAAATATACACATCTCTCTGCAGCTCCAAGGCATGGACCACAGGGGCCACAGTGTGTGGAAGCTTTTTTTCCTGGCCCAGCTTCAACACAAAATAAACAGTTTTAAATCATTTTGCAACGAAAAAAGACATTTCATGTCCAGTTTGTTCCCTTTGGTGCCTAATGAATACGATCCTGTTTCAATTAATCATGGTCTTAAATCTAGGCCAGATGTGTTAGTGCTGGGCTGAAACAAAAGCTTGCACACACTGCATCTCTCAGGGACTTGCATATAGACAATCAGGGCTGAGTGGTGCCGTTGCTTTCCAGTATGGGGGTGGGCTCTTCCAACTGAGGGGCAGGCAGTATGCCCACTGGGGTGCGGAACATGCGCCTGGAGCTTCGAGTGCGGGGTGGGGAGGGGGTGGAGGTTTTGCTCTGCACCTTGTTGTTGTGATGTGAAGGGGGGGAGCTGACTGGGGTGCGAGGGTACCTGCGAGAAGAGCGGGCAGGGGGGTCAGGGGAGTGTGAGGAGGGGGGCAGGGAGCTGCTGTAGCTGGGAGGGCTTCTAGGTGGTACAGAGGGGAGGCCCAGGCCTATGATGCTGGGTGAGTCATGGTCTTCCTGAGGGGAATCCTACAAAGAGGGAAACCAAGTCAATACTCACACACACACACACACACACACACACACACACACACACACACACACACACACACACACACACACACACACACGTAGCATCACAAGGGGTAATGGCAGGATATGAATGGGTCAAACTCATTAGCATAATGCTCTCTAAACAGGTCCAAACAATACCTAAGGTGTAGTGGCTGTATTATATTCTAAATTGAGATATTGTAGTCATCCTAACAGCTGAATGAGGGTTGAGAAATAAAAATGTACAAACCCCCACAGTATCTCATGGCATTTTATCGATTTAATAAATTAACATTCAGACAAGGGTTTATTTAGTTATGTTTTGAGTCAGATACTGATGGTGACAGCTTTGCATCTTTTTTGTTATTTAGAGAGTTACCTTTTTGAGGATGTAGAGTGCCACTGGATTCTTGCATTCATGTTCAGTCATAAGTTTTGGTAAAACTCTAACTGAACAGGATGAAAAAGACATTGGATGAACACCTTTGGTGCAGCACACATTTAAAAAAAAAAATCTTATGAATATATTGGAAATCTAAATAAAAGTTATTATTAGTTTTCTTACCTGCATGATTGATTTGGGAATAATCAGAGTGTTCCATTAAATGCCTTGGCAGCCCTGCCAAACCTCTGGGCTTCATTTGCCGTTTCTGACGTTCTCTGCATAATAAACATACAATATATGTGAGATTAAACTGTGTGCTAAAATGATACAGTATACAACTGTTAAACCCTTTAGAGTCTAAGCCCTGTCTAAGCCAGGGGGTGGGGGGGGTGGGGAGGGGGGGGTATAAGCCTAACATATGGAATTGTTTTAAGATGGTCATACCAAGGATCATTTAGCTATTTTATTTTTTATTTTATTTTAAGAGCCCTTAATGTATCAAAAAATATATATACAAAAATGATTAGATAAACATGTTATTAGGCATTACTGCTATTAGCCAATAGAAACACATTGAATAACAGATTCAGTACATGGAACAACAGATAGTCCCCCCCCACAAAAACTAAAGGAACTTTGTTTTGTAGTGTCTGTCCTATATCTGAGAGATATAAGAAAGATCAGGATTTTTTAAAACATGTATTTATTCCCTTATTTTAGGCACTGAACTATCTCCATATATACTTCCATAAGTTTTTTAAACTGGTACCGGGGACCTTCAAATGAGTCTTTTGAGGCTTGTGGGCCTTAAAGAAATTGACTATCAATATGCTTCTGCCTTTTTACCACTCTTCTCACTGTATTCCCCCGACCATAGGACCGTGAGAATGCTATTCATTGACTACAGATCAGCGTTCAACACCATAGTACCCTCAAAGCTCATCAATAAGCTAAGGATCCTGGGACTAAACACCTCCCTCTGCAACTGGATCCTGGACTTCCTGACGGGCCGCCCCCAGGTGGTGATGGTAGGTAGCAACACATCTGATCCTCAACACTGGAGCTCCCCAGGGGTGCGTGCTCAGTCCCCTCCTCTACTCCCTGTTCACTCATGACTGCATGGCCAGGCACGACTCCAACACCATCATTAAGTTTGCAGACGAAATAACAGTGGTAGGCCTGATCACCGACAACGACGAGACAGCCTATAGGGAGGAGGCCAGAGACTGGGCCGGGTGGTGCCAGAAAAACAACCTATCCCTCAACGTAACCAAGACTAAGGAGATGATTGTGGACTACAGGAAAAGGAGGACCGAGCACGCACCCATTCTCATCGACGGGGCTGTAGTGGAGCAAGTTGAGAGCTTCAAGTTCCTTGGTGTCCACATCAACAACAAACTAGAATGGTCCAAACACACCAAGACAGTCGTGAAGAGGGCACGACAAAGCCTATTCCCCCTCAGGAAACAAAAACGATTTGGCATGGGTCCTGAGATCCTCAAAGGGTTCTGCAGCTGCAACATCGAGAGCATCCTGACTGGTTGCATCACTGCCTGGTACGGTAATTGCTCGGCCTCTGACTGCAAGACACTACAGAGGGTAGTGCGTACGGCCCAGTACATCACTGGGGCTAAGCTGCCTGCCATCCAGGACCTCTACACCAGGCGGTGTCAGAGGAAGGCCCTAAAAATTGTCAAAGACCCCAGCCACCTCAGTCATAGACTGTTCTCTCTACTACCGCATGGCAAGCGGTACCGGAGTGCCAAGTCTAGGACAAAAAGGCTTCTCAACAGTTTTTACCCCCGAGCCATAAGACTCCTGAACAGGTAATCAAATGGCTACCCGGACTATTTGCATTGTGTGCCCCCCCCCCCAACCCCCCCAATCCCTCTGTTGCTACTCTCTGTTTATCATATATGCATAGTCACTTTAACTATACATTCATGTACATACTACCTCAATTGGGCCGACCAACCAGTGCTCCCACACATTGGCTAACCGGGATATCTGCATTGTGTCCCACCCACCACCTGCAAACCCCTCTTTTACGCTACTGCTACTCTCTGTTCATCATATATGCATAGTCACTTTAACCATATCTACATGTACATGCTACCTCAATCAGCTTGACTAACCGGTGTCTGTATTTAGCCTCGCTACTTTTATAACCTCGCTACTGTATATAGCCTGTCTTTTTACTGTTGTTTTATTTCTTTACCTACCTATTGTTCACCTAAAATATTTTATGTACTATTGGTTAGAGCCTGTAAGTAAGCATTTCACTGTAAGGTCTACTCTACCTGTTGTATTCGGCGCACGTGACAAATAAACTTTGATTTGATGTACAGACAGAGAAGCATCCAGAAACATGTAGCGAGTGAGACAACAATCAATAAGCCAGTTCTTACTTCTTGGACGGCCCCCAGCAGGCGCATACTGTAACCAAGGTGATGAGGAGAAAAATACCCCCGGTGGAGAGAATGATGTAGAGGGAACTCCTCCCTGTGGGGGAAACATAGGAGGGTCAGGAGGATAGCAGTGTCACAGTCTGTGTCCCAAATGGCACCTGTATCCCTATTCAGTGCACTACTTTTGACCAGGGCCCATAGGGCTCTGGTCAAAAGTAGTGCACTATATAGGGAATACGGTACTATTTGGGTGGTAACCACACAGGAAGATAAATGTCACAGGAGAGGTACTTAACGGTATGTTCAAGCAGAATTACAGTATGTACTTTCTCCCCCGTCCTCCCACGTACACACTCATGTCTCTGTGATGTAGTCATGTACTGTATGTATAGCCAGTGATCGACTTCCCTCCCACGCATTGTCTGTTTGCTAATGGTACATTACAATGATGTTTTTTTCCCCTCTAGCGTGAGGGCTTTGGGTTTATTTTCTTTTACAGAAGCTATCTATGATTTGCATTTGCCTTTATTCACCCCTTCCCTAAAGTACAAGGACTTGCTTTTCAGTGAAGTATCTGTTTCATGCCCTAGGCTTGAACCACTGACTGGTACGCCTAAGAAAGCGCTCTGAGATGAAATTCTGAAAATAACTTCAATTTTACTTAGTGAGTACATACTAAAGAAGCCTATTTCATGGGTTAGAGAGTGCGAGAGTATTACAGGAGTTAGCTAAATTTCATCCCTCAACTTTATAGCAAAGCAAGTGGTGGGGCTGCCATTTTACAGAAAACCAGATTGCAGATTGTGGCTTTAAATTGCCACTGGTTCAAGCCTATAGTACCACTGTTAAGCCTACTGTAGATAGTGAGTTTAATGGGCAGGCTCTTCATGCTGCCAATAGGGTTCTCCACCACGCAGCCGTAGATGTCATCATCCACCATCAGCACCCGCACGATTGTCAAGAGCTTCTGGTCAGGTGACAACTGCAGGCGCGTCTCATTGGTCAGCGGTTTACCGCCTTTCTGCCAGCTGTACTTGGCATTGGTTCCATTGTCGTGGGAGCAGTTGAGGGTAAAGTGCTCGCTGAGCTCCAGCACTGAGGAGGCCTCCATGTGGACATAAGGCCTGGATATGGGCTCTATGGAGAAGAAGCATAGTGGTCACACATGTTTCTGAAATACCCCAATGAAAAGATTAGGATCTCTTGTTCGTTCAGGGTCAAAGGTTATGCTGATACGATGGTACAAAAAAAATGTGTCACGCGTGAGCTAATGTACATAGACAACTCTCAAGTGACCCTTCTCAGGTGACCCATGCGACAATGACTTCACAGGAACAACACTGTTTGGGCTACTGTCCCTTGCACTTTCCTTGACAATTCAGCCTATTCACACAAATTCAACAAATTCATGCAATTCAGCCCAGTCATATAAATGAGAAATATAAACAAAAATGGCAAAAAGCTTTTGGTTGTATCACAGACAATGCCAGAAGTCCCTGCAAGCAGTGCCTCTTTAATGCAAATCATGTCATAGAGGACTATTCACCAACCAAATTAGTGACCTTAGTGTCCACCCTGAAATTGGTAGAGTCATACCAAAGACTCCAAAAATGGTACTCAATGCCTCTGCTTGACACTCAGCATTAAAGGGATGGATTAGGGATAAGGTGCAGGACCTAATAGACTAGCATCCTGTCCAGTGGGTGTACTTGTATATCAAACTGCCTCACGCTACAGAATAAGGACATAGGCTACTACCCTAGGCTACTACCCTATGGTCCATTCTGGCATGGACAAGGCTTACTTTTCCAAGGCTTACTTACTTACACTATGAACCACCTACCATCCACAGTTAGGTCGATACTCCCTTCTCCAGTGAATGTATCATCCGTGATTGAAATCTCCACTTCGTAGGTGCCCTCGTCCGAGAGCTTGAGGTTGTGGAGCAGGAGGGTGCCATTCTCAAACACCAGGATGCGGTCCCGGTACTCGGGCCTCAGGTTCCCAATGATCTCGGTGCCAATGGACTGGACCACGGTGACAGGCTTGTCGTCCCTCTTCAGCTGCCACTTGATGACAGGCGCATCGGGGCTGGAGCTGCTGTAGCGGACGGAGAGGAGTGCCTCCCCGCCCAACGTCCCCCGGATCAGGGAGCCAGGGCTGGTGATGTTGACCCCCTCGACACTTCCTAGTCATAGAGGAGATGGAACAGACTGGATGTATGAGATCCACCTTATTGTATCTAGTCAATTTATTCAGGTTATAGTCTCCTGGAACATGTGTAAGCACCACCATACATATTATATTTAGCATATTTATATTCATATTTGTATTCTTTATCTTATCAGATTAGAGTCTCAGTTTACACGAATGTAACTAACATGCATGTGAGACATAGATTAACTGACACATTACACCGCAATAGGGCACAGGTGTATCCTAGCTGCAATGCCACTTCAGGTTGCTAGAAGTGCCTTTTAAATAGGCCTAGTAGCAAACCATCCAACAATAAGCTTTACCCAAGGAGACTTGGCCCACTTCTTAATGGAAACGTACTGCCTTTCCTATGCCATTACTCTGTGAATGTTAGTGTTCTGAAGAATATTGGACTGTCCACAATCTCCACACCAGTACCACCATCCCAGCCATAACTAGACGGTCTTCGATTGAGTGGCATGCTTCTATTCATCGTTAACAGGTCATTGTCCAGGTATATGCTAAGCTTCCTCCTCTCAGCCCCTTAGCTATTTCAACAGCATATCTCAAACAGTCTAATTTATGTTCAACAGATTTTGCAGCAATACTTTCTGAGTTCATTGACCAGAGGTTTATTCTCTGTGAGGGAAATAGCCTGCAGTATGTGTTCAGAGTGGGCTAATAAAGTGAGAGCCAAATGACTGTATCTAGCTCTGCTGGCTGTTGTTGTGGGCGGTAGGCTGCTGATGACTCGACTGTGGGCACCGGGCCCCCTCCTCCATTGGGGCAGAGTGTGCTGAAGCGAGCCTGCGTGGCAGCACTGCATCACCGTGGTAACGGCTCACAGTTCTCTTGGACCGCTGGGATGAGCTGACAAAAGTGGCGATTGTTTGGACCAACTTCCTCCCTGGCAGTCCATGAAAAGAGCCCTCAGAGCAACATGAGATCCCCGATTGGCTGAGCCCGGAGACAGAGGACCCCAGTGATTCTGCTGATGACAACACAATCGCACCTCTTTCTATGCTTGTGTCTTCACACCTTTTTTATATATCTCATGTAAAGTTAGAATTATATATTTACAAAAGTATAGATTCTTCGTATATCTTCCCTTTTATGTTTCTAGGTTGTACCTCAATACCCTGAGCTCAGGTCCTTCACCAACCAACATCTGCCCTTTCCCCATGATCCTCTCTGCTTGGAGGATCCTCTGATTGTGCCATTCTCACAGAGCAGTTTGGCTCCATGACATCACCATTCATACTGGTGGAGGACTTTGGCTAACCTGCTAAACCAACCGGAAGACATTTGAGTAATGTAGTGCCCACATGGGCTCTACAGAGGTCAAATACAAACACTTAAACTCGTTAGTCTAAACCTTGTGGGCCGGTTTCCCAAACCCAGATTAAGCCATCCTGGACAAAAAAAATATTCTCAGTGGAGAATGTCCATTGAAAGTACATTTTACTCCAGGACTTTTTCTGGGTCCTATTGTGACTGCTTTCTGACAAATAATATATCTTCATCAATTTTTAAATCCACAGATTGTTGTTTTTTCAGTGTCATCAGCTTGACTACAAAATGTTTTTCTAGTAATTTAGGATTAATAATATAATGTCACACAATGTACTGTGTGGCATTGTGCAGTCAGATTGAATGAGAATACACAGAGTGTACAAACATTATGAACACCTTCCTAATATTGTGTCGCACCCCCTTTTGCCCTCAGGGGGGCATGGACTCTACAAGGTGTCAAAAGCGTTCCACATGGATGCTGGCCCATGTTGACTCCAATGCTTCCCACATTTGTGTCAAGTTGGCTGGATGTCCTTTGGGTGGTGGACCATTCTTGATACACATGGGAAACTGTTGAGCGTGAAAAACCCAGAAGCTTTGCAGTTCTTGACACACTCAAACCTGTGTGCCTGGCACCTACATGCATACCACAGGAGGTTGGTGGCACCTTTGTGGTATTGTGGAGAATGGGCTCATGGTAACAACTGGAGAGGAATTAGTGGAATGGTTCTGTGTGACTCAGTTGGTAGAGTATTGCACTTGCAATGCCAGGGTTGTGGGTTCGATTCCCATTGGGGACCACTACAAACAAATATGAACATGTATGCACTCTACTGTAAGTTGTTCTGGATAAGAGTGTCTACTAAAATGTAAATGTCACAAATGCATCAAACACATGGTTTCTAGGTATTTGATGCCGTTCTCCCTTCAGCAGCCTTCTGTGCTGCATACCCCATTCAAAGGCACTTCATTATTTTGCCTTGCCCATTCCCCCTCTGAATGGCACACATACACAATCCATGTCTCAATTGTCTCAAGGCTTAAAAATATTTTTTTAATCCTGCCTCCTCCCCTTCATCTACACTGATTGAAGTGGATTTCACAAGTGACATCGGTAAGGGATCATAGCTTTCAACTGGATTCACCTGGTCAGTCTCTGTCATGGAAAAAGCAGGGGTTCCTATTTTTTATTTGTTTAATCTTTATTTTATCAGGGAGTCATACTAAGACCGAGGTCTCTTTTACAGATGAACCCTACATGTCATAAATTACAGAAAATACACACGTCAAAATATAAATACAAAATGCAAGCAGAAAGAAAAACAGGTATAATTGAACATGTTCTTGCAAGTAGAATATGAAAAACACAAAATGTATGTGTCCAACCTATCAGACAAACAAATCTTTCAGTCAGAAACCGTTTACTTGTCCACTCCATTCTAAATACCTCCCACCCACATTGCCTTGCCTTGCAAGTGTACACTACACATTGCGTTAAGTCAGCACAGATGTGATTCCCAAAAACAGGGGAAAGTTTCCCTTACCTGACTGGGACAAAACAAGGAGACACCAGAGCAGCAAAAGTTGAGGAGCGGCTATGGCTTCTGAGAGAGCCTCTCTCTCTGCCTTCATCTTGGGTTTAGCACTCTGTTTCTGTCCCAGACAATTAGCATGATTTGTCCACTCTGGCCACGTCCCCCAGAGAGCGCACAGCCATTCCTCCAAGGCAGGGCTCCACTAGGACTGGGTGCACTGCACAACAAAGCAACACACCAGCAGGCAAGACAGAGTGATGTGTGTGTGTGTGTGTGTGTGTGTGTGTGTGTGTGTGTGTGTGTGTGTGTGTGTGTGTGTGTGTGTGTGTGTGTGTGTGTGTGTGTGTGTGTGTGTGTGTGTGTGTGTGTGTGTGTGTGGGTTGGTTGGTTGGTTGGTTGGTTGGTTGGTTCTCCTGTCCTTGTGGGGACCTAGAATCCCCAAAAGGATAGAAAACAAGGAAAATTTGCCCTCGTGGGGACATTTCCCACATCCCCATATGGACAAAGGCTATTTTAAGCTTAGGGTTACAATTAGGGAAAGGGGGATACCTAGTCAGTTGAACAACTGACTGCATTCAACTGAAATGTGTCTTCCGCATTTAACCCAACCCCTCTGAATCAGAGAGGTGCGGGGGGCTGCCGTAATCGACATCCACATCTTTGGCGACCGGGGAACTGTTGTTCTGCTCTGGAGCAGAAACAGATTTTTACCTTCAGCTGAGGTATTTGGTCCAGCAACCTATCAGTTACTGGTCCAACACTCTAACCAATAGACTACCAGGGTAAGGGGTTAGTGGTTAGGGTTAGATAGTGGGTTAGGGTTAGGGTTAGGGTTAAGGTTAGGATTAGGGTTAGGGCATGGGTGGCAAACTTTTTGTCTTGAGGGCCACATCGGGATTTTGAAATTAAACGGAGGGACGCATTTTTTGGGGGACCAATTGTTTGTTAAAATCTATTTTCAGCTGCCTCCCGAGTGGCACAGTGGTCTAAGACACTGCATCGAAGTCCTTGAGGGGTCACTACAGACCCGGGTTCGATCCCAGGCTGTGTCACATTGGCCGTGCATGGGAGACCCATGAGGCGGTGCACCATTGGTCCAGTGATGTCCGGGTTTGGGAGGCCAAGATTTCCTTGTCCCATCATGCTCTAGCGACTCCTGTGGTGGGCCGGGTGCATTGCACGCAGACACGGTCGGCAGGTGTACGGTGTTTCCTCCGTCACATTGGTGCGGCTGGCTTTTGGGTTAAGCAGGCATTGTGTCAAGAAGCCACTTCAATCCGGCACACGAGACATAAAAAATATGTCTTGCGGGCCTATTTTCTCCCCAATTTCATGGTATCCAATTGGTAGTTACAGTCTTGTCCCATCGCTGCAACTCCCTTACGGACTCGGGAGAGGCGAAGGTCAAGAGCCGTGCGTCCTCCGAAAAATTACCCAACCAAGCCGCGGCCCCTGCGACCTGTATGCTCTTGTTGGCTGGCCCTCGCTTCATATTTGTCGACAAACCCACTGGCTCCAGGTCATCTATAAGTCTTTGCTAGGTAAAGCCCCGCCTTATCTCAGCTCACTGGTCACCATAGCAACACCCACTCGTAGCACGCGCTCCAGCAGGTTTATTTCACTGGTCATCCCAAAAGCCAACACCTCCTTTGGCCGCATTTCCTTCCAGTTCTCTGCTGCCAATGACTGGAACGAATTGCAAAAATCACTGAAGCTGGAGACTAATATCTCCCTCTCTAACTTTAAGCATCAGCTGAAAGAGCAGCTTACCAATCACTGTACTTGTACACAGCCAATCTGTAAATAGCACACCCAACTACCTCATCCCATATTGTTATTTATCTTTTTGCTCTTTTGCACCCAAGTATCTCTACTTGCACATCATCATCTGCACATCTATCACTCCAGTGTTAATGCTAAATTGTAATTATTTCTCCTCTATGGCCTATTTATTGCCTTACCTCCCTAATCTTACTACATTTGCACACACTGTACATGGATTTTTCTATTGTGTTATTGACTGTATGATTGTTTATGTGTAACTCTGTTGTTGTTTTTGTCGCACTGCTTTGCTTTATCTTGGCCAGGTCGCAGTTGTAAATGAGAACTTGTTCTCAACTGGCCTACCTGTCAAGGCACAAGGCAAGACCTAATGCAGGAGGCAGATGGTTGGAGTCTTACAATGTTTATTAATCAAAAGGGGTAGGCAAGAGAATGGTCGTGGACAGGCAAAAAGGTCAAAACCAGATCAGAGTCCAGGAGGTACAGAGTGGCAGACAGGCTTGTGGTCAAGGCAGGCAGAATGGTCAGGCAGGCGGGTACAAAGTCCAGAAACAGGCAAGGGTCAAAACCGGGAGGACTAGAAAAAGGAGAATACAAAAAGCAGGAGAACGGGGAAAACCACTGGTTGACTTGGAAACAAACAAGACGAACTGGCACAGAGAGACCGGAAACACAGGGATAAATACACTGGGGAAAACAAGCGACACCTGGAGGGGGTGGAGACAATAACAAGGAACTGAAACTGATCAGGGTGTGACACTACCTGGTTAAATAAAGGTGAAATAAAAAATAAAAAAATAAATAAGGAAATCAGTCAATTGAAATAAATTCATTAGGCCCTAATCTTTGGATTTCACATGACTGGGCAGGGGTGCAGCCATGGGTGGGCCTGGGCGGCCCTAGGCCTACCCGCTGGGGAGCCAGGCTCAGCCAATCAGAATGAGTTTTCCCCCACAAAAGGTATTTCTTACAGACAGAAATAATCCTCAATTTGTGAGGCCGGTTGGACATACTGTCAAATTCTCTAAAACAACGTTGGAGGCAGGTTATGGTAGAGAAATTAACATTAAATGATCTTCAAACAGCTCTATTGGACAATCCTGCAGTCTGCATGCCAACTGCACGCTCAAAATTGGAGTGTGGCATTGTGTTGTGTGACAAAACTCCACATTTTAAAGTGGCCTTTTATGGTCCTCAGCACAAGGTGCACCTGTGTAATGATCATGCTGTTTAAATCAGCTTTTTGATATGCTACACCTATCATGGTGGATGGATTATCTTGGCAAATAAGAAATGCTCAATAGGAATGTAAACTAATTTGTGCACTACATTTGAGAGAAATACTTTTTTTGTGCGTATGGAAGATTTCTGGAATTTTTATTTCAGCTCATGAAACATTTTACATGTTGCGTTTATATTTTTGGTCAATGTAGTTCACTACTTTTGACCAGGGCCCATGGTCAAAAGAACACTATATAGGAAATATGGTGCCATTTGGGACACAGCCAGGGTATATCGGCCAAATACAGTTCTTGATGAATGGAAGGTGGGTTGATAAAATTGCATTTATTTGCAGAATATTCTAGGTATGTGAGAGAGAGGAAAGAAAAATACTGTTTTATTTGGTTGCCTTAAAGGAACATTTCACTCATAAATGGAAATTTGATGGATCTTTTCAGACCTCAAAAGTAGAGTAAATGTCAAGTTGAAACCACATCCAACAACATGAGAATACTTTAGGGGTCAATAAACATCTTACAAACTTGTAATGTCCCTTTATGTAGCCTACTCATTAAATTAAGTACTTATCAAATAAACTATGATTACAATAGAACATATTAACTCTCCTGTTGTATTCGTTTCATGTTAATTAATTCAGTGTTCCCCATCCAAAATGACCGCCCCATTATAGCTGACAATAAATCCATAATAATCCATATATTATCACCTAATGTTGTGTTAGATCTTTGTATCAACTTAAGTTCTTGTGAACATTACAAGTTTTGAACTTCAATTTGCTATTTATGGCCTGTAGGAATCATTGACCTGAGCTCATACAACTCGTTTTTGAGTAAAAAAAAGCACAATGTATGGATTATTTTGACTATAACAAATACTCACATGAAACATATTGTGCTATTTATCACAGACTACTTTGTGTCAAAGTTTAACAAGGACATTTGTTTTGAAACCATTTCAAATGTTTAAATAGTGGCAGGATTTGATGTCATCAACCCGGGATATGGCTTATCTCATTGGCCCTGGCGTCATCCTGATAACCAATCAATCAATCAAATGTATTAGTGGGCATCAGCTGATGTCACAAAGTGCTGTAAAGAAACCCAGCCTAAAACCCAAAACAGCAGCAATGCAGGTGTAGAAGCACGGTGGCTAGGAAAAACTCCCTAGAAAGGCCAGAACCTAGGAAGAAACCTAGAGAGGAACCAGGCTCTGAGGGGTGGCCAGTCCTCTTCTGGCTCTGCCCGGTGGAGATTATAACAGAACATGGCCAAGATGTTGAAATGTTCATAGATGACCAGCAGGGTCAAATAATAATAATCACAGTGGTTGTCGAGGGTGCAACAGGTCAGCACCTCAGGAGTAAATGTCAGTTGGCTTTTCATAGCGATCATTCAGATTCCTCCTAAAGCGCCTTCTACCAGCCTCCATTGCTGTATGGTGCACTCAAAATGTCTTGTATTTGGGTAGCCAGCCTAGGCTACTGCTCAAATTTTGCTGTAATATACCTTCATGTTTATCCTTTGCATGGTGTTTTGTTGCAGGTTTCGTTTTTTGGTTATTCATTATCAAGCTTTAAAATGGAAGCTAGAAGGCAACATTTTAGTAGCCTAGCTAGGATGTGGCATGTGTCTGTACATTTTCCCTCTACTGCACGTGGTAAACGGGACACACTAAAGCAGCGCAACTGACATTGATAAAATTGTAGACCTCCACAAGCCTGGTTCATCCTTGGGAGCAATTTCCAAACGCCTGAAGGTACCACGTTCATCTGTACAAACAATAGTACGCAAGTATAAACACCATGGGACCATGCAGCCGCCATACCGCTCAGGAAGGAGACGCGTTCTGTCTCCTAGAGATGAACGTACTTTGGTGCGAAAAGTGCAAATCAATCCCAGAACAACAGCAAAGGACCTTGTGAAGATGTTGGAGGAAACAGGTACAAAAGTATCTATATCCACAGTAATACGAGTCCTATATTGACATAACCTGAAAGGTCACTCAGCAAGGAAGAAGCCACTGCTCCAAAACCGCCATAAAAGAGCCAGATTACGGTTTGCAACGGCACATGGGGACAATGTGCCGTACTTTTTGGAGAAATGTCCTCTGGTCTGATGTATGTAAACTTCCGACTTCAACTGTACTATGACAATTCATAACAGCTATTGAAAATATTAGCATATTTTTCTTACAATCAATCTTACAATCAAAGTTTCACATTCAACCGTTTAGTGTGAAAAACAAAATAAAAACCCCTTCTGCATGTTTTATAATATTTAAAAACATTTATTTGAAAATCCAAAGTTATAAACGACAACACTAACAATTGTGAATTCAGAAAACATGAACACTAAAAGGAACAAAGTGTGTGTGTGTGTGGTGCTTACTTATTCTGTCTTAGTCCATGCATTTTTTACAAACCACAAGCATGTGACTGTGCTCTTTGCAGACGGGTGTGTTGCACTGAGAACACCAGCAGCTGACTTTTCTATCCTTTGCGCTTGGGCAGAGCTGGCACCTCTTCCTCTTCTGGCCCTGGCTGCTCTGGGTGGTGGTGGCATGGCTCTTTTTCATCACCCCACATCTTTCCATTGCCTCAGTTCTTCGGTGGAGCTGGGAGAACCTTCCAGAAGGACAACCATCTCTGCAGCACTCTAACAATCAGTTCTTTATGGTAAAGTGGCCAGACGGAAGCCTTAAACAAATGTGGTTTCTAATGACAATTGAGATGTACTAATAACTATGGCATAAGAGGACGACAAGCGGATGAGGCAATCCGTAATTTCGATTTCGAAGAGATTAATGAGCGAGTGAGGAGAGACATAGTGAATATAACTATTTGTTTAGACCTTTTGAAATGCACAGCGACAGAATTCATAACATGGGTCGTTCATACAGTGTTCTCCCTGTACACCAAGTCAGAACCTTAGGATAAATAAAGGGGGCATATAAGCAGACAATGAAAGCTCTCTAAAACAGGTAATAGGCTACACGTGCAGCACCAAGTCAGAACAGTAGGAGAAATTAAGAGGGGTAAATAGACCAAATTATAAGGGTGAGGCACATGGGCCACTAACATCTTACTACACAACATATACTTAGTATTACTTTCTTAGCTACAGTATACTTATCTCCCTGGCATATTACATAATTTATGTAGCAGCATACAATACATTTTTGGACTCACATTGTTGTGCTGTGCTCACTTGAACAGGAAGGTGGCGCGGCGGACAAATTTTGTCATCAAATCCTCTGGATTTATGGTGCTGTAACGGCAGTCTAAGTCGTCCTCCTCCTCAGACGAGGAGAGGCGAGAAGGATCAGAGGACCAATACGCAGCGTGGTAATTTTCCATAATGAATTTAATCAACACAAAACAATACACTATACAAAATAACAAAAGAACATACCGTCACAGTCCTAGCTGGTGCAGAACACAAACACAGAGACAGGAAATAACCACCCACAATCCCCAACACAAAACAAGCCACCTATATATGATTCTCAATCAGGGACAACGATTGACAGCTGTCTCTGATTGAGAACCATATCAGGCTGAACATAGAAACAGACGAACTAGACACACAACATAGAATACCCACCCCAACTCACGCCCTGACCAACTAAACACATACAAAACAACAGAAAACAGGTCAGGAACGTGACAGACCCCCCCCTCAAGGTGCGAACTCCGGGCGCACCCCTAAAACTCAAGGGGAGGGTCTGGGTGGGCATCTGTCCGCGGTGGCGGCTCGGGCGGTGGACGAGGACACCACTCCACCACTGTCTTTGTCCCCCTCCTTAGCGTCCTTTGAGTGGCGACCCTCGCCCCCGACCATGGTCCAGGAACCTTCACCAAGGCCCCTCCTAAATAGAGGAGACAACTCAGGACCGAGAGGTAGCTCAAGACAGAGAGGTAGCTCAGGACAGAGAGGTAGCTCAGGACAGAGAGGTAGCTCAGGACAGAGAAATCGCTCCGGACAGAGAGGTAGCTTAGGACAGAGGGACAACTCTGGACTAATGGCAGCTCCGGACTGAGTGGCAGCTCCGGACTGAGTGGCAGCTCCGGACTGAGTGGCAGCTCCGGACTGGGTGGCAGCTCATGACTGGAGGGCAGCTCATGACTGGAGGGCAGCTCATGACTGGAGGGCAGCTCATGACTGGAGGGCAGCTCATGACTGGAGGCTAGCTCATGACTGGAGGCTAGCTCATGACTGGAGGCTAGCTCATGACTGAAGGGCAGCTCATGACTGAAGGGCAGCTCATGACTGGAGGGCAGCTCATGACTGAAGGGCAGCTCATGACTGGAGGGCAGCTCATGACTGGAGGGCAGCTCATGACTGGAGGGCAGCTTATGACTGGAGGGCAGCTCATGACTGGAGGGCAGCTCATGACTGGAGGGCGGCTCATGACTGTAGGGCGGCTCATGACTGTAGGGCGGCTCATGACTGGAGGGCGGCTCTGGCAGCTCCTGACTGGCTGGCGGCTCTGGCAGCTCCTGACTGGCTGGCGGCTCTGGCAGCTCCTGACTGGCTGGCGTCTCTGGCAGCTCCTGACTGGCTGGCGTCTCTGGCAGCTCCTGACTGGCTGGCGTCTCTGGCAGCTCCTGACTGGCTGGCGGCTCTGGCGGCTCCTGACTGGCTGGCGGCTCTGGCGGCTCCTGACTGGCTGGCGGCTCTGGCGGCTCCTGACTGGCTGGCGGCTCTGGCGGCTCCTGACTGACGGACGGCTCTAGCGGCTCCTCACTGACGGACGGCTCTAATGGCTCGGGACAGACGGGCGGCTCTGAAGGCTCGTGGCAGACGGATGGCTCAGACGGCGCTGGGCAGACGGATGGCTCAGACGGCGCTGGGCAGACGGATGGCTCAGACGGCGCTGGGCAGACGGATGGCTCAGACGGCGCTGGGCAGACGGATGGCTCAGACGGCGCTGGGCAGACAGGCAGCTCAGACGGTGCTGGGCAGACGAGCAGTGCAGGCAGCTCAGACGGCGCTGGGCAGACGAGCAGTGCAGGCAGCTCAGACGGCGCTGAGCAGACGAGCAGTACAGGCGGCGTTGGGCAGACGGCCGACTCTGACCTGCTGAGGCGCACAGTAGGCCTGGTGCGTGGTGCCGGAACTGGTGGTACCGGACTGGAGACACGCACCTCAAGGCTAGTGCAGGGAGCAGGAACAGGGCACACTGGACTCTCGATGCGCACTATAGGCCTGGTGCGTGGTACCGGAACTGGAGGTACCGGGCTGAGGGCACGCACCTCAGGGCGAGTGCGGGGAAAAGGAACAGTGCGTACAGGGCTCTGGAGACGCACAGGAGGCTTGGTGCGTGGTGCCGGAACTGGTGGTACTGGGCTGGAGACACGCACCACAGGGAGAGTGCGTGGAGGAGGAACAGGGCTCTGGAGACGCACTGGAAGCCTGGTGCGTGGTGTAGGCACTGGTGGTACTGGGCTGGGGCGGGAAGGTAGCGCCGGATATACCGGACCGTGCAGGCGTACTGGCTCCCTTGAGCACTGAGCCTGCCCAACCTTACCTGGTTGCATGCTCCCCGTAGCCCGTCCAGTGCGGGGAGGTGGAATAACCCGCACTGGGCTGTGTTGGCGAACCGGGGACACCATGCGTAAGGCTGGTGCCATGTACACCGGCCCGAGGAGACGTACTGGAGGCCAGATATGTAGAGCCGGCTTCATGGCACTTGGCTCAATGCTCACTCTAGCCCGCCCAGTGCGGGGAGGTGGAATAACCCGCACCGGGCTATGCACCCGTACAGGAGACACCGTGCGCTCTTCCGCATAACACGGTGTCTGCCCGTACTCCTGCTCTCCACGGTAAGCATGGGAAGTGGGCACAGGTTTCCTACCTGCCCTCGCCACACTACCCTTTAGCCCCCCCCCCCAAGAAATTTTTGGGGTTTCTTCACGGGCTTCCAGCCCCGCTTCCGTGCTGCCTCCTCAGACCACCGCTCCTGGGCTTTAGCTGCCTCCATCTCTTCCTGAGAGCGGCGATATTCTCCAACCTTAGCCCAGGGTCCTTCTCCGTTAAATATTTGCTCCCATGACCATTCCTCCTGGTACCGCTGCTGCTGTCGCTGCTGCCCGTTGCCACGCTGCTTGATCCTTGTTTGGTGGGTGGTTCTGTAACGGCAGTCTAAGTCGTCCTCCTCCTCAGACGAGGAGAGGCGAGAAGGATCAGAGGACCAATACGCAGCGTGGTAATTTTCCATAATGAATTTAATCAACACAAAACAATACACTATACAAAATAACAAAAGAACATACCGTCACAGTCCTAGCTGGTGCAGAACACAAACACAGAGACAGGAAATAACCACCCACAATCCCCAACACAAAACAAGCCACCTATATATGATTCTCAATCAGGGACAACGATTGACAGCTGTCTCTGATTGAGAACCATATCAGGCTGAACATAGAAACAGACGAACTAGACACACAACATAGAATACCCACCCCAACTCACGCCCTGACCAACTAAACACATACAAAACAACAGAAAACAGGTCAGGAACGTGACAGGTGCTTTCAAAACAACTGTGAACTCGGGGAAAAAACAAGGTCGAATCATGATGACGTCATTGATCTTCAGGTCGTAGCTCTAGAAAGAGGCCGGATTTACAATTCCGAGTTGGATGACCGTACAAAACGTATTTTCCCAGTCGGAGCTCGTTTATTCCCGACTTCCCAGTTGTCTTGAACTCACTGAGCTCAAGTTTTTGCAGTTCCGAGTTAACAGTTGTTTTGAGGGCAGCACAAATCATGCTTCATTGACAGCATGGTCATTGTTGAATGTTTCTTATTTTAAACTTGGAAAAGAGCCCCTTAACCCCAGATTTTGGACCACACAGCCGCTGTACACAGCCGCTGTTACTGATTCCATCCAAACCACTCATTGCTGAATTTGCGATTTCCAACTTGTTGTGTAATGTTTATGTCCAATGGCTGTTTTATCTATAATTTCTCTACATTATTTATCTTCATATGACAAGGATTAAAAAGGATTTGCAAGTAGATTGCTGACTTAATTCATGATGATTACTGCTGGCTAAAATGTTGAAAGTATGATGTTGACATGATCACTCCAATCAAAGCTACAGTACATATAAAGTGATTTGATGTACTTTTATCTGTGGCCAATGACCTTGAGCCTTCTTGGATGGGCACTTCTAATGTAACTCTATGGCAGCACCCAAGGGGCTAGAATGTTCGAGGTCTACCCTTAGACTTGGTGGTGACGTAGTGTCCCCATGAGTGACAGAACACTGAGCCAATTACTGCGCAACGCTCCGTATTTTCTGTTGGCTTGCCACACATCACAGAAAGCACTGAGCTAAGCTGAGCTAGAAAACAAAAAAGAGACCATGTTTGTATGCGGCTTTATTAACTCAATGATATATATATATATATATATATATATATATATATATATATATATATATATATATATATATATATATATATATATATATATATATATTACATTGCTCTGCCCCACCTGCCCTGAATGACGGGTCGCCACTATAAAACATTTATATACAGCATCCTATGTAAAATGCATTCGGAAAGTCTTCAGACTCCTTTACTTTTTCCACATTTTGTAACGTTACAGCCTTATTCTAAAATTGATAACATTGTTTATTTTTACCCTCATCAATCTACACACAACACCCCATAATGACAAAGCAAAAACAGGTTTAGACATTTTTGCAAATTGAAATTTGATATTTACATAAGTATTCAGTACTTTGTTGGAACACCTTTGGCTGTGATTACAGCCTCGAGTCTTCATGGGTATGACACTACAAGCTTGGCACACCTGTATTTGGGGAATTTCTCCCATTCTTCTCTACACGTCCTCTCAAGCTCTGTCAGGTTGGATGGGGAGCATCGCTGCACAGCTATTTTCAGGTCTCTCCAGAGATGTTCGATCAGGTTCAAGTCCGGGATCTGGCTTGGCCACTCAAGGACATTCAGAGACTTGTCCCGAAGCCACTCCTGCGTTCTCTTGGCTGTGTGCTTAGGGTCGTTGTCCTGTTGGAAGGTGAACCTTCACCCCAGTCTGAGGTCCTGAGCGCTCTGGAGCAGGTTTTCATCAAGGATCTCTCTGTACTTTGCTCCGTTCATCTTTTCCCTGGATCCTGACTAGTCTCCCAGTCCCTGCCGCTGAAAAACATCCCACAGCATGATGCTGCCACCACCATGATTCACCATAGTGATGGTGCCAGATTTCCTCCAGACGTGATGCTTGGCATTCAGGCCAAAGAGTTCAATCTTGATTTCATCCATCCAGAGAATCTTTGCTTCTCATGGTCTGAGAGTCCTTGCTTTTTGGCAAACTCCAAGCGGGCTATCATGTGCCTTTTACTGAGGAGTGGTGGAGTGCTGCAGAGATGGTCGTCCTTCTGGAAGGTTCTCCAATCTCCACAGAGGAACTCTGGAGCTCTGTCAGAGTGACCATCAGGTTCTGGGTCACCTCGCTGACCAAGGCCCTTCTCCCCCGATTGCTCAGTTTGGCCAGACGGCCAGCTCTAGGAAGAGTCTTTGTGGTACCAAACTACTTCCAGATACGAATGATGGAGGCCACTGTGTTTTTGGGGACCTTCCATGCTGTAAAAAAATTTTTGGTACCCTTCCCCAGATCTGTGCCTCGACACAATCTGTTCTCGGAGCTCTACAGACAATTTCTTCGACTTCAAGGCTTGGTTTTTGCTCTGACATGCGTGATCAACTGTGGGACCTTATATAGACAGGTTTGTGCCTTTCCAAATCATGTCTAATCAACTGAATTTAGCACAGATGGACTTCAAGTTGTTGAATAATCTCAAGGATGATCAATGGAAACAGGATGTACCTGGCTCAATTTTTTGGTCTCATAGCAAAAGGTCTGAATACGTATGTAAATAAGGTCTTTATGTATTTTTATTTATTACATTTGCCCAAAAATTCTAAAGACCTGTTTTCGCTTTGTCGTTATAGGGTATTGTGTGTAAATTGATGAGGACATTTTTTTATTTAATTCATTTCAGAAAAAGGCTGTAATGTAACACAATGTGGAAGTAGGGATGGGGTCTGAATACTTTCCGAATGCACTGTACTTTTAAGTGGATATTATAAAGGTTCATATTTTTTCAAATAAAACAATGGGCAGTTTGGGTTGCAGTTGTATGTACCTTTTTGTGTAAAAACAAACATAATAGGCGATGTCTGGCTCACAAATTTGTTGTGTTTTTTTCTATATGGTCCTTGCACTAATTGAGTTTGACACCCCTGATCTATTTAAAAATGTATATATATATATTAACCAGGCAAGTAAGTTAAGAACAAATTCTTATATACAATGACGGCCTACCCCGGCCAACCCTAACAACACTGGGCTAATTGTGCGCCACCCTATGGGACTCTCAATCACTCCCGGTTGTGATACAGCCTGGAATCGAACCAGGGTCTGTAGTGACACCTCTAGCACTGAGATGCAGTGCATTAGACTGCTGCGCCACTAGGAAACCCAGTATCTTTAACTGAATGTAAACAAAAGACCCCCTCCCCACCAGTCTCATTGAAACCAGCATAGTCTTATATTGAGATATATCAATAAATTTACATTTCACAGATCCATGGGTGTAAGACCTCTGGGCTACTCTATTTGTTTGTCTTCATCGATCCTCTCTGGCACTTATCACAGTTCTTATGCTCTGATGACACCCTCTGCTGTTCACTTTACACCATAGCAAGCTCACGTGGCCACGACTAGTTCAACAAATAGTGTCTAAAAGTGACAAAACCAAACATTTTCATTGTAGAAATGTAGAAAACTAACAAAACAACATATCCGGCTCAGCAAATGTGTGTACACGAGTCAGCAGGGTGGTATTCATTAATGCACACCATAGCAAAGCACTTTATAACGGAAAATGTAAATTAGCATTTCTTGTTTAGTTCCCAGTGAATATGACACAGTACTCGTGTGCACTTAGTAGCCTCGCATATAAGGGGCTTAGATTCGGATTTTGTAGGTTGTGGTACTTTTTAATGAGAACTCTATTGTAAACGGTTCCATTTCCATTATGTGTTGTCTCCCAACCTGGGGTGGTACAATTCAATTCCATTACACCCCACCCCCATGCTAACTCCTGCAGATACTCTGCACAGGAGTGTGTTTGGCTGTGTCAGTGCTTGTCTGTGTTTTAACATGCTTCAAGTGCCATGCCTACTGTAGCCATTGACAGGCTCTTCCCATTTGTGGTAGTGGGTGAGAGAGACCTGAGAGGGGACACCATTATAAACTATCCCAGAGATACCATCTGGCCTCGCCCGAAACCCACTTCATCCACTTTGACAAACGTCTTTACTTTTTCATTAGGCTTAATACACACATCCATTGGGATCTGTTCAATGCTACTGTCAAACATTTTAAGGCTCTATGGTAAGGGTGCCATTGTGTTGATCCACTCATTCTCCCCTGTTCCTCTCAATGCTCACCTCAACCTTCATAAATCCTTCATATGCCCGACCACACCTCAGAAATTGTGCTACGACGACTCTCTTTAAACTGTGTGTTAATTCACTAAACATGAGCTATACTCACTCGTTCTCCACAACTCCAAGTGGCGCGTTTCAAACCGACAAGACCAGAGGAGGAGTAAAATAACAGTGGCCGTGGTGGGTTGCTATTGGAAACCCTCTGAAAAATGAATCTTTCATAACACTCACCTCGGTGAGTCGAGTCTGCATTAGCATCCCAGAGCTGATTCCCACTCCATGGCAGTGTGAGTGGGAGCCTACGTGGGCGGCCGTTGGGCTCCGAGCGGCCCGAGTGCAAGTCTACACAGGAGGGTTCAACTTCAAGAAGAGCAACATAAAAATATCGGATGTGTGGCTCCACGCCGTACGGCTGGGGCTGTTGTGTCTTTGCTATCTCAGTACCTGAGGTTGAGGGTTCAAATTCAAATGGGAAAACTGGCTACATGCGCTATAGTTAGTAATGGGGGTATTTGAATGAATATGTTGTGCTGCTTGGTCTGTGGCTATACGCTACAGTGTCTATATCATGGAGGGGGTTTCAGTTCAGAAAAGGAAACAGGTGAGGCAATCACCAGCAAACAGTTCTTATCCTCGAGAATGAGCAAAGAAACGGTTGCAAAGCTAGGTCACAATTTGTACAGCCAAGCACTCCTTGACTGAGATGGCAACCCCAAAAGAAATGGCAATCAAATACACAGCAACTTGGCTTTTTTTAATTTTTACAACTATCAACCACCAACTCCAACAACTACATAGCAACCACCACCACCACCACCACAATCAATAGCACCGCAATGATCTGTCTCACTTAACAGTTGCTGATGTGGCTAACGTATGAATCCTGTATCGGTAGCGTGCTTCAGCCTTTGCCCTTTTAGCTGGCATTAAATATAACTGAGGTAGCTACTGTCAGGAGGGAAAACAGGACAAGATAATTACCACACGCTCCAGTTTCCCTTGTCCTCCCTTTACCATTGTGATTTGTGCATAGTAATTAAAACATGAGAGCTGCTGGTATAAAGTTGCACACAGTGTGCATTAGCTTAGGGAATGTGCAAGGTGTTTGGGAGTGGGTCTTAACACTGCTGTTCTCATGTACATCAGCGGAGGTTGCTGAGGGGAGGATGTGTGTTTGATGTATCTGATACCATTCCACCTATTCTGTACCAGCCATTACCATGAGCCCGTCTTCCCCAATTAAAGGTGCCACCAACCTCCTGTGATGTACATACAGTATGTGTGTGTTTGGGGGGGGGGGGGGGGCGTCTATATGTGTGTGTGAGAGAGAGAGACAGGAGAAAATAGAGATAAAGAGAGACAGTGAGAAAATAAAGGGTGGGCGGGCGTACATACCTTTGTTGCAGTAGGAGCTATATCCTCCTAAAAGCTTTCCAAACGGATGAATCCCAACATACAGTGTAAAGGTGTTCTGATGTGTTATTCTGCAAGACTGAACATAGCGAGTGCATTTCACTGTACACATTTATTAACCAGCATCAGTTCTACATGGGAGACAAATTTGCTAGATTTAAAAGATTGATTAGCCACAACACAAGGAAATCAAGCTGTTAAGGGCCTACGGCAAGAAGAAGGTAACAAACTTGCTTCAATCGTTATTCCTCTATTTATTTGGTTTTCACAGCAATCAAACCAACCAAACACCATACAGACTTTCACACTTGTCCGTTTTTATTGAACCATGTAGATACTTTACTTTTAATAAATATATATATATAAATGTCAGGGGCAACCAAAGAAACAAAGTCAAAGAAAATGGTGCCATTGGGTCAATAACGAAACATTAACATAAATCAATATGTCACATACTGAGCAGTTCTATCAATTCTACTTCAATCAATTTCACTTTATTAGAGTGACACAAAACACACACAAAGAAAGTTACTTTTATATTGTAAAATGTATATGATTATATAGCCAGTTAAGTGAGCACAAACATACATTTCCCAAATAAACTGTCCACCTTGCCATTACACTTGCTCTGGAAGAAGCCAAGTCCCACTTCACCCTTCAAATCCATCAAACATACTTTTCACTTGAGTGCACTTGCTATGTTTACATTTTAAAAAATCATGGCGTGAAATATTATTTTGGGTCACAGACATTTACCCTGATACTAGTGGAGGAAGGGGAGTGTGTGTGTGTGTGTGTGTGTGTTAGTGAGAAGGAGAGAGTTCACTGATCAGGTACACCAAACCTACATCTAGTTAGTTCTATTTGTGTGGTACGGTGACATTTTTTCTCTTCATGATAACAGGTCTTGATATTGCAGTAGCGTGCGTGTTTCTGCCAGGATCCGCGACCTCACAGTACAGGAACCTCTCTCTCTCCTCTACTTCTGCTCCTGTCGCTTCTGAAAAGCATGCACACAGCATGCGTGCATACACGTGCGCACACACACACACACACACACACACACACACACACACACACACACACACACACACACACACACACACACACACACACACACACACACACACACACACACACACACGTGGTATCACAGGGGGTAATGGCAGGATATGAATGGGTCAAACTCATTAGCATAATGATGGCGATCTAAAAGACAGCTTTTAAAAGGTTCACTGGATGATGAGAGCAGATTACCACCAGGACTTTGGCAACAAAATAAAGAAAGAAACAAAAGAAAGAAAGAAACAAAAGAAAGACAGAAAGCTAGAAACAAAGAAAAAAAAGCTTTTTTGAACATGAATGACACAGGTCAATCCTAGACGCGCACCTTTAAATCTGTATTGCTAAAAGTTATGAGAGGACATTATGACACCAAAAGTGCAGGATGCCCAAAGAAAATTATATCCTAAATATCCACTCTATTATACCTAACCATCATGGTGTCTTATCAAATGTTATGAAGTAAATAATATTATGAAAAACTGTCAGACATGATGCTATAACTTAAATTATAGAAAATACTGTATGTGCAAAACTCTTCGTTGTCTTCAAATATACAGTATGTGACTGGTGTGAGCGTTCATTACTCAGTGGAGATCTTGCACTCTCATGACATTAACTGGATGCCATCTGAATTATTGTCTAGCAACACGCAATTAAGTCTGCATCGCTCTGAAAGCTTTTTTTCCCCATCCGGGGATTGGGTGATAGGAGGCTGGCTGGGTTACTGATTCCTTGTGGAACACACACAGTATGTCACGTCCTGACCATAGTTGTGTGTTTTGCTTGTTTAGTGTTGGTCAGGACGTGAGCTGGGTGGGAATTCTATGTTGTGTGTCTAGTTCGTCTGTTTCTGTGTTCAGCCTAATATGGTTCTCAATCAGAGACAGCTCTCAATCGTTGTCCCTGATTGAGAATCATATATAGGTGGCTTGTTTTGTGTTGGGGATTGTGGGTGGTTGTTTCCTGTCTCTGTGTTTGTATTCTGCACCAGATAGGACTGTTTCGGTTTGCCACATTTTGTTATTTTGTTCGTTGTAAGTGTTCACTGTTTTTTGTTTAATTAAACATGTTGAGCACTGGTTACGCTGCGTGTTGGTCCGATCCCTGTTTCACCCTCTCTTATAGTGAAGAGAGGGAAGGCTGCCGTTACAGAACCACCCACCAAACCCGGACCAAGCAGCGTAGCAACGGGCAGCAACGGCAGCAGCAGCAGCAGCGGGACCAGGAGAAATGGACTTGGGAGGACGTATTGGACGGAAAGGGTTGCTACACATGGGAGGAGATCCTGGTTGGTAAGGATCGCCTTCCATGGGAACAGGTGGAGGCAGCTAGGAGAGCGAAAGCAGCTGAGAAGGGGAACCGGTGTTATGAGGGAACACGGCTGGCCAGGAAGCCCGAGAAGAAATCCCAAAAATTTCTTGGGGGGGGGGGGGGCTAAAGGGTAGTGTGGCGAAGTCAGGTAGGAGACCTGCGCCCACTTCCCATGCTGACCGTGGAGAGCGGGAGTACGGGCGGACACCGTGATATCCGGAAGAGCGCACGGTGTCTCCTGTACGTGTGCATAGCCCGGTGCGGGTTATTCCACCTCCCCGCACTGGCCGGGCTAAATTGAGCATTGAGCCAAGTGCCATGAAGCCGGCTCAACATATCTGGCCTCCAGTACGTCTCCTCGGGCCGGTGTACATGGCACCAGCCTTACGCATGGTGTCCCTGGTTCGCTTACACAGCCCAGTGCGGGTTATTCCACCTCCCCGCATTGGACGGGCTACGGGGAGCATTCAACCGGGTAAGGTTGGGCAGGCTCGGTGCTCAAGGGAGCCAGTACGCCTGCACGGTCCGGTATATCCGGCGCCACCTTCCCGCCCCAGCCCAGTACCATCAGTGCCTACACCACGCACTAGGCTTCTTGTGCGTCTCCAGAGCCCTGTTCCTCCTCCACGCACTCTCCCTGTGGTGCGTGTCTCCAGCCCAGTACCACCAGTTCCGGCACCACGCACCAAGCCTCCTGTGCGTCTCCAGAGCCCTGTACGCACTGTTCCTTCTCCCCGCACTCGCCCTGAGGTGCGTGCCCTCAGTCCGGTACCACCAGTTCCGGCACCACGCACCAGGCCTATAGTGCGCTTTGAGAAACCAGTGTGCCCTGTTCCTGCTCCCCGCACTAGCCTTGAGGTGCGTGTCTCCAGTCCGGTGCCACCAGTTCCGGCACCACGCACCAGGCCTACTGTGCGCCTCAGCAGGTCAGAGTCGGCCGTCTGCCCAACCCCGCCTGCACTGCTCGTCTGCTCAACGTCGTCTGCACTGCTCGTCTGCCCAGCGCCGTCTGAGCTGCCTGGCTGCCCAGCGCCGTCTGAGCCATCCGTCTGCCCAGCGCCATCTGAGCCATCCGTCTGCCCAGCGCCATCTGAGCCATCCGTCTGCCCAGCGCCATCTGAGCCATCCGTCTGCCCAGCGCCATCTGAGCCATCCGTCTGCCCAGCGCCATCTGAGCCATCCGTCTGTCCCGAGCCATTAGAGCCGCCCGTCTGTCCCGAGCCGTCAGAGCCGTCCGTCAGTCAGGAGCCGCCAGAGCCGTCCGTCAGTCAGGAGCCGCCAGAGCCGCCAGCCAGTCAGGAGCCGCCAGAGCCGCCAGCCAGTCAGGAGCCGCCAGAGCCGCCAGCCAGTCAGGAGCCGCCAGAGCCGCCAGCCAGTCAGGAGCCGCCAGAGCCGCCAGCCAGTCAGGAGCCGCCAGAGCCGCCAGCCAGTCAGGAGCCGCCAGAGCCGCCAGCCAGTCAGGAGCCGCCAGAGCCGCCAGCCAGTCAGGAGCTGCCAGAGCCGCCAGCCAGTCAGGAGCTGCCCTCCAGTCATGAGCTGCCCGCCAGTCATGAGCTGCCCGCCAGTCATGAGCTGCCCTCCAGTCATGAGCTGCCCTCCAGTCATGAGCTGCCCTCCAGTCATGAGCTGCCCTCCAGTCATGAGCTGCCTTCCAGTCATGAGCTGCATCTAGTCCGGAGCAACCATTCAGTCCGGAGCTGCCTCTCTGTCCGGAGCTGTCCTTCAGTCCGGAGTTGCCCCTCTGTCCTGAGCTACCTCTCTGTCCTGAGCTACCCCTCTGTCCTGAGCTACCCCTCTGTCCTGAGCTACCTCTCTGTCCTGAGTTGTCTATATTTAGGAGGGGCCTTGGTGAAGGTTCCTGGACCATGGTCGGGGGCGAGGGTCGCCACTCAAAGGACGCTAAGGAGGGGGACAAAGACAGTGGTGGAGTGGTGTCCTCGTCCACCGCCGGAGCCGCCACCGCGGACAGATGCCCACCCAGACCCTCCCCTTGAGTTTTAGGGGTGCGTTCGGAGTCCGCACCTCAGGGGGGGGGGGGGTACTGTCACGTCCTGACCATAGTTATGTGTTTTGCTTGTTTAGTGTTGGTGAGGACGTGAGCTGGGTGGGAATTCTATGTTGTGTGTCTAGTTCGTCTGTTTCTGTGTTCAGCCTAATATGGTTCTCAATCAGAGACAGCTGTCAATCGTTGTCCCTGATTGAGAATCATATATAGGTGGCTTGTTTTGTGTTGGGGATTGTGGGTGGTTGTTTCCTGTCTCTGTGTTTGTATTCTGCACCAGATAGGACTGTTTCGGTTTGCCACATTTTGTTATTTTGTTCGTTGTAAGTGTTCACTGTTTTTTGTTTAATTAAACATGTTGAGCACTGGCTACGCTGCGTGTTGGTCCGATCCCTGTTTCACCCTCTCTTATAGTGAAGAGAGGGAAGGCTGCCGTTACACAGTAGATGTGTCATGCCCATAGCGGGCACAAGGGCACGTGCCCCCTCAGATTTTCCCTGTTTTGTAATCTTTCTGATGTTAAATGAATTATTAAACTTTATTTTTAAGTCCACGTTTTATCATAATTATTTATAGAAAGATCTGTCATATGTATTTTGCGGAGGAGGCACACTGATTGGACCAGGCAAAGAGTACCCCCCCCCATTCTCCCTAAGTAAGTGGTTCCTTCCAAGGTGCACCACATAGCAAAGATATGCTAGGCAGGACGTTAGACACTAGTTAGTGCATGCAGACAGTATCATCAGTGAGGAGGAGAGTGTAGAGTGACACACAGCGTTTGATTTGATTTTAGCTGCCAGTGATGAGCAGGACTTGCAGGAGGTATATTTGTAAAATAATTTGATTAAGCTATGTAGCCTATTGATTCCCTCTTGATGAATAAATACAATTACAATGTTTTGCTGTTTCTGTAATACTAGCCACCTAGCAATTTCATGAAGTTGGCTTTAACTAGCCAGCTAGATAGTTTCCCAAACAAGCTACCAAGCCATTTCAGGTTCTCAATCAAGTCAGAGTAGCGTGTCTAACTATCTTAGCTGGCAAGGTTGCTAGACTTTAGAAAAGCTAACAATTACTAAATAAGACTCACATTCCTTTCCATCTTTTACCCAGATTTTAGCAGAGAAGCATATTTCCTTTATTAGAAAATATAACCACCAGTCAGGATGATACAGACAGTTTAAGGGGTATTTATTTTATACCTTTATTTAACTAGGCAAGTCAGTTAAGAACAAATTCTTATTTTCAATGGCGGCCTAGGAACAATGGGTTAACTGCCTTGTTCAGGGGTAGAACAACAGATTTTTACCTTGTCAGCTCAGGGACTTAATCTTGCAACCTTTCGGATGCTAATCCAACGCTCTAATTAGCCACTTGGCTACCTGCCGCCCCGGGTATGCTTAGATATGCAAAAAATAATTGGTTTAAATGTAATCTGGCACCTTATGCTAATCATATTTATGTATTACTTATGATGCCATGATATGTATCACGTTTCATGTAAGACCCAGATGCAGACAATGTCGAAGTAACAAAAGTTTATTACTAGTACAGGGGCAGGCAAACGAAAGTTCAAGGGTGGCAGGGTAGCCTAGTGGTTAGAGCGTTGGACTAGCAACCGCAAGGTTGCAAGATCAGGCAGGGGTCAATAATCCAGTGTGGTGTGGCAAGGTATAGAACGGCAGGCAGGTTCAGGGCCAGGGCAGGCAGAATTGTCAAAACCGGGAAAAAATAGAAAACAGGAACTAGAACAGAGGGGAAAACCACTGGTAGGTTTCACGAAACAAAACAAACTGCTCATTGAACATCTCATTCAAAAATGATGGGCATTAGTATGGAGTTGGTCCCCCTGTTGCTGCTATAACAGCCTCCACTCTTCTGGGAAGACTTTACACTAAATGTTGGAACATTGCTGCGAGGATTTGCTTCCATTCAGCCACAAGAGCATTAGTGAGGTTGTGCACTGATGTTGGCTTATCAGGCCTGGCTCGCAGTCGGCGTTCCAATTCATCCCAAAGTTGTTCAATGGTGTTGAGGTCAGGGCTCTGTGCAGGCCAGTCAAGTTCTTCCGGACCAATCTCGACAAACCATTTCTGTATGGACCTCACTTTGTGCACGGGGGTGTTGTCATGCTGAAACAGGAAAGGGCCTTCCCCAAACTGCTGCCACAAAGTTGGAAGCACAGAATTGTCTAGAATGCATCGTATGCTGTAGCGTTAAGATTTCCCTTCACTGGAAATAAGGGGCCTAGTCCGAAGCATGAAAAACAGCCCCAGACATCAAACTTGTCGTTGTCATTATGAAAAGGTATAAACACAAAAACTACAGGCTACATGACATCACCAGCCTGGTGGTCCAAAACACCATAACTAGTGTATTTTAACACCAATAAATCCACCCATTTAAAAATGAATTTAGTATACAGTATGTCAATCTAGCAAACCAGGCAACTAAAAACTACTTTTTAAACAATGTTTTGGTTCTTTGCTAGCTAATGTTAAGTTAGATGGTTAGCCAGTTCAAATAATTACCGTATCATATAGCTGACAACGTCTTCACTTTAGCTAATTTGTCTTCATTATTACAGGAAAATAAACTCACAACAAGATCATTATTTACAAGTTAATGGCAAGCTAATTACAGAATATATCTTACAGTTGTGAGTCTGATTAAATAAAAGCAGGGCATTCTACCGGAGAATTTTAGAACGTGGACACTGTCTTGTTGGCCTAACGTTATATCCTAATTTGACTTTGGTGCAGGTCATGTGCTTCACTGGTAAACAAATAATATATAAAATCAAATCAAAGCTGATTTGTCGCATGCACAAGATACAGAAGGTGTAGTGAAATTGTTACTTGCATAGTAGAGTCTTTTGTTTAGACATATAGCTACCTAGCTAAACAATGAACCATAATCCCAACTCATAATGTTAGTACCCTGCATGAATCTGCAGGTAGCTAACCAACCAGCTTCAATGTTAGCTAGCTAGCTAACTTTAGGCTATAACTAGCAATGCAAATGGCTCTGAGATATGAATAATATTACTACACAGATCATACAAGTAACGTTAGCTAGCGAGCCAGCCAGCTAGCATTAGCTAGCTAGCTAACAGTACGCTATAACTTGAAATGCAAACGACTTTCTGACAAAATTAGAAACGTATAATATCTGAAAATGTAGCTAGCTAGACTATCTTACCCATATACATGAACGGATGCTTCTCCCTCTTTGTCACGGATGCCATGGTTGCCCTTAGTTTGAAGATGTAATTCGGAGATAGGTGTTTTAACAACAGTCTTCTGTGGGTTCTCTTTTCTACTCCATCTGCATATTTGCAATCAAACTCCATCTGCATATTTGCAATCAAACTCTGAATTTTCTCCAACTCCTTAGGTATTATACTCTAATTCCACCGGGCATTCCGATGTTTTCAAAACTCGGTCCTCCAGAAAGTGGAGAACAACACTTTTGCAGCGTTAGAAAGGATTACCTACACATACTGACCAGCTCATGTTATAGACAGAAGCCTGCTACATGGCAAACCAATCCAAACTCATCTCTCGGCATGTCCAGCCCATCCATTATCTCAGCCAATCGTGGCTAGTGGGAAGGTTCCTGTATTTTTCCGTGGCTAAACAATCTAGGCTCGTAATTTAACCATTTTATTTGTATTTACAGATGGCATACAAGTTTGTTATTAAGGCACATGAACGTTCACACGTTCCAGAAGGCATTTCTGCCAAAAAACGCATTTTGATTAGAAATAAAAGTGCCTGATTCAGAGGAGTTGGGTTAAATGCGGAGACACATTTCAGTTGAATGCATTCGGTTGTACAACTGACGAGGTATCCCCCTTTCCTAGGATACTAGGTGTGACATCCTAAATCACAATTTTGATACTGAAGGATTAAGGACTAGTTTCTCTACCACCTAAATTCTTACAAAAAAAGTAAATACACACCTAAACCACAGAAGCTCAATTCCTTATAAGAACAACCGTTGAGCCAAAATGGATGCTCAATACACCCTCAGTTTCCCTCCTAAGACCAAAGTTCTTAACCTTATCCCTCTCTCTTACAGCTCTTGTGCTGTCTTTCGACAACTTGTACTACACCCATACACATTTCTGTCAACATTGTTCATGGCAATTACAGTTTTTATTTCTGATTCTGAAGGGTTACAAAATTCTGGCAACTTTCCCAGAATTCCCATGGTTTCTAGAATATTCTGGGAATTCTGGCAAAGTTACCAGCATTTTGCCAACCTAATTCTGCTAAAGCTTTCACCTCCTCCCTGGGTTTGTCTTCCTTCATTTTCTTGCGAGTCATGTGACCACGGAAGCTGGCCTGGATCTTGGCAGCAGCCTTGTTGGCCTCGGGGTCATCCAAGGGGATGTCCATGATGTCCTCCTCGTGGGTCTTGGGACACCCGTCCTGAGAGGGACAAACAACACGGTTGGGGTCAGTTCCACTTCAATTCAGTTAATTCAGTAAACTGAAATTCCAATTCAATGTTTTTTCTCATTTAAACAACAAGGCCAATATCAGCTGTTCTCATCCAATTCACTGATTGACTGTTGTACAATTTGAAAGCCAGCCTGGGTGCCAGTCTGTCTCTGCTTTAGACAACTTGTTGCGGTCAAGCCATACAATGGAAGGCAACGTGTAATTCTGAATAGAGTAACAGATTGTAACAGATTTCACCGCGATAGGTTTGATAAATTCATCTCTGAAGGTGAAATGTGTACTTACATTCTGAAATCTTGCTCTGATTTATCATCCAAAGGGTCCCAGAGATAACATGAAGTGTAATTTTGTTAGATAAATTCCTTTTTCATACCCTAAAAATGTCCATATAGCATGCACGATCGATTTTGTATTTCCACTCGTTAAATTTGCAAAGAAAGGAAGCCTTGAAAATCTAACCCTAAACGTTGTTTCAACCATTCAAATCATGTTCGTATTTATTCCTCAGAGATCCTAGAACATAACCAGACTTCACTATATCATTAGGAGTATAGTATATCCTATAGGACACCAAATTTGGTTAGAGAGCGACGCCTTCATGGCACGCCGATGACGCGGGCGGTCTTCACTTGATTGACTTTGTCGAATAAGCTCCCATCGGGGTCAAACAAAGCTAGCTAGATAGCCAATGAGCTGGGCTTTACGGGAGTATCTGTCGCAAAATGTTGCTGCTAACCTTGTGTGACATCAAGCCTTTTCCATTTGGATAAAAATTATAAGAATATGGAGAGTTATAAAGTTATGATAATTGTGTGTTTTGCAAATGTGGAACTTATAATATGGCTACTAATACTGGAAAAGCTAAATCAATGTCCAAGTATTCAGATTTGACGATATTCTAGCAGAAAAATTTAATGTGAATGTAAATGTCTCCACGATTTGCCCAAATGTACCTGGGTGACTTCATACTAAATGTCATGTAGTTTGCTCAGAGTGATGGCTAAATTTGGGACCTTTCTGTTGCATTTCAAAAATGGGAGAAATTTTTGTTTTGTTTTCTTCTACCAGATCTATTGTGTTATATTATCCTACATTCAATTCACATTTACACAAACTTCAAAGTGTTTCCTTCAAATGGTACCAAGAATATGCATATCCTTGTTTCAGGGCCTGAGCTACAGGCAGTTAGATTTGGGTATGTCATTTTAGGGGAAAATGTAAAAAAAAGGGGCTATCCCTAATTAAACTCTTCATAAAGACAAATTATTGACTCCCCGGAACGAGTACTTGGTTGCACCAGCAACGGCCAAGATAACTGCAGACAAACGCTTCTTGTAACCGTCAATGCGCTTGCTGGACCTTTCTACTGGCAATTTGGCCAGCTTTTTAGCAGCAAACTGCTCTGATTCTTCAATGTTTTGAGGGGTGCCCTCCACCAACTGCTGTTTTCAGATCGCGCCATAGGTTTTGGATGTAATTCAGATCTGGGCTCTTCGCTGGTCACCATAGCAGTCCAGCATCTAGTCTTGAACCATTCCTGGGTGCTTTTTTATGTGTGTTTGGGGTCATTTTCCTGTTGGAATACCCACAACCTTCAATTGAGACGCATCTTGTGGGCAACCCCACAGCATTATCAACCCTCCCCCATCTTTGATTGTAGGGAGGGTGTTCTTTTCATTGAATTCTTAATTTGGTCGTCACTAAACACAGCGCTGATATGTATTGCCAAAGAGTTGTAATTTTGTTTCATTGGTCCACAGAACATTTCCCCCAGGATTTAGGCTTGTTTAGGTGGGTTTATGAGAAGTTCAATCAGGCTTTCTTGTGTCTTCTTCAGCAGTGGGGTCTTCCTCACCGCAACCTTCCTCAGGAGTGGCAGGTAGCTTAGTGGTTAGAGTGTTGGGCGAGTAACTGAAAGGTTGCTGGATCGAATCCCCGAGCTGACAAGGTGAAAATCTGTCGTTCTGCCCCTGAACAAGGCAGTTAACCCACTATTCACCTGTAGGCCGTCATTGTAAATAAGAAATTGTTCTTAACTGACTTGCCTAGTTAAATAAATAAAATTCCTATGTTTACCAAATTAAGCATTGAAATAAAAGAGGGGTTGCTTTGCTGTCTCTGGTACTGGTGGCCTTGAATGTGTGCATGAAATAAGCAGATTGTCAAGGTGTTTTAGAGTGCAATGTTCAATCCACTGTCCAAAAACTCTGTTGAAGGTTGTGGATCTTCCAGCAGGACAAACCCAAACAAATATCAAAAGCACCCTGGAATGGTTCATGATGAAATGCTGGACTGTTCTGGAGCGGACAGCGAAGAGTCCAGATCTGAATGAGATCCACAATCTATGGCAAGAGCTCTTCAGTTTGCTGCTGAAGAGTGGGACAAATTGCCAGTAGAAAGGTGCAGCAAGCTCATTGATGGCTAAAAAAAGTATTTGTTGGCAGTTATCTTTGCCAAAGGCTGTGCATCCAAGTAGCTAGCTCCTGGGTACCAATAATTTGCTCCATGCCATTTGCCTTTACGTTCTAAGTTACAATTGTAAATTTAAGTTTACAAAAATAAATTTGGTTCTGCAATGTTGAAAATCCAATAACAAGGTGTAGAGACCATTTTTTAAATGTTTTATTTCAGCTTATTTGAGAAGAAATAGGGAATTATTTAAGTACAGTGCAAGGGTGCCAATATATTTGGCTGCAACTGTATCTGCCTCGGGCAGCTGTAACTTACTGTAGTAATCTATAAAGGCAGCTGATAAACGTTTAGGTTGCTATCTAGCTCTGATAAGATGGTTTGATGGTCCGATATTGAAAGTTTGAATATGTATGATCTGCATGAAGGAGAGTTGGGCAAGAAGTATGGCTATGAGTCAAGTGGACCAAATATTCTACTCCATGTAATGAGGTATAATTTCCAAACACTTTGATACAAATGAAAGTGGCACACAAATGGTGCTCAGAATTTACTTAAAATAGAAAAGAAAATAGAAAAGACATCAGAATGACAAGGGCTGGAACACAGTGTTGGTATTATCAGGAATCAAGGTAAAACCCAAGTGCAGACTGTGTGAAGTAACAATGTTTATTGTAACCACAGGGGAAGGCAAACGACAGGTCAAGGCAGGCAGGGGTCGATAATCCAGAGCAGAGGCCAGGGTACAGGACGGCAGGCAGGGTCAGGTCAGGCAGAGGTCGGTAATCCAGAGCTGGAGCAAAGGTACAGGACGGCAGGCAGGCTCAGGGTTAGAGACAGGCAGTGGTCAGGCGGGCGGGTACAGGGTCAGGACAGGCAAAGGTCAAAAACCAGGAGGACGAAAAAAAGAGAAACTAGGGAAAACAGGAGCTGAGACAAAACGCTGGTAGGCTTGAACAAACAAGATGAACTGGCAACAGACAGACAGAAAACACAGGTATAAATACACAAGGGATAATGGGGCATATGGGCAACACCGGGAGGGGGGTGGAGACAAGCACAAGGACAGGTGAAACAGATCAGGGCGTTACAGTAACCCCCCCTCCTCTAGGGACGCCACCTGGCGCATACCTGGTTGAGCGGGGTGCCGGCGCTGGAACTCAGAGATGAGGCCTGGGTCCAGGATGTCCCTAGCGGAGACCCAGCACCTCTCCTCCAGGCCATAACCCTCCCAGTCAACCAGGTACTGGAATCCCCTGCCCCGAGGTCGAACCTTCAGGAGGCGTCTCACCATGTACGCCGGGCTACTGTCGATGAGACGAGGGAGAGGGGTGGGCCTGGAAATAGGAGACTAGGGGCAGTTAGTCATGATTTTAACTCTGGACACAGAAAAGGTAGGAAGAATACAGAGGGTACGGGGCAACAGAGGACGAACAGCAGAGGGGCTAATGATCTTGGAACGGGGGGGAAAAGGTCTCGGCTTCTGGGCCAGTAGCCGCAGCACTATAGCGGCGTGCCAGCACCTCAGGCTTGACCTTCTTGGATACCGGTCAGTGCTGAGGAAGCGAAATGGCCTGGGCCTTACTGAACCCCTCCCGGAGGTCCTGGTACTCTGTGGAGCAGGCCGAGAGGTCCAGGGCCATTTCCAAGCCGCCAGGACGTCCCGGGGCAGGCAGAGCTGACTTCAGGTAATGAGTGTGGCAGGATGGGCTTCAGCCCACGATGGCACCAGTTGCACAGTCAATGGAGGGATTGTATCGCTGGAGCCAAGAGAATCCCAATACCACGGGAACCTGCGGAGACTCAACCAGCAGGAATTGGATCGTCTCGATGTGGTTCCCCAACACTCGTAGGTTGACAGGGGTGGTCTGGTGGGTGACCCGGCCTATAGAGCGCTCTAACACCCATGGGAATGAAGAAGAGTTGAGTGGGGATGCCCAGCTCGGACGCCAGGGTAATGTCCATGAGACTCACATCGGCCCCCGAGTCGATGAGTACCTGGAGAGACTTGGACTTGTCACCCCACAGTAGGGTGGCATGAAGAGGGGGGCAAGTAAGGGGAGAATAACAATTATCTTTAAGACCCACCAGAGGACTCACTCCAACGAATGAGCTGGGTCTCTTGAAGGGACAGGTAGACACATAATGACCGACAGTACCGGAATACAGACAACTCTGGGTGTTCAGTCCGTGTACGTGTTCGACTGGAGGCAGCCTAGCCCTGCCGAGCTGCATCGGCTCGGGAAGAGGCAACTCGGCAGTCTTCGGAGGATCTTGGAGGAACTCGGCTAACCTCGGATCCTCTCGGGGACTTCCAGAGTTCACCAGATGCAAGGTGGGATCATTGAGTGAGCGAGTGAGTGAGTCTTACGTTACCGTAACCATCCACAAGCACAGGGACAGGTGAAACAGATCAGGGCGTGTCAGGTACAGTATAACAGTAGATAGGTTATCACATATACCTGCTTATCAACTTGTAATGATCATTCGGGACACGTAAAATACGATGTCATCGACATTAATAACCTAAACCCTAAAAGATATTTAAAAAATGAAATACTAATATGTCAATTTATCATTCCATACAAATAACATAGTGACATGAAACATTGTACCGTCATATCATTGCGGAGCGGATAAACAGACTGTCTCATAAAGGGCATTGTTCAACTCTAAGGAATATGCTTAGGAACAGAATCCCTCATGCTTTGTTTATAAGCACACAAGCCTCCTGTGCTCTGTCTGTGCCTCTCCACCCAGGTCCTATGGGGTCTTCAGTTTCCATCAGCACATCTATTTCCTCTTGGCTGTTAGGGGATGGCTACGTCCCAAATGGCATCGTATTCCCTATATAGGGAATAGGGTGCCATTTTGGACACAGATGATGCTTCAGTGTCAGGGAATCAGAGGCCAGAAGACTTCCTCGTACAATAAGGCTTGCTAGACATGAAGGTAGTTTAGTGAAATGAAAGCAACATCCTCGGGTGAGTTTCATGTACTATGGCTAAGCCGAAGAAACCAAGGGTATGTTATACACGAAGTCTGGCCTAAACTATCTGACTTTCACAGAGGCAAATCGGTAGACCACTCTAGTGGGTGATGTTTCCTTTTCTTGGTATTGGCCTCTAACACTTTACTTAAAGACAAATTATATAATGAATTATGGTGCATTAATAATGCATACGCATTATGCATTATTGACATAAGCATATATGACCCCTTATGATGTCTTAGCATTATTTCACAATAATCCTGAATAATCAGCCATATTGAGTAAGGCATAGCATGTTATGACTGCGTAATTAAACATGATAAGGGCTCATACATACTTACAACAAGTTATAATGCATTATGCCTGTTGACCTGAGTTACTTCAATTATCTGGTCACATAACCAAAACCAAAGACAAAAGAGGGATTTGAGTAGTGGTTATAACTGAAATATATCGGTGACACTTACATTTGCCAAGAACCATTGTTCACTTAACAAACACATTTCTTAGAGTATACTATAAATGGAAACAAGAGATTAAAGAGGGCATATTTAAGTTGAGTGTCACCCCATCTCTTTCCAATATTTCAATAGAATGGTCTCGGGCGGAAACACAACAAGCGATGTACTCGAGCTAAAGAAATCCAAGCTCTGTCAATATATACACTTTTAATGTAATTATCAATCATTGTCCAAGTCATCTCTGACAGTATGGATCTTCAAACTATGCAGGTCAAATGACTGGTGAGAGTTAGTATGCAAATGACCATCTGTCTACTCAGTCACAAGCACACGGTAGCAAGTCTTCAAATTATACACAGATAATTGCTGTTTCTCGAAAACTCGAAAGTCTAGGGTCCTCCCACAAACAGACAACCTTCAAGCCCACGCAGTTCAGCAAGGATGAGTTTTGTAGCGTACCAACTGGTGCTATCCATACCAGATTTTTTTTGTTGTTGCAAGAAATCCTCAAACCCTACTGAATATATTTATCTCCCTTTGCCTAAGTCCCAATAGAATACGTTGCCTATTTTGGATTGTTTTTGAAGAACTCATATTCTAAAATGATTCACAGAGTACAATTCAGTGAGTACAACGTGGTCTCAGGGCAATTCGTATTATTCTGTATGTAAATTTATTACACCCCATTTAGTGTGATGTACGTTACGTTATATTATAAATGGAATAGTGGTCGTACAATATCTGAATTATAGGACATATAGTGTCTTACGTCTACTTCGGTTATACAATAGCATACGAATTGGATGATGTACCTTCTTACACATCTTGGAAGTATTATATTACACGTCTTTTTCTGAGACCAGGTTGCTTGTAACAACAAATAACATTTTAACTTAGTCAGAATAATTGAGTCAGAATCATTATGAAATGATAATAAGACATTATAAGGTGTGATACATGCGTATGACAAGTCTTAAGCTGCATTATAACACAGTTATACATTTTAACTGCATTATCGCACAAACCAGTCATTGGAGTAAGCCTGGATTTTCATGAGTGATTTGCATGCCCCTGTGCTTATTATACTAAAGCTCAATAAGCTACCCACAAGGTATTTTCCTCTATCATATTTAGTCACTTCTAATCCTATCTTTCCAATAATTATCAAGCAAATGAACATTGGACTGAAAACGACATACAGCTGAAAACACAGTTGACTAAAACAGTACTAAAACAGAATGTACAATAAATACATCTGAGAAGTTAAACACGTCTCTCAACAGTTCTATGCACGTTTGATTTGAAAATAATCACATAATGCCAGTCTGAGCCTGCAGCTGCTCTCCCACCTCCATGATTAGCAGGCTAACCCTGCCAATAACTACAATGTCTCATCATTGTTTCTAAATGGATCCACATTTGTGGTGCAATTTTGCATTGAGTCACAGGTCAGCTTTTGTTTTGGAGAGCAAAAACGCACTGACTTTGGAATGCCAATTTTCTTGGACTAAACTGTGCCTGGATGCCTGAATGTTGTTTTATCAGAATTATTTAGGCCTACTATATCCATTATTTCAACTTGTCTCCCGTTATTTTCATTATGAAATACATCTAATAAAGTAGCCTAAACCATAATAAATAAAGTTCAACATTTAAATGCTTGCACTTCATAATTTTTACAAAATAGCCTAGATCGATACTTACATTTAGACATTCCATTGCGAGAGAATGGAAAACAAAAATCCTATATAGAAACGTGAAGTTCACTTCTCAGAGTTTTTGGTTGATATTTTTGAACAATTCCCGTCTCCGTTCGTGCGCTTCTCTCCCGTGCCTCTTCTACTCCTGTATGGCAGTGCCTGTGTGAAGCTAGCCACAATAGGGGAATTTTCGGTTCGCCATCAAAATAAAAGTTCCCTAATGAAAGTGATTCAAACGGATACAGTAGTTTACGCACATTCATTCTCCAATCAGCTGCTAGCAGTGCAGGGACGACCTCTGGCGTTTTCCTTGCTCTGCCCTATGATCACAAAACAAAACATTACAAAAGTGTAAGAAAAAGATGTGGTTATGAGTAATTAAAAGCATTTATGGGAATATCACATATGAACAGAAAATACAGTATCTATTGTAGAATGAATTTTCCCTCATAATCCTCATAATATTACATACGGATTGTTTTCCCCTCATCAATCAACACACAATACCTAATAATGACAAAGCATTTACAGGTTTTTAGAAATGTTTTGCTAATTTCTTAAAAGTAAAAAACTGAAATATGACATTTAAATAAGTATTCAGACTCTTTACTCGTTTTTCTGTTGAAGCACCGTTGGCAGCAATTACAGCCTCGAGTCTACTTGGGTATGTCGTTACAACCTTGAAACACCTGTATTTGAGTTTCTCATTCTTCTCTGCAGATCTTCTCAAGCTCTGTCAGGTTGGATGGGGAGCATCGCTGCACAGCTATTTTCAGGTCTCTCCAGAGATGTTTCGATCAGGTTCAAGTCCGGGCTCTGGCTTGGCCACTCAAAGACATTCAGAGACTTGTCTCGAAGCAACTCCTGTGTTGTCTTGGCTGTGTGATTAGCATCGTTGTCATGTTGGAAGGGGAACATTCGCCCCAGTCAGAGGTCCTGAGCGCTCTGGAGCAGGTTTTCATCAAAGATCTCTCTGTACTTTGCTCCGTTCATTTTTCCCTCGATCCTGACAAGTCTCCCAGTCCCTGCCGCTAAAAAACATCCCGACAGCATGATGCTGCCAACACCATGCTTCACCGTAGGGATGGTGCTAGGTTTCCTCCAGACGTGATGCTTGGCATTCAGGCCAAAGAGTTCAATCTTGGTTTCATCAGACCAGATAATCTTGTTTCTCATGGTCTGAGTGTCATTTAGGTGCATTTTGGCAAACTCCAAGCAGGCTGTCATGTGCCTTTTACTGAGGAGTGACTTCTATTTGGCCGCTCTACCATAAAGGCCTGATTGGTGGAGTGCTGCACAGATGGTCATCCTTCTGGAAGGTTCTTCCATCTCCACAGAGGAACTCTGGAGGATCTGTCAGAGTGATCATCGGGTTCTTAGTCACCTCCCTGACCAAGGCCCTTCTCCCCCTGATTGCTCAGTTTGGCCGGGTAGCCAGCTCTAGGAAGAGTCTTGGTGGTTCCAAACTTCTTTAATTTAAGAATGATGGAGGCCACTGTGTTCTTGTGGACCTTTTTTGGTACCCTTCCCCAGATCTGTGGCCCCATCCTGTCTCGGAGCTCTGCGGACAATTCCTTCGACCTCATGGCTTGGTTTTTGCTCTGACATGCACTGTCAACTGTGGGACCATATATAGACAATTGTGTGCCTTTCCAAATCATGTCCAATCAATTGAATTTACCACAGGTGGACTCCAATCAAGTTGTAGAAACATCTAAAGGATGATCAACGGAAACAGGATGCACCTGAGCTCAATTACGAGTCTCATAGCAAAGGGTCTGAATACTTATATAAATAAGGTATTTCTGTTTTTTTATTATGGGGTATGATGTGTAGATTGTTGAGCAACATTTTTTTTAAATCCAGGCCTATAACTTCTCTTAACTTCTACTTGCACACAATCCCGGATCCGGGAGCACCCTTATCAGTAAAAAAGCTGACTAGCATAGCCTAGCATAGCGCCACAAGTAAATACTAGCATCTAAATATCCTGAAATCACAAGTCCAAGACACCAGATGAAAGCTACACATCTTGTGAATCCAGCCATCATTTCTGATTTTTTAAATGTTTTACAGGGAAGACACAATATGTATTTCTATTAGCTAACCACGAAAGCAAAAGACACAACTTTTTTTTCCCACCATTTTTTTACTGCATAGGTAGCTATCACAAATTCGACCAAATAAAGATATAAATAGTCACTAACCAAGAAACAACTTCATCAGATGACAGTCTGATAACATATTTATTGTATAGCATATGTTTTGTTAGAAAAATGTGCATATTTCAGGTATAAATCATAGTTTTACATTGCAGCCACCATCACAACTCTCACCAAAGCAACTAGAATAACTACAGAGACCAACGTGAATTACCTAAATACTCATCATAAAACATTTATGAAAAATACACAGCGTACAGCAAATGAAAGACAAAGATCTTGTGAATCCAGCAATATTTCAGATTTTTTAAGTGTTTTACAGCGAAAACACAATATAGCATTATATTAGCTTACTACAATAGCCAACCACACAACAGCATTGATTCAAGCCAACAATAGCGATAACGAATAAACCAGCAAAAGATATAATTTTTTACACTAACCTTCTCAAACTTCTTCAGATGACAGTCCTATAACATCATATTACACAATACATATAGAGTTTGTTCGAAAATGTGCATATTTAGTGGCACAAATCGTGGTTATACAATGAGAATAGTAGCCAAGCTGCAAACAAAATGTCGGGAGAAATCTTGGGAGAGGCACCTAATCTAATCAATAACTAATCATAAACTTGACTAAAAAATACAGGTTGGACAGCAAATGAAAGATACATTAGTTCTTAATGCAACCGCTGTGTTAGATTTTTAAAATTAACGTTACTACGACATACAGCATGCGTTAAAGCGAGACCGCACCGAAATTAATGGCGGAATAGTAGGTCAACATTTTTCAACAGAACAACGAATTAACTTCATAAATAGTTCTTACTTTTTGATGAGCTTCCATCAGAATCTTGGGCAAGTTGTCCTTTGTCCAGAATCATCGTTGCTCGGTTGTAGATTGCCGTCTTCAACTTAGGAATTAGCAGCAAACATTAGCTATGTGGCCCAGACGTGCCCAACTCACTATAACGCAGCACAAAGAAATATCCGAAAATCGCAATATACTGATATAAACTGATATAACTCGGTTTAAAATAACTACATTATGATGTCTTTAACACCTATATCGAATAAAATCAGAGCCGGATATATCTAACTCCTATAACGAGAGCTTTTCAGAATGCATTCCTGAGGTCTGTCTTGCGTCATGGCGAACGTTGAAAAGAGTGCACCCCACGTTCCAAAACCCTTTATATGTCCTCAGATCTGCCTAGCAACACCATTCCAATTCTCACTGCTTGCTGACACCTAGGGGAAGGCGTATGCAGTGCATGTCGACCAATAGAATACATGCAAATTAATAAACTGACCCTAGAACAGAGTGCCTGATTTCAGATTTCTCACTTCCTGACAGGAAGTTTGCTCCAACTTGAGTTCTGTTTTACTCACAGATATAATTCAAACGGTTTTAGAGACTAGAGAGTGTTCTCTATCCAATAGTAATAATAATATGCATATTGTACGAGCAAGAATTGAGTACGAGGCAGTTTAATTTGGGAACGAAGTTTTTACAAAGTGAAAACAGCACCCCCTATTGAGAAAAGGTTTCTCTTAACTCTCAATTTATTACAGAAAACAAATTGATAAACACAATATGTAGGGAAAGTACTGCACATTTGAAATAGTGCCCTTTATTCACCTGAACTTTAGGCATCATATTATACTTTTGTAAGCCTACACAGTGCAGGGTTATTTTGCTGATAAAAAAAAACATGAAAATGGATCATCATAAATGACATGTTTTTTTGCCTTCATAATACTTATATCATACTGTATCTAACATTTTATACTTTGTTTAGGCAGAACAGTACCACAGTACAGTAGAAGTGAAAACCTTGTTTCCCATGGGATCTTTCCATTCTCTGTATGATGTTCATCATGAGTAACTTCAGCCCCCATGTTCCTCCACTAACTTCTCTACCCTGGGGTGTTATGATAATATATGATTCCACTCCCTCTTTCATTTCTCTTCTTCTGTGGTGTTATTTTAGGAGCAATCACCACACAACGCCCTTAGACAGTGCAGTTTGGTGAGTCTGAGTGGGCAAAGGTTCACTTTAACTTCTCACTTAATGGAATAAATATTGACTGTAATTGCATTGCAGGAATTCTATGTCATACAGGTCCTATGCAAAAAAAAGAAGGTTATATCCAAAGCTTTTCTGTGCATAATTAGGCTACAGTGTCTACTCTGTGTGTAAGCATTTTGTTGAATCGGTTTTCAAAAAACAAAAATACACATCATATACACTGTATGATATAAAAGTGACAGGTTCATCCAAAAATAGCATTCTCCCTTGAGAACGCAGACAGACAATATCACTTTGTGCTGCTCACGCATGCCTAGAAGTGCATAAGTAAAGATTCCAGATTTAGTGTTGATGCTACCACGAACGTATCATAATTCTAGTCAAGAATCTGTGCTCCAGCCAGGTGTGTGTGTGGTATCCAGGGGTTGGGAAAATACTTCACAGTGGACCAATGAAGGACATGCTATTGCTTGTTAGCCATTTAACAGTCCTATTGCATTAGACAGTAAAATGGCTTGTGGCCTCAAAAACTTTTGGTGAACGAATATTGTTAAGCCTTCCCTTCATGAGGTGCTACATCACTCTACATGTTTCTATGGTAATATACTCGCTTGAGTAACACAATCCCTCATTGTTGCCTGCCAATTTCAACAGAGCCTACATCAGATGCCTAGGCATAACATTCACATGTGAGATTACACATGGATGGTTTGATTCTCTCTCTCTCTCTCTCTCTCTCTCTCTCTCTCTCTCTCTCTCTCTCTCTCTCTCTCTCTCTCTCTCTCTCTCTCTCTCTCTCTCTCTCTCTCTCTCTCTCTCTCTCTCTCTCTCTCTCTCTCTCTCTCTCTCTCTCACACACACACACGCACGTACGCACGCACCCACGTCAGATCTGGATAAAGTGAAACATCAATGTATGTGTTTGAACCACAAGTTATTTCTGAGGACACTTCTAGTTGTCTTCATTTGGGTGTAGAGTGAATCATATCAGTGATATGATATCACCCAATACACCATGGGAGGTATAGGTATCGAGCACCTCAGAGTAGGAGTGCTGTTCAAGGATTCAGTAAGATTAGGTCACTCCTGTCCATATCATCTTATTCATTGTGATGAGATCAAAAAGGCTAAACTTGTCCTAAGTCAGCCCCATGTCTTTGAGAGTAATACTGTATGTTGTATTTAAGTAACCTTCTGTCTTATGTAACCATACCAAACGTAACATATCATACTCATTTGTATGTTACAGATTTATATTTCCTATGTTACGTCTAGTCTACGAGACCAGGCTGGAGGAACAGATATAGCTAGACTGAAATTAGATACATATTTTTTTTCAAGTGCACTTGAAATATGCAGCATGCAATATGAATTGTCTTGATCGTATGAAGAGGTAATACTGTTGACTATTTAGTAAATTTATTGAAAGCTAGCTAATGTTACAGCTTGACTAGCCTAGCCAGCTACTGTAAATGTACATTCATGTCTTATTAGCTATCTGTCAATTAATTACATTTTTTGAGTCATGTTTTGGCATGGTTATACTGTATGTCTCATTTCAAGTAACTAGCTGCAAGCTTGAAAGAACATTCAATCATACACTTTACAGAAAAACCCACTTAAAAACATCTAGATCGAAAGATGTGTGTGTGCCATGTATGCTAGAATTGAGGTTTTAAAACGACAGCTGCGTATGCATATTTGCCAGTACATATGGCATAGCCTACACATATAGCATACCTTGCAATATAATCTTCTCTAAAAAACAGTTGTAAAATGTGCTCTGCATTAAGATAACCAGAGTTGATTTCTAAACCAGATGAGTTGTCAAATAGTAGCTGCCCATACCATAGTGGGCATGCATATCGTTAGATGCATTGGAATACAAGGTATGGAGACTGATAACGAGCCTGTTGGATTATAAACACAGCAAAAAAAGAAACGTCCCTCAGGACCCTGTCTTTCAAAGATAATTCGTAAAAATCCAAATAACTTCACATATCTTCATTGTAAAGCGTTTAAACACTGTTTCCCATGCTTGTTCAATGAACCATAAACAATTAATGAACATGCACCTGTGGAACCTGTTGTTAAGACACTAACAGCTTACAGACAGTAGGCAATTAAGGTCACAGTTATGAACACTTAGGACACTAAAGAGGCCTTTCTACTGACTCTGAAAAACCAAAAGAATGATGCCCAGGGTCCCAGCTCCTCTGCGTGAACGTTCCTTAGTCATGCTGCAAGGAGGCATGAGGACCGTAGATGTGGCCAGTGCGATAAATTGCAATGTCCGTACTGTGAGACGCCTAAGACAGTGATATAGGGAGACAGGACGGACAGCTGATCATCCTCGCAGTGGCAGACCACGTGTAACAACACCTGCACAGTATCGGTACATCCGAACCTCACACCTGCGGGACAGGTACAGGATGGCAACAACAACTGCCCGAGTTACACCAGGAACACACAATCCCTCCATCAATGCTCAGACTGTCCGCAATAGGCTGAGACAGGCTGGACTGAGGGCTTGTAAGCCTGTTGTAAGGTAGATCCCCAACAGACATCACCGGCAACAACGTTGCCTATGGGCACAAACCCACCGTCGATGGACAAGACAGAACTGGAAAAAAGTGCACTTCACTGACGAGTAGCGGTTTTGTCTCACCAGGGGTGATGGTCGGATTCACGTTAATCGTCGAAGGAATGAGAGTTTCACCGAGGCCTGTACTCTGGAGCAGGATCGATTTGGAGGCGGAGGGTCCTTCATGGTCTGGGGCGGTGTGTCACAGCATTATCGGACTGAGCTTGTTGTCATTGCAGGCAATCTCAACGCTGTGCGTAACAGGGAAGACATCCTCCTCCCTCATGTGGTACTCTTCCTGCAGGGTCACTTACACTGGGCGCACACCGAGCAGGAGGAAACATAAACCCTCACGTCCTTAGCCAGGGTAGGCAACCAGTAATTCCCAGTCAGACAGTGCACCATCCGACCGATCCCCGGATGACCAGAGGAGGGTGATGTGTGGCCCAACAGATCAACTGGTCATTGACAGCAGACGGAACGTACTGATGGCTGACGGGACACTGGAGTGGAGCGGGCTCTGTACGCAACGCCTGCTCAATGTCCGCGTCCAGCTCCCGCGTCCAGCTCAATGTCCGCTACCAGGCAGGAGGCCGGGAGTATGGGAGTCTGAACCATGGGCCGCTCTTCTGTGTCATACAGCCGGGACAGTGCGTCTGCCTTCACACTCTGGGAACCTGGTCTGTAGGACAGGGTAAACACAAAACGGGTAAAGAACATGCCTGATGAGGATTCAGTCTCCTCGCTGCCCGGATGTACTCCAGGTTGCGGTGGTCAGTCCAGATGAGGAAAGGGTGTTTAGCCCCCTCAAGCCAATGTCTCCACGCCTTCAAATCCTTAACCACAGCCAAAAGCTCCCGGTCCCCCACATCATAGTTCCGCTCCGCCGGGCTGAGCTTCTTCGAGAAGAAAGCACAGGGGCGGAGCTTTGGTGGCGTGCCCGAGCGCTGAGAGAGAACGGCTCCTATCCCAACCTTGGACGTGTCCACCTCCACTACGAATGCCAAAGAGGGATCCGGATGGGCCAGAACGGGAGCTGAGGTAAACAGAGCTCTTAGATGCCCAAAAGCCCTGTCCGCCTCAACCGACCACTGCAGACGTACAGGACTAGCCTTCAGCAGTGAGATAATGGGAGCAGCCACTTGACCAAAACCCCGGATAAATCTCCGGTAGTAATTGGCAAACCCTAAAAATCGCTGCACCTCCTTTACCGTGGTGGGAGTCGGCCAATTACGCACGGATGCAATGCGGTCACTCTCCATCTCCACCCCTGATGTGGAAATGCGATACCCAAGGAAGGAGACAGCCTGCTGAAAGAACAGGCATTTCTCAGCCTTGACGTACAGGTCATGCTCCAACAGTCGTCCATGTACCTTGCGCACCAAGGGCACATGCTCGGCGTGTGTAGCGGAGTATATCAGAATGTCATCGATATACACCACTACACCCTGCCCGTGCAGGTCCCTGAAAATCTCGTCTACAAAGGATTGGAAGACTGATGGAGCATTCATCAACACGTACGGTATGACGAGGTACTCATAATGCCCTGAGGTGGTATTAAACGCTGTCTTCCATACGCACCAGGTTGTACGCACTCCTGAGATCTAGATTAGTGAAGAAGCGCGCCCCGTGCATTGACTCAAACGCCGTGGCGATAAGAGGTAGCGGGTAACTGTACCTCACAGTGATTTGATTGAGACCTCGATAGTCAATGCACGAGCGCAGACCTACATCCTTCTTCACAAAAAATAAACTCGAGGAGGCGGGTGAAGTGGAGGACCGAATATACCCCTGACACAGGGATTCAGAGACATATGTCTCCATAGCCGCCGTCTCCGCTTGCGACAGGGGATACACATGACTCCTGGGAAGTGCAGCGTCTACCAGGAGATTTATCGCACAATCCCCCCCGTTGATGGGGTGGTAATGGAGTTGCCTTCATTTTACAGAAGGCGAGAGCCAAATCGGCATATTCTGGGGGGAGGCGCATATTCTGGGGGGAGACCTGGTCTGGACTTTCCACCGTGGTAGCACCAATGGAAACCCCTACACACCTCCCCGAGCACTCTCGCGACTACCCCGTGAGAGCCCTCTGTTGTCAGGAAATGGTGTGGTTATGACGAGCCAACCAGGGAAGGCCTATTAACACGGGAAACGCGTGAGGATTGAGGAAGAGACTGATTCTCTCCTCGTGACCCCTCTGCGTCTCCATGGCCAGGGAGATGGTGGCTTCCCTGATTAGCCCGGACCCTAATGGTCGACTATCCAGAGCGTGTACCGGGAAAGGTCTAACCCCAGGAATAATGGGGAGCCCTAAACTAAGGACGAACGCTCTGTCGATTAAAATTCCCAGCTGCGCCTGAATCGACGAGCGCCTTATGCTGGGAATGCGGGGAAAACAAACAGGTACAAACAGGTGGACAACAGAGGACTCTGGATGAGAGTGGTGCAGACTCACCTGGGGTGACGCCAGAGTTCCCTGCTTGCTGCCTCGACTCCCAGAGGGACCAACCACAGATGCGGCCACAGATGGTGCACGTGAAGGTCCCTCCTCCAGCCTCCCTACGCGCAGCCTCCAACCTCCTCCAACCTCCTCCAACCTCCCAGCTCCATGGGCACTGGAGCGGGAGTGCTGGAAGATGGAACCGACAGAGCCCCCTCGGGACGTCCGCGGGTGACCAGCAGGTCTGCTTCTTAACACAGCGCGCATCCAACCCGGAAGCCAGCCGCACCAATGTGTCAGAGGAAACACTGTGCACCTGGTGACCTGGTTAGCGTGCACTGCGCCCGGCCCACCACAGGAGTTGCTAGTGCGCGATGAGACAAGGATATCCCTACCGGCCAAACCCTCCCTAACCCGGACGACGCTAGGCAATTGTGTGTCGCCCCACGGGCCTCCCGGTCGCGGCCAGCTGCGACAGAGCCTGGGCGCGAACCCAGAGTCTCTGGTGGCACAGCTAGCACTGCGATGCAGTGCCCTAAACCACTGCGCCACCCGGGAGGCCCCCGCTTTCCAATCTTTAGGGATCTCAGACAATATGAAAGAGAGGTTGAACAGGCTAGTAATAGCGGTTGCAACAATTGCGGCGTATAATTTTAGAAAGAGAGGGTCCAGATTGTCTAGCCCAGCTGATTTGTAGGGGTCCATATTTTGCAGCTCTTTCAGAACATTAGCTATCTAGATTTGGGTGAAGGATAAATGGGGGAGGCTTCTGCAAGTTGCTGTGGGGGTTGCAGAGCTGTTGACCAGGGTAGGGGTAGCTAGATGGAAAGCATGGCCAGCCGTAGAAAAATGCTTCTTGAAATTCTTGATTGTTGTAAATTTATCGGTGGTGACAGTGTTTCCTAGCCTCAGTGCAGTGGGCAGCTGCGAGGAGGTGCTCTTATTCTCCATGGACTTTACAGTGTCCCAGAACTTTTTGGAGTTTGTGCGACAGGATACAAATTTATTTTTGAAAAAGCTAGCCTTTGCTTTCCTAACTGCCTGTGTATATTGGTTCCTAACTTCCCTGAAAAGTTGCATATCGCGGGGGCTATTCGATGCTAATGCAGTACGCCACAGGATGTTTTTGTGCTGGTCAAGGGCAGTGAGGTCTGTAGTGAACCAAGGGCTATATCTGTTCTTAGTTCTACAATTCTTAAATGGGGCTTGCTTATTTAAGATGGTGAGGAAAGCATTTTTAAAGAATAACCAGGCATCCTCTACTGATGGAATGAGGTCAATATCCTTCCAGGATACCCGGGCCAGGTCGATTGGAAAGGCCTGCTTGCTGAAGTGTTTCAGGGAGCGTTTGACAGTGATGAGGGGTGGTCGTTTGAAAGTGGACCCATTACGGACAAAGGCAATGAGGCAGTGATCGCTGAGATCCTGGTTGTAGACAGCAGAGGTGTATTTAGAGGGCAGGTTGGTCAGGATGATATCTATGAGGGTGCCCGTGTTTACGGATTTAGGGTTGTACCTGGTGGGTTCCATGATAATTTGTATGAGATTGAGGGCATCTAGTTTAGATTGTAGGACGGCCGGGGTGTTACGCATATCCCAGTTTAGGTCACCTAACAATACAAACTCTGAAGATAAATGGGGGGCAATTAATTCACATTTAGTGTCCAGGGCACAGCTGGGGGCTGAGGGGGGTCTATAAACAAGCGGCAACAGTGAGAGACTTGTTTCTGGAAAGGTGGATTTTTAAAAGTAGAAGCTCGAACTGTTTGGGTACAGACCTGGATAGCATGACAGAACTCTGCAGGCTATCTCTGCAGTAGATTGCAACTCTACCTCCTTTGGCAGTTCTATCTTGGAGAAAAATGTTGGATTCAGACACTGCTAGGACATCAGGGTTGGCGGAGTGTGGTAAAGCAGTGCATAAAACAAACTTAGGATGGAGGCTTCTGATGTTAACATGCATGAAACCAAGGCTTTTGCGGTTACAGAAATCAACAAATGATAGCGCCTGCGGAATAGGAGTGGAACTAGGGGCTACAGGGCCTGGGTTAACCTCTACATCACCAGAGGAACAGAGGAGGAGTAGGATAAGGGTACGGCTAAAGGCTATAAGAAATTGTTGTCTAGTGCGTTGGAGACAGAGAATAAAAGGAGCAGATTTCTGGGCGTGGTGGAATAGATTCAAGGCATAATGTACAGACAAGGGTATGGTAGGATGTGAGTACAGTGGAGGTAAAACCAAGGTGTTGAGTGACGATTGGAGAGGTTTCGTCTCTGGAGAGACAAGTTAAGCCAGGTGAGGTCACCACATGTATGTGGGATGGGAGGAAAGAGCTATCTAAGGCATTTTGAGCAGGACTGAAGTCTGTACAGTGAAATAAAACAGTAAAAACTAGCCAAGACAGTAGTAGACAAGGCATATTGACATTAGAGAGAGGCATAAAGAATTCATAGGTGTTGATCAGGAGAGTTAAGACTGCAACGGGTAAATGGCGATGAATGGGCAGAGCGGGTCAGTTAGGTACATACAGGACCTGAGTTCGAGGCTGAGGCCGACCGGTAAACCAAATGAGGTATGTGTTATTGAAATAGTCCAGGGGACGTCAGCTGTGTAGTCGAGTGATCATAGGGTCAAAAGAGCAGCAATAGGTGAGTCAGGGTGCTGTTCGGTAGTCACTACTACGCTAGGCGAGCAGGGGACACAGCGTTCTGAAAAGCTAGCAGGCCAGGGCTAGTAGCTGGTTCTTCGGGGACATCGTAACAGAATAGCCTGTTGAGACCACATCGGGCGATCACGTCGGCAGTCCAGTCGTAATGGATCGGCGGGTCTCATTGTCGACAATAAAGGGTCCAGGCCAATTGGCTAAGGAGGTATTGTAGCCCTAGAATTAGCTGGTATATGGGCCTCAAGGCTAGCTGGTGATTGCTTAGGGGGTGTTAGCTAACAGTAGCCACTCGTTTGCAGCTAGCTAGCTGGATCTGGAGTAATGATCCGGTGTAATGATCCAGAGCGGCAGGAATCCGGTGATATGGTAGAGAGAAGCAGTCCGATATGCTCTGGGTTGATATCGCACTGTGCAGACTGGTAGGTGTTGTCCGAGCTAAGGCTGGCTGATGATGGGGAAAAAAGGCAAGGTGTTTGTGTTTCTGTTTGTATGTAATTGCGTTTATTTATTAAATTACTCACTCCCTGAACTTGCTTCCCGACTCTCAGAGCACATCGTTACAAAATGACTCCTCACCAAAGGGAAGCATCAGGGAGTGTTTTTTTGTTTGTTTTGAAGGTGATGTCAGGTCCAGATGTCAGAACCGGAGCTACCTGGGAGGCCTCAGCCGGTTTGTCAGATTCCAATGCCTTGGTGGGTTCGACGTGTTCCCCTGCCTCAGCTGGCTCGACCGGTTTCCATACCTCAGCGGGATCGATAGGCTCCCATGCTTCAGCTGACTCAACAGGCTGTCATGCCTCAGCTGGGTGAACAGGTTCCCGTGCCTCGACCAAGGCTACCGGGGAGGTCTCAGCCAGCTCATCAGGTTCTCCCGCCTCAGCCGGTTTGTCAGGTTTCTGCCCCTCAGCGGAGGTGAACGGTCCGCTCCTAATCCCCGAGATCGTCCCTGTGGTTGGCGTCCTGGGGTTGGAGCCGAACGCACCGGGGAGGGGGTACCGTCACGTATGCTCTCTCTCAGGCGCTCTAGGTCGAAATGCTCCCGCGCCTAAGTTGGATCAACAGGTGTCTGCGCCTTAGCAGATGTGACCGGTCCGCTCCTGATCCCCGGGATCGTCATCTCGGTCTGTGTCCTGCGGCTGGAGCCGCACACTGTCAAGTGTGCTCCCTCCCTGGCCTCTAGGTCACCAGGTTGCTTGTTCTGGTGAACTCCTGTCACCATTGTTACGCGCATCAGCGCATTATGACACTCACCTGGACTCCATCACCTCCTTGATTACCTTTCTATATATGTCACTCCCCTTGGGGTTCCTTCCTCAGGTGTAATTGTTTCTGTTCCAGTGTCATTTCTGTGCGCTGTTTGTGTTTCTTGTTTTGTATTTAGTTGCGTTTTATGTATTAAAACACTCACTCTCTGAACTTGCTTCCCAACTCCCAGCGCACATCGTTACACAACTGTTCAGAGGAGACTGCGGGAATCAGGCCTTCATGGTCAAATTGCTTTCAAGAAACCACTACTAAAGGACACCAATAAGTAGAAGAGACTTGCTGGGGCCAAGAAACAAGAGCAATGGACATTAGACTGGTGGAAATCTGTCCTTTGGTCTGATGAGTCCAAACTTTAGATTTTTGGTTCCAACCGCCGTGTGTTTGTGAGGTGCAGAGTAGGTGAACGGATTATCTCCCTACGTGTGGTTCTCACCGTGAAGAATGGAGGTGTGATGGTGCTTTGCTGGTTACACTGTCTATAATTTATTTAGAAATCATGGCACATTTAACCAGCATGGCTACCACAGCATTCTGCAGCGATACGCCATCCCATCTGGTTTGCACTTAGTTGGACTATCATTGTTTTTCAACAGGACAATGACCCAACACACCTCCAGGCTGTGTATGGGCTATTTGACCAAGAAGGAGAGTGATGGAGTGTTGTATCAGATGACCAGGCCTCCACAATCACCCGACCTCAACCCAATTGAGATGGTTTGGGATGAGTTGGACCGCAGAGTAAAGGAAACGTAGCCAACAAGTGCCCAGCATATGTGGGAACTCCTTCAAGACAGTTGGAAAAGCATTCCAGGTGAAGCTGTATGAGAGAATGCCAAGAGTGTACAAAGTTGTCAGCAAGGCAAAGGATGGCTACTTTGAAGAATCTAAAATATATGTTCATATGTTTAACACTTTTTGATTACTACATGTTTCCATTTGTGTTATTTGATAGTTTTGATGTCTTCACTATTATTCTACAATGTAGAAAATAGTAAAAATAAAGAAAAACCCTTGAATGTGTAGGTGTGTCCAAACTTTGGACTGGTACTGTACATTCAAGTGGGTAAAACAGTATGTAAACATTATTAAAGTGACCAGTGTTCAATGATTGTATGTACATAGTTCAGCAGTCTATAAGGTGCAGGGTAGAATAAAGGGTGAAAGCCGGCTAGTGACATTGTCTAAGGTTCAGGGCAGTGTACTTGGTCAAAGGCCGGGCCAGTTTGAGGGCCTGGAGATAGAAGCTGTTTAATTCAATTTAAATGGCCTTTATTTGCATGGGAAACGTGTTTACATTGCCAAAGCAAGTGAAATAAACAAGCAAGTGAGAAGACACAAAACAATATCCACAAAAAACTATTAGAATTGAACAGTAAATATTGCACTCAAAAAAGTTTCAAATAGATAAAGAACCTTTCAAGTGTTATATTATCAGCTATATACAGTGTTTTAGCAATGTGCAAATAGTTGTTGTACGAATAGTAGGGGAAGATAAATAAACAGTTAAATATTAGTGGTATTTATGATGTTGTTCGTGCTCCGCTGGTTGCCCATATCTCATGGAAATGGGCTACCTATCTTGCTGCTGTGATTGCACACGGAGGTATTTCGCCTAACAGATACAGGAGTTTATCAGTGTTTGATTTATCAACATGCATTGACTGGGGTGGCTGAGGTACTTGATGATCTTCTTGGCCTTCCTGTGACACTGATTGCCTTAGATGTCCTGAAGGGCAGGCAGTGTGCCCCCGATGATGCGTTGGGCTAACCGCACCACCCTCTGGAGAGCCCTGTGATTGCGGGTTGTGTAGTTGCCATACCAGGCGTTGATACAGCCCGGCAGAATGCTCTCAATGGTGCATCTGTAGAAATCCGTGAGGGTCTTGGGGTCCAAGCAAAATGTATTTTGCCTCATTAGGTTGAAGAGGTGCTGTTGCATCTTCTTCACCACGCTGTCAGTGTGAAGGGGACATTTCAAATCAAATCAAATCGTATTGGTAACATACACACGGTTAGCAGATGTTATTGCGAGTGTAGCGAAATGCTTGTGCTTCTAGTTCCGACAGTGCGGTAATATCTAACAAGTAATCTAACAATTCCCCAACAACTACCTAATACACACAAATCTAAAGGGGTGAATGAGAATATGTACATATAAATATATGGATGAGCGATGGCCGAGCGTCATAGGCAAGATGCAAAGATGGTATATACATTTGATATGATTAATGTAAGATATGTAAACATTGTTAAAGTGGCATTATTTAAAGTGGCATTGTTTAAAGTGTCTAGTGATCCATTTATTAAAGTGGCCAGTGATTTTGTCTCAATGTAGGCAGCAGCCTCTCTGAGTTAGCGATTGCTGTTTAGCAGTCTGATAGCCTTGAGATAGAAGCTGTTTTTCAGTCTCTCGGTTCCAGCTTTGATGCACCTGTACTGACCTCGCCTTCTGGATGGTATTGGTGTGAACAGTCAGAGGCTCGGGTGGTTGTTGTCCTTAATGATCTTTTTGGCCTTCCTGTGACATCGGGTGGTGTAAGTGTCTTGGAGGGCAGGTAGTTTGCCCTCTGTGATGCGTTGTGCAGACCGCACCACCCTCTGGAGAGCCTTGCGGTTGTGGGCGGAGCAGGTGCCGTACCAGGCTGTGATACAGCCCGACAAGATGCTCTCAATTGTGCATCTGTAAAAGTTTGTCAGGATGTTGCACCTTCTTCACCACACTGTCTGTGTGGGTGGACCATTTCAGTTTGTCTGTGATGTGTACGCCAAGGAACTTACAACTTTCCACCTTCTCCACTGCTGTCCCTTTGATGTGGATAGGGGGGTGCTCCCTCTGCTGTTCCCTGAAGTCCACGATCATCTCCTTTGTTTTGTTGATCTTGAGGGAGAGGTTGTTTTCCTGACACCACACTCGGAGTGCCCTCACCTCCTCCCTGTAGGCTGTCTCGTCATTGTTGGTAATCAAGCCCACTACTGTTGTGTCGTCTGCAAACCTGATGATTGAGTTGGAGGCGCGCATGGCCACGCAGTCGTGGGTAAACAGGGAGTACAGGAGGGAGGCTGAACAAACACCCTTCTGGGGCCCCAGTGTTGAGGGTTAGCGAAGTGCAGATGTTGTTTCCTACCTTCACCACCTGGGGTCGGCCCGTCAGAAAGTCCAATACCCAATTGCAGGTCCTCAGTAATGTGTACGTCTCAGTGATGTGTGATGTGCTCTCTCTGCTGTCTGCCGTAGTCCACGATCAGCTCCTTCATTTTGTGTACATTGACGGAGAGGTTATTTTCCTGTCACCAATCTACCAAAGCTCTCACCTCTTCCCTGTAGGTTGTCTTGTCGTTGTTGGTAATCAGGCCTACCACTGTTGTATCATCAGCAAACATATTGATTACGTTGGAGACATTGGTAGCCACACAGTCATGAGTAAATAGGGAGTACAGAAGGGGGCTGAGCACGCACCCCTGTGGGGCACATGTGTTGAGGATCGTTGGTGTTGTTGCCTACCTTAACCACCTGGGATTGGCCCATTACGAAGTCTAGGACCCAGTTGCACAGGGAGGTGTTCAGAACCAGGGCCCTGAGCTTAGTGATGAGCTTGGAGGGCACTATAGTGTTGAAAGCTGAGCTGTTGTCGATGAACAGCATTCTTACATAGGCATTCCTCTTGCTAGGTGGGATAGGGCAGTGTGCAGTGCAATGGCAATTGTGTCATCTGTGGATCTGTTAGGGAGATAAAAATGCCAGTTTATTGTGTGCTTTATTTAAAGTAACTGTACAGTGAAAATGACACTTTTAAAAGTTCATATTCTGTTAACTTACCCTGAAATAATGTTGTTGCCTCATCTTCTATTTCAAATTACGTGGTTTGTAAGAGTTGGCCTGCAGAATTGGTACAGGAAGGAAAAGGGGGGAGGGTCGTGCTTTTTCAATTTTAGGCAAGGGGAGGATTTTAGTATTTTTGTATCTAGTCCAGGGCAAGGTCATGTCATTTGTAATTGATAACATTTTAGAATAAGTTGCGTATTAGGCTATATATGGATGTTGCCCCTCATCTCTGATTCTCCGCTGGCTGTGCAATATCAAGTGCGCCTATAGTGTGATCTCAATCAAATGATCCATAGCCTATAGGTTATGAAGTGCAAGCTCAGAGAAGGACAGAGCAAAGTAATATTTGTAAGATAGCTGCTGGGATGGTGTAAATTAAACTAGGCTGTATTACACACTGCAATGGATATTCCAACCCTAAGCCTGCTCTGATCTTGCTGATCAAAACCTTTTTTGTGTGCTGTCTAACCAATGCTGTGCTGTGTAGGCCTACAATGGCAGTTCAGGAGGAGAGTCCAAGGCTTCTTCAGAAAACTATTTTTTATTAGGCCTAGTCCAGAAAAGTATTGCAGGAGGACTGTTCGGTTTGAGAAGGAGAGCGAGAAGATGAGAAGGAGGACCTGAGGTCAATTTTGATGGCTTGCTTCTACTAAAATAGATTTGAATAAAAACAATATGTTTCTTGCCCTGAAACATATTGTTGGAAATTGGGCTATAGCTGCTATAGGCATAGATTTATCGGCCAATTCCCCCACCCACAATGCACTATTTAAATAGCCTACCCCTGTGTCAGTGAAGGGCTGTTAAGTGTGATATGTTACGTTTTGTATGGTATGTATTAATATGTGGATGCATTAATAGATGTTACAAATTACAATTCGTATTATATGTTACGAATTTGCAAAACGTACAATATGTTAAGAATTTACAAAATGTGTTATATGTTACAAATGTGTAAAGGTATGATATGTTACGAATTCTAGCTAGATGGCTAACGTTAGCTAGGCTAGGAGTTAGGGTTAGGGGTTAGGGTTAAGTTTATGAGTTACTTTAAAGGGTTAAGGTTGGGGGAAGGGTTAGCAAACAGGGTTAAGGTTAGGTTTAGGGGAAGGGTCAGCTAACATGCTAAGTACTTTCTAAGTAGTTCAAAAGTAGTAAGTAGTTGAAAAGTTGCCAATTTTCTAAAACTGTCTGTGATAAGATGGGAACCCTCAGTCTTTGGGTTGCTAGACATTTGCGTTTAATGTCACCCCCACCAACCACCCTACTTTTGAATTAGCAACCATCTGTCTTAGTAACCATACCAAATGTAATATATAATACTAAATGGAGTGTCTCGGATTTATGTTCAGAATAATACGAAATGCTCTGAGATCAGGTTGATGAGAGGGTATGCCATAGGCCTGCCTTTTATTAAAGAAAATGGCAAAAACCACAGGCCTACCCCTTGTTAGCTTAAGATTTTGAAAAAAATCAAACGGATCAGATTTATATAAAGTGATTTATAACAGCGCTTTGGTCCGCGATGCTTTATGCTACAAACAAGCTGTAAAATACCCGTGAAAGCATATGGGGATAACATTGTTTTGTTTCTTTGACATTCAGAGGCTACAACCTTCTACAGCTGAGGAGACATTTTTTTTTACTTTGCTTTGGAAGTAATCTAATTATTTCACTATCAATTGATTAAGCTATTCACTTTCTGTACAATATAAGATGTTTAAACCAAGACAGCTTTTAGGGAAACACTTGTGACATTCTATCGTTGGGTTAAGCTTGTCAAGAATGAAATAGCCTATTCCAAACAGACTCTGGGACAGTTGTGGGACGATAGATCCCAAATTCATACAACCAGTAGGCCTAGGCTACAATTCTTATTATTTTTTTCAAGCAATGAGTCTGATGGAACACAACAGGACATTTAGCTTAAAATGTTAATAAATTATTTTTTATTCACATTATAAGCACAGCAATGCGCACAAGGTGGTAGGCTGCTTGTGAATGTATGTTCCACAATGCAACTAGCGATAAAACACTGTTGTTAAAAGCGAACTGCACATGCCAACGGTTTTATGTGACAGAGATGAAAATATCCATTCGAAAATTTGAAAGAGGGGAGCTCTTCTATGCAACACCTAGTATAGGTTGCTAATATGACTAGGATTGTGCCTTTGGCTACTGGACAATGAAGAAAGTTTATATAAAATAATTGCCTCCACAGATATGGTCTGATTTTGCCGAGGGTACTTTGAAGCAAGGTAAGACATGCCTCATAATATGTAGTAAAAGGTTCAAGTTTCAAACTATTAAGTAGCTTTATGTTTTCAAAATGCATGTTGCCTCCAGCTCATTGCACAGTGGTGTGTGACATGCTGATGAAGCCGCCTTCCGTTGCCTATGCATTTCCAGATTGAGATGCTGTAACAGCAGCTCCCACACTGTCTGACAGATTTTTTGCTCAAAGGCTCTGTATCTGTATGCTGTATGTGTGTGATAAATAAGATACATAACGAATATACTGTGCATGCTCCAATTTATTCCACAACATTATGCAAATTAGCCTATAGACTGATAAGCATGACCAGTCAAATGTATTTTCACAGTCTGGTATTTCCATCAATGAATAGCCAAAAAATGTCGCACTTTTCTTCTTCTCCCGGACAATGAGACAATTTTATTTACCGCCTTTTCTATTTTTTTATTGGTCAAAAGCCGGCTATTAGCGGCTATCTGAAACCCTGAATAATGTCAAAGCAAATCCTCTACACAACAACAATCTCACCATTCTCTTCTATTTTATATCATGTGGTTTGTTGCTAAAAGTTTTATGTGAAGAGGAAATCTAGTTAACTGTTATTGACTGATAGATAGCAGTAGTAGTTAGCTAGCTTCACGACTAGCTTATTATGTGGCTTACAACGGAAATATCAATAACATAGTGACAAAGCAAAGGACAGAAATGGCTCACGCTTGTGAAATAATGAGCCTGCATTTATTGCTGTTCTAATAAAGTGCCCTAGTACGTAGTAGTGCCATCTGTATTTCCAAAACATCCATACTATTTAGCCGGGCTCAGGCAGTCTGCCCCAGTGCCCCAATGTGGGAGGAGCTCATTTGAATATCCAACTGTTTGTGAATCTCATTGACTAATGGAAGTTTTACTTACTCAAATGTGTTCTCAGAGCAGAAAGGATAATTATTGGTTGTGTCAGGCAAACAATGAAAATGGACAGGAGGAGGCGGGAATACCAAACAGAGCAGGCGGGGGAGTAAACGTGTCATGTGACGGGATTCTAAAACATTTGAGGGGGAAAAAAGTGAGGCAAGAACAAAAAGGGAAGAACAAAATTCTGCAGGAATGAGCAGCAACAAAGCAAAACAAGGTAAGTTGAATATAGATAGCAAGTTATTCATTTAGCATATTAATGCCCTTTTTCAGCTGTCATGTCCTGACCTTAGAGATCCTTTTTATGTCTCTGTTTTGGTTGGTCAGGGCGTGAGTTTCGGTGGGCATTCTATGTCTGGTGTTCTATGTTGTCCTTGAGTTGTATTTCTGTGTGTTTGGCCTGGTATGGTTCTCAATCAGAGGCAGCTGTCTTTCATTGTCTCTGATTGAGAATCATATTTAGGTAGCCTGTTCCCACCTGTGTTTGTGGGTGGTTGTTTCCTGTTTAGTGTTTGTTTCACCTTTCAGGACTGTTTCTTTGTCGTGTTTGTTGTTTTGTTTAGTGTTGCATATTGAATTAAAGAATATGAACACTTACCACGCTGCACCTTGGTCCTCTTCTTCTACTCCAGACGACAAGCGTTACAGCAGCTAGTCTAAATAATTAATGAAATACTAAATGTGATGCAAGCTAAAGTCAGTTAGCTAAAATGTGTTTTTCTTGCTAATGTTACAGTTTAGCCTTATTTACCAACCTAACTAGCAAGTAAACAATTTAAGCCTGATGGAGGTGAATGAACCTACAGCAGCTAAGGTGATAATGGCTGAGGTCATTTTGGCTTGTGTTTTCTGTTCTCCAAAAAGCATTGTAAAGTTTTGGAATTGCATAGAAATGTAGTAAATGAGCTTCACTTAAACAAAATCCTGGGAGCTGCCTACATACCACCACAGACCGATAATCGAACTAAGACCGCACTCAATGAGCTGTATTCCACCATAAGCAAACAGGAAAACGCTCATCTAGAGGCGACGCTCCTAGTGGCCAGAGACTTTAATGCAGGGAAACTTAAAGCCGTTTTACCACATTTCTATCAGCATGTTAAATGTGCAACCAGAGGGAAAAAAACTCTAGACCACCTTTACTCCACACACAGAGACACGTACAAAGCTCTCCCTCGCCCTCCATTTGGCAAATCTGACCATAATTCTATCCTCCTGATTCCTTCTTACAAGCAAAAATTAACGCAGGAAGCACCAGTGACTCGGTCAATAAAAAAGTGCTCAGATGAAGCAGATGCTAAGCTACAGGATTGTTTTGCTAGCAAAGACTGGAATATGTTCAGGGATTCTTCTGATGGCATTGAGGAGTACACCACATCAGTCACTGGCTTCATCAATAAGTGCATTGATGATGTCGTCCCCACAGTGACCGTATGTACATACCCCAACCAAAAGCCATGGATTACAGGCAACATCCGCACTGAGCTAAAGGCTAGAACTGCCGCTTTCAAGGAGCGGGACTCTAACCCGGAAGCTTATAAAAAATCCCGCTATGCCCTACAACGAGCCATCAAACAGGCAAGCGTCAATACAGGACTAAGATCGAATCGTACTACACCAGCTCCGACGCTCGTCGGATGTGGCAGGGCTTGCAAACCATTACTGACTACAAAGAGAAGCACAGCTGAGAGCTGCCAAGTGACACGAGGCTACCAGATGAGCTAAATGCCTTCTATGCTCGCTTCGAGGTAAATAACACTGAAACATGCATGAGAGCACCAGGTTTTCCGAACGACTGTGTGATCACGCTCTCCGCAGTCGATGTGAGTAAGACCTTTAAACAGGTCAACATTCACAAGGCCGCAGGGCCAGACGGATTACCAGGACATGTACTGCGAGCATGCGCTGACCAACTGGACTGGCAAGTGTCTTCAATTACATTTTCAACCTCTCCCTGTCCGAGTCTATAATACCAACATGTTTTAAGCAGACCACCATAGTCCCTGTGCCCAACAACACTAAGGTAACCTGCCTAAATGACTACCAACCCGTAGAACTCGCGTTTGTAGACATGAAGTGCTTTGAAAGGCTGGTCATGGCTCACATCAACACATTATCCCAGAAACCCTAGACCCACTCCAATTTGCATACTGCCCCAAAAGATCCACAGATTGCACTCCACACTTCCTTTTCCCACCTGGACAAAAGAAACACATATGTGAGACTGCTATTCATTGACTACAGCTCAACACCATAGTGCACTCAAAGCTCATTAATAAGCTCAGGACCCTGGGACTAAACACCTCCCTCTACAACTAGATCCTGGACTTCCTGACTGGCCGCACCCAGGTGGTCAGAGTAGGTAACAACATATCCGCCACGCTGATCATGAACACATGGGTCCCTCAGGGGTGCATGCGCAGTCCCCTCCTGTACTCCCTGTTCACTCATGACTGCACGGCCAGGTACAACTCCAACACCATCATTAAGTTTGCCGATGACACAACAGTGGTAGGCCTGATCACCGACAATGACGAGACAGCCTATAGGGAGGAGGTCAGAGACCTGGCTGTGTGGTGCCAGGACAATAACCTCTCCCTCAACGTGATCAAGACAAAGGAGATGATTGTGTACGACAGGAAAACGAGGACCGAGCATGCCCCCATTCTCATCGACAGGGCTGTAGTGGAGCAGGTTGAGAGCTTCAAGTTCCTTGGTATCCACATCACCATCAAACTAACATGGTCCAAGCATACCAAGATAGTTGTGAAGAGGGCATGACAAAACCTATTCCCCCTCAGGAGACTCAAAAGATTTCACATGGGTCCTCAGATCCTCAAAAGGTTCTACAGCTGCACCATCAAGAGCATCCTGACTGGTTGCATCACTGCCTGGTATGGCAACTGTAGTGCGTACGGCCAAGTACATCACTGGGCCAAGCTTCCTGCCACCCAGGACCTCTATACCAAGTGGTGTCAGAGGAAGGCCCTAAAAATTGTCAAAGACTCCAGCCACCCTAGTCATAGACTGTTCTCTCTGCTACAACACGGCAAGTGATACTGGAGTGCCAAGTCTAGGTCCAGAGGCTTCTAAACAGCTTCTACCCCCAAGCCATAAGACTCCTGAACATCTAATCCAATGGCTTATTTGCATTGCCAACCCCCCTCTCCACCACCTATTTTACACCGCTGCTACTCTCTGTTATTATCTATGCATAGTCTCTTTAATAACTCTACCTACATGTACATATTACCTCAATTACCTCGACTAACTGGTGCCCCCACACATTGACTCTGTACCGGTACCCCCTGTATATAGTCTCGTTATTGTTATTTTACTGCTGCTCTTTAATTACTTGTACCTTTTATTTCTTATTCTTATTTTTTAAACTGCATTGCTGGTTAGGGTTAAGTAAGCTTGTGACTAATACACTGATTTGATTAGAATGCGTTAGAAAACAGTACAAATTTAATAAAACCTTCACTGTTATCGCACATTTCCAACTACAGTACGAGTCATAAACATATAACGTAGGTTATGGGTCAGGCTTTTTGTAGGGGACTTATTCAATCACTCTCTACACTGCCATACATACATAGACAAGGGGCTCCCGAGTGGCGCAGCTGTCTAAAGACACTGCATCTCAGTACATGAGGTGTCACTACAGACACCCTCGTTCGAATCTAGGCGGAATCACAACCGGCTGTGATTGGGAGGCCCATAGGGCAGTGCACAATTGGCCCAGCATCGTCCGGGTTTTGCCAGTGTAGGCTGTCATTGTATATATGAATTTGTTCTAAACTGACTTGCCTAGTTTAAATAAAGGTTAAATAAATAAATCAAAGCTGTACTGTACCAATCGGGCCATAGACAGTACCACCCACTGTACCAAATCCTAGGATGGGATCAATTACTTAGGACATTCTCACAACTACCATTTTGTTTGGAACACTTGACTGTAATGCCTCTGATTATGTCATTGATACCAGTCATCTTCTCTCTCCCATGTCTGGGTGACAGCGCAGAATATCACCACAACATATAAAAAGTAAAGCTGCCATACACTTAAAGTAAAAAATAAATAAATATGAAAACATTTCTACGATAATATTTTCTTACATTTTTTATTTCTGTTCAATTCATTTTTGGGACCTGTCTTACAAAGCAGCTAGTATATGGCTAAATGATGCGGAACCATATAATACAATAATGAAAAGTACGTCGGAAGCATTTCTGTGAAGCTCTCTCTTTCATGGACGTTAGCTGACGATCAAAATACTGGAGTAAGTTGTGTACTTTTAGCTATCTTTTTAATGTAATATCTGATTTTAATTTCAATGATGTGTCTTTTCTGTAGGTTATTCATTTGGGATGGCTATCCATTAGTACCGAAGTTAAGATAACAAGCTTATATGGTGATGGTGAGCCAGCCAGCTTGTCACAAAACAAGCCGGCGGCGCAGCCAACGTAGCTGGTGTTAGCCAGCTAGATAAATACGTTTGTGGGATGCTTGATCTAGTTATTGCATGGTTGTTTGCGGCTCCTTTTGAATAAACATTCATGCCCGTTTGTCAGCTACCTGCTGCTTCTTTTATATAGCATTGCATTTTGCAATAGTTAAACGTTGGCCGCTATGATGAGCCCCGCCTACTTCCTGGTTTTCCCTAATCTTAACCAAATTCTTCAAACCTGCTTGTTTAATTATCTTAACCTGCTGCGTAATTTATAACCTGCTCAAAAATAACTTCCGGTCATAGCTGTTCTTCTATGAGGTTTAATGGCAATTGTTATCCAATAAATGTTGCATTACCTCCACCTACTAGACTGTACAACTCCCTTATTTATTTATTTCACCTTTATTTAACCAGGTAGGCCAGTTGAGAACAAGTTCTCATTTACAACTGCGACCTGGCCAAGATAAAGCAAAGCAGTGCAACACAAACAACACTGAGTTACATAAATAAACAAATACCCTACCATCTAACACAACACTCAAATTATAAAACACCACCCTACTCCACTATTTAAATCGATTTAGTCCTACCTCAGGCCAACAACCTGAATGGATGGGACACCACCACTTAACACACCCTGTAATGCTTCTGAAGTCTCACACCGAAATCCCTCTCTGCAGTTGCCACCACAACCTACATTTTCTGCAATTTACATTCCATCCCTGCAGTACAGTTGATAACCATTGCTATAAATGCTAAAAATTCAATCTTACTGAAACATATCACTTGTTGGCCTATCCCTCTGTACTGGTACAGATCTACTACTCACACCACTCTTCTCAGGATCCCTCCCCCTTAACCCATCTTCCTCTACTATCTTCACTGCCTCAGCATATGACAACTTCTGCGCTACTCAAACCCTGGAAACCTCAACCTGCCTCTCACTTCTGATCCCCAGCCCTATGGGCACCCCTACAATTAACACATACCACTACTTTCCCTAATGCTACACATTCCTTTGTCTCATGCCCTTCTGAACACTTCTCACACACAGGAACCTCCCTCCTTCACACTGCTGCCACATGCCCATAAGCTTGACACCTGTAAAAATGTAATGTATTTGGCACATAAGCTCGTACAGGATAACTTATATATCCTAACATCACTTTGTCGAGCAAAGACTCAACATCAAAACTCAAAAGAACAATGACTCTTCTGTTTCACCACTCGCTCCACCCTGTGTGCGTCGCACCAAGCGAAAAACATCACAAACACTGGGAATCTTCTCCTTCAGTTGGTCAACTTTTACATTTACTGCTACCCCATTAATCACGCCTTTTAATGGCACCCTTTTCTTGAGTGCAAAACAATTCACATTTCTTGCCCCCATTCGTTCTAATGCGGAGCGCCTTCTCCCTCTGACCAGCAGAAACAAATGATTATCACAAGACCACTTCTGGTTACCCTCACTGATTCCACAGCATCCAACTCTGCTTTCACCCACCCTGAAAGCACATGGATCAGCAAAAAGGCACATTTTCCAAAACCACTCCTACTGTCAGACTCATCTTCGTACTGATCCTCGGTCGTAGCTCAATCGAAGGGGCGTGTTTTTATAGGGAATTTTGTCATTAAAAAAATAAATGTATAGGCCTTGAACAAGAAGTAGGTGGGATTTTCATGGTAATTTTTGTTTGCCTAACCTTAAATTAAGGTTAGCAATGTGGTTATGGGTAGGTTTAAAATCAGATTTTAATAATAAATTGTAGAAATAGGCTGGATTTATAAAATGTTATTGGTCACATACACATGGTTAGCAGATGTTAATGCGAGTGTAGCGAAATGCTTGTGCTTCTAGTTCCGACCATGCAGTAATATCTAACAAGTAATCTAACAATTTCACAACTACCTTATACACACAAGTGTAAAGGAATGAATAAGAATATGTATATATAAATATATTGATCAAATCAAATTTTATTTGTCACATACACATGGTTAGCAGATGTTAATGCGAGTGTAGCGAAATGCTTGTGCTTCTAGTTCCGACAATGCAGTAATAACCAACAAGTAATCTAACCTAACAATTCCACAACTACTACCTTATACACACACAAGTGTAAAGGGATAAAGAATATGTACATAAAGATATATGAATGAGTGATGGTACAGAACGGCATAGGCAAGATGCAGTAGATGGTATAGTGTACAGTCTATACATATGAGATGAGTAATGTAGGGTATGTAAACATAAAGTGGCATAGTTTAAAGTGGCTAGTGATACATGTATTACATAAAGATGGCAAGATGCAGTAGATGATATAGAGTACAGTATATAGATATACATATGAGATGAGTAATGAGAGTATGTAAACATTAAATTAAGTGGCATTGTTTAAAGTGGCTAGTGATACATTTTTACATAATTTCCATCAATTCCCATTATTAAATTGGCTGGAGTTGAGTCAGTATGTTGTCAGCGGCCACTAAATGTTAGTGGTGGCTGTTTAACAGTCTGATGGCCTTGAGATAGAAGCTGTTTTTCAGTCTCTCGGTCCCTGCTTTGATGCACCTGTACTGACCTCGCCTTCTGGATGATAGCGGGGTGAACAGGCAGTGGCTTGGGTGGTTGTTGTCCTTGATGATCTTTATGGCCTTCCTGTGACATCGGGTGGTGTAGGTGTCCTGGAGGGCAGGTAGTTTGCCCCCGGTGATGCGTTGTGCAGACCTCACTACCCTCTGGAGAGCCTTACGGTTGTGGGCGGAGCAGTTGCCGTACCAGGCGGTGATACAGCCCGACAGGATGCTCTCGATTGTGCATCTGTAGAAGTTTGTGAGTGCTTTTGGTGACAAGCCGAATTTCTTCAGCCTCCTGAGGTTGAAGAGGTGCTGCTGCGCCTTCTTCACCACGCTGTCTGTGTGGGTGGACCAATTCAGTCTGTCCGTGATGTGTACGCCGAGGAACTTAAAACTTACTAACCTCTCCACTACTGTCCCGTCGATGTGGATAGGGGGGTGCTCCCTCTGCTGTGTCCTGAAGTCCACGATCATCTCCTTTGTTTTGTTGACGGTGAGTGTGAGGTTGTTTTCTTGACACCACACTCCGAGGGCCCTCGCCTCCTCCCTGTAGGCCGTCTCGTCGTTGTTGGTAATCAAGCCTACCACTGTAGTGTTGTCTGCAAACTGGATGATTGAGTTGGAGGCATGCATGGCCACGCAGTCATGAGTGAACAGGGAGTACAGGAGAGGGCTGAGAACGCATCCTTGTGGGGCCCCAGTGTTGAGGATCAGCGGGGTTGAGATGTTGTTTCCTACCCTCAACACCTGGGGGCTTCCCGTCAGGAAGTCCAGGACCCAGTTGTACAGGGTGGCGTGTTTGGAGGGTACTATGGTGTTAAATGCTGAGCTGTAGTTGATGAACAGCATTCTTACATAGGTATTCCTCTTGTCCAGATGGGTTAGTGCAGTGTGATTGCGATTGCGTTGTCTGTGGACCTATTGGGGCGGTAAGCAAATTGGAGTGGGTCTAGGGTGTCCGGTAGGGTCGAGGTGATATGATCCTTGACTACTCTCTCAATGCACTTCATGATGACGGAAGTGAGTGCTACGGGGCCATAGTCCCACAAAGTCTATGACTTTGTTGTGGTAACTATTAATGACCGATTTTCATAGGGTATTGAGAATCATTAGGAATTGTGTTCTGTTGTAATAGCTAGGTGTGAAGTGTCCCACTTCAGGAGGGCGGACGTGTGCTTCAGGAGGGTGGACATCTGTGCTAGAAAAGCAGAGGCCTTGGGCAGAGCATGTGAGCAGAGTTGAGCAGTTGGAAATCCTGCTCATCTGAGATGTGCACTCCAGCGCTCCATGTCCTTTCCTACCACTCAGCTAAAAACCTCCCGGTGCTCAGTTTTTTTTCTTCTCCTAAGCTCCTTTTGTTAAAAATCACAATTTAACCAACAGCCATCTATTTTTGTGACTACCTGGACCCCTATATGGATTTCAATGAAATATATTTGACTAAATATGGAAAGGGGAACGTAAGAAGCGAACATAATTTCAAAAAGCTACATGTCATATTAAACAGTAAATAAACACTCTAAATAAGTCAGGAGCCAGACAGGGAGCCTAAGGAGGAACGGAAATTAATTATTTAGGCTATATTATTTCAAGGCTATAGCCTACAAAGAAATACATTGTGAAGCATTTGCGAGTGCTACACAATAGGCTGGTAGGAACAAAGCACATATAGGCTATGACTTGCTTCGTCATTTTTCATTTAATTTGTATTTAATTCTAAGTGCCTTTGAATTCATTTTTTAGAAACACGAGTTTGGCCGGTCTGTGGCTTCAGGCTCATACGATGGTGCCTGGAGAGCTGGCCAACAGCAGAGAATATCCTCTCCACACTTGCAGAGCCACTGGGGATGCTAAACACCCTTTTGGCCACTCTTGCCAGGCTGTGCAGAGATGCAGAGCTACTTATTTTTTTCTATAGGTAGGTCTAAAGGTTTTAAGGCAAAATAACCCAATCAAAACGGAAAGCTCCTTGAACGTGGGAATATGCCAGGCCTATTGGGCAAAAATCTATTATGGCCTATTGTATAGATAAAAAACGAAAATTAACAAATCGTTTTAAGAGATCAGATTTTTAGTTTAGAAATACTTTGCTCCAATGACACACTTATCTACCCACCTCGTTCTTTTCTTTTAGCATGTGCCGGTAGTAAGTACACCATCATGCTTTTGGGATAAGTATCTTTTCAGATCCCAAAATGATTCTTTAGTTGTGGACACTACATCACTGCACTCCCTCACTTGATCTTGGTCCTCATCTTTGTAAGTCACCTTGATGTAGCACCTGTATGTTTTATCAGTTTCTGTATGAAAATATCTAGCGAACTCCATGACAGTAGCTAAAGTAAGGGGCTATAGCAGCACACAAGTACACTACAAATGCATGCTGGGGTGGGCATGCCCTAAGCTTATGAAGTGAGCACTATTGGAGCGAAATTGGAGCAGGCCGACGCTCCTTTGGGATTTTCGCTCACGCTCCAGTCAAATTGGGCACGCTCCGCTCCGCTCGCATACTCTGGCCCTGGGGTCAAGCAACAATAGAACAATGAGCCAGATATTTCACCTGATGTATAAATGTGAAGCATCCAGTTGGCGTTTCCACTCACTACCAAATATGGTGAGAGGAAGCTCACTGAAGATGGAGCGAGATGGATTTTGGCAGACATTCTGCACATTTTCTGCATACATTTTTCTGTTTCCAAAACGAGAATCTGTAACAAACAAGTGGACTGCGTTTTGTAGATTTTACCCTTTGCCAAAGATTCCAAAAAGTGCATTGTTTAGGAAGAGTAAATGGGCTAATTGAGGTATTGCACACTTCGGAGTAGGCGTTGCATAATGGAAATATGCAAATAAATGATAGAACACGCCAATAGGATCTCACTAGCTCGTGCTTGACTCTGCCCACCTCCTTGCTTGTTCTGCCCACTGATTCATTTGTTCCAATTGGAAACGACAAACAAGAGCCTGTCTTGGATTAGTTATAAAACTGTGGTTCAAGCCTCTGTGTGAGTCGAATCAGGAGGAAGTAGTACTCGCTAAGCAGCGTGACGTTAGCCGAGGCATCCGATAGTGGCCACTAGATCTGCACTATTGTCTAGGATTGCATTCCCGGTGGACCGGCTTGTACATAAAGCATCCTCCATTCAGGCTGCAAATCCATACTTTTACTGTCTTAATAAAACACAATTTTCCACCGCTATTTTTGGAATTTCTGACAATTTAGGATGTTGCACACTGCGTTCAGCCAAGGGTGTGCAACAATCCCAAAGCCTTGTTCACATTAAAAGCTCTGCATGATCAATCCAGCGTCTGCAGTAGCCGTACAGCATTTACTGTGATAAGGCCTCCGCAGAAGTCTGAGCAGCGGACTTGAAGGAAGTTGTCAAGGAAGGAAGTTTTTATACAGGACCTCCCGCCCCCACCTACCGTCAACCAATAATTTCAATACTAGATTTGGCCTCTGAAAGGCTCCGCAATTGCGTTAAACCCTCCATATTGAGCCTCTGAATTGCATTGCCAGAGCAAGCATACATTTTCATCATCTGTGGTATATTGATGCACGATGGCGCACGCGCACAGCTGGTTTGGGTTCCGTGTTACATTTTGTCCCCCCACACCAAACGCGATCACGACACGCAGGTTAAAATATTAAAACAAACCCTGAACCAATTATATGAATTTGGGGACAGGTTGAAAAGCATTAAACATTTATGGCAATTTAGCTAGCTAGCTTGCACTTGCTAGCTAATTTGTCCTATTTAGCTAACTTGCTGTTGCTAGCTAATTTGTTCTGGGATATAAACATTGAGTTGTTATTTTACCTGAAATGCACAAGGTCCTCTAATCCACAGACAAAACGGTCAACCAAATCGTTTCTAGTCATCTCTCCTCCTTCCAGGCTTTTTCTTCTCTTGACTTTATATTGCGATTGGCAACTTTCATAAATTAGGTGCATTACCGCCACCGACCTATTTTGTCTTTGTCACCCATGTGGGTATAACCAATGAGGAGATCCCACGTGGGTACCTGCTTATATAAACCAATGAGGAGATGGGAGAGGCAGGACTTTCAGTGCGATCTGCGTCAGAAATAGAACTGACTTCTATTTTAGCCCTTGGCAACGCAGACGCTCGTTGGCGCAATAATTGAATAATAATAGATTGCACGCAACACGAGCGGTGTAGTCAGTCTGTTAGACGCTTTTCTAACTTTACGTCGTCTTCAGTCCAGCCAGAGTTCATTGAAGAACAGGAAGTTACCAAACCACAGAAGATGAAAATATATGGGTTTCAGTGATGGCTTTATGGGTTAGCTAGCAATTTGTAAATAATGACCTATTCCTGTGAGTACTATTTTAATAGTAATGTTACATTGCCTGTTAAGCCAACTATATTATGGCTGTTGCCTCCCGTTAGTTTATTGTGATGGTAAAGATGTTTGATTTTATGATAATTATTAGGTGGAGGTTGCTACAGTGGTATCATCAACCTAGCTTTTAGCTAGCTAGCTGCTCTGCAGTGCAAGTTCGCTTGACTTGCTATAAAGTTAGAGTAACAAGTTGAGGAAAAAGTAACAAAACATGTTTTATCACCTGAAACAATGTATTTATCCTGTCTTGAATGAAAATGTCATATTTAGCATTTGTACAAAACAAATGCCATCTCTGACAAGACAGGCTCTTTTTCATCTTTCGTTACAAATACTAACTTACACTTGTCTGTTCAGTAGCGGGGCAAGACTCCGTAAACATGACCTACAGCGTAAGGAAATCCGTGTGGGGCATAAGTTGTCAGAATCTGAAAATGGTGGTGGAAAATTTGTTTTATTAAGACATTACACATTTGTACCATTTTTACCCAACGGCTCACCATTAAAGCTAGTTAAGGAGGAAAATGATGCCGTAGAAGCCCGAATGACGGATGTTTTATTTACCAGCCGGTCCACTGGGACACTAGTGTAATACCGGGAATACACATAAATCCTAGACAGTGCAGATCTAGCGGCCACTATTGGCTGTCTAGGCTATCGTGACGTCCTTTACTTCTGTCTCTGATGGGTTTGGTGTCTGTATTTACAGTTGATGTTTGCCAATTTGTCAGCCATGATGACCCATGGGTTTAAGAGCAGTAAGCAAGACTTCACATTCGGACCATGGAAAGTGACTGCTGCAAAAACCCACATTATGAAGTCCAAGGACATTGAACGGTAAGCTATTCCAAGTATTTTGTGTCAACATTTTGTGACAAATACTTTGTCTTTTTAATTCTCTGTTTAATGTTCTTAAGGTTTAGTCTACATTGGGGAGCTTGTTTATCGACTTAGACTTACTTTTAGTCATTCAAATTTCGACAATTTACCAACTAAGCTACATTGAGGTTAGTTGTGCAGGTTTCAATCTTGACAGTTTCGTCCCAGGTTAGGGGAGGAGATGCACATGCCCTCGCTCCCAGAGATGCTGTTTGGGGACAACATTCTACGCATCCAGCACACAGACGGCTATGGCATTGAGTTCAATGCCATCGATGCCCTCAAGAGGGTCAACAACATGCATGACTCTGTGAAAGTGGCCTGTGCACAGGAATGGCAAGAGAGCAGGTACAACCCATATCATAAGACCTCTGTGATAATACACTAGCCACCTTCACTGTCTAAATGCTTTTGAAGTAGAAAAAACTGTGGCATTTTTAAATTGTTTAGTCCTAATCAGTCCTATTATGGAGAATGATCTCAGTGAGTGGATGTGGCTGTATTCCCAGGGCTGATTCTGAACACTCCAAAGAGGTAGTGAAACACTACGACTGGACATATACCACAGACTACAGAGGCACCTTGTTAGGAGAGGACCTGCAGATGACGGTGAGAGGCTTCTCGGTTCACACTGTGGATACAACACAATATACCAAACGCAAACATTACAAAATAAGGGACAAATCTTAACTTAGACTCACATTGACATCGATGCATGACTAAGTGGAAGATTTTCTCCTAAGTCATTGGCTGTGTTTAAGACAGACTTTATTGCAGATGCCTGCCAGATCTCACATTGCTTGGATAGGTGATTAACATGTCATCTAACCACGCCATATGATATGGCAGTCTGACGCCCGACTGCGCCGTTAAGGATGTGTCACACAACCATCGGTTGATGAAATGCAACGACTGCAATGTAGTTAGTCTGGAACGCAATAGTTTTTCCGCATAGGCTTAATATTCTAAAACATTTTGGTCTCAAGATGTCTCTTGTCTGGGGGGCATTCACTAGGAATGAAACGGGCTGAAATGGGGAGGGTCCTACCTGAATGTGTCTAATAAGAAACTTTTATTTTCGTGGCAAAATACTTTATTTTTGCTATGGTGTGCACTAATGAATACACACCTGCTATTCCATCAGGCGACAGAAACGTCGGAGCGCATTGACATGGAGAAGCTGAAGGCGCGAGAGCAGATCATGTTCTTCGACGACGTGCTTTTGTTTGAGGACGAGCTGCACGACCACGGAGTGTCCATGATCAGCGTCAAAATAGTGAGTGGTAATTTCAGACAGGAACTGACACTTTATGATGACATCGCCCCATATGTCTGTCTCCGTGACAAGCACCAAAGGACATGCTCTTGCGGGGGCTGTAAGACCAGGAATAAAAAAGGCAATTTTCCTATTCAACTACTTATGTTAAATGCATTTCCTGAAATGCTTGCCTCTGAGAGGCTGATGAGGTTTTGAAGAATGACTTATCCTCTTGTTACCCACATGTGTGATACAGAGAGTGATGCCCACCAGTTTTTTCCTGCTTCTGAGGTTCTTCCTGCGAGTGGATGGAGTTCTGATCCGTATAAACGACACGCGGCTCTACCACGAGGCAAGTGTGACTGGGCTGTCCTGAGAAATGACAATCGATTAACCACAAGAGTGGATGTGCATGGCAGTCATATTCTGTGGATGTCTTTAGCAGGAAATGGACAATATTCACTGTTAAGAAGTTCAACAATGAAATGGCTAGGCCTACTTATGAAATGAGTCATCACTTACCCTGGTTTTCTTTACAGGCTGGAAAGAATTACATGATCAGAGAGTATAGTACTCGAGAAAGCAACATTTCAGAATTGCAGGTGAGAATTGTATTTTCTGTTTGGAGAGTACATGTGTAGCGGAAGTCAGCTGGCAATTCAGAGTAAGTTTAGTATCGTCTCCTTCCTGAAAGCTTGAAGCACTGATGCCTCAGATCCTTAAACCCCCTTACACTCGTGGAAAAAACATGTCTGACCAGTGTAGCATTTGAACAAGAACACTTTGAAGATTATAGGGAAATTATCTCACCAAAGGTGAGGACACAAGAGTTCACCTGACAGAGGACTGAATCCAAACATTAAATTGTTGATGGGCGTTTTACATTTGCTGAACTTTTCACAGCATTTGTCAATCACGAAATCTGAAAATACTCTGGATACATTCAGTAACATAAGAATATTCATTGACATTTTGGAGTAGGTGCAGGATAAGGTATAACGATTACAATGGTTTGAGCGAGAGGTCTAACTTTTGTCTCCCAAGTGGCCGCACCTCCAAACTGCACCGTGTCTAAGTAATTTCAATGCAATTTTATGACTCAAGGAAAGAGCCTTCAACTATAAGGCCTTTGGTATGACTCGGCCAGGGTTTGAACTTCCAATCTCAGGTCACTTTTAACCACAAGTGATCAGCATTTCCATACTTTGCCAAAAAGTATGTATGGTTTTGTCTAAAACATATTGTCCAAATCATTCATGCATGTCACTGTGCAGCTGATACTATCATACCGCTATTGTAAAGGGTTAGTCATTTGCAAAATCTCCCTCCTTGTCTTCCAGAACGTCCCTGCTGCACTGTACACCGACCCCAATGAGATCTCCCAGCACTTAACCCTGAAACTGACTAAGTGTGAAAAGCTGGAGCTCCCTGAGACAGGCCCTCAGCCAGGGAACACAGAGGCCCCCCAGTGATGGAGAGCAGGCTGGGCACTATGACTGGACATCACATTCACTTGTGTCTGAACTTAAGACAAGGGCGGGCCAAACAAGGAAGAGTTTACCCTCCCTCCCTTTATTTTTTATAAACTGAGAACACTGCACCTGCCTCCCTCCACACACAAAAAACAACAGTTCATAGATCTTCATTTTGGCATGGTCAAGTGGCCTCTTATTTGTGTTATTTCACATTTCCTCTATGTAAATGTTTTGGTAGGAAAACTGTGATAATTGTGTCTTTTCTATTAGAACACCACATAATGGTTGTGTTGAATTCTACGTAACGTAGTCTGATACTTGAAGGTTGTGCTATGTTAAATGCATGCAGCTTTGGCTTGGATATCACAGAGATGGCTACACTGAAAAAATATATATAAACACCATGTAAAGTGTTGATCCCATGTTTCATGAGCTAAAATAAAAGATCACAGACATTTTTCATACGCACAAAAAGCTTGTTTCTCAATGTTGTGCACAAATTTGTTTATATTACTGTTAGTGAGCATTTCACCTGACAGGTGTGGCATATGAGCAAGCTGATTAAACAGTATGATCATTACACAGGTGCACCTTGTACTGGGGACAAAAAAAGGCCACTAAATGTGCAGTTTCACACAACACAATGCCACAGTTGTTTCAAGTTTTGAGGAAGTGTGCTATTGGCATGCTGATTGCAGGAATGTCCACGAGAGCTGTTGCCAGAGAATTTAATGTTAATTTCTCTACCGCCTCCAACGTCGTTTTAGAGAATTTGGCAGTACGTCCAACCGACCTCACAACCGCAGACCACATTTGCACACCTGAAGAATTCCTGCACAATCTGTCAGAAACAGTCTCAGGGAATCTCACCTTTTTTCTTGTCATCCTCACCAGGGTCTTGACCTGACTGCAGTTTGGCGTCGTTACCGACTTCACTGAGCAAATGCTCACCTTAGATGGCCACTGGCACACTGGAGAAGTGTGCTCTTCACGGATTAATCCTGGTTTCAACTACCGGGCAGATGGCAGACAGCATGTGTGGGCCAGCGGTTTGCTGATGTCAACATTGTGATCAGAGTGCCCCCATGTTGTTGGCGGGATTATGGAATTAGCAGGCAATCGCTACGGACAACAAACACAAGTTTTTTTGATCGATGTTTGAATGCACAGAGATACCATGACGAGATCCTGAGGCCCATTGTCGTGCCATTCATCTGCCGCCATCACCCCATGTTTCAGCATGATAATGTACGGTCCAATGAATGACACAAGGATCTGTACTCAATTCCTGGAAGTTGAAAATGTCCCAGTTCTTCCATTGCTTACACACTCACCAGACAGGTCACCCATTGAGCATGTTTGGGATGCTCTGTATCAACGTGTACGAAAGCGTGATCCAGTTCCCGCCAATATCCAGCAACTTTGCACAGCCATTGAAGAGGAGTGGGACAACATTCCACAGTCCACAATGAACACCCTGATCAACTCTATGCAAACGAGATGTCGGGCTGCATGAGGAAAATGGTGGTCACACCAGATACTGACTGGTTTTCTGATCCACGTCCCTACTTTTTGTATCTGTGGCCAACAGATGCAAATCTGTATTCCCAGTTGTGAAATCCATAGATTAGGGCCTAATGAATTTATTTCAGTTGATGGATTTCCTTGTATGAACTGTAACTCAGTAAAATCATTAATATTTTTGTTCAGTGTATTATGGAGTTCCATTCCTCATGTGATCAAAACATTAAAAGAGCCAATGTGTAAATAAATAAACTACACCAGAGCGGAACGGAAAGCACTTGTTTCCCTTCAGACATTATACGCTGCAGGATGGAACACAATTCTCACGTTTAGCTATCAAACCTAACTGGTTAGGTCAAGTTTTGAAGTGGAGGGAGTGCAGGGCTTAGCATGTCCCTCGAGGAGGCTAAAAAGAGATTTCGACTTGGAGAAATAAAATATTTTCAGGAGTCGGGGAAAAGGGAGGAGGATTGGAAGGAAAGAGAGGAGGTTGGAAAGACTGAGGGAGGCAGAGGATGGGTTTCTATCTGTTGAAGATACTGTAGCAATACTAAGGGAAAGAGTATGTCGAGGAAGATTGGTGTCAAGTTCAAACAGAGTGAGCCAGATGCCAGTTCAAGTTCTGGAGGTGAAATGGAAAGGGAAGAAGGTGTTGTGAGAAGCTCGGAGCCTGAGCCTTGCACTGATGGACATGGTTATGTTAAAGATACATTTGGTCCAGTGTGAGTGAGATTTTTGAAGAAGGTGGAACCAGTCCTTTCGGCTGATCCATGGGTGGTTTCAGGTTGGGTGGGAAAGATGGTGGGTGCTGTTGAGCTTGTGATGTTGTTTTGTGTTTCTTGAGATCAGAAGCTTGTGATGTTGTTTTGTGTTTCTTCAGATCAGATGGAGCAGACGCTTCATGCGAGGCAACTAGGGAAAGACCTGTATCTTACTTTGCGCTTAGATACAGGGCACCATTGAAGGGAGTGATTTCTGCGGTAGCTGTACGTGTGGATGTGGAGCAATTTAGGTTGAAGATTCCTGGTGTTTGTGACGCCCGACGTTTGGTGCGACGCAGACCTGGTGGGGAGTGTGGTGAAACAGAGCTTTTATTCAGAGTCTTTACCTGACAAAGTAATGTTAAATATGAGTTATGCTATTAGAGCTTTAGTGCCAAAAAGACTGCTGTGTTATAGGTGTCAAGTTTATGGGCATGTTGCAGCAGTGTGTTGGAGGGAGAATCCAAGATGTGGGAAGTGTGCTGGAGGACATGGGAAAGAGGAATGTGTAGTTTTAGTGGAAAAATGTGTGTCAACGATAGGGGTGCTCATGTTGCTGGTGATTGGAGGTGTCCTGTGCGAGAGCAGGTTGAGGTTGCTAGGGTCAGAGTAGTGCAGAAGATGTCTGCTCTATGCTGAGGCAGTGAAGAAAGATAGGCCAATGAGTGATGTGTTTGAGTATGGTTGGCTTCTTAGCGTTCATCACGATGGTTATCAACTGTACTGCAGAAGTCACAGAAAATAGATGTTGTGGTGGCAGCTGCAGAGACGTACTTGGGGGTAGGTACGATAATTTACTTCAGAAGAGTTACAGGGTGTGTTGAGTGGTAGTTTCCCGTCCTCTCAGGTCGTTGGCCTGGGCTGGGATCAAATCAATTTTTATTTGTCACTTACGCCGAATACAACCGGTGAAATGCTTACTTATAAGCCCTTAACCAACAATGCAGTTCAAGAAATAGTTAAGAAAATATTTACTAAATAAACTAAAGTACATTTTTTATTTTTTTTAAATCGAAATTAACAAGAACATTACATAACAATCACGAGGCTATTTGCAGGGTGTACTGGTATCGAGTCAATTTGAGGGGGTACAGGTTAGTCGAGTTCATTTGTAAAGTGACTTCAAATCACCCAGTATGGCTATCTGCAGCGTTAGTTCTCGGTAAATGTTGCAATTCTTCAGCCAGTCCTGGACCTGTGACCAAAAACGAGCTACATATGGACAGTACCAAAATAAATGATAAATTACTCTGCCTCCTTGCAGCAAAATCTGCAGAGCTGGGAAGATTATATACAGTTGAAGTCGGAGGTTTACATACACCTTAGCCAAATACATTTAAACTCAGTTTTTCACAATTCCTGACATTTAATCCTAGTAAAAATTCCCTGTTTTAGGTCAGTTAGGATCACCACTTTATTTTAGGAATGTGAAATGTCAGAATAATAGCAGAGAGAATTATTTATTTCAGCTTTTATTTCTTTCATCACATTCCCAGTGGATCAGAAGTTTACATACACTTAATTAGTATTTGGTAGCATTTCCTTTAAATTGTTTAAATTGGGTGAAATGTTTTGGGTAGCCTTCCACAAGCTTCCCACAATAAGTTGGGTGAATTTTGGCCCATTCTTCCTGACAAAGCTGGTGTAACTGAGTCAGGTTTGTAGGCCTCCTTGCTCGCACATGCTTTTTCAGTTCTTCCCACAAATTTTCTACAGGATTGAGGTCAGGGCTTTGTGATGGCCACTCCAATATCTTGACTTTGTTGTCCTTAAGCCATTTTGCCACAACTTTGGATGTATGCTTGGGGTCATTGTCCATTTGGAAGACCCATTTGCGACCAAGCTTTAACTTCCTGACTGATGTCTTGAGATGTTGCTTCAATATATCCACAATTTTCCCACCTCATGATGCCATCTATTTTGTGAAGTGCACCAGTCCCTCCTGCAGCAAAGCACCCCCACAACATGATGCTGCCACCCCTGTGCTTCACGATTGGGATGGTGTTCTTCGGCTTGCAAGCCTCCCCCTTTTTCCTCCAAACATAACGATGGTCATCTTCTATTTTTTGTTTCATCAGACCAGAGGACATTTTTCCAAAAAGTACGATCTTTGTCCCCATGTGCAGTTGCAAACCGTAGTCTGGCTTTTTTATGGCGGTTTTGGAGCAGTGGTTTTTTCCTTGCTGAGCGGCTTTTCAGGTTATATCGATATAGGACTCGTTTTACTGTGGATATAGATACATTTGTACCTGTTTCCTCCAGCATCTTCACAAGGTCCTTTGTTGTTGTTCTGGGATTGATTTGCACTTTTCGCACTGAAATACGTTCATCTCTAGGAGACAGAACGCGTCTCCTTCCTGAGCGGTATGATGGTGTTTATACTTGCGTATTATTGTTTGTACAGATGAACGTGGTATCTTCAGGCATTTGGAAATTGCTCCCAAGGATGAACCAGACTTGGTCTACAATTTTTTTTCTGAGGTCTTGGCTGATTTCTTTAGATTTTCCCATGTTGTCAAGCAAAGTGGCACTGAGTTTGAAGGTAGGCCTTGAAATACATCCACAGGTACACCTCCAATTGATTCAAATGATGTCAATTAGCCTATCAGAAGCTTCTAAAGCCATGACATTTTCTGGAATTTTCCAAGCTGTTTAAAGGCAGTCAACTTAGTGTATGTAAACTTCTGACCCACTGGAATTGTGATACAGTGAATTATAAGTGAAATAATCTGTCTAAACAATTTTTGGAAAAATTACTTGTGTCATGCACAAAGTAGATGTCCTAACCGACTTGCCAAAACTATAGTTTGTTAACAAGAAATTTGGGGAGTGGTTGAAAAACTAGTTTTAATGACTCCAACCTAAGTGTATGTAAACTTCCGACTTCAACTGTATGTATGTCCTGGGAAATGTTCTTGTTACTTACAACCACATTAGCTCAACCGTCCCAAGGGTGGTACACCGATCTGTAGAGATCCTTAAGAGGTTTTAACTTCCTCTTGCTGAATCTGAACTGAGCGGGGGGAGTAACATTATATAGAAAGGACCGGGAAAATAGTGTTGGGTCATTGAATATACAGTAGAAAGACAACATACAAGTAACTGTCAAAATAATGGAAACATCAATATAAAGTGTCTTAATAGGGAGTTGGGCCACCACGAGCCGTCGGAACAACTTCAATGCGCCTTGGCATAGATTCTACAAGTGTCTGGAAATCTATTGGAGTGATGCGACACCATTCTACCACAAGAAATTCCATAATTCAGTGTTATGGTGGTGGAAAAATCTGTCTCAGGCACCAGTCCAGAATCTCCCACAAGTATTCAATTGGGTTGAGATCTGGTGACTTACACACACTTAAACCCCCTATGCTCCTTTGAGACCCTTCTTTCAAAGTCACTTAGATAGATATTTTGCTCTAGCCATGGTAGCCAAAATAATGGTCAACTGGGCATTTTTATACATGACCCTAAGCATGATGGGATGTTAATTGCTTTTTAACTAAGGAATCACACCTGTGTCGAAGCACCTGCTTTCAATATACTTTGTATCCCTCATTTACTCAAGTGTTTCCATTTTGGCAGTTAGCCTTTGTCCTATATCACAACGTAGCTCAAAACGAGCATTTTGGAATCAACACTTGGGCTGTAAATACTGTAAATACTAATGGTCACATGGTTAAAGCCTGCCCGCCTTGTGATGCCCAATTTCAAATCGAACCCCTGCTCCAAGGCACTTGTAGATCTGAAAAGATTTAGCTATCAGTAATTTGGTACCACTTACACCTATCCAATCTTTTCAGATCTACAAACATTTTCCAAATGTTGTTGTGTTACTGCCTGAATTTAAAATGGATTAAATTAAGATAATTTTTTTGTCAATGGCCTCTACACAATACCCCATAATGTCAAAGTGGACATTTTTACAAATTAATTAAAAATGATAAGCTGAAATGTCTTGAGTCAATAAGTATTCAACCCCTTTGTTATGGCAAGCCTAAATAAGTGCAGGAGTAAAAACAAGTCACATAATAAGTCGCATGGACTCACTCTGTGTGCAATAATAGTGTTTAACATGATTTTTGAATGATTAACTCATCTCTGTACCCCACACATACAGATTATTGTAAGGTCCTTCAGTCGAGCAGTTAATTCCAAACACAGATTCAACCACAAAGACCAGGGGGGGTTTCCAATGCCTCGCAAAGAAGGACATCTATTGGTAGATAGGTTAAAAAAAAGCAGGCATTGAATATCCCTTTGAGCATGGTGAAGTTATTAATTACAATTTGGATGGTGTATCAATACACCCAGTCACTAGAAAGATACAGGCATCCTTCCTAACTCAGTTGCCGGAGACTAAGGAAACCACTCAGGGATTTCACCATGAGTCCAATGGTGACTTTTAAACAGTTACAGAGTTTAATGGCTGTGATAGGAGGAAACGGAAGATGGATCAACATTGTAGTTACTCCACAATACTAATCTAATTGACAGAGTGAAAAGAAGGAAGCCTGTACAGAATAGAACTATTCCAAAACATGCATCCTGGTTGCAACAAGGCAAGTAACAAACAAGTAATACTGCAAAAAATGTGGCGAAAGCAATTACCATTTTGTTCTACATACAAAGTGTTATGTTTGGGTCAAATCCAAAACAAGACATTACTGAGTACCACTCTCCATATTGTCAAGCATAGTGGTGGCTGCACCATGTTATGGGTATGCTTGTAATTGTTAATGACTGGGGAGTTTTTCAGGATAAAAACTAAATTAAATGGAGCTAAAGACAGGCAAAATCCGAAAGGAAAACCTTGTTCAGTCTGCTTTCCACCAGACACTGGGAGATGAATTCACCTTTCAGCCGGACAATAACCTAAAACACAAGGCCAAATCTAAACTGGATTTGCTTACCAAGAAGACAGTGAATGTTCCTGAGTGGCCGAGTTACAGTTTTGACTTAAACTTCTTATGGCTGCAAGGGGCAGTATTGAGTAGCCTGATAAAATGTGTCCATTTCAAACGGCCTCGTACTCAATTCTTGCTCGTACAATATGCATATTATTATTACTATTGGATAGAAAACACTCTCTAGTTTCTAAAACCGTTTGAATTATTTCTCTGAGTGAAACAGAACTCATTCTGCAGCACTTTTCCTGACCCGGAAGTTCAAAGTCTGAAATCGATGCTCTCTTCCTCTTCCTGCCTATAAATGGGCACAAGAGCTATTAGTATACATGCACGTCATACACCTTCCTCTGGGTGTCAAGAAGGCTGTGAGAGAAGAAATGAGGTGATTATCTCGATCTGGGATGGAATAAATCCTCTTGGAATGACGTGTACCCCATTTCCGGTACTCTGAAGAACGCGATTTGGACAGTGGGGTTGCCTTTTGTTTTGCTGACGTTATAGGCGACTATTATTTCCGGCTTTGATTTTATTTGATACATGTCACCATATCATCGTAAAGTATGTTTTTTCAATATAGTTTCATCAGATTATTGAAATTTTTTCGGGAGTTTTGCCGTGTTCCGTTCTCTTCCGTTTGTTTACATGGAGAGATCCGTGCAACCCGGCTAGCGCGCTTGCTAAATGGAGAGAGAAATTTGCCATTCTGAATCCAAACAACGACTCATCTGGACAAAGGACACCTTGTTCAACATTCTGAACAATATTCTGATGAAAGATCAGCAAAAGTAAGACCCATTTTATGATGTTGTTTCATATATCTGTCGTAGTCGCCGGCGCCCAAGTGTTTCTGGCTATTGTGCTAAGCTAATATAACGCTACATTTTGTTTTCGCTGTAAAACACTTAATAAATCGGAAATATTGTCTGGCATCACAAGATGCCTGTCTTTCATTTGCTGTACACTATGTATTTTTCAGAAATGTTTTATGATGAGTAATTAGGTATTTGACGTTGGTGTCTGTAAATATTATGGCTGCTTTCGGTGCAATTTCTGAATGTAGCTGCAATGTAAACTATGATTTATACCTGAAATATGCACATTTTTCGAAAAAAACATATGCTATACAATAAATATGTTATCAGACTGTCATCTGATGAGGTTGTTTCTTGGTTAGTGGCTATTTATATCTTTATTTGGCCGAATTTGTGATAGCTACTGATGGAGTCAAAAACTGATGGAGTAATAAAAGTGGAGTCTTTTGCTAACGTGGTTAGCTAATAGATTTACATATTTTGTCTTCCCTGTAAAACATTTTAAAAATCGGACATGTTGGCTGGATTCACGAGATGTGTACCTTTCATATGCTGTATTGGACTTGTTAATGTGTGAAAGTTAAATATTTAAAAAAAATATCTTTTGAATTTCGCACCCTGCACTTGAAGTGGCTGTTGTCATAAGTGTACCGACGTCGGGCTTGCACGCCAAACAGGTTAAATCTACTTGAAAATCTATGGCAAGATCTGAAAATGGTTGTCTAGCAATGATCAACAACCAATTTGACAAAGCTTGAAGAATTTTGAAAAGGATAACAGGATAATGATTTCAAGGTTTTACTGCTAACCTACAAAGCATTACATGGGCTTGCTCCTACCTATCTTTCCGATTTGGTCCTGCCGTACATACCTACACGTATGCTACGGTCACAAGACGCAGGCCTCCTAATTGTCCCTAGAATTTCTAAGCAAACAGCTGGAGGCAGGGCTTTCTCCTATAGAGCTCCATTTTTATGGAATGGTCTGCCTACCCATGTGAGAGACGCAGACTCGGTCTCAACTTTTAAGTCTTTACTGAAGACTCATCTCTGCAGTGGGTCATATGATTGAGTGTAGTCTTGCCCAGGAGTATGAAGGTGAAGGGAAAGGCTCTGGAGCAACGAACCGCCCTTGCTGTCTCTGCCTGGCCGGTTCCCCTCTCTCCACTGGGATTCTCTGCCTCTAACCCTATTACAGGGGCTGATTCACTGGCTTACTGGTGCTCTTTCATACCGTCCCTAGGAGGGGTGCGTCACTTGAGTGGGTTGAGTCACTGACGTGGTCTTCCTGTCTGGGTTGGCGCCCCCCCTTGGGTTGTGCCGTGGCGGAGATCTTTGTGGGCTATACTCGGCCTTGTCTCAGGATGGTAAGTTGGTGGTTGAAGATATCCCTCTAGTGGTGTGGGGGCTGTGCTTTGGCAAAGTGGGTGGGGTTATATCCTTCCTGTTTGGCCCTGTCCGGGGGTATCATCGGATGGGGCCACAGTGTCTCCTGACCCCTCCTGTCTCAGCCTCCAGTATTTATGCTGCAGTAGTTTATGTGTCGGGGGGCTAGTGTCAGTCTGTTATATCTGGAGTACTTCTCCTGTCTTATCCGGTGTCCTGTGTGAATTTAAGTATACTCTCTCTAATTCTCTCTTTCTTTCTCTCTCTCGGAGGACCTGAGCCCTAGGACCATGCCTCAGGACTACCTGGCATGATGACTCCTTGCTGTCCCCAGTCCACCTGGTCATGCTGCTGCTCCATTTTCAACTGTTCTGCCTGCGGCTATGGAACCCTGACCTGTTCACCGGACGTGCTACCTGTCCCAGACCTGCTGTTTTCAACTCTCTAGAGAGCAGGAGCGGTAGAGATACTCTAAATGATCGGCTATGAAAAGCCAACTGACATTTACTCCTGAGGTGCTGACTTGCTGTTCCCTCGACAACTACTGTGATTATTATTATTTGACCATGCTGGTCATTTATGAACATTTGAACATCTTGGCCATGTTCTGTTATAATCTCCATCCGGCACAGCCAGAAGAGGACTGGCCACCCCTCATAACCTGGTTCCTCTCTAGGTTTCTTCCTAGGTTTTGGCCATTCTAGGGAGTTTTTCCTAGCCACCGTGCTTCTACACCTGCATTGCTTGCTGTTTGGGGTTTTAGGCTGGGTTTCTGTACAGCACTTTGAGATATCAGCTGATGTAAGAAGGGCTATATAAATACATTTGATTTGATTTGATAATGTTGCACAATCCAGATGTGGAAACCTCTTTGATTTACCCAGCAAGACTCACAGCTGTAAATGCTGCCAAAGATGCTTCCACAAAGTATTGACTCAGGGGTGTGAATACTTATGTAAATGAGATATTTCTGTATTACGTTTTCAATACATTTGCAAAAAATTCTAAAAAAATGTTTTCACTTTGTCATTATGGGGTATTATGTCTAGATGGGTGAGAAAAAATATATGTTTATATATATTTATATATTTAATTTTGAATTCAGGCTGTAACAACAAAATGTGGAATAAGTCCAGGGGTATGAATACTTTATGAAGCCAACCTGATAATGGACTCCTTTCTCTAGGTCTAATCTGTTTGTGTCTGTGTTCTTCACAGCTGAAAAGATGCCTGCGCTGGAGGATACGTTCTATCTGAGGTTTAAAGACCATCCTCGTGTCTTTGGAGACGTGTGAAACCCCATCAGTAAGTGCATTTCAGTTGTAACAATGTACGTGTATTACCTAGCTGCTCTTAGAATCACAATTGAAATGTGTGTGTGTGTGTGTGTGTGTGTGTGTGTGTGTGTGTGTGTGTGTGTGTGTGTGTGTGTGTGTGTGTGTGTGTGTGTGTGTGTGTGTGTGTGTGTGTGTGTGTGTGTGTGTGTGTGTGTGTGTGTGTGTGTGTGTGTGTGTGTTTTGGATGGATCGTTATCGATGGTGGTCAATGTGATGCACTCTCTGAGGAACAGAAGGGAGAAACACATGATGAGACAGAGTGATGAAGAGGAGGAAGAGGACCCCTCTGAGGTAACATGGCACATGTTGCATAAACAATATATTTAGTTGACATCACAGTATCATGTATAGCTATTGGATGGATATTACATTTAAGTCAAAGTACATCTGCTATTTGGATATCAGCTTTCTTAAAGTGGATTATAAACTGTGCCACTCAGTCAGGATTTGAAATGGTTTATGAATCAATATGTTTGTGTTACTGTAGTTCATATTGCCCCTCATCAAAGTATTGAATCAGAAGATAGATGAGGCCCCATTCCAGATGTTTTGTTTAAACGGGCAAAATGCATGATCTTGCCGTCAATTACTGAAATATGTCCCACATGATTGTGATATTTCAGAAGCTGTCTGTAAGGTTCTGTCTCAGTCGTCTTCTGTCTCTCTCCTCTCCACCGGCATGACCTTCCCCTGCGAAGACCTCAGGCTGGACAGCCCATCCCTAGTGGCCCAGCTGAAAAAGGCGCTTGGACAATGACAAAGTCCAGAGGGCCGTGGTGCACTTGTCGGAGGACCTGCTGGAGGTGTGCTAACGTACTAAAATGCAAACAGCATGCTCGGAAACCAACAACCACTGCCTTATATTATGTCACACAATAATTAAATAAAGAGTCCTTTTTTAGGGGTTCAAGCAGCAAAGCTTGTGAACCCTGTTGTATTTTTTGCCATTCATTATTATGATTCCTGTTCCGCCAATTTGGTGATTTTTATTTATTTTTTAATATTAAAATAATATGGTGGTAAAGAACCATAATGGCAATGCCATACCAAATGACCTCATGTTGGAGCTATAACAAACTATTGAAAATGCTAATTTTGAAAGCTCACACCCCTCACGCCTTGTGACCTAGTCATGAAATTTGGTACATAGGTTTTTCTCCTCACAAGGAACAAGGTTGCCTCAAGGACCCATAAGGTTCGCCATAATGGATTTTCAGCCATTTAGAATTTTGTGAAAAACACTTAAAACGCTACTCCTCTAGCACAGAAAGACTGATCTGCACAAAACGTAATATACAGTGCATTCGGAAAGTATTCAGACCCCTTCCCTTTTTCCATTTTTTTTTTTAACATTACAGCCTTGTTCTAAAATTGATTAAATACATTTTTTCCCTCAATCTACACACAATGCCCCACAACGACAAAGCGAAAACAGGTTTTTAAATGTTTTGGAAAATAAAAAGAGAAATGCCTTATTTATATAAGTATTCAGACCCTTTGCTGTTTCCATTGATCATCCTTGAGATGTTACTACAACTTGATTGGAGTCCACATGTGGTAAATTAAATTGATTGGACACGATTTGGAAAGGCACACACCAGTCTATATAAGGTCCCACAGTTGACAGTGCATGTCAGACCAAAAACCAAGCCATGAGGTCGAAGGAATTGTTAGTATAGCTCCGATACAGGATTTTGTGGAGGCACAGATCTGGGAAAGGGTACCAAAAAATGTCTGCAGCATTGAAGGTCCCCAAGAACACAGTGCGTCAAGCTTGTAGCGTCATACCCAAGAAGACTATAGGCTGTAATTACTGCCAAAGGATGCTTCAACAATGTACTGAGTAAAGGGAATGAATACTTATATAAATGTGATATCAGTTTTTTATCTAGAATAAATTTGCACAAATTTCTTAACCCGTTTTTGCTTTGTCGTTATGGGGTATTGTGTGTAAATTGATGAGGGGGAAAAAATGTTTTAATCATTTTAGAATAAGGCTGTAATGTAACAACATCTGAAAACAGTCAAGGGGTCTGAATACTTTCTGAATGCACTGAAAATCTATGGACCAAGGTCTACATTTGTCAGGCTAATATGTCAAACAACATTAACATTTAAGTGGGCTGGTACATAAATGCATATACATCAGACACAGATATTTGTATTGTAACAAAACTTTGTACACATGTTTCAAACACTGTCAAGACTCAACATACGCAAGCAAAATCAGATCGACCACACAGTGGTGCTACACAGGAAACATGTTTATATCTCTATATCTTTTTGACTCAGAGTGATGAAATTTGGCACACATGCTCAGTGATATGAGTCTAGCTGACCTGTAAAGCATGGTTCAGAAAAAAAACTGAATGCAAGCTCATTGGCTCATAGCGGCCATGTACATCTCATATGTATATACTATACTCGATACCATCTACTGCATCTTGCCTATGCCGTTCTGTACCATCACTCATTCATATGTTTTTATGTACATATTCTTCATCCCTTTACACTTGTGTGTATAAGGTAGTTGTTGTGAAATTGTTAGGTTAGATTACTCGTTGGTTATTACTGCATTGTCGGAACTAGAAGCACAAGCATTTCGCTACACTCGCATTAACATCTGCTAACCATGTGTATGTGACAAATAAGATTTGATTTGATTTGTTTGAGATACAGTCCTGGAAAATATTGCATTTAATGACATGGGTACAGTGACTTGCGAAAGTATTCACCCCCCTTGGCATTTTTCCTATTTGTTGGCTTACAACCTGGAATTAAAATGGATTTTGGGGGGGTTGTATCATTTGATTTACACAACATGCCTACCAATTTGAAGATGCAAAATATTTGTTATTGTGAAACAAACAAGAAATAAGTAAAAATAACAGAAGAATTGAGCATGCACAACTATTCAGCCCCCCAAAGTCAATACTTTGTAGAGCCACCTTTTGCAGCAATTACAGTTGCAAGTCTCTTGGGGTATGTCTCTATAAGCTTGGCAGATCTAGCCACTGGGATTTTTACCTATTCTTCAAGGCAAAACTGCTCCAGCTCCTTCAAGTTGGATGGGTTCCGCTGGTGTACAGCAATCTTTAAGTCATACCACAGATTCTCAATTGGATTGAGGTCTGGGCTTTGACTAGGCCATTCCAAGACATGTAAATGTTTCCCCTTAAACAACTCTAGTGTTGCTTTAGCAGTATGCTTAGGGTCATTGTCCTGCTGGAAGGTGTACCTCTGTCCCAGTCTCAAATCTCTGGAAGACTGAAACAGGTTTCTCTCAAGAATTTCCATGTATTTAGTGCCATCCATCATTCCTTCAATTCTGACCAGTTTCCCAGTCCCGGCCGATGGAAAAACATACCCACAGCATGATGCTGCCACCACCATGCATCACTGTGTGGATGGTGTTCTTGGGGTGATGTGAGGTGTTGGGTTTGCGGCAGACATAGCATTTTCCTTGATGGCTTAAAAACAACATTTTAGTCTCATCTAACCAGAGAACCATCTTCCATATGTTTGGGGAGACTCCCACATGCCTTTAGGCGAACACCAAACGTGTTTGCTTATTTTTTTTTTAAACAATGGCTTTTTTCTGGCCACTCTTCCGTTAACCCCAGCTCTGTGGAGTGTACGGTTTAAAGTGGTCCTAGGGACAGATACTCCAATCTCTGCTGTGGAGCTTTTCAGCTCCTTCAGGGTTATCTTTGGTCTCTTTGTTGCCTCTGATTAATTCCCTCCTTGCCTGGACCTTGAGTTTTGGTGGGCGGCCCTCTCTTGGCAGGTTTGTTGTGGTGCCATATTCTTTCCATTTTTAAATAATGGATTTAATGGTGCTCCGTGGGATGTTCAAAGTTTCTGATATTTTTTTATAACCCAACCCTGATCTGTACTTCTCCACAACTTTGTCCCGGACCTGTTTGGAGAGCTCCTTGGCTTTCATGGTGCCGCTTGCTTGGTGGTGCCCCTTGCTTGGTGGTGTTGCAGACTCTGGGGCCTATCAGAACAGGTGTGTATATACACTGAGATCATGTGACAGATCTTTTGCCACATAGATTGCACATAGGTCGACTTTATTTAACTAATTATGTGACCTCTGAAGGTAATTGGTTGCACCAGATCTTATTTAGGGGCTTCATAGCAAAGGGAATATAATACATATTCACGCACCACTTTTCCATTTTCTATTTTTTAGAATTCTTTGAAACAAGTTATTTTTTTCATTTCTCTTCACCAATTTGGACTATTTTGTGTACTGTATGTCCATTACCTGAAATCCATATAAAATCCATTTAAATTACAGGTTGTAATGCAACAAAATAGGAAACATGCCAAGGGGGTGAATACTTTTGCAAGGCACTGTACATAGATGCTATATACAAAATGTGGTGCCAATCGGTCCAGCGGTTCTGGAGAAGACGTTTAAAGTGGTCCAAAATACATCAAAAGCATATTGCATGATCATGTTTGATTTTGAGTTCTGATATTTGTCAAAACTGGTAAGAAGTATAGAAGTAACTCATATTAACCTCTACGAGATCGGTGTCCCTGAACCTGGACGGTTGTTGCTCAATATGCAATAATGTGACTCAAAAATGTTGTATACAACAGCCAACTTTCCAGGACATAGACATGTCTTATAGGTGATGTCCAATTTCTCCTGATGGTGGCACAGAAGGCCCACAGCTTGAACCCTGGCATTGCTGCTTGCAGCTCTACTTCTACTGTGTGCTTGAACCCATTTAAACGTGCGTGCGTGCGTGCGTGCGTGCGTGCGTGCGTGCGTGCGTGCGTGCGTGCGTGCGTGCGTGCGTGCGAGAGAGAGAGAGAGAGAGAGACAGTGATAGAGAGAAATAGGGTGGGTGGGCATGTATTTTTCGGAATGTTTTATCACAGTCCAAAATATTTTGGGAATTGTGTTTACAGATCTGATATGACTGTAAATGTATTATTATAAACTGGGTAATATGGGTTCTGGATGCTGATAGGCTTAAACATCACCCTAGCTGCTCTTGCAAAATGTCTGTATGCCAACAGACTTTCTTGGTCCCACAGGTACACTGTAGTTGAATTGATCTGTGAACTCAGGCTGGATGATGTGGGCTGTGAGGACTGCAGCAGTTGTACATGGACAGTTCCAGAACTAGACACAGGGAGGCTCTTTAGGGACCACAGGATGTTAAGCAGTAAACACTTGAGTTAGGGTCTTATCACTCTGAGTCAGTTGATAGGGTCTGTGTTACAATTCTGTGCCATTCTCCAGAAGTGTGCACTCTTCACTCCCCTTCATTAATTTAAAAGCATTGGATGTAAGGGAGGGAGTTTCCACCACATATTTCCTCAAGCCAGTCTATTCCTTTTAAATTCAAGTGCACACTTCGGGAAAAGAGTGGATAATCAGAATGTAGCCAGTTTAAAGGTAGCGGTATGTCATGTCAATAATCAGTCTGTCTCCCTCCAGTGGTCAGGGTCACTAACTGCAGTCTACAGACTTGTCGCATGAGAAACAAGATTCTCTGGTCTGATGAAACCAAGATTGAACTATTTGGCCTGAAGGAAACATCTGGAGGAAACCTGGCACCATACCTGCAATGAATTTTACGAACCTGTTGTTGCTTTGTCATTATGAGGTATTGTGTGTAGATTGATGAGGGGGAAAAAAACAAATGTATCCATTTTAGAATAAGGTTGTAATGTAACAAAATGTAGAAACATTCAAATGGTCTGAATTATTTTCAGAATGCACTGTATATAAAGTGCTTTCATTTCTGAACAGTAAAAGAGATATATGTATGACAATACCCTCAAATTAAAGGTAACATTCTGTACTGTCGCCTCATATGGAACACGCTCAAGTATAGAGGCAATTTATTTTTTTATCTTCACTGTTCAAATACATATGAGGTAGGGAAATAAACCACAGTTATTGTATTAATGTTAGCTTTAGTGAGAGGACAGTGTTTTTAGTGACAGGCCATGCTGTGGGACTGCAGCTGGCCAAGATAAAGCAAAGCAGTTCAACACATACAACAACACAGAGTTACACATGGAATAAAGAAACATACAATCAATAATACAGTAGAAACATCTATATACAGCATGTGCAAATGAGGTAGGATAAGAGAGGTAAGGCAATAAATAGGCTATGGTGGCAAATTAATTACAATATAGCAATTAAACACTGGAATGGTAGGATGTGCAGAAGATGAATGTGCATGTTGAGATACTGGGGTGCAAAGGAGCAAGATAAATAAATAAATACAGTATGGGGATGAGGTAGATTGGATGGGCTATTTACAGATGAGCTATGTACAGGTGCAGTGATCTGTGAGCAGCTCTGACAGCTGGTGCTTAAAGCTAGTGAGGGAGGTAAGAGTCTCCAGCTTCAGAGATTTTTGCAGTTCGTTCCAGTCATTGGCAGCAGAGAACTGGAAGGAGAGGCGGCCAAAGGAAAAATTGGCTTTGGGGGTGACCAGTGAGATATACCTGCTGGAGCGCGTGCTACGGGTGGGTGCTGCTATGGTGACCAGTGAGCTGAGATAAGGCAGAGCTTTACCTTGCAGAGACTTGTAGATGACCTGGAGCCAGTGGGTTTGGCGACGAGTATGAAGCGAGGGCCATTCAACGAGAGCATACAGGTCGCGGTGGTGGGTAGTATATGAGGCTTTGGTGACAAAACGGACGGCACTGTGATAGACTGCATCCAATTTGCTGAGTACAGTGTTGGAGGCTGTTTTGTAAATGACATCACCGAAGTCGAGGATCGGTAGGATGGTCAGTTTTACGAGGGTATGTTTGGCAGCATGAGTGAAGGATGCTTTGTTGCAAAATAGGAAGCCGATTCTAGATTTAATTTTGGATTGGAGATGTTTAATGTAAGTCTGGAAGGAGAGTTTACAGTCTAACCAGACACCTAGGTATTTGTAGTCAGAACCGTCCAGAGTAGTGATGCTGGACGGGCGGTCAGGTGCGGGCAGCGATCGGTTAAAGAGCATACATTTAGTTTTACTTGCATTTAAGAGCAGTTGGAGTCCACGGAAGGAGAGTTGTATGGCATTAAAGCTCATCTGGAGGTTAGTTAACACAGTGTCCAACGAAGGGCCAGAGGTATACAGAATGGTGTCGTCTGCGTAGAGGTGGATCAAAGAATCACCAGCAGTGAGAGCGACATCATTGATATATACAGAGAAGAGAGTCGGCCCAATAATTGAACCCTGTGGCACCCCCATAGAGACTGCCAGAGGTCCGGACAACAGGCCCTCCGATTTGACATACTGAACTCTATCGGAGAAGTAGTTGGTGAACCAAGCGAGGCAATCATTTGAGAAACCAAAGCTGTTGAGTCTGCCAATAAGAATGTTGTGATTGACAGAGTCCAAAGCCTTAGCCAGGTCGATGAATACGGCTGCACAGTACTGTCTCTTATCGATGGCGGTTATGATATCGTTTAGGACCTTGAGCGTGGCTGAGGGGCACCCATGACCAGCTCTGAAACCAGATTACATAGTGGAGAAGATACGGTGAGATTCGAAATGGTCGGTAATCTGTTTGTTAATTTGGCTTTCAAAGACCTTAGAAAGGCAGGGTAGAATAGATATAGGTCTGTAGCAGTTTGGTCTAGAGTGTCTCCCCCTTTGAAGAGGGGGATGACCGCGGCAGCTTTCCAATCTCTGGGAATCTCAGACGATATGAAAGAGAGGTTGAACAGGCTAGTAATAGGGGTTGCAACAATTTCGACAAATAATTTTAGAAAGAGAGGGTCCAGATTGTCTAGTTCGGCTGATTTGTAGGGGTCCAGATTTTGCAGCTCTTTCAGAACATCAGCTATCTGGATTTGGGTGAAGGAGAAGTGGGGGAGGTTTGGGGGAGTTGCTGTGGGGAGCGCAGGGCTGTTGACCGGGGTAGGGATAGCCAGGTGGAAAGCATGGCCAGCCGTAGAAAAATACTTATTGAAATTTTCAATTATTGTGGATTTATCGGTAGTGACAGTGTTTCCTACCCTCAGTGCAGTGGGCAGCTGGGAGGAGGTGCTATTATTCTCCATGGACTTTAGAGTGTCCCAGAACTTTTTTGAGTTTGTACTACAGGATGCAAATTTCTGTACTAACCTAGCAAGTTAATATAATCAAGTAGGTCATCGCATCACACAGTAATGTGATAAGCTAGCTAATATACCTTTCAATCTACCACTGTACTGTCACAGATATTTCACCGGATGTATAAATGTGAAGCATCCGGTTGACGTTTCCACTCAACACCAAATACGGTGATGACAGGAAGCCTGCTAATTTTCTCATTGATTAAACATTTTATCTACATACAATTTTCTGTTTCTTAAAATCGAATCTGTAACAAACAGAGTGGACTGCATTTTGTAGACTTTACCAAAGTTGTAAAAAATTGTGTTGTTTAAAAGGAGTGCAAGGGCAAATGTAGTTATTGCACATGCACACTTCACAGAGTAGGCATTCACGAACGGAAATATGCAAATAAATGTTATAACTCGCCAAAATGATCTCACTAGCTCCTGCTTGGCTCTACCCACCTCCATGCTTGTTCTTCCCACTATGATTAATTTGCTCCCATTGGAAACAACAAGCTCTGGTCTATCTTAGGCTAGTTATAAAATCTATGGTACCGTCTTTGAATCTACCATACCGCTAGCTAGGTTGGCCAGCTCAGCTACGGTTATTAGCTACATGACATGAATAAAACATGGCTGACTGGACAAGTAGTAAACGCAAAAATTGTGTTAACTTTAAAAATACATATGCTGCGTTTCAAACTCATAAAAGACACACCCTCCTCAACTTATGTGCAAAGCTGTCATCAAGGCAAAGGGTGGCTACTTTGAAGAATCTCAAATATAAAATATATTTTGATTTGTTTAACACATTTTTGGTTACTACATGATTCCATATGTGTTATTTCATAGTGTTGATGTCTTCACTATTATTGTACAATGTAGAAAATAGTAAAAATAAAGAAAAACCCTTGAATGAGTAGGTGTGTCCAAACTTTTGACTTGTACTGTATATATATATATGTTAAATGCAGATGCTAAGTATTACATATTTTTCTAAGCTGTACTTCCTTAAGTGTTTCCATTCCCCTTTAAAGTGGAACTGACAGCATTTTAGAAACATGAAATCTTATTAAAATCTGTTCATATTCACCCCCAGGAAGAATATTATACTGTTTTTTTACATTTTCTGACAAGCAATCACATAGATATGGTCGTTTTCACATTTTCATACATTCTTAGAATGTTTGGGAATCATGTATACTAAGGCATTTGTGAAAATTCTATAGCAATATAGAATGGGAAAGCGGCCGTGCATTTGGACAATTAATAAACCCTGCAGTTATTAAAACCTAATAAAAACATCTGTCTCGCCCAGGACAAGAGTCTACGCAGACTGGTGCACCATAGCCAATCAGAGCTACAGTAGGCTTTAATGCAAACAAGCCATTGCCACACACGCCTGCCATCATTCACTTAGAAACGGACTGTGTGTTTACAGCATTGGAGGCTCCTCAGAGGAGGAAGGGGAGGACCACCCTCCTCAGTGAATTTCATAAAGATTTAAAATGTAAAGCACTTAAAAAGTTATCCTTTTTAGATAAAACTATACTAAATATAATCACATCACCAAATAATTGATTAAAAAACACTATTTAGCCAGCCTTCGTCCTCCTCTGGGTACATTGACTTCAACACAAAGCCTTGGAGGCTCATGGTTCTCACCCCTTTTATAGACTTACACGGTAATTATCACAATTTCCAGAGGAGGTCGTCCAGCCTATCAGAGCTCTTGCAGCATGAACTGACATGTTGTCCACCCCATCAAAGGAACGCACAAGCGTTGCAAAATATATTTACACATACATGTTATTCAATCATTGTACCCACACTACTCGCGCGCGCCAAGTTGATTCTAGAAGTTGATGCAGAACGCGCTGTAAGTCCTGCCTCTCCCATCTCCTCATTGGTTTTTAGGAGCATATACCCACGTGCCATCTTCTCATTGGTTTTTAGGAACATATACCCACGTGGGTGAATGAAAGATTAACTGAGGTTGGTTGTGGTAATGCACCTTATTATGAAAGTTAGTTGCCAATCGCCATATAAAGTCCAAAGAAGAAAAAGAAGCCTGGAAGGAGGGGAGATGACTAGAAACGATTCGGTTGACCGTTTTATGTGTGGATTAATTGTCGGAGTAGAGGACCTTGTGCATTTCAGGTAAAATAACAACTCAATGTTTATATCCCAGGACAAATTAGCTAGCAACAGCAAGCTAGATAGCTAAATAGGACAAATTAGCTAGCAACTGCAAGCTAGCTAGCTAAATAGGACAAATTAGCTAGCAACTGCAAGCTAGCTAGCTAAATAGGTCGAATTAGCTAGCAACTGCAAGCTAGCTAGCTAGCTAAATTGCCATAAATGTTTAATGCATTTCAACCTGCCCCCAAATTAATATAATTGGTTCAGAGTTTGTTTTGATATTTCAACCTGCATGTCGTGATCGCGTTTTGTGTGTGGGGACAAAATCTGCGCGCGTCCGGTTTGGGCATGGTGTACCTGATACCTTTTCTCTTATGTGATCTGATCGAGTAAATCCAAAGTAAACACGTGAACCTTTCTGAGTTGGTCTAAATGAATATATAATGTAAAAATGAATATATAATAGGATTAATCATTCAGTTAAAATAACACAATTTCATGGATCTATGAGTTCAATCAACTTAATATAATATTTTTATTTCTATCATCTTTACTTAATTTATTTGACCACATCCAAAGAACATACTCAAGCTTATCTACTCATAAAACCAACCGAAAATATCAGCTTAACAATATTATGTGTTGTTAAGCTATAATATTTTGAGTAGATTCAAAAAAAAAATTTTTATAGTGTGCATTTCACTGTTACCAGCAATTCTTGAAAAACATTTATTTAAACGTCAACGTTTTGCAAAACAGTTCTTATGAAACAGTACAAAAGCAGTTTTTTGGGGGATATGTCTGTTTTGCATGTTAATTTGGCATTAATACGTGTCACATATCAGTTTGCAAACCATGTAAAAAAATATATATATCATGGAGTTAATAAAGCCGCATACAAACATGGTCTCTTTTTTGTTTTCTTGAGTAAGGCATCTCCAAAATGCAGGTGTTTCAGCCTAGCTCAGTGCTTTCTGTGGTGGTTGGGCAAGCCAGCAGAAAATACGGAGCTTTGCGCCGTGATTCGCTCAGTGTTCTGTCACTCATGGGGACACTACGTCACCGCCAAGTCCAAGGGTAGAGCTAGAAAATTCAAGCCCCTTGGTTGCTGCCATAGAATTACATTAGAAGTGCCCATCCAAGAAGGCTCAAGGTCATTGGCCACAGATAAAAGGACTTCAAATCATATTATATCTACAGTAGCTTTGTTTGGACATACTTTCAAAATATTAGCTAGCAGTCATCATCATGAATCAATTTGACAATCTACTAGCAAATTCTTTTTAATCCTTGTCATATGAAGAGAAATTATAGATAAAATGTATCGGTGCTCATCGGCCATGGACATAAACATTACACAATAAGTTGGAAATCCACAGTGTCTCCCAACCCCTCCTGTCTCAGCCTCCAGTATTTATGCTGCAATAGTTTATGTGTCGGGGGGCTAGGGTCAGTGTGTTATATCTGGAGTATTTCTCCTGTCTTATCCAGTGTCCTGTAAGTATGCTCTCTCTAATTCTCTCTCTCTTTTTCTCTCTCTCTTCCTTTCTTTCTTTCTTTCTCTCTCTCGGGGGATCTGAGCCCTAGGACCATGCCTCAGGACTACCTGGCCTGATGACTCTTTGCTGTCCCCAGTCCACCTGGTCATGCTGCTGCTCCAGTTTCAACTGTTCTGCCTGCAGCTATGGAACCCTGACCTGTTCACTGGACGTGCTACCTGTCCCAGACCTGCTGTTTTCAAGTCTCTAGAGACAGCAGGAGTGGTAGAGATACTCTGAATGATCGGCTATGAAAAGCCAACTGACATTTACTCCTGAGGTGCTGACCTGTTGCACCCTCGACAACCACTGTGATTATTATTATTTGACTCTGCTGGTCATCTATGAACATTTGAACATCTTGGCCATGTTTTGTTATAATCTCCACCCGGCACAGCCAGAAGAGGACTGGCCACCCCTCATAGCCTGGTTCCTCTCTAGGTTTCTTCCTTGGTTCTGGCCTTTCTAGGGAGTTTTTCCAAACCACCGTGCTTCTACACCTGCATTGCTTGCTGTTTTGGGTTTTAGGCTGGGTTTCTGTACAGCACTTTGTGACATCAGCTGATGTAAGAAGGGCTTTATAAATACATTTGATTGAAATTTGATTGAAATCGCAAATTCAACAATGAGTGGTTTGGAAGGAATCAGTGTGGCTAACTACAAGCATTGCAAAGCAATCATTAGCCTGCTATTCAGTGGAGTGGCTGTGTGGTCCCAAGTCTAAGATTAAGGGTCTCTTTTCCTAGTTTAACATTATAAACATTCAACATTGGTCATGCTGTCAATGAAGCATGATTTGGTGTACAGGGAGAACACTGTAAGAATGGCGCATGTTCTGAATTATGTTGCTGTACTGTACATTTCAAAAGTGCTGAACAAATAGTTATATTGACAACGTCCGTCCTAGCTCGCTCATTAATGTCTTAACCGAAATTACGGATTGTCTCTTATCCGTTTGTCGTCCTCTTATGCCATAGTGTGTACATCTCAATTGTCAGTAGAAACCACATTTGTTTAAGCAAGTCAGCCATATCAGCTATGTTTTTTGAAAAGGCAGTAAATGAGGCTGAATGAACTGTTTCGCTGCCAGACAAGGCTCCGCTGATAGACAGGTGTAGCAGTGGTAAGGTGTTGGGACTGCTATTGGGACTCTGCTGTTGGGACAGCTTTATGTAGGCCCTAACAGTTTGTGGGCACCGTTTGTCACCGTTATAGTGCAATTAACGTATTGTTTAGTGTTGTGTTATGTAGTGACTTTGCTGGCATGCATCCCACCATTTTTTGTTGTTGTCCCACCTAGATTTACATGCTATAAAATCGCCACTGTTAAGGACCAAAATATTATCATAGGAGCCATGGATAACTACAAAGATGGGGGCTCATGGAGGCTCAAATTGCTTGTATTTGCAATGTGGGATATTTTTCTCACAAAAATGTTGTCTACAAGGCAAAAAACAAACAAAAAAAAACAATAATCATGTAATCTGAACACTTTTACTAGTTTCTTCCTATAACATTTCTATGTTCACAAACATTGCTGATGGATGCCCCCTATATTACTTTTGTGATGTTATTTTTTTTTTCAACCATAAATTGTCTAGTTTAGAGGCTTTTTTCAAAAGATCCCATAAAAGTTCCCAATAGAAATCCGTTCAAAATAAACTACAAGAATTTGCAGGTAGACTATCAGTGATGCAGGTAGCATTGTGATGTCATAACAACCATACTGTGTAGACAGACCATGGTAGAATTGTCGTAATACCTGTGGTAAAATGTTGGTACATTGATGAAACCTCAAAATTGTAAAACTGATTCAAATGTCCGTATTTCAAACTTCAACCGTATGGGAACAAAATTGAAATAACATTTTACAATGATATCCTTGATTTAAAAAAACTTTTTGTATCTTTGTATACAAAACACAACTTAAAATACAGTGGCAGTGAACCATTAAATCACACCTTGAAGAATAAACATGTCTTCCTTAACCTCTAACTTATTTATCCTAGATCATTGCAGCGGGATGATCAGGAATGGGATCCCAGACCGCAATGTGCTCGAGTCCCGCCTCTCGGTGACCAACCCCCGGTAGGCAGAGGCTGGTCCCAGCACAGATTCTGTGCCCCAAGCGGCTTCAACAACAAGAGGCAGGCCTGTGGTAGAGGACACCATTCCTGACCTGTTACCAGAACAAATGAAGGTAGAGAAGAGTTCCAGAGGCTCCTCAGCGTTTAACTACGAAGGTGTTACAAAGTAACCCTGACATTCAGTCTATGACAATTGTCCTCTGGGCTGCCATTCTGCTTAAGAGGGTACTTTGTTCTTGAGGGCTGTCATCTTGACTGTGAGCTTTGAGCAGTCCAGCTCCACAAACCGTTTCTGGAATGCCTCGAATGTGTACTTCAGCTTTTTGGGGTAGCTGAGATTCAGAGCATATGTCATGTCAAGAAGAATGGCACAAGCCTGTGCGGCCCTGCCCAGACCGGTGATCACTTGGACCATCACTCGACATGGCACCCTCATTCTTGATCACATAGAATTTCATTACATGTTGTGCAAGGTCTTGCAGGACATCACCCCCTTCAGCTTCCTGTAAATAAATAATACAGACACATTCTCTCTCACACACACAAAGACACACACAAACACAGGGGATAGAATATTCCGATCAGAAAATGCTTTATTGCCCTCAGATGTTAGTCTTTAATGAGGTCACTTCCATCTTCAGCCAGGTAGTGAATCAAGCAACGTAAAACCACATATCTTGTCTTCTCAATGGGGGTACTGCTTGGGTTTTGAAATTAGGTAGATTGATGAGAGAAAAAAAAGATTTGATCCATTTTAGAATAAGGCTGTAACGTAACAAAATGTGGAAAAAGTCAACGGGTCTGAATATATTCCAAATGCACTGTACATTAGACCATCGTATTTACCTACAATGGGAAACAAATGTGATGTTTAGTGTAATCATCCAATTCCCTGACACATTATAAGCACCCATCGAGCGCATCCTGACTGGTATGGCAACTGCTCGGCCTCCACTACAGAGGGTAGTGCGAACGGCCTAGTACATCACTGGGGCCAAGCTTCCTGCCATCCAGGACCTCTATACCAGGCGGTGTCAGAGGAAGGCCCTAAAAATTGTCAAAGACTCCAGCCACCCTAGTCATAGACTGTTCTCTCTGCTACCACACGGCAAGCGGTACCCCCCCCCCCCCCCCCCCCCCCACACACACATTGACTCTGTACCGGTACCCCCCTGTATATTGTCTCGCTATTGTTATTTTACTGCTGCTCATTAATTACTTGTTACTTTTATTTCTTATTCTTATCCATATATATTTTTTAACTGCATTGTTGGTTTGGGGCTCGTAAGTAAGCATTTCACTGTAAGGTCTACTTCAAATCAAATCTAATTTTATTAGTCACATGCGCCAAATACAACAGGTGTTGTATTCGGCGCATGTGACTAATAAAATTAGATTGATTTGAAGTGGTACACATCACCAAGTTCCTGCTGCACAACAACAATTACTTTCCCAGAGTACTCCAACTGATAAGACCTCAGATGCTCATCATACCAGGCACTTAGTGTCTTCACAATGAAGTTGACAATGAAACTTCACAATTACATTTTCCAAGATGACGATCTGAATTATCTCCACAGAGTCAGGTAGTCCACCAGTACGGCCATAAGGCAAGATCATACCGATACTGTATCTTGGACAATTGTACACGTTTGAGTAGGTTCCTTTTTTTAATGGATTCCCGTATTTCCACATGCAGCCCTTCTAAAGGCACTGAAGATACTTTGGTGACACAAATGGTAGGTTTCATTGCATTTCCTTGTAAGTGGTAAGCCATCATCAGTTGATACCTTGTTGCCAGACTCTGTAACACATTTTTTAAGTTGCTAGTGTGTGTGACAATACGCTTGAAAAAAACTATGTTTGGCCTCAAAGCGCATTGTCCATAATCCAACCAGAGGATCAAAGGCTTCAGTCAATCCAGGGTAATGTTCCAAAGAATGGTGTTTTGGGAACAACTTCACTTCAGGGAAAACGTCTAACAATCTATGAGTGTTCCAATATTTTTGAGTCAACGTAACAGATCGTTTCCTTGGTGTGGACAGGGGCCACAATAAGTTCCACAATGTCTTTTCACATCATGAGAATCTCCCATGCTGGCTCATCCAAAGGTATCCGTGGTCCTATTATGAGTGGCAATAACCTTATCAGGGCAATTCTCATGTGCGTTTCCTCCAATATTTCTTTGAGCAGCAAAGTTTTTTCAGACTGACTGAGGGTAGTTTGTTTAACATCATCTGCTTTGCACAGGAGAGACAAGTATATGGATGTCAGTGCGGACTGCAACTCTGATGGCACATTTGCCAGTACCCAATACACAGCTATTATTTTGTGCTTTTTCCAGGAAGTTCCAAGAGGGTTACAACACCTCAAAGTCATCAATATAAAGAACTATACAGATTCAACTCAACTCTTCTAGAGCATAAAAATGATTTTGCTTATAATGTTTACCATCATAGAATGACTCATAACTAGAGGTTGGATTTTGTTAATGCCTTCTCTGCAATGTCTTTGTTCGCCAGTAGGTCCTGCAGTTTCAATAGCAGAGTGCCAATTTCTTCAACAATTGTATTTGACACATCTTCCTGATGATTACAATCTAAACTTGTGTCCTCACTGTCATTGTACTCCGGCACAGAAGGGTCACAGACATATGGTTGAGCAATTAATTCATGTTGGTGTTGTCCAATAATATCTGCATTAAAATCACTGATTGAATGAGGATTGTGCTTTCTGCTTTTGTGCGTCACAAATGTGCCATATATATTTGTCCTAAAATCACATCCTTCAAATACACATTCTACTGTTTCATGTTTCTTTAGATGCGTGCCAACATGTTGAAAATAGTCCTTCTCAGTAGGATAATGGGTGCCACACACGTTGCACAAAAAATACAGAACTACTCCTGGCCCAAGTGTTTCCTCTTCTGTGTTCCATGTTTTGAAAGAGCAAGGGCAAGTTGAATGTAGACAAGGTATAGAATTTCCACAAGCAAATGTTCCATGCTGTAGTCTATAATGCTTCAGAAGAGCACCCTTAGAGGATGACACTGAATTGCAGACTGTACACTGCCATCTCATGGGTTGGTACCTAAGAAAAACAATAACCTTCAGTATCCACTCAAATCAATAGCCTAGGCAAAATACCCTATATTCACAAACTAGCAGTCTTAGATGGTAGCTAGTCCAATTTTGACTAAGCACCACTTACATTAGTCAAAAGCTACTTTTAAAGATGCCATATGTGAAGTTTGGCCACTGGTTCAGAAAGTGGCCAAAATGGCTGACGACAAAATTATATGGATTCAACTAAAGGTTGTAGCTAATTGAACTTAGACAGTAATTATGAATGTATTGAATGCTTATTGACCAATTCCTACCAAAGCGAGAGATTTAAAAAATATTTTGTCACCAACATTGCGGTCGGCATCTTTAATATTAAGGGTAATGATGACTGATTTTGCTAAATCCGTTTCATAATTATGATCCTACAGTTAGATGGTACAGTATATGTCATAAATTGTTTGCTAATTAGCCCACACAAGTGCAATTATTGAATGCAATATGCTGAGATGTACATACCTTTATGTTTCGAGATAATATGAATCAGCCACAATGCACATCTGTTAAAAGAAGAATATAGATGATTAACCCTAACCAATAACACATTATCAAGAACCTGCAACTACAACAAGTAGCTGCAAAGTGTGTGTCACAAAATTGATTCATTATTTACATATCCATCCATGCCAAAGACTCGGCTAACTGGACCTCACATAACAAGCATTCACCATTTCGCTACATATTTTTTTTATTAGGTAGCTAGCTAGGTGGGCCGGAACTGATTGAATCGTCCCGGAATCGGATGTCGGACTCGGCCCGGAATCAAAATGAATGACTGCCCAGAATCGGCCCAAGTACTTCGGGCCGTTTCCGTCTACTGGAATTCAACCGATTTTGCTGGCATCTCACCAGAATCCCCCCAGAATTGGCCCGATGCAAATGTAAATAATTGTATACAAAATTACCAGATTTAGTCATTTTAAATATTACTACTGTACATTTTATGCAGACAAATTATACCCATCCGCCCCCCCTAAAAAAATGTCAGAGGGAACACCGTACACCTTGTGACCGTGACAGTGTGCATGCACCTGGCCTGCCACAGGAGTCGCTACAGACCAAACCCTCCCCTAACTCGGACGACGCTGGGCCAATTGTGCGTCGCCACATGGGTCTCCAAGTCGCTGCCGGCACGGGTATCGAACTAGCATTTCGAACTAGCATTTTGTGCAAGTCGCTGCCGGCACGGGTATCGAACTAGCACTGCGATGCAATGCAGTGTCTTAGACCCCTGCGCCCCTCGGGAGGCTTCATCCACAAATTGCCTTGCACAAAGTATCAAAATACTAAAATACTAGGACTTTTAAAGAATTTAATTTAAATGTTAATTGTATTTTTTTGATCAAAGAAACAATGAGAAAATATGGGAAAATAAATAAATAATGAATAAAATATAAAGTATAATCATCTGCCAGAGAGTAGCCCCAATCGTCCCGAGACCCAAGTAATACATTTGGGCCAGATAACTCACACCGGAATCGGCCTGAGCCCCAAGTAATACATTTGGGCCAGATAACTCACACCGGAATCGGCCCGAGATCAATCCCCGCATCCTAGCCATAATTAATACTGCCTAAGGCGGCCCAGACTCGGGCCACATGATGTCGGCAGAGTCTGACTCTCAGCCGAGTGCCCCGACTCTCTGCCGGAATCGGTCCAGATCCACTGTGCTAGCTGGGAAGGCACCCCATTTTTTTTTAGTGTTTGTACACTCGCTCCATTTGATGAATGGAAATAGACATCCGCTTACAAAACACCAAGAAGTGTGCCTAATGACATTCAGTGATTGCAATTTATTAGGCCTACATTAATTGATTGACATATTTTTGTAACCTGAAACGTCAGGACACCTGAAATGGGGCTGAAACTGTCCTGGGAAAAAAGGGATAGTCACCCTCAATTTACTAGACTAGTCTACAATGTGTAGGCCTATTACCATGAACTTAAAATAGGCCTACCAGTAGCCAGTGATGTAGTGGTAAAATAATAGATGTGTCAACTCTGATTGTCGGTCGTGGTGAAAAAAGTAACGCAACCAAAACTTTCAATGCATTTTTCGGAAAAAGGTGGCTAAACTGCGTTTAGTTGGGTTTACCCTCCACTAGGCCTACACCACTACCGGTACCCTCTCAGCCTAGGCAATGTTACGCACATGAACACACGCAGAACAGGTAGCCTACATTCAATACAATACACAAGTTGAATCAAACCATGTTTACACCCTAGTTCATGAGTTGTACAAAATGCATGAGTTGAATGCTTGGAGTCTTCACAGATCATGTGACATAAAACACTACCTTTCTTTCCTTACACAGGTCCCAGAGTGGCCCAGCAATCTAAGGCACTGCATCTCAGTGCAAGAGGTTTCACTACAGTCCCTGGTTCAAATCCAGGCTGTATCACATCTGGCCATGATTGGGTGGCGCACAATTGGCCCAGCGTTGTCTGGGTTTGGCCGGGGTAGGCTGTCATTGTGAATAAGAATTTGTTCTTAACTGACTTGCCTGGTAAAATGAATGGCATTTATGACAGTTATTTGTAATTAATAAGTGTTTAACAATTGATTTAGAACATTGAACTTAAACGCTGTACGCTTTCTGGATGTTGGAGATCTTGGAAAATTAATTTAACTATACCTATGTAACATTTCATTATGTTTCACCATAAAAACAATTCTCATGGGCACACAAATCCAAAATAATTGATAGAAAATAATAAAGCTAAATAAATGGTCTACTTCTTCTGGCCAAAGACGGCACAGAGAGCACCGATACCCGTGCAACCGCCCCAGAAATTGCAAAAAACAAATCAAACAACGATCAATCAATCAAATTTAAAGCCCTTCCTACATCAGCTGATGTCACAAAGTGCTGTACAGAAACCCAGCCTAAAACTCCAAACAGCAAGCAATGCAGGTGTAGAAGCACGATAAATCAATGCATTGGAGCAAAGGCATAGTCTATTTTTTATCAAGGGTGCATGGCAAACAAATGACAAAAATGAGAAAGTACAAAGGAAAATGTATGCATTTAAAAGAGCTCAGCTGAGGCCGGAATTCAGCACTACTGAGTGGACAGTGCCATGGACAGAGAGACAGCTTGTGCAGCCACCTAGAAATAAATGGTTTAACCATAACAGAGAGGTGGGAGTATTATTCATATTTTCATTTAATTTGGAAGCTTTTATTTTCATATTTACCATTACATTTTAAACAAAGAACCAAAAGGTTCTATATAGAACCCCAAATAACAATTTTTTATAAGAGTATAGACTGACATATATAAAAATATTATTCATATTTTCTTCAACATACAAAGGACCTCATAAGATTCTTATAATATTTTTCCATATGGGTAAGCAATTCAGGCACGTGTAGCCTGGCATTTTCTATAAGATGTACAGTACATAATAACAATTTTGTGAGATGGTAGACCGATGCCCTCTCACATCGGAGAGACAGAGATGGTGATCTTGCTTATAGCTTATTTTTATGAACAACTTGCAGACATCTCCGCAGTACCTTCCACACACTCAACAGAATCCTCCATTTGAAAAAACTGAGCCCTTGAGGCAGGAGGCCACAGGTGTGAGCAATCAACTAATTAACAGTCAGTGCAATGGATCAGTTCACAATTAAAGGGACATTAAAGGGAGAATTAAAGGGACAACTCAGTCTACATTAAAACACAGGTAAAGGTTGGGCTGGTGAATAAAGACACATTAACCTTTACCGAACCTCAACCCCGTATCCGGGATCACCCCCCACCCCCCCCACACTGATTAGCATCGCTAGCATAGCGTCACAATTAAATAGTAGCATCTAAATATCATTAAATCACAAGTCCAAGACACCAAATGAAAGATACAGATCTTGTGAATAAAGCCACCATTTCAGATTTTTAAAATGTTTTACAGGGAAGACAAAATATGTAAATCTATTAGCTAACCACGTTAGCAAAAGACACCACTTTCCTAACTCCATCAGTTTCTTACTCCATCAGGTGCTATCACCAATTCGGCCAAATAAAGATATTGATAGCCACTAACCAAGAAAAAACCTCATCAGATGACAGTCTGATAACATATTTATTGTATAGGATAGGTTTTGTTAGAAAAATGTGCATATTTCAGGTATAAATCATAGTTTACAATTGCACCCACCATCACAACTCGACTAGAATAAATACAGAGAGCAACGTGTATTACCTAATTACTAATAATAAAACATTTCTTAAAAATACACAGCTCACAGCAATGGAAAGACACAGATCTTGTGAATTCAGACAATATTTCAGATGTTCTAAGTGTTTTACAGCGAAAACACAATAAATCGTTATATTAGCATACCACATATGCAAACGTTACCCGACCATTGATTCAAGCCAAAGAGAGCGATATCGTTATCATCGCCAAAATATATTAATTTTTTCACTAACCTTCTCAGAATTCTTCCGATGACACTCCTGTAACATCATATTACAACATACATATAGAGTTTGTTCGAAAATGTGCATATTTAGCCACAAAAAAACGTGGTTATACAATGACAATACTAGCAAAACTAGCCTGAAAATGTCGGTCGCCATCTTTCACAGTGATCTTGTCTCATGGATAACTATTCATAAACTTGACTAAAAAAATATAAGTTGGACAGCTATCGAAAGACAAATTAGTTCTTAATGCAATCGCTGAATTACATTTCTAAAATTATCCTTACTGTGCAATACAGGGTTCGCCAAGCGAAGCTATACCAAACAAAATGGCGGAATATGCGTTTAAAATTTTTCGACAGAACAACGATTTATCATCTTAAATATTTCTTACTATGAGGTGATCTTCCATCAGAATCTTGGGCAATGTATCCTTTCTTGGGTCTAATCTTCTTTTGGTCGAAAGATGTCCTCTGTCCGTCGAAATGCCCACTAACGTTCGACCGGGACCCCGAAACGTGCCCGGCGCTTCAAAGAGCATCACATAGAAATGCCTCAAAATCGCACTAAACGGATATAAATTGCTATAAAACGGTTTAAATTAACTACCTTATGATGTTTTTAACACCTATAACGAGTAAAAACATGACCGGCGCTATATTACTGGCTAAACCAAGGCTTGGAAAAAGGCCAGTCCGACGTCCTTCTTGCGTTGAGCGCAGGGTCCAAAAGAATGCTACTTCCGGTATTTGGTGATTTATAGAGGCCCTGATTGCGCAATCGACTCCATTCAAATTGTCACCACTTACTGACATCTAGAGGAAGGCGTGGGCAGTGTTTGTATCCTCATAGGATTTACAGGGACTTTAAAACTGATCTGGAACCAGAGGCCAAGATTTCTGAAATCTCACTCACTGGGAGGAAAAGTGCTGTAGAATGAGTTCTGTTTCACTCAGAGACATAATTCAAACGGCTATAGAAACTAGAGAGTGTTTTCTATCCAATAATAACAATAATATGCATATTGTACGAGCAAGAATTGAGTACTAGGCAGTTTAATCTGTAGAGCAAATTATGCTAATGCAAAACAGCACCCCCTATAGTGGCAAGAAGTTTTAAGGGTTTGGTTGGTAAAGGGTAAGTTTAAGATTTTGGCTAGTCAGGCTGTCAATGGGATGCTAGTCAGAAAAGTCCCCTTAGTCTGTCCCTTCCCAGCTCAAGCAGTTAAATCCACAGTCAGTAAGATTTCCAGTTGTTTATGGTTCATTCCAACAATTCCTCCTTTATTTAGAAGAATATGGCTTTGAACCTTACTAGATTATTACAACTGACCTACAGTATTACTCCATGGTCTATGTTTTGTTGAAATGCAATAATGTAATAGAAAAAAAATGTGACATGTTATCAAGTACTGCAGAGCATTTGCTATAGACGTAAAACAAATCAAGTGAAGGAGAACTTCCAGTTGTTAGTGAATTGTTATAATCACCCATAAACATCTCTACTGTGTCGTCGATCCGAGTAGCGTATGGCTTGCATAACACATCCATATCTGCTCTCCTCCTGGGGATCTCATCTGGGTCCTCATTCCACTTTTCTGCAGATATCACTCCCAATGCTGTGTATCCTGTCCACCTCTCTGTGGTGCTGTTGTACTGAGCCACCATGATCTTGTTAAAATGATGCTCTAAAATATACTCCATATCATGTAAATCTCTGGAGCTAAACCTACACCATACATCATTGTATGCAAAATCTTCATCTGAGGAATGAACTATAATAACAGAAAAAGGACATGTAAAAGTATTTTTTAATAGACAGATTTGAAGAGTTATGCACACTTCAGAAATGTAATTATTAGGATATATCTGGCCGCCAGCCCATTAAATGCCCCCCTGAAGAAATTGGTCCAAAAATAATTTGTGCAGCCCTCCATTGAATTTCAAAATCCCTATGTGGCTCTCGAGCCAGAATTATTGCCCATCCTTGTTTTATAGTGTGTAAATTACTAGCATATAACTAGCCATACAAATGTGTTGTTTCATTGCAAGAATATGGGACAAATGTAAAACACTTTGGCCTAGATTCAATCAGATCAAGCCTTAATTAACCGCCGATTGCAGACACATGCATAGCATATGTTTTAGCGGTGTTGGAGGTGGAACTGCCTTGGAGTCATTATTAAATCGTTGAGCAGCTACTCTTGCGATCATTGTCAAGAAGCCACACCCACCCCAATCGCGTTAGAAGTTCAGAACGGGAAAGTGAAGGCTAACGGAATAATTACACTCAAAGTGAAAAATTATTAAACGAAATAATGAGGATTTCTATAATCCTAATCGACGTGTAGATTATGCCTAAATCTCACATTCCAGTGTTCGAATTTGTAAAGAAGGCTGCATGGGATTTCTGTTAATGCGACTCCGTTCAGCCAATTGCAATGTCCACTTTCTTTCACTGTTGAAAAGCAATAAAATCTCATTTGGATTATGATTGTTTGAACTCACCCACTTCAGACAGAGAGGAGAAGAGGAGCAGCAGGTGGATGGAGAAGCAATTCAGCACATACATGATCAAGTCTCAGAGTTAGAACTTTTCAACTGTGAAACAACACTGAGGAAACTAAAGCTATGTTTCAAAAACCACCCTTTTAAACAGCTGGGAAACTTCCGTTTTGAACTCAGCAGGACCGTTGCCAACCTGGACTCAGGGGTAGACGTAACATAGTAGATGTAAATCCGGACACGCCAATTAGTATGGTATGTTACGGTATGTATTAAGTTTTGGCTGTTCTTCATCCATTTTGTATATGATATGTTATGGATTACAATTCCTTTGATATGTTACGAATTGCAATTCATACAATATGTTACGAATTGCAATTCATACAAAAGGTGTAGACCTTACAGTGAAATGCTTATTTACGAGCCCCCAACCAACAATGCAGTTTCAAAAAATACAATTATTTTAACAATTTGCTAAACGTATTATATGTTACTTATTCCAATTTGTTTTGGATAACGTTCGCAAGGAAGCTAGGTGACTAACGCCAACGTTAGCTAGGTGACTAACATTGGCTGGGCTAAGGTTTGGGTTAAGGTTAGGGTTAATTAAGGTAAGGTTTAGGAGTTAGGTTAAAGTGGCGCTGTATGATGCAACTTTTAAAGGAGAAACCACTGTATGTAGATATTCCATAAAAAAATCAGCCATTTCCAGCTACAATAGTCATTTACAACATTAACAATGTCTACACTGTATTTCTGATCAATTTGATGTTATTTTAATGGACAAAAATGTGATTTTCTTTCAAAAACAAGGACATTTCTAAGTGACCCCAAACTTTTGAACGGTAGTGTACATCAAAAGGTGCCATGTTATGGGCAAAGACACAAAACATCCACATCAAATTAAGTATTTTTCTTGATTTAATAACATGGAAAACAACCACTTTTGTGCAGTATTAATTGACCATCCATACAAACCACTTAATGTAAATGTACATTACTGTGTTGTACATAGGCTGGTCATCTAGGTTTGTACCTGAAGACTTTCCATCGCCATGAAGAAAAACAATGCACAATACAGTAATTCAGCAATTGAGTACATTGAGACATAAAGTGGTTTGTGATGATGTGGCTCAGTTGGTGGAGCAGCGGCATGCAATTCTAAGGTTGTGGGTTCGATTCCAATAGGGCACTGGGCCTTTACTAGTCCTGTATTAGCATACCTATATAGACCTCTTTACTGCATTCATTTCAAGAACCATACTCTTTCACTTCCTAAAACCTTCCCTTTAGGTGAATCCCCATGGCCACTGTTAGTAAATACTGTACGTTGATTCAGAGATAGCAGATAAAATTAAATAAAGGTTACATAAAAATAAAACAGTTAAACTTACTGTAGTATTTACTATGGCAAATCTGTGGATGGGGGAGAGAATCAACATAAACATGTTTACTTCTCAGAGTTAGTTCCCCTCTGAGCTTTGGAAAACTGCAAGGGGAGGCACCAGTCTCGTGAAGGTGGAGGAGATAGTTTCATGAGATTTCGGGAAGCTAAAAATGTCACTAAAAATCCCCTAATGTACAAAACTTAATTCAGGAACATACTTTTAACTCACTGCACACCTCAAAAAGAGGGTCCTGTTTGTTACTGTTAAATTCACAAAGTAGATTTCCCAGAGAGGAAGCCACCAATTGAAATCCAGAAAGTATCCATGAGGCCAAATCTAATCCGAACAAATGTAATCGAGGGCGAATATTATTATATTAATACATGGAGGACAGCACTTGCAACCATTCTCCATCAATGAACTTGCTTCGAATTAAGACAGAAACATAACAAAGAAATGGGAAAAGAGAACAAACAAACACTCCACCGCAAAATACTGGATGACTCAGCACACACAGTGGGACTGCAGTTTTGTTATTAACACCCTCATCCAGGATACACTGCTGTGTAATGTAATGCACTGTTGAAAGTTCAGTACTTTCAAACCTCGCTCACACAAAAAGCCCGACACATAATTAAATTAATTCCAGAAAAAAACATAGCAGTGGTCAAATGTTTTTTGTAAGTCAGAACATTTACATTTGAATAAGCTTCGGAATGTACAGTACTAGTCAAAAGTTTGGACACACCTACTCATTCAAGGGTTTTTCTTTATATTTACTATTATCTACATTGTAGAATAATAGTGAAGACATCAAAACTATGAAATAACACATATGAAATCATGTAGTAACCAAAAAAGTATGAAACAGATTCTTCAAAGTAGCCAGCCTTCGCCTTGATAACAGCTTTGCACACTCTTGGCATTCTCTCAACCAGTTTCATGAGGTAGTCACCTGGAATGCATTTAAATTAGCAGGTGTGCCTTGTTAATTTGTGGAATTTCTTTCCTTCTTAATGCGTTTGAGCCAATAAGTTGTGTTGTGACAAGGTAGGGGTGGAATACAGAACATAGCTCTATTTGGTAAAAGACCAAGTCCATATTATGGCAAGAACAGCTCAAATAAGCAAAGAGAAATGACAGTCCATCATTAATTTAAGACTTGAAGGTCAGTCAATACAGAACATTTCAAGAACTTTGAAAGTTTCTTCAAGTGCAGTCGGAAAAACCATCAAGCGCTATGATGAAACTGGCTCTCATGAGAACCGCCACAGGAAAAGAAGACCCAGAGTTACCTCTGCAGCAGAGGATAAGTTCATTAGTTCCCCGCCTCAGAAATTGCAGCCCAAATAAATGCTTCACAGAGTTCAAGTAACAGATACATCTCAACATCAACTGTTCAGAGAAGACTGTGTGAATCAGGCCTTCATGATTGAATTGCTGAAAAGAAACCACTACTAAAGGACACCAATAAGAAGACGAGACTTGCTTGGGCCAAGAAACATGAGCAATGGACGTTAGACCAGTGGAAATCTGGTCTGATGAGTCCAAATGTGAGATTTTTGGTTCTAACCGACGTGCCTCTGTGAGACGCAGAATAGGTGAACGGATGATCTCCGCATGTGTGGTTCCCACCGTGAAGCATGGAGGAGGAGGTGTGATGGTGTGGGGGTGTTTTGCGTGTGACACTGTCAGTGATTATTTAGAAGACACTCTTAACCAGCATGGTTACCACATCTGGTTTGGGCTTAGTGGGACAATGACTCAACACACCTCCAGGCTGTTTAAGGCTTATTTGACCAAGAAGCAGAGTGATGGGAGTGCTGCATCAGATGACCTGGCCTCCACCATCACCCGACCTTAACCCAATTGAGATGGTTTGTGATGAGTTGGACAGCAGAGTGAAGGAAAAGCAGCCAACAAGTGCTCAGCGTATGTAGGAACTCCTTCAAGGCAGTTGGAAAAGCATTCCGGGTGAAGCTGGTTGAGAGAAGGCCAAGAGTGTGCAAAGATGTCATCAAGGCTAAGGGTGGCTACTTTGAGAATCTCAAATATTATATATATATATATTTATATTTATTTATTTATTTGTTTAACACTTTTTTGGTTACTACAAGAAAAAACCCTTGAATGAGTAGGTGTGTCCAAAATTTTGACAGGTACTGTATCTGTAATGAATATAGATGTAGATTCACGCGCAGGGTGGGACAGATGCTTAAGGCCCGGGGGCAGTATTCGGTAGTTCGGATAACTGACGTGCCCAAAGTAAACTGCCTGTTACTCAGGCCCGGAAGCTAGGATATGCATATAATTGGTAACATTGGATAGAAAACACTCTGAAGTTTCTAGAACTGTTAAAGTAATGTCTGTGGGTATAAGAGAACTGATATGGCAGGTGAAAACCCAAGGAGAATCCATCCAGAATTATTTTTTTTGAGTTCACAGGCCATTCCAATGCTTGTCTATGGGATATTCAAAGGAATTCCTCCCAGATTGCAGTTCCTATGGTTTCCACTAGATGTCAACAGTCTTTAGAAAGGCACTTCGTTATTTATCTCCGGTATTGAACATACTACATTCCGTCTTAAATTTAATCATTTATTTACATATTAGGGTACCTGACGATTGATTAGAAATGTTGTTTGACTTGTTTGGACAAAGTTTACCGGTAACTTTTGGGATTCCTTTGTCTGCATGTTGAACGAGTGGAACGGGTGGATTACTGAATCAAACGCGCCAACTAAACTGACTTTTTTGGGATTTAAAGAATGACTTCATGTAACAAAACTACCATTTGTTGTGTAGCTGGGACCCTTGGCATTGCAAACAGAGGAAGATCTTCAAAGGTAAGTGATTTATTTTATTGCTATTTCTGATTTTTGTGAAGCCTCTGCTTGTTTGGAAATGTTTTTAATGCTGGTGTATGCGGGGCGCTGTCCTGAGATAATCGCATTGTATGCTTCCGCCGTAAAGCCTTTTTGAAATATGACAACGCGGTTGGATTAACAAGAAGTTAAGCTTTTAAACGATGTAAGACACTTGTATTTTCATGAATGTTTAATATTACAATTTTTGTATTTTGAAATTTGCGCTGTGCAATTTCACCGGATGTTGTCGTGGTGGGGCGCTAGTGTCCCACCTAGCCCAAAGAGGTTATTAAGCCTTCGCAGAAGGCAGGAATCGTGGTCACAGGCAGGCAATGGTCAAACACAGGTAGGCAGTCAAAAACAAACAATACCTCACAACCATACAAACAGAAAGACCTGAACTAAATAGGGAGCTGATGAGACCAGGTGAGAAATGATCACAGGAGAAATCAATGAACAAAAATGAAAGATAGGGCTAAGTTCAAGAACACAAAGAAAAAGAACACAAGGTTGACTAAGAAAAGAAAAGCAGAACCTTACAGTATCTCCCAATTTATTTATTTCTTATTCTAAAAAATACAACTAACCTTCTACACTTTTTCAAATAGACAGAAATCAACAGCGAGTAATGGCGTACAGTGTTGACTGTGATTTACCAATATTGTGCAGAATGTAATGTGATGATTATGACACTTAATTGCTTCAATCGTAATGGCTAGATCTCTCTAGTCCAGTGCCTCACTTCCCATCTTTTTTCCTGAGACTCAGTGGCTCTCTTTCCTTTGTAGATGAAGAATATTCCAGTAGCCACCCCCAGCAGCCCAAGAGTGAGGCCCACTCCACAGAATACAGCAGGACCAGGACCAGCACTGGACCCACTGACCTTATATTCTGGAAGACAAGATGTGTCACCAGAATCAGCACAATACACAACCACTCATCACACACTGCCTTGGAATGGCTTGTTTCAGGTCTCAATTTCAGAGTTGTTTGAGTTCCTTCTTAAGGTTTAATATTAAAGTAAATATACTGAACAAAAATATAAACGCAACATAAAAGACTCCAGACATTTTCCACTTTTGTCCACAAATTTCATTACATCCCTATTAGTGAGCATTTCGCTTTGCCAAGATAATCCATCCACCTGACTGGTGTGGCATATCAAGAAGCTGATTAAACAGCATGATCATTAGGTGCACCTAGTTCTTGGGACAATAAAAGGTCACTCTAAAAGGTCACTCTAAAATGTGCAGTTTTGTCACACAACACAATGCCATAGATGTCTCAAGTTCTGAGGGAACATGCAGTTGGCATGCTGACTGCAAGAATGTCCACCAGAACTGTTGCCAAATCATTTAATGTTAATTTCTCTGCCATAAGCCACCTCCAACGTAATTTTTGAGAATTTAGTGTCTGTCCAACCGGTCTCACAACTGCAGATCACATGTAACCACGCCAACCCAGGACCTCAACATCCGGCTTCTTCCCTGGCGGGATCGTCTAAGACCAGCCACCCGGACACATCTGATTGGCTGGGCCTGGCTCCCCAGTGGGTGGGCCTATGGCCCACCCACTAATGAATTTATTTCAATTGACTAATTTTCTTATATGAACTGTAACTCGTTGAAATTGTTGCACGTTGCGTTTATATTTTTGTTCAGTATAGAACCATGTACAAAAATATTATGTCCTCTCTCACCCCTGGTTTTGGGGTCCTTCAGGGCTGTGTGCGCCACAGCGCAGATGTAGACGTCTTCCTTTTGTGGGGTGAAACTCAGCCTGGAGAACTGGTGGAACGTTCCATCTTTATTAGGATAGTAACGACTGAGAGATAATCCCTCAGTCACCTCCATTCCATTCTTGGTCCAGTTGACTTTGACAGGCGGGGGAAAGAAATCATTCACAAAGCAGATGAGGGTGTTCTCCACTCCCAGTTCCACCTCATCCCTGGGGTAGATGGTGCTCTCAGGGGCATCTGGAGGGCAACAAAAGCCTGAAACTGTATTCACTCAAAAATTGAAGTTTGTCAGACTTTCGAAATGTCAGGGCCTATTGTCCCATTCATTTGGGATTAAGGCAGATACTGTACATAGACCTACTCAAAAGATAGCATATTTGGTATTTGGTATTTTATTAGGATCCCCATTAGCTGTTGCGAAGCAGCAGCTACTCTTCCTTGGGTCCACACAAAACATGAAACATTACATAATAAAGAACATTAATAGACAAGAACAGATCAAGGACAGAACTACATCCATTTAAAAAAAGGCACACGTAGCCTACATATCAACACATAATGTACACACAAACAATCTATGTCAAATAGGGGAGAGGCGTTGTGCTGTGAGGTGTGTGCTGTGAGGCTTTATCTTTTTTTTTTTTAACCAGGTTTGCTGTTCATTTGAGCAATATGAGATGGAACTGTACGCTTTCTTGAGTTTGTTCTGGATTTAGGGACTGTGAAAAGACCCTTGGTGGCATGTGTGGTGGGGTAAGTGTGTGTCAGGGCTGTGTGTAAGTTTGGGATTTTCAACTCATTAATGTTTCTTATAAAAAGAAGAAGTGATGCAGTCAGTCTCTCCTCAACCTTTAGCCAAGAGAGACTGGCATGCATAGTATATGACATTAACTCCGCTTGACAGACCACTCTGACAAAGATTGATTTTGGAGACGCACAAATCATATTGAATCACTGATTATTTATCAGTTTATGTGAGACATTCCCATCAATCTTCACTTACCTTTGAATTTTGGTATTCTCGGTTCAGACAGTTTGCCCCATGCGATGCTGTTTTTGCACCAAACTCTGCTAATGGTAGCATATTCACAAGCCCTTTCTTTATCCTCTGGTGTAATAGATATGAATGTAGGTAATGTAAACACTACATCTGCTATTAGACATGTATTACTGTTTTTATTGAAGTCACCATAGAAGACTTCATCTCCATCAATCTCAAGTCCCACCGCAGGATCACTTGACTCAAAGCATCCGTAGATAAAGTGAATTTCATGATGAACTGAAATGGGGGAAAACACATTACTTCAAATTAATCAACTGAGGTTTATATAATTTATCCAGGATGGTAATATCTACACAACCGGTCAAAAGTTTTAGAACACATACTCATTCAAAGGTTTTTCTACATTTTTTACTATTTTCTACATTGTAGAATAATAGTGAAGACATCAAAACTATGAAATAACACATATGGAATGATGTAGTATCCAAAGAAGTGTTAAACAAATCAAAATATATTTTATATTTGACATTCTTCAAATAGCTACCCTTTGCCTTAATGAAAGCTTTGCACACTCTTGGCATTCTCTCAACCAGCTTCACCTGGAATACTTTTCCAACAGTCTTGAAATAGGTCCCACATATGCTGAGTACTTTTTGGCTTCTTTTCATTCACTCTGCAGTCCGACTCATCCCAAACCATCTCAATTTGGTTGAGGTCAGGGGATAGTGGAGGCCAGGTCATCTGATGCATCACTCTCCTTCTTGGTAAAATAGCCCTTACACAGCCTTGAGGTGTGTTCGTTCATCCATATATTTATATGTCATATTCTTATTCCATCCCTTTACTTAGATTTGTTTGTATTAGGTAGTTGTTGTGGAATTGTTAGATTACTTGTTAGATATTACTGCACTGTCGGAACTAGAAGCACAAGCATTTTGCTACACTTGCATTAACATCTGCTAACCATGTGTATGTGACCAATACAGTTTCATTTGATTTGATGTGTTGGGTCGTTGAAAAACAAATGATAGACCCACTAAGCCCAAACCAGATGGGATGGCGTATCGCTGCAGAATGCTGTGGTGGCCATGCTTGTTAAGTGTGCCTTGAATTCTAAATAAATCACAGACAGTGTCACCAGCAAAGCACCCCCACACCATAACACCTCCTCCTCCATGCTTTACGGTTGTCACGTCTGCTCCCGCTCCCCCTCTCCGGTGCTCGAGGTCATCAGTTCACTCATCATTACGCACACCTACCACCGTCGTTATGCGCGCCTGCACTTAATTTTGTGACTCACCTGGACACCATCACGTCATTTACCTCCCCTATATCTGTCACCTCCTCAGTTTCATTCCCGAGTCAGCATTGATGTTGTTATGTTTCTCCTGTCCAGACGCTGTTCTTGTTTTGTTTCATGTCTATTTATTATTAAATCCACACCCTGTACCTGCACCTCATCTCCCAGCATCTGTCAATACGGAACTGTTACAGAATGCTGACTCCACAATTGGAGGCATCAGGGATGTTTTTTTAATTTTATTATCATTTTCGGGGGGTGACGTCGGGTCCGGGTGCCGCTACCGACGCAATCGGGGATACCTCAGCTGGCTTGTCAGGCTCCCACGCCTGACAAGCCAGCTGGTACTGTCATGTCTGCTCCCGCGCCCCCTCTCCAGTGCTCGAGGTCATCAGTTCACTCATCATTACACACACCTGCCACCATCGTTACGCGCACCTGCGCTTAATTATCGGACTCACCTGGATTTACCTCCCCTATATCTGTCACTTTCATTCCGGAGTCAGCATTAATGTTGTTGTGTTTTTCTGTCCAGCCGCTGTTATTGTTTTGTTTCAAGTCTATTTATTATTAAATCCACACCCTGTACTTGCTTCTCGTCTCCCAGCGTCTGTCGTTATGGAAGCGTTACAACGGTGGGAAATACACATGCGGAGATCATCCGTTCACCTACAGTGCGTTTCACAAAGACACGGCGGTTGGAACCAAAAATCTCCAATTTGGACTCCAGAACAAAGGACAAATTTCCACCAGTCTAATGTCCATTGCTCATGTTTCTTGGCATAAGCAAGTCTCTTTAGTAGTGGTTTCTTTGCAGCAGTTTGACCATGAAGGCCTGATTCACACAGTCTCCTCTGAACAGTTGATATTGAGATGTATCCCTGACAAGGTAAAGATCTGTTGTTCTGCCCCTGAACAAGGCAGTTAAAACCTTTTCTCAATAGGGGGTGCTGTTTGCACTTTGTAAAAATTTCGTTCCCAAATTAAACTGCCTCGTACTCAATTCTTGCTCGTACAATATGCATATTATTATTACTATTGGATAGAAAACACTCTCTAGTTTCGAATACCGTTTGAATTATTTCTCTGAGTGAAACAGAACTCATTCTGCAGCACACTTCCTGTCAGGAAGTGAGATTTCTGAAATCGAGGTCTCTGTTCTAGGGTCAGTTTATAAATTCCCATGTAAGCTATGGGGCTACATGCACTGCATACGCCTTCCCCTAGGTGTCAGTAAGCGGTGAGAATTTGAATGGAGTGGATTGCACCATCTGGGGCACTATAAAAGCTCTTGGAACGGAAGGTCCGACCTTTTCAACGGGGGGCCTGACGCAGGAGGGACATCACCATGGCGTCCTGAAAAGCTTTCGTTTTAGCAGTTCTATATCTCCGGCTCTGATTTAATTTGATTTTTGTCTTAAAAACTTCATAAGGTAGTTAATTTAAACTGACTTATAGCAGTTTATATCAGTTTATTGCGATTTTCTGGAATTTCTTTGTCACGTGCTATCGCGCGTTGGACACCTCTCCGGCACATGGCTAGCGTTAGCGGCTAATTCTACAGGAGAAGAGGACATCTTTCAACCAAAAGACGATTGTTCTGGACAAAGGACACCTTGGCCAAGATTCTGATGGAAGCTCATCAAATAGTAAGAAGTCTTTATGCTGTTAATTCGTATTTATGTTGAAGAACGTTAAACAATAATTCCGCCATGAATTTCGGTGCGGTATCGCTTTAGCGCACGCTGTATGTCGTAGTAACGTTAATTTAAAAAATCTAACACAGCGGTTGCATTAAGAACTAATGTATCTTTCATTTGCTGTCCAACCTGTATTTTTTAGTCAAGTTTATGATTAGTTATCGATTAGATTCCGGCGCCTCTCCAAGATGGCGCCGGACAGATTGCTTGAAGTTTCACATTGTATAACCACGATTTGTGCCGCTACATATGCACATTTTCGAACAAACCCTATATGCATTGTGTAATATGATGTTACAGGACTGTCATCTGAAGAAGTTTATGAAGGTTAGTCAAAAATTATATATCTTTTGCTTGCTTGTTACGATCGCTAACCTTTGCTGCTGGTAAATGGCTTGTGTTTCTGGCTATTGTGGTAAGCTAATATAATGCTATATTGTGTTTTCGCTGTAAAACACTTAAAAAATCTGAAATATTGGCTGGATTCACAAGATCTTTGTCTTTCATTTGCTGTACGCTGTGTATTTTTCAGAAATGTTTTATGATGAGTATTTAGGTAATTCACGTTGCTCTCTGTAGTTATTCTAGTCGCTTTGGTGAGAGTTGTGATGGTGGCTGCAATGTAAAACTATGATTTATACCTGAAATATGCAAATATTTCTAACAAAACATATGCTATACAATAAATATGTTATCAGACTGTCATCTGATGAAGTTGTTTCTTGGTTAGTGGCTATTTATATCTTTATTTGGTCGAATTTGTGATAGCTACCTATGCAAGAAAAAAATGGTGGAGTAAAAAAGTTGTGTCTTTTGCTAACGTGGTTAGCTAATAGATTTACATATTGTGTCTTCCCTGTAAAACATTTTAAAAATCAGAAATGATGGCTGGATTCACAAGATGTGTATCTTTCATCTGGTGTCTTGGACTTGTGATTTAATGATACTTAGATGCTAGTATTTACTTGTGACGCTATGCTAGGCTATGCTAGTCAGCTTTTTTACTGATGGGGGTGCTCCCGGATCCGGGATTGTGTGGAAGTAGAAGTTAACCCACTGTTCCTAGGCCATCATTGAAAATAATAATTTGTTCTTAACTTGCCTAGTAAAATAAAAAAATACAACTTCTGAGGCTGGTAACTCTAATGAACTTATCCTCTGCAGCAGAGGTAACTCTGGAGCTTCCATTCCTGTGGCAGTCCTCATGAGAGCAAGTTTTATCAATGCACTTGATGGTTTTTGTGACTTCACTTTCCAAGTTCTTGAAATGTCCGGTATTGACTGACCTTCATGTCTTAAAGTAATGATGGACTGTCGTTTCTCTTTGCTTATTTGAGCTGTTCTTGCCACAATACACAACTGATTGGCTCAAATGCATTAAGAAGGAAAGAAATTCCACAAATGAACTTTTAAGAAGAAACACCTGTTAATTGAAATGCATTCCAGGTGACAACCTTATGAAGCTGGTTGAGAGAATGCCAAGAGTGTGCAAAGCTGTCATCAAGGCAAAGGGTGGCTATTTGAAGAATCTCAAATATAAAATATATTTTGATTTGTGTAACACTTTTTTGGTTACTACATGATTCCATATGTGTTATTTCATAGTTTTGATGTCTTCACTATTATTCTACAATGTAGAAAATAGTAAAAATAAAGAAAAACCCTTGAACGAGTGCGTGTTCTAAAACTTTTGACCGGTAGTGTATATCAAACATGAACAAAGGCATTTACACTAGTACAGCATAAAACATAAATCAAACTCTTACTTTCTGCAGAAGTGCAAACGGCTCCAGTGAGAATCAGAATAATCACAGAGTAGTTCATCTCGAAGCTCATCTGTGTGTTTGAGAGAGTGCTGCAGAATCTAACTCTTTCAGTCTCTGATGGGAAGCTCTGAAAAGGAGGAAACTACAAATGTGTCGTTTCTGCTTTTCTAATTCCTTTCATTCTTATGTGACCACACACCAAACTTATACACCCAGGCTAAGTTAAATACTGTTGTGGAAAATCACCACTAAGGACTCAAACTCAAAATAAATGAAGCAATCTTTATTAACGCAAGGAGAGGTTCACAAACTCAATACAAGTTTGATGAAAACTCTGAAGAGGATGTTCCCATTCAGTTATTTTATACTGCTACACAAACAAGTTATAAGCATAGATGGTTTCTGTATGTGACAGACTGATACCACATGAAGGCTTCTTACCTTGAAACTGACATAGTGTATCACTCCTTCTAGTTTGCAGAGCAATGTTCTGGGCGTACTACCAAATTGCTTATGAGTGAAAGTGTGGTTTCCTCTGTGCACTCAACCAGTCACATGCTTGAAGCCAACCAAGACAGGTTATTACAAGAGCTGCATTGTTCTAAACATACAATCACATACACACCATAAAATGTCCATCACAATGTAATGAGTTTGTTTTTTAATGTATGATTATACATTTCCATTGCTCTGAAACGGACGTCCGTTTCGTGGTTCACTAAAGCCCTGAAACAGGCCTTCAGTGAAACACTTCAGCTAAACATGTTCTGAATGTGATGGCCTGAAAATAAGACTAGGCCTAGCTCAGCTCCAAACGACCATTGGTTGGGCCTACATCAAATTAAGCTGCTGGGCTAGAACTGTGACGCCCTGATCCGTTTCACCTGTCCCTGTGATTTTCTCCACCCCCTCCAGGTGTCGCTTATTTTCCTCAGTGTATTTATCCCTGTGTTTCCTGTCTCTCTATGCCAGTTCGTCTTGTATGTTCAAGTCAACCAGTGTGTTTTTCCCCCCGTACCCCTTTTCTATTCTCTTTTGCTAGTCTTCCTGGTTTTGACCACTGCCTGACTCTGGACTACTTATCCACCTGCCTGATCATCCTGCCTGCCCTGACCTTGAATCTGCCTGCCCTTCGGTACCTATTGGACTCTGAACTGGTTTTGACCTTTTGCCTGTACACAACCATTCTCTTGCCTACCCATTTTTGGATGAATATAACATTATAAGACTCCAACCATCTGCCTCCTGTGTATGCATCTGGGTCTCGCCTTGTGTCATGATAAGAACCATATACAGCACCTTCAGAAAGTATTCACATCCTTTAACTTTTCCCCAAAAAATTGATACAGCCTGAATGTTATGAATTAAATTAAGTATTTGTGTCACTGATCTACACACAATACCCCATAAAGCAAAAATGTAATTTTGTTTTGAGAAATGTTAACAAATTAATTTTAAAATTAAAAGCTGAAATGTCTTGAGTCAAGTATTTAACACCTTTGTTATGGCAAGCCTAAATAAGTTCAGGAGTAAAAATTTGCTTAACAAATCAGTTGCATGGACTCATTCTGTGTTCAATTGTCACGCCCTGACCATAGAGAGCTTTTATTCTCTATGTTGGTTAGGTCGGGGTGTGATTTAAGGGTGGGTTATCTAGGTGAATTATATTTCTATGTTGGCCCAGTATGGTTCCCAATCAGAAGCAGCTGTTTATCGTTTTCTCTGATTGGGGATCATATTTAGGTAGCCATTTTCCCATTGTGCTTTGTGGGATCTTGTCTATGTATAGTTGCCTGTGAGCATTATTATTTAGCTTCACGTTTCGTTTGTTCGTTTTGTTGGTTGAAGTTTTCTATTCCATAATAAAAGGATGGAAACATACCACGCTGCATCTTGGTCTACTCCTTATGACGAACGTGACATCAATACTAGTGGGTGTCAGGATTTTGATATGGCAGTTATTGTTGTAATGTTTGTCCCCCATGAGACACCATAGGAACAAAGCCAGTATCACTTCCTCAAAATAAAATAACTCAAGAAATCTGTAATAAATTCACATCTAGCTAACGTGTTTGGTCCAGTATTTCGCAAGTAAAAAATGCGTGATGTGTTGTCTTATGTAAAAAAAAAAAAAAAAAACATCTGATCCGCTGCACTCTTGGGCAACTGTCTGCTGTTTGTGTGTTATGTAGTAGGATTGGATAGAACGCAAACACCCCAGCTGTGTATCCCGTGTTAGTTGGCAAGTGAGCATAGTCTAAATCAAAACCCAACCCTCAAGTAAGTCATGACGAACTGACTTTTAAAAAAAACTCAGTTTTGGACGACACTGACTTTATGACAAAAACTAATATCGATGTCACATAGGCTGTTTTCTGTCAGAGAAGTTGTTTATAGCCTTCTGATGTACTTTAAGCAAAGGAATTAACTTTTTGTCCTGAATACAAAGAATTATGTTTGGGGCAAATCCAACACAAAACATCACTGAGTACAACTCTTCATATTTTCAAGCATGTTGGTGGCTGCATCATGTTATGGGTATGCTTGTCATCGGCAAGGACTAGGGAGTTTTTTTAGGATAAAAATAAATGCAATACAACTAAGCACAGGCAAAATCCTAGAGGAAAACCTGGTTCAGTCTGCTTTCCAACAGACACTGGGATATGAATTCCCCTTTCAGCAGGTCAATCATTCAAGGCCAAATCTACACTGGAGTTGCTTAGCAAGATGACATTAAATGTTCCTGTGTGGCCTATTTACAGTTTTGACCCTTGTAGGTCTAAGCACTTATATCGCAACAACTACTAAGCTAACATAAGACATTGTTTTAAGATGGTCATAATATGTATCATTTAGCCATTTGATTCAGAATTTTAGGACCACTGTCTTGAACTCACTGAATTCTGAGATTCGCCAGTTCCGAGTTTCCAGTTGTTTCGAACGCGACAGAAGTCATGCTGGATTGACAAAATGGCCAATTTTGAGTGTTTATCCTTTAAAGCTTGGAAAAGAGACCCTTAAACCCAGACTTGGACCACATACCCACTCCACTGAATAGCAAGCTAGTGATTGCTTTGCAATGCTTGCAGTTATCCACTGATTCCTTCCAAACCACTCATTGTTGAATTTGCGATTTCCAACTTGTTGTGTAACGTTATGTCCACTGGTCAATGAGCACCGATACATTTTATCTATGATTTCTATTCATAATTTCTCTTCATATGACAAGGATTGAAAATTATTTGCCAGTAGATTGTCAACTTGATTCATGATTTTGACTGCTAGCTTACTAGCTAAGATTTTGAAAGTATGATGTTGACACGATCTGTCCAGTCAAAGCTACGGTACATATGTGATTTGACAATTTTATCTGTGGACAATGACCTTGAGCCTTCTTGGATGGGCACTTCTAATGTAACTATGGCAGCACTTAAGGGGCTTAAATTTTCAAGCACTACCCGTAGATTTTGTGGTGATGTAGTGTCCCCATGAATGACAGAACACTGAGCCAATCCCGGCGCAAATAGAGAACATTACCAATGCCTACGCGCTGTATTTTCCGCTGGCTACCCCACCACAGAAAGCACTGAGCTAGGCTGAAACACCTGCGTTTTGGAGATGCCTTACTCAAGAAAGCCAAAAAGAGACCATGTTTGTTTTTCAGCTTTATTAACTCAATGTTTGTTTTTTGCTTTTTTACATTGTTTACAAACTGATATGAGACACTCATTAATGCCAAAATAACATAAAACAGGCAACAACAACAAAAATATATATCTATATATATTTTTTTTGCTAAACAAATACACACACACACAACAAAAACAAGCCATAACATGTAGTGTTGTCCCATTAGGTTTTTGACACATTCAACCACTCCCCCGCTGAAAGATCAGCCACAAAATGTTGGCACCATTGTAACAGGTTTTAATCAAGCCGTGGTCTCCGGCATGGGAACAGAAGAGGAAGACCTGATGCGGTGGTCTCAGGTTGGACTACTCCAAACCATCTTGGTTCTGACACACACAAGCTTTTCAGGTTCATCAACCTATTTAAATAATTCTCACACCCAACAGCAACCTTTGGTTCATGAGAGAACCTTCATAAATCAGCAGAATGTTAATAACTTATTTATTGACACTTTTTTTAGTGTCTGACAGACAGAGAGGGCTGCCTCGCTTCTAGTCCTTGCAGTATTTAGTTTTTTTGTATTATTTCTTACATTGTTAACACTTAAGATTTTCTGGGCTATTACATACAGCCGGGAAGAACTATTGGATATCAGAGCGACGTCAACTTACCAGCACTACGACCAGGAATACGACTTTCCCGAAGCGGATCTTTTGTCCAAACCACCCAGGGCATTTGAACTGTGTTTTGGCTGACCCAAATCAACGGTGCTAGAGAAGAGGCAGACGGAGCGGTCTTCTGGTCAGACTTCGAATGCGCGCACACCACCCACCGCTTTCGAATATATTACTCGCTAATGTCCAGTCTCTAGATAACAAGGTAGACGAAATTAGGGCAAGGGTTGCTTTCCAGAGAGACATCAGGGATTGTAGCATACTCTGTTTCACGGAAACATGGCTCTCTCGGGATATTCTGTCGGAGTCGGTACAGCCACCTGGATTCTTTGTGCGTCGCGTCAACAGGAATAAACATCTCTCCGGGAAGAAGGGCGAGGGTGTATGTTTCATGATTAACATCTCATGGAATAATAATAACATACAGGAACTCAAGTCTTTTTGTTCACCTGACCTAGAATTCCCCACAATCAAATGTCAACCGGATTACCTCCCAAGGGAATTCTCCTCGGTTATTGTCACAGCCGTGTATATCCCCCTCAAGCCGATACCACGACAGCCCTCAAGGAACTTCACTGGACTTTATGCAAACTGGAAACTACATATCCTGAGGCTGCATTTATTGTAACTGCCGATTTTAACAAAGCAAATTTGAGAACAAGGCTACCTAAATTCGATCAGTATATTGCCTGTAGCACTCGTGCTGGTAAAACACTGGATCACTGGTACTCAAACTTCCGATTTATACAAGGCCCTCCCCCGCCCTAATTTTCGTTAAATCTGACTACGACTCCATTTTGCTCTACCCTTCCTAAAAGCAGAAACTCAAACAGGATGTACCCGTGCTAAGGGCTATTCAAAGCTAGTCTGACCAATCGGAATCCACGCTTCAAGATTGTTTTGATCACGTAGACTGGGACATGTTCCTGGTAGCCTCAGAGAATAATATCAACATATACGCTGATTCGGTGAGTGAGTTTAAAAGACACCGTGGATAGATGGCGGCATTCGAGCAAAACTGAAAGTACGAACCATGGCAAGGTGACAGGTATATGGCCGAATATAAACAGTGTAAACAGGCAATCAAACAAGCGAAATGTCAGTAAACTGAAAGTGCGAACCACCGCATTTAACCATGGAAAGGTGATTTGAGATTACAAAGAGTGTAGTTATTCCCTCCGCGGCAAACAAACAAGCAAAATGTCAGTATAGAGACAAAGTGGAGTCGCAATCCATCGGCTCAGACACAAGACGTATGTGGCAGGGTACAGATAATCACGGACTACAAAAAGAAAACCAGCCACGTCACGGACACCGACGTCTTGCTTCCAGACAAACTACACACCTTCTTTGCCCGCTTTGAGGATAATACAGTGCCACCGACACAGCCCGCTACCAAGGACTGTGGGCTCTCCTTCTCCGTGGCCAACATGAGTAAGACATTTAAATGTATTAACCCTCAAGGCTGCCGGACCAGACGGCATCCCTAGCCGCGTCCTCAGAGCATGCACAGACCAGCTAGCTGGTGTATTTACGGACATATTCAATCTCACCCTATCCCAGTCTGCTGTCCCCACATGCTTCAAGATGGCCACCATTGTCCCTACACCCAAGAAGGCAAAAGTAACTGAACTTAATGACTATCGCCCCGTAGCACACACTTCTGTCATCATGAAGTGCTTTGAGAAACTAGGCAAGGATCATATCACCTCCACCTTACCTATCACCCTAGACCCACTTCAATTTTCTTACCACCCCAATAGGTCCACAGATGATGCAATCACCCTCACACTGCCCTATCCCATCTGGACAAGAGTAAGTACCCTCCAAGCTCATCATTAAGCTTGAGGCCCTGGGTCTCCACCCCGCCCTGCAATTGGGTCGGGGACTTCCTGACGGGCCGCCCCCAGGTGATGAAGGTAGGAAACAACACCTCCACTTCGCTGATCCTCAACACTGGGGCCCCACAAGGGTGCGTGCTCAGCCCCTTCCTGTACTCCCTGTTCACCCATGCCTGCGTGGCCATTCACGCCTCCAACTCAATCATCAAGTTTGCAGACAACACAACAGTAGTGAGCTTGATTACCAACAACGACGAGAGGATGTGAGGGCACTCGGAGTGTGGCGTCAGGAAAACAACCTCTCACTCAACGTCAACAATCGTGGACTTCAGGAAACAGTAGAGGAAGCACCCCCCTATCCACATCGAAGGGACACCAGTAGAGAAGGTGGAAAGTGTTAAGTTCCTTGGCGTACACATCACGGACAAACTGAAATGGTCAACTCACACAGACAGTGCTGTGAAGAGGGCGCAACAGCACCTCTTCAACCTCAGGAGGCTAAAGAAATTTGGCTTGTCACCTAAAACCCTCAAACTTTTACAGATGCACAATTGAGAGCATCCTGTTGGGCTGTATCACCGCCTGGTACGGCAACTGCAACACCCACAACCGCAAGAGGGTGGTGCGGTCTGCACAACGCATCACCGGGGGCAAACTACCTGCCCTCCAGGACACCAACAGCACCCGATGTCACAGGAAGGCCTTAAAGATCATCAAGGACAGCCACCCGAGCCACTGCCTGTTCACCCACTACCATCCAGAAGGAGAGGTCAGTACAGGTGTATCAAAGCTGGGACCGAGAGACTGAAAAACAGCTTCTATCTCAAGGTCATCAGACTGTTAAACAGCCATCACTAACACAGAGCCTGGTGCCTACATACAGACTTAAAATCATTGGCCACTTTAATAAATGGATCACTAGTCACTTTAATAATGCCACTTCAATAATGTTTACATACAGTGGGGAGAACAAGTATTTGATACACTGCTGATTTTACAGGTTTTCCTACTTACAAAGCATGTAGAGGTCTGTAATTTTTATCATAGGTACACTTCAACTGTGAGAGACGGAATCTAAAACAAAAATCCAGAAAATCACATTGTATGAGTTTTAAGTAATTAATTTGCATTTTGCCATTGACCATCTGGATGATCCAGAGGAGGAATGGGAGAAGGTCATGTGGTCTGATGAGACAAAAATAGAGCTTTTTGGTCTAAACTTCACTCGCCGTGTCTGGAGGAGGAAGAAGGATGAGTACAACCCCAAGAACACCATCCCAACCGTGAAGCATGGAGGTGGAAACATCAGTCTTTGGGGATGCTTTTCTGCAAAGGGGACAGGACGACTGCACCGTATTGAGGGGAGGATGGATGGGGCCATGTATTGCAAGATCTTGGCCAACAACCTCCTTCCCTCAGTAAGAGCATTGAAGATGGGTCGTGGCTGGGTCTTCCAGCATGACAACGACCCGAAATAAACAGCCAGGGCAACTAAGGAGTGGCTCCGTATGAAGCATCTCAAGGTCCTGGAGTGGCCTAGCCAGTCTCCAGACCTGAACCCAATAGAAAATCTTTGGAGGGAGCTGAAAGTCCGTATTGCCCAGCGACAGCCCCGAAACCTGAAGGATCTGGAGAAGGTCTGTATGGAGGTGTGGGCTAAAATCCCTGCTGCAGTGTGAGCAAACCTGGTCAAGAACTACAGGAAACGTATGATCTCTGTAATTGCAAACAAAGGTTTCTGTACCAAATATTAAGTTCTGCTTTTCTGATGTATCAAATACTTATGTCATGCAATAAAATGCAAATGATTTACTTAAAAATCATACAATGGGATTTTCTGGATTTTTGTTTTAGATTCCATCTCTCACAGTTGAAGTGTACCTATGATAAAAAATTACAGACCTCTACATGCTTTGTAAGTAGGAAAACCTGCAGAATCGGCAGTGTATCAAATACTTGTTCTCCCCACTGTATCTTGCATCACTCATCTCATATGTATTGTAGAAGGCTCAAGGGTGTGGGGTTTCCACGTCACCAAGTTCAATAACAAAACATGAACCAGTAGCACAACTAGAATGCAAATGGGAAGTTTATTAGGGATTTAGGTACACTGGGGGAAGAAGGGGGAATTCACCAATTACTTCACAGTACGCAAGCCGTTCTCGTGGTCCGTTCCGTTCTCCAGGGGTAATCCTCACACTCGGGTTCTCAGCCAATCCGGTTCGTACACAAGGGGCGTAATCCAACACACGGATATTGTTCTCTCTTCTCCCACTCTTCATAACGCACTTTGTTCTCTCCTTACTCCTCCCCGTTGTGCAGGCTGCTTCCTCCTTTATCACCAAGCACTCCTTGGCTTAACGAACAACAGCCTCGCCTCGTTGGGGCAGGAAGTCCATATTAGGCTCGGGTGTGGAGCCAGCGGGCTGCAAGATATCTCCCTTCAATAACCACTCCCCTCACCTCTCCCTACCATCTGCCACGGTATATACTATATTTTATACCATCTATTGCATCTTGCCTATGCCCCTCTGTCATTGCTCATCCATATATTTATATGTATATATTTTTATTGTCTAGTTAAATAAAGGTTAAATCATTTTTTTATGTATTCCATTCCCTTACTTAGATTTGTGTGTATTAGGTAGTTGTTGTGAAATTGTTAGATTACATGTTAGATATTTCTGCACTGTTGGAACTAGAATCACAAGCATTTCGCTACACTCGCAATAACATCTGAGAACCATGTGTATGTGATCAATAAAATTTGATTTAATTTTGATAATACTTAGTTTGAAGTGAGACACCTTCGGTCATTCATAATGTATCCATAAAGACTCTATATCGCATGACGCTGTACTTAATTTAAAGTCAGACCCTTTTGGTTATTTATAACACACTGTACATAAATGCCTTATATCATATGTCGCTGTACTTACTATAAAGTCATACGCCTTTGGTCATTCATAACACAGACATAGAGGCTTAATGATGTAAACACAAATGCATAAACATTTACTGGGGTGAGGGGTGGTCCAAAATAAGGGTTGTCAAACTTTTGTTTTTGCTTTGGGGGGTTGTGTTTTTGGGGGGGGGCACAGGGGAGGGTAGTGTGTTATTTCCCTGGTTTACATATTTTATTCTGCTCGTATTTTCCCTATAAACAACGGCTTGACTTACTTTTGATATTATCCTAATAAAGTTTAGAAACGTTTGTGAAGGTTTGGTATGGTGTGACTATTATTGAGCTTAACTTCTCTGTGCTACGGATCCCTTTAGCGGGATCATTTTCCTAAACAACCGCTGAATTGCAGGGCGCAAAATATTACTAAAAATATTTCTAATCATGCAATCACAAGTGAAATATACCAAAACACAGCTTAGCTTGTTGTTAATCCACCTATAGTGTGTCACGCCCTGGCCTTAGTATTCTTTGTTTTCTTTATTATTTTAGTTAGGTCAGGGTGTGACATGGGGAATGTTTGTGTTTTGTCGTTTTGGGTGGTTATATGGTAAAGGGGGTGTTGGGTGTAGTGTCTGAGTTTGTGTTGAGTGAATGTTTCTAGGTATGTCTATGGTTGAGTGAATGTTTCTAGGTATGTCTATGGTTGCCTGAGTGGTTCTCAATCAGAGACAGATGTCTTTCATTTGTCTCTGATTGGGAGCCATATTTAAGGCAGCCATGGGCATCATGCATTTGTGGGTAATTGTCTATGTCTATGTGTAGTGTTTGTGTCAGCACTATTTGTCTGTATAGCTTCACGGTCGTCAGTTTGTTATTTTGTTAGTTTGTGTATAGTTGTTAGTTTCTTGTTTTTTTCTCTCTTCTAAAATAAAAGAAGATGTATTTTGCAAACGCTGCGCCTTGGTCCACTCTGAAAATATGCTTTACAGAGAAAGAAATCCAAGCTTTTGTGATTGTATCAATCAATGCTGGAACAGTTAGCCCTAAATTAGCATGGTCACGAAAGTCAGAAAAGCAATAAAATTAAATCGCTTACCTTTGATAATCTTCAGATGTTTGCACTCACGAGACTCCCAGTTACACAATAAATGTTATTTTTGTTCGATAAATATTACTTTTATAACAAAAAAACGCCATTTGGGTTGCGCGTTATGTTCAGAAAACTACAGCCTCGTTCCGGTCCTGATAGGCAGAAGAAAATTCCCAAACGTATCAGATTCAAAAATATTACAAAAAATATTTATAATCATGCAATCACAAGTGAAATATACCAAAACACAGCTTAGCTTGTTGTTAATCCACCTATCGTGTCAGATTTTGAAAATATGCTTTGCAGCGAAAGCAATCCAAGCTTTTGTGAGTGTATCAATCAATGCTAGAACAGTTAGCCCTATATTAGCTTGGTTAGCTTGGTCACGAAAGTCAGAAAAGCAATCAAATGAATCGCTTACCTTTGATAATCTTCGGATGTTTGCACTCACGAGACTCCCAGTTACACAATAAATGTTCTTTTTGGTCGATAAATATTACTTTTATAACAAAAAAACGCCATTTGGGTTGCGCGTTATGTTCAGAAAACCAAAGCCTCGTTCCGTTTGACGAAAATTCCAAAAAGTATCCGTAATGTTCATAGAAACATGTTGTAACGCTCGTCTTCCTCCTCTTCTGAGGAGGAGTAGTAGGAAGGATCGGAGGACCAATGCGCAGCGTGGTAAGTGTCCATATTTTAATAACGAAAATAGAACACTGAACAAAAACAACAAAGTGAAACGAACGAAAACGAAACAGTCCCGTAACGTGAACACACACACAGGAACACAGTAACAGGAACAATCACCCACAACCCACAATGACAAAACAGGCTACCTAAATATGGCTCCCAATCAGAGACAAGGAAAAACACCAGCCTCTGATTGAGAACCATATCAGGCCAAACACATAGAAACAGACAAACTAGACATACAACATAGAATGCCCACTCCTATCACACCCTGACCAAACAAAACATAGAAACATACAACGCAAACTATGGCCAGGACGTGACACATGTCAAATGTTGAAAATTCCAAAAAGTATCCGGAATGGTCGTAGAAACATGTCAAATGTTTTTTATAATCAATCCTCAGGTTGTTTTTAACTAACATAATCGATAATATTTCAACCGGACCGTAACCTATTCAATAAAAGAGAGAAAGAAAATGGAGAGCTACCCCTCTCGCGCGCAGGAACTAATCAAAGGACACCTGACTACTTTTGAAAAATCTCGCTAATTTTTCTAAATAAAAGCCTGAAACTATGTCTAAAGCCTGGTCACAGCCTGAGGAAGCCATTGGAAAATTAATCTGGTTGATACCTCTTTAAATGGAAGAAAGACGGGCAAGGAAACACAGATTTCTTTTTTTTTAATCTCTTCCGGGTTAGATTTCCTCAGGTTTTCGCCTGCAGAATCAGTTTTGTTATACTCACAGACAATATTTTGACAGTTTTGGAAACTTTGGAGTGTTTTCTATCCTAATCTGTAAATTATATGCATATTCTACGATCTGGACCTGAGAAATAGTCCGTTTACCTTGGGAACGTTATTTAAAAATATTTAAAAAATCTGACCCCTAGCGTCAAGAGGTTGCTACTGCAGGTCTATGATATGAAGGCAGTGCGCCCCGGCGGTCCAACTGACTACGACAGTTGAACCTGAGGTGAGGAAGAATGTTTCAGGCCTGCCAAAGTTACTCCTATAATCTAACAATATAATGCTTAGCTTTATACAAAATATTTGGATCAAAAATGTACAAATTACCATCCTTCTGTACGTCTATATCTGTATAGCAGAAGCAGTAGCCATCTGACATAAAGAAATGCCTGTCTGTGTTGTACCATGCCACCGACATATCTCTATCTCTATCTCTCTGGGGCTAGGCCTAAGCTTCTCTTCCTTTATATAGGCTATGTATACATTTATACAAATATTGATATCATACAGTGGACACCTAAGCCTATAGGCCTTGCAATGCCCTGACACATTTAGTGCTCAAATCTCTGACATCTCTGACACCCCCCCCCCCCCCCATTTACGTGCATTTACTACACGTCAAAACACAAGGAATAGTGTTTTTACAATTTGTTATAGGCTGTGTTGCTCATTTGGTCAATTGGCCAACATCCCTCGTTTATTGATGGCACTGTCTGCACCAGGTTGGATCTGAATGCATATGGCTGTCCATTCAATTTCTCAAATGTCTGGTAAATTAAAATCTTCCCTGACATTTTCCTAAAGGAAACTCTGAAATGGCATATTGTTTTTTATTTAAAAAAAATATATATTCACATGAAAATCTGTCGTCAATTGAATGGAAACCTAGCAATAGACACGCTAAAAGACTCTGGCAAGTGTGCTATTTGTTATGGGTGTAAGATGGCACAGTGATGCCATCTGTTGGTAAATGTTCATTACTGCAACTCATGTGTTTTACCTGGGTGCTTGAGATACCCGGATGTATTGTGATGTACTGAACAAGACTGGTTACTCGCATCAATGCCTGTCTCGTCATTTAACATTCAAACACTATTCCAGTGTCATGCACTTCATGGTTCACCAGCAGCCCCAAAGACCTAAGGAATACGTTACAAGCCAAACAAGCTTGTAAGAATTGAACTTAAATTTACCCCCCTCATACTCATCATGAGGTTGAGCATATTTTAATCTCGATCTCTGTATCTATGTAAGTGTATACGCAATTATGTAAAATTATGGCTGGTTTTCCTTTTGTAGTCCATGAATGTCTGTCGTCCCTGCCACATACGTCTCGTGTCTGAGCCGTTGAATTGCAACTCAACTTCATCTCTATACTGATGTTCAGCTTGTTTGATTGCGTTGTGGAGTGAATAACTACACTATTTATATTCTGGCATATTACCAGTCACCTTGCCATGGTTAAATGAGGTGTTTCGCGCTTTCAGTTTCGCGCGAATGCTACCATCTATCCACGGTTTCTGGGTAGGGTAGGTTTTAATAGTCACAGTGGGTACTCTGTTTATCTTATATGCTGTTGCCTAGTCACCTTACACCTTGCCCAAACCGGCTGCGCGCGTGCGCCATCGTGCGCTATCGTGCATAAATGTATTTTGCCCCCCCACACCAAACGCGAACACGACACGCAGGTTAAAATATCAAAACAAACTCTGAACCAATGACATTAATTTGGGGACAGGTCGAAAAGCATTAAACATGTAGGGTATTTTAGCTAGTTAGCTTGCACTTGCTAGATAACGTTAATTTGTCCTGTTTAGCTAGCTTGCTGTTGCTAGCTAATTTGGATGATACGCGTGGGTGATAGAAAGAGGAAAACCGTTTTGCCGGTAGTCGTGGTAATAGAATGAAAGTTTAGATGCGATCACCATATAATTTAAACTATGAAAAAGCCTGGAAGGAGGAGAGATGACTAGAAACGATTCGGTTGGCCGTTTTATATGTGGATTAATTGTCGGAGTAGAGGACCTTGTGCATTTCAGGTAAAATAACAACTCAATGTTTATATCCCAGGACAAATTAGCTAGCAACAGCAAGCTAGATAGCTAAATAGGACATTAGCTAGCAACTGCAAGCTAGCTAGCTAAATAGGACAAATTAGCTAGCAACTGCAAGCTAGCTAGCTAAATTGCCATAAATGTTTAATGCATTTCAACCTGTCCCCAAATTAATATAATTGGTTCAGAGTTTGTTTTGCTATTTCAACCTGCGTGTCGTGATCGCGTTTTGTGTGTGGGGACAAAATCTGCCCGCGTCCGGTTTGGGCATGGTGTAATAGTGAAATGCACACTATAAAAAATTATTTTTTGAATCTACTCAAAATATTATAGCTTAACAACACATACTATTGTTAAGCTGATATTTTCGGTTGGTTTTATGAGTAGATAAGCTTGAGTATGTTCTTTGGATGTGGTCAAATAAATTAAGTAAAGATGATAAAAATATTATATTAAGTTGATTGAACTCAAATAGATCCATGAAATTGTGTTATTTTAACTGAATGATTAATCCTATTATATATTCATTTTTACATTTATATATTAATTTAGACCAACTCAGAAAGGTTCACGTGTTTACTTTGGATTTACTCGATCAGATCACATAAGAGAAAAGGTATCAGGACACCAGCAATTCTTGAAAAACATTTATTTAAACATCAACGTTTTGCAAAACAGTTCTTATGAAACAGTACATGTTAATTTGGCATTAATACGTGTCACATATCAGTTTGCAAACCATGTAAAAAAATAGATTGAGTTAATTAATGTCTTAACCAAAATTACGGATTGTCTCTTATCCGTTTGTCGTCCCCTTATGCCATAGTGTGTACATCTCAATTGTCAGTAGAAACCACATTTGTTTAAGCAAGTCAGCCATATCAGCTATGTTTTTTGAAAAGGCAGTAAATGAGGCTGAATTAACTGTTTCGCTGCCAGACAAGGTTCCGCTGATAGACAGGTGTAGCAGTGGTAAGGTGTTGGGACTGCTATTGGGACTCTGCTGTTGGGACAGCTTTATGTAGGCCCTAACAGTTTGTGGGCACCGTTTGTCACCGTTATAGTGCAATTAACGTATTGTTTAGTGTTGTGTTATGTAGTGACTTTGCTGGCATGCATCCCACCATTTTTTGTTGTTGTCCCACCTAGATTTACATGCTATAAAATCGCCACTGTTAAGGACCAAAATATTATCATAGGAGCCATGGATAACTACAAAGATGGGGGCTCATGGAGGCTCAAATTGCTTGTATTTGCAATGTGGGATATTTTTCTCACAAAAATGTTGTCTACAAGGCAAAAAAAAATAAGAAAAACCCCAATAATCATGTAATCTGAACACTTTTACTAGTTTCTTCCTATAACATTTCTCTGTTCACAAACATTGCTGATGGATGCCCCCTATATTACTTTTGTGATGTTATTTTTTTTTTCAACCATAAATTGTCTAGTTTAGAGGCTTTTTTCAAAAGATCCCATAAAAGTTCCCAATAGAAATCCGTTCAAAATAAACTACAAGGCTTTGCAGGTAGACTATCAGTGATGCAGGTAGCATTGTGATGTCATAACAACCATACTGTGTAGACAGACCATGGTAGAATTGTCAAAATACCTGTGGTAAAATGTTGGTACATTGATGAAACCTCAAAATTGTAAAACTGATTCAAATGTCCGTATTTCAAACTTCAACCGTATGGGAACAAAATTGAAATAACATTTTACAATGATATCCTTGATTAAAAAAATTTTTTTGTATCTTTGTATACAAAACACAACTTAAAATACAGTGGCAGTGAACCATTAAATCACACCTTGAAGAATAAACGTGTCTTCCTTAACCTCTAACTTATTTATCCTAGATCATTGCAGCGGGATGATCAGGAATGGGATCCCAGACCGCAATGTGCTCGAGTCCCGCCTCTCGGTGACCAACCCCCGGTAGGCAGAGGCTGGTCCCAGCCCAGATTCTGTGCCCCAAGCGGCTTCAACAACAACAAGAGGCAGGCCTGTGGTAGAGGACACCGTTCCTGACCTGTTACCAGAACAAATGAAGGTAGAGAAGAGTTCCAGAGGCTCCTCAGCGTTTAACTACGAAGGTGTTACAAAGTAACCCTGACATTCAGTCTATGACAATTGTCCTCTGGGCTGCCATTCTGCTTAAGAGGGTACTTTGTTCTTGAGGGCTGTCATCTTGACTGTGAGCTTTGAGCAGTCCAGCTCCACAAACCGTTTCTGGAATGCCTCGAATGTGTACTTCAGCTTTTTGGGGTAGCTGAGATTCAGAGCATATGTCATGTCAAGAAGAATGGCACAAGCCTGTGCGGCCCTGCCCAGACCGGTGATCACTTGGACCATCACTCGACATGGCACCCTCATTCTTGATCACATAGAATTTCATTACATGTTGTGCAAGGTCTTGCAGGACATCACCCCCTTCAGCTTCCTGTAAATAAATAATACAGACACATTCTCTCTCACACACACAAAGACACACACAAACACAGGGGATAGAATATTCCGATCAGAAAATGCTTTATTGCCCTCAGATGTTAGTCTTTAATGAGGTCACTTCCATCTTCAGCCAGGTAGTGAATCAAGCAACGTAAAACCACATATCTTGTCTTCTCAATGGGGGTACTGCTTGGGTTTTGAAATTAGGTAGATTGATGAGAGAAAAAAAAGATTTGATCCATTTTAGAATAAGGCTGTAACGTAACAAAATGTGGAAAAAGTCAACGGGTCTGAATATATTCCAAATGCACTGTACATTAGACCATCGTATTTACCTACAATGGGAAACAAATGTGATGTTTAGTGTAATCATCCAATTCCCTGACACATTATAAGCACCCATCGAGCGCATCCTGCCTGGTATGGCAACTGCTCGGCCTCCACTACAGAGGGTAGTGCGAACGGCCTAGTACATCACTGGGGCCAAGCTTCCTGCCATCCAGGACATCTATACCAGGCGGTGTCAGAGGAAGGCCCTAAAAATTGTCAAAGACTCCAGCCACCCTAGTCATAGACTGTTCTCTCTGCTACCACACGGAAAGCGGTACCCCCCCCCCCCCCCCCCACACACACACACACACACACATTGACTCTGTACCGGTACACCCCTGTATATTGTCTCGCTATTGTTATTTTACTGCTGCTCATTAATTACTTGTTACTTTTATTTCTTATTCTTATCCATATATATTTTTTAACTGCATTGTTGGTTTGGGGCTCGTAAGTAAGCATTTCACTGTAAGGTCTACTTCAAATCAAATCTAATTTTATTAGTCACATGCGGGTGTTGTATTCGGCGCATGTGACTAATAAAATTAGATTGATTTGAAGTGGTACACATCACCAAGTTCCTGCTGCACAACAACAATTACTTTCCCAGAGTACTCCAACTGATAAGACCTCAGATGCTCATCATACCAGGCACTTAGTGTCTTCACAATGAAGTTGACAATGAAACTTCACAATGAAATTTTCCAAGATGACGATCTGAATTATCTCCACAGAGTCAGGTAGTCCACCAGTACGGCCATAAGGCAAGATCATACTGATACTGTATCTTGGACAATTGTACACGTTTGAGTAGGTTCCTTTTTTTAACGGATTCCCGTATTTCCACATGCAGCCCTTCTAAAGGCACTGAAGATACTTTGGTGACACAAATGGTACACAAATGGTTTCATTGCATTTCCTTGTAAGTGGTAAGCCATCATCAGTTGATACCTTGTTGCCAGACTCTGTAACACATTTTTTAAGTTGCTAGTGTGTGTGACAATACGCTTGAAAAAAACTATGTTTGGCCTCAAAGCGCATTGTCCATAATCCAACCAGAGGATCAAAGGCTTCAGTCAATCCAGGGTAATGTTCCAAAGAATGGTGTTTTGGGAACAACTTCACTTCAGGGAAAACGTCTAACAATCTATGAGTGTTCCAATATTTTTGAGTCAACGTAACAGATCGTTTCCTTGGTGTGGACAGGGGCCACAATAAGTTCCACAATGTCTTTTCACATCATGAGAATCTCCCATGCTGGCTCATCCAAAGGTATCCGTGGTCCTATTATGAGTGGCAATAACCTTATCAGGGCAATTCTCATGTGCGTTTCCTCCAATATTTCTTTGAGCAGCAAAGTTTTTTCAGACTGACTGAGGGTAGTTTGTTTAACATCATCTGCTTTGCACAGGAGAGACAAGTATATGGATGTCAGTGCGGACTGCAACTCTGATGGCACATTTGCCAGTACCCAATACACAGCTATTATTTTGTGCTTTTTCCAGGAAGTTCCAAGAGGGTTACAACACCTCAAAGTCATCAATATAAAGAACTATACAGATTCTCAACTCTTCTACAGCATAAAAATGATTTTGCTTATAATGTTTACCATCATAGAATGACTCATAACTAGAGGTTGGATTTTGTTAATGCCTTCTCTGCAATGTCTTTGTTCGCCAGTAGGTCCTGCAGTTTCAATAGCAGAGTGCCAATTTCTTCAACAATTGTATTTGACACATCTTCCTGATGATCACAATCTAAACTTGTGTCCTCACTGTCATTGTACTCCGGCACAGAAGGGTCACAGACATATGGTTGAGCAATTAATTCATGTTGGTGTTGTCCAATAATATCTGCATTAAAACCACTGATTGAATGAGGATTGTGCTTTCTGCTTTTGTGCGTCACAAATGTGCCATATATATTTGTCCTAAAATCACATCCTTCAAATACACATTCTCCTGTTTCATGATTCTTTAGATGCGTGCCAACATGTTGAAAATAGTCCTTCTCAGTAGGATAATGGGTGCCACACACGTTGCACAAACAATACAGAACTACTCCTGGCCCAAGTGTTTCCTCTTCTGTGTTCCGTGTTTTGAAAGAGCAAGGGCAAGTTGAATGTAGACAAGCTATAGAATTTCCACAAGCAAATGTTCCATGCTGTAGTCTATAATGCTTCAGAAGAGCACCCTTAGAGGATGACACTGAATTGCAGACTGTACACTGCCATCTCATGGGTTGGTACCTAAGAAAAACAATAACCTTCAGTATCCACTCAAATCAATAGCCTAGGCAAAATACCCTATATTCACAAACTAGCAGTCTTAGATGGTAGCTAGTCCAATTTTGACTGAGCACCACTTACATTAGTCAAAAGCTACTTTTAAAGATGCCATATGTGAAGTTTGGCCACTGGTTCAGAAAGTGGCCAAAATGGCTGACGACAAAATTATATGGATTCAACTAAAGGTTGTAGCTAATTGAGCTTAGACAGTAATTATGAATGTATTGAATGCTTATTGACCAATTCCTACCAAAGCGAGAGATTTAAAAAATATTTTGTCACCAACATTGCGGTCGGCATCTTTAATATTAAGGGTAATGATGACTGATTTTGCTAAATCCGTTTCATAATTATGATCCTACAGTTAGATGGTACAGTATATGTCATAAATTGTTTGCTAATTAGCCCACACAAGTGCAATTATTGAATGCAATATGCTGAGATGTACATACCTTTATGTTTCGAGATAATATGAATCAGCCACAATGCACATCTGTTAAAAGAAGAATATAGATGATTAACCCTAACCAATAACACATTATCAAGAACCTGCAACTACAACAAGTAGCTGCAAAGTGTGTGTCACAAAATTGATTCATTATTTACATATCCATCCATGCCAAAGACTCGGCTACCTGGACCTCACATAACAAGCATTCACCATTTCGCTACATATTTTTTTTATTAGGTAGCTAGCTAGCTAGATCTATACCAAATACTCAAATTTAGACATAGAAAAGAAAACAAAGCTGAGTTTGAAAAAGTCAGACCATCACATTGGTCTTCTACCAGAGCGAGCGCCACATGCAAATGAGCGAAAATAAATGAAAACTTCAGTCATTAGCTAGTTATTAGCTAACGTAAGTTAGAAATACACGGCTGACACATGACCACACCCCACCAGTTCGGGAGTTGTGGACATTGCTACACTACTAGCTAGCTCGCTATAATACACATAGGCAGACAAACTTAAATTGGCTAATATTATCTAGCTAGCACAAGCTCTCTTATGTTAGCTAGCTAGCTACTTACTAGCTAAAGTTATCAATAAAAATAAATTTTTTTAAACCTAACAAGTTAGCTAGCTAGTATAGGTTGTGTTAGCTAGTAACACATTACCAAACGAGATAGCTAACCATCGGTCACATTTTATCCAACAAATGCGCAGACAAAACATGTTATCAAAAAACTGTTGTTACAATAATGCACAATACTCCATCATAGATTTGACTGGCAAATGCGGCTGATTTTTGGCCATCACCATCGCATTGAGCTAGTTGGAGCACGTTAATGTTAGCTAGCTAGCTAACCTTGTGCCTGCTAGCTAAAGAACTAATTCTGTAAACATTTTCAGCTAACTTATTAGTAACTGTGTGGAGGCAGATCTGATAGAACAGCGCAATTTGCAGCAGACAGGAAGTGCAGAATATTAGATCCTAATGAATCCAATTGAATAGATTATTCTCTCTTTGGGGTGAATTATAAAATATGCTTAGATTTTAAATTACCTTCTGAAGTAGGATTTAGTCTTCATGTTTTTTTATTAAATTAACGTAGATCATCACTGCACAGATATAGAAAAACTTTAATTAGTCCATTTATTTTTTATTTTTTTTATACATAATCTACTACCCAGCAAGCAAAGAGGATTCGGCCCAGAAGCGGCCCTCTTCCGGTGGGCCGGAACTGATTGAATCGTCCCGGAATCGGATGTCGGACTCGGCCCGGAATCAAAATGAATGACTGCCCAGAATCGGCCCAAGTACTTCGGGCCGTTTCCGTCTACTGGAATTCAACCGATTTTGCTGGCATCTCACCAGAATCCCCCCAGAATTGGCCCGATGCAAATGTAAATAATTGTATACAAAATTACCAGATTTAGTCATTTTAAATATTACTATTGTACATTTTATGCAGACAAATTATACCCATCCGCCCCCCCTAAAAAAAGATATACACCTTGTGACCGTGTCAGCGTGCATGCACCTGGCCTGCCACAGGAGTCGCTAGAGCACGATGGGACAAGGACATCCCAGCCGGCCAAACCCTCCCCTAACTCGGACGACGCTGGGCCAATTGTGCGTCGCCACATGGGTCTCCAAGTCGCTGCCGGCACGGGTATCGAACTAGCATTTCGAACTAGCATTTTGTGCAAGTCGCTGCCGGCACGGGTATCGAACTAGCACTGCAATGCAGTGTCTTAGACCCCTGCGCCCCTCGGGAGGCTTCATCCACAAATTGCCTTGCACAAAGTATCAAAATACTAAAATACTAGGACTTTTAAAGAATTTAATTTAAATGTTAATTGTATTTTTTTGATCAAAGAAACAATGAGAAAATATGGGAAAATAAATAAATAATGAATAAAATATAAAGCAGCCTGTGTAATCATCTGCCAGAAAGTAGCCCCAATCGTCCCGAGACCCAAGTAATACATTTGGGCCAGATAACTCACACCGGAATCGGCCTGAGCCCCAAGTAATACATTTGGGCCAGATAACTCACACCGGAATCGGCCCGAGATCAATCCCCGCATCCTAGCCATAATTAATACTGCCTAAGGCGGCCCAGACTCGGGCCACATGATGTCGGCAGAGTCTGACTCTCAGCCGAGTGCCCCGACTCTCTGCCGGAATCGGTCCAGATCCACTGTGCTAGCTGGGAAGGCACCCCATTTTTTTTTTAGTGCTTGTACACTCGCTCCATTTGATGAATGGAAATAGACATCCGTTTACAAAACACCAAGAAGTGTGCCTAATGACATTCAGTGATTGCAATTTATTAGGCCTACATTAATTGATTGACATATTTTTGTAACCTGAAACGTCAGGACACCTGAAATGGGGCTGAAACTGTCCTGGGGAAAAAGGGATAGTCACCCTCAATTTACTAGACTAGTCTACAATGTGTAGGCCTATTACCATGAACTTAAAATAGGCCTACCAGTAGCCAGTGATGTAGTGGTAAAATAATAGATGTGTAAACTCTGATTTTCAGTCGCGGTGAAAAAAGTAAATCTCCCAATACTTTCAATGCATTTTTCGGAAAAAGGTGGCTAAACTGCGTTTAGTTGGGTTAACCCTCCACTAGGCCGGTCCCCTCTCAGCCTAGGCAATGTTACGCACATGAACACACGCAGAACAGGTAGCCTACATTCAATACAATACACAAGTTGAATCAAACCATGTTTACACCCTAGTTCATGAGTTGTACAAAATGCATGAGTTGAATGCTTGGAGTCTTCACAGATCATGTGACATAAAACACTACCTTTCTTTCCTTACACAGGTCCCATAGTGGCCCAGCAATCTAAGGCACTGCATCTCAGTGCAAGAGGTTTCACTACAGTCCCTGGTTCAAATCCAGGCTGTATCACATCTGGCCATGATTGGGTGGCGCACAATTGGCCCAGCGTTGTCTGGGTTTGGCCGGGGTAGGCTGTCATTGTGAATAAGAATTTGTTCTTAACTGACTTGCCTGGTAAAATGAATGGCATTTATGACAGTTATTTGTAATTAATAAGTGTTTAACAATTGATTTAGAACATTGAACTTAAACCCTGTACGCTTTCTGGATGTTGGAGATCTTGGAAAAATAATTTAACTATACCTATGTAACATTTCATTATGTTTCACCATGAAAACAATTCTCATGGGCACACAAATCCAAAATAATTGATAGAAAATAATAAAGCTAAATAAATGGTCTACTTCTTCTGGCCAAAGACGGCACAGAGAGCACCGATACCTGTGCAACCGCCCCAGAAATTGCAAAAAACAAATCAAACAACGATCAATCAATCAAATTTAAAGCCCTGCCTACTTGAGCTGATGTCACAAAGTGCTGTACAGAAACCCAGCCTAAAACTCCAAACAGCAAGCAATGCAGGTGTAGAAGCACGATAAATCAATGCATTGGAGCAAAGGCATAGTCTATTTTTATCAAGGGTGCATGGCAAACAAATGACGAAAATGAGAAAGTACAAAGGAAAATGTATGCATTTAAAAGAGCTCAGCTGAGGCCGGAATTCAGCACTACTGAGTGGACAGTGCCATGGACAGAGAGACAGCTTGTGCAGCCACCTAGAAATAAATGGTTTAACCATAACAGAGAGGTGGGAGTATTATTCATATTTTCGTTTAATTTGGAAGCTTTTATTTTCATATTTACCATTACATTTTAAACAAAGAACCAAAAGGTTCTATATAGAACCCCAAATAACAATTTTTTATAAGAGTATAGACTGACATATATAAAAATATTATTCATATTTTCTTCAACATACAAAGGACCTCATAAGATTCTTATAATATTTTTCCATATGGGTAAGCAATTCAGGCACGTGTAGCCTGGCATTTTATATAAGATGTACAGTACATAATAACAATTTTGTGAGATGGTAGACCGATGCCCTCTCACATCGGAGAGACAGAGATGGTGATCTTGCTTATAGCTTATTTTTATGAACAACTTGCAGACATCTCCGCAGTACCTTCCACACACTCAACAGAATCCTCCATTTGAAAAAACTGAGCCCTTGAGGCAGGAGGCCACAGGTGTGAGCAATCAACTAATTAACAGTCAGTACAATGGATCAGTTCACAATTAAAGGGACATTAAAGGGAGAATTAAAGGGACAACTCAGTCTACATTAAAACACAGGTAAAGGTTGGGCTGGTGAATAAAGACACATTAACTGGATTTAGATTCGATGATGAATAGGATCCTTGAATAGAAACACAATAGAATACATTTGCACAAATGACAGTGAAGGCTACTCCTCCACAAATTCCTAGGCAAGCTAATGTCTTGAACTTAAACTGTAATATCAACAAAGGCTTTTGCTAAACAGAAATGATTTCTGATGTGAATTTCTGATGAAAAAGATTCCATGTAGAACCTCCCACTGGGCAAATACTGGTCAACGTTGTTTCCACTTCATTTCAACTAAAACAATATATGTGAATCAATGTGGAAAACTGATTGAATTTGCAAAGTCATCAACTAAAGGGCATTTCAAATTTTTTTCACTGAACTTTTTGCCTAAATGCAATGACATGGTGGCATTTTATTGATTTCACATTGAATTCACGTTAGTTGACAACTAACTAGACATTGAACTGACGTCTGTTCCCAGTGGGCTTTCAAAAAGGGGTTCTTTGGATGAGAAGGGTTCTAGGTAGAACCCCTTCCCCTCCACAAATCACCCTTTTTTTCCAGAGTGGGATTTGATCAGCTAGCCTTCGTCCACACGGCCTCAATCACAAGTCCCATAATCACATTCACCAATAAGACCCGACAGCCGTCCTGTTGAAAGTAAAAACAGAGATACTGAATTAAGAGCCATGAGAATAAACCATCATCGAGCACTGAGTCTACAACAGTAGTACAGGTAGATAGCAGTACAACCATAGATATACAGTGAGTAGCATTATCTGTGCCTTTTCAGTAATTTTTCATAAGTCTTGTGGTTCCTCACCAGTAGATTTCTTCCAGTAGATCAGTCCAGCTACTACAAAGACCACCCCCAGCAGCAGCCCACAGACACCGATCACTATCTTATTCTTCTCAGACTTAGGCAAGGAGGGGTCTGCAATTACACATTTAACAAAGATTATGGTCTCCAAACCACACGCAAAAGAAAATAGTATTTTAATCTCCCTATTCAACAGAGACATTGGGCTATACGACACAAACTGGTGAACATTTCAGAGATGACTTGTGACTGTTCTACTCTTCAGCTGATGAGTTAAGAGTTGACTTTCCTTGTCCCCATGTTCATATTAGTGAGCCCTAAGATGAAATAGCCACTGTTCTGCAGCCCTGTTGGGGAGTCGGGTGAAGTCGCTCTCACTTATACACTTACTCCACCCACACACCCTTACTCCACCCATACCCTTACCCCAGTGATAAAGTTTGGGCTCAGTCTGGCTGATGTGCTCCACCATACAGATGATTCTCTCTCCAGTTGTGGGTGTGTACTTCAAATAGGACTGTATCTGGTAGCTCCAGAGTCCATTGGCCAGTATGTCAGTGGAAGTCACATCTGAGGTCACTTCCTCCCCGTTCCTCAGCCACGTCACTCTGATGTGTTTGGGGTAGAAGAAGTGGACGCTACACACAAGGCTGGAGTCACTGGATGGCCCCTCTAGCCTCAGTGTGACGTTGGGCTCAACTAGAGAAGGAGGTCAATGAATCAATGATGATACGTTATAACTGGAAAAATAAGGTTTCAAGCAGAAATGTTGAGTGCTTGCTACAGAAATCTGTAGCCTAAAATGGTGGGAAATGTGCCTGACCAGCACTCCAATGTTGAATTTCCAAATTTGTTAAAATTAGGTTAAGGGTTTGGTTGGTAAAGGGTAAGTTTAAGATTTTGGCTAGTCAGGCTGTCAATGGGATGCTAGTCAGAAAAGTCCCCTTAGTCTGTCCCTTCCCAGCTCAAGCAGTTAAATCCACAGTCAGTAAGATTTCCAGTTGTTTATGGTTCATTCCAACAATTCCTCCTTTATTTAGAAGAATATGGCTTTGAACCTTACTAGATTATTACAACTGACCTACAGTATTACTCCATGGTCTATGTTTTGTTGAAATGCAATAATGTAATTGAAAAAAAATGTGACATGTTATCAAGTACTGCAGAGCATATGCTATAGACATAAAACAAATCAAGTGAAGGAGAACTTCCAGTTGTTAGTGAATTGTTATAATCACCCATAAACATCTCTACTGTGTCGTCGATCCGAGTAGCGTATGGCTTGCATAACACATCCATATCTGCTCTCCTCCTGGGGATCTCATCTGGGTCCTCATTCCACTTTTCTGCAGATATCACTCCCAATGCTGTGTATCCTGTCCACCTCTCTGTGGTGCTGTTGTACTGAGCCACCATGATCTTGTTAAAATTATGCTCTAAAATATACTCCATATCATGTAAATCTCTGGAGCTAAACCTACACCATACATCATTGTATGCAAAATCTTCATCTGAGGAATGAACTATAATAACAGAAAAAGGACATGTAAAAGTATTTTTTAATAGACAGATTTGAAGAGTTATGCACACTTCAGAAATATAATTATTAGGATATATCTGGCCGCCAGCCCATTAAATGCCCCCCTGAAGAAATTGGTCCAAAAATAATTTGTGCAGCCCTCCATTGAATTTCAAAATCCCTATGTGGCTCTCGAGCCAGAATTATTGCCCATCCTTGTTTTATAGTGTGTAAATTACTAGCATATAACTAGCCATACAAATGTGTTGTTTCATTGCAAGAATATGGGACAAATGTAAAACACTTTGGCCTAGATTCAATCAGATCAAGCCTTAATTAACCGCCGATTGCAGACACATGCATAGCATATGTTTTAGCAGTGTTGGAGGTGGAACTGCCTTGGAGTCATTATTAAATCGTTGAGCAGCTACTCTTGCGATCGTTGTCAAGAAGCCACACCCACCCCAATCGCGTTAGAAGTTCAGAACGGGAAAGTGAAGGCTAACGGAATAATTACACTCAAAGTGAAAAATTATTAAACGAAATAATGAGGATTTCTATAATCCTAATCGACGTGTAGATTATGCCTAAATCTCACATTCCAGTGTTCGAATTTGTAAAGAAGGCTGCATGGGATTTCTGTTAATGCGACTCCGTTCAGCCAATTGCAATGTCCACTTTCTTTCACTGTTGAAAAGCAATAAAATCTCATTTGGATTATGATTGTTTGAACTCACCCACTTCAGACAGAGAGGAGAAGAGGAGCAGCAGGTGGATGGAGAAGCAATTCAGCACATACATGATCAAGTCTCAGAGTTAGAACTTTTCAACTGTGAAACAACACTGAGGAAACTAAAGCTATGTTTCAAAAACCACCCTTTTAAACAGCTGGGAAACTTCCGTTTTGAACTCAGCAGGACCGTTGCCAACCTGGACTCAGGGGTAGACGTAACATAGTAGATGTAAATCCGGACACGCCAAATAGTATGATATGTTACGGTATGTATTAAGTTTGGGCTGTTCTTCATCCATTTTGTATATGATATGTTATGGATTACAATTCCTTTGATATGTTACGAATTGCAATTCATACAATATGTTACGAATTGCAATTCATACAAAAGGTGTAAACCTTACAGTGAAATGCTTATTTACGAGCCCCTAACCAACAATGCAGTTTCAAAAAATACAATTATGTTAACAATTTGCTAAACGTATTATATGTTACGAATTCCAATTTGTTTTGGATAACGTTCGCAAGGACGCTAGGTGACTAACGCCAACGTTAGCTAGGTGACTAACATTGGCTCAGCTAAGGGCTAAGGGCTAAGGTTAGGGTTAAGGTTAGGGTTAATTAAGGTAAGGTTTAGGAGTTAGGTTAAAGTGGCGCTGTATGATGCAATTTTTAAAGGAGAAACCACTGTATGTAGATATTCCATTAAAAATCAGCCGTTTCCAGCTACAATAGTCATTTACAACATTAACAATGTCTACAATGTATTTCTGATCAATTTGATGTTATTTTAATGGACAAAAATGTGATTTTCTTTCAAAAACAAGGACATTTCTAAGTGACCCCAAACTTTTGAACGGTAGTGTACATCAAAAGGTGCCATGTTATGGGCAAAGACACAAAACATCCACATCAAATTAAGTATTTTTCTTGATTTAATAACATGGAAAACAACCACTTTTGTGCAGTATTAATTGACCATTGTTAGGATTTATGTTTATGCACTATAGGCTGTTAGCATATTGGTTGAAGGTGAATGATGTTTTGTTGCACACACACACACAATATAGAGGGGTGTGTGCGTAGGTGGGTAAGGACTGACCACCACAGGCCATAAAAGCTGTGGACAGTCTGGAGAGGGGAGGGGTGCATCTCTCTAGACCAACCAGGATGGTGAAGAGACTGGACAATACCATATTAGGAATTGTTTGAGGGAATAATCGAGGGGTACACAGGATGGAGCTGCTCTACCCAACAACCAGATGTGGAGAAGGAAAACGCCAAGGGGCTTGGACAAGTTTGGGGGCCCACAAAGGAGGAGCAAGAGTATGAACCATGCTAAACCTCTACTATGATAGGCCAACTGGACAAGTTGAGAATAAAAGTGTCATAGTATAAAACTACTATTTTGAGTACATTCCACAGTTCTCTGATCTACCCTGCGCGGAGATCCAGTGAACCCGTATATACGAAAATTGCATTTACCATTTATCGTTTGAGTTTAATTAAAATACTTAAAATATATTCGGTGACTATGAATCACATTTTGTCCTGATGCCAGATTTGAACTGACGCAAATCTCTTTCATGGTGAACCCCGACGGTGATCTGGCAAGGGAGATCGCTGGACAGCATACCAGCCAATTGGCATAGACTGTCGTCGGACGACGTGTCTCACAAAGAAAGACCGGTCTACAAAAAAAAAAAACAGGTGAGCAGATACCTATTGATTGATACTAAAATTCTGCATATTGGCATTATCCAAATTTATTTGTGAGATACGAGTCTGATGTAAGTTACCAAATGTAACGCTCTATTTAGTATATAAACAATTTCATACCGAGAGTGGTAAATGCAATTTTATTTGATCAAAACCATTCAAAAATGCAATGTGTAAATAAAATGTACTGATTGGATGAGAAGATTGAGTGTGAAGTGAAAATGAGAATAGTCGGGGACTAATGAGGTTAAATTACCATATGATAACGAATGCAATGCACGGGATAGAAGTGAATCTACCAAGTTTGAGTGAGAATAGGTCGACGAATCTATTGGTATGTGAGGTGTGAGGTGAACGTGGATATAACGGAGAAGATTGTGTCTAATAAGAAAAATAAGTTTGCCGTGTAATTGTGGTGCATTGGGTATTTAGTCGGCGTACTAATACCAAGATTGAATGTTTTAAAAGGAAGTGTCAGGGACACAGTTCATATGGGACAATTTGCCTAGCGCATGACAGTACGTTGAATATTACAGAAGGAGACTGGATATTCCTAGGGGATCCACATTGCATAGATGAGGGTGTTAAACAAGTAGATTTAGTATGATAGGTTAAAATAATTTACAACGATAGGTAGAGCGTTTAAAATAATTCATAACGTCAAGTGGAGCGTTAAAATAATTCATAACGTCAAGTGGAGCGTTTAAAATAATTCATAACGATAGGTGGATCAATTAAAATTATTTACAAACACATACACATTTAAGTTTACAACATAGAATGTCATCAGAGGTGGAAAAAGTGCTAAAGACGTTGAAGTCTAACTTAGAAGTGAACGGTGGAAAAGAGGGAAACGACTGGAAAAAACGTAGCGAAAAACTATATAAACAATGGATTGAGGAGGGGTGTATTATTTCACCCACGGGTCTCCCGGTCGAGGGAGAGCCCGGGAGAATACTAGATGCATTAAAACTCAAAACACTCAAAGCGCTCACTGAATGGAAAGAAGAGGGGGAACCGAGTAAGGGCAAGACCAAAGAGAAGATGGAAAAGGCTAAATTGAAAGAAAGGATCGGTCTGGCTATGCTGGAAAAACTGCGCAAAATGTGTAGTGAAGAGACACCCCAAAATCAGAAATCAATGAGACTCTATCCCGAACTGCCCAAACCTAGTGCACCCCCACCATACGATGGACTGAAGATGATGGCACCCGTTTTGGATGTGAGTGCCACAGTTAATTATAATAAGAGGCCAGAAGGTAGCCGAGACACGGAGTGGGTCCCAATATCGCAGGACCGGAAAAACGAGATAGAGGCCCTACTGGTAACAGCCCGTGCACTAAAGGAAGGAATGGCAGAACTAAGTAGGATGCATGGGAGTGATGAAAGAATAGGAAGTGTGACCAGTGCATGTAGCATGGAAATGGACAAAGACAGCATACAAAGCCATGGTCAGATGTGGACAGAAGACAGCATGACACAAGCACGCGAGAGAGAAAGGCAGCAGAAGATTCTATGGGATGAAGTGCAGTCAAATGCACGACAAGACCAGGAGGAACTGAGAATGATGCAACACACTCTGGATAAAATGGACAAGGAACAAAAGAAAGAGGAACAAAGACTAAGGGAAGAAAAGAGGAAGCAACAAGATGAAGCAACGAGACAGGGTGGACATTGCATACAGCTGGGCCACAACAGCAATGAAGCAGAGGAGCAGGAGGAGCCCAGCTGCCAAAGTGATGGAGTATGGTACTTGGATGGAAAATTTGAGGGTGATCTTTATGATTCATTAACTGGACCTGCACATAACACACGTAGTAAAGCGGGTGGGGGGCTGAAAGGACACATGATGCCCCTGCGACAACAACCTGGTGGACATCCCATTTATAAACCATGGGCCCACAGAGATCTATTGACACTGGTGGAGGCCCTACCTTTACCTGAAGAGTCTGGATGTAGGTGGGTGAAGACCTTTGAGAGTCTAACCGCCTCTGATGAACTCACCATGGGCGACATGGTGGCTGTCATTAACAGGTGCATGGGAGACCAGGAATGTAAAGACTTGATGGCAGATGGGGGCCTGAATGGTAAATACCCTATTCAAACCCGATTCGACCCATACCGAAATGAAGTATGGGCAGCAATCAGGAGAAAATACCCAACACAGTCCAGGCCCCAGATTATGAGAACTTTGACTCTAGAAGAAAACGAGAGCATACCATTATATATGAAAAAGGCAAGGACACTATGGAGACAGGCTTGGAATGACGAGCCGGAAAAAACCAACACGAGACACATGTTCCTGGATCAGTGCCTGAAGACTCTTCCAGAACATGTCCGCGCTGAATGTGAGAAGGTGGTGGGGATAACAGCAAAGAGTGTGATGGAATTCACTGAAATTGCTCAACACCATGTGGAACGGTACCGTGAAGGCAGGAGGAAGGAAGAGGAGGAGCTTAAACAACTTCAGAAGAAAGTTCTGAAAAAACAACTTCAGGAGGAGAAAACCTCCCGACAGATGCCTCTTGTAAACACACCCCAGCCACTCACAACTGACGCTGCAGCTACTGAGACAGTTACAGCTGTGGTGCAGAATATGGCGGGGCTGATGGCTCTACAAAGAGGTGCATATGCAGGGCCCGAAGCTCAGGAGCCCTGGAATCAGTGGACAACAGACTCCTCCTGTTACAACTGTGGTAGACAGGGGCACTGGGCTAGGAATTGTAGAAGCAAGCCAATGATGACTGGCCCTTCAAGGGGTAGAGGCTATGGGCCTCAGCGGGGACGGGGCCAATGGGGAGCACCTAGAGGTCAGTGGACACCAAGAGGCAGAGGTAATTGGTATGGACAACAAGGGGGTTCTCAGCCACAGCAATACCACCAGCAGCAACACAACCTAGGAGTGGGGTCCAGTCCAGAAGTCCCGAACCCAAACTTTGTCCCTAGCATGGCTTGGCTAGGGCAACATTCCGAACCATACCAATGAAGCCGCCCAGAGACCCAAATGCCCTCCAGTGCCACCATCTTCACGTTCCCACCAAGTGAAGAACCGATAGTTAATTGCTTAATTGGAGGAAAACCACAACACATGTTAATTGACACAGGATGTACCTGGTCATCCGTTCAGGCACAACATCCACTTACCAACAAAATACAAGCTTTCTCAGGGGTCTCGGGAACTATTATGAGAAAGCCTTTTACAGTACCACTGGATGTCTGTTGGGAAGGACTGAATGTCACTCACCAGTTTTTATATAACCCTGAGTGTTCAATTGGCTTAATGGGTAGAGACCTGCTCTCTAAGTTAGGCTGCAGCATTTATTGCAATACAAGGGGTTTCCATGTCACCACCATCTCCCCTTGTGAACTCATGCCAATCCTAATGACGGAAAAGTTTTCAGACCCACCCAGGATGCTATACCTAGGAGACGCACAAGAAGATGTGGATAACGAAACCTACATCTACTGGTTAAAACTGTTGGATAGTGATCCCGACACCCCAAGGGTGTGTCGTAAGTTCCAACTGTGGAAACCATGGATACAAACACTGAATGCCTATTAACCACCGGATGACCCCCCACATGTTACAATGAACTACTCTATGGACAAGGATGAAATATACGATGAGGCATGGTTTGAAGACATGGTTGACAGACGCCCTACGGTGCACAGCAATCACTTATACATTCTTAAAGAGGGAGTGGCCACCAACTGTGTAATGATGGATGGTGATGTGGATCTCCTTGACAATTGGTTTACAATGGATTCAGACTTGGTCCCACATGTTACGCTGATGGTTGGGTTTGGATATGAAGCTCGTTCTCTGGGTCCAGCAATCAAACTGGCTGAGACCCTGACATGGACCAAAACTAATATCTCTAAAGTGTCCACGGCCCATATGGGGGAAACCCAGGTATGGAGAATAAGGATCAACGTAGAGGACACCTCGATCCCTGAAGTGGTACGACGGGCTCGTTTCCATGGGAGAGAAATGACCGATCATCCAGACACTGATAACATGCTCTCAAGGATTTCTGAAAAGCTGTGGACCACCAGTCCAGAAGATGTGGGTCTGGTAGATGTGGAGCCTATTAAAATCCAGGTTAGGACAGATACTACTGCCCACCTTCCTGTCTACAGGCCTCAATACCCTTTGAGTGAAGAGAAGGTGAGAGGAATTGAACCTACTATTGCTGGGTTACAGAATAGTAGTGTGCTGTTCCACACTACGTCACCTTGGAATACACCCATTTTACCGGTTAAAAAAGGAAGTACGGGTAAGTGGAGGATGGTTCAAGATTTCAGGCCCATAAATGATGTTACAATTCCAGACGTGAGACCTGTCCCCGATCCTTACCTGGCACTGCAGAACATCTCTCCAACCCAGGACTGGTTCTCTGTGATTGATCTGGCCAATGCCTTCTTCTGTATCCCACTCCATGAAGACTCACAGCCGCTGTTTGCTTTCACCTATCAAAACCAATGTCTTACTTACTCCAGAATGCCAATGGGATATCGGGACTCCCCCGGAATATTCAATTCTATCCTAAAAGAGCACCTGGAAGAACTCACCTTGCCAGAAGGGGTCACCCTTCTCCAATACGTTGATGATCTGTTGTTGGCCGCACCAACTGCGGAGACCTGTCTACAGGCAACTGAGCTCCTTCTCAAACATGTGGCCGATAAGGGATACAAAGTGAAACGAGAAAAAGTTCAATGCTGTAGAAGAACCGTTCAGTTTCTGGGAAGAGTACTCTCTGGAAGAGGTCAGGCTGTGTCATCAGCCCAGAGGACTTCTATCCTGGAGCACCCAAAGCCCACAACTGTACAACATCTCTTGTCATTTCTTGGACTCACTGGATATAGCAGAACTCATGTACCAGAATACTGCTTGAAAGTTGAACCACTCAGGGCCATACTCCGGGAGACAGGTAACAGGAACCTAACAGCCAAGCTCACTTGGACCATAGAAGCAGAAGCGGCTTTCATTGCACTGAAACAAACCCTTGCCCAAGCTGAGGCTCTGTCCCTGCCTGATTACACCATCCCGTTTAGGTTGGATGTTTCCGAACAGAATGGGTATGTTCATTCCATCCTTTATCAGAAACAAAAGGGGGAGAGAAGAGTGTTACATTACTACAGTGCACAATTGGACAACATTGAATGTGGCCAAACTGATTGTGCAAGACACATTGCTGCCCTGTCAAAGGCAATTGGAAAAACTGCTCATATCGTTATGAGACACCCTCTGGAAATCAACACAGGAGTGATCATGGAGTGACCGCCTTTATTGGCTCTAAACTGTTCACCCTATCGAGCAAAAGGAAATCAAACATCACAAAAATTATAACAGCCAGACACATCACCTATGTGACAGAGGTGACCAACATGACTGATGGAATGGGGAACGGGGAACCACACATTTGTGAGGACAGGGCAGCAAAGCAAGTAAAGGTCAGAATGGACCTACAGAATGTCCCATTGGAAGGAACAGCAGAGACCCTGTTTACGGACGGCTGTTGTTACAGGTCACAGACACCAGGAGAAGGTAACATAGCATCCTATGCAGTGGTGAAGCAAGAAGGAATGACAGGAACATACGAAGTGGTAGAAGCAAAGAAATTGGACCCATCTGAGGCCTCAGCCCAGTTAGCCAAACTCAGAGCACTAAGGAGAGCATTGGAACGGAGCAAAGGAAAAAGAGTGAACATCTACACAGACTCTGCATATGCCCACGGCATTGCACACATTGATGGCCCACAATGGATGAGGAGGGGCTATTTGACTAGCTCGAATGAACCCATAAAGCATAAACAAGAGGTACAGAGATTAATTGAATCAATCCAACTACCGACAAGTGTGGCCATCATGAAATGTAAAGGACACAGCAAGGAAAACACAAAGATCAGGGAAGGAAATTACATGGCAGATCAAGTGGCGAAGGAGGCAGGTGGTTATACTACCCAACAGATGATACAACGGACTGAAGAAACCCAAGATGAATTAACCATAGATACTGTGAGACAGTTACAGGAGGCAGCAGATGTGTATGAACAAACTGTGTGGAAAAGACATGGAGCCAGAAGAGATCACCAAGGAATCTGGAGATCACACAATGGGAAAACGGTGGCCCCCATTAAGCTGCTCAGGTCAATGATACGGGAAGAACACAACAAAGCACATGGGGGTTGGAAGAGCGTGGCAAAGGCCCTGGAAATTGTGTGGTGGCATCCACACATGCAAGACATGACAAGAGAAGTATCAGAAAGTTGTGAAATCTGCAAAGGTTACAACAACAAGGTTGCACTGGGAGCAGTGATTGGGAGTTTTCCCATACCAGATGCACCCTTTCAAGACGTATGCATTGACTTCACGGACATGGGACAAGACAACCGAGTTGAAGGGAAAAGATATCTGTTAGTGATGGTGGATAGGTTCACCAGATGGGTGGAAGCCATTCCAACTGCAAGAGAGGATGCTAAGGCAGTCATTAAGTGGCTAAGGAGGGATCTCATTCCAAGATTTGGGGTCCCTCGAATGATCCGATCCGACAATGGATCCCACTTCAAAAACGAACACCTGAAGGAGGTCGAGCAGACATTGGGGATCACCCATAAGTTTGGGTCGGTATATAGGCCCCAATCTCAGGGCCTCGTAGAGAGAGCCAACCAGACTCTGAAACGAAAAATGGCCAAAATAATGGCAGGAACAAAGCTAAAATGGGTAGATGCGCTGCCTCTGGCTTTAATGTCCATGAGAAATTCACCAGGTCAGACATACACCTTACACCACATGAACTGTTGACAGGGAGAAGAATGCCAGGTCCACCTGCTGATAACATGAGTTTGCCTAGACTAGACATTGCTAAAATCAGATACTCAGACTATATGCAGGCTCTAACTTCTCTTGTCAAAAGACTGTCCAAACAGGTGGTGGAGGTCCGAACTACTGCAGTTGAAACCACAGAGGAGAACAGAGACATCCTGGTGGGAGACTGGGTGAGAGTGAAGGTGCATTCAAGGAAGTGGACAGAGCCCAGGTGGAAAGGCCCGTTCCAGGTGAAAGAGGTAGCGAGTCATTCCCTGAGGGTAAGCACTGAGCATAAAGACACGTGGTACCACCGAACTCACTGTTCCAGGGATTCAGCCCCAGGAAGAACATTAGATCAAGTAGGTGAAGACCTAGCCAAAATACAACCATAGAATATGGGATGTTCAAGCTTCCTGTTGATCTCCATACTGTCAGGGCTAGTAACCCACGCGGCAGGGAGCATAATAATCAGTTTAGAGGAAGGGGAATCTCAGGTGCTAACTTTAGAACCCTGTAAGATATGGACATGGAGAAATGGGGCTAGGAGGATAGGGGATATCTGTCCGATACACATTCAAGGGGGTTGCAATGTATTGACGTCTTATGCTAGGAAACAACCAACTTATCTGTGTAATGGGAGGTGGTGTCCCTATTGGGACTATATGATAACTAATGTGGGACAGTTTTGGGAATGGAGGAGAGGCTACCCATATAAAATTGGGGATCCGTCTAAAACTGAGAGATTCTCAATGATTTGGAATTCCTCAGGAAGGGACTATTTCTGTAAAGGGGATGAAATCCTACTAACCATCAAATCCATTAAGCTCTCTGATGCAGGTCTCTACACCCTAGGACAGGACAGAGCTGGAGACGATACGATGGGTGTGTTTTCTATTAAGGTGTTGCCAAAACCACCGCAGCAATCCCAGATGAGCCAGAACCAGACACACTCCTCCGCCACTCCAGCACCACCCGCTCAGGCCTTTAACCCCGTACAGGTAATTAACATTAGGGATATGACGGATAGCAAACAGTTAGGTACTGAAACAGGATATGAGGGACGAGAAAACATGTGGTTGGCTTATATGAGGTATACTGCTAAAACATTGAACAAACAGGACTGTGTCATCTGCGGTCATGCTAGGCCTAGTCTAGCCACACATCCATTTGCATTAGGTAGTGGGGAAGGATGGAGGTGTGTAATGGAGAGTTTTTACCATGTCAAACCCAATTCCTCCCTTTGTAAGACCCTGGCACTGGTATTCCCGGAAGTCTCTCCTCAGGAGGCACCATGGGGTGTCAAGGCATATGGAGGTAATTACAGTTGCATTACCGGTATAGGGCGAGGAATTGACTATGGGCGCTTGCCAGAGGCGGATTGTATCAGTAATGTGACCATTAATGGCACTTGGCCAGTAGATGGCCTAAATCAAACTAGGGGAGTAGCTGATGTTTGGTGGATGTGTGGTCCTAACAGACGTTTAACCCCTATCCTTAAAGGAGATTAAAGGAGATCCCAGGAGCAGAGTAAGGACTGACCACCACAGGCCATAAAAGCTGTGGACAGTCTGGAGAGGGGAGGGGTGCATCTCTCTAGACCAACCAGGATGGTGAAGAGACTGGACAATACCATATTAGGAATTGTTTGAGGGAATAATCGAGGGGGACACAGGATGGAGCTGCTCTACCCAACAACCAGATGTGGAGAAGGAAAACGCCAAGGGGCTTGGACAAGTTTGGGGGCCCACAAAGGAGGAGCAAGAGTATGAACCATGCTAAACCTCTACTATGATAGGCCAACTGGACAAGTTGAGAATAAAAGTGTCATAGTATAAAACTACTATTTTGAGTACATTCCACAGTTCTCTGATCTACCCTGCGCGGAGATCCAGTGAACCCGTATATACGAAAATTGCATTTACCATTTATCGTGTGAGTTTAATTAAAATACTTAAAATATATTCGGTGACTATGAATCACATTTTGTCCTGATGCCAGATTTGAACTGACGCAAATCTCTTTCACCATCCATACAAACCACTTAATGTAAATGTACATTACTGTGTTGTACATAGGCTGGTCATCTAGGTTTGTACCTGTAGACTTTCCATCGCCATGAAGAAAAACAATGCACAATACAGTAATTCAGTAATTGAGTACATTGAGACATAAAGTGGTTTGTGATGATGTGGCTCAGTTGGTGGAGCAGCGGCATGCAATTCTAAGGTTGTGGGTTCGATTCCAATAGGGCACTGGGCCTTTACTAGTCCTGTATTAGCATACCTATATAGACCTCTTTACTGCATTCATTTCAAGAACCATACTCTTTCACTTCCTAAAACCTTCCCTTTAGGTGAACCCCCATGGCCACTGTTAGTAAATACTGTACGTTGATTCAGAGATAGCAGATAAAATTAGGGTTAGGCTTCTGTTGTAAGAACAGTGTAAATATGTGCTTAAAGGGACATCACACTCCAAAATCAAAACGTGTCCGTTGCCAAAATCCAAAAGGAAGGAAAAAATAGGCAATGTAATCTCTAGACTGGCGGTGCTTATCTTTTCCATTCATTTTGAATTTCTGGCATATGTCAAGCTTTTTTAGCACCTTTTTACCAAAAGTAAATGACTAAGTCGCTTGAGATAATTCATCTTATTTTGACATTAGACTAATTGTGGATGTCTGAAAACATTGGAGTGCAATGTCCCTGTGATTAAATGGTAATAAGAACGATATAAAGTAAGGTATTACTCAGTCCTGTTTCAAACGGAGTTAGCTTCTGTAATAAATACCATTTGAAAATAACACAAGCATATTGCTATTACATTGTTATAACTAACTTCTTTCTAAGCAGGGTTTCTCACACACCCAGAGACAGATGGCTGACACAGGCCTTTTCATAAAGACTGATAAGAAAAGTGGTGCCTGGTACTGCATATCACGAGAAACTGAGACACACACATACCCAAGGACAGAGGGCTGACGTAAACCTTTCATAAACACAGATAAGACAGGAACATCTTCGCACACACAAAAACTCCTCTTCAGTCTGAACATTTTACAGAGACACACAGAAATGTCAAAATAGGAACATCTACGCACACACCTAATCTCCTGTTTTAGCTGAACATTTCTGAAGACAAAGAACTCTACTCAGAGCCAATGGGACAGTGATACTGGCCTGAAGGAGACCTCGCCCAACTCATCAGAACCAACCAGAGGACCAGAACTTCCAGACTCAACCTACTTTCTGTACTGTATAAAATGTATATGCACTCTGTTATCTGGGCTTCTTTCGGATAGTTCCATTTGAGCTTGATGAAAAGGGTCCGTGCACGCTATTTCAGATATCTTTACCTCTGAATAAATTGCATTTAATTAAACCTCATCCACCCTGTCCAGAGTCTCTACTTCGTCTCAGTTCTCCAGTAAACATGTTTTATCAACAAATTGGTAGCAGAGGATGGTTTTCTTCTCTGAATTCGGTCCATAAAAAGTTGATAGAGAAAAGAGACAAGTGAGAGACGGATCAGAAAGGAAGGGTGACCTGTCGAAGGAGCAGCCGGGAATCCAGCTCACCTCAGGAAAACTGATCTATAAGGCCTACAAAACAAAGGTAAGCAGAAACCGGTTAAATCAAAAATCTGCATATTGTATATTAGGAAAATCCAAATTAAAGATCAGAAGTACTGAGGTTGAGTATGGGTTACTGTCAAATTTATGATAAATGTCTATTGTAAATGTAAAAGTAAACATGTAAAGATATCTGAGATATAGAGAGTCACATAGTCGGGTAGAAGCCGTGAGACTCAGATTCATATAGACGGGTAGAAGCTGTGAGAATCTAAGTAAATGGGTGTTGTGATAAATCCACATAGTCGGGTAGAAGCCGTGAGAATCCAATGTATTGTGTTATAATTGTAACTGACTTGATAAAAAGATTCAGACAGTCGGGTTGAGTGAGAATACCGTGAGAATCCAAGTCTAGAAAAGGTTCCCCAGACTTAACAACATTTGATTGGTTAAAACACTTGGAAGTTACCTAGGGGGAATCAACAAAATAAAACAAAAATACAAGTTCAGATAGTCGGGCAAATGGTTGACTTGGCACTTAACTAGATGCACTGTGAAGAACTTAACCTGCGATCAATGTATTAGTGTTGTTATGTAATAAAACTAAATGTGGATTTGAAATGTTGTGTAAGATTGGCCTTTTCACGAGACTCACTAGTTGATAACTTTTGGGAGGACAGCTGAGTTTTCTTTTGGCCCGTGGTGCAGCCGCCGAGCTGAAAACTGACTTGTATTTTTCCTCTATTGTGATGTTGGTATTTCCATAATTCCTACAGTTGAATTGATAATTATTTTAGCAGCGCTTGAGTTCGTGTATATATTGTTCCCGAAGGGCGATTCTGATACCTTCTGGGAAAATATATAACAACTCGAAAAACTGAAATGCGCTGATAACTTTTGCAGAGTAATTCCTACAATTGAATTGATAATTATTTTAGCAGCGCTTGAGTTCGTGTATATATTGTTCCCGAAGGGCGATTCTGATACCTTCTGGGAAAATATATAACAACTCGAAAAACTGAAATGCGCTGATAACTTTTGCAAAATAATTCCTACAATTGAATTGATAATCATTTTAGCAGCGCTTGAGTTCGCAGATATATTGTTCCCGAAGGGCGATTCTGATACCTTCTGGGAAAATATATAACAACTCGAAAAACTGAAAAACGCTGATAACTTTTGCAGAGTGATTCCTACAGTTGAATTGATAATCATTTTAGCAGCGCTTGAGTTCGTAGATATATTGTTCCCGAAGGGCGATTCTGATACCTTCTGGGAAAATATATAACAACTCGAAAAACTGAAAAACGCTGATAACTTTTGCAAAATAATTCATATAATTGAATTGATAATTATTTTAGCAGCGCTTGAGTTCGTAGATATATTGTTCCAGAAGGGCGATTCTGATACCTTCTGGGAAAATATATAACAACTCGATTAACAAAATCTGTTTAACAGTAATAACTGCTGTAAATAATTCTTTGTGTACGAGTGTGGGGCACCAGAGATAAGTCGGTGTCAGCACCGAGAATACATTGCTGGCCTCGGCCAGTGACGGGCTAAGTGCACTAAGATAGTCAAACCTGATCCTGAAATTTACCATGGCAGCCGCTAATGGCCCAAAACTAGAGTTCAATGAATACCTAGAACAAAAAATACAGGACAGGGCAGGGGGAAAGGAACAATATAAATGTACAGGCCCCAATCTCAAGACCTCGTGGGAGGGCCAATCAGACTTTGAAGGCTAAGATAGATGTGTGGTACACCAAGAGAGGGAGGTCATATGCCCGCTCTTGATGTACAACAAATCACAAGGTCCAATGGCAGGGTATAAAGTATTTACATGTGAAGGCACTTGTGTAAAGATATCTGCCATTTATTCTGATATATCTTAGAAACGGGGCTAGTTGCAACTAGGAGTATCCGTAAGATAAGTGAGAAGTAATGACACATCTTAGAAATGGGGCTAGTTGCTAGAACTAGGAGTATCCATAAGATTGAAGTGTCTGTTCAAGTTTGTATCAGTGTCCGGGACTAGAAGTTAGTGTAAGTTGAAGATGTAAGTTGTTGGCAACCTCGTACACGCCTCGGACACCCTTCTAGGTAGCATCGGAATTAAACTGAGCTTGATCATTCGGGAGCTCGTGCTGAATTGGCAAATCCGGGTCAGGTTAATAACTATTTTTTAACTGGTCGCCGCTCGGTACCTAAGTCCAAGCCTGAGCTTTAATGTGGTGAGGACTTAATCCTCTTGGCCATGTTTTAAATTCTTGTGACAGGTATAACTATGTAATTATGTTTTGTTTGTAGTAAACGTTTGGGTTAAGGGGATTTACATGTTCCCAGAGACAAGGTATCTTAAAGGGGCACACTCATATATGGAATATTCAGAGTTTTATTTTCTGAGTTTTACTTAGACAAGGAAATGTTTAATTTTTAAAGATAAGGGGTTCTTTAATAGGTCTAGACATGGTATGGAACACGAATGTAAGGGGGTGTTGTAACCTTTGACCTGCATCATGGCTGTCTCTTGAAGTCTGATCAGCTTCAGGGGATGGTCATGTAGATAAAGCATTTGTGGTCATTTGGTATACTGGTTTTGAGGTAAATTAATATGTAAGGACTCTAGAAATTGCCACCATAGACATGTTTTTCTAAAAATCCATGAGTTTAGATGAAGCCAAACAGTGAGACATTTAGTTAAAATTTGGAAACAAAACAGTTGTTACAGACAGATAAGGGAAAGGGCAGACAGACAGGCCCCCCCTACACTGCTGAGACCTTGAAGGTTTGAGAGCAGAGAGGGGAGTTTCGGAAGGGGCGCCAGGACATGGATAACAGAATGGGTAGATAACAGTTACTGAATGGAGACATGAAAGGGGCGCTCCTACATGATAATGTAGAACATAAGAATATTTTACTATTCTTACCTAAGTCATTATTTAGAATAGGTAAGGTTGTTACCTGGCTAGAGCCAGGTATCAAGAGGGGGATGGGTACATTGTGGTCTAGGATAGGATGGGGCCTATTGGATAATAAACTAATTATACAAATAAAATAAAAATAAAAATAATAATAATTATAGCTAACAAATAGGTATAGAAGTTAAATATATAATCAGATAAAACAAATGAGAAACTGGTGGTTAACCAAACCTGTATGTCCAGGATTTTATGCGTTACAGATGAATTAAAGGAGAAGGTGATTCACTCGACCTGGGGGCATATCGCACTTGGAGGGTGAGACACACTGACACTGCCGAATGATCACAGAGTTAAGGAGAAGAACTGATGCTAATAAAGCTCAGGGGTCAACTCCTTAATGAAGAATTCCCTGACCCCGACCTTTCCTCACTGTGTACGTTCATAGAAGTGAAAGTGTTGCTTGGTCTCTAGCTGATGATGTGTTCTCTGGGAAAGGATGGGGTTTTACAGGACTGCTTGTGGTCCTGAGCTGTCTGTTTAGGATACGATGGGGATGTTACCATCACAGTGCTGCCAGAACCACCACCAGTTCCAACGGACCAGGGATTCAGCCGGCCTCCTCCACCACTTCAGGACCAAGTCCCACACCACCACCTAAGCTCTCCAATCTGGGACAGGTAATAAATGTAAAAGACATCTCAGATAGTGAACAATTGGGGACTGAAACTGGTTATGAGGAAAGGGAGAATATGTGGTTGGCCTGCAAAACAATAAATAGAAAGGACTGTGTCGTATGTGGACATGCCAGACCTATTCTGGCTGCTCACCCATTTGCCCTATAATCAACAATGATTTGTCAACTACACCCACACTGCACTTAGGGGGATGGCTGAACAATTGGATGCCACCTCTCGAACTGCTAGACAGAATAGGCTAGCACTAGACATGATACTGGCCAACCAGGGAGGTGTATGTAAAATGATTGGAGAACAGTGTTGCACGTTTGTCCCTAACAATACTAGTCCGGATGGGAGCATTTCAAAAAGCTCTGAGTGGGTTGGCAAGGTTATCGGTGGGGATGGAGGGTCTTGCAGGTGTGGAGGAGAGTGGACTGTTCCCCTGGCTGGGTGGTTGGTTTGGTAAGTGTACTACAATGATGGATACTGGCACTACAATGATGGTTACTGGATTTCTGACTCTAGTTGTTGTTTTTCTTATGCTCATGTGCTGTGCTACCTGTATCATACCTTGTTTGAAGAAGTCTGTTACAGATGGGGCAAGGACCTCTGGTATGATGCCGTTGCTTGATGCTCCAGTTGGAGAGGCTGATACGGAATCAAGCTTTCGCAGGAGAGTGGGCCTGACAGAGGAGGACCCTTGGTTTGCTGTAGTAGAGGTTGTCGAATGAATAAAAAGTGATGTTTGTCCTCCCTGTTGTGAAGGTTTGAAGTTCCCGGGTGGCGACGAGCCCACCTGGTACAGGTTGTATAGAGGGATGGACCTGAGGGTTTAACATTTTCTCGTTTTTTGGTTAAAAAATTAGGTAATTGGACTCAACAAGGTTTTGAGGCGGTACATGGCCAATTGGAGGCTACCAGCTTGATGGCCTTCCAAAACCGCATTGCAGTAGACATGCTACTCTCTGAGAAGGGAGGTGTATGCTCTATGTTTGGTGAACAGTGTTGCACCTTTATACCTAACAACACTGCCACTGATGGTAGTCTGACCATTGCCTTAGAAGGCTTGAGGACTCTTAATGGTAAGATGAAATCCCATTCTGGTGTAGACACCTCCATGTGGGATTCCTGGATGGATGCTTTTGGGAAATATAAAACCCTGGTGTCCTCAATTTTGGTTTCTATCTCAGTGTTTGCAGCCATTTTGGTTTTGTGTGGTTGCTGTTGCATACCATGCATTCGTTCACTCACCACTAGGGTCATATCTAAAGCCATTGACCCAACAAGCCCTTCCCAGATGTTTCCTCTTTTAGGGGATGAAGGCCCTCCATCTTTTGAGGACAACAACATGCCTGCTGCTTTTACCTTTAAGAGAGGGAATCAAAACTTTCTCTCTGAGAAAGTTTCCCTGGTTGTTTACTTTTGCTTTTCTTACTTTTACCTAGTTTATGTCACGTCTCTTTGGAGACGTGAAGAGAGGGAATCAAAACTTTCTCTCTGAGAAAGTTTCCCTGGTTGTTTACTTTTGCTTTTCTTACTTTTACCTAGTTTATGTCACGTCTCTTTGGAGACGTGAAGAGAGGGAATCAAAACTTTCTCTCTGAGAAAGTTTCCCTGGTTGTTTACTTTTGCTTTTCTTACTTTTACCTAGATTATGTCACGTCTCTTTGGAGACGTGAAGAGAGGGAATCAAAACTTTCTCTCTGAGAAAGTTTCCCTGGTTGTTTACTTTTGCTTTTCTTACTTTTACCTAGATTATGTCACGTCTCTTTGGAGACGTGAAGAGAGGGAATCAAAACTTTCTCTCTGAGAAAGTTTCCCTGGTTGTTTACTTTTGCTTTTCTTACTTTTACCTAGTTTATGTCACGTCTCTTTGGAGACGTGAAGAGAGGGAATCAAAACTTTCTCTCTGAGAAAGTTTCCCTGGTTGTTTACTTTTGCTTTTCTTACTTTTACCTAGTTTATGTCACGTCTCTTTGGAGACGTGAAGAGAGGGAATCAAAACTTTCTCTCTGAGAAAGTTTCCCTGGTTGTTTACTTTTGCTTTTCTTACTTTTACCTAGTTTATGTCACGTCTCTTTGGAGACGTGAAGAGAGGGAATCAAAACTTTCTCTCTGAGAAAGTTTCCCTGGTTGTTTACTTTTGCTTTTCTTACTTTTACCTAGTTTATGTCACGTCTCTTTGGAGACGTGAAGAGAGGGATTTGTAATAAATACCATTTGAAAATAACACAAGCATATTGCTATTACATTGTTATAACTAACTTCTTTCTAAGCAGGGTTTCTCACACACCCAGAGACAGATGGCTGACACAGGCCTTTTCATAAAGACTGATAAGAAAAGTGGTGCCTGGTACTGCATATCACGAGAAACTGAGACACACACATACCCAAGGACAGAGGGCTGACGTAAACCTTTCATAAACACAGATAAGACAGGAACATCTTCGCACACACAAAAACTCCTCTTCAGTCTGAACATTTTACAGAGACACACAGAAATGTCAAAATAGGAACATCTACGCACACACCTAATCTCCTGTTTTAGCTGAACATTTCTGAAGACAAAGAACTCTACTCAGAGCCAATGGGACAGTGATACTGGCCTGAAGGAGACCTCGCCCAACTCATCAGAACCAACCAGAGGACCAGAACTTCCAGACTCAACCTACTTTCTGTACTGTATAAAATGTATATGCACTCTGTTATCTGGGCTTCTTTCGGATAGTTCCATTTGAGCTTGATGAAAAGGGTCCGTGCACGCTATTTCAGATATCTTTACCTCTGAATAAATTGCATTTAATTAAACCTCATCCACCCTGTCCAGAGTCTCTACTTCGTCTCAGTTCTCCAGTAAACATGTTTTATCAACACTTCCCCAGTAGGCCGTCATTGTAAATAAGAATTTGTTCTTAACTGACTTACCTAGTTAAATAAAGGTTACATAAAAATAAAACAGTTAAACTTACTGTAGTATTTACTATGGCAAATCTGTGGATGGGGGAGAGAATCAACATAAACATGTTTACTTCTCAGAGTTAGTTCCTCTCTGAGCTTTGGTGTAACGGCGTTCCTCCTCCTCTTCATCCGAAAAGGAGGAGTAGTGATTTGACCAAACTGCAGCGTTGTAGTTCGACATAATATTTATTAAACAAAAACAGAAAACACGACGAACACGAAACACTTGAGAATTTACAAAATAACAAACGCAGTCAACAGACCTGGACACGAACTTACATATAACGTGAAGAACGCAATAACAGGAAAACTGACTACATAAAAACGAACGAACAAACAAAACCGAAAACAGTCCCGTGTGGCGTAACATACACTTACACAGACACAGGAGACAACCACCCACAACAAACAGTGTGAAAACACCTACCTTAATATGACTCTCAATCAGAGGAAATGAAAACCACCTGCCTCTAATTGAGAGCCATATCAGGTCACCCTTAAACCAACATAGAAACAGAAAACATAGACTGCCCACCCAAACTCACGTCCTGACCAACTAACACATACAAAACTAACAGAAAACAGGTCAGGAACGTGACATAACCCCCCCCTCAAGGTGCGAACTCCGGGCGCACCAGCACAAAGTCTAGGGGAGGGTCTGGGTGGGCGTCTGACCACGGTGGTGGCTCAGGCTCTGGGCGAGGTCCCCACCCCACCATAGTCAATCCCAGCTTACGTCTCCCCCTTAGAATGACCAACCTCATTTTACACCCACTTACTTTTAATGGTAACCTTAATATAAGGGGCAGCACCGGGACAAGGGGCAGCACCGGGATAAGGTAGCTCAGGACAGAGATATAGCACAGGACAGAGAGGTAGGTCAGGATAGAGAGGTAGCTCAGGATAGAGGGGCAACTCCGGACTGAAGGGCAGCTCCGGACAGAGAGACAGCTCTGGACTGAGGGGCAGTTCTGGATAAATGGCCGCTCTGGGCTGAGGGGCAGCTCATGACTGGCTGACGGCTCTGGACGCTCATGGCTCGCTGACGGCTCTGGACGCTCATGGCTGGCTGACGGCTCTGGACGCTCATGGCTGGCTGACGGCTCTGGACGCTCATGGCTGGCTGACGGCTCTGGACGCTCATGGCTGGCTGACGGCTCTGGACGCTCATGGCTGGCTGACGGCTCTGGACGCTCATGGCTGGCTGGCGGCTCTGGCAGATCCTGTCTGGTTGGCGGCTCTGGCAGATCCTGTCTGGTTGGCGGCTCTGGCAGATCCTGTCTGGTTGGCGGCTCTGGCAGATCCTGTCTGGTTGGCGGCTCTGGCAGATCCTGTCTGGTTGGCGGCTCTGGCAGATCCTGTCTGGTTGGCGGCTCTGGCAGATCCTGACTGACGAATGGCTCTAGCGGCTCCTGACTGACTAACGGCTCTGACGGCTCGGGACAGACGGGCGGCTCTAATGGCTCGGGACAGACGGATGGCTCAGACGGCGCTGGGGAGACGGATGGCTCAGACGGCGCTGGGGAGACGGATGGCTCAGACGGCGCTGGGGAGACGGATGGCTCAGACGGCGCTGAGGAGACGGATGGCTCAGATGGCGCTGCGGAGACGGATGGCTCAGACTGATCCTGTCTGGCGGAAGGCTCTAGCGGCTCCTGTCTGGCGGAAGGCTCTAGCGGCTCCAGTCTGGCGGAAGGCTCTGTAGGCTCATGGCAGACGGGTGGCTTTGCAGGCTCATGGCAGACGGGCGGCTTTGAAGGCTCAATACAGACGGGCAGTTCATGCGGCGCTTGGCAGACGGACAGTTCAGGCGCCGTTGGGCAGACGGCAGACTCTGGCCGGCTGAGACGCACTGTAGGCCTGGTGCGTGGTGCCGGAACTGGAGGCACCGGACTGGAGACACGCACTTCAAGCCTAGTGCGGGGAGCAGGAACAGGGCACACTGGACTCTCGATGCGCACTATAGGACTGGTGCGTGGTACCGGAACTGGAGGTACCGGGCTGAGGGCACGCACCTCAGGGCGAGTGCGGGGAGAAGGAACAGTGCGTACAGGGCTCTGGAGACGCACAGGAGGCTTGATGCGTGGTGCCGAAACTGGAGGCACTGAGCTTGAGACACGCACCACAGGGAGAGTGCGTGGAGGAGGAACAGGGCTCTGGAGACGCACTGGAAGCCTGGTGCGTGGTGTAGGCACTGGTGGTACTGAGCTGGGGCGGGAAGGTGGCGCCGGATATACCGGACCGTGTAGGCGTACTGGCTCCCTTGAGCATTGAGCCTGCCCAACCTTACCTGGTTGAATGCTCCCCGTCGCCCGACCAGTGCGGGGAGGTGGAATAACCCGCACCGGGCTATGTAGGCGAACCGGGGACACCATGCGTAAGGCTGGTGCCATGTATGCCGGCCCGAGGAGACGCACTGGAGACCAGACGCGTTGAGCCGGCATCATGGCACCTGGCTCAATGCCCAATCTAGCCCTACCAGTGCGGGGAGGTGGAATAACCCGCACCGGGCTATGCACACGTACAGGAGACACCGTGCGCTCTACTGCGTAACACGGCGTCTGCCCGTACTCCCGCTCTCCACGGTTAGCCTGGGAAGTGGGCGCAGGTCTCCTACCTGCCCTTGGCCCACTACCTCTTAGCCCCCCCCCAATACATTTTTGGGGTTTCTTCACGGTCTCTCTCTCCCGTTGCCTCCGCTCTCCTAATCGCCTCCAGCTGTTCCCATGGAAGGCGATCTCTTCCAGCTCGGATCTCCTCCCATGTGTAGCAACCTTTTCCATTTAACACGTCCTCCCATGTCCACTGCTCGAACTCACGCTGCTTGGTTCTGGATCGGTGGGTGGTTCTGTAACGGCGTTCCTCCTCCTCTTCATCCGAAAAGGAGGAGTAGTGATTTGACCAAACTGCAGCGTTGTAGTTCGACATAATATTTATTAAACAAAAACAGAAAACACGACGAACACGAAACACTTGAGAATTTACAAAATAACAAACGCAGTCAACAGACCTGGACACGAACTTACATATAACGTGAAGAACGCAATAACAGGAAAACTGACTACATAAAAACGAACGAACAAACAAAACCGAAAACAGTCCCGTGTGGCGTAACATACACTTACACAGACACAGGAGACAACCACCCACAACAAACAGTGTGAAAACACCTACCTTAATATGACTCTCAATCAGAGGAAATGAAAACCACCTGCCTCTAATTGAGAGCCATATCAGGTCACCCTTAAACCAACATAGAAACAGAAAACATAGACTGCCCACCCAAACTCACGTCCTGACCAACTAACACATACAAAACTAACAGAAAACAGGTCAGGAACGTGACATTTGGAAAACTGCAAGGGGAGGCACCAGTCATGTGAAGGTGGAGGAGATAGTTTCATGAGATTTCGGGAAGCTAAAAATGTCGCTAAGAATCCCCTAATGTACAAAACTTAATTCAGGAACATACTTTTAACTCACTGCACACCTCAAAAAGAGGGTCCTGTTTGTTACTGTTAAATTCACAAAGTAGATTTCCGAATATTATTATATTAATACATGGAGGACAGCACTTGCAACCATTCTCCATCAATGGAGAATTAAGACAGAAATTCTGAACTGAATTAAGACAGAAACATAACAAAGAAATGGGAAAAGAGAACAAACAAACACTCCACAGCAAAATACTGGATGACTCAGCACACACAGTGGGACTGCAGTTTTGTTATTAACACCCTCATCCAGGATACACTGCTGTGTAATGTAATGCACTGTTGAAAGTTCAGTACTTTCAAACCTCGCTCACACAAAAAGCCCGACACATAATTAAATTAATTCCAGAAAAAAACATAGCAGTGGTCAAATGTTTTTTGTAAGTCAGAACATTTACATTTGAATAAGCTTCGGAATGTACAGTACTAGTCAAAAGTTTGGACACACCTACTCATTCAAGGGTTTTTCTTTATATTTACTATTATCTACATTGTAGAATAATAGTGAAGACATCAAAACTATGAAATAACACATATGAAATCATGTAGTAACCAAAAAAGTATGAAACAGATTCTTCAAAGTAGCCAGCCTTCGCCTTGATAACAGCTTTGCACACTCTTGGCATTCTCTCAACCAGTTTCATGAGGTAGTCACCTGGAATGCATTTCAATTAGCAGGTGTGCCTTGTTAATTTGTGGAATTTCTTTCCTTCTTAATGCGTTTGAGCCAATAAGTTGTGTTGTGACAAGGTAGGGGTGGAACACAGAACATAGCTCTATTTGGTAAAAGACCAAGTCCATATTATGGCAAGAACAGCTCAAATAAGCAAAGAGAAATGACAGTCCATCATTAATTTAAGACTTGAAGGTCAGTCAATACAGAACATTTCAAGAACTTTGAAAGTTTCTTCAAGTGCAGTCGGAAAAACCATCAAGCGCTATGATGAAACTGGCTCTCATGAGAACCGCCACAGGAAAGGAAGACCCAGAGTTACCTCTGCAGCAGAGGATAAGTTCATTAGTTCCCCGCCTCAGAAATTGCAGCACAAATAAATGCTTCACAGAGTTCAAGTAACAGATACATCTCAACATCAACTGTTCAGAGAAGACTGTGTGAATCAGGCATTCATGATTGAATTGCTGAAAAGAAACCACTACTAAAGGACACCAATAAGAAGACGAAGAAACATGAGCAATGGACGTTAGACCAGTGGAAATCTGGTCTGATGAGTCCAAATGTGAGATTTTTGGTTCTAACCGACGTGCCTCTGTGAGACGCAGAATAGGTGAACGGATGATCTCCGCATGTGTGGTTCCCACCGTGAAGCATGGAGGAGGAGGTGTGATGGTGTGGGGGTGTTTTGCGTGTGACACTGTCAGTGATTATTTAGAAGACACACTTAACCAGCATGGTTACCACATCTGGTTTGGGCTTAGTGGGACAATGACTCAACACACCTCCAGGCTGTGTAAGGGTTATTTGACCAAGAAGCAGAGTGATGGGAGTGCTGCATCAGATGACCTGGCCTCCACCATCACCCGACCTTAACCCAATTGAGATTGTTTGTGATGAGTTGGACCGCAGAGTGAAGGAAAAGCAGCCAACAAGTGCTCAGCGTATGTAGGAACTCCTTCAAGGCAGTTGGAAAAGCATTCCGGGTGAAGCTGGTTGAGAGAAGGCCAAGAGTGTGCAAAGATGTCATCAAGGCTAAGGGTGGCTACTTTGAGAATCTCAAATATTATATATATATATATATATATTTATATATATATATTTATTTGTTTAACACTTTTTTGGTTACTACAAGAAAAAACCCTTGAATGAGTAGGTGTGTCCAAAATTTTGACAGGTACTGTATCTGTAATGAATACTCAGGGAGAAAAAGGTGTAGATTCACGCGCAGGGTGCGACAGATGCTTAAGGCCCGGGGGCAGTATTCGGTAGTTCGGATAACTGACGTGCCCAAAGTAAACTGCCTGTTACTCAGGCCCGGAAGCTAGGATATGCATATAATTGGTAACATTGGATAGAAAACACTCTGAAGTTTCTAGAACTGTTAAAGTAATGTCTGTGAGTATAACAGAACTGATATGGCAGGTGAAAACCCAAGGAGAATCCATCCAGAATAAAAAAAATTTGAGGTCACAGGCCATTCCAATGCTTGTCTATGGGATATTCAAAGGAATTCCTCCCAGATTGCAGTTCCTATGGCTTCCACTAGATGTCAACAGTCTTTAGAAAGGCACTTCGTTATTTATCTCCGGTATTGAACATACTACATTCCGTCTTAAATGTAATCATTTATTTACATATTAGGGTATCTGACGATTGATTAGAAATGTTGTTTGACTTGTTTGGACGAAGTTTACCGGTAACTTTTGGGATTCCTTTGTCTGCATGTTGAACGAGTGGAACGGGTGGATTACTGAATCAAACGCGCCAACTAAACTGACTTTTTTGGGATTTAAAGAATGACTTCATGTAACAAAACTACCATTTGTTGTGTAGCTGGGACCCTTGGGATTGGAAACAGAGGAAGATCTTCAAAGGTAAGTGATTTATTTTATTGCTATTTCCGATTTTTGTGAAGCCTCTGCTTGTTTGGAAATGTTTTTAATGCTGGTGTATGCGGGGCGCTTTCCGGAGATAATCGCATTGTATGCTTCCGCCGTAAAGCCTTTTTGAAATATGACAACGCGGTTGGATTAACAAGAAGTTAAGCTTTTAAACGATGTAAGACACTTGTATTTTCATGAATGTTTAATATTACGATTTTTGTATTTTGAAATTTGCGCTGTGCAATTTCACCGGATGTTGTCGTGGTGGGGGCGCTAGTGTCCCACCTAGCCCAAAGAGGTTATTAAGCCTTCGCAGAAGGCAGGAATCGTGGTCACAGGCAGGCAATGGTCAAACACAGGTAGGCAGTCAAAAACAAACAATACCTCACAACCATACAAACAGAAAGACCTGAACTAAATAGGGAGCTGATGAGACCAGGTGAGAAATGATCACAGGAGAAATCAATGAACAAAAATGAAAGATAGGGCTACGTTCAAGAACACAAAGAAAAAGAACACAAGGTTGACTAAGAAAAGAAAAGCAGAACCTTACAGTATCTCCCAATTTATTTATTTTTTATTGTAAAAAAAATACTTATTCTAAAAAATACAACTAACCTTCTACACTTTTTCAAATAGACAGAAATCAACAGCGAGTAATGGCGTACAGTATTGACTGTGATTTACCAATATTGTGCAGAATGTAATGTGATGATTATGACACTTAATTGCTTCAATCGTAATGGCTAGATCTCTCTAGTCCAGTGCCTCACTTCCCATCTTTTTTCCTGAGACTCAGTGGCTCTCTTTCCTTTGTAGATGAAGAATATTCCAGTAGCCACCCCCAGCAGCCCAAGAGTGAGGCCCACTCCACAGAATACAGCAGGACCAGGACCAGCACTGGACCCACTGACCTTATATTCTGGAAGACAAGATGTGTCACCAGAATCAGCACAATACACAACCACTCATCACACACTGCCTTGGAATGGCTTGTTTCAGGTCTCAATTTCAGAGTTGTTTGAGTTCCTTCTTAAGGTTTAATATTAAAGTAAATATACTGAACAAAAATATAAACGCAACATAAAAGACCCCAGACATTTTCCACTTTTGTCCACAAATTTCATTACATCCCTATTAGTGAGCATTTCGCTTTGCCAAGATAATCCATCCACCTGACTGGTGTGGCATATCAAAAAGCTGATTAAACAGCATGATCATTACACAGGTGCACCTAGTTCTTGGGACAATAAAAGGTCACTCTAAAATGTGCAGTTTTGTCACACAACACAATGCCATAGATGTCTCAAGTTCTGAGGGAACATGCAGTTGGCATGCTGACTGCAAGAATGTCCACCAGAGCTGTTGCCAGAGAATTTAATGTTAATTTCTCTGCCATAAGCCACCTCCAACGTAATTTTTGAGAATTTGGTGTATGTCCAACCGGTCTCACAACTGCAGATCACATGTAACCACGCCAATCCAGGACCTCAACATCCGGCTTCCGCCCTGGCGGGATCGTCTAAGACCAGCCACCCGGACACATCTGATTGGCTGGGCCTGGCTCCCCAGTGGGTGGGCCTATGGCCTCCCCTGGCTGCGCTGCCTTCCCAGTCATGTGAAATCCATAGATTAGGGCCTAATGAATTTAATTAATTTTCTAATTTTCTTATATGAACTGTAACTCGTTGAAATTGTTGCACGTTGCGTTTATATTTTTGTTCAGTATAGAACCATGTACAAAAATATTATGTCCTCTCTCACCCCTGGTTTTGGGGTCCTTCAGGGCCGTGTGCGCCACAGCGCAGATGTAGACGTCTTCCTTTTGTGGGGTGAAACTCAGCCTGGAGAACTGGTGGAACGTTCCATCTTTATTAGGATAGTAACGACTGAGAGATAATCCCTCAGTCACCTCCATTCCATTCTTGGTCCAGTTGACTTTGACAGGCGGGGGAAAGAAATCATTCACAAAGCAGATGAGGGTGTTCTCCACCCCCAGTTCCACCTCATCCCTGGGGTAGATGGTGCTCTCAGGGGCATCTGGAGGGCAACAAAAGCCTGAAACTGTATTCACTCAAAAATTGAAGTTTGTCAGACTTTCGAAATGTCAGTGCCTATTGTCCCATTCATTTGGGATTAAGGCAGATACTGTACATAGACCTACTCAAAAGATAGCATATTTGGTATTTGGTATTTTATTAGGATCCCCATTAGCTGTTGCGAAGCAGCAGCTACTCTTCCTTGGGTCCACACAAAACATGAAACATTACATAATAAAGAACATAAAGACAAGAACAGATCAAGGACAGAACTATATCCATTTAAAAAAGGCACACGTAGCCTACATATCAACACATAATGTACACACAAACAATCTATGTCAAATAGGGGAGAGGCGTTGTGCTGTGAGGTGTGTGCTGTGAGGCTTTATCTGTTTTTTTTAACCAGGTTTGCTGTTCATTTGAGCAATATGAGATGGAACTGTACGCTTTCTTGAGTTTGTTCTGGATTTAGGGACTGTGAAAAGACCCCTGGTGGCATGTGTGGTGGGGTAAGTGTGTGTCAGGGCTGTGTGTAAGTTTGGGATTTTCAACTCATTAATGTTTCTTATAAAAAGAAGAAGTGATGCAGTCAGTCTCTCCTCAACCTTTAGCCAAGAGAGACTGGCATGCATAGTATATGACATTAACTCCGCTTGACAGACCACTCTGACAAAGATTGATTTTGGAGATGCACAAATCATATTGAATCACTGATTATTTATCAGTTTATGTGAGACATTCCCATCAATCTTCACTTACCTTTGATTTTTGGTATTTTCGGTTCAGACAGTTTGCCCCATGCGACACAGTTTTTGCACCAAACTCTGCTAATGGTAGCATATTCACAAGCCCTTTCTTTATCCTCTGGTGTAATAGATATGAATTTAGGTAATGTAAACACTACATCTGCTATTAGACATCTAGTACTGTTTTTATTGAAGTCACCATAGACGACTTCATCTCCATCAATCTCAAGTCCCACCGCAGGATCACTTGACTCAAAGCATCCGTAGATAAAGTGAATTTCATGATGAACTGAAATGGGGGGAAAACACGTTACTTCAAATTAATCAACTGAGGTTTATATAATTTTTCCAGGATGGTAATATCTACACTACCGGTCAAAAGTTTTAGAACACATACTCATTCAAAGGTTTTTCTATTTAAAAAAAAACGATTTTCTACATTGTAGAATAATAGTGAAGACATCAAAACTATGAAATAACACATATGGAATGATGTAGTATCCAAAAAAGTGTTAAACAAATCAAAATATATTTTATATTTGAGATTCTTCAAATAGCTACCCTTTGCCTTAATGAAAGCTTTGCACACTCTTGACATTCTCTCAACCAGCTTCACCTGGAATACTTTTCCAACAGTCTTGAAGGAGGTCCCACATATGCTGAGTACTTGTTGGCTGCTTTTCATTCACTCTACAGTCCGACTCATCCCAAACCATCTCAATTTGGTTGAGGTCAGGGGATAGTGGAGGCCAGGTCATCTGATGCATCACACTCCTTCTTGGTAAAATAGCCCTTACACAGCCTTGAGGTGTGTTCGCTCATCCATATATGTATATGTCATATTCTTATTCCATCCCTTTACTTAGATTTGTGTGTATTAGGTAGTTGTTGTGGAATTGTTAGATTACTTGTTAGATATTACTGCACTGTCGGAACTAGAAGCACAAGCATTTTGCTACACTTGCATTAACATCTGCTAACCATGTGTATGTGACCAATACAGTTTCATTTGATTTGATGTGTTGGGTCGTTGAAAAACAAATGATAGACCCACTAAGCCCAAACCAGATGGGATGGCGTATCGCTGCAGAATGCTGTGGTGGCCATGCTTGTTAAGTGTGCCTTGAATTCTAAATAAATCACAGACAGTGTCACCAGCAAAGCACCCCCACACCATAACACCTCCTCCTCCATGCTTTACGGTTGTCACGTCTGCTCCCGCTCCCCCTCTCTGGTGCTCGAGGTCATCAGTTCACTCATCATTACACACACCTGCCACCATCGTTACGCGCACCTGCGCTTAATTATCGGACTCACCTGGATTTACCTCCCCTATATCTGTCACTTTCATTCCGGAGTCAGCATTAATGTTGTTGTGTTTTTCTGTCCAGACGCTGTTATTGTTTTGTTTCAAGTCTATTTATTATTAAATCCACACCCTGTACTTGCTTCTCGTCTCCCACAACGGTGGGAAATACACATGCGGAGATCATCCGTTCACCCACACTGCGTCTCACAAAGACACGGCGGTTGGAACCAAAAATCTCCAATTTGGACTCCAGAACAAAGGACAAGTTTCCACCAGTCTAATGTCCATTGCTCATGTTTCTTGGCATAAGCAAGTCTCTTCTTCTTATTGGTGTCCTTTAGTAGTGGTTTCTTTGCAGCAGTTTGACCATGAAGGCCTGATTCACACAGTCTCCTCTGAACAGTTGATATTGAGATGTATCCGGGGCGGCAGGTAGCCTAGTGGTTAGAGCGTTGGACTAATAACCGCAAGGTTGCAAGATCAAATCCCTGAGCTGACCAGGTAAAAATCTGTCATTCTGCCCCTGAACAAGGCAGTTAACCCACTGTTCCTAGACCATCATTGAAAATAATAATTTGTTCTTAACTTGCCTAGTAAAATAAAAAAATAAAACTTCTGAGGCTGGTAACTCTAATGAACTTATCCTCTGCAGCAGAGGTAACTCTGGAGCTTCCATTCCTGTGGCAGTCCTCATGAGAGCAAGTTTTATCATAGCACTTGATGGTTTTTGCGACTTCACTTTCCAAGTTCTTGAAATGTCCGCTATTGACTGACCTTCATGTCTTAAAGTAATGATGGACTGTCGTTTCTCTTTGCTTATTTGAGCTGTTCTTGCCATAATACACAACTGATTGGCTCAAATGCATTAAGAAGGAAAGAAATTCCACAAATGAACTTTTAAGAAGAAACACCTGTTAATTGAAATGCATTCCAGGTGACAACCTTATGAAGCTGGTTGAGAGAATGCCAAGAGTGTGCAAAGCTGTCATCAATGCAAAGGGTGGCTATTTGAAGAATCTCAAATATAAAATATATTTTGATTTGTGTAACACTTTTTTGGTTACTACATGATTCCATATGTGTTATTTCATAGTTTTGATGTCTTCACTATTATTCTACAATGTAGAAAATAGTAAAAATAAAGAAAAACCCTTGAATGAGTGTGTGTTCTAAAAATTTTGGACCGGTAGTGTATATCAAACATGAACAAAGGCATTTACACTAGTACAGCATAAAACATAAATCAAACTCTTACTTTCTGCAGAAGTGCAAACGGCTCCAGTGAGAATCAGAATAATCACAGAGTAGTTCATCTCGAAGCTCATCTGTGTGTTTGAGAGAGTGCTGCAGAATCTAACTCTTTCAGTCTCTGATGGGAAGCTCTGAAAAGGAGGAAACTACAAATGTGTCGTTTCTGCTTTTCTAATTCCTTTCATTCTTACGTGACCACACACCAAACTTAAACACCCAGGCTAAGTTAAATACTGTTGTGGAAATTCACCACTAAGGACTCAAACTCAAAGTAAATGAAGCAATCTTTATTAACGCAAGGAGAGGTTCACAAACTCAATACAAGCTTGATGAAAACTCTGAAGAGGATGTTCCCATTCAGTTATTTTATACTGCTACACAAGCATAGATGGTTTCTGTATGTGACAGACTGATACCACATGAAGGCTTCTTACCTTGAAACTGACATAGTGTATCACTCCTTCTAGTTTGCAGAGCAATGTTCTGGGCGTACTACCAAATTGCTTATGAGTGAAAGTGTGGTTTCCTCTGTGCACTCAACCAGTCACATGCTTGAAGCCAACCAAGACAGGTTATTACAAGAGCTGCATTGTTCTAAACATACAATCACATACACACCATAAAATGTCCATCACAATGTAATGAGTTTGTTTTACTTCTTGTCAATATGGGGGCGCTGTTTCCACTTTGTAAAAAATCGTGCCCAAATTAAACTGCCTCGTACTCTATTCTAGATCGTACAATATGCATATTATTATTACTATTGGATAGAAAACACTCTCAAGTTTCTAAAACCGTTTGAATTATATCTGTGAGTAAAACAGAACTCATTTTGCAGCAAACTTCCTGACAGGAAGTGAAAAATCTGAAATCGAGGCTCTGTTCCAGGGCCTTCCTATTCAATTGCTTGAAATCTATGGATATACATGCACTTCATACGCCTTCCACTAGATGTCAACAGGCAGTGGGAGGAGGAATGGGGTGTCTAGCTTGATCTGAGGTCGAACAAGAGCTCTTGGAATGACGTGACCACAATTTCCTTTGTCTACCAATGCTGAAGGACATCAGCATTGGCTTCTGAAAAGCGTTCGGTATAGACGGCTAATATCTCCGGCTTTGATTTTATTTGATACAAGTGATAATATCATCGTAAAGTATGTTTTTTCAATATAGTTTTATCAGATTATTCAACATTTATCGGGAGTTTTGGAGTTTTCCGTTCTCTGCGTTAGGTGAAGATGGACATCTTCGCACCACTTGGCTAGCTAAGGTTGCTAATTCGACAGGAGAAGAGGACATTCTAAAACCAAACAACGATTTATTCTGGACAAAGGACTCCTTGTACAAGATTCTGATGGAAGCTCAGCAAAAGTAAGAACCATTTATGATGTTATTTCGTATTTCTGTGGAAAAAGTTTAGTCCTATTTTCCTTCCTTTTTGCGGGCGCTGTCTCGCTATAACGTAAGCTGTTTGTTATGGTAAAGTTATTTTTAAAAACCTAACACGGCGATTGCATTAAGAACTAGTGTATCTTTCATTTGCTGTCCAACATGTATTTTTTAGTAAAGTTTATGATGAGTTCTTTGATTAGATTAGGTGACTGTCCAAAATATCTCCGGAGATTCTGGTGAATCGATGCTACATATTCACAATGTATAACCACGGTTTGCAGCTCAAAATATGCACATTTTCGAACAAAACATAAGTGTATTGTATAACCTGATGTTATAGGACTGTCATCTGATGAAGTTGGTCAAGGTTAGTGATTAATTTTATATCTTTTGCTGTTTTTTTGCGATCGCTACCTTTGCGGTGAATGAATGCGGTTGTGTGTTTGGCTATTGTGGTAAGCTAATATAATGCTATATTGTGTTTTCGCTGTAAAACACTTAAATCGGAAATATTGGCTGGATTCACAAGATGTTTATCTTTCATTTGCTGTACACCATGTATTTTTCATAAATGTTTTATGATGAGTATTTAGGTATTTCACGTTGCTCTCTGTAATTATTGGCTGGCTGCTTTGGTGATATTTTTGATGGTAGCTGCAATGTAAAACTATGATTTATACCTCAAATATGCACATTTTCGAACAAAACATAGATTTATTGTATAACATGTTATAAGACTGTCATCTGATGAAGTTGTTTCTTGATTAGTGACTAATTATATCTCTATTTGGTCGGTTTTGTGATAGCTACCTATGCGGTAAAAAAATGGTGAAAATATGCGGTTGAGTCTTTGGCTATTGTGGTTAGCTAATAGAAATACATATTGTGTTTTCGCTGTAAAACATTTTAAAAATCGGAAATGATGGCTGGATTCACAAGATGTTTATCTTTCATTTGCTGTATTGGACTTGTGATTTCATGAAAATTATATTATATGATATCCCTGTCGCGTTAGGCTAGGCTATGCTAGTCAGCTTTTTTGATGAGGATGCTCCCGGATCCGGGATGGGTAGCAATGATTAATGTATGATTATACATTTCCATTGCTCTGAAACGGACGTCCGTTTCGTGGTTCACTAAAGCCCTGAAACAGGCCTTCAGTGAAACACTTCAGCTAAACATGTTCTGAATGTGATAAAAACAAGTCGTGTTGACAAAGAATGTGATGGCCTGAAAATAAGACTAGGCCTAGCTCAGCTCCAAACAACCATTGGTTGGGCCTACATCAAATTAAGCTGCTGGGCTAGAACTGTGACGCCCTGATCCGTTTCACCTGTCCCTGTGATTTTCTCCACCCCCTCCAGGTGTCGCTTATTTTCCTCAGTGTATTTATCCCTGTGTTTCCTGTCTCTCTATGCCAGTTCGTCTTGTATGTTCAAGTCAACCAGTGTGTTTTTCCACCCGTACCCCTTTTCTATTCTCTTTTGCTAGTCTTCCCGGTTTTGACCACTGCCTGACTCTGGACTACTTATCCACCTGCCTGATCATCCTGCCTGCCCTGACCTTGAATCTGCCTGCCCTTCGGTACCTATTGGACTCTGAACTGGTTTTGACCTTTTGCCTGTACACGACCATTCTCTTGCCTACCCCTTTTTGGATTAATATAACATTATAAGACTCCAACCATCTGCCTCCTGTGTATGCATCTGGGTCTCGCCTTGTGTCATGATAAGAACCATATACAGCACCTTCAGAAAGTATTCACATCCTTTAACTTTTCCCCCAAAAATTGATACAGCCTGAATGTTATGAATTAAATTAAGTATTTGTGTCACTGATCTACACACAATACCCCATAAAGCAAAAATTGTATTTTGTTTTGAGAAATGTTAACAAATTCATTTTAAAATTAAAAGCTGAAATGTCTTGAGTCAAGTATTTAACACCTTTGTTATGGCAAGCCTAAATAAGTTCAGGAGTAAAAATTTGCTTAACAAATCAGTTGCATGGACTCATTCTGTGTTCAATTGTCACGCCCTGACCATAGAGAGCTTTTATTCTCTATGTTGGTTAGGTCGGGGTGTGATTTAAGGGTGGGTTATCTAGGTGAATTATATTTCTATGTTGGCCTAGTATGGTTCCCAATCAGAGGCAGCTGTTTATCGTTTTCTCTGATTGGGGATCATATTTAGGTAGCCATTTTCCCATTGTGCTTTGTGGGATCTTGTCTATGTATAGTTGCCTGTGAGCATTATTATTTAGCTTCACGTTTCGTTTGTTCGTTTTGTTGGTTGAAGTTTTCTATTCCATAATAAAGGATGGAAACATACCACGCTGCATCTTGGTCTACTCCTTATGACGAACGTGACATCAATAATAGTGGGTGTCAGGATGTCGATGTGGCAGTTATTGTTGTAATGTTTGTCTCCCATGAGACACCATAGGAACAAAGCCAGTATCACTTCCTCAAAATAAAATAACTCAAGAAATCTGTAATACATTTTTTCATTTTTGCAGAGGTTTAAGTTTTACATCAATTTTACATCTAGCTAAGGTGTTTGGTCCAGTATTTCGCAAGTAAAAAATGCGTGATGTGTTGTCTTATGTAAAAAAAGACAAATCTGATCCGCTGCACTGTTGGGCAACTGTCTGCTGTTTGTGTGTTATGTAGTAGGATTGGATAGCGCGCAAACACCCCAGCTGTGTATCCCGTGTTAGTTGGCAAGTGAGCATAGTCTAAATCAAAACCCAACCCTCAAGTAAGTCATGACGAACTGACTTTAAAAAAAACTCAGTTTTGGACGACACTGACTTTATGACAAAAACTAATATCGATGTCACATAGGCTGTTTTCTGTCAGAGAAGTTGTTTATAGCCTTCTGATGTGCTTTAAGCAAAGGAATTAACTTTTTGTCCTGAATACAAAGAATTATGTTTGGGGCAAATCCAACACAAAACATCACTGAGTACAACTCTTCATATTTTCAAGCATGTTGGTGGCTGCATCATGTTATGGGTATGCTTGTCATCGGCAAGGACTAGGGAGTTTTTTTAGGATAAAAAGAAATGCAATACAACTAAGCACAGGCAAAATCCTAGAGGAAAACCTGGTTCAGTCTGCTATCCAACAGACACTGGGATATGAATTCCCCTTTCAGCAGGTCAATCATTCAAGGCCAAATCTACACTGGAGTGGCTTACCAAGATGACATTAAATGTTCCTGTGTGGCCTATTTACAGTTTTGACCCTTGTAGGTCTAAGCACTTATATCGCAATAACTACTAAGCTAACATAAGACATTGTTTTAACCTGTTTGGGCTGCAGGGGCAGTATTGAGTAGCCGGATAAAAGGTGCCCATTTCAAACGGCCTCGTACTCAATTCTTGCTCGTACAATATGCATATTATTATTACTATTGGATAGAAAACACTCTCTAGTTTCTAAAACCGTTTGAATTATATCTGTGAGTAAAACAGAACTCATTTTGCAGCAAACTTCCTGACAGGAAGTGGAAAATCTGAAATCGATGCTCTGTTCTAGGGCCTGCCTATAAAGGTCCTTGATATTTATTAGAATACATGCACTTCATACGTCTTCCACTAGATGTCGACAGGCAGTGAGAGAAGAAATGGAGTGTATAACTTGATCGGTGGTCGAATAAAAGCTCTCGTGATGACGTGTCACCAGTTTCCTGTTTTCTGGAGAGCGTGTGAAGGGACCTGGTTTTGCCTTCTGATAAGCTGTCGTTATAGACGACTAATATCTCCGGCTTTGATTTTATTTGATACATGTGACAATATCATCGTAAAGTATGTTTTTTCAATATAGTTTTATTAGATTATTGAAATTTATTCGGGACGTTAGGCGTGTTGCGTTGTGTGCCTTTGTTCAGGAAGGAGAGCTTCGCGCTACTTTGCTAGCTTTCCGTGCTAATTGACTGGAGAAGAGGACATTCTAAATCCAAACAACGATTGTTCCCGACAAAGGACCCCTTGTACAACATTCTGATGAAAGATCATCAAAAGTAGGACCCATTTTATGATGCTATTTCATATATCTGTCGAACATGTGAAATAGTCGTTTGCGCCCAGATTTTGGGTACTCTCTCGCTATACCTAAGCTGGATGTCGTAATGAAGTTATTTTTAGAATTCTAACACGGCGATTGCATTAAGAACTAGTGTATCTATCATTTCCTATACAACATGTATTTTTTAGTAACGTTTATGTATAGTTATTTGGTCAGAATAGTTGAGTGCCATAAAAATATCCGCACATTCTGGGAAAAAGATGCTACGTTAGCACAATGTATAACCACTGATTTCAGCTCTAAATATGCACATTTTCGAACAAAACATAAGTGTATGTATAACCTGATGTTATAGGACTGTCATCTGATGAAGCTTATCAAGGTTAGTCAAAAATTATATATCTTTTGCTGGTTTATTCGCTATCGCTAACGTGCCTATTGCTATCGCTAACGTGCCTTGATGAATGAATGCGGTAGTGTGGTAGGCTATTGTAGTAAGCTAATATAATGCTATATTGTGTTTTCGCTGTAAAACACTTAAAAAAATCGGAAATATTGGCTGGATTCACAAGATGTTTGTCTTTAATTTGCTATACACCATCGATTTTTCAGAAATGTTTTATGATGAGTATTTAGGTATTTGACGTTGGTGTCTGTAATTACTCTGGCTGCTTCGGTCCTATTTGTGACGGTAGCTGTGATGGTAGCTGCAATGTAAAACTGATTTATACCTCAAATATGCACATTTTTCGAACAAAACATAGATTTATTGTATAACATGTTATAAGACTGTCATCTGATGAAGTTGTTTCTTGGTTAGTTTGGTTGGTTCTTGGTTAGTTAGGTTGGCTTTGTGCATGCTACCTGTGCTGTGAAAAATGTCTGTCCTTTTTTGTATTTGGTGGTGAGCTAACATAAATATATGTGGTGTTTTCGCTGTAAAACATTTTAAAAATCGGACATGTTGGCTGGATTCACAAGATGTTTATCTTTCATATGCTGTATTGGACTTGTTAATGTGTGAAAGTTAAATATTTCTAAAAAATATATTTTGAATTTCGCGCCCTGCACTTGAAGTGGCTGTTGTCATATTGTGCCCGGCTTCGGGCTTGCAGCCCAAAGAAGTTAAGATGGTCATAATATGTATCATTTAGCCATTTGATTCAGAATTTTAGGACCACTGTCTTGAACTCACTGAATTCTGATTCGCCAGTTCCGAGTTTCCAGTTGTTTCGAACGCGGCAGAAGTCATGCCAATTTTGAGTGTTTATCCTTTTAAAGCTTGGAAAAGAGACCCTTAAACCCAGACTTGGACCACACACCCACTCCACTGAATAGCAAGCTAGTGATTGCTTTGCAATGCTTGCAGTTAGCCACTGATTCCATCCAAACCACTCATTGTTGAATTTGCGATTTCCAACTTGTTGTGTAACATTATGTCCACTGGCCAATGAGCACCGATACATTTTATCTATGATTTCTCTTCATAATTTCTTTTCATATGACAAGGATTGAAAATGATTTGCCAGTAGATTGTCAACTTGATTCATGATTTTGACTGCTAGCTTACTAGCTAAGATTTTGAAAGTATGATGTTGACACGATCTGTCCAGTCAAAGCTACGGTACATATGTGATTTGACATAATTTTATCTGTGGACAATGACCTCGAGCCTTCTTGGATGGGCACTTCTAATGTAACTATGGCAGCACTTAAGGGGCTTAAATTTTCAAGCACTACCCGTAGATTCTGTGGTGATGTAGTGTCCCCATGAATGACAGAACACTGAGCCAATCCCGGCGCAAATAGAGAACATTACCAACCCCTACGCGCTGTATTTTCCGCTGTCAAAACCTGTCACGATTCAGAGTGACTCAAGCCAGTATGGACTTGGCTGTTGCCTCATGCAGGAGGGCCAGCCTGTGGCATTCGCCTCTAGGGCACTCACCCCAACAGAGCAGAACTATGCCCAGATAGAGAAGGAGTGCCTCAGCATTGTGTTTGCATGCCAACGCTTCCACCACTACCTGTACGGGCGCAAAAATATTACCGCAGAGACAGATCACAAGCCCCTTATTGCTATATTCAGCAAGCCTCTTCTGAATGCCCCAAAACGACTGCAGAGCATGCTACTGGCCCTACAAAACTACAACCTCAAGGTGGTGTATAAGCCAGGGCCAGAGATGTATGTGAGTGACACGCTCAGCAGGGCTACTGCATCAGGCACTTACACACGCTCCATGCATGAGCAACACGCAGTGTGCAGCTTACAAACAGAGCAAGTGGATGTTGAACACATCAACCAGGCTGACTACCTCAATGTTACGGACCAGCGCCTTATACAAATCAGACAGCACACAGACAGGGACGGACAACTCCAGGCATTGAGGTCTGTGATTCTGAGGGGCTGGCCCGACTGCAAGGAAGAAACTGCTTTAGCCGTCAGAGAATATTGGCCAGTCAAAGAGGAGCTCAGTGTTCAAAACAGAGTAATATTCAAGTGTCAGAGAGTCGTTATTCCCCGGTCTCTGCGCCCTGAGATGTTGGCGTGTGTGCACTCAAGTCACATAGGAGGTGAGGCCTGTTACAGACAAGCACGTGACACACTGTATTGGCCAGGAATGCAGAGTGAAATCAAAGACTATGTCAGTAAATGCACAATCTGCAATGAATATGCCAGTGAGCAACAGAGAGAGACGATGATGTCCCACGAGCTACCGATGCGCCCCTGGCAGATAGTAAGTCTAGATCTCTTCCAGCACAGTGGCAAAGACTTTCTGCTGGTAGTCGATCATTACTCAGACTTTTGGGAGATTGACCTCCTCCCGACCTCTCAGCAGAGACAACGATCAAACGCTGCAAGGCTCAGTTTGCCCGCTATGGCCAGCCAGATAGGGTAATTTCAGACAATGGACCCCAATTCTCCGGAGTTGAGTTCCGAAAATTTGCTGCAGGATGGGAATTCGAACACGTCACTTCATCACCACTACACCCAAAAGCTAATGGAAAGGCGGAGTCCGCAGTAAAACCGCAAAGAACCTCTGCAAAAAGGCTCTGCGAGAGGGCAAAGATGTCTGGAAAGCAATCCTGCAGTGGCGCAATACCCCGACAGAAGGCATGGATAGCAGCCCGGCCCAGCGCCTCATGGCACGGCGCTTAAAAGCAGCTCTGCCAGTAGCCAGCACTCTCCTGGAGCCATGTGTGGTGACAGACGTGCTGGTGAAGCTACGTCACAGAAGACAGGTCTCCAAGTTCATCTACGACAAATCAGCAAAAGACTTACCTGAGCTCAGGGTGGGTGAAACGGTCCTCGCAGACAAGCCCCCTGTCTTTTCACGCTGCGGGCGTCTGTCCCAGCCACCAAAAATACTTAATCTGTAGGTTTCCCATCAGGGATTGTTGACAGACAGAGATAAAAGCGAAGAGAGTATCAAAATGTGTTGTTGTTACCTGAGAGAAAAAAGAAAAGAAAAATACTAAACTGTTCCTGTTGGAAATTATTATTACTAGGTTTGTTTTGTTAGTGAATTGACACCTCCTGTCCTATTTTATTAAAGGGAAGATGTTATGGGTGTAAGATGGCACAGTGATGCCATCTGTTGGTAAATGTTCATTACTGCAACTCATGTGTTTTACCGGGGTGCTTGAGATACCCGGATGTATTGTGATGTACTGAACAAGACTGGTTACTCGCATCAATGCCTGTCTCGTCATTTAACATTCAAACACTATTCCAGTGTCATGCACTTCATGGTTCACCAGCAGCCCCAAAGACCTAAGGAATACGCTACCAGCCAAACAAGCTTGTAAGAATTGAACTTAAACTTACCCCCCTCATACTCATCATGAGGTTGAGCATTTTTTAATCTCGATCTCTGTATCTATGTAAGTGTATACGCAATTATGTAAAATTGTGGCTGGTTTTCCTTTTGTAGTCCATGAATGTCTGTCGTCCCTGCCACATACGTCTCGTGTCTGAGCCGTTGAATTGCAACTCAACTTCATCTCTATACTGATGTTCAGCTTGTTTGATTGCGTTGTGGAGTGAATAACTACACTATTTATATTCTGGCCTATTACCAGTCACCTTGCCATGGTTAAATGAGGTGGTTCGCGCGTTCAGTTTCGCGCGAATGCTACCATCTATCCACGGTTTCTGGGTAGGGTAGGTTTTAATAGTCACAGTAGGTACTCTGTTTATCTTATATGCTGTTGCCTAGTCACTTTACCCCTACACACATCTACAGTGCATTCGGAAATTATTCAGACCCGTTGACTTTTTCCACATTGTGTTACATTACAGCATTTTTCTAAAATTCAATTCATTTGTTTCCTCATCAATCTACACACAATACCCCATAACGGCAAAGCGAAAACAGGTTTAAATTTTTTTTGCAAATGTATTACAAATGAAAAACACAAATACCTTATTTACATCAGTATTCAGACCCTTTGCTATGAGAATTGATATTGAGCTCAGGTGCATCATGCTTCCATTGATCATCCTTGAGATGTTCCTACAACTTGATTGAAGTCCGCCTGTATTAAATTCAATTGAGTGGACATGATTTGGAAAGGCACACACCAGTCTATATAAGGTCCCACAGTTGACAGTGCATATCAGAGAAGAAACCAAGCCATGAGGTTGAAGGAATTGTCCGTAGAGCTCCGAGACAGGATTGTGTCCAGGCACAGATCTGGGGAAGGGTAAAAAAAAAAATGTCTGCAGCATTGAAGGTCTCCAAGAACACAGTGGCCTCCATCATTCTTAAATGGAAGAAGTTTGGAACCACCAAGACTCTTCCTAGAGCTGGCCAAACTGAGCAATCGGGGGAGAAGGGCCTTGATCAGGGGGGTGACCAAGAACCAGATGGTCACTGACAGAGCTCCAGAGTTCCTCTGTGGAGATGGGAGAACCTTCCAGAAGGTCAACCATCTCCGCAGCACTCCACCAATCAGGCCTTTGTGGTAGAGTGGCCAAACGGAAGCCACTTCTCAGTAATAGGCACATGACAGCCCGCTTGGAGTTTGGAGGAAACCTGGGACCATCCCTACGGTGAAGTATAGTGGTAGCACCATCATGCTGTGGGGATGTTATTCAGCGGCAAGGACATGGAGACTAGTCAGGATTGAGGGAAAGATGAACGGAGCAAAGTACAGAGAGATCCTTGATGAAAATCTGCCCCAGAGCACTCAGGACCTCAGACTGGGGTGAAGATTTCACCTTCCAACAGGACAACAACCCCAAGTACACAGCTAAGACAACGCAGGTGTGGCTTTGGGACAAGTCTCTGAATATCCTTGAGTGGCCTAGCAAGAGCCCGGACTTGAACCCGATCAAACATCTCTGGAGAGACCTGAAAATAGTTGTGCAGCGACGCTCCCCATCCAACCTGACAGAGCTTGAGAGAATCTGCAGAAAATAATGGGCGAAACTCCCCAAATACAGGTGTGCTAAGCCTGTAGCGTCATACCCAAGAAGACTCAAGGCTGTAATCGCTGCTAAAGGTGCTTCAACAAAGTACTAAGTAAAGGGTCTAAATACTTATGTAAATGTGATTTTTCATTTTTTCATTGTTGGGATTTGAGTTTGCAAGAAAGGCATTTCACTGTACTTGTGCATGTGACATTGAAACTTAATTGGAGAGTTAATGTTTAGTGAAAAGTGTCCTTGTACAAATCAGGAGTCATACCTGCATTAGCATATTTGATTCCTCTGAAATCCACATTGTCACCTTCTGCAGTAGTCATTGTGTTCGTGGCGTACCTAAAACCTGAAACACAGCATCATCAAAATCAGCATAATCAATATTCAGCTCAGTTGCCTTGGTTTTGCTTGGCTCAGTAATGTGTACATGGCTTGTATGTTCCACAATGCTGTGACATTGGCATAAACTTATCCAAAGCGCTGGTAGACAGGAGTTTCAGATGTATTTGGAGGACATGAGTGAGGTCACACGACACAGCCTAGGCCACTCACAGTGGGATCCCTCTCCACCACCAGCACCCCGTCCAGAATTATCTTCTGCTTCAGCCAGTAGATGACGGACCAGCCCACCACGCCCCCTCCTACAATCACGATGTCGGTAGGAGTGGTTCTTCTCAAACGGTGTCCAGTCACTGCCAGGCATGGCGTCCGCCGCGTTCACCCTGAACGCTTTGCACTGGTTCTCTAGATCTGTGTTGAGAGATAGGTTGTTATTGTTATTTCTATTAGGACATAAGGCACTTCATTGAAGAAAAGCCTTTGATGTGTCATTCTAGTTATAACTAAGAAAACTACTCAGTTCTTCTCATATCGACTGCAGAGGGACTTGATGAGAATACATGGCATTCACACCAACTACAAGAAGAATTTCAACATATGATATTTTTACCTTTCATTTTAAATTTCAAATCAACTGAAATGATGTATGGGATTCATTTCAACATGTCAACAAAAAGTATTACAGCAAACAGCACTAAATGTCAACAATCAAAATGCATGTAGTAGTTTATCATCATTTACAATATATGAATATGAAATGTAATGAAAACTTATTTGGTAAATTAGCTAACTGGCTAATTAGGACATGGCCCATTCATAGACGCTAACTACCTTTAGCACCTATTGAGATAGTATCTTCTTCCTGGGGGACTTTTGTTTAGCCCTTACACTCTAGGAAATTGACCTATATGTACAGGGCCAAATTTAAATGTTTCCAACAGAAGAACTATACAAAAAAGCATATGCCTGACCATGGCAGCATTTGAAAGAGAACACTTTGGAGATTATGGGGAAATTATCAGACCAGAAGGTGAGGACACAACAGTTCCCCTGAAAAGACTGAATCCAAACATTTCCACTGTTGATTTTATGTGCATTTTACATTTCCTGTACTTTTCACAGCATTTGTCAAAAACAAAATTAAAAAAATACTCTGGATACATTCAGTAACAAAGTAAGAATATTAATTACATTTTAGCGTAGGTGCAAGATAAGAAATAAGGATTACAAGGGTTTGAGTGACGTCTAACTTGTGTCTCCAAGTGGCCACACACTTCTCCAAACTGTGTACATTTCCTAAGTAATGTCAATGCACTTTTATGACTCAAGGAAAGACCCTTCAGCTATAAAGGTGTTTTTTTTTAGCTCTCCTAGCTTTGCCATTGAGGAACTGAAGTAAGCACACTTGTAATTGTTTTGTTTGGCACACAGCCCTACGTCCCCACGTCACACAATTACTGTAGTTGTTTACGCAATCCAAAAACGTTCTATTATAAATCGCAATCTGGGTCAGGTGGGCATCATTTGAATGCTTATTCTATTGCCAACATGACTAACTAAGTTATAAATTCCGGTATCACAGTGTTAGGCTTTCAAAAGGCACTTCAGACAAACCAATTATAACTTTAATGCGTATAGAATGGAGTCATGAGAGCGTTCAAGTGCCTGTTCCGCAGCTAATTTTCTTCACAATACAACACACATAGGCTGATTCTGTTCAGGACATGTCATCCTTGTAAAGGTGTCCGAATGCTTCCCAGCCGAAACAGTTCGGGGCAGTTTGTGCATATATTATACTGACGACATTTTGTGACGTTTTTGTTAATTTTGGTATTCGGCAAGTTTTTTTTAGGTTGTTAGTGCACACTACATTTTTTCTCGAGCCAAGCCGAAGTCGGAAGCCAAAGTCTACGCCTCTTTGTCAGTGATTGGTCAACAGTAGGGATTCTTCAATTAAGTGTTTGTTATTATTCAACAAACACTACCAGATCCACTAGCCCGTCAGCTAACATGTTTTTATAAAATAATTATGTACAGTTCAGTACAGCCCGACAGCCAGTTCAGTACAGCCCGACAGGATGCTCTCGATTGTGCATCTGTAGAAGTTTGTGAGTGCTTTTGGCCGCTTGGCCGTCCGCATGATGATCTTAGGCTTCTGTGCGGCTGCTTGGCCATGGAAACCCACTTCATGAAGCCCCCGAAGAACAGTTCTTGTGCTGACGTTACTTCCAGAGGCAGTTTGGAACTCGGTAGTGAGCGTTGCAACCTAGTACAGACGATTTTTAAGCGCTACGTGCTTCATCACTCGGCGGCCCTGTTCTGTGAGCTTGTTTGGCCTACGCGGCTGAGCCGTTGTTGCTCCTAGACGTTTCATCTTCACAATTACAGCAATTATATTTGACCGCGGCATCTCTAACAGGGCAGAAATTTGACGAACTGACTTGTTGGAAAAGTGTCATCCTATGACGGTGCCACATTGAAAGTCACTGAGCTCTTCAGTAAGGCCATTCTACTGCCAGTGTTTGTCTATCGAGATTGAATGGCTGTTTGCTCAATTGTATACACCTGTCAGCAACGGGTGTGGCTAAAATAGCCATATCCACTGATTTGAAGGGCTGTCCACATACTTCTGTATATATAGTGTATCTGTATTTCCAGTAATGTGAAATCCATAGTTTAGGGCCTAATGAATTTATTTAAATTGACTGATTTCCTTATATGAACTGTAACTCAGTAAAAGCTTTGAAAGTGTTGCATGTTGCGTTTATATTTTTGTTCAGTGTTCATATTGCACCATACAAAATTATCTGTACATTGTGTCGCAGTTAAAGCTGGTCCATTCTACTCAGGAGCACTTCTATTTTCCAGATCCACAGAGTTTACTACCAGAGGAGCGTCGCTGCTCATTTATGGGCCTAGAGAGTGATGGGCCTAGAGAGTGGCCCATCAACTTCATATTGGACATACACATTGCACCGTACAAAAGTATCTGTGGATTTGGAAACTATAATTGACTCACCTTTTACTGCGACACAACGTACAGATCATTTTGTATGGTGCAATATGTATGTCCAATATAAAAAAACATTTGGGGTTACCAAGATTTTATTTATATATATATATATATATATATATATATATATATATATATATATATATATATATATATAGTTAACTTTTATTGTAATTGCCATTACAGTCAATGGGTGAAAAGTAGGTGAAAAACATAGTTGTGATATCAGGGTGTCCACAACAGAGGACATTTCTTGATAAGCTCTTATGTCAAGGTCACACCCCAACACGTGATATTATTGAAAACGCCAGAGTGTCCTCTCAAAGGGACAGCAGGACAGTGGCTCATATGGCCTCAGAGATATGGAACAAGAACTGATTTTCACTAGGGATGACAAAAATGAATTGCTGTGTCTCAGGAGGAAAAATGACATGAGTACACAACAGTATATCGTATAGAAATTCTTTAAATCATTCTTTGTATGGGAACTAGCATAAAATATATAGATAATTTAGCAAATTTTCGCCCTAATTATTCATTTACAAAGTATACCGGACGTGACTTTTATTCTGAAGGAATAGAAGAAAAAATCCGTGACCCGGAAGTACTTATTTATTCTTGCGTGCTTCACAGCGGTTTGAACAACAATAACAACCATTCGAAGGAAGCGACAGAGGAAGGTAAGGAATGTTTTCTCAATGCATTTTCGAAAGAGATGTGGTCCAATTGTACGATTATTATTGTTATGCACCATTGATTGAGGTGCAATATATGCCCTAAGTACATACGCATTTCTTTACCCGTCCAAGTAGCTACTGTTTTGGGAACATGATTCTCAATTTTTAAAAATGGTGTTCGCACAGTATCAAAAAACAACCAACCAGTACAGAATACAAACACGGATACATTATGCCATTGTTTATAGCTATGTAACAATGATGTCGCATTGCCCATCCATATAATACTTGTTCTATCGTAGATTGCCTTCTACATTGAAGAGGCTATAATATGGACACACCTGGTGCCCAAATTTACAAATTGATGACGTTTGTTGCACAGCGAGAGTCGAGTGGAGACGAACAGATTCGGTTCAGTCAGTCTTGATGATGAGCCCTTTCCAGTGATCTAGTTTATGGCCGTGTTCGGATTAAAGCGACTGCCAACTGACCGATCTATTATTATCAATTATACTTACACATTGACTTTAAAATCCTGGTTCACAGTTACCAAGCTATCCACAACTCTGGAACCAAGTAAATGTCTGAACTCATCCTACCCCATGGGCACCCCACACGCACCCTTTGCCACTCCATCTACCTTCAGCAGGCCAACAGCAGTCTAAAAACTATGGGCGACAGGGATTTAGGTTGTGCTGCTCCTCGGCTGTGGAACACACTTTCAGTCACTGTCAGGGCCAGGGTTGCCATGTCAAGCTAAAATGTGAAGCCCAATGACCCCTGAACCTGCCCACAAGGCCTGAAAACTAGCCCAGTTTTTTTGTTGCAGCAAGAGAGTTGCCACATTTACCCATGAAACCCCTTTTCCATAAAGTTATCGTGTGAATTTAGGGTATATTGACGTCATTTTTAACAAGGTAGGCTAAGAAGCTAAATTCGTTTTTTCTTTAAAATAATAATTCTTGCTAGTTTAAGAATATGCCACAGGAGAAAATATAATTTGTCCTCATTAAACTTGCCAGATCATTTTCCATCAAATGTAGCCAATTATTTAATGTAATTTTCATTGTGGACTTTTCCCCCATAACAGAAGCATGCGAGCGAGTTCCGTAACTTCCATTTCAAATGTCCACTCTCGCAGCGCTCCAGACCCTGGAACTGAGCATGAGTAAAACCCCTTTGATTGATATGGTAATCCATAAGAATAGTCAACATTAGAATGAAGTTTACTTTAAACCTCCTCTGAGCGAATTCATCTAAAGAGCTCTAGTGCGCCTAAAGTCCTCATTGAATGCTTTGTCCCTGTTATATTAGTTCTAGCAGTTCTAGCGCATTAATATGTTTTATGGAAAGAGGGTGTCTCCATAATGACCAATCTAAATAGCCTACCTACAACTGGTAAAAAGTCTCCGTGACTCAGTTGCCTCTGCTGCAACAATCTCTCAACCAGTGTTCTCAATGCAACTTAACCCTCCCCAACATTCACTCACTAACTCAGTAACAGCCTACTCGCTGCCTGATAGTCAGCAGCAGGTTACGATGAAATATATATCTAAGAGAAATGCCATGGTGGCTTCGGTGCAATTTAGAAGTAGTCCAAAAACCTGCCACCTGCGACCAATACATTTTCACCTGCGACATCGTTCTGAAAGTAGGCCTAATTTTTCAGGAAAAGTGCGAACATGGCAACCCTGGTCAGGCTGCAGAGTCTCTGGTCTTGTTTAATCCTTATTAAGGCACAGCTAAAGACTGAGCTGTTCAGTAAAGCTTTCAAGGGCCTATGTCAATTCTGTTCTCCTGTCCATCAGATCTGACGACAGCTTTGATTGTTGTCTGCTTAAGATGTTCTGTGTTTTGGATAGTTTAAATTATTTTTATAAAATGTTTTATTTTCTTCAGCACCTTGGGTGTATGAAAGTGCTTTACAAATTAAATGAATTATTATTATTATTATCTACAAATCACCTTTCATCATAAATATCGACTCATTATTATTTGTCGGTCACAATTTACCCATGATACATTGCGGTTTTGATCCTCTCGAACATAGCCTATGCTTGTGTGGCCCACGGTTCCGGTATAGAATCACGTTTTCGACTGCTCATACAGTTCTGCTTCAGTACTGCAGTTTAAATGACGCCCGAACCAGAAAGACAATTTCCATTGACGGACACATAGACATTTTAAAATCTGACTTCTCTAAGACTCTTAAGTCGTCACCTTTTGTGCGCAAAACATGAATTGAATTATTCAAATGATTGTAGCAGAGATCCCAAAAAAATGTAATCACTCACAGCCAAAGATATTAACATTTTATATTAATCCAATGTCTGCCATGTTTTTGGATGACATAAAGATGTTGTCGCTGCTCGTGCTGCTCCCTGTGCGCCCGGTCCATGCTATCCGGGATCCTTTGCACATCCCTACACCATTTAAGTTAAAATGTAAAATAGTTAAGGTTCGGTTAGGGTTATAGAAACTTAATCGAGAATTAGAAATTTGTCTGCCGAAGTTGGGAATTGTGAGTGTTCAGATTCATTCTGTATGAGTAATTGTTTTTTACGAAAATGTAACATAGTTGTACTTTTTCAGCTCCATCTAATGGTTGTGTCAGGGACAACAGTTGTTGACAACTGTAGCATTGCAGCAAAGCCTACAATTTTTTGATTCCTCATCAATCCACGTGGATTTAACTGTTTTTACAGTCATTTTCTTAATGGCTGCATGCTTATTAGTAACTGGAATAAGCAATTTCACAAATGTGTCAAGTGCTGCATCTGGTTGCTCCTCATTATTATTATTATTATTAAAAATCACTACAATAAATGTGCTTTAGCCGTCAGCCAGGCCTGATATTGGCTATACTATCTAGCTACTTTCCTTATTGCGGGAGCGAAGGATACTGAGCACCATGTTGTTTTGTTGCCGGTGTGGTGAAACCCATGATTTGTCAGTACAGATGGTTTGTTTGTCTATCAACAATGACAAGTCACCTTGGTCTGATAACTTGGATGGAAAATTACTGAGGATGACAGCATACGATGTTGCCACTCTTATTTGCCATCTCTTCAATCTAGGCCTACAAGATGGAAAATTACTGAGGATGACAGGCCCTCAGGCCTGAAGGGAAGCAAAAGTAATTCCGCTACCCAGGAATAGCAAAGCACCCTTTACTGACTCAAATAGCCAGCCAATCAGCCTGTTACCAACCCTTAGATACAATTCAATTTCACAGTTAACCCTTTTAACACCAGATTTTCACCACGCTTATAGGGAAGGGCATTCAAAATGTACGGCACTTACACAAATGACTGATGATTGGCTGACAGAAATTGATAATACAAATATTGTGGGGGCTGTTTTGTTAGACTTCAGTGCAGCTTTACATCCCCTGCTATATTGTAGATCGAAAGTTACTTGTCTAACATAACACAGAGGGTGTTCTTTATTGGAAGCATCTCCAACACAATCCAGGTGGACAGGCATTCCCCAGGGCAGCTTTCTAGGGCCCTTACTTTTTAAATATCTTTACTAATGATCTGCCACTGGCTCTGAGTAAAGCCTGTGTGCCTATATATTAGAGGTCAACATCGACATCGATTATTTATTTATATATATATAAATAATCGATGTTGAAAAATCATAATCTGTTGACCTCTAATATATATATATATATATATATATATATATATGTATATATGTATGTATATATGTATATATATGTATGTGTATGTAATAATGACAATTACAACAATACTGAATTAACACTTATTTTAACTTATTATAATACATAAATGAAAATCAATTTAGTCTCAAATAAAAAATGAAACATGTTCAATTTGGTTTAAATAATGCAAAAACACAGCATTGGAGAAGAAAGTAAAAGGGCAATATGTGCCATGTAAAAAAGCTAACGTTTAAGTTCCTTGCTCAGAACATGAGAACATATGAAAGCTGGTGGTTCCTTTTAACATGAGTCTTCAAAATTCCCAGTTAAGAAGTTTTAGGTTGTAGTTATTATAGGACTATTTCTCTCTATATGATTTGTATTTCATATACCTTTGACAATTGGATGTTCTTATAGGCACTATAGTATTGCCAGCCTAATCTCGGGAGTTGATAGGCTTGAAGTCATAAACAGTGCTTTGCTTCAAGCATTGTGAAGAGCTGCTGGCAAACGCAGGAAAGTGCTGTTTGAATGAATGCTTACGAGCCTGCTGCTGCCTCCCACCTCTCAGTCAGACTGCTCTATGAAATATAAAATCATAGACTAAATTATAATATAATAAACACACAGAAATACCAGCCTTAGGTCATTAATATGGTCAAATCCGGAAACTATAATTTCGAAAACAAAGCGTTTATTCTTTAAGTGAAATACGGAACCGTTACGTATTTTATCGAACGGTGGCATCCATAACTAAATATACTTGTGTATTGATTTTAAGAAAGGCATTGATGTTTATGGTTAGGTACATTGTTGCAACGACAGTGCTTTTTTTTGCGAATGCGCTTGTTAAATCATCACCCGTTTGGTGAAGTAGGCTGTGATTCGATGATAAATTAACAGGCACCGCATTGATTATTTGCAACCAGGACAGCTAGTAACATCATCAACCATGTGTAGTTAACTAGTGATTATGTGAAGATTGATTGTTTTTTTATAAGATAAGTTTAATGCTAGCTAGCATCTTACCTTGGCTTCTTGCTGCACTCGCGTAACAGGTGGTCAGCCTGCCACTCAGTCTTCTCGTGGAGTGCAATGTAATCGGCCATAATCGGCATCCAAAAATGCATATTACCGATTGTTATGAAAACTTGAAATCGGCCCTAATTAATCGGCCATGCCGATTAATTGGTCGACCTCTACTATGTATGCTGATGACTCAACACTATACACGTCAGCTACCACAACAAGTGAAATCACTGTAACACTTAACAAAGAGCTGCAGTCCGTTTCAGAATGGGTGGGAAAAAAATAAGTTAGTCCTGAGTATTTCAAAACATAAAAGCATTGTATTTGGGACAAATCATTCACCAAACCCTAAACCTCAACTAAAGTATTGTAATGAATAATGTGGAAATTGAGCAAGTTGCAATATGGTCAAAACATATTGATGCAACAGTAACTAAAGATGTGGAGAGGTCTGTCTATAATAAAGAAATGCTCTGCCTTCTTAAAAACACTATCAACAAGGCAGGTCCTACATGTCCAAGTTGTCGCACCTGGACCTGGACTACTGTGCAGTCGTGTGGTCAGGTACCACAAAGAGGGACTTAGGAACATTTAGATTAGCCCCGAACAGGGCAGCACGGCTGGCCCTTAAATGTTCACAGAGAATATGCATGTCAATTTCTCCTGGCTCAAAGTAGAGGAGTGATTGACTTCATCACTACTTGTATTTGTGAGAAGGGCTGACGTATTGAAATGTTTTATTTAAAAAAAAAAAATTAAAAAAAACTTTATTTAACTAGGCAAGCCAGTTAAGAACAATTTCTTATTTACAATGATGCCTTACTGAAGAACAGTGGTTTTACTGCCTTGTTCAGGGGTAGAATGACAAATTTTTACCTTGTCAGCTCGGGGATTTGATCCAGCAACCTTTCGGTTACTGGCCCAACGCTCTAACCACTAGGCTACCTGCTGCTATTTTATTAGCTACCTGAATGCACCCAGCTGTCTGTTTGAACTACTAGTGTACAGCTCAGACACCCATGCATACAACACAAGACATGCCACCAGAGGTCTCTTCACAGTCCCCAAGTCCAGAACAGACTATGGGAGGCGCACAGTACTACATAGAGCCATGACTACTCTATTCCACATCTAGGAACTCATGCAAGCTGTAAAATCTGATAAAAGAACAGATAAAAATATACCATATGGAACAGCGGGGACTGTGAAGAGACACACATGGCACAGACACACGATAACACACCCAGTATACACACACGTACACATGGATTTTAGTTTATATAATCATTTTGATTGAAAATGTATTTATTTAGTTCAGTTTTTATAATAAAAACAGCCTGTGGTTATTTGCTATTGGATTGGCAGAATGACACAACTACTAACACATTAGCCTACAGCTGGCCTGAGCATAACTTTTTTGAATGCACTTTAATTATCCGATGGCGAGGTGAAGCCTGCGCCCAAAGCACTGCAGGCGGGTCCAGTTCTTCAAGCGCAATGCTTTTATCATGTTGCTCCCGCTGTCACTTGTCATGCACACCTGTCGGTCTTCGCTCATCTTCCACGATACCAGAGAGTCTTTGAGACCCTGGGCTATTACTTCACCCGTATGATCATTGGGGAAGTAAGATGTGTGGATGCAGACATTTTTGCAATTTCCAGTCTTCATTTAAGTAGTGGACTGTCAAACTTAGGTATGGCTCTGACGTTCTGCTCGACCATAGATCGGCTGTGGTGGAAAAATAAGAAACACTAGCCAGCTTCTCTGCGACTTTTTCGCAGGTAGCAGTGTATAATCGAGGCAGGGCTTCTTCCGTAAAGTACTTGCGGCTTGGCAACTGAAATTTGTGGTCAACTGTACCTAGCAGCTTTTTAAAGCCTGGCTTTTGTACTGTAAAGATTGGGACCATATCTTTCGCTATGTAATAGGTCACTGCATCTGTTATCTCCTTCCACCTCGAACTTTTCTTGTCATAAGGGATTACGTTTGAAAAGGATGCGGCTGTGGTAGTTTGTCTTTAAGGAGACGTTTTGGGAATCGGGCGACTGGAATCGGCGTTGCGTAGTCACACGCGTTCCTCCCATTCCACCGCGTGTTTCAGTTGCAGGTGATGGAAGAGGTTGGCTGTGCTGCTGCTTTTCGTAGCAATTGTCTTTCGACACATTTTGCACAGGACATTCGTTTGCTGAACATCAGACCTCGTAAACCCGAACCACTTCCATATTACTGAAAAAAGATTGCTGCCCTTTTTGGGGATGATTTCATCCTCACAAGAGGCTGAGCTGGCTTCCTCACTTTCCATTTTGGTGAAACTCTTACCGCCGCTACACTTCTCCGCCGTGGTTACAATTTGTGAAAGGCTGTCTAGGGTTGTGATTGGTGGATTGTCACGCCCTGGCCATAGAGAGGCTTTTATTCTCTATTTTGGGTAGGCCAGGGTGTGACTAGGGTGGGCATTCTAGTTTCTTTATTTCTATGTTTTCTATTTCTTTGTGTTTGGCCGGGTGTGGTTCTCAATCAGAGGCAGCTGTCTATCGTTGTCTCTGATTGAGAATCATACTTAGGTAGCCTTTTTCCCACCTGGGTTTGTGGGTAGTTTTCTGTTTAGTTTGGTTACCTTACAGAACTGTTTGTTTGTCTCTTGGTTATTTTTGTTCGTTGTGTTCTGAGTTAAATAAAAAATCATTAACACGTACCACGCTGCGCTTTGGTCCTCTCCTCATTCTTCATCAGACGAGCGTTACATGGACAACACGTGCACAGAGGTTATCATGCAATTGGGACATGATTTGACATTGGGCTGACAGAGAAGAGACAGTGAGATGCTGCATTTGTAAAACGTTACAACAGAACCTCGATTCTTGCGATACAGGCATTTTCCATATCGCGCTAAAATATAAACTTGAATATAATGAAAAAACTTGATATATCACCCAGCCCTGGTCAGCATGATACAGTGGAGTGTGAAAAGGGTATTGTGAGTTCAGATGGGTCCAGGCCAGAGAATCAGTTTGCAGACAGACAGAATTTAACCCAACCAGATAGTGAAACCGATCAGTCTGATAATTTAGGAAGCACTGTAAGAATCAGACCTCTGTGTCCTTACAGCAGAGGTGACAGTTCTCTATCTCCAGACCTGGAGAGCCACTGAGTATGCACACTTTTGTTCCAGCCCAGAAGAAACACACCAGGCCCTGATTCAACTAATTGTGGTTCAGAGTCAGACTGAAGACCATGATTCGTTGTTCATTTGAAATTGAAACAGTGCTGGGCTGTCACTAAAGCCTACGCACCCAGTAGCACTCCATGACAGTTGGAGTTGGAGAGAGTGCATGGGCTTTTCTTTTGCCACACCAAATAGACTGTTGGGCAAACTTTATGCAGGTCAAGTGAAATCCTGTTCGACTCTAGTTTGATATGTTGAGGAACATTAGAGTAGAGTGAATCGTTGTTACTTCATTGAAATAGGTCATTCTATTAAATGGTTGCTTAATTGAGATCATGTCACAATGTGGAAGGATAATTGGGTCACTCTTTTAGCTCATGTAACACAGGCCCTCTTTTTTGTTCTCGTCCAGCTGGCCTGAGAGAGAGAGAGACAGCACCTCCTCACCACACTACAGCACAGGGCTGGCTGTCTGTGGTCCACACCAACTTTGACCCCTAGAGTGGCCATATTTTTAAGTCTCCGCTAACCTCAAATCAATGTGTTGTAGCATGAACAAGATTTGGCTTGTTAGCATGTAGGCTAGCAGCAGACAAGTCAGCAGAAAAGACATGTAACTAAAGCTATGTGCTTTAACATATTTACAAATACTTATAAACAAATAATAAACATATTTACAAATAATATTTGTCACATGCGCCGAATACAACAGGGCCAGTGAACACCTTACAGTGAAATGCTTACTTACACGCCCTTAACCAACAATGCAGTTTTAAGAAAAATAAGTGTTAAGTATAAAATGGATAAGTAACAAATAATTAAAGAGCAGAAGTAAAATAACATTAACGAGGCAATATACAGGGGGTACCGGTACAGAGTCAATGTGCGGGGGCACCAGTTAGTCGAGGTAATTGAGGTATTATGTACATGTAGGTAGAGTTTTATTTATTTTTTATTTATTTTTATTTCACCTTTATTTAACCAGGTAGGCAAATTGAGAACACGTTCTCATTTACAATTGCGACCTGGCCAAGATAAAGCAAAGCAGTTCGACACATACAACAACACATAGTTACACATGGAGTAAAACAAACATACAGTCAATAATACAGTGAAAAATAAGTATATATACAATGTGAGCAAGTGAGGTGAGATAAGGGAGGTGAAGGCAAACAAAATATATATATAAATAAATAAAAATATAAAAAAGGCCAAGGTGGCGAAGTAAATACAATATAGCAAGTAAAAAAAAACACTGGAATGGTTGGTTTGCAGTGGAAGAAAGTGTAAAGTAGAGATAGAAATAATGGGGTGCAAAGGAGCAAAATAAATAAATAAATACAGTAGGTAAAGAGGTAGTTGTTTGGGCTAAATTATAGATGGGCTATGTACAGGTGCAGTAATCTATGAGCTGCTCTGACAGCTGGTGCTTAAAGCTAGTGAGGGAGATAAGTGTTTCCAGTTTCAGAGATTTTTGTAGTTCGTTCCAGTCATTAGCAGCAGAGAACTGGAAGGAGAGGCGGCCAAAGGAAGAATTGGTTTTGGGGGTGACCAGAGAGATATACCTGCTGGAGCGCGTGCTACAGGTAGGTGCTGCTATGGTGACCAGCGAGCTGAGATAAGGGGGAACTTTACCTAGCAGGGTCTTGTAGATGACCTGGAGCCAGTGGGTTTGGCGACGAGTATGAAGCGAGGGCCAGCCAACGAGAGTGTACAGGTCGCAGTGGTGGGTAGTATATGGGGCTTTGGTGACAAAACGGATGGCACTGTGATAGACTGCATCCAATTTATTGAGTAGGGTTTTGGAGGCTATTTTGTAAATGACATCACCGAAGTCGAGGATTGGTAGGATGGTCAGTTTTACAAGGGTATGTTTGGCAGCATGAGTGAAGGATGCTTTGTTGCGGAATAGGAAGCCAATTCTAGATTTAACTTTGGATTGGAGATGTTTGATGTGAGTCTGGAAGGAGAGTTTACAGTCTAACCAGACACCTAGGTATTTGTAGTTGTCCACATATTCTAAGTCAGAGCCGTCCAGAGTAGTGATGTTGGACAGGCGGGCAGGTGCAGGCAGCGATCGGTTGAAGAGCATGCATTTAGTTTTACTTGTATTTAAGAGCAATTGGAGGCCACGGAAGGAGAGTTGTATGGCATTGAAGCTTGCCTGGAGGGTTGTTAACAGTGTCAAAAGAAGGGCCAGAAGTATACAGAATAGTGTCGTCTGCGTAGAGGTGGATCAGAGAATCACCAGCAGCAAGAGCGACATCATTGATGTATACAGAGAAGAGAGTCGGTCCAAGAATTGAACCCTGTGGCACCCCCATAGAGACTGCCAGAGGCCCGGACAACAGACCCTCCGATTTGACACACTGAACTCGATCAGAGAAGTAGTTGGTGAACCAGGCGAGGCAATCATTAGAGAAACCAAGGCTGTCGAGTCTGCCGATGAGGATGTGGTGATTGACAGAGTCAAAAGCCTTGGCCAGGTCAATGAATACGGCTGCACAGTATTGTTTCCTATCGATGGCGGTTAAGATATCGTTTATGACCTTGAGCGTGGCTGAGGTGCACCCATGACCAGCTCTGAAACCAGATTGCATAGCGGAGAAGGTATGGTGGGATTCGAAATGGTCGGTAATCTGTTTGTTGACTTGGCTTTCGAAGACCTTAGAAAGGCAGGGTAGGATAGATATAGGTCTGTAGCTGTTAGGGTCAAGAGTGTCCCCCCCTTTGAAGAGGGGGATAACCGCAGCTGCTTTCCAATCTTTGGGAATCTCAGATGACACGAAAGAGAGGTTGAAAAGGCTAGTAATAGGGGTGGCAACAATTTCAGCAGATAGTTTTAGAAAGAAAGGGTCCAGATTATCTAGCCCGGCTGATTTGTAAGGGTCCAGATTTTGCAGCTCTTTCAGAACATCAGCTGACTGTATTTGGGAGAAAGAGAAATGGGGAAGGCTTGGGCGAGTAGCAGAGGGGAGGGCAGTGCTGTTGACCGGGGTAGGGGTAGCCAGGTGGAAAGCATGGCCAGCCGTAGAAAAATGCTTATTGAAATTCTCAATTATAGTGGATTTGTCGGTGGTGACAGTGTTTCCTATCTTCAGTGCAGTTGGAAGCTGGGAGGAGGTGTTCTTATTCTCCATGGACTTTACAGTGTCCCAGGACTTTTTTGAATTTGTGTTGCAGGAAGCAAATTTCTGCTTGAAAAAGCTAGCCTTGGCTTTTCTAACTGCCTGTGTATATTGGTTTCTAGCTTCCCTGAAAAGTTGCATATCACGGGGGCTGTTCGATGCTAATGCAGAACGCCATAGGATGTTTTTCTGTTGGTTAAGGGCAGTCAGGTCAGGAGAGAACCAAGGGCTATATCTGTTCCTGGTTCTAAATTTCTTGAATGGGGCATGCTTATTCAAGATGGTGAGGAAGGCATTTTAAAAAAAATATCCAGGCATCCTCTACTGACGGGATGAGATCAATATCCTTCCAGGATACCTCGGCCAGGTCGATTAGAAAGGCCTGCTCGCTGAAGTGTTTCAGGGAGCGTTTGACAGTGATGAGTGGAGGTCGTTTGACCGCTGACCCATTACGGATGCAGGCAATGAGGCAGTGATCGCTGAGATCTTGGTTGAAAACAGCAGAGGTGTATTTGGAGGGCAAGTTGGTTAGGATGATATCTATGAGGGTACCCGTGTTTACGGAATTGGGGTGGTACCTGGTAGGTTCATTGATAATTTGTGTGAGATTGAGGGCATCAAGCTTAGATTGTAGGATGGCTGGGGTGTTAAGCATGTTCCAATTTAGGTCGCCTAGCAGCACGAGCTCTGAAGATAGATGGGGGGCAATCAGTTCACATATGGTGTCCAGAGCACAGCTGGGGGCAGAGGGTGGTCTATAGCAGGCGGCAACGGTGAGAGACTTGTTTTTAGAGAGGTGGATTTTTAAAAGTAGAAGTTCAAATTGTTTGGGAACAGACCTGGATAGTAAAACAGAACTCTGCAGGCAATCTTTGCAGTAGATTGCAACACCGCCCCCAACACCGCCAACACCGAGTTAAAGTGACTATGCATAGATAATAAACAGAGAGAAGCAGCATTGTAAAATAAGTGGGGGGGGGGGGGGGCAATGCAAATAGTCTGGGTAGCCATTTTATTAGCTGTTCATGTCTGTTATGCTGTTTAGAAGCCTTTTGGACCTCGACTTGGTGCTCCGGTACCGCTTGCCGTGTGGAAGTAGAGAGAACAGTCTATGACTAGGGTGGCTGGAGGCCTTCCTCTGACACTGCCTGGTATAAAGGTCCTGGATGGCAGGAAGCTTGGCTCCAGTGATGTACTGGGCTGTACGCACTACCATCTGTAGTGCTTTCTGGGATAATGGTGCTGATGTGGCTTCATGGCTACAGACGTGAGTGATACGGGTCTGTAGTCATTTAGGCAGGTTACCTTAGTGTTCTTGGACACAGGGATTATGGTGGTCTGGTATTACAGACTCAGTCAGGGACAGGTTGAAAATGTCAGTAAATACACTTGCCAGTTGGTCACGCATGCTTGGAGTACACGTCCTGGTAATCTGTCTGGCCCAGCAGCCTTGTGAATGTTGACCTGTTTAAAGGTCTTACTCACATTGGCAACGGAGAGCGTGATCACTTAGTCGTTCGGAACTGCTGATGCTCTCATGCATGTTTCAGTGTTGCTTGCCTCGAAGCAATTTTGCTTGTCTGGTATGCTCATGTCACTGGGCAGCTTGCGGCTGTGCTTCCCTTTGTAGTCTGTAATAGTTTGCAAGCCCTTCCACATCCAACGAGCGTCAAAGCCGATATAATAGGATTCAATCTTAGTGCTGTATTGACGCTTTGCCTGTTTGATGGTTCATCGAAGGGCATAGCAGGATTTCTTATAACCTTCCGGGTTAGAGTACCGCTCTTTGAATGCGGCAGCTCTTTAGCTCAGTGCGGATGTTGCCCGTAATCTATGGCTTCTGGTTGGGGTATGTACGTACAGTCACTATGGGGGCGATGTCATCAATGCACTTATTGATGAAGCCAGTGACTGATGTGGTGTACTCCTCAATGCCATTGGGAGAATCCCAGAATATATTCCAGTCTGTGCTAGCAAAACAGTCCTGTAGTTTAGCATGAGCTTCATCTGACCACTTTTTTTTATTTTTCCTGTTTTTATACACCTGTTGTATTCGGAGCATGTGACAAATACTATTTGATTTGAAGTATGTCTTCCATTCATTTCTCTCTCGCATCAGACAGCTGGGTCCATGGAGTCCTCTGATGAAGAGGCGCTGCGCACCTTCGTCCAGGTGGTCAGTGAGAAGTACAACCCAGAGAATTTCCCATACTGCCGTGGGAACGGCATGGGCGTCGTAGTGCTTTCCAGTCCACAGGGGTCGCCCATTAAAGGTGAGAGGTCAAGGCGCTATATCTTATGCTGCCTTCAAATGCTCATCAGAAGTGGGAATTACGAGGTTCCGATTGGGCAACAACCACTTGACGGCCCTCCCAAGTTGGATTTCCGAGTGGGAATGTTGGAGATAATTTTACCTGAGTTGTTGACGTATTGTCACTGACCTTTCAGCTTTTCAATCAAAAGGTGATGAAGCAAATACATTTTTGACATTGTCAAACTTGTCATTATGGATAATGTAGCTAGTTTGACTCTATTGTCAACGTTAAGTAAGCTAATTAACTCTATCATTAGCAACGTTAGCTAGCTCATCTACATAGATTTAATCTCATTGGATGAGGAATTATTCCGACACAATCATGTCGTATTTACTACTTCATAACTGGGAGGTTTCCCAGTTCCGACGACCATTTGAAGGCAGTGATTGAGTAATAACTTCGTGGTTAGGTGGCCAATGCATATTTTCTCTCTTGCATTTGTTTCGCTCCCTGCTAAACTGTGTTGGTGCATTGAAGATGATTTATAGGCTGATGAACATGTCTGAAAAAGTTGTTATTCCTCAAAGCAGAAGAGTCAAGGGCCACACTACAACCTACTTACCTTTTTTCTCAGAAAAACATAATTAAGAGGTAAGAACTCTATGTAGGCCTACTCATATGCATTATACAAGGTAATCACACAAGTTATCATCTTCTAGTTACCCAGGAATACTGCATGTAGGCCTACTTGTATCCCTTATATATGTCATTCACTCATGCCTTCGCTTATCCCCAAGGACACTGCCTATGTAGTGATGTAAATGAGTAATAACAAAAAGTGATGCCAGGCTTTTGTCCATCATGTATTGGGAATGTGATTCAATAAAGAACAATTATTCACTAGAAAGATTGTTGTCTCTCTCCAGATCGTCTGAATCTGCCGAGTGTGCTGGTCCTGGACGGCTGTGGCATCAGTAAAGCTGGGGACGAAGCTGAGGTGGCCACCTTTTGTGCCCATGTGGTGGAGCTGGACCTGTCCCACAACCAGCTACAAGACTGGGGGGAGGTGGGTACTGTAGTTCTCCTCATCCTCCTCAGCCTGGTTGTCATGTTATGCACTATTCATTTATCAGCAGCTAGCTATTAGCAGGAAGGCTGGCACTACAGAGTGTTTTGCCTTATTTTCTACACATCTAGGGTGTTGTTTTTTTAAAGTCCAATAGCTGGTTATTTTGTCATGTCCAGCATCTCCTGGCTAGCATGAAATAATCATGTAACAATGCTAAAAGAAACGGACTGTATCCACTAGCGGCTACCTACCACGTCGCCCAGAGACATCATTCAACAAACAAATTCAACAAACAAGACCTTCATCTGTCAGTCAGTTCCAATTGCGCCAATCTATCTTTGGGTTGCCAGATATGCAGCATTGTGTATACTATCTACAATTGGGTTGCCAGTACAGTCAGTAAGTGTGATGGCTCCAATCTGTTTTTTTGGGTTGCGAGATCTGCACGATTGTGTCTAACATCCCCAACCTGGACTTCCTTAACCTGAGTATGAACCCTCTGAGTGGGATTGAGCTGGAGCCAGGCCTGGCTGAGGTGTTCTTCCGAGTCCGCCGCCTGGTTCTCATCAACACCCGTGTCACTTGGGACACGGTACACACACTCACACGCCAGACCCCTGAGTAAGTCATGACAGACACTGGACTGCGAATCACATGGCACGTGAATACATGAATGTGTGTGTTTTGTATTTCAATATTTATTTGTATTTGTCTATGTGTTTTGTGTGTTTTTGCCATTATACCTTTGACCTTCTCAAGTTCAGGCTTGTCCAGGCATGTATTATATTTATTTGTATCCATATTTAACATGTATTTCAATGCCGTATACAGGGAGGTGCGTAGTCCATTTTGGGTTTAAGGCATGTATTATATTTCCGTGTATCATGTTCAGGGCATGTTCAGGTATGTCCTGGATACTGTAGTTCCATGTATCTCGTAACTCTGGGGATCAGCTTCCCTTTCCCCAATCCTAACCTTAACCATTATTGTGGAAAATGTGAAATTGACCAAAGATCAGCATCTATCACCCTACTCATATCTCATACTTTGTATTTCGATTCCATTTACACATGGCTACCTCTTTTTGATGCTTATACTATCGCCCCCTGTAGGTTAGAGGAGCTCTTCCTTTGTCTGAACGAGTACGACCAAGTGGCCGAATCCCCGGTTCCCTGCCCCTCCCTGCGCCTGCTTCAGATCACAGACAACCAGCTACAGGAGTGGGACGAGGTGCGTAAGTTTGGGCCCATGTACCCGGGCCTGCAAAACCTGGTGTTGTCCAACAACAAACTGGGCTCTGTGGAGGAGGACACACCTCAGGACACACTGCAGCGCCTGTTTCCTAACCTGCGCAGCATCAACCTCAACAACTCAGGTATACGAAGGGAGGGTCACGCATGCGCACACATACACAAGTATGCTCATACAGCATGATCACATGCACACATGCGTAGCATGAAGATACACCTACGCAAACATACTCGTACACAGCATGATGATTCGCACACACACACAGCATGAGCATACAGACAAATATCCCTCTTTCCTCTACCCAATTATACTCTTTCCATTCACTATTTCTTCCCTTTTGTCCGGTTCTTACTACTCCTCTCCTTCTGTACCTCTCTCTTTCCCCTCTGCCCGGACAGGGAACCCTTTAAAAATCAGTAGGTCTAGTTAGAAGGGCTCAAGTTATTTTACATTCCAATGTATTTTAAATGTACATTTGGCATTTCAAGTCTTCTTTTTTTAATGTACACACACCTCAGAAAAGAGCCTTCTGATGTGAAAATAGATGTATTGTACTACTTCCGTACACCATATTGAATACTGTATCCTGGGATTCCATAGAGAATGAGTACTGATATTTTACAAATCCTAACTCGTGTGTGTTAAAGGGCTGAACCGATGGGAGGACATAGAAAGGCTGAATTTCTTCCCTAAGCTGGAGGAGGTGAGGCTGATGGGGCTTCCCTTACTGCAGCCCTACACAAACAAAGAGAGACGCAGCCTCACCGTGGCACAGTGAGTACACACACACATTTTAGTCATTTAGCAGACGCTCTTGTCCAAAGTGACAGTGCATTAATCTTAAGGTAGCTAGGACAACCACATTGCACAGTCATGGTAAGTAAAACCTTTCCTCAATAAAGCGGCTATCAGCAAAGTCACTGCTAGTAAGAAAAGACAAGTGTTTGTGTTAGTGCAAGAAAGGTGCAAATACAACGGTAGGATGTGATTTTATTTATTTGTTTTTTAATCGGGTCGGGGAGGGCAAGTGCTGTGGGATTATTCAAGATACCTTTTGAAGAGACACACACACACACACACACACACACAATTGAATACACCCCTGTTTGATTTGACACACGTCACACACACTCATACATATTCTTTGTCCTTTTTGCAGGTTGCCGTCTGTGTCTGTGTTGAACGGGAGTGTGGTGACGGAAGGGGAGAGAGAAGACGCTGAGAGGTTCTTCATCAGACACTACCTGGACTTTCCTGAAGAGACGCTGCCTCATAGGTACTGTTGACACACACTAGTTTGTTGAGGTGGAGCTTTGTCAGAGGAACTGTAAAACAGGCGCATACATACGTTTTTCTTCTGATAAGAACAACCTCATGTAAAACTTATCTCTGGTTCATAATAGCAAGAGCCCTCTGAGACACCCACTGTACCTTAACAATGGACGGGAATCACTTTGATTCACTACCTCTCAGCTACCTCCTACCTCTTTTTGCTTATGTTAACTCCCCCCAGTGTTCTTACACACCTAACCTCCTGTAACATATTGTCATCTCAGGATGGGCATTTCGGGGGGGTAGGTTTGGTTTGGGCCCATGCTGGAAAACTGATTGGCCCACGATTTTTGCCAGCCACATTCCACTTAACCTTAGGAGAATGCAAGGGAGGGATTTGCGGGGGAAGAGCGTGTTCCATGACTGGGGGAAAGTAACATTTGAGAGACAATGGCGCCAGTCTCTGCCCACTCAATGACTTCTTTGTGCCTTGGAATACTCAGATCGGAAAACCGATACACAAGGTGGCAGGTAGATTTTTTTTTTTTACCTCCTTCGCTCGATCACCTTAGGGGGGGATTGAGAGGTTGACTCATTTCCGTGTGTAACCGGAGCTGATGTAGCCCAAAACTTGACTCCAAACCGACACAGTGTCTCAGATTAATAAGGGTACTGCAATGGAAGTGTCTCAAAGCCACAAACCATTCTCTTTAGGTCTTCTTTTTCTCTTTGCATTTTAAAAGCAAGGAGAGAGAGAGAAAGCGTTTACTTGCTCTTGGGTCTAAGCCTGTTTCTTTGTGCATGTGTGGGTACACATGTGGACGTGTGTGAACACATGTGGACGTGTGTGAGAGTGTCGGATGCGGTCAGTGAGCACTGGGAAGGACTTAGGCGGCCGGGCTATCCCTGTTTGGCGGTGGTGCTATGAGAGGGGTGGGTAAGGATAGAGGGGAGAGGGAGAAGATTGGGCTTGGGATAAGGAGAGAGAAAGAAAGCAGGGGCTACAGAGAAGGGTAGAAGGGAGAGATGAAGGGGCTTATGGTGTGAAGAGAAGGGTGAGATGCGACGTGGGGTAATTAGTATGAGACAGAGAAGAGGAATTGAGGGCATACCGGGGAAGTGACTAGGCAGCTGAGGTGGATTAAAGAACAGAGAGTGAAGCATGAAACGCCAGAGATCTAGGGTAGTTACAGGGTTAGGTATTAGCCACAAACAGAGGAGGCTGGTGGGAGGAGTTATAGGAGGATGGGCTCATTGTAATGGCTGGAATGGTATTAATGGAACGGAGTCAAACATATGGAAACTGTGTTTGACTCCATTCTGTTTATTCCATTCCAGCCATTACAATGAGCCCGTCCTCCTATAACTTCTCCCACCAGCCTCCCCTGGACCCAATACATTTAGCTGTGTATAGAAACACAGGTATTAAATTAATGGCACCGCTTTTTTCAGGCACCACACTAAGCTAGGACCATTAGAAATTGCATTTAGCATTACCATACCTCACTCTCTCAATATAATTTACAGGGGTACAATATACAAGTTTCCACATTAAATGAGACCTTTGAGTGAATGAAAAATGGGTTTCTCACAGAATGGCACTTTCTGCATTGACTGAGGGGTTAGAGGAGAATTCCCGTGGCGCTTGCTGCTTTAGGCTGAAACCCTGGCTACACACACCCACACTGAAACCCTGGCCAGGTGGGATTTTCAGCGAGGGAAGGGGAAATTGGTTTGATTGGCCCAACTGTTACAGTACCTTTGAAAATAGGCTTTTCTCTGGGATTTTATTTAATCGTTCCTTATCTCTAACTCAGCGTTCCCTCAAGGTGGGTGAGCGCTTTCTCACAGCTGAGAGAGAGATAGAGAGCTCGCTGTGTTTCCCGAACGAGCACACTGTCCCAACTTACCCCCACAGTGTAAGAGAAAGCTGTTTTCTTGGATAGCGGTTAGTCCAAGAATAATAAGATTGTGGGAGCTGTACTGTTATGTTTTGTGTTTTGTGTAGACCTCAGGAAGAGTAGGTGCTGCTTTTGCAACAGCTAATGGGGATCCTAATAAAATTCCAAACTACCATGTGGCCCACAGCCTCCCTTTTTATAGGCCCACAGATCAATTTCCAAATACTTTTTTAAAAAGTGTGTGGTGGGGGAGAACTGTCGGTGTGGTTGTGTATCAGCAGTTTTTCACTTGGTATGTCAGTCACTGACAGTCACTCAATTAGCCCATAGCTGACTTTTATTTTATTTTATTGTAAGTTAGTCTTGCGGCTAGCTATGTAAACTTGTATTAATCATGGTCTAATTAACAACTTTGGGCCCCATTGATTTTGTTAGTCACTCTCCGTAAGATATCATATTAAAAACTGCAAACATTTCTCTCCGCCTAATGGCAAAATTTCAGGAAATTAGCTGTAAGATTGCACATTTTTCTCTCCGTCCCATCGCAAAATGAGTAAAATTGCATGAAATTAGTTAGAGAAAAGACTAGTCTTTTCTCTGCCCAATGGCAAAATGTGTAGATTTGCAGGAAATTAACTCTGAAACTCGAATAAATTTTTCTTACGGCCCCCAAAAATCTAGGGCCGGCTCTGACTGCATGTGTGGGTATAGATATGGGTACACAGTAGGATTGGGTGGTATCCAGATTTTCATGTCGTCATACTGTCCTTCTCTCGCCCTGGGATTTACGGTATTACCAGCTTAGTACACAAGGGGGTGCCGAAAAACCCAGCCAGAAACATAATTGGGCGTCTATTACCAGAATGCTAACAATATTTGAATAAGTAATAGCAAATTTACATAGAGGCTGCTAGCTAAATATGCTAATGAGCGCAAATGAAAATAAACAAATTGCAAAGACAGGCAATCCAGCTCATAAAGTTATGCATACAGCGTATTCGGAAAGTATTCAGACCCATTGACTTTTTCCACATTCTATGTCACAGCCTTATTATAAAATGTATTTTTTTAAATCCCCACATCAAGCTACACGCAATACTCCCAGTCCTGCTGCTGAAAAACATCCCCACAGCATGATGGCTACCACCGTGATTCACCGTAGGGATGGTGCCAGGTTTCCTCCAGATGTGACGCTTGGCATTCAGGCCAAAGAGTTCAATCTTGGTTTCATCAGATTGGAGAATCTTGTTTCTCATGGTCTGAGAGTCCTTTAGGTGCCTTTTGGCAAACTCCAAGTGGGCTGTCATGTGCCTTTTTTTTTACTGAGGAGTGGCTTCCATCTGGCCGCTCTTCCATAAAGGCCTGATTGGTGGAGTGTTGCAGAGATGGTCGTTCTTCTGGAAGTTTCTACCATCTCCACAGAGGAACTGGTGCTCCATCGGGTTCTTGGTCACCTACCTGACCAAGGCTCTTCTCCCCTGATTGCTCTTGCAAGAGTCTTGGTTGTTCCAAACTTCTTCCATTTAAGAATGAAGGAGACCATTTTGTTCTTGGGGACCTTCAATGCTGCAGAAATGTTTTGGTACCCTTCCTCAGATCTGTGCCTCGACACGATCCTGTCTCGGAGCTCTATGGACAATTCCTTTGACCTCATGGCTTAGTTTTTGCTCTGACATGCACTGTCAACTGTGGGACCTTATATAGACGTGATCGTGTGCCTTTACAAATGGTGTCCAATCAATTGAATTTACCACAGGTGGTTTCCAATCAAGTTGTAGAAACATCTCAAGGATGATCAAAGGAAACAGGATGCACCTGAGCTCAATTGCGAGCAAAGGGTCTGAATAATTCAGTAAATAAGTTATTTTTATTTTATAGATTTCTTTCTTAGCAAAATCTACTTTACCTTTTTTTTTTCGCTTTGTCATTGTGGGATATTGTTTGTAGATTGATGAGGATTTTTTTTTAATTAATCCATTTTAGAATAAGGATGTAATGTAACAAAATGTGGAAAAAGTGAAGGGGTCTGAATACTTTCCGAATGTGGGCGGGGGATTGATCCGGTGGCCTACAAAAGTCTCTAATAGGGTGTCATAGCCCCAATTTAAAAAAGTAAGCATTGGCCATTTATTACATCACTTTTTTCACATGGTGGGGGTCAAATTTATTTTAAAATAAAAATTTGGTCACGGGCCAAAAAAGTTTGTGAATCCCTGCCGTAATGTATGCATAAGCGCGCCTGCCAAAACTGACCAATCGCCACTATTCTCTCTACCAAATGACAAATCCTAACCTCCCGTCTATTCTGTCTCGTCTCCACAGGTACCATGTCCTGGTGTCCAAGTACGGACGGCTTGCCCCGCTGGCCGAGGTGGACTTGCGTCCGCGCTGCATGGCCACGCTGGAGGTGCGCTGGGGCGAGCGGACGGAGACTCTAAGCTTGCGGTTGGAGCAGACAGTCGGGGAGCTCAAGAAGGAGCTCAGGGCCCTGGTGGACCTGCCAGCCAACGGCATGCGGCTGTACTACATCGCCCGCGAGCTAGGCTCCGCGCTGGGACCTGAGGAGATGAAGTACGGCAGTCGGGCACTCCACTCGTACATGATCCAAGACGGGGATGAGATCCTGGTGGTGCCCAAGACTAAGAGCCGCACCATCTCGTCCACCTCCTTGGACTCCTAAGAAGAGTGTGTGTGTGTGGAGGACTCAGGACTTATTTATAGACTGAGCAGCTTCTGGACACCAACTGTCTATGCTGTCTTTTATTAAATGTTTTAGATGTTTCTTGGTAAAGCACCTTACTGTATATAAATATATATACACACACACCCATATGACTTACACATGTATGCTACACGCACACTATCACACTGAGGGCTCTATTTTGGGCTTGGTGCGAAGCATTGCTATTGTCAGACGCTGGTGGCACGTCACACCACTGAGATTTTTCCATTGTATTTGGTTTGTCAAAATAGAGCCCAGAATAGTATTTTATCAGAAATATTACTTTTTAAGTAATGTTAGCACAATTAGCATACCCTCCCTCTCTCACCCCAGTCTTAAATCATGTGCTTCAGATATCCCAAGATAACCCCTGAGTCAGAATCACAGGGGGTGGTGCGCTGAGAGAGACGCTTTGAGGATGATAGAGCTTGTGACACACAGAGACCACACGAAACATCACTGACCCCAACTCACTCAGGCGATCTGGCGGAAAGAGACAAGACAAGGCCAAATAGAAGGGGTTGGGTTGGTGGGCAGTTGCTATTAAAGGTGGAAAGAGAGGGGGATCTGGAGAAGGAGGTGCGATCGGGTTGCTGTAGGTCTTCCTGCTGTCTGATTCCACATTACATTTACATTTACATTTAAGTCATTTAGCAGACGCTCTTATCCAGAGCGACTTACAAATTGGTGCATTCACCTTATGATATCCAGTGGAACAACCACTTTACAATAGTGCATCTAACTCTTTTAAGGGGGGGGAGGGGGGGGTTAGAAGGATTACTTTATCCTATCCTAGGTATTCCTTAAAGAGGTGGGGTTTCAGGTGTCTCCGGAAGGTGGTGATTGACTCCGCTGACCTGGCGTCGTGAGGGAGTTTGTTCCACCATTGGGGTGCCAGAGCAGCGAACAGTTTTGACTGGGCTGAGCGGGAACTGTACTTCCTCAGAGGTAGGGAGGCGAGCAGGCCAGAGGTGGATGAACGCAGTGCCCTTGTTTGGGTGTAGGGCCTGATCAGAGCCTGAAGGTACGGAGGTGCCGTTCCCCTCACAGCTCCGTAGGCAAGCACCATGGTCTTGTAGCGGATGCGAGCTTCAACTGGAAGCCAGTGGAGAGAGCGGAGGAGCGGGGTGACGTGAGAGAACTTGGGAAAGTTGAACACCAGACGGGCTGCGGCGTTCTGGATGAGTTGTAGGGGTTTAATGGCACAGGCAGGGAGCCCAGCCAACAGCGAGTTGCAGTAATCCAGACGGGAGATGACAAGTGCCTGGATTAGGACCTGCGCCGCTTCCTGCGTGAGGCAGGGTCGTACTCTGCGAATGTTGTAGAGCATGAACCTACAGGAACGGGTCACCGCCTTGATGTTAGTTGAGAACGACAGGGTGTTGTCCAGGATCACGCCAAGGTTCTTAGCACTCTGGGAGGAGGACACAATGGAGTTGTCAACCGTGATGGCGAGATCATGGAACGGGCAGTCCTTCCCCGGGAGGAAGAGCAGCTCCGTCTTGCCGAGGTTCAGCTTGAGGTGGTGATCCGTCATCCACACTGATATGTCTGCCAGACATGCAGAGATGCGATTCACCACCTGGTTATCAGAGGGGGGAAAGGAGAAGATTAATTGTGTGTCGTCTGCATAGCAATGATAGGAGAGACCATGTGAGGATATGACAGAGCCAAGTGACTTGGTGTATAGCGAGAATAGGAGAGGGCCTAGAACAGAGCCCTGGGGGACACCAGTGGTGAGAGCACGTGGTGCGGAGACAGATTCTCGCCACGCCACCTGGTAGGAGCGACCTGTCAGGTAGGACGCAATCCAAGCGTGGACCTTGCCGGAGATGCCCAGCTCGGAGAGGGTGGAGAGGAGGATCTGATGGTTCACAGTATCAAAGGCAGCCGATAGGTCTAGAAGGATGAGAGCAGAGGAGAGAGAGTTAGCTTTAGCAGTGCGGAGCGCCTCCGTGACACAGAGAAGAGCAGTCTCAGTTGAATGACTAGTCTTGAAACCTGACTGATTTGGATCAAGAAGGTCATTCTGAGAGAGATAGCAGGAGAGCTGGCCAAGGACGGCACGTTCAAGAGTTTTGGAGAGAAAAGAAAGAAGGGATACTGGTCTGTAGTTATTGACATCAGAGGGATCGAGTGTAGGTTTTTTCAGAAGGGGTGCAACTCTCGCTCTCTTGAAGACGGAAGGGACGTAGCCAGCGGTCAAGGATGAGTTGATGAGCGAGGTGAGGTAAGGGAGAAGGTCTCCGGAAATGGTCTGGAGAAGAGAGGAGGGGATAGGGTCAAGCGGGCAGGTTGTTGGGCGGCCGGCCGTCACAAGACGCGAGATTTCATCTGGAGAGAGAGGGGAGAAAGAGGTCAAAGCACAGGGTAGGGCAGTGTGAGCAGAACCAGCGGTGTCGTTTGACTTAGCAAACGAGGATCGGATGTCGTCGACCTTCTTTTCAAAATGGTTGACGAAGTCATCCGCAGAGAGGGAGGAGGGGGGAGGAGGGGGAGGAGGATTCAGGAGGGAGGAGAAGGTGGCAAAGAGCTTCCTAGGGTTAGAGGCAGATGCTTGGAATTTAGAGTGGTAGAAATTGGCTTTAGCAGCAGAGACAGAAGAGGAGAATGTAGAGAGGAGGGAGTGAAAGGATGCCAGGTCCGCAGGGAGGCGAGTTTTCCTCCATTTCCGCTCGGCTGCCCGGAGCCCTGTTCTTTTCACAGCCCTGTTCACATGAAGGGAGCAGCTCTCTCCCCTGCCGAGGGGGAAGAGAGGGGGAGTGGGTGTTGGAGGGAGAGGCGGTGAACCCCAGGCCAGCCTCACTGAGTAACCACATACCGGCTGCTGTGTCACAGTCACTTCCTCTGTGCTTGGATTACAATGGGTTCACCCAATGGGCTGTGGCCTTCCTCACCGCTTGCTCTCTCTCTCTCTTTCCATCTTCCTCTCTCCCCGTCATCCACACTTCACCTCCGTCTCACACACCCAACACCTCTTACTGGAACCAGTGTCCATTATTTTAGTACACCCTGGGTCAACAATGTGGCCCCGGAATTTGTGCTCTCCCATTGGTTCATGTTGTCTAATAGGTGTCTTCAGATTCAGAGACCTCCAATTGGTGTAAAGATGTGAGAAATGCCCTATGGGTAATCAAATTTTGTTGCTGCCCAGTCCAAAGTCAATTTCACTCTGCTTTGGCGTCAGAGGTTAGCTACTCTTCTTATACATGGGAGAAATCAGTAAACCAAAGTGACGATGAAACTGGGTTTATTTACCAATCACTCTACCGATTTAGATTTCTTTTTATAATCTGAATTCCTCTTTGATCTTTTCACTTTACGTATTATGCAAAGTTTGCACCGGTGCAAAAGCTAAATGAACGTGGCCCTCAGTCTGTCAGCGCTAGGCTTTGTTAAGCAAAGTAGATGGATCTCGACCTTTTGGGAATTATTTTAGGCACATCACAGGTGCTTCTTGATCTGTTTATGTTGTGTTCGCATGGTTGGTAATGGTAAAGTATGCAATATAGTGTGTTGGCTGGGATCGTGGTTGGATTTTTAAAAATAGTGAGCTGTCATTTACTATGGAGGATTGCATGGACTTGTAACTTACACTCTTATCGTAGTTCCCTCAAGTTTATGCTATAGTACATAGTCTATATACTATGTTTTTCTGTTATATTTTTTAGAAGATGATCAGATTAATAATTATCAAAGTGTTTCCGATGTATTATTTTTTTTCTGAAAGCTTCAATGCCTCCAGTTTCAAGAAAATGTTTTCCCTTTTATCTTTGCTTAAAATCAAACTTAGTGTACACACACAGAGATCATTTATGGACATGTTTACCTGCTGACTGTTGTTAAATCTGACTTTATGCATAGCACTGTAATACACGTCTGTCTAAGACCCTGTAAAGTAATCTTGCTATATGTAAATACATTTATCAGATAAATCTATTTAGTAATGTCATTTTGCTTTATTTTGGTGATAATGTAAGGGTTTCTTTACTTTATGTTGGTAATGCTTTATTTTACAGCCCCATGTCAGATGGTATTTACCTACAGGTTTTTACCTATGGGTATTTTCTGCTACTCACTGTACACACACACAGTACTTCAAAGAATTCTACATAGTTGGTTACTTCCACCAGGTGGTAAGTAGGATGAAATTGTTAAACAGTATAATTAGGATTGCCTCATATTATTTCCAAGTAAATATCGGACTAAAGAGGAATAAAGCGTTACTTTTTTTTGTTTACTTTTTAATATACGTGCTTTGTTCATAACCAAGTGGGAAGGTGGAAAAATCCACTTGAACGCCCCTCCAACTGGAAATTACTAGTATGAAACGCGTCTCATCCTGAGCTCCCACATGCTGACCTCTGGCATCACCTACTGAGAAAATGACCGTGATGACAGCATTTTTGGCTGTTAATTTTCTTTTTTATTGTTGCATTTATGAAGAGCAATGTGCTCAAAGAGCTTTATTTTCATGTAATCTGACAAAAGCACAGGTTCCAATCCAATTGCTGATGCTGTTCATCAAACTCCAGGCATTTACATTTGTAGGATGACATGAAAATAAAGCTCTATGGCCACGCAATGGCCATGTCAGTCTCCGGACTTGAAAACCTGTGGTTTGAAATGAAGAGGGCAGTCCATAAACGCAGACAAATGATATCAAGGATCTGGAAGGATTCTGGCAGCTGCATTAAAGAGTACCTGCAAAACACCAGTCTCAACGTCAACGATGAAGAGGCGACTCCAGGATGCTGGCCTTCGAGGCAGAGTTCCTCTGTCCAGCGTCTGTTCTTTTGCCCATCTTAATCTTTTCTTTTATTGGCCAGTCTGAGATATGGCTTTTTCTTTGCAACTCTGCCTAGAAGGCCAGCATCCCGAAGTCGCCTCTTCACTGTTGACGTTGTGTAAAAGGTCTGGGTGTAGCTGGTGCAGAGGAGTCAGGCGCAGGACAGCAGAGATGAGTAATAAAAGTACTTTTACTCAAAATTATCAAATACATGTAGAAATACCAAGCCCACACAATAGGACCGAAATACATAAAACAAACACGCACAAAAACCATGGGGGAAATAGAGGGTTAAATAATGAACATTTAATTGAGGAATTGAAACCGGGTGTGTAAAACAATGACAAAGCAAATGAAAAATGGACCGGCGATGGCTAGAAGGCCGGTGACGTCGAACGCCGCCCGAACAAGGAGAGGGACCGACCTCGGTGGAAGTCGTGACACGTTGAGAAGTGTTTTGCGGGTATTATTTAATGAAGCTGCCAGTTGAGGATTTGTGAGGTGTCTGTTTCTCAAACTAGACACTCTAATGTACTTGTCCTCTTGCTCAGTTGTGCACCGGGGCCTCCCACTCCTCTTTCTATTCTGGTTAGAGCCAGTTTGCACTGTTCAGTGAAGGGAGTAGTACACAGTGTTGTACAAGATCATCCGTTTCTTGGCAATTTATCCATGGAATAGCCTTCATTTCAGAACAAGAATAGACTGACGAGTTTCAGAAGAACGGTCGTTGTTTCTGTTTCTGGCCATTTTGAGCCTGTAATCGAACCCACAAATGCTGATGCTCCAGATACTCAACTAGTCTAAAGAAGGCCAGTTTTATTTCTTCTTTAATCAGAACAACAGTTTTCAGCTGTGCTAACATAATTGCAAAAGTGTTTTCTAATGATCAATTATCCTTTTAAAATGATAAACTTTGATTAGCTAACACACTGTGCCATTGTAGCACAGGAGTGATGGTTGCTGATAATGGGCCTATGTAGATATTCCATTAAAATAAATCAGCCCTTTCCAGCTACAATAGTCATTTGCAACATTAACAATGTCTACACTGTATTTCTGATCAATTTGATGTTATTTTAATAGACAATAGTTTTCTTTCAAAAACAAGGACATTTTTAAGTGACCCCAAACTTTTGAACAGTAATGTATGTACTGAAGTCACCACCATGGAGCACAAGTCTTCCAACTGGAGCCAAGCCAGTCCAGTCTCACAATCGCCCAGATCACTGCAACAACTTGGCTGCAAGGTAATCAGGCTTAATTGGTGTCACCAAGCCTGGAGGTGCCGAAAGCTCCTCCTCCCCTCACTCCCCATCTTCCAGGCAGGGTGTGAACCACACAAGACACATTTGGCTGATGCCATCAGTGTCACACTCAGCCAATTCTGGGTGTTTGCTTAAAGCACCCAGACCGCCAGCTCCCAATCCCAACCTCCAGTCCCAGCAGAGGCTCTGTCACTGCGCAACAGATGGGGCTGAGGTCCCCTCTGCCTGGGCCTTCTCTGACTGGAGCACCAGGGCCTCAAATTCCTCTACAGAGGGAAGACTGTGCTGGCTTGGGGTTACCAGGCTGTGACAACAGGGCTGTCCCGCTAATGCAGGGTCACGCCGAAGTTGGGAGGTGGTGGGGGTCGAGATGTTGCGTTACCTCTTCGCACCCTTGTCCCGTACCCAAGACCTGGCCCGGGGAGGCTGTATCCTGATCTCCCCCATTGCATTATGGAGCAGAAGCAAGGGCAGTGAGGGCTGAACGGAGCCCATTGTGTGCCCAGGAGTAGGAGTCGTTTGGGAATGTGAGGTTTGGGTTACCACAAGGAGGTTCTACATTATGGAGGAGAGGAGAGGAGGGCAAGGCTAACTGCTGGGCATAGGGGGGAGGTTAGAGGGTTGATATGGAATGGCCCACTCTGGGGATTGAATGACTCTCGCACTGAGCTCACCCGGAATCCAGTCTAGGACCTTTTTTTGGAAGGTCAAGCTTGATGGACTCTCCAGAACTTTTGATGTTCAATCCGCCAGACTTTATTCCCACAAAATACCCTCACCTGTCACTGGGTGGTCCCACAGAAACTGTTGATGTAATGCTTTTATGACTTATTGATGTAACTGATCAGTCTGTTTCAATCATCACTATTTTATTTTCTCAACTTTAACAATTGAAACTACAATCAGACCATTTAGAAGTAAACCTCCTTGTCAGCAAGACTGTTCCTAGAAATACATGTTCTTCATTGAGGCATAGATATGTCCTACATTACATGGGGCAAATAGACAATGTCACCTCAGTTGAGCTCACTATGTAACAACCAATTTATACAACACTGTCCCCATTCCCAGTGAGCTAAATGGAGGGAGAGGGAGTGAAAGACCTTTATCCTCTCACTATCCATGCTGTGTTGTCATGTGTTGCTGCCTTGCAATGTTGTTGTCATAGGTCTCACTTTATGGAAGTGTTGTGTTGTCTCTCTTGTTGTGATGTGTGTTTTGTCCTTTATTTATATTGTATTATTTATTTATGTTTTAATCCCAGGCCCCCGTCCCCGCAGGAGGCCTTGTGCCTTTTGGTAGGCCGTCATTGTAAATAAGAATTTGTTCTTAACTGACTTGCTTAGTTAAATAAAGGTTAATATTTTTTATTTTTTTTAAATACAACTATTATGTTGGCTAATGAATTGTGTGTGTGTGTGTGTGTGTGAGTGAGTGAGTCCATGTGACAGTGGGAGTTCAAGTGAGAAAATCAGGCCTATTGTCCCCTTCTCAATTCCTCCTACTTCTCCACCGTCCTCGACACTTCCCAAAACACCGGCCGTTAGCACAGGAGGATCTCGGTCCCGGCAGGCCCACTGGGATCATGTTTTTTTTTGTCCCCTTTGGTGTGTCGCTCTCTTTTCACAGGTTGGTAAAGAGTATATGCATTTACACAACAACGCACTGGAGGAGTAAAATAATCCACCACAAAGAGCCCCTACACTGGTCACTGGGAACCCCAGGTCAGCCCTCAGTCCTGCAGCCTTTGACACGTCCTGCTCCCCCTCGCTCCAGTTACCTCCACTGTCCCCCTTGCAACAAAGACCCGACTGAGTCCCCTCTGCTTCCCACAGCCTATCAGAACAGATCTACCTGCCATTTCTTTCATACCTAATCTCTCCAGGATCTATGTAAATGAGGTATGCTGTGTGCCCATGTAAATGAGGCCCTTCCTAATTAAAGAGAAGAACACAGTGTGTCCAAAGTGACTCATGTTAATTCTGTAAGTAGTACTACCCAATGTCTTGAAAAAGCATGGTTTTAGCCTGTGTGTGGTTTTTCTCTCTCTTTGTTTTTAGCCTGTAGAGTTCTGCCTTACTATCCAGGTCTGTGCCCAAACAGTTCGAGCCTCTACTTTTAAAAATCCACCTTTCCAGAAATACGTTTCTCACTGTTGCCGCTTGTTACAGACCCCCCTCAGCCCCCAGCTGTGCCCTGAACACCATATGTGAATTGATTGCCCCCCCATCTATCTTCAGAGTTCGTACTGTTAGGTGACCTAAACTGGGATATGCTTAACACCCCGGCCATCCTACAATCTAAGCTAGATGCCATAAATCTCACACAAATTATCAAGGAACCTACCAGGTACAACCCTAAATCTGTAGACATGGGCACCCTCATAGATATCATCCTGACCAACTTGCCCTCCAAATACACCTCTGCTGTCTTCAACCAAGATCTCAGTGCCTCATTGCCTGAGTCCGTAATGGGTCCGCGGTCAAACGACCACCCCTCATCACTGTCAAACACTCCCTAAAATACTTAAAAGATAAATAAACGACCTCATCCTGTCAGTAGAAGATGCCTGGTTGTTCTTTAAAAGTGCTTTCCTCACCATCTTAAATAAGCATGACCCATCCAAAAAATGTAGAACTAAGAACAAACACAGCTCCTGGTTTACTCTTGACTTGACTGCCCTTGACCAGAACAAAAACATCCTGTGGCGTACTGCATTAGCATCGAATAGCCTCCACGATATGCAACTTTTCAGGGCACTCAGGAACCAATATACACAGTCAGTTTGGAAAGCAAAGGCTAGCTTTTTCAAACAGAAATTTGCATCCTGTAGCACTGATTCCAAAAAGTTCTGGGACACTGTAAATGGAGAATGAAGAATAAGAGCACCTCCTTCCAGCTGCCCACTGCACTGAGGCTAGGAAACACTGTCACCACCGATAATCTACGATAATAGAGAATTTCAAGAAGCATTTTTCTATGGCCGGCCATGCTTTCCACCTGGCTACCCCTACCCCGGCCAACAGCTCTGCACCCCCCGCGCTTAGCTGATGTTCTGAAAGAGCTGCAAAATCTGGACCCCGACAAATCAGCTGGGCTAGACAATCTGGTCCCTCTCTTTCTAAAATTTTCAGCCGAAATTGTTGCAACCCCTATTACTAGCTTGTTCAACCTCTCTTTCGTATTGTCTGAGATCCCTAAAGATTGGGATGCTGCCGCGGTCATCCCCCTCTTCAAAGGGGGAGACACTAGACCCAAACTGTTACAGACATATATCCATCCTGCCCTGCCTTTTCTCAGGTCTTCGAAAGCCAAGTTAACAAACAGATCACCGACCATTTCGAATCCCACCGTACCTTCTCCGCTATGCAATCTGGTTTCCGAGCTGGTCATAGGTGCACTTCAGCCACGCTCAAGGTCCTAAACGATATCATAACCACCATCGATAAGAGACAGTACTGTGCAGCCGTCTTCATTGACCTGGCCAAGGCTTTTGACTCTGTCAATCACAACATTCTTATTGGCAGACTCAACAGCTTTGGTTTCTCAAATGATTGCCTCGCTTGGTTCACCAACTACTTCTCCGATAGAGTTCAGTATGTAAAATCGGAGGGCCTGTTGTCCGGACCTCTGGTAGTCTCTATGGGGGTGCCACAGAGTTCAATTCTCGGGCTGAGTCTTTTCTCTGTGTATATCAATGATGTCGCTCTTGCTGCTGGTGATTCTCTGATCCACCTCTACGCAGACGGCACCATTCTGTATACTTCTGGCCCCTCTTTAGACACTGTGTTAACAAACCTCCAAACGAGCTTCAATGCCATACAACTCTCCTTCCGTGGCCTCCAATTGCTCTTAAATGCCAGTAAAACTAAATGCATGCTCTTCAAACGATCGCTGCCCGCACCCTCCCACCCGACTAGCATCACTACTCTTGACGGTTCTGACTTAGAATATGTGGACAACTACAAATACCTAGGTGTCTGGTTAGACTGTAAACTCTCCTTCCAGACTCACATTAAGCATCTCCAATCCAAAATTAAATCTAGAATCGGCTTCCTATTTCGCAACAAAGCATCCTTCACTCATGCTGCCAAACATACCCTCGTAAAACTGACTATCCTACCGATCCTTGACTTCGGCGATGTCATTTACAAAATAACCTCAAACACTCTACTCAGCAAATTGGATGTAGTATGTCACAGTGCCATCCTTTTATCACCAAAGCCCCATATACTACCCACCACTGAGACATGTATGCTCTCGTTGGCTGGCCCTCGCTACATATCCGTCACCAAACCCACTGGCTCCAGGTCATCTATAAGTCTTTGCTAGGTAAAGCCCCACCTTATCTCAGCTCATTGGTCACCATAGCAACACCCACCCATAGCACGCTCCAGCAGGTATATTTCACTGGTCATCCCCAAAGCCAACACCTACTTTGGCCACCTTTCCTTCCAGTTCTCTGCTGCCAATGACTGGAACGAATTGCAAAAGTCACTGAAGCTGAAGACTTATATCTCCCTCACTAACTATAAGCATCAGCTGTCAGAGCAGCTTACCGATCACTGCACCTGTACACAGCCCATCTGTAAATTGCCCACCAAACTACCTCATCCCCATATTGTTCTTTTTTTGCTGTTTTGCACTCCAGTATCTCTATTTGCACATCATCATCTGCACATCTATCACTCCAGTGTTAATGCATATTGTAATTATTTCGCCACTATGGCCTATTTATTGCCTTGCCTCCCTACTCTTACTACATTTGCACACACTGTATATAGACTTTTCTATTGTGTTATTGACTGTACATTTGTTTATCCCATGTGTAACTCTGTTGTTGTTTTTGTCGCACTGCTTTGCTTTATCTTGGCCAGGTCGCAGTTGTAAATGAGAACTTGTTCTCAACTGGCCTACCTGGTTAAATAAAGGTGAAATAAAAAAATAAAATTGGCTGGGTCTGAGCTGCTCAGGTGGAAAGCTTTAGCCATACAGAGACACGGACAGGGCTGAGGGGGGGAATCAGGGCCCAATCCAAGGGGCTGGCATCTATGTCCGAAATCCTCTTTGTTGTAACTGTTTTGCCTTCCATGATTGGAGGGAAATAAGGTTTGGTTTCAATAATTTGCCTTTGCTTGTGTAGTCTTTCTGCCCTCATTTCCAGGATATCTCATTTGCTCTCTCCCTCACTTTCGCTCTCCCTCTCTGCCCACTCAAAGTCCCCCTCAACTCCCCACCTACTACTTTCCCCAAACACTGATCTCAGATTAAGTTGAACACTATCCCTGGTAAAATTTGCACCTGCCTCTTTTAGTAAAGTTCCTTCCAGAGCCTTGGCAGGGGCTTACACTTTTGCCGCCCCTCTCATACAAGGAATCTCTTTCTCCCTGCTCCTTTTGATATCCATTGCATGCCCTAGGCAAGGATTTTGGCTGTTTTCTGGGACTCCCATTTTAACAGTACCGGTAATCCTGCTGGAAGTGAACGCGAAGCGCCCCTCTGTTTGGACGTCCACCCCCCTCCCCTCCCATTATCACCATAACAACCGCCACCCCTCCGTCTTTTTCCAGTCCTCTCTTCACTTCTTTTAAACTCTGTGGATGGTTCCCAGTTGGATGGAACACATCTGTGTACTGGAGGAAGCCTGGTGAGAGTGGTGAGGGGTTAAATGTCCGTGTTCTGAAGGCAGGTGAGTGGTCCATCTATCTACCTCGTCCTCTAGCTCTCTCTCTCTCCTCTCTCCCTTTCCCACCAACACCTGCATCACCGATTGATGGACAGGTGAGCTGCATCTGAATCTGACTCCCGGATAGGTGTGTGTTCAAACTCGTTTATCCTTGGAATTTCATAGTTTTTTAAAGATAATACAGAAATTCCTAACATGGTGGATTATCCCTGTTACTGGTAGCCATGTTGTATTTAAGGTTTCATGACAGTTTATAGCCTCACCCAGTTCAGCTCTTAGGAAATCAGGACATGAGAGCAAAGAGGACTTCATACAGCTTTATGAACATGTGTATGGTGATGTCGCATAGGGAAGACGACAGTGCCATCCTTGGCATTTGGTCTTTAGAATAATGTCATCTCTGTGTCATTAGTTAATACTGTATTAGGATTTGATGTTGCATGTTATAACAATGCCTACTGCTGAGCATCTGGCACTGTGGTTTTTGACTTGACCACATGTATGTGCTAATGTTGTGATTTAGAAGTTTATCAGTCTGTCATTTCGTATCTCAGGAGCATTAGCCAACAGTCCTTAATCTATTTATGTTTTGAAGATGCATGGCAATAATGCTGCTAGATGTAATTGGCATGAATTGGATGATTTTCTACAGTTGTTTTCTGTTCTATTTGTTGTAGCTAGAGTAGACTCCTCCTGATAGAGTCAGAAGTTTAGGGCACTGGATTGTGACCAAAGAGGGGTTGTGTTTACACCACTTTTTTGTCTCAATTGTTCTGTTGAAACATTATGGAGTAAATGCCTGTGTAACGGTTGTCCTCAGGCTTCATGACATCCGGCTCAATACTCAATCTAGCTCTGCCAGTGCGGGAAGGTGGAATAACCCGCACCGGGCTATGCACACGTACAGGAGACACCATGCGCTCTACTGCGTAACACGGTGTCTGCCCGTACTCTCGCTCTCCACGGTAAGTACAGGGAGTAGGCGCAGGTCTCCTACCTGACTTCGCCACTCTCCCTCTTAGCCCCCCCCCCCCCCCCCCCCAAGACATTTTTGGGGTTTACTCACAGGCTTCCTACCGCGTCGTCGTGCTGCCTCCATTCGCCGGTATCCCTCCTCGCACTGCGCCAGAGAATCCCAGGCGGGCTCCGGCACTCGCCCTGGGTTGATCGCCCACCTGTCAATCTCCTCCCACGTAGTGTAGCCCAGATCCTTCTCCTGCTTCCGAGCTAGCTCCTCGAAACGCCGCCTCTCTGCTTACGCTGCCTCCAGCTCAGCTTTGGGGCGGCGATATTCTCCTGGTTGAGCCCAGGGTCCCTTTCCGTCCAATATTTCCTCCCAAGTCCACGAGTCCTGGTTCTTTGGCCGCTGCTGTTGGTTCCTCTCACGCTGCTTGATCCATGGTTGGTGGGTGATTCTGTAACGGTTGTCCTCCTCCTCTTCGGAAGAAGAGGAGGAGTAGGGATTGGACCAAAGCGCAGCGTGGATTGTGGACATAATTAAGTTTATTAAAGTAAAGACGAAAACCGAAAACACTTCAACAAACTACAAAATAACAAACGAACGTAGACAGACCTGAACTATGAGAACTTACATATAACACGAAGAACGCACGAACAGGTACAGACTACAACAAACGAATGAACAAACCGAAACAGTCCCGTGTGGTGCAACATACACAGACACGGAAGACAATCACCCACAAACAAACAGTGTGAACAGCCTACCTTTATATGGTTCTCAATCAGAGGAAACGTCAAACACCTGCCTCTAATTGAGAACCATATCAGGCCACACATTAACCCCAACATAGAAACACAACACATAGAATACCCACCCCAACTCACGCTCTGACCAACTAAACACATACAAAACAACAGAAAACAGGTCAGGAACGTGACACATAGAGGCTGCTGCCTACATACAGACTTGAAATCATTGGCCACTTTAATAAATGGATCACTAGTCACTTTAATAATGGCACTTTAATAATGTTTACTTATCTTGCATTACTCATCTCATATGTATATACTGTATTTTTATACCATCTATTGCATCTTGCCTATGCCTCTGTCATTGCTCATCCATATATTTATATGTACATATTCTTATTCCATTCCTTTACTTAGATTTGTGTGTATTGGGTAGTTGTTGTGGAATTGTTAGATTACATGTTAGATATTGCAGCACTGTCAGAACTAGAAGCACAAGCATTTCGCTACACTCGCTATAACATCTGCTAACCAAAAATTAGATTTGATTAATGCTACATTTCAGTCAATAAACATTACAAATTATTCTGGTGCGCGTAGATTTTATGTTGTGCACCAGTGCTATACATGTATTTATTTTAGAGCTCTGGACAGGACGCAAGTGTAAACTTTGTTTTTACATTCAATTTATGACAACCATTAATTTAACATTCTACTAACATTCAATCAAATACTGCTTTGAATTAGATCAGGTCTTGTCCCTTAGATCAACTTGGCAGTACATTTGTTCAGTATAGAATGTATAAATGCAACATGTAAAGTGTTGGTCCCATGTTTCATGTGCTGAAATAAAAGATCCCCTAAATATTCCAGATGCACAAAAAGCTTATTGTGCACACATTTGTTTACATCCATGTTCGTTAGCGTTTCTCCTTTGTCAAGATAATTCATCCATGTCAAGAAGCTGATTAAACAGCATGATCACTACACAGGTGCACCTTGTGCTGGGGACAATAAAAGGACAATCTAAAATGTGTAGTTTTGTCACACAACACAATGCCACAGATGTCTCAAGTTTTGAGGAAGTGTTCAATTGGCATGCTGACTGCAGGAATGTCCATCAGAGATGATGCCAGAGAATTGAATGTTCATTTCTCTACCAAAAGCTGCCTCCAATTCTTACACTGGGACACTCGAAGTCAATCTTAAATTAATCATCCTTTATTTGTCAGCGTGCTGGAGAGGTTCCAACCAGCTCAGTGCACCATAGTACACATGTCAATCAGGAGCTCTTCCTGGGCAGTCCCAGGAGTTGTCTTATATACGACTATACACAGACAAGTTATATTTGCATGATTTAGCGTATTTAATTAATCATTACCGTTTTGTTTCATTCATGTGAGCGACCGATACTGGTTTGTAACATGTGACAGACCAGTACCTCACGAGACTTCTCTCTAAGCTGAGACCTTGAAATTGAGATATCTTTAGTTCGTTCTCAAAACAAGGTCTGGGCATACTGAGGATTCGTTAAATCAGTCACTCTCATGAACACAGAAATTGTTTATTAGAACAGCACATGAATAGAACACAGAAATGTGTTATCAGAAAAGCACAAACATTAAAATTCCATTACACATTTTAGAGAATTTGGCAGTACGTTCAACAGGCCTCACAACTGCAGATCACGTGTATGACGTTGTGTGGGCGAACGTTTTCCTGATGTCAACGTTGTGAACAGAGTGCCCCATGATGGTGGTGGGGTTAAGGTACAGGCAGGCATAAGCTACGGACAACGAACACAATTGCATTTTATCGATAGCATTTTGAATGCACAGAGATACCATGATGAGATCCTGAGGCCCATTCATCCGCCGCTATCAGCTCATGTTTCAGCATAATAATGCAAAGTCCCAAGGATCTGTACACAGTTTCTGGAAGCTGAAAATGCCCCAGTTCTTCCATGGCCTGTATACTCACCAGATATATCACCCATTTATATTTATTAGGGATCCCCATTAGCAGCTACTCTTTCTGGGGTCCAAACACATTAAGGCACTTACATATAAAAGATATCTACAATCTACAAAGATATCTACACCACTACATATCTACAATACAAAATGTCCTCTGGTGGCATGTCTTGTGGGGTGTGCATGGGTGTCCGAGCTGTGTGCTAGTAGTTAAAACAGACAGCTCAGTGCATTCGGTTTGTCAACACTTCTGATTGATATGCATATTATTAATGTTAGCTGTACGTGGACATTTAAGGGCCAGCCGTGGTGCCCTGTTCTGAGCAACTTGTAATTTTCCCAAGTCCCTCTTTGTGGCACCTGACCACACTACTGAACAGGGCCTGAAGGACCTAGTGTTGTTAAGAAGGCAGAGCAGTGCTTTATTACGGACAGACTTCTCCCCATCTTAGCTACTGTTGTATTATTAGGTTTTGACAGAGAATGTAACTCAGTAAAATCTTTGAAATTGTTGCATGTTGCATTTTATATTTATTTCAGTATAATTTGGCAGTAGAAAACCTGCCAAGCCAGGCACCAACACGACCCGCGAGGGCCAAAGTAAGGACCCTGGCAATTCAAGCCAGCTCAATTAAAGCCATCGGTGCTCCGCTGTTTACGCTGCCCTCTCTTTAGCAAACAAGGCATGGCTCCTAAACAGACGTGGTAATGAGGTCCCAGGCCTAGCTTCCTTCCTCAGACAAAGAGACACTGGAGCAGCTTGGGTTGGGCCGCAGGGTTCCTGGCTTGGTCCACTCACACGGGACCTCAAGGTAAATGTGATCCTGACACATTGTTCCTGAACCCATAATGGGGCCACCATGGCGGAGGGAAGGGGCGGGGGGTACCCCCACGGGAGACCTGGGAGACTGATCTTAAAGAAGTTACATGTCATCTTCGACCGGCTGGCCGGTTGTCTCTCGTTCCCCAGTGCTCTCGTTAAATGTTTTTTTTTTATGAGAAGTTGTCTCTGTGAGTCACTCTTACACGTTTTTGGTATCAGCCTCCTAGAAGATATATGGTTCAAGTTGCTGGTGATGTGGTTCATGAGGTTTTGTGGGTCTATGGCTTTGGAACAATCGGAAAACTAAATCAACAACACCTTCCTGAATCCCTCTCATTAAATGCCTTGTCCTCAATTAATTATTCTCACTCTCATTGTCCTCAGTGGCCTTACTTCAATCCCTTCTCTGTCTATTTCCTCCATCTAGAATGATCAGACCAGGCACTCCAGTCATTCTCTTCCACCTCTTCAGCTTCTTTTCTCAGAGAGAAGGTGAGTGACGTGGCTCCGATTCTGATTCTGTATCTTATCTAGAGATATAAGATCAGAGCAAATTGCTCAAGGATCATTGTGTTATAGACTGTTACGAAAGAGTGAACGTTGTGTATGTTTAGAAGACATATGTTATTTTCCCTTTCTTTCTGGTTAAACAAGCATGACTTTATTCTTATCTTGATTGAAATCACCAAAATGTATCAGATTACATGAGTAGTCTCTCTATATGTTTATGAACAGTTGTTCCCCATTCTTTGCTAGATCTGTTACGACAGTTGTCTTCCCCTTCATTCAGCTCTTTCTCAGGAGATCATGTACCCCTATGGGCCTACCTACCGAGATCTGGAGACACCCAAGATGGATGATGGGAGTTCCACTGAAATAATTATACTCATGCCATTCATTTTTTTCAATAACACCTACCGCTCCATCTATGTAAGCTCCCATTTACCCCTTCTTTCCTTCCATACCAGTAAATATCCCCAACTCATAAGAGAGAAATGTTGATCCACCATATCATCCATCTAACCAATAATTGTTATTTTGATCATCAATCTGTTCATCAATAAATCAATTGACACCGTGCCTCCCTTTCTTTCTCTATCTCTGCAGGTCAACAACAACGGTGTGATCTCCTTCGACGTACAGGTGAGCCAGTTCACCCCCGAGGCCTTCCCCCTGAGTGACAGCAGATCCTTCATTGCCCCACTATGGGCAGACGTGCACAACGGCATCCGCGGAGACGTGTACTACCGTGAGAGCACAGACCCAGAGCTACTGGAGCGGGCCACACAAGACATCCGCAAGTACTTTAAGAACATGCCCACCTTCACAGCCACCTGGATCTTCATCACAACCTGGCACCAGGTCACCTTCTACGGAGGCAGTCAGACCACCCCGGTAAAATAACCACAATCACGAATCCCAGGGACTGCTATTTGCTCCACACACAAAACACCTGCATGCACACGGACGATGGCCACTGATAGTACCATTTATCCTACAAAAAAATGTTTTTAATCATGTGTCTCTGTGTGATGCTTGTGCAGAACTGAGAGTAACTTTTCATATGTAGTCATCTCAAGTTGAAATATCTTTGAACTTCTGGGTAAGTATTTGTTTAGTCTAATAGGGGTTGTTTGTTTATGTTAAAAGGTAAATTCTACCAGGTGGTGAATTTTTGTTTTGTCTCACTATTGAACTTACCATATGCTTGCACATTCTCACCTCTCTATAGGTGAACACATTTCAGGCTGTGTTGATATCGGACGGTCTGTCATGCTTTTCCATGTTCAACTATGGAGAGATCAACTGGAGCACAGGCACAGCCAGTGGCGGAGACCCTCTGACTGGTTTGGGTGGTAGCACAGCACAGGTAGTCCGATCCTGATAACCTACATATACCACCCCTGGCACACATCAAACCAATGAGGGGATTCGATTAATGCCTCTGGCATGCCCCGGGTGAACCGGGTTAGCGTTGATTGCATTTGATTTGGAACCGGACTGCCTCCCGTGTGTGTGCCAGGTGCCCCGTTCTGGCCGTCGGCACAAAACAAAAGTGATGTTGGTTAAGCGCGTGGAGTAATGAGTAAGGTTCTGTGTTTTCACATGCAAAATTGATTGCTTTTGATAAAAAATGCTTTATCTGACTTTATCTGACAAATTCTTAACTAGTTTGAAAATTTGAATCTATATTTTATGGGAAATAGATGTTGTACAATGCACCATTCTGCATTGTTGACAATATGACAGAGCGGCACAGATTACCATTCGATTTGTTCAGGGCGCACCTTCCTCACCGACCTCACCCGGTCACCTGACGGGCATAGCTTAATCGAATCCCCTCAATCTCAGCGCCCCACTTACCACCTCTAAAACACATCAGTCCAATCATGATGCCCCATACACCACCCCTAAAACACATCAGCCCAATCATGGTGCCCCATATACCACCCTTAAAACATGTCAGACCAATCACAACCTCCCAGATATAGCTAAAATACAGCAGACCAATCTTGATGCCTCCCACCTCTATGAAAGTGATAACCTCCTCACTTGCCTTTTCCCAATCTCTACCCTCTCCAGTCAGGTTTTAATGGAGGAGAAATCGGTAACTTCCTCAACCTGCCTGGGTCCCGTTCCAATGCCGTGGTTGAAATCGAGAGGACGACCAATGTAAACCTGCCTGGCCGGTGGGTCTTCCGTGTAGACACTGCCCTGATAGACCCTGCCAATGGCTGCAGTTACAATGGTGGGTAAAAAGTATAACATAACAAAGACTTGACACACTGTTCAAATGTCTCGGTTCAAATGTCTAGGTACTAGTCAAGTGCATGTAGACAGTTTCTGTAAACTTCAATCACTCTCCTCATAACACAGCATGAGTCCCCATATTAAAAAACATCATGGCTGGGGAGACCCATAGTCATGAATGTCCATATCTTCTCCTAGGGCGGTTCTATCGGCGCGGTGAGATCTTCTGGCTGTCCGACCAGTGCTCCCAGCGGTGCCGCTGCCTGGACATGGACAACGAGGTGCTCTGCCGGGAGGCGCCGTGCAGCCAGCTGGAAACTTGTGAGCAGAAGGAGGATGCCTTCTACTGCCAGTCTACGCGCACTAGCACCTGTGTGGTTTTCGGCGACCCTCACTACCACACCTTTGATGGCTTCCTCTACCACTTCCAGGGCACCTGCTCCTACCTGTTAGCTCGGCCCTGCTGGGAGGTGGCTGGCCTGCCCTTCTTCAGCGTGGAGGCCAAGAACGAGAACCGCGGCGTGGCCTCTGTGTCCTGGCTGAGAGATGTCACTGTGGAGGTGTACGACCACAGAGTCACCCTGCCTAAGGGCAGCCAGGGCACAATACAGGTGAGCAGAGCAGCACTTCCAAGGAGGACAAATATGTAGGGATGTCTAGGTTTTAGCTCAGCAGGCTAACACAGTCTTGTCAGTTTGCCATAGGTCAGATGGTTATAGGTCAGATGTTGTGCCTTTGGGAGGCTAGGTACATAACAGTGGTCTGATCATGTAGTTTGACAGGTAAGACCAGCAGATCCTGTGTACCGCTCTCCAAGAGATTCATTAGGTCATTACCTAATGTTTTCATAGGAATATTCCATCAACGTCCCACCAAACATACAAAGAATATGGTTGACATCTTCTCAGAATATAAGATATTCATGTTTTAGACACCTTTCATGAACATTCCTGTGTATCAGCCGTCAGGACGTCGCTTGATGGTCCCAAAGAAACCCAATTGTTTCATTATTACACAGCATCCTTTGTTACTGTGGCCGAGCCCATCAAGGCTCTGTCATCCATTCACTGTTCTTTGTCTGTTGACCATTTTCGGGACACACACACAGTGCTTTCAACTTACATATTTGACACACTATGAAAAACATGATTACATTGTGCATGTTCATTTATACAGCAATTATTATTCAGCATGTCTTCATCTCGGATTTGAACTCACAACCTCTTGGTTCACAGCCTTCTGATGTATCTGCTACGCCACCATGTCTGTGTAATCAGACTATTCTCTCTTAATTCATTTGATTTACTTATTTCAGAAATGTTAGGGCTTTTATATAGTTTTCTTATGTTGGTGGGGCATATAACCTTGTTTTAATGTTACTCTTGAATCGCAATTATTTTTTTTTAAAAGAAGAGTTTTTCTTGAGTGTGCCTTTAACAGAGCTGAGATTTCCTTCAAAGTGTATTCACCCTATTGCTTACACCTATCCAGATGGAAGACGATGTTAGGGTTTGTATAGTCTGGACAGTGCCAGACTATACTGGCTCAATAAGCACCTGCTCTAGGGTTATCCCTTATTGGGACAGTGGTTAGGGCATTTGTCATTGGTGCTTGTGGCCTGGGTTTGTCACCTGCTAGGGGAGTCACACTCACATTATTAGCAGTATACAGTATGTTAATGTCATTATTTGGCAACATTTACAGCACCCGTAATTGATCTAATAGAAATGTGTTTCTCAATGAAAGATGGGAACCTGTAGGATTACCCATTGAGCACAAATTATTTCAAGCTAGCTGTGGAATGAGGTTAAGGCATGTTCTTAACTCCGTTGCATGAGCATCTCTCCATCGTCTGCTTGAAATGCACTTTGAAGTAAATCTCTTAAAGTGCACTCAAGAAAAACTATTTTATTGATCATAGTGATTGAGGAGTAACATTAAAACCAGGTAAAATGCCCCACCAACAATAGACCACTATATAGAAAGCCCTAACGTTGCTGAAATAAGTACATCAAATAAATGATGAGAGAATATTCAGATTAACTGCTAACTGACACAGCCATGGAGGCGTAGCATAACTATCTGAATGCCGTGAACCAAGAGGTTGTGAGTTCAAATTCCGAGGTGAGGACATGCTGAATAATAATTACTGTTTAATTGAACATGCACAATATTATCATATTTTTCAAAGAGTGTCAAATATGTAAGTTGAAAGCACTGTGTCCCGAACATTGTCAACAGACAAAGAGCTGTGAATGGATCAGTGGTTCACCAATCAGGGCCTTGATGGGCTCAGCAACAGTTACAAGGCGAAATGTGTAATGTGAATTTTTTTTGGGGGGGGGGCACGTTTCTTTGGGATCATCAGGTGAAGTCCTGCTACTAATACAAATACATTTTCTTGAAATATTCCCATGAAACATGTCTAGAAAATGCATATATTATGTTCTGAGCACATGGCAACCGTGTTCTGTGTAAATTATGTTTGACATTTAGGGAATGTTTGCCAAGACATGCTAAATAGGTTCTCAGGAGGTTTTTGCTAACAGACATAGAATGTTCCCCTAACTAACAGAAAACTGAACACTCAAACATCTGGGGAACATTACAGGTAACATTACAAAAAAGTTATCTTTCTCTAGAATTGTTAGTTGGGCTATCTAATCTAATATGGTGTTTATGTGGTACTGTACTGCATAATCTGCCCTGAATCTCCTACCTCTCCTTTTCAAGGTGGATGGACTGATGAAGACACTGCCAGTCCAACTCCAGCTAGGTGCAGTCAGGGTGTACCAGTCGGGCATGGCCGTCGCCCTGGAGACCGACTTCGGCCTCCTGGTGACCTACGATGGGCAGCACTACGCCTCCATTTCCCTGCCCAGCTCCTACTTCAACAACACATGCGGCCTGTGCGGTAACTATAACGACGATCCTGCCGACGACCCTGTGCTGCCCGACGGCTCGCTGGCCGAGAGCGTAGTGGCGCTGGGTGGCAGCTGGCGGGCGGAGGACGCTGACTGGCGCTGCACAGACGGCTGTGCCCAGAACTGCAGTGTCTGTGAACCATTGACCGAGGCGTTCTACTTCCGTCCGGACTACTGTGGAATCATCAACAAGACGGACGGGCCTTTCAGGGACTGCAGGGCAGTGGTGGACCCAACGGCCTTTGTCTACAGTTGTGTCTACGACATGTGCAGCAACAAGGACAACATTACCACCCTCTGTCAGGCCATTCAGGCCTACGCCTTAGCCTGCCAAGCCCTGGGGGTCACCATACGAACCTGGAGGTCACACACCTTCTGTGGTGGGTGCTCTTCTGTCCCGATGTATATCTATATGTTGGGTAGAAATGGTTTTGTTTGGACATTTTTATAGCTACCTATCCTTAAAATAAATGACCTACTGTTTCTGTTAGTGATGGATCTAAAATGTACTGGGTGGGAGGGGCTGGTCCAACTCAGTGTCATAAAAAAAAATGCACACCTCCCCAAAGTTTAAAATATTTTCACATGACTCTCCCCTTTTACCGTAAAATAAATTGAACACCCTCCCCCCATATAATTAACTGAAAATAATGTTTATGACCACAAATAACAATAACTGTGTTTATAAAAGTGGATATCAACTTTGCCACTTCAGCATGCTTTTGTGGCGCAGTCGATGCCACGCAGGGCTACGGGCCAGAAGGTTGAGGGCTGGCCGACCACCACAGACGAGCTCACTCTCCCTGCTTGTTTCATTACACTACGATCAGAGTCGGCTGCACACACTGATCAGCTAGGGGGAAATCAGATTTTCAACATTTTGATGCCATATTTAATTGTATAAAATATATCCAATTAATTTTCCACCAACAGGTTTCTGTGCCAATGCACCACACGACCAATAAACAAAGCATAACGACTTTGGGCACTTTAATATCATGGTTTGTGTTTTTAACACCACAATAAATAGACAATGTCAATCTTGACAAACAGAAATAATATCCCTCCCTACCTTGTAGGCTTACCTAGTATCGAAGGCTTGGCTTGACAATCTCCGAATGTCATTAAACTTTTTGGTATTTTGTAACAGATGTCTCTTTCCATTCATCAATTGGCCGCTGCACAGTTTGGATTGATTGATTTTATTTGTCAGTAAAAGAAATACGTACAGTACCAGTCAAATGTTTTTGGCCACACCTACTCATTCAAGAGTTTTCTTTATTTTGACTATTTTCTATATTGTAGAATAATAGTGAAGAGTGAAGTAGTGAAATAACACATATGGAATCATGTGGTAACCAAAAAAGTAGCCAACCTTTTCCTTGATGACAGCTTTGCACACTCTTGGCATTCTCTCGAGCAGCTTTATGAGGTAGTCACCTGGAATGCTTTTCTAACAGTCTTGAAGGAGTTTCCACATATGCTGAGCACTCGTTGACTGCTTTTCCTTCACTCTGCGGTCCAACTCATCCCAAACCATCTCCATTGGGTTGAGGTCGGGTGATTGTGGAGGCCAGGTCATCTAATGCAGCACTCCATCACTCTCCTTCTTGGACAAATAGCCCTTACACAGCCTGGAGGTGTGTTGGGTCATTGTCCTGTTGAAAAAACAAATGATAGTCCCACTAAGTGCAAACCAGATGGGAATGCGTATCACCACAAAATGCTGTGGTAGCCATGTTGGTTAAGCATGCCTTGAATTCTAAATAAATCACTGACAGTGTCACCAGCAAAGTACCTCCTCCTCTATGCTTCACAGTGGGAACCACACATGAGGAGATCTTCTGTTCACCTACTCTGCGTCTCACAAAGACACACCGTTTGGAACCCAAAGGATTTGGACTCATCTGACCAAAGGACAGTTTTCCACCGGTCTAATGTCCATTGCTCGTGTTTCTTGCCCCAAACAAGTCTCTTCTTATTATTCGTGTCCTTTAGTAGTGGTTTCTTTGCAGCAATTCGACCATGAATGCCTGATTCACACAGTCTCCTCTGAACAGTTGATGTTGAGATGTGTCTGTTACTTGAACTCTGTGAAGCATTTATTTGGGCTGTTATCTGAGGTGCAGTTAATTGCCGATATCTGAGGCTGGTAACTCTAATGATCATATCCTCTGCAGCAGAGGTAACTCTGGGTCTTTTCTGTGGCAGTCCTCATGAGAGCCAGTTTCATCATAGAGCTTGATGGTTTTTGCGACTGCACTTGAAGAAACTTTCAAAGTTCTTGAAATGTTCTGTATTGACTGACCTTCATGTCTTAAAGTAATGATGGACTGTCGTTTCTCTTTGCTTATTTGAGCTGTTCTTGCCATAATTTGGACTTGGTCTTTTACCAAATAGGGCTATCTTCTGTATACCACCCCTACCTTGTCACAACACAATTGATTCGCTCAAACGCATTAAGAAGGAAAGAAATTCCACATATTCACTTTTAAGAAGGCACACCTGTTAATTGAAATGCATCCCAGGTGACTACCTCATGAAGTTGTTTGAGAAAATGCCAAGAGTGTGCAAAGCTGTCATCAAGGCAAAGGGTGGTTTCTTTGAAGAATCTCGAATATAAAATATAATTTGATTTGTTTAACACTTTTTTGGTTACTACAGGATTCCATATGTGTTATTTCATAGTTTTAATGTCTTCACTATTATTCTACAATGTAGAAAATAGTACAAAAAAAGAAAAACCCTTGAATGGGTAGGTGTGTCCAAACTTTTGATTGCGGGACTTATTTTTTTACATAATTAATATATAATTACATAGATATAGAGATGAATAAATGCTCAACCTTCAGATGAGTATGAGGGGTGATTTTAAGTACAATTCTTACAACTTTGTTTGGCTGGTAGCTTATTCTTTAGATGTTTGGGGCTGTTGGTGAACCATGATGTGCAGACATAATCAAAGTGACACTGGACTAGCAAACTTGCCAGAGTCTTCAGCATGTCTATAGCTAGGTTTCCATCCAATTGGCGACAGATTTTCATGCAAATATTCTAAAATATTCATAAAAACAATATGCTATTTCAGAGTTTCCTTTAGGAAAATTTGGCACCGGACAACATGACAGGGAAGATTTTAATTTACCGAACATTTGAGAAATTTTATGGACATCCATATGCATTCAAATTCAACCTGGCGCAGCCAGCACCATCAATAAACGAGGGATGTTGGACAAATGAGACACATTTACGTGTCCTTAAAAACAGCCTATAACAAATTACAAAATCACTATTCCTTGTGTTCCGATGTGTAGCATATGCAACACTTTATAGTCTATTTTTTGAAGGGGTTTTAGGCTACTTTCCTAAAACAATAATTGTCCACCTCACGGTTTAGCTGTCAGAGATTTGAGCACTAAATGTGTCAGGGCATTGCAAGGCCTATAGGCTTCGGAAGAGAATCTTAGGCCTAACCCCGGAGAGATAGAGATATGCAGGTACCATGCTACGACACCGACATGCATTTCTTTATGTCAGATGGTTACTGCGTCTACTACACAGATATAGACATACAGAAGGAGGGTAATTTGTAAATGTTCTATCCTTATATTTTGTATAAAGATAAGCACTATATTGTTAGATATTAGTAACTCTGGTAGGCCTGAAACGGTCTTCCTCACCTCAAATTCAACTGTCAGTTGCGGCAGTTTGACAACCCTCCCCTATTTTTGACCACCCCTCCCCCCAGTAAATGTCGATCTGTCCCTTAGATGTGGTTAATATCATAATGTAACTTACAGTAGTAATCATGTAGCACATAACAGCATAATCTTAGGTTAATATGATTTGTTAAATACAGTAACATCCTATTTCTCCTTTGATTGGCTGCCAGCCCTGAAATGCCCTGAGTCCAGCCACTACCAGGTGTGCACCAGTGCCTGCGCCGCCTCATGCTCGGACCTCACCTCCCACCTGTACTGCACCCACCCTTGCACAGAGGGCTGCCAGTGCGACCCGGGATACGTGCTGAGTGGCAACCGTTGCGTCCGGCACCAGGACTGTGGCTGCGAGCGTGAAGGCCTCTACTACCCTCTCAACGACACTTTCTGGGCGGGCCCTGCCGGCGAGGGTGGAGAGTGCACCCTGCGCTGCGTCTGTGGACCCAACGGCGAAGTCTCCTGCTTCAACGATTCATGTAGAGAAGGCGAGGTGTGTGTGACAGAGTTCGGCCTGTTGGGCTGTTACCCCCGCAGGGAAGGGGTGTGTTCTCTGGGCCAGAATGTCGTGACAGCCTCTTTCGACGGGACCTCCATGCCCTTCCCGGACGACAGCTCCTACTACCTGCTGAGGTCGTGTGGGCCAACGCCGGCCAACGTGTCTGCTGTGGAAGTAAAGATGGGCCGGCGGCTGGTAAACAAGGGTCCGTACTGGATGCGGCCCGTGGTGGTCAGGGTGGCCAACCTGGAGGCCCAGATGGGTGGATCGGACTTTGACACAGTAAAGGTCAGTATTATAGCCTGGTGCTCCAGTCTGTTTGTGCTTTAGCCAACTTTTCTCTATATTTGTTCATTGTCATTCCAAATATACAGTATGGGACCAGGCTATTTTGGTGCTACCTCAGTCCGATTGAGAGAAAATGCATGAGTCTCCAGACAAGTAAACATACAAAAGTATGTGTAAAGATTCTCTGAGCATTGATATTGTGCTACATTGTGGGTAGGTTTTCCAGACCCAGGCACAGGAGGTTGGTGGCACCTTATTGGGGAGGACAGGCTCATGGTAATGGATGTAGTAGAATAAGTGGAATAGTACCAAACACATGGTTTCCATTTTATTGTATGCCATTCCATTCGCTCCGTTACAGCCATTATTATGAGCAGTCCTCCCCTCAGCAGCCTCCACTGGACCCAGGGCAACTTTACTTCTGGACTAAGAATCACTTTCAGTGGAGAAACTTCATTTAGCATTATTTTACACCAGGAGTAGGCTAAATATGAGTCTGGGAAACTGGCCCTGAAAGTCTGTCATCAAGAGATGAATACCTTTCTCAAAGTAATTTAGCTGGAATACGTAGTTCAATTGAGTACAGGCTTAACTGAATGACAACAGAGATAATATAGTAAGGAATTGTATTGAATAGTTTGGTATAGGCTTTGTCTCCGAGGAATGCTCCTCAGAGCAAGATTCTGATGACAGGTTGCCCCATGCTGGGGGAAAAGAGTTCTAATGACGGGTCTTAAGGTTATTATGCTGGTGGTGGTGGGGAGATAGGTCATTGGACGACTGTTGCTGCAAAACAACAAGGTTTGAGTCGACATATAAATACCCCCCCTAGATTCATGCCCATTGGTTGAAAGAAAGATAGTGATTATTGCACGAGTGAGTAGGTTAATCAGCAACAGCGGTGGAATTGCCTTAGTGTGCCATGCTCATAGGCGGAAGTTAATAGGTGAACGACATTCCACACGCTTGCTAATAGAAGAGGAGGAAGAGACGTGACGCTGTGCTGACGTGCTAACATTAAGACACTATACTATAAATACCTGCCATGCTGACAAGGTATCCTTATAACCCCTGCCATATAAATACCTGCAATGCTGATGAGTGAGACAGGAAGCGATGTGAATTATGAGTTTACTAGATGAATGAAAAGATCCATTCAGACCAGCCTCACTGATTGAAAATGTGTAACTACGTGACAGATATATCACTGCACTACTGTACATTACAGTGACTGAATGTTGCTGCTACTACCTCTCCATGACATAATGTTACGATGTGTCTAAATCCCAGCTCAACGGTGAGCTGGTACTACTGCCTTATGTCCACCCACTGGAGACCCTTATGATCTACCGCGCCCCTGGCAACGCTACTGTGGTGGAATCCAGCGGATTGGTCCTAGTCCGCTACACCCTTCAGGGCCTCCTCAACATCTCTCTCTCTACCCTCTTTTACAACGCCACCTGCGGCCTGTGCGGTCTCTTCAACGGAAACGCCAGCGATGATCTCCGTCTGCCTAACGGCCGGCTGGCCGAATCCCTCGAACTCTTCACTGACGGCTGGCGGGCCATCGCTGACGACCTGACGTGCAATGGCGATTGCGACAATCTGTACCGCATGTGCACGGACCTGCGGCTCTACCAGAGCCCGTGGATGTGTGGCAACATCAACGACCCGGGGAACAGCTCCTTCCTGGCGTGCCACGGTGCCGTCAACCCCTCGCCGTTCTTCCGGAACTGCCTGTACAACATGTGCGTGCGGGAGGGAAACCGCTCGGTGCTCTGCTCTTCGCTGCAGGCGTATGCCTCGGCCTGTCAGGATGCCCAGGTGGGCCTTGCTGCCTGGAGGAGTGCTACCAATTGCCGTGAGTTAGTCCCTCGCCACCACCTTGGAGTGATGTTGAGTGATGGACTGATTGTGTATTTTTCCTTTATTAACCAAACCTTGGCTCTGCTAATTCTGAATAGCCCTTTCTCTTGTTTCTGTTTCTATCTCTGTCCCGACCTCTCTCTATGTCTCTCCCCTTTTCTCTCACTCTCTTTTACTTTATGTTACGGTCCCTCTATCTCTCTCTCTCTCTATTTGTCTTTTACCCCACTCTCATCTCTCTCCGCCCACCCCTCGCTCTCCTTCCCGCAGCCTTGCCCTGTCCGGAGAACAGCTATTTCGATGAGTGCACCAGTGCTTGCCCGCTGACCTGCGCCGGCCTGGACGAGCCCGCCGAGCTGTGCCCACTGCCCTGTCAGGAGGGCTGCCAGTGCAGGGAGGGCTTTGCACTCCACAACGGCCAGTGCGTGGCGCGCAACGACTGCGGCTGCATCAGCTCTGGGGGCCGGCAGCTGGCCACCAACCAGATCTTCTGGAATGACTGGGAGTGCCAGGAGCGCTGCTATTGCAACGGCTCGGACAACAGCGTCTACTGCACGCTGGCACCGTGCCGGGAGGGTGAGTACTGCCAGGAGGGCTTTGAGGGCCTCTACTTCTGCCAGGCGCGCACCGAAGCGCTGTGCGTTGCCGCTGGTTACAGCCACTTTCTGCCATTCGGAGGTGTGCCCTTCGAGCTGCAGAGTAGCTGTACCTTGATCCTGGCTACAACGAGGTGCAACGGCGGAGTGGCGGGAGAGGAGGATATGGACCAGAGCACCGCCACCCGACCCAGGACGAGCACCAGCGCCGACCTCCCTCGCTTCAAGCTGTCAGCCCGGAACGAGGAGAGGGACACGGGGCAAGCCATCTGGGTGAGGGGGTTCATCTTGGAAGTCTACGGCTATGAGATTGAGGTGTCTCGGAGCTACAAACACACCATCACAGTGAGTGTATTATACACTTTTCACACTACCTTTCTGTCCTGAATTAAACTGTACTGTACTGGCTCAGATATTTTCATTTCCCATTGTCCTTTTAATCACGATTCCAGAAACTATGGTGGATGCGTAACTAGGCCAGCTCAGTAAAATTTGGTTTGACTTGTCTCGGTTCCACTCAGTAGGGTGTAAAGCCTGGGGCACAGTCAGTCTTGTTAGACCTTATTAGGAAGAACCACGTGTTGTAAGTAACAGGCCAAGAATCTTACCAATGCTTTTCAGTGCTTTTCAATCCAACTGAAAAAAAGACAGGAGAAATGTGTTCTTACTATGTCTTGACACTTTTCATTTCAATGCATATTCATCCTTCCAGTGTGACTGATGTGTTGTGAATCTCGCACAGACGTGTGAGGGAGAGTTATTTGTTAATCAAGCCGATAGAATAGCGGAGCAAAGAGTGAATTCCTCTTTGATTGGCTCAGGGCGGATCTTATTTCCATCGGCATCTTTTATCAGGCTGGATTGGGCTCAGGGGAACGGCTGACCTGAGCGACATTTGGAAAAGGTTCACAAACCTACACAAAGATCTGAGGAGAACCACAATACACACACTCAATCCTATACACTCACACTTGCTAGTTATATCACACACACACACACACACACACACACACACACACACACACACACACACACACACACACACACACACACACACACACACACACACACACACACACACACACACACACACACACACACACACACACACACACACACACACACACACACACACACACACAAACAGTCATGACTCACTCTCCCATGCTCTCTCCCAGGTGAATAAGGAACGTCTGTACCTGCCTTTGGAGCTGGGGCCGGGGAAGGTCCACATCTTCACTTTCGGCATGCAGCTGGTGGTGGAGACGGACTTTGGCCTGAAAGTTGCCTTCGACTGGAACACCCTGCTCCTGCTCACGCTGCCTCGACGCCTCTACAAAGCCACCTGCGGCCTGTGCCAGGGCATGCCACTTTCCTCTCCACCCGCACTCACCACCAGCAACTGGGGCATGGCCTGGGCTGAGCAAGACACATTCTGCCAGGTGGGCTGTGGCGACTCGTGCCCACGTTGTGGGTTGGTCGAGAGAGGCTTTGGTGCCATCGATGCCCCTTTACTCGTCACGGACGCTTACGTGGAAGGCGTGGCCCAAGATGGTGAGGGAGGAGGAATCAATGTTGATGGCGGGGGTTACACAGGAATCCGATTCCACCTGGGCGAGGGGCTGTACTTGTTTGTGGAGCCCGAGGCAGTGCGTCTGTGCGGGTTGATCGTGGACCGCGGCGGTGTGTTTGCGCGCTGCCACAGCAAGGTGGCGCCGGCGTTCTTCTACCAGAACTGCCTGCAGGACACATGCCTGGACCAGGGTGCCTCGGGGACCATTTGCAACTGGCTGCAGATCTACACCAGCACATGCCAGACCCAGGGAGTGCGTGTGTTAGGCTGGAGGAGTGACACACCCTGTGGTGAGCACAATAATAATTGAGGCATGAATCAAGTAGATTGAGTTGAGTTTAATTCTCTCCAGCCCAGGTGGAGGCTTATCTTACATGGAACTACTCCTCAGTAGTAATAGCCTATTAGATAATATTAGGTTCTGACAAACAGAGTGAAAAACTAACGGACAACTGGTCAAAGCTCAAACCAAGTTTATTCACCCACTGGGTCAAACAGCTGCAAAGACATAACATGTTTACACAAGCACATATATTTATACCTTCCTCCTATGCTGAGTCTCCTCCTTGCACATCTGGACAACCAATACATCTCTGTTTGCTAGACAGGACTTTAGGGGTGCCTGTTCTTTCTCACCTCATCTGACCTGAACTCATCTGACCTGACCTCGGCCAAAATTCCTCACTCCTCCCCAACTCACGCCTGTCCTACCTTATCTGTTGACTGAAACCATAACCATTGCCCTCCTCCTCTCCATAGGATACATGAGATTTAACAATAGCATGTTCTTACAAAATGTAAACTTTCTGCACTCCCCTTTCTCACTCAGTAGATGTCCATACCCTCAGGAGTTTCGAAGTTAGTGCCCAACAATAACAACTGATACTTTCACCAAGGTTACATGGAGTTCTCAGTCATATGATGGAAGGAGAGATGAATCACAAATCAGCAGCTTTACGCTGTCAAATGAATAACCAACTGATATTTTAATGTTTGTTCTTGTATGTATGTATTCTGCATCTATCCTCCACTTTGCACCCAAACTGTAATCTGTCCAGAGAACCAATGCCAGGTAAATGAATCATGTAATCATCATGTCTGTGTCTCAATCAAAGGCATCATATGCCCTCTATAATGCTAGGAGTAGGGTGCCATTTTGGACGCAACCCACATTTTCATTATAAAGACATGTTATTTTTCTCCTTCCCCAGTGCTGACGTGCCCAGCAAACAGCCACTACTCTAGCTGCATGTCAGTGTGCCAACCGCAGTGCGCCCCAGCCCGTGGCCAGAGGGAGTGCACCCAAGACTGTGTGGAGGGCTGCCAGTGTGACCAGGGATACTTCCTCAATGGCAAGGGTTGCATCCGGCCCCAGAACTGTGGCTGCTACAACGACGGCAAGTACTATGAGGTGAGTCAGTCACACAGACAGTAGTCTCTCTCCACAGACATTCATATACACGTGACAAGCAAGATTTCAATTATGGCTTGTGAAAGTACACAGAAAGTACTTAAGACACACTCCAGCTATATTTTTACTTTTTCTGTTGAGGAAAATTATGTTTTTTAGACACATGTGTAAACTTCATGGAGTAGGCCATTCAAGGAGTTGGTCTGATGGTGCCAATGGCGTTGAAACATTCTCAGCACGTTTCCTAAAAGTTCAAACATGATTGAGGGTAGATATATTTATATATATATTTTTTTCCCTTCAGATCTTTCATATATATATATATATATATATATATATATATTTATTTATATATATTTTTTCCTTCAGATTTTTCATATATATATATATATATACAGTATCAGTCAGAAGGTTGGACACACCTACTCATTCATGGGTTTTTCTTTATTTTTTACTATTTTCTACATTCTACAATGTAGAAAATAGTAAAAATAAAGAAAAATCCTTGAATGAGTAGGTGTGTCTTAGAAGAGCAATAGAGCCGTCTGTAGCACAGGCGAAGTTTTTTCCCCCACTGATTTATACAGGTAAAATCCCACTGGGATTTAAATCTATTTTGTGAGCAAGGAAAGGCATTTTTTTTTAAATATTGTAAAATGAGTTCATTAGGTTTGTATCCTTCCCCCTGCTATCCCTCCTCCAGCCAAAACAGCTGTTCTGGAACAGTGATTGCACCAAGCGCTGCCAGTGCATCGGCCGTAATCTCATCCAGTGTGACCCGCGCCGCTGCAAGGCCGAGGAGGAGTGCGCCCTGCGCCATGGCGTGCGCGGCTGCTTCACCCAGCGCTCGCAGCACTGCGTGGCGTCCGGTGGCGGTGTCTTCAGGACCTTTGACGGGGCGTCCCTCCGCCTGCCTGCCTCCTGCTCCTTCGTGCTGTCCACCAACTGCCACAAGCTACCTGACCTCTCCTTTCAGCTCATCGCAAACTTCGACAAGTGGAGCACGCCCAACCTCACCACCATCTCCCATGCATACCTCTATATTAACGAGGAGAATATCCTGATCTCTGGGAGCACCGTGAAGGTGATGGGGAGGGATTGAGGGTAGATTTAATGGATGAATTAAAGGGTGGTTAGATGGTTGGATGGATGGTTGAGTGCATGGCCGCAGGAAGATGATTTGGGGTGGGGGTGATGTCAACGGGTGCATTTTATTTTTGCATCGCGATCATCTGTTTATTTTGGAGAGAATACATGTGAAATTTGGGTGTTTTTATTAGTTTGAGGTTGGATGGTGAGTCATGTGTATAGTTACATATATCATACAATTATTTGTGTGTGTGTACTTAAAAAGTCTGACCACGAGTGCATGAATCTCACAGCCTGTCCTCCCCCCAACCAGGTGAACGGCACTCCTGTGTCGTTGCCTTTTGTCACGGGCCTGATGACGCGCGTCTCCACATCGGAGGGCTTCCTGGTCATCGACACGCCGCAGGACATCCAGGTGCGGTACAACCGCTTCAACACGCTCAGCATCACTATGGGCCAGCGGCTGCAAAACAAGGTTTGCTGTTGTTTTCCCTTATGGTTGGAGAACATTAGGTAAGCATTATGTAGAACATTACATGGTTATTGTGAAGCATCTTTGGGTTTTAGAAAATAACTAAGAGAGCTATAAAATAGCATGTATTATTATTTGTAAGGTGTGCGGCCTTTGCGGCAACTTCAACGGAGACCCCACTGACGACTACATCACCTCCCATGGGAAGCCGGCCATCAGCGCCCTGGAGCTGGCCCAGAGCTGGAAGACCAATGGCATGCAGAACAGGTGAGGGGGAGAGGAGCCATGGGGAAGGGGGGGGGGGGGGGGGGGGCATGGGAGAGATAGACAGTTAGTGGTTAAAGTGACAGTTCTATTAAAAAAAATATATTTTAAAAAACCACCCTATGGTGTTGTTGCTTCCTCCAAGCCATTGAAAAATGTGTTTGCTGGTTATTTAGCAACGTCCAGAATCTCCTAGGATTTATGGAGAATGTAGTGGTGCTAGTTGAAACATATTGTATCATTGGTGCATTCAAAAGCATGGATGGATCTGCTAAACTCTACCTCTACCTCCCATCTCTTCACCTTCTCTCACTCCAGCTGTGATGAGACCCAGTACATAGCGCTGGCCCAGTCGTGTGAGAACACAGCTGTGTTGGGCCTCCAGGGCGAGGAGGGGTGCCAGAAGCTCACCCAGATGAAGGGCTTCTTCCAGCCCTGCCACGGCCTGCTGGACCCCAGGCCCTTCTACCAGTCCTGCTACCTGGACGGTTGCTACAACCACCACAAGGCCCAGGTGTGCGGCTCGCTGGCTGCCTACGCCGAGGCCTGCCGCTCCCTAGGCACGCTCACCACCAAGTGGATTGCCCAGGAGAATTGTTGTAAGGGCACAGGCATGGGGACGGTCATGGGGGCATGGCGCCACTGGCAGGAGAGAATGGGTTTCTGGAAAGGGGTTACAAGGGGAGGTACAAGGGTGAATATTGATAAAACATGATAAAGAATATTCAGAACACTAAGACCCTCAAATTCAAATCTGGATTTTGAAGGCAATTCCACTGCTTTTTTTCCCTAATCAGGGACTGGTAGCCCTGCAAACAATTCTGTGGCAAAGTGTGTCAAATATGCAGGGCCAGACTAAGAAATTATATATACAGTGTGTGTGTGTATATATATATATATGTGTATATATATATATATATATATATGCTACAGTAGGCTTCTAACTAACATTTCCAGTGCCACACTGACTCCCCTAATGATGAAGGTGAAGCCGTAGGCTACTCACGGGGATGGCCAATGCGCTCGTCGTGGCATTAGCCCATCTCAAGATGAGTTACTTTGAAAAACATTTCTGCTGTTAGCAAAAAATTGGGTGTTGAGAAAAAGAAAATCTATTGGTTGTACAAAGATTAGTATTTCCAGCAGTAGGCATTTGCTTTCCAAACAGTACGATTTTCCCGCGATTGTATTTTGAAATCTGCAAAAGAGGCATACTGACAGCCGCAACCAACCATAGTCAGTCAAAGCTCCCATTCAAGTCAGGAGGACTGGCATCCATAGATGACAGTTCCCACTCAAATCAGGAGGACTGGCATCCATTGCTAGTGTACCCATGAGTTTAAAACCTCTACCGCTTCTCTCTCCCGGATCCGGGATCCCCCCCATCAAAAAAGCTGACCAGCATAGCCTAGCCTAACGCGACAGGGATATCATATAACATAATTTTCATGAAATCACAAGTCCAATACAGCAAATGAAAGATAAACATCTTGTGAATCCAGCCATCATTTCCGATTTTTAAAATGTTTTACATCGAAAACACAATATGTATTTCTATTAGCTAACCACAATAGCAAAAGACTCAACCGCATATTTTCAGCATTTTTCTACCGCATAGGTAGCTATCACAAAACCGACCAAATAGAGATATAATTAGTCACTAACCAAGAAACAACTTCATCAGATGACAGTTATAACATGTTATACAATAAATGTATGTTTTGTTCGAAAATGTGCATATTTGAGGTATAAATCATAGTTTTACATTGCAGCTACCATCAAAAATATCACCAAAGCAGCCAGAATAATTACAGAGAGCAACGTGAAATACCTAAATACTCATCATAAAACATTTATGAAAAATACATGGTGTACAGCAAATGAAAGATAAACATCTTGTGAATCCAGCCAATATTTCAGATTTTTAAGTGTTTTACAGCGAAAACACAATATAGCATTATATTAGCTTACCACAATAGCCAAACACACAACCGCATTTATTCACTGCATAGATAGCATTCGCAAAAACCAGCAAAAGATATAAAATTAATCACTAACCTTGACCAACTTCATCAGATGACAGTCTTATAACATCCTGTTACACAATACATATATGTTTTGTTCGAAAATGTGCATATTTAGAGGTACAAATCGTGGTTTTACATTGTGAATACGTAGCCAAAATGCACAAAATTCTCCGGAGATATTTTGGACAGTCACCTAATCTAATCAAAGAACTCATCATAAACTTTACTAAAAAATACATGTTGGACAGCAAATGAAAGATACACTAGTTCTTAATGCAATCGCCGTGTTAGATTTTTTAAAATAACTTTACCATAACAAACAGCTTACGTTATAGCGAGACAGCGCCCGCAAAAAGGAAGGAAAATAGGACTAAACATTTTTCCACAGAAATACGAAATAACATCATAAATGGTTCTTACTTTTGCTGAGCTTCCATCAGAATCTTGTACAAGGAGTCCTTTGTCCAGAATAAATCGTTGTTTGGTTTTAGAATGTCCTCTTCTCCTGTCGAATTAGCAACATTAGCTAGCCATGTGGCGCGAACATGCCCAAATTCTCCTGACGCAAAGAAAGGAAAATTCCAAAACTCGCAATAAACGTTGAATAAACTGATACAACTCGGTTGGAAAAAACTACTTTATGATGTTTTTATCACATCTATCAAATAAAATCAGAGCCAGAGACATCCACCGTCCACCGTCTATACCGAACGCTTTTCAGAAGCCAATGCTGATGTCCTTCCCGCGCCTAGGTAGAGAAAGGAAATTGTGGTCACGTCATTCCAAGAGCTCTTGTTCGACCTCAGATCAAGCTAGACACCCCATTCCACCTTCCACTGCCTGTTGACATCTAGTGGAAGGCGTATGCAGTGCATGCAAATCCATAGAAATTAGGCAATTGAATAGGCAGGCCCTGGAACAGAGCATCGTTTTCAGATTTTTCACTTCCTGTCTGGAAGTTTGCTGCCAAATGAGTTCTGTTTTACTCACAGATATAATTCAAACAGTTTTAGAAACTTGAGAGTGTTTTCTATCCAATAGTAATAATAATATGCATATTGTACGATCTAGAATAGAGTACGAGGCCGTTTAAATTGGGCACGATTTTTTCCAAAGTGGAAATAGCGCCCCCCTATTGACAAGAAGTTTTAACAGTCAAATTGCCAAGGTAAGAGGTTCTAAAACCTTTCTATGGATGAATTGTCTATGGCTACAACGCAAGAAGCTGTATATTTAGTGCACATGCTGCCCAAACTGCTGCCTTCCCAATTGTAGACATACCGGTAACTACCAAAATAAAGGAAACACGTGAGTAAACAAGGGATACAAAGTATATGTTATGGTGTTGGGTGCATTTTCCTGGTTTAAGACCACTTGTAGAATCTATGCCAAGGCTCATTGAAGCTGTTCTTGCAGCCTTTTAAGACACTTTATGTTGGTGTTCCCTTTATTTTGGCAGATACCTGTATGTGCTTGTGATAACTTAATCCACAGTTATTTTTTTATAAACTATTGATCCTCTGTAGCAAAATTATGCTCTCTGGTGTATTTTAAACATTGAGAGTGGTCTCCTGTGGTTGGATAACTCACACAATTGACCAGTGACATTTATTTATTATGAAGTTTACACAGTGGACACACCTACTCATTCAAGGGTTTTTCTTTCAAAGTTCTTGAAATGTTCCGCATTAACTGACCTTCATGTCTTAAAGTAATGATGGACTGTCGTTTCTCTTTGCTTATTTGAGCTGTTCTTGCCATCTTTACAAAATAAGGCTACAGTGGGGAAAAAAAGTATTTAGTCAGCCACCAATTGTGCAAGTTCTCCCACTTAAAAAGATGAGAGAGGCCTGTAATTGTCAGCATAGGTACACTTCAACTATGACAGACAAAATGAGGAAAAGAAATCCAGAAAATCACATTGTAGGATTTTTAATGAATTTATTTGCAAATTATGGTGGAAAATAAGTATTTGGTCAATAACAAAAGTTTATCTCAATACTTTGTTATATACCCTTTGTTGGCAATGACAGTGGTCAAACGTTTTCTGTAAGTCTTCACAAGGTTTTCACACACTGTTGCTGGTATTTTGGCCCATTCCTCCATGCAGATCTCCTCTAGAGCAGTGATGTTTTGGGGCTGTTGCTGGGCAACACGGACTTTCAACTCCCTCCAAAGATTTTCTATGGGGTTGAGATCTGGAGACTGGCTAGGCCTCTCCAGGACCTTGAAATGCTTCTTACGAAGCCACTCCTTCGTTGCCCGGGCGGTGTGTTTGGGATCATTGTCATGCTGAAAGACCCAGCCACGTTTCATCTTCAATGCCCTTGCTGATGGAAGGAGGTTTTCACTCAAAATCTCACGATACATGGCCCCATTCATTCTTTCCTTTACACGGATCAGTCGTCCTGGTCCCTTTGCAGAAAAACAGCCCCAAAGCATGATGTTTCCACCCCCATGCTTCACAGTAGGTATGGTGTTCTTTGGATGCAACTCAGCATTCTTTGTCCTCCAAACACGACGAGTTGAGTTTTTACCAAAAAGTTATATTTTGGTTTCATCTGACCATATGACATTCTCCCAATCTTCTTCTGGATCATCCAAATGCTCTCTAGCAAACTTCAGGCGGGCCTGGACATGTACTGGCTTAAGCAGGGGGACACGTCTGGCACTGCAGGATTTGAGTCCCTGGCGGCGTAGAGTGTTACTGATGGTAGGCTTTGTTACTTTGGTCCCAGCTCTCTGCAGGTCATTCACTAGGTCCCCCCGTGTGGTTCTGGGATTTTTGCTCACCGTTCTTGTGATCATTTTGACCCCACGGGGTGAGATCTTGCGTGGAGCCCCAGATCGAGGGAGATTATCAGTGGTCTTGTATGTCTTCCATTTCCTAATAATTGCTCCCACAGTTGATTTCTTCAAACCAAGCTGCTTACCTATTGCAGATTCAGTCTTCCCAGCCTGGTGCAGGTCTACAATTTTGTTTCTGGTGTCATTTGACAGCTCTTTGGTCTTGGCCATAGTGGAGTTTGGAGTGTGACTGTTTGAGGTTGTGGACAGGTGTCTTTTATACTGATAACAAGTTCAAACAGGTGCCATTAATACAGGTAACGAGTGGAGGACAGAGGAGCTTAAAGAAGAAGTTACAGGTCTGTGAGAGCCAGAAATCTTGCTTGTTTGTAGGTGACCAAATACTTATTTTCTACCATAATTTGCAAATAAAATCATAAAAAATCCTACAATGTGATTTTCTGGATTTTCTTTTCTCATTTTGTCTGTCATAGTTGAAGTGTACCTATGATGAAAATTATAGGCCTCTCTCATCTTTTTAAGTGGGAGAACTTGCACAATTGGTGGCTGACTAAATACTTTTTTGCCCCACTGTATCTTCTGTATACCCCCCTACATTGTCAAAACACAACTTATTGGCTCAAACGAATTAAGAAGGAAAGAAATTCCACACATTTACTTTTAAGAAGGCACACATGTTAATTGAAATGCATCCCAGGTGACTACCTCATGAAGCTGGTTGAAAGAATGCCAAGAGTGTGTAAAGCTGTCATCAAGGCAAAGGGTGGCTACTTTGAAGAATCTCGAATATAAAATATATTTTGATTTGTTTAACACTTTTTTGGTTACTACAGGATTCCATGTGTTATTTCATAGTTTTGATATCTTCACTATTATTCTACAATGTAGAAAGAAGTAAAAAATAAAGAAAAACCCTTGAATGGGTAGGCGTGGCCAAACTTTTGATTGGTACTATATATATATGTTTATAGAACGGGTGGGTCTAATCCTGAATGCTGATTGGTTAAAAGCCAATTTAAAATTCCAGCCGGTGTCTATTCCACAAGATACCACCGGCTAAAGCTATGACGTTAAAATGCCTATTTACTCTGTTCCATCTGACTGCCCAATCCACTATTTCATCAGCTCAGGCAGGGAAGTTATAAACTTGATCTCCACTGTAAAAAGCATCTAGACATTATCTCACATTTCTTTTAGACTAGCATTTGGTTTTCAACAGCGGAGATTTATATAAACCTTGCTGTCTGTCTCTCTGACATTTGCAACATTGTTTCAATATTCAAATGTGATCTTCAACTGTCCCATAGTAATGAATCTGGGCTTTGATTGGCTCGGAAAAGTAAAAAGAGGTGGTGTTTCTTTGGGACCATCAGGCGAAGTCCTAAAAACGTATTTAGGGACGTCCCTCTGAACAAGCTGGGAACTAGACAAAAAACTTCAGAGGACCTTGACAGAACGTACTATGTTTTAAACTATGTCATTTGAACACAGGAATGTTCTTTCAACGTTCCCACGAAACGTGTCTAGAACATTAATATCTTATATTCCGAGAACATCACAACCATGTTCTATGTATGTTTGGTTGTGACGTTGATGGAATATTCTCCTAACCCTCAGAAAACTAGACACATGAATGTTCTTACAACGTTCCAATGAAAAGTGTCTACAACATTAATATTGAATATTCTGAGAACATGGTAACCATGTTCTGGGCAAGTTCCGTTTGACATTAAGGGAATGGTCTCTGGGAAACAGTCCTTGCACATCACTGGAAGATTCATATGAAAATATTAGGTAATGACCTAATGAGACTCTAAAGGGAACATTCTCCAAAGTTGTGGGAACATTTTTTTGTTAGCTGGGAGGTGTGTGCAATTAAATGATCAGGTAGGACAGAAAACCAGCAGTACTCTGGACCTTGTAGGGTAAGATTTGAATACCCCTACTTTAAGGTAACATACAGAGTTCGGCAGGGGTAGGTCCGTTAACACAAAACACATTATGCAATGGTTATGGCTTTCATTGTTACACAGATGATACACAGTTAACTGAGGTGTAGCTGTGGGGTCAATGAATTACTTGGGTGTGGATCCAAAACTTTGAGCATGCGTTGGTGTCCGTGGGGGAAATTTCAGGGAAATTTGATTTATGTTTCTCTAAACTGAGCATCAGGCTATTCAAGAATGACAGTCAGTTCAGTTGTGTTCTCATGGGTGAGTGTTAGTGGTGTGACAGCTAACATTGTTCCTGGATCTGTCTTTAGCAGAATGGATCTACGACCCTTGTGCAGGAGAGATCTGCACCAACAACACGTGTGAGCAGGAGAACGGGGGAGACCTGTGTGGCTGCCCTGAGCTGCCCAACAACGCTGGTGGTGAGTGCGGGGGGGGGGGGGGGGGGTTGATTGTTAGGGCTAGACAAGAATAGAGACAAATGTAGAAATGTCTTTTCTTTTTATCTCAGTCATTTATTTATCATACTCGGTCTCATTTTGATCAAATCTCTTACAAGCGATACCTGGGTTGTGTTCACTAGGCATGAAATGGAAGTAAACCGTTTGAACACGACTTAAGGCCAAGTCTAGAAACTGAATACTGGGTAGCTACCGTATTCTTATGATTCTCAAGCCCTGTGTTTTCCTGCCAGGCGAGGATGACATAATCCAGGCGGAGGTGACATGTAAGCACGCCCAGATGGAGGTGTCCATCTCCAAGTGTAAGCTCTTCCAGCTGGGCTTCGAGCGTGAGGACGTGAGGATCAACGACCAGTACTGCCCCGGCATTGAGGGAGAGGACTTCATCTCCTTTCACATCAACAACACCAAGGGCCATTGCGGCGCCATTGTACAGGTAATTAACCACAGATTGAGGGTCAGTGGATCATTTTTCAATTCTAACCTTTATCAATAGGGGTGTGATAATATATCTGTCCCTGTATCAGTGGTCTCCTTCCACATAAACAACACAAAGGAACAGTGTGGGTCTATCAGAAAGGTAGCCACAGATCTAGAGTCGGATTAGTCTACCTTTAATCAGAACTGTAATCATTAACGGGATGAAAAATATCTGATCCTGGATTATTGGTTAGAGTGCTACTTCCACCTACGGGTGGCGAACACGTCTTAGGCTTGTGACTAAGGGCTAATAGAGCTCCATTTTCCTGGTGAGAAACTGCTATAATCCGTGTAGCCAATAGGGTAGATCTGTCCTCCTACACTGCAAAAAAGTGAAATCTAAGTAAGCCTAAATATCGTATATTGAGTGATAAATCTCTTAAAATTATTTTTTTTTCAAGTTTTTTCATGCAAAGCTAAATGAGCTAATGTCATTGACAGATAGGTTTGCTTATTTTAACCTAAAAAAGGCTTAATACAGGTAAAGGCTTAATACAGGTAAATTATCTGCCAATGACATTAGATAACTTACTTAGTAAAAAATATATATATATTTTTTTTTATCACTCAATAGAAGATACTCTACTTGACCAACAATATGTGGACACCTGCTTACTAAACATCTCATTCCAAAATCATTAATATGGAGTTGGTCCCCCCTTTGCTGCTATAACAGCCTCCACTTCTGGGAAGGCGTTCCACTAGATGTTGAAACATTGCTGCGTGGACTTGCTTCCATTCAGCCATGAGCCTTAGTGAGGTTGGTCACTGATGTTAGGCGATTAGGCATGGCTCGCAGCCGGTATTCCAATTCATCCCAAAGGTGTTCGATGGGGTTGAGGTCAGGACTCTGTGCAGGCCAGTCAAGTTCTTCCACACCGATCTCGACGAACCATTTCTGTTAGGGCCTCGCTTTGTGCACGGGGGCATTGTCATGCTGAAACAGGAAAGGGCCTTCCACAAACTGTTGCCACAAAGTTGGAAGCACAGATTAATCTAGAATGTCATTGTATGCTGTAGCGTTAAGATTTACCTTCACTGGAACTAATGGGCCTAGCCCAAACCATGAAAAACAGCCCCAGACCATTATTCCTCCTCCGCCAAACTTAACACTTGGCACTATGCATTGGGGCAAGCAGCGTTCTCCTGGAATCCGCCAAACCCAGATTCGTCCGTCGGGACTGGCAGATGGTGAAGCGTGATTCATCACCCCAGAGTCCAATAGCGGTGAGATTTACACCACTCCAGACAACACTTGTCATTGCTCATGGTAATCTTAGGCTTGTGTACGGCTGCTTGGCCATGAAAACCCATTTCATGAAGCTCCCGACGAACAGTTCTTGTGCTGACGTTTCTTCCAGAGGTAGTTTGGAACGCGGTAGTGAGTGTTGCAACCGATGACAGACAATTTTTACACGCTACTTGCTTCAGCACTCGGCGGTCCCATTCTGTAAGCTTGTGTGGCCTACCACTTCGCGGCTAAGCCGTTGTTGCCCCTAAACAATAACAGCACTTACAGTTGACCAGGGCAGCTCTAGCAGGGCAGAAATTTGACAAACTGACTTGTTGGAAAGATGGCATCCTATGACAGTGCCACGTTGAAAATCCCTGAGCTCTTCAGTAAGGGCATTCTACGACCAATGTTTGTCTATGGAGATTGCATGGCTGTGTGCTCGATTTTATACACCTGTCAGCAACTGGTGTGGCTGAAATAACCGAATCCACTAATTTGAAGGGGTGTCCACATACTTTTGTATATACAGTGTATTTAGGCTTGCTTAGATTTCACTTTTTGCAGTGTATCCAAATTGCCAGTAGGGCTCCATCTTACTAGTGAAATCTCTTCCCAGATCAATAGTCATACTATACCTACTGTATTGACGGTTATTGTCTGGAATTTCTATCTTCAAAATGTGAACATTTTATTTTCTACCAGTCCAACGGCACACACATCATGTACAAGAACACGGTGTGGATCGAGAGTGTGAACACAGGCAACATCATCACCAGGGACAAGACAATCAACGTGGAGTTTACCTGCGCCTACGAGCTAGACATCAAGATATCCTTGGAGACTGTGCTCAAGCCCATGCTCAGGTTAGAGGACCTTCTTTTTCTCAACACTAGGGTTGCAAATTTTCCAAAAATTCCCAGGTTTTCCAGAAATCCCAATTGTAAGATTCCCAGAATCAGAAGGGAATTAGCAGGAAATCTAGAATACTTGAATAAGGTTTTCTGGGAAACCTGGGAATTTTGGGAAAGTTAACAGAATTTTGCAACCCTACATGATGAAATGTAGTCTGAAATATGCATTTATTTTGGTTTTATATCTATACATTTATGTGAACGATAGATATACAGTATGTGCCATGTCACATTGGACAAGGAGACAAGAGATTGCACACAACCAATGTTTTCCATTCCCTGACTTCCCTCTCTCCATCTCCCCCCCACCTTATCTCTCTCTCTCTCTCCCAACCTCCCTCTCGCTTTCTCTCTCACTCCCTCTCTCCAGTGTTATCAACCTCACCCTCCCCACCCAGGAAGGAAACTTCATCACTAAGATGGCGCTGTACAAGAACTCCTCGTACCGCCAGCCGTACCGCGAGGGCGAGGTGGTCCTGAGCACACGGGACGTCATCTTTGTGGGGGTGTTTGTGGAGGGGGCCGACGAGGACCAGCTCATCCTCATTGTCAATATGTGCTGGGCCACGCCGTCCCGCTACAGCAACGACCACCTCCGCTACGTCCTCATAGAGAGAGGGTAGGCTCAACACCTACAGCCAAAACAGCACCCTATCCATTATTAGGCTCGGGAAATTATTGCAACTTTCCCAATGTAATGGGTGCGTGCTGGTGGCAGGGAAGTCAGGCGCAGGAGAGTGAACTTGGTATAAACGGAGCAGTTTAATAAAGGCTAAAAAACTCAGAAAACCAATATATACAAAAGACGATATAAAAGGGTACAAAACCCGTCGCACACCAGAACATGACTTGCACAAAACATACAACAAACAATCACCGACAAAGACATGAGGGGAAACAGAGGGTTAAATACACAACATGTAATTGATGGGATTGAAACCAGGTGTGATGGAAGACGAGACAAAACCAATGGAAAATGGATCAGCGATGGCTAGAAGGTCGGTGATGTCGACCGCCAAACACCGCCCGAACAAGGAGAGGGACCAACTTCGGCGGAAGTTGTGACACCCAAAGGTTTTCCAGAAATCCTGGCTGTAGGATACTGTAAGACAACAAAGGAAAGGACCACACTAACTTCTCCTTCTTTGTTCCAAAGTTGTTCCAACGTCAAGGACAACACCATCGGCATGGCTGAGAACGGGGTGTCCCTCACCTGTCGCTTCCACGTCACCGTCTTCAAGTTCATCGGGGACTACAGTGAGGTCCACCTCCACTGTGACGTGTCACTGTGTGACCACGAGACCAATGCCTGCAAAGTGGTGAGGAGATCCTGAACGCTGCACACTGAACATGGTGGTGACCACTGAACACAGGTTCATATTACATCAGGAACTACTTTAATCTGTCCAGGAAACTGTCCAAAAGTGTTAATACAATGGCTAAGCTTACAATGGCTACGTTATTCCACCTTATCACGTGTGTGTGTGTGTGTGTGTGTGTGTGTGTGTGTGTGTGTGTGTGTGTGTGTGTGTGTGTGTGTGTGTGTGTGTGTGTGTGTGTGTGTGTGTGTGTGTGTGTGTGTGTGTGTGTGTGTGTGTGTGTGTGTGTGTGTGTGTGTGTAGAACTGTCCCCACAACAGGAGAATGTACTCAGACTACAGCGATCACAAGGAGCAGATCCTCACTGTAGGACCCATCAGAAGGCGAGGTACACATCAGTGTTGCCCTAGTGTGTGTGTGTACTGTATGTGTGTATGTGATACAGTCACGTCACCTTAATGTATGAGTGTGTGTATTGTCTGTGTCTGATGTCCAACTGCAACATCTGCATGCATTATGTTTGTGTAAATACTAGTATGTGTGTGATTGAATCATTTTGTGTTTATGTGTGCATATTAGAGTCGGACTGGTGTGAGGTGGGTAACGGAGGCTGTGAGCAGATCTGCACCAGTAAAGGGATGGGAGCTATGTGTAGCTGTGTGACTGGGGTGCTGCAGAGGGACGGCAAGAGCTGTCGAGGTAAACACACATCATCCTCTCACATCTATACAGTGCTAATAAATAATATGGGTCATTCTACGAATACTGCGTTTAAGGTAGTGTAATTTTGTTAAAAATACATTTATTTCACCAAATTGTACCATTCTGTCATAAAGAGCAACTTCATAACAAACATGTTTCCCAACTCAATAGGTTCAATGAAGAAAAATTACTATAACAGTGACTAGGGTTGCAAAATTCCGTTAACTGTCCAAAAATTCCCAGGTTTTACAGAAATCCCGGTTGGAAGATTATCGGAATCAGAAGGGAATAAGCAAGAAAAATGTAATCCTCAAATCAGGATTTCTGCATAATCTGGGAATTTGGCAAAGAAAAAAGGAAGTACAATGTACGAGAGTTGGGGTCAATTAAATTTCAATAGACTGAATTGAAAATGTATTGATCCCACGCACTGTACAGTGGGCACATACTCAGTCTTCATTTTGAAGGTACTTACAGTGCCTTCAGAAAGTATGCACACCCCTTGACTTTTTCCAAATGTTATTGTTACAGCCTGAATTAAAAATGTTTTAAATTGAGAGTTTGTGTCACACAACACCCCATAATGTCAAAATGAAAAGCTGAAATGTTGTGTCAATAAATATTCAACTCCTTGTTATGGCAAGGTTAAATAAGTTCCGGAGTAAAAATGTGCTTAACAAGTCACATAATAAGTTGCATGGACTCACTCTGTGTGCAATAATAGTGTTTAACATGATTTTTGAACGTATCATAACAATGGCTGGAAAAGAGCAAATGGAAGGGAAACCATGTATTTTGATACCATTCCACTCATTCCACTCCAGCCAATACCACAAGCCCGTCCTCCTCAATTAAGGTGCCACCAACCATCTGTGACACATACAATTATCTGTAAGATCCCTCAGTCGAGCAGTGAATTTCAAACACAGATTCAACCACAAAGACCAGGGAGGTTTTCCACTGCCTCGCAAAGAAGTGCACCTATTAGTAGGTGGGTTAAAAAAAGCAGACATTGAATATCCCTTTGAGCATGGTGAAGTTTTAATTACACGTTGGATGGTGTATCGATACACCCAGTCACTACAAAGATACAGGCGTCCTTCCTAACTCGGATGCCAGAGAGGATGGAAACCAACCACTCACGGAGTTCACCATTAGGCCATTTGGGGACTTTAAAACAGTTGAATGTCTGTGATAGGAGAAAACTGACCCAACAACATTGTAGTTACTCCACAGTACTAACCTAATTGACAAAGGGACAAGAAGGAAACCTGTACAGAATAAAATATTCCAAAACAATCATCCTGTTTGCAACAAGGCACTAAGCTAGTACTGCAAAAAAATGTGGCAAAACAATTAACTTTTTGTTCGGAATACAAAGTGTTATGTTTGGGGCAAATCCATTACAACACATTACTGAGTACTACTCTCCATATTTTCAAGCATAGTGGTGGCTGTATCATGTTATGGGTGTGCTTGTAATCATTAAGGACTGGGTAGTTTTTTCCAGGATAAAAAAGAAACGTAATGCCAAGCGTCGGCTGGAGTGGTGCTAAGCACAAGCAAATTTATAGAGCAAAACCTGGTTCAGTCTGCTTTGGTATTTGGTATTTTATTAGGATCTCCATCGGCTGTTGCAAAAGCAGCAGCTACTCTTCCTGGGGTCCACACAGAAAATGAAACATGACATAATACAGAACATTAATAAACAAGAACAGCTCCCCGACACTGGAAGATGAATTCACCTTTCAGCAGGACAATAGCCTAAACCACAAGGCCAAATATGCGGTACACTGGAGTTGCTTACCAACAGGACATTGAATGTTCCTGATTGGCCTAGTTAGTTTAGACTTAAATCAGCTTGAAAATCTATGGCAAGACTTGAAAATGGCTGTCTAGAGATGATTAAAAACCAACTTGAAGAATTTAAAAAATAATAACGTGCAAATATTGTACAATCCAGGTGTGCAGAGCTCTTACAGACTTACCCAGAAAAACTCACAGATGTAATCGCTGCCAAAGTTGATTCTAACATATATTGCCTCAGGAGTGTGTTGACTTCGTGGCCCATCTCATGGTTTACAACTCACTAAACCATAGCTACAAGAAAAGTAGGGGATAGTGCAGTATTTTCTCCTAATTATAGAATAGAGATGCCCTGTTACAAAGACAACCAGTTCACGACTTGGAGGAGCATTCCCTTTCTGATCCGAGATGCGTTAGAAAGTTACATTTTACAGTATTTTTAAAATATTGTTTTCCAGTATTTATAGTACTTTTTCCACTGGTATTAACTTGTTATTTACTAGGAAATTATGTGGTATCAATGGTACTTTCTTGTTCTTGGGTCGTTCCACAAAATGATTGCCTTTTGCGTCCCTTTGATATTTTAAGAAGAAATTGTGCACCATTATTTACTTTTAAAAGCCTGTTATATTCAGTGAAGTGCCCTTTAATATAGACCACATGAAGAATTCAATAAATCAATTTTTAATATGGATAAAGACTTCCTAAAGTTCCAAAATCCAGCATTTTCTCAGTTCACCCTCTGTGACATCCTGCAAGATTTTAATCCACTTAAGCCCTGCATTTCTCAAAATTGTCACAATGATTGTAAAGCCCTAGTTATTTTGTTGCTTTAGCAAAGTCATTTCTAAAAATGTCATTAGTAATTCATTTGAAGGTAAAACACTGACCCTTATTTTAAGGTCAACCCTGTTTCATGTACTCTTGTTTTAATATGGTGAAACTATTCCTTTGAAAAAAACTATTCTAAAGAAAGAGTGAACATCTAATAGTCAAATCATACCATAAAAGCAGGTGAGCTGGTTCTAGTCTTAAAAAATAATAATTATGAAGCTTGCATTCAATTGCCCCGCTCTGTTGCACACAAGCGTCCATTTCCACTGTCACAAGGGGATTTATGGTTGATTTCAGATAAAATCGTCAACCCTGTTACGATCAACCCTGTTACTTTATTTGGCACTTACTGTACTATAGTCTTTTTTTTCTCTTTAAAAAAAAAAGTTTAACTTTATTATAGAATGTTAAAATTAGGTGAAATGAAAAGTAATTTTTCACCAAATTCACCAAATTGGTGGAACGACCCACTTATACAACACAATTGGTAACTACTTGTTAATCAAATACAAGATTAATACAAATCAATCTTCAAGAAACAAGCACGTAAATCATTAATACTGTATTGTTACCATTTTACCATCTACTTTTTAAGTAATGCCTGGTTATTTCGGAACCATAATGTAAAGTACCACCAAAATGTTTTATTTGATACCAAAACCACCGGGGTTCTCTTCTTTCTCATCTGACCTTCTATTCTACCCTTCATAAGATTCTATTTTTTTATTCCCTCCATGCAGCTGTCAGCTCCAGCGTTGACCTTCGACCCCTTGTTTTCCCTCTGGCTCTTAGCACCGTGGTCTCCGTGCTCCTCACTCACACACACAATTCCCTCTTCTCCTAACCCTGGGCGGACAGTCAGAGAGAGAGAGGAGGGAGGGAGAGAGAGACAGATAAAGAGAAGAGGAGAGCAGTATAACACGAAAAAACAGCAAACCAGAGGAGAGCAGACATCTACACGTCCTACTTACTGTCACAGAGACTGCCACAGCAACCAATCACAGAGCAGAGAAGCACTTCCCACCCGTTGCACTAAACAAAAACAACAACAACTCACAAGACTGGGGCACTGGATCACAATGGAAAAAGCCCTCCAAAAGAGTCTCTCTATTCACGTATACTTTAGCTAGACAGCAAAAAGTCGGTATATTTCATTTAACAAACAGCATAGTGAGTTAGTACTAGATACAGTGTTTTTTTTATGAGAGGTGAGGGCATAGTTTGCCCTACATTTATCTTTGATAGCAAAGCTTGGTTGCTAAAATGTTTTTAAAATAATTGTATCATTATTTATGTGTGAAGTCAGAGGCTGTGTATGTGAATCGATTACCTGTTCCCTTCTCAAACCCTAATCCCCTACTCTGAAACTACAGTATGAGTCTCAGTAACATACAAAGTAATGCTCTGGTGCAGTGGTTCCCAAACTTTTTATAGTCCCGTACCCCTTCAAACATTCAACCTCCAGCTGTGTACCCCCTCTAGCACCAAGGTCAGCACACTCTCAAATGTTGTTTTTTGCCATCATTGTAAGCCTGCCACACACACATTATAAGATACATTTATTAAACATAAGAATGAGTGTGAGTTTTTGTCACAACCCGGCTTGTGGGAAGTGACAAAGAGCTCTGATAGGACTATGGCACAAATAATAATATAATAAAAATCAATAATTTTGCTCTTTATTTAACCATAAATTATAAAACTTTATTTGTTCATCAAAAATGTTGAATAACTCACCACAGGTTAATGAGAAGGGTGTTCTTGAAAGGATGCACATAACTCTGCAATGTTGGGTTGTATTGGAGAGAGTCTCAGCCTTCACTAATTTTCCACACACAGTCTGTGCCTGTATTTAGTTTTCATGCTAGTGAGGGCCGAGAATTCACTCTCACATAGGTACGTGGTTGCAAAGGGCATCAGTGTCTTAACAGTGCGATTTGCCAAGGCAGGATACTCTGAGCGCAGCCCAATCCAGAAATCTGGCAGTGGCTTCTGATTTAAATTCAATTTTCACAGAACCGCTTGTTGCAATTTCGATGAGGCTCTCTTGTTCAGATATCGGCAGGTGGACTGGAAGCAGGGCATGAAAGGGATAACGAATCCAGTTGTTTGCGTCATCCGTTTTGGGAAAGTACCTGCAGAACTGCGTGCCCAACTCACTCAGGTGCTTCGCTATATCATATTTGACAATGTCCGTAAGCTTGAGTTCATTTGCACACAAAAAATCATACAATGATGGAAAGACCTGTGTGTTGTCCTTATTAATGCAGACAGAGAAGAGCTCCAACTTCTTAATCATAGCCTCAATTTTGTCCCGCACATTGAATATAGTTGCGGAGAGTCCCTGTAATCCTAGATTCAGATCATTCAGGCGAGAAAACATCACCCAGATAGGCCAGTCATGTAAGAAACTCGTCATCATGCAAGCGGTCAGACAAGTGAAAATTCAAAAAAACTTGTCAATACATTGCCCCTTGATAACCAGCACATTTCTGTATGTTGTAAAAGCGTTACATGGTTGCTCCCCATATCATTGCATAGTGCAGAAAATACACGAGAGTTCAGGGGCCTTGCTTTAACAAAGTTAACCATTTTCTCTGTAGTGTCCAAAACGTCTTTCAAGCTGTCAGGCATTCCCTTTGCACCAAGAGCCTCTCGTTGGATGCTGCAGTGTACCCAAGTGGCGTCGGGAGCAACTGCTTGCACGCAAGTTACCACTCCACTATGTTTCCCTGTCATGGCGTTTGTGCCATCAGTACAGATACGAACACATCTTGACCACCAAAGTCCATTTGATGTCACAAAGCTGTCCATATATCCTCTACTGTTGTCCTGGTTTCCAGTGGTTTGCGGAAGAGGATGTCTTCCTTAATTGACCCCCCATAAACGTAACGGACATATACCAGGTGCTGTGCCAGGCCCGCCATGTCTGTTGACTCATCCAGCTGTAATGCATAGAATTCACTGGCTTGTATGCGAAGCAGTAATTGTTTCAAAACATCTCCTGCCATGTCACTGATGCGTCATGAAACGGTGTTGTTTGATGAAGGCATTGTCTGTATAGTTTTTTTGGCCTTTTCCCCCAGCATTGTCCCAGCCATGTCCATGGCAGCAGGAAGAATTAAGTCCTCCACAATAGTATGGGGCTTGCCTGTCCTAGCCACTCGGTAGCTCACCATATAAGACGCTTCTAGCCCCTTCTTATTAATGGTATCTGTTGCTTTATACATGTCTTACTACTCGAAAGTTGTCTTTGTTCTCGCTCAAAAAACTCCTGTGGCTTATTTTTCAAATTGTCATGTTTAGTTTCTAAATGTCTGCGCAAGAGTGAAGGTTTCCCGCGAGAGAGTAACGGTTAATGTGATTGGATGTTAATTATTTGATTAGGCTACCTGTATTTTACATTGTGTTGTTATTTCGCTGAACACGAGATGGTTTAATATTATTTTTGGCAGTAAATCGAGGCTACTCAGATGAGAAAAACAACTCACTCAAATGTATAGCCCCGTTGGAAAATATAAATGTACTGTTTGAAAATGTGAAGATTTTTTTTATTTTTAATGTGAATCACATTTTTATTTGGCGTACCCCCGACGTCACTGCGCGCACCCCTGTACGCTCACCCTAGTTTGGGAATAACTGCTGTGGTGGATGTGTCTTGAATACCAAAGTGTTTGGCCTCCCGGGTGGCGCAGTGGTCTAGGGCACTGCATCGCAGTGCTAGCTGCGCCACCAGAGTCTCTGGGTTCGCGCCCAGGCTCTGTCGCAGCCGGCCGCAACCGGGAGGTCCGTTTAGGGAGGGTTTGGCCGGTAGGGATATCCTTGTCTCAGTATGTAAAATGTAATAAAAATGTATGCACTCTACTGTAAGTCGCTCTGGATAAGAGCGTCTGCTAAATGACTAAAATGTAAATGGTCATGTCCCACTGACATTTTACGTGCCTACTTCATGGCACATGTGCCAGTCTCAATCGGAAACAGTTCTAAAATAACTCATGTTTCAAATGATGCTTTCAGACACATTTGATTGAAAGAATAATAATATTGTGAAGGTGAAATTCATTCTAAAAAATGTATTTTGGTTAAAAAAAATCACAACATTAATTTTCTAAAGACCGATGTAGAACTGTCCAGACCGATATCAGTATGAGCTAAATATCAAAGTGACCTGGGTCAAATTAAAAAAATATACACTGCTCAAAAAAATAAAGGGAACACTTAAACAACACAATGTAACTCCAAGTCAATCACACTTCTGTGAAATCAAACTGTCCACTTAGGAAGCAACACTGATTGACAATAAATTTCACATGCTGTTGTGCAAATGGAATAGACAAAAGGTGGAAATTATAGGCAATTAGTAAGACACCCCCAAAAAAGGAATGGTTCTGCAGGTGGTGACCACAGACCACTTCTCAGTTCCTATGCTTCCTGGCTGACGTTTTGGTCACTTTTGAATGCTGGCGGTGCTCTCACTCTAGTGGTAGCATGAGACGGAGTCTACAACCCACACAAGTGGCTCAGGTAGTGCAGTTCATCCATGATGGCACATCAATGCGAGCTGTGGCAAAAAGGTTTGCTGTGTCTGTCAGCGTAGTGTCCAGAGCATGGAGGCGCTACCAGGAGACAGGCCAGTACATCAGGAGACGTGGAGGAGGCCGTAGGAGGGCAACAACCCAGCAGCAGGACCGCTACCTTCGCCTTTGTGCAAGGATGTGCACTGCCAGCGCCCTGCAAAATGACCTCCAGCAGGCCACAAATGTGCATGTGTCTGCTCAAACGGTCAGAAACAGACTCCATGAGGGTGGTATGAGGGCCCGACGTCCACAGGTGGGGGTTGTGCTTACAGCCCAACACCGTGCAGGACGTTTGGCATTTGCCAGAGAACACCAAGATTGGCAAATTCGTCACTGGCGCCCTGTGCTCTTCACAGATGAAAGCAGGTTCACACTGAGCACATGAGCACATGTGACAGACGTGACAGAGTCTGGAGACGCCGTGGAGAACGTTCTGCTGCCTGCAACATCCTCCAACATGACCGGTTTGGCGATGGGTCAGTCATGGTGTGGGGTGGCATTTCTTTGTGGGGCCGCACAGCCCTCCATGTGCTCGCCAGAGGTAGCCTGACTGCCATTAGGTACCGAGATGAGATCCTCAGACCCCTTGTGAGACCATATGCTGGTGCGGTTCGCCCTGGGTTCCTCCTAATGCAAGACAATGCTCGACCTCATGTGGCTGGAGTGTGTCAGCAGTTCCTGCAAGAGGAAGGCATTGATGCTATGGACTGGCCCGCCCGTTCCCCAGACCTGAATCCAATTGAGCACATCTGGGACATCATGTCTCGCTCCATCCACCAACGCCACGTTGCACCACAGACTGTCCAGGAGTTGGCGGATGCTTTAGTTCAGGTCTGGGAGGAGATCCCTCAGGAGACCATCCGCCACCTCATCAGGAGCATGCCCAGGCGTTGTAGGGAGGTCATACAGGCACGTAGAGGCCACACACACTACTGAGCCTCATTTTGACTTGTTTTAAGGACATTACATCAAAGTTGGATCAGCCTGTAGTGTGGTTTTCCACTTTAATTTTGAGTGTGACTCCAAATCTAGACCTCCATGGGTTGATAAATTTGATTTCCATCGATCATTTTTGTGTGATTTTGTTGTCAGCACATTCAACTATGTAAAGAAAAAAGTATTTAATAAGAATATTTCATTCATTCAGCTCTAGGATGTGTTATTTTAGTGTTCCCTTTATTTTTTTGAGCAGTGTATATTTTTAGGAACTCAGTTGGGGTCTCAACTTACTGTTGGTAGTTAAAATAGTACAATACACAAGGTGCAAGTTCAAAATTTGGTTGTGCTTCAACAGTTTTTCTCTTGTGTTGTCAGTCACTGACAGTCCCTAAATTAGTCATGTCAGCTAACAATATTTAGACTGGTAAGTTAGTCTAACCAGTTAAACTTGTAGTAATCGTGGTCGAATACGGACCGGGCACCCTGACCTCCAAATTTTCTCTCCGGCCCATGGCAGAATCGCAACATGATCTATGAGATCAGGCTGAAATAACATGCGTTTCAGTAAGGTTGGCTTCTTAGCGTTTATAACCATGGTTATCAACTGTACCGCAGAAATGGAACGTAAATCACAGAAAATAGATGTTGTGGTGGCAGTTGCAGTTGCAGAGAAGTACTGCAGAGGGCTTCAAGGTGTGTTGAACAAGAGTGTCCTGTCCTCCCAGGCTGCCGGCCTTGTGTAGGATCAGATAGGACCAAGTAGTGGAATAGTGGTGATGTTTTAATGGCTGTAGCGTTAGTTGGTAGGCAATTTTTCTTCCCTTTTCACCGTCCTTTTCCCCTTCCCTTTTGTGCCACAAAGCGTAATGAATTCACACTCCAGGTCCCGGTTTCCCAAAAGCATCTTAAGGCTAAGTTCATCGTTAGAACCTTTGTAGGAGCATCGTTAAATCTCCGAGCTGTTTCCCAAAACCACCTTTATTAATGTTGTACTTGAAAACGCTAGTAGGCCTAATCTAATGCCTGCCTCTAGGGATTGGCAAAAATTACAAAATACAATTACAAAATACAAGCACAAAATACCATAAAGATCAATGTATTGACTTAAAATACATGCCTTTTGTATTTTAAAATACAAAAATACATTAGCATGTAGCCAGCCCGAACATCAACAACATTCTCAGTAAAGGTTAAGTCTGCTAAATGACCAAAATACAAATGTGTACATGTGAAAATGAACATACCAAAATAAACAGCAAAGCACACAGGGTTATTGGCCTTGTTTCAGGGCAGAGCTCATCAGAGTAATATTCAGCATGCTTTGCAATTGTCAATTTTTACACTGAACAAAAATATAAACGCAACATGTAAAATCTTGGTCCCATGTTTTATGAGCTGAAATAAAAGATCTCAAAAATCTTCCATAGGCACCAAAAGCTTATTTCTCTCAATTTGTTTGCAAAAATGGGTTTACATCCCTTTTAGCAATTCTCCTTTGCCAAGATAATCCATCCACTTTACAGATGTGGCATATCAAGAAGCTGATTAAACAGCATGATCATTACACAGGTGCACCTTGTGCTGGAGACAATAAAAGGCCACTCTAAAATGTGCAGTTTTGTCACACAACACAATGCCACAGATGTCTTAAGTTTTGAGGGAGCGTGCAATTGGCATGCTGAATGCAGGGATGTCCACCAGAGCTGTTGCCAGATAATTAAATGTTAATTTCTCTACCATAAGCCGCCTCCAACGTCGTTTTAGAGAATTTGGCAGTACGTTCAACCGGCCTCACAACCACAGACCATGTGTATGGCGTTGTGCTGACTTCAACGTTGTGAACAGAGCGCCCCACGGTGGCGTTTAGGTTATGATATAGGCAAGCATAAGCTACGGACAACGAACACAATTGCATTTATAGATGGCAATTTGAATGCACAGAGATACCGTGCCATTCATGTTTCAGCATGATAATGCACGGCCCCATGTCACAAGGATATGTACACAATTCCTGGAAGTGGAAAATGTCCCAGTTCTTCCATGGCCTGCATACTCACCAGACATGTCACCCATTGAGCATATTTGGTATGCTCTAGATCAACAAAAAAAATGGTGTAGAAAAGTATTTAGTATTTTGAAAATACAAATTACAGTACATTGAAAATGCAAAATACAAGATGAAGTGTAGTTCAAACCAGTGTCAAACTACAAAATACTCAGAAGTAATTAAAATACGTATTTCAAAAGCATGTATCGGAAATATTGCCCATCTCTGGCTACCTCAGACCACTGGTAGAACAGCTAACTGGGTCGTTAGATGCTTTTTTTGCACTCCCATGTAATTTATACACAGAAGATTTCCAATAAACAAAGAATCACATGGTTTATCCGCCTCTCTGTTAACACAGATAACTTCAGAACAAAGTTGACTACAAACACAATTGAAACAAACAAGAGATATATAAAAAAAATGCTTCAAATTAAAACCGAGATGACTTCGTTAAATAATAAATACAGTAGGCGATAGGCCTTTTTCAATCATATTGAAATACATGTAATGTTCAATCAACTGAGTATTTTACTACTTGTATAGGTTACTACTGTCTGTAATCTGTCTCAATATATGTCATGTGTAGCCTAACAAGTGGGAAATGATGTGCCAAATCTTGATTTAGTGCATTATTATAGTGGGTGTAAGCATTATAATATTTGCAGCCATAGGTGATATCTTTCTAGCAGCTGATCCTTCGTCATTTTTGTGGAATAATTATAATGCTTAACTAAGATTTGAATGGAGAAAGCTGATACGAGAGCAGCGGTGTTTTTGGAAAATAGGGTGCTTGCCACAGGGCAGCTGTAACAGCATAGTGTCGCCAGCGATAAGGATAGCAGACTGCACAATAAATAACGAATATTGGTAGCCATCTAGATGTTACCGTGGTAGAGTCTACTCAATAGGGAGAACATGAATGGCAACAACACCGGGACACAGTGTCCTCCTTAGTTGTCACAACCCAGTGTCAAAACACTCGTTAACCTAAATTCAATCGCTGTCGGGAAACAGGGCACAGAACAGTATGCAGAAACACAGGGCTTAGAGAAGAGAAGTAGATGAATAGGGCCACACCAGTACCATAGGTGGCACTATAAGCACCTTAAATTGGTTGCTATCGGCCAATACAAATTTGAAGAAGAAGAAAAAGAAGAAGAAATAGACCTCACCTACCTGTTACATGCATTCATGCTCCGTACACTGCGCGCAAGGACATTGCAACTTTATCCCTATCTGGATTGAAAGTGGAGTATAGAATAAATAATGTGCAGATATAGTTAAGGGCAAAATAAATGTTGGTTTGACATCGACACATAAGATACATGTTTTGGACACTCCAGAAAAGTGCCTTCGAAGGTGAGAGATAACATACTTCTATATAGCCTACTGTACAGTAATAGCTCATTGCGATGATGTAACGTTAACTGGCTTAGAGTAAATCGAACGTTGGTTACCGACTGGATTTAAACCTGGTTCCATGTAAAAGGACATTGGTGGACAAGACAACTACTGTTGCTATGGTACTTTTTACCCCCTCCAATGAGGCTTTCTTTCTTGTCTTTCAGATTGTTTATAGCAACGACATGACTACAGCAACAGGTGTTTTTTTGAGTTTATTTGATTAATGCATTAGTAACATTCACATTGGCAGCCAGTGGATTTCCTTGTCAGCCTTGTACCGTTATTTATGTAGCCTATCAAATGTGCACATTTGTGCCTACCAACATAACAAGGTTCTCATAACATTGCATTGGTTGTCTTGATTATCATAACCAGAGGGGTGACACTGAGACTTTCATATTGTGTGTGTGTGTGTGTGTGTGTGTGTGTGTGTGTGTGTGTGTGTGTGTGTGTGTGTGTGTGTGTGTGTGTGCGCGTGCAATGCATGTATCTGTAATGTATCAGTGTGTGTGTGCATATGAGTGTGTTCACGTGATCTGTATGTGTGTGTTTTTGTGTCATGTTTTCCATTCTTCTTTAGGGGGGGCCTATGTGTGTGTCAGTGAGATTCGGCCTCGTCTGTGTGTGTGTGTGTGTGTTTTGTGTGTAGCACGTAAAGTGTGTATCTTCCACATGTATCCAATACACATCTGTTCAAAACAGCAGATCTGATTTTAGATGGAAGCTGACAGCTCTATTGGCTGCATCTTGTGGGGAGGTCCAACTCCTTTACCTCAGACCAGTACTTGATGCTCTTCCTTCCTTGCTCTCTTCCAGTCTGCATATCCATCCCTGTTGTATCATTCCCTGTGGCTGACCTCTCTGCTCCAGCATGTCTCGAGTGTCCTCCACCCCCAGGTACAGCCCCAGCTCCAACCCCCTGGGCACCTACAGCACTTACGAGCCCACCATGAGCTACCCCCGTAGGGGATCAGAGCTTCTCCACCTCGGGTTCCCATCTTCCTCCATGTACGCCATCTCCACCTCCAGGAACCTGGGCCTCACCAGCCCCAGCCACAACCACAGGGTGCCAGAGAGGGGGAGAGCCCAGCTACCCCTCCCCAGGATCGAGGTCCCCCAGGCAAGTCGGCGCAGTGAAAGCTTCAGCCGAGCCCTGGGGGCCACCAACAAATGGCGGCCGGTTGGGGAGCGTATTAACACCAATGGGGGTAGTAGGGGTCTCTCGCCAACTCGTCCGGCGTACCTTATGGTGTCCACCTCGCCCTTGTCGCGCCGGCATCGCTTGGTCAGCCAGTCGGCCCTCACCCAGGACCTGGCCTCCATGGGGCTGTCGGACCAGCAGCCCTGCCCTGCCATCAGAGGACGGAGTCCAGCCAGAGCTGACTACTATAGCTTTCCCTACTGGGTCTCTGAGGTGAGTTAGTGGGACGGAAGTACTGTACATACTATATGCATAGTTCTATACATAGTTCTATGCATAGTTGAATGGTGGGTGAAGGAGAGTGAGTGAGACATTATCATTACCATTATTACCATTATTCGTTAAAAAAATTAAATGTTATGTACTGTGAGAGGCTGAGCTGATCTGTAGTTGATTCATAGTTACTTTAAAGGTAGACTCAGCAATATGACGTACAGTTGAAGTCGGAAGTTTACATACACCTTAGCCAAATACATTTAAACTCAGTTTTTCACAATTCCTGACATTTAATCCTAGTAAAAATTCCTTGTCTTAGGTCAATTAGGATCACCACTTTATTTTAAGAATGTGAAATGTCAGAATAATAGTAGAGAGAATGATTTATTTCAGCTTTTATTGCTTTCATCACATTCCCAGTGGGTCAGAAGTTTACATACACTCAATTCATATTTGGTAGCATTGCCTTTAAATTGTTTAACTTGGGTCAAATGTGTTTGGTAGAGGACATTTCTCCAAAAAGTACGATCGTTGTCCCCATGTGCAGTTGCAAACCGTAGTCTGGCTCTTTTTTTGTCTGTAAACAATTGTTGGAAAAATTACTTGTGTCATGCACAAAGTAGATGTCCTAACTGACTTGCCAAAACTAGTTTGTTAACAAGAAATTTGTGGAGTGGTTGAAAAACTAGTTTTAATGACTCCAACCTAAGTGTACGTAAACTTCCGACTTCAACTGTAGATTCCAAAAGTAAACAGCAATAGTGGATCAATTTCCACAACAACTACGAGTGTGGAAGCACAAGGCTCAACTTCAGCTGTTTTGGTTCTGTGACTACCACGCTGTGACAGCGTGAAGTAAACCTTTGCACATGCACAGATACTGTGTGTGACTGTTAGTGCAAAGTCTTACATCTCACCTATCTCAATATCTGCAGTGCTGCTCGTGCCAATGTGATTTATCTGAGTTTACATTTAAAGGTGCACATCAGCTGCAGATAAAGATAGCTATATGACTTGGATGTTCCATGGTGGCATTGGTTACATAGGTTACTAGCTTTGCTTGCCATGTCTCTGGGACCGTGTCTTAACTTGACAGTGCATGCAGATTTAGTATTTTGATCATAGAGTTATGTTTAAGGAATTCCGAACACGTCATGTGTCTACAACTATATTTAAATGTGTCCGGATTCCCTATGCCTGCGCTATATTCAAATGCCAGGCTAAATATGATAATAACACAACAACAACTGATGGCAGTAGCTAACTAGCCAGCTAACCTCTGTAGCTAGCAAGCAATGCTAAAGTGATTGCAAACTGGTTAGCATAACTCTAGCCAAACAAACATATTTCTTTCAAAATATTAGCCAGCTGGCTAGCATTTATGAGGCCAGCAAACACATTCCTCACACACTAGGAATGTATTCCCTCTAACGTTAGAATGAAAAGATAGCCTAGTGATTAGAGTGTTGGACTAGTAACCGGAAGGTTGCAAGATCGAATCCCCGAGCTGACAAGGCCCCTGAACAAGGCAGTTAACCCACTGTTCCTAGGCCGTCATTGAAAGTAAGAATTTGTTCTTAACTGACTTGCCTAGTTAAATAAAGGTGCCTCTCGGCCCAAAACACAAGTTTTCTGGAGACTTGTGGGAGGAGTCCTGATGACGTCGCCCACTGTATGCGCTTTCGGTAACCTGATTGCGTCCAGACTGAGGAGAAACCCGCACACAGTGCATCCCTGACCACATTCTGAAGTGGTCAGCCAGATCTGAACACAATCAGACCACAGTGACTTTTGTGTATCTAGACCTGTCTTTTCAATGTGGTATTCTGATAGCAGAAGTCACATGTAAGTGTCAAGTGTAGACACGACCTAGGCTCTCAAGACACAGGGCTGGTGGTAAAAGCACACAAGGACATTGAGGTGAAATAATTTAGGTATTTGTTCAATACTCACTGTAGACCACTTGATGGCATCCTTGCCTATGTCCAACAGAGAGGGCAAAGAAATACTATCTTTGATAATATAGTACCAATGTGGTAGAGACTAGAGAGCACTGAACAACTTGAAACCTTCAAACAAAACTTTCATTGACACAAACGTAATACTTTGAGTTATGTGCATTTGCGCATGTCTCTCAAGTTAGGATTCAACCCTGCATTCTAAGAAACAGCAGGGTTGATGACTGTTCAGCCGCACATTTAAAAATCTCCTGAAAAGAATTACAGTCAATTGCATTTTTATTCACCTCACTGTCAGCAATTGTACTCACAGTGTGACCTGTGGAGGTGCCACTACTATGAGAATGACAACAAGACTGAGATCCATATGTAGGCATTCAGCCTCTGCCATAACCAAACTCACTTATTAGTCATCATAGATTGTATTTATTCAGGGTTTTATACAGCCTTTTCAATGTTTCAGTGAAATGAGTTGTGACCTTTATGTCCTAAATAAGTTTAGTTGGTTTCAAATAATAAAAAAAATGGAAGGGAGGACTGGCCTTATTCATAGTAGTGATGGGGGAAAAAATCTATAGTTACATCGGGATATTATCTTTGATGATATATTTTATTGTTTTGACAATATTGCAATATTTTTCCTTCATAGCTTGTCATCCATCTTTTTTTGAAAGCTAGAGAGCCTATTTGTTTTCAGCCATTTTATTTCCATGACTGATCAAAACTCATTTACTCATGGCTCTCTTGCCCCTCTGCAGCAGACAGACATACGGTGAGCAATATGTTTGGACCATGGACTCGTAATAAAATCACAGTATTGAATAGCGATACATATAGAATCGTGAGAATCGCAATACATATCGTATCGGCACCTAAGTATCGTGATAATATCGTATCGTGAGGTCCCTGGCAATTCCCAGCTCTAATTCCCATTTACAACACCATGTCTTAGCCTTTTCCATTTGGTTTTATTGAATGTATGATTTAGCCTTGATGGGAGGATGTAGTGGTAAAAGATAGGTTGATGAACCCTGAGCACTGTGGGTAAACCCTAAATGCAACCCCCCCCCCCACTAATGTAAGAGGTGGAAGAAGCCAAACCACAAAATAAGGTGTGTCTACATCATTGGTTATTAAGTGTATGTTGTTTGTTTCTCAGTTTCTCAGTATCATCATCCTAGATGAGAGTAGACTTATGACTATCCATATCTTCTGAGTGGCGAATGCGAGTCATGTAGCCTGATCTACTGATGTGCTGTCTTGTTTGTTTGCCAGGGTGATGATGCCTCATCTAGCAATAGTAGGGTAGGTTTCCCTAGAAGGACTTTTCCCACAGAGGCTTCCCTGGAGTCGTGGATATGTCCTGAATGACACCCTATTCCCTATATAGCGCACTATTCACCAGGGCTCTGGTCAAAATAAGTGCACTACGAAAGGAATAGGGTGCCATTTGAGATGCAGACCATGTGATGTATTGAGTAATACCAGGAATATTAGTCATGACTTTGGTGTTCTTTCTCTCTGATGTGAGCAGAGAGAGAGTGGGTGTGATATTTCAGAGTGTATGACTGTGGGTGAGAATGTATTTTCAATTCTGTGAATGTATTCTAATGTATATGTAGGTTTGTTTGTGTCAATATTATTGTGTGTATGTGGAAGTTTGCATTTCAGTTTTATGGCTTACATAGCATGTGTACTACCGGTCAAAAGTTTTAGAACACCTACTCATTTAAGGGTTTTTCTTTATTTTGCTATTTTCTACATTGTAGAATAATAGTGAAGACATCAAAACTATGAAATAACACATGGAATCATGTAGTAACCAAAAAAGTGTTAAATAAATCTAAATATATTTTATATTTGAGATTCTTCAAAGTAGCCACCCTTTGCCTTGATGACAGCTTTGCACATTCTTGGCATTCTCTCAACCAGCTTCATTCCAGCTTCCTGGAATGCATTTCACTTAACAACTGTGCCTTCTTAAAGGCATTTAAGCCAATCAGTTGTGTTTTTAGCCAATCAGTTATGTTGTGACAATGTAGGGGGTATACAGAAGATAGCCCTATTTGGTAAAAGACCATATTATGGCAAGAACAGCTCAAGTAAGCAAAGAGAAACAATAGTCCATCATTACTTTAAGACACGAAGGTCAGTCAATGTGGAACATTTTAAGAACTTTTAAGTTTCTTCAAAGTTTCTTCAAGTGCAGTTGCAAAAACCATCAATCGCTAAGATGAAACTGGCTCTCATGATGACCGCCACAAGAATGGAAGACCCAGAGTTACCTCTGCTGCAGAGGATAAGTTCATTCGAGTTACCAACCTCAGAAATTGCAGCCCAAATAAATGCTTCACGGAGTTCAAGTAACAGACACATCTGTCGTGTCTTTGACTATGCCAGATTAATTGCTATGACATGCTATTCTATAAAATAATTTCTCCGTAATGAATATTACCTGATTGAACTAATCATGTAAATATGAATTAACTAGAGAGGGACACCACAAAAGAATATTTATAGAGCTGTTATCTTTCGAATAAACTCTTAAAGATTTAGTAATATTTTACTAAATAGCAGTCACATTAATCGTCATTTTATTCAGTCTCATCTGAAAGTTGTAAGTCCTTGATTATCTGCAAGAATCCTGGCTAACAAGTTGAATCAGCAATACAAAATTGGGTTTAATTATTTATTTACTAAATACCTAACTAATCACACAGAAACACACATACACCATTAAATCATAACTTGATCACAAATTACGTCATACAGAAAAACGTCCCTAGCGGGCGGAATAGATATGACAGCTTGTTACACAAAGGAAAGGGGGGCTGAGTCCTAGTGAAAGAGCGGGAGACTTGAACATAGGCGGGCTGTACTATCGTAAATACAGTATCTTATGCATTCTAAATTACCGCCCATTTGAAGAGGAAAATGCAATCAATATTTACTCTGAGCTGCGCTTCAGTAGGTTGGTGGTAGATGGCCCGTGTCGCCAACCCGAGTCCTCTGTCCTTTGAAGAATGTCTCTGGTAGTCACGGGAACACGTTGTGTGTATTAGACGGGATACTTGGACTGTCCTTCCGAACCTGCGTTTAGCTGTTGCTAACTCCAAGGCTAGGAGATATCACTTCTGTAGTGAATACGAGTTCAAAGTTCATACCATTCACAATCAAAGTCCATGCTGATGTTGGCTTCATCTATAGTGATTATCTGAACCATTCTGACACTGGATCGTCATCCTAGCATACCCGGAACAGAAAGTTATTTTCTGGGAAAATGGCTTTTATAGTGGAGGGAGAGGGGTGTGTCTGAAAGGTTTATAACCCATGCCTCTTCACAGGGGCGGACCACTGTGAGCAGAGGAAAACTTATGAAAGCACAGATCTCTCATTTGGAAGCTAAAATTACATTTCATCTCTTCACAAATAATGTCATATTCACACATTTGAATTAAACAACAATTCCATGTGAATCCGATATCTCTGACATTTAGACTTTCCACAGTAGAGTTTATGTCATTCAATCCTTGATGAGAATGTGTCAGAGGGCAACCGAACTGACATAATATACCTTAAGTACCACCGCATATGTTCAGTTGGTCGGATCACCAGAATATAGTTCATTTCCCCCAACTTCTGATGTTACCAGAACCTCTATGTTAACCCATGGGTTTCCTTATGTCACATCAGTTATAGTAAGGAGAGAGAAAAAGGGGGAAAGAGGTATTTATGACTGTCATAAACCTACCCCCAACCCAACGTCATGACACATCTCAACATAATTTGTTCAGAGGAGACTGTGAATCAGGCCTTTGTGGTCAAATTGCTGTAAAGAAGCAACTACTAAAGGACACCAGTAAGAAGAAGAGACTTGCTTGGGCCAAGAAACATGAGCAATGGACGTTAGACCAGTGGAAATTTGTCATTTTGGTCTGGAGTCCAAATTGGAGATTTTTGGTTCTAACCGCCATGTCTTTGTGAGGCGCGGTGTGGGTGAATGGATGATCTCGGCATGTGGATTTCCCACCGTAAAGCATGGAGGAGGAGGTGTTATGATGTGGGGGTGCTTTGCTGGTGACACTGTTGGTGATTTTATTTAGAATTCAAGGTACACTTAACCAGCATGGCTACCACAGCATTCTGCAGCAATACGCCATCCCATCTGGTTTGGGCTTAGTGGGACTATCATTTTGTTTTTTAACAGACAATGACCCAACACACCTCCAGGCGGTGTATGGGCTATTTTACCAAGAAGAAGAGTGATGGAGTGCTGCATCAGATGACCTGGCCTCAACAATCTCCGACCTCAACCAAATTGAGAGGGTTTGGGATGAATCGGACTGCAGAGTGAAGGAAAAGCAGCCAACAAGTGCTCAGCATATATGGGAACTCCTTCCAGACTATTGGAAAAGCATTCCAGGTGAAGCTGGTTGAGAGAATGCCAAGAGTGTGCAAAGATGTCATCAAGGAAAGGGTGACTATTTGAAGAATCTCAAATATAATGCTATATGTGCTATTTCATAGTTTTGATGTATTCACTATTATTCTACAATGTAGAAAATAGTAAAAATAAAGAAAAACCCTTGAGTGAGTAAGTGTTCTAAAACTTTTGACCGGTAGTGTATGTGTGGTCAATTGAATTGTTTTTAATGCATTTCTGTAATGTTTCTGATTTTACAGCCATTCTTATTATTAGTAATAAGACACATCCTAGCTTTACTGTTTCCAGAGAGACACAGCTCCTCTTCCTTTTCCTTCACTGAGAAGTACTGAGACCATGGGCATGTTCATTAGGCACCAAATAGAAGAAACCGACTGAAATGAACTGTGGGCACTACTTGGACTTGTCCAATGAGAGAGGCTCATTTTCGTTTACATTTTAAAACGTTTCAATTGTTTGCCCTAATGAATACGACCCAGGATTTTGTAGGTAATGTAATTGTCCCCAAAATAAATAGTTTCCATGCTAACTTTTATCAGAAATCTATTCAGTACCCACTGCTGGCTCTAAAATATCCTTGTTAAATTGATCTTGAATGGAACTCTGCCATTTGAGTATTTTAGCCTTCCTCACCCAGAGAGCTCTTTCCTGGAGTGACACAGTAATTGTGGAATGCGGTCAGGCTGAAACTGTCCTGGTATAGTATATTGGCGAGGTGAGGTGACATCGGGAGGGAGAGAGCCGGCGGGTTGAAATGTGTGCCTTGAATCACAACCAGGTTTGTGTGTGTGTGTGTGTGTGTGTGTGTGTGTGTGTGTGTGTGTGTGTGTGTGTGTGTGTGTGTGTGTGTGTGTGTGTGTGTGTGTGTGTGTGTGTGTGTGTGTGTGTGACAGATATATATATCTATCAAGGACATCTCACTTACGACAGATGTCATCTACCATCCACCCATCCAATCATACCTGATTCATCATCAAAGTACATGATGGAGTTACGTGGCTGTGGCATTGGACTCTGCCCAACACACACTTAATGGCTCTGGGCCACCCAGCAATAGGCTGTTAACTTCACCTGTCTCCCTAATGTTCTGTACAGAGCTGTAAGGTTTACAAGGATGCTATCAAATCAAGGCTACAATTGCTGCTGTCCTCTGCGCTTTTCTGTGTCACGCTAGCTATATAGATTGATGTCAGGGCCGATGAGTCCTCCTAGGATGACGGCTTCTAGTCTAACCAGCTCATTCCTTGTTCCTGTGTCCGTGTGTGTGCGTGACCATTTACCTGCTCTTTGATGTAAATGTCCACCTCTGACAGAACCCAGAGCGACCAGAGACTGGTGAGGTCCATGTGGGTTCTAGCACGTATACAAGGAACTGCCCAGACACTTCAGTCCTCTCGCTGTCCGTCTTTCCTTCTTACAAGGAACCATTTGTGTTTACCTGACTCTTAGAAATAAGGGTACAGTTAGGGTACAAATTGTTCCCTGACGTACAAAAAGATAGATCAAAATACACAATGTACCTTCCGAGGTACACATAATGATCTCACATGGTACTGTTCGGTACCTTTTTTTTTAGGTTACATGTGTGGATAATCTAGTATAATGGAACATTTTTGTACCCAATATTTTGAATGTAAAAGGTACAGTCATGACATTCTACGGTGAAGGTACATTTCTGTTTTCCAGGGTACGAACATATATTTTGTGAACCCTTAATACTCTCAATACCCACCATAAGGTACAATGATGAACTTTTGCCACTTGAAATTATCTAACGGCTTTGTCACTGTGGTGCTATCCTAAAAGGAAGATTTGTACTATAATCATGATCATATTTCCCAGCATGCTGTACTGCAGGTAGATTTTTAGAACTGTTTTAAGTATCTAAACGAATTGAACAACCATGTCATGGGTGGTAACTCTACAATTTACTCAAAGGCAAGGCACACTGGGAAATTATATTGGCGGCGTGGCTTAGTGGGGGCGTTGCTTTCAGGTAGTTATTTTTGGCCACCTTTGAGTGGAAGTGTGGTACCAGTTTTAAGTGGTCTATGGTAGAGGTACATTTTTGCCACTTACAAGGAACAAGTGGCTCTGTCACTGTGATGGCACTCTATAAAGGCTAAGTGTACTTTATCTAAAGGCACGCTTTTGTACATGTGGACTATATGTAAGAAAGGTACTATCTGAGGTATGAACTGGGGTGCAATTATGTTCCTATAAAAAAGGTACAAAGGACGTATCTTACAGGGTACAACTACAGTGACAAGCGTTTGTAGCCCATTAAGAACAAATCTAAGCCTTTGTTTCTAGGAGTGTAGTGTTTACTTGGAAATTATCTGGTAACCACTTTATTGCCTCATTATTACCTGCTTAAATTCCTTTTAAATTGCAGTGGGATTCAGTGAAACAAGTAGGAAATAAACCACTTGGTTTCAGGTAGTTCAACATTTTCTTAATAAGCACCAGAAAGTACTCTAACTTTCTATATTGCCTTTTCTTTGTCTTTCTCTCTATTTTGCCTCTCTCTGTTTCACACTCTCTCTTATCTCTCTCTCGCTCTCTGTTTCTCCATAAAAAAATGCTATGAAGCAGGAAGATCATATTAGCAGAGACTATGTATTGCCATGTTCTCTAAGTTGAACATTACGTCATGAAGTCAAAACAAGGCCTCCCGGGTGGCGTAGTGGTCTAGGGCACTGCATCGCAGTGCTAACTGCGCCACCAGAGTCTCTGGGTTCGCGCCCAGGCTCTGTCGCAGCCGGCCGCGACCGGGAGGTCCGTGGGGCGACGCACAATTGGCATAGCGTCGTCCGGGTTAGGGAGGGTTTGGCCGGTAGGGATATCCTTGTCTCATCGCGCTCCAGCGACTCCTGTGGCGGGCCGGGCGCAGTGCGCGCTAACCAAGGGGGCCAGGTACACGGTGTTTCCTCCGACACATTGGTGCGGCTGGCTTCCGGGTTGGAGGCGCGCTGTGTTAAGAAGCAGTGCGGCTTGGTTGGGTTGTGCTTCGGAGGACGCATGGCTTTCAACCTTCGTCTCTCCCGAGCCCGTACGGGAGTTGTAGCGATGAGACAAGATAGTAATTACTAGCGATTGGATACCACGAACATTGGGGAGAAAATGGGATAAAAAAAATAAAAAATAAAAAATAAAAAAAATGAAGTCAAAACAATAGTTTAGATGCATGAGGCGCCCTAAAGCTGCCCCATTGGCTGGCAGCAACGGCACTGGCACTCACCAACCAATCAGAACCCCAGGACCACAACCAGCTAATGTTCCACCTTAAAGTGTGGTATTGTGGGAGATGACTCAGAAGTGATAGAGGTAATTGACAGCTGGCTGGGAGAGGAGAACAGAGTGTGGGTGGTGGTGATGATGTCAGAAGACCCTGTCAGGAACTCTGGGGCTGCGTCTCAAATGGAAACATATTCCCTATATCAAGGTTCCCCAACTGGTGGCCAAGCGTAGTTTTATTTGGCCCCCCAAGATTTATTTTTATTTTCCAGGAAATCAGTTCCAAGTGATTTTAATTTTGGAAATAGATAGACATAGAGTGCCTTTAGAAAGTATTCACACCCCTTGACATGTTCCACATTTTGTTGTGTTACAGCTTGAATATAAAATAGATTAAATGTAGATTTTTTGGGTCACTGGCCCCAGAATGTCAAACTGGAAAAAGCAATGAAAAAATTTAAATCTGAAATGTCTTGAGTCAATAATTATTCAACCTCTTTGTTATGGCAAGCCGAAATAAGTTAAGGAGTAAAAATGTGCTTAACAAATCAGATAATAAGGTGCATGGACTCAGTCTGTGTGCAATAAAAGTGTTATAGCCTCAATAATAGTCTCTGTACTCTTTAAATCGAGCAGTGAATTTCAAACACAGTTTCAACCACAAAGACCAGGGAGGTTTTCCAATGGCTCGCAAAGAAGGGCTGTTATTGGTAGATGGATAAAAAAGAAGGCAGACATGGAATACTCCTTTGAGCATGGTGAAGTTATTAATTAGAATTTGGATGGTGTATCAATACACCCAGTCACTACAAAGATACAAGCATCCTTCCTAACTCAGTTGCCGGAGAGGAAGGAATCCGCTCAGGGATTTCACCATGAGGCCAATGGTGATTTTAAACAGCTAAAGAGTTGAATGGCTGTGATAGGAGAAAACTGAAGATGGATCAACATTGTAGTTACTCCACAATACTAACCTAAATTACAAAGTGAAAAGAAGGAAGTCTGTACAGAATGCAAATATTCCATAACATGCATCCTGTTTGCAATAAGGCACTAAAGTAATAATTCATTTTTTTTTGACAAAGCAGTTAACCCTTTTATTCCGGACAAATTATGTTTGGGGCAAATCCAACATAACACATTACTGAGTACTACTCTCTATATTTTCAAGCATAGCGGTGGCTGCATCATGTTATGGGTATGCTTTCAGTCGTTAAGGACTGGGGAGTTTTTCAGGATAAAAAATAAATGGAATGGACCAAGGAGCTCTCCAAACAGGTCAGGCACAAAGTTGTGGAGAAGTACAGATCAGGGTTGGGTTATAAAAAAAATATCCTAATTTTTGAACATCCCAAGGAACACCATTAAATCCCTTATTAAAAAATAGAAAGAATATGGCACCACAACAAACCTGCCAAGAGAGGGCCACCCACCAAAACTCACGGACCAGGCAAGGAGGGCATTAATCAGAGAGACAACAAAGAGACCAAAAATGACCCTGAAGGAGCTGAAAAGCTCCACAGCAGAGATTGGAGTATCTGTCCATAGGACCATTTTAAGCCGTACACTCCACAGAGCTGGGCTTTATGGAAGAGAGGCCAGAAAAAAGACATTGCTTAAAGAAGAAAATAAGCAGACACGTTTGGTGTTCGCCAAAAGGCATGTGGGAGACTCCCCAAATATATGGAAGAAGGTACTCTGGTCAGATACGGCTAAAATTTAGTTTTTTGGCCATCAAGGAAAACGCTATGTCTGGTGCAAACCCAACACCTCTCATAACCCTGAGAACACCATCCCCACAGTGAAGCATGGTGGTGGCAGCATCATGCTGTGGGGATGTTTTTCATCGGCAGGGACTTGGGAAACTGGTCAGAATTGAAGGAATGATGAATGGCGCTGAGTACATGAAAATTCTTGGGAGGCCTGTTTCAGTCTTCCAGAGATTTGAGACTGGGACGAAGGTTCACCTTCCAGCAGGACAATGACCCTAAGCATACACCTAAAGCAACACTCAAGTGGTTTAAGGGGAAATATTTAAATGTCTTGGAATGGCCCAGTCAAAGCCCAGACCTCAATCCAATTGAGAATCTGTGGTATGACTTGAAGATTACTGTACACCAGCAGAACCCATCCAACTTGAAGGAGCTGGAGCAGTTTTGCCTTGAAGAATGGGCAAAAATCCCAGTGGCTAGATGTGCCAAGCTTATAGAGACATACCCCAAGAGACTTGCAGCTGTGATTGCTGCAAAAGGTGTCTCTACAAAGTGTTGACTTTAGGGGGCTGAATAGTTATGCATGCTCAAGTTCTGTTTTTTATGTCTTATTTCTTGTATATTTCACACACAAAAAAAATATTTAGCATCTTCAAATTGGTAGGCATGTTGTGTAAATCAAATGATACAAACCCCCCCCAAAATGTATTTTAATTCCAGGTTGTAAGGCAACAAAATAGAAAAAATGCCAAGGGGGATGAATACTTTGCAAGGCACTGTACTGATCTAATTAGTAGTTTTGTTTATTTTTTAACATCTTTCTAAAATAAATGCTGCCCCACCATTTGAGATCACTACCGAAACACACACATTAAAATACTGTAGAATAATTGTGACTTAAGCCACACCCCAACAAATATCACCAGGGATTGCACCGCTCTCCAGCATGACCACATGGTGACTATTCTCTCTGTAAACTTCTGTAAATATATATATATATATATATATATATATATATATATATATATATATATATATACACACACACACACACACACGCACAGTTGAAGTCAGAAGTTTACATACACTTAGTTAGGTTTTCAACCACTCCACACATTTCTTGTTAACAAACTATAGTTTTGGCAAGTCGGTTAGGACATTTACTTTGTGCATGACACAAGTAATTTTTCCAACAATTGTTTACAGACAGACTATTTCACTTATAATTCACTGTATCACAATTCCAGTGGGTCAGAAGTTTACATACACTAAGTTGACTGTGCCTTTAAACAGCTTGGAAAATTCCAGAAAATGATGTCATCACTTTAGAAGCTTCTGATGGGCTAATTGACATCATTTGAGTCAATTGGAGGTGTACCTGTGGATGTATTTCAAGGCCTACCTTCAAACTCACTGCCTCTTTGCTTGACATCATGGGAAAATCAAAAGAAATCAGCCAACACCTCAGAAAAAAAATGGTAGACCTCCACAAGTCTGGTTCATCCTTGGGAGCAATTTCCAAACGCCCGAAGGTACCACGTTCATCTGTAATAACAATAGTACGCAAGTATAAACACCATGGGACCACGCAGCCGTCATACCGCTCTGATCAAAGAAAGTAGAACTGTTTGGCCATAATGACCATCTTTATGTTTGGAGGAGAAAGGGGGAAGCTTGCAAGCCAAAAAACACCATCCCAACCGTGAAGCATAGGGGTGGCAGCATCATGTTTGCTGCAGGAGGGACTGGTGCACTTCACAAAATAGATGGCATCATGAGGCAGGAAAATTATGTGGATATATTGAAGCAACATCTCAAGACTAAAGCTTGGTTGCAAATGGGTCTTCCAAGTGGACAATGACCCCAAGCATACTTCCAAAGTTGTGGCAAAATGGCTTAAGGACAACAAAGTCAAGGTATTGGAGTAGCCATCACAAAGCCCTGACCTCAATCCTATAGAAAATGTGTGGGCAGAACGGAAAAAGCATATGCAAGCAAGGAAGCCTACAAACCTGACTCAGTTACACTAGCTCTGTCAGGAGGAATGGGCCAAAATTCACCCAACTTATTGTGGGAAGCTTGGGGAAGGCTACCCGAAATGGTTGACCCAAGTTAAACAATTTAAAGGCAATGCTACCAAATACTAATTGAGTGTATGTAAACTTCTGACCCACTGGGAATGTGATGAAAGAAATAAAAGCTGAAATAAATCATTCTCTCTACTATTATTCTGACATTTCACATTCTTAAAATAAAGTGGTGGTCCTAACTGACCTAAGACAAGGAATTTTTACTCGGATTAAATGTCAGGAATTGTGAAAAACTGAGTTTAAATGTATTTGGCTAAGGTGTATGTAAACTTCTGACTTCAACTGTATATACTGTATTCTACACCATCTACTGCATCTTGCCTATGCTGTTCGGCCATCGCTGATCCATATATTTATATGTACATATTCTTATTCATCCCTTTACATTTGTGTGTATAAGGTAGTCGCTGTGAATTTAAGATCACTTGTTAGATATTACAGCAGTGTTGGAACTAGAAGCACAAGCATTTTGCTACACTCACATTAACTTCTGCTAACCATGTGTATGTGACCAATACAATTTGATTTGATATAGAAAGAGCCTATAGTGGCCTACACATAATATGCCAGAGTACAACATGGAACTAGAGCATGGACTGTGTACATTCACATATGACTGACACAATGCCACATAAGACATAAACATTCTGCTTGGCATCAACACGATGTGAAACAAGAGATCTGTTGTTTTACTCCTGCTGAGTCTCATTTCATTGAGTGACCAAAAGCTCTTGGGTAATGTCCTACACTTTGGCCACAAACTGACCGGGTACCCATGCCCAATGCTGTTGCTGTGCCCAACGTAACGGTGCCACTGTGTCAGTCTTATGTGAATGTACACAGTCCATACTCTAGTTCCATGTTGTACTCATTATGTGTAGGCCACTATAGGCTATTTCTATACCTACATTGTATTTGAGTTCCCTTTCCTCCACTTCCCCACACAGGTCCGTCCACAATGGCACCCTATACCCTACACAGTGCACTCCTTTTGACCAGGACCCCTACACAGTGCACTGCCTTTGACCAGAGATCTATGGGCCCTGGTCAAAAGAAGGGTGCAATGTAGGGAATAGGTTGCAATATCAGACACAGCCAGGGCCTTAACACCTTGAGGCCATAAGAAAGTTCAGCTCAGTGGGGGGAAGAACATGTTGGTCAGACCATGTTTACTGTAAGTGAGCCTGTGTTGCTGAAAAGACCAGAGGTACTTTGTCACTTGAATTGCTACATGAAGGGACATTACAGGACATTTTCTACAGCCAACTCCTCAGAGTGTCTATGTGTGTGCTTGGCCCAGGACGCAAGCTCCTGTATGAGCTCTTCCTTCCTCCAATGTAGGTAGAGCTCTACCTTCCTCCACTGTAGGTAGAGCTCTTCCTTCCTCCACTGTAGGTAGAGCTCTACCTTCCTCCACTGTAGGTAGAGCTCTACCTTCCTCCACTGTAGGTAGAGCTCTTCCTTCCTCCACTGGAGGTAGAGCTCTTCCTTCCTCCACGGTAGGTAGAGCTCTTCTTTCCTCCACTGTAGGTAGAGCTCTTCCTTCCTCCACTGTAGGTAGAGCTCTACCTTCCTCCACTGTAGGTAGAGCTCTTCCTTCCTCCACTGGAGGTAGAGCTCTTCCTTCCTCCACGGTAGGTAGAGCTCTTCTTTCCTCCACTGTAGGTAGAGCTCTTCCTTCCTCCACTGTAGGTAGAGCTCTTCCTTCCTCCACTGTAGGTAGAGCTCTTCCTTCCTCCACTGTAGTTAGAGCTCTTCCTTCCTCCACTGTAGGTAGAGCTCTTCCTTCCTCCACTGTAGGTAGAGCTCTTCCTTCCTCCACTGTAGGTAGAGCTCTTCTTTCCTCCACTGTAGGTAGAGCTCTTCCTTCCTCCACTGTAGGTAGAGCTCTACCTTCCTCCACTGTAGGTAGAGCTCTTCCTTCCTCCACTGTAGGTAGAGCTCTACCTTCCTCCACTGTAGGTAGAGCTCTTCCTTCCTCCACTGGAGGTAGAGCTCTTCCTTCCTCCACGGTAGGTAGAGCTCTTCTTTCCTCCACTGTAGGTAGAGCTCTTCCTTCCTCCACTGTAGGTAGAGCTCTTCCTTCCTCCACTGTAGGTAGAGCTCTTCCTTCCTCCACTGTAGGTAGAGCTCTTCCTTCCTCCACTGTAGGTAGAGCTCTTCCTTCCTCCACTGTAGGTAGAGCTCTTCTTTCCTCCACTGTAGGTAGAGCTCTTCCTTCCTCCACTGTAGGTAGAGCTCTTCCTTCCTCCACTGTAGGTAGAGCTCTTCCTTCCTCCACTGTAGGTAGAGCTCTACCTTCCTCCTTTGCAAGGCCTGGTTTGTTTGTTGCATACTTGTGATGTGTGGGTTGTTTTAAAGATCAAATGCCAGCCAAGTTCAAATGGAATTGTTGAGACGAAAACACACGCATGCACACACACACACAAAGATGCAGTAAGTACACGTTCACCTAGTAACAAGGTGAAGTTATGTTTAAAAAAAAAAAAAAATTACGTAATATGTAATTGTTGTACTGTATGTGTGTCTAGTTTTGTTCAATGTTGTTAGTGTATCGAAGTTGTTTTGTCTGAAACATTGTTCCCCCTGCTGCTGTGGACCAGGTCTCTCTTGAAAAATATATTTTATCTCAATGAGAAAAACATGTATAAATGAAGGTTAAATAATTTTTGGGAATAAATAACAAAAAACAATGAGGACAGAAACACACATGCACACAGTGATGCAGGCATGCAACCAGTGACATCGAGTTTGTTCACAGAGTTTGTTGTGGACCTGTTCCGTGTCAGTCTGTGAAACACTGCTCTTGAGGGGATAGTTCACCCAAATTACAATGGACAAGGTATGACAGCAATCCATGCTTTGGTTTTATTTTCCTGGCACTGTTTCGAAATGCTAATGTTTTAGCATTTGTGGCACAAATCCCATTCCAGTCATGATACCGGTATTAGCACTTTTCGGTGGGTGCTACACATTGGTGGTGGAAGAGGTGAGTTTCAACCTTACTATGTAAAGGGCTTTGAGTGCCTCACTTGGTAGAAAGGCGCTATATAAATCCAATCCATTACGAGATGATTTGAACATGATGCGCAAAACATGCTAATATCGGTATCATGACTGGAATGGGATTTGTGCCACAAATGCTAAATTGTTAGCATTTAGAAACTAAACCAAATGTATTACTTTTATTAACCTTTATTTAACTAGGCAAGTCAGTTAATAACAAATTCCTATTTACAATGACGGCCTACCAAAAGGAAAAAGGCCTCCTGCGGGGATGGGGGCTGGGGTTTAAAAAAAAAAAATATATATATATATATATATAAGAAAGCTTTGTAGAGCATTTAACACAAATTCCGGGGAGGGGCCAGCTGAGTATAAGACTATTATTTATTTATATATATATATATATATATATATATATATATATATATATATATATATATATATATATATATATACAGTGGGGAGAACAAGTATTTGATACACTGCCAATTTTGCAGGTTTTCCTACTTACAAAGCATGTAGAGGTCTGTAATTGTTATCATAGGTACACTTCAACTGTGAGAGACGGAATCTAAAACAAAAATCCAGAAAATGCAAATTAATATTAATATATATATATATAATGACCAAACACACATGACAAGAGACAACACTACATAAAGAGAGACTTAAGATGACAACATAGCAAGGCAGCAACACATGACAACACAGCATGGTAGCAACACAACATGACAACTACATGGTAGCAACACAACATGGTAGCAGCACAAAACATTGTACAAACATTATTGGGCACAGACAACAGCACAAAGGGCAAGAAGGTAGAGACAACAATACATCACACAAAGCAGCCACAACTGTCAGTAAGAGTGTCCATGATTGAGTCTTTGAATGAAGAGATGGAGATAAAACTGGCCATTTTGAGTGTTTGTTGCAGCTCGTTCTAGTCGCTAACTGCAGCGAACTGAAAAGATGAGCGACCCAGGGATGTGTGTGCTTTGGGGACCTTTTAACAGAATGTGACTGACAGAACGTGTGTTGTATGTGGAGGATGAAGGTTGCAGTAGATATCTCAGATAGGGGGGAATGAGGCCTAAGAGGGTTTTATAAAGAAGCATCAACCAGTGGGTCTCGCGATGGGTATACAGAGATGACCAGTTTACAGAGGAGTATAGAGTGCAGTGATGTGTCCTATAAGGAGCATTGGTGGCAAATCTGATGGCCGAATGGTAATGAACATCTAGCCGCTCTAGAGCATCCTTACCTACCAATCTATAAATTATGTCTCCGTAATCTAGCACGGGTAGGATGGTCATCTGAATCAGGGTTAGTTTGGCAGCTGGGGTGAAAAAGGAGCGATTACGATAGAGGAAACCAAGTCCAGATTTAACTTTAGCCTGCAGCTTCGGTATGTGCTGAGATAAGGACAGTGTACCGTCTAGCCATACTCCCAAGTACTTGTATGAGGTGACTACCTCAAGCTATAAACCCTCAGAGGTAGTAATCACACCTGTGGGGCCGAGGGGCGTTCTTCTTACCAAACCACATTACCTTTGTTTTGGAGGTGTTCAGAACAAGGTTAAGGGTAGAGAAAGCTTGTTGGACACTAAGAAAGCTTTGTTGTAGAGCATTTAACACAAAATCCAGGGAGGGGCCAGCTGAGTATAAGACTATTATCTGCATATAAATGGATGAGAGAGCTTCCTACTGCCTGAGCTATGTTGTTGATGTAAATTGAGAAGAGCGTGGGGCCTAGGATTGAGCCTTGGGGTACTCCCTTGGTGACAGGCAGTGGCTGAGACAGAAGATTTTCTGACTTTATACACTGCACTTTATACACTGAGAGAGGTAGTTAGCAAACCAGGCCAAAGACCCCTCAGAGACACCAATACTCCTTAGCCGGCCCACAAGAATGGAATGAACTTGATTCAAAGCAACATTGCTTAGAATCAAGGGCAATGATGACATCATTGACGACCATTTAAGGTGACAGTGACACATCCATAACCTAAGCGGAAACCAGATTTCATACCAGAGAGAATACAATAGACATCAAGAAAGCCAGTCAGTTGATTATTGACAAATTTTTACAACACTTTTGATAAACAGGGCAAAATAGAAATAGGCCTATAACAGTTAGAGGTGAGTTGGATTGCTGCATGGATTGCTGTCATACCTTGTCCATAGACTGCTTAAAGAAACCAATATGTAATTTGGGTGAGCTATCCCTTTAAATATCTTTGTCTCCCTCTCCACCCACTTCTCTCACCCATCTCTTTTCGCTTTTCTCATTAATTCCCCCTCTACTTGAACCCCTCCCCTCTCCCTCGCTTTCTCTCAGTCCATTCACCTCTCTCAGCAGCAGTCCAGAGGTGGCGTCCATCCAACACCATGGGTCACATGCCCACACCACTGTGCTTACCCCCCTCTCAGTGTACTAACACTCCTATTAGCATTTGTTACTCATTTGTCAGGTACATGGTCCGAAACAGCAGCTCAATACTCTAACGCTGCCACTTTGTGTGTGTATGTACGGTGCCTTCAGAAACTATTCAGATCCCTTGACTTCCAGATTTTGTTACGTTACAGCCTTATTCCAAAATGGATTAAATCATTTTCCCGCCTCATCAATCTACACACAATAACCCATAATGACGAAGCAAAAACAAGTTCAGACATTTTTGCAAATGTATTACAAAAATAAAAAAACAGATATAGCTTATTTACAGAAGTATTCAGACCCTTTGCTGTGAGACTCGATATTGAGCTCAGGTGCATCCTGTTTACATTAATCATCCTTGAGCTGTTTCTACAACTTGATTGGAGTCCACCTGTGGTAAATTCAACTGATTGGGCATTATTTGGAAAGGCACACAACTGTCTATATAAGGTCCTACAGTTGACAGTGCATGTCAGCTAAAACCAAGCTATGATGTTGAAGGAATTGTCCGTAGAGCTCCGAGACAGGATTGTGTCAATGCACAGATCTGGGGAAGGGTACCAAAAAATGTCTGCATCATTTGAAGGTCCACAAGAACACAGTGGCCTCCATCATTCTTAAATGGAAGAAGTTTGGAACCACCAAGACTCTTCCTAGAGCTGGCCGCCGGGCCAAACTGAGCAATCGGGGGAGAAGGGCCTTGGTCAGGGAGGTGACCAAGAACCTGATGGTCACTCTGACAGAGCTCCAGAGTTCTTCTGTGGAGATGGGAGAACCTTCCAGAAGGTCAACCATCTCTGCAGCACTCCACCAATCAGGCCTTTATGGTAGAGTGGCCAAACGGAAGCCACTTCTCAGTAAAAGGCAGAGCCCGCTTGGTCCCAAATCTTTCTCCATGTTTCTTTGATATCCGTATCGGTGTTTAAATGACGTGATATCTCCCTCCAGCTGTTGTTTTTGCTAGCTTGTCTGAATACAACCGCATTGAAGGGTTGTAAAGGTTCTTGTATTGTCTCACCAGATCGCACAGACGCTCCTCCAAACTGGACATTGACATAATTGCGCTTAGCAAATCTCTAAATAAAAAGCACAAAAAAGGAAGCTTACAAGTCCTAAAAGAAAAGTAGAAGAACGTCCATGTTTTCTGTGTTTATACCAGAAAGAATACCAGAGATGATGTGATGTAGACACGGGCGGGACTTCCGTTGCAAAACTCACTCAATACTGCCTCTCAGTCTTCGCAAGAAATGATACGTCAGGTCTCAATTTCCAGGTCGGAAAAAAAACTGTGTCGAATGACAGAGCATATTACAAGGATCCGCCCCTTTTGTGACACAAAACTGCATTGCAACACTGTGCTACAGTCGGCCCTGTATGCGTATTGTCTGTAGACCCTTTAAATCTATGGAAGGGCGTGAGAAACATGAGCCTCCTAGGTTTTGTATTGAAATCACTGTACCCAAAGGAGGACGGAAACTAGCTGTCCTCTGGCTACACCATGGTGCTACCCTACAGAGTGCTGTTGAGGCTACTGGGACCAAAAAACGGTCTTGGCATTTCTAACACACCAGACATTATTTTCCTTGAGGCGTCCACACTGGCCCATTATTTTCCTTGAGGTCCCCATTATTAGCCACTTAATGATCATTTTGCGCAAAAATGGACCAGCCCATCTGCTAGAATTCCAACACATATATATGGCTTATCGTATGCTACCACATGTTTCAAAATCTGCTACAAGCCTAACGGCCTCTCCCCTCCCTGGGTGGGGTGACTTTCTTCCTGTTATCAGTTTCACAATGGTCACAAGTTGTCTGTCTAAATGTGTCTTTTTAACACTTCCTCTTTTAAGTGTAGAAACATGCATTTATCAGACTGGTTAGAAATCTGTTTGTTACATTTCTGCATTAAATGTAACAATTCTGCATTAAATGTATACCTTATTTAGTCATTATTCATAAAATTCCCATAACAAAACATGACTAAGAAGCTAAGATCCAAAATAGTTTTTTTTTATATCGAAATAAATCATGCCTCAGTATTGACAATTGGAGAAAGATTGTTCTAACAACGGTTCTCCCTGTATTGGTTTTTGGTGGTATTGTTTACATGCATGTGGCAACCTCTGTTTTGAAACCCTTGGACACGGCCTACCATTCCACAATACATTTTATCACAGGGGACAACTTTAGGACTCGTCATTGTAGTCTGTATAAAAATGTGGGATGGATCTCTCTGTCTGTAAGAAGAGAGCTGCATTCTCTTATTTACAAAGCAATCTTAAAGAAACTCCCTTCATATGGAACTTCATTAATTAAGTTCAGAATCATATGTTACCAAACCCGTTCTCAGGAATGGTTAACACTCAAGATCCCTTGAGTCTCCACAGATTTGGGAAAATCTAGGTTTCAACAAGCTATTCTAGTCTAGCTTTTACTGGGACTCCACCACAGCTAAAAGAAAAGCCTGGTCTTGTAGACTAGACGTAGCATAGTAAACAAAAATCCGGGACACTGAAATTAGTATGACATTTTCAGTTTGGTATGGTTACATAAGACAGAAGGTTACTTAACACCTCTTCGGGTTAGGGGTCACTATTTTCACATCTGGATGAAAAGCGTGCCCAAAGTAAACTGCCTGCTACTCAGGCCCAGAAGCTAGGATATGCATATAATTAGATTTGGATAGAAAACACTCAAACTGTTAAAATTATGTCTGTGAGTATAACAGAACTTATTTGGCAGGCGAAACCCCAAGTACAAACCATCCAGGATTTTTTTGTTTGTTGAGGTGACTGTTTTTTCAATTGGTTTTCTATGGGAATCTAGATTTCTGAGGCATCTGGTTGCAGTTCCTATGGCTTACACTAGATGTCAACAGTCTTTAGAAATTGGTTGATGTTTTTCTTTTGAGTAATGAAGAAGTAGCCCTTTCCTTTCTGGGTGTCGAGCCAAGTGGACTGTTTTGTTTGGGGCGCGCGACCTGGGGCTCACTCCCCTTTAATTTTATCCGCTATTGAACACAGTATATTCTGTCTTAAATTTGATCTATTATTTATGTTTTAAAATACCTAAAGTTGGATTAGGACAGTTGTTTGAAATGTTTGGACCAAGTTTACATGTAACTTATTAGATCATTTGTAGTCATGTTGGGCGAGTTGGAACCGGTGTTTTTCTGAATCAAACGGGTCAAATAAATTGTTCGATAAATTGAATTTATCGAACAAAAGGACCATTTGTGATGTTTATGGGACATTTTGGAGTGCCAACAGAAGATCTTCAAAGGTAAGGCATGAATTATATTGTTATTTCTGAGTTTTGTGTTGCGCCTGGCGGGTTGAAATATGATTGTCATGTGTTTGTGCTGTCCTCAGATAATCGCATGGTTTGCTTTCACCGTAAAGCCTTTTTGAAATCTGACACGGTGGCTGGATTAACAAGAAGTTAAGCTTTAATTTGGTGTATTGCACTTGTGATTTTATGAAAGTTAAATATTTCTAATAATTTTATTTGAATTTCGCGCTAACGGAACAGGTTTTAAGGCAAAAAAAACTATAATAATGAGATTGTCTAGCAACCTAAAGGTTGTGTGTTCGAATCTCATCACGGACAACTTTAGCATTTTAGCTAATTATCAACTTTGCAACTACAATGAATAAAAATCTAAACGCAACATGCAACAATTTCAACGACTTTACTGAGTTACAGTTCATATAAAGAAATCAGTCAATTGAAATAAATAAATTAGGCCCTAATCTATGGATTTCACATGACTGGGCAGGGGTGCAGCCATGGTTTGGCCTGGGAGGGCATAGGCCTACCCACTTGGGAGCCAGGCCCAGCCACTGGGGATCCAGGCCCAGCCAATCAGATTTAGTTTTTCCCAACAAAGGGCTTTATTACAGACAGAAATGATCTGGAATCATCACTGGTGAACATTCCTGCAGTCAGCATGCCAATTGCACGCTCCCTCAAAATTTGAGACATATGTGGCATTGTGTTGTGTGACAAAACTGCACATTTTAGAGTATAATGATCATGCTGTTTAATCCGCTTCTTGATATACCACTCCTGTCAGGTGGATGGATTCTCTTGGAAAATGAGAAATGCTCATTAACAGTGATGTAAACAAATTTGTGGCAAAAATTTGAGAGAAATAAGCTTTCTGTGCGTACGGAAAATTTAGAGGATCTTTTATTTCAGCTCATGAAACAGGGGACCAACACTTTACATGTTGCGTTTATATTTTTGTTCAGTGTACTTAGCATGTTAGTTAACCCTTCCCCTAACCTTAAACCTTTAACCTTGAACTCCTAACCTTCAACCTAACCTTAACCCTTAACCTAGCTAATGTTATCCACAACAAATTGTATTTCATAACATATCATACGAATTGTAATTCATAGCATATCAAATTAAATGAATGATGGACATCGACAAATTCATACATACCATACCAAACGTAACATATCATACCAATTTGAGTGTCCATATTTTTTGTTTACTATGTTACGTCTACCCCTAAATCCATGTTGCAAAGAAGGAGAGAGGCCAGCTGAGAGCAGATGCATATTGTGCAAGAGAACAGTACAGAGGCTATATGTTAGAAGCTTATGCATATTAACCCATCATTCATTAGCTAAATATAAGGCTAATAGTGCATTGAATGTATTACCTGAAAGAGGTAGGCTAGGACATCGATATACGTTTCTTGAACAGGATTATCTATTTTGTATGCAATTTGATATTACTGTAGCATAGACTATGCTGCAGCAAATGTACCTGTCACAAGGAAAAAGGTTACCAGCTGATGAGATGATGCATGCATTGTGAACTGAGCTCCATACTGAGATGTGCTGTCTGTCTGATAAATCTCGGTAACTGGTTCCCACTATTAAAACCTATTCTGTGTTACACATCTGATGTACACAGATACCTCACTGATAGGGTGATAGTGGAGTAAATTTATGGCATACAGTGCATTTGGAAAATATATATTTCCAGATTTTGTTAGGTTACAGCACATCATCAATCTACACACAATACCCCATAATGACAAAGCAAAAACAGGCCTTTAGACATTTTTGCAAATGTATAAAAATAAAAACAAACAGACATATTACATTTACATAAAGTTATCAGACCATTTACTCAGTACTTTGTTGAAGCACCTTTGGCAGCGATTACAGCCTTGAGTCTTTTGGGGTATGAGGCTACAAGCTTGGCACACCTGTATTGATATATGGCCAATATACCACGGCTATGGGCTTTGTTCAGGCACTCCACGTTGCGTCGTGCTAAGAACAGCACTTAGGCGGTGTGTTATATTTAAGCAATAAGGCCCAAGAAGGTGTATATGGCCAATAAACCACGGCTAAGGGCTGTGCAGCCTTTTCACATTCAATCACTGTCACTCAATGACATGTGTAAGATACACTCAACACTGTTCAAATATCTGCTTCCGTACTGTGCCAGGCTGTTGAGTTCGAACAGTACTTTATTGATGATGATAATATCTGATATTTCAATATCTAACCCCTATTACATACATATCTGGAGCAGGTGCTATATGTCATATTATGACCCTGCCCTCTAGACTGCTAGTAAACACAGTTTATCGTAGTTCTTTATAATAACGCTTGAGTGTATGGCTGGGCGATATATCGAATTAATTTGAATGTTTTATTGTGCGATATTTCAGATGCCTGTATTGCATGAATCTAGTTTTATTTTTACATTTACGAGCGTTTATGTACGCTTATTCTCATGTTGTATTTTTGGTCTCGTCTCCTTCGCTCCTTCTGTGCTGTGTCAGAGAGGAAGATGCGAAGCGAGAGGTTTTACTCTCGCCTAACTCTGTACAAAATTTACCCAATGTTTCTATGGGCTTATTTTGGACCTATACTTGTATCCTGCCTTCCCGCCGTTGGGACAACGACTCCCATTGTTAGGGTGGAGACATGAGCATCTCCCCATTATATACAGGTCTCTGTCCGTGTGCACCTTTCCATTAACACACACACACACACCAAGCCCCTCCTCCTGCCACTCACAACAACCAAGATGAGAGATCACTTCTTCCTCTCTGACAAGCGGTTTCAACTCACTAATTGCATTTGCGGTTTGATCCAACAGAATCAGTCACATGGATTCCGAAACACATTGAGACTCAAATTGCGCGCAGACCAGAACCTACAAAAACGGGAGTATCAATGAACATTGATTCTGGAAAATTAATGTTCAGTTTATTGCGTGCGGCATTGAGATAAAACGGACCGCTAGCAGCATTTTAGACAAATACTGTTATATTATTTGTCTAATCTGTGTTAAAGCATAAAACACAAATATATAACGAATTGGCAAGTCGTTCTCATTCGGAGAAATACGGATGGCCACTCGACATTTCAACATCTGAACAAAGTGGGCAGGCTAGCATTCTGTTCAAACTGTTGCAGACGGACACAAGGGCGTGTTTATAACAAGTCAACTGGTCTACCTTGTTAGCTACCAATTAGATCTAAATTGGCTAAAATGATTACAGAGCTGCCAACTCCCACTCATTGGCCGTGAGACACATGCTATTGACCCTCACACGCCACACCTCTTATATATCACGCAACGAACATTACTGCTTTTATTTGTCTGAGTCCATTGTGTAGTGTATTAACTTTTCAACTGTGCTCCATATCGTTTTGACATCGTAGCATCTGCGACTTCAATTTTACATCAAGAGCGTTACCTCGATCATTGTCTTGTCTTGTCACAGCACTGTGAACCGCGGCACATTGAAGCATATGATTGGTCTTGTTAAGTACGGGATCTAGGTGGTTGGATGCGCGTTTAAAAAAAAAAACGCCCCTCAAGATTAGAGTGGAGCAGAATGGAGAGAGAACGTTCTCCGTTGACTTTATAAAACTGTAAAAAGAGCAGCACGGTAGCGCTGTTTTATGTACAATGTTGTCAACAAAATTAGGTTGCTGTTACTCCGGGTCCTATTGCAGTTTTGAATAAGTCCTATATATTACGTCCTGCATATTAAATGCTCCAGACCTCAAATATATATTTTGACATTTTAGTATTGTGCACATGCTAGGCAGAGATAGTAGGGGGACTCACAACTCATAAACTCATCATATTCCAGGTAATTAGATTTTAAAAAGTACAATTTTCCTGGTGGTCCTCCCCCAGACACCTAGGCAAAATCTCACTCCAAGCTTTCTTCAAAAGTTGGCAGCCCAGGGATTTGCTGGCTACTCACTAGCACGTTGGCTTGTGCTTGGAAGATTGTTTGAGACCTATGTTAATTTTCTATAATGCCTGCTACAAGAAGTTAGTCATTATTAGTAGGGCTGGGCAGTATAACGGATTTGACTGTATACCGGTATTGATGTACTGACCGGTTTGGGTTTTTACTTTACCTTCTATAACGGTATATTAATGTTTTGTTTGTTAAATGTGATATGCCGTGTGCATATTTTACACGCTACTTGAGTCATCCCTCTCCTCTCTCTCCATGCCGCTTTCCACACAGACATAGCCCCGCCCCCTGTCACTCAATGAACACATTTGTTGTTCATTGAGTGACACATGCCACAATGTTGATCACAACTATGTTGTTTCCACTTTGCTTCTTAATATAAATCCACAGGCGTTCTATAATTGCACTATTAATTTGTGTTTCTTTACATATGCAAACAGCTAGTTTGTCTTTTCTTAGAAAGTTTAGCTAAATAGTTTTAGCCTCGAATGGCAATCGCTAGCTAGCTATCTAGCTAATATATGTACACTGCTCAAAAAAATAAAGGGAACACTTAAACAACACAATGTAACTCCAAGTCAATCACACTTCTGTGAAATCAAACATTTGTGGCCTGCTGGAGGTCATTTTGCAGGGCTCTGGCAGTGCTCCTCCTTGCACAAAGGCGGAGGTAGCGGTCCTGCTGCTGGGTTGTTGCCCTCCTACGGCCTCCTCCACGTCTCCTGATGTACTGGCCTGTCTCCTGGTAGCGCCTCCATGCTCTGGACACTACGCTGACAGACACAGCAAGCCTTCTTGCCACAGCTCGCATTGATGTGCCATCCTGGATGAGCTGCACTACCTGAGCCACTTGTGTGGGTTGTAGACTCCGTCTCATGCTACCACTAGAGTGAAAGCACCGCCAGCATTCAAAAGTGACCAAAACATCAGCCAGGAAGCATAGGAACTGAGAAGTGGTCTGTGGTCACCACCTGCAGAACCACTCCTTTATTGGGGGTGTCTTGCTAATTGCCTATAATTTCCACCTTTTGTCTATTCCATTTGCACAACAGCATGTGAAATTTATTGTCAATCAGTGTTGCTTCCTAAGTGGACAGTTTGATTTCACAGAAGTGTGATTGACTTGGAGTTACATTGTGTTGTTTAAGTGTTCCCTTTATTTTTTTGAGCAGTGTACTTAGTCAGAGCAAACGTAGCTAGCTAATACAGCCTGAAACCAGTGATGGTGTAGGCCTAAATCAGTATGCTGTTTGTGCAACAGTATCTTCTAAATCAAAGAGAATAGGCGAAGCATAAATATTTTGGCTGCATGAAGAAACATTTCATGTAGCCAAAGATTATAGGGACCCCTAGGAAACACTGACCAACACTTTGGTTCCTACCCTGTCACAATAACTCCTTCCTGTCATTTTCATTCGTTGTCATGTCAAACAGCACTGTATTCAAATTGCCCACAATTATTTATATTCTAACTAAAGAATTAAAATAAACATATTTCCATGATTCCAACAGTTCACACACATAAAAAAAATAAAAATAAATAAAAGTAAATCGCACGTCAAATCGCAATTGCAACATTGGATTACAAATAAGGCCTCAGCATTTTGCCCATATTGTGCAGCCCTATGTGACAGTGTGGAAATTATCTAAAATGAGTGCAGGAAATTATTTTGGGTTGAATTGAACAGTATAAAACAATCAGAATGGAGAAAGACCCATTGAAATCACTTAGAATGTATGTGTTGCCACCCTAGGGTCATGCATTACTCATAAAGCGAATGTAGAACTTTTATTATTCAAAAACATAAAATACTGTCAAACTATTTTTAAATACCATGTTATGATATTTTAGCCATTTCCCCCAGTGGTCATTTTTTTATTTATTTTTTACAAAAAAGGCATTTTAATAGACAGACTTGAATGCCAGATCAGTGATTATTTCAAAAAAGCAGATTAATCTATTTTTTATAAAATAATTACATCATTAGTGGGTCTTATGGTTGTGGAAGGCTCATATTTAGCCTAGGTATAATTTCACAATCCCTGAATTTATGATATTATTGCTGACTATTTGCAATACAGCGTATTTTACCTTTAATTGTACAAAAAGCTTATTTAGAGAACACTTAAATCGAGATATATATCGTGAATCGCACATAACTTTGAAAAAATCAATATATGATTTTTAGACCATAACTCCCAACCTTACGTGAGTGGCGTTTCATAAGAGGAATGCACTGATTCTCAGGGAGCGGGTCAGTTCCACGCTGCTTACGTAATGATGCGGCGAAAAGCGACACTTTGCTTTCGTACGATTATGGAGCTGTGTTTGTGGTTGTTGGGTTTCCTGTTTATGTTTTGAGAGTGGATGTATTACTTTTTCTTAACACCCCCTCTAGCTGGTATTATTCTGCGTACAGATTGAATGTGACTGTAGAGTTATGATGGGCCAATTAGGAGTAGGGTCGAGTTCATTGGACCCCAAATGGCAGAAAACGGGGAAGGGAATACCTAGACTGGAAAGCTAATTTTCGTTTACGGTTGCAAAACCCTTTTCGACTGTGTGCCTTAATGAGCACAACCCTGAGATGCCAAAAATCTGCTTGCATTAAAAAAAAAAAAGCTCAGATCCAGGGAAAAGGTTTGATTGGGTAATGTGTTACATTGCTCTTACTGTACCCCAGGGTCGTATTCATTACTGTACACCGTAGCAACACGTTCTATAACGGAAAATGAAAACAACGTTTCTTATTGGTCAGATCTAGGTAGGCCCTCCCTGTTTCGCGCTGTTTGCTCCTTAGTGAATGCGACCCAGTTTTGTCATTCATTCACAATATTCTAGAGAAACGCATGGCAATGCTTGAGCTAGGACCAACTGTTGCTTTAGTTAGCTAAAGCAACACACGTTGGACGTTATTGACTTTTGATTGACATAATGCCATAAGCATGACATAATGCTTGTCATATCATGTTATTGGTTTTACTTATGACATTACACTGATATTATGCATTATATTGTCAAGCTAAATTCACATGTCAAGGTGGAAGAAACAAATGCTGTAAGGCAAAGTATAAAAATATATGGATGGAAAAATGTATCTATATAGAGACCGACAGACGTAAAATGTACGCATGACAGTAAGTAGCTTTGGATAAAAGCGTCAGCGAAATTGCAATATTATTATAGACGGACGGATATATCATGCATTTCCACCACCCTCCTCTCACTCATCCTCTCCGCTTTCATCCTCCTCTGTGAATGGGGCGAACGTCTCGTCCTCTGCTCTTGGACGTCTCGACAAGCATGAGATACTTCGTGACGTCTACTGAGTCCGAGGGGGCGTGTGCTGTGTAGTAAAACGAAAGGGCACTGCACACCGACTCTAGTTTATTCAACCCACACTGAGAGAGGTGGAACCTTATGCAACCGAATCGGCCTCAGTCTGCAGGCAGTGATATTCCAGATTGAGTTTGGGGTCTAATGTTATTCTGGTAGGCAAAGTGCCGGTTGGGGCCTATATGTTTCTGTTTATTTATAAATAAAGGCTAGTATATAGGCTTGACTACCTGATCTATAGGGTTGTCTCACTTCTGACGGACTGCAAATCGCGACAATTAATCATCAACGCCTGTTTTATTTGATCATTAAAGTGTTTCGAAGGATTAATTGAACACCTTGTCCTCGATGAGAAGAACATTTTCCTTACCAAGTGCAACCACGTTACACAGGGACCAGCTACTGTTGCACCCGCGGTAGACAACTTTTCAGCATCGCCACCTCTAATTGATTGTATCGTCTGCTGTATAGACCGTAGCCTACACCGCCATCATGCCTAGTATGCGACAGTCGTATACCGTCACGGTGCCCGAGGAGCCGCCGGTCACCGCATTCCCCTTCATAAAGACGGACCTGCGCAGGAAGAGTCCTCCAATGTCGCGCTCAATGTTGGTGTCCACATTTGTGGGTCTTCTTATTAATCAAGCCAAGGTAAGTGCGCCTATTCGGTATGCAAGCAAATGCATATTCAGGTAGCCGGTGCCCAAATTGTGACTGAGCGAATATATTGTCAGACGATTTTTGATATTAGGTTAATGGGCCTATTTCATATTTACATTTATCATCGGATAGATTTGTTTTAGTTACAGGCGAAATTTCCATCAACAACATACACCTCAGGAAAGGATAATGTTGGCAGCTATAGTCTACGTACTTACGTAACAATATCACTTACCCTGTCAGCAACAGATTAAATGTGTTATGAAATTGCTTTTAGAGTTTGAGCCCATTAAACTACACTTTCCACGTTGGAACTTGGAATCTTGACGGGTCCGTGGCTTAGTTATTGATTTGCCAAAGCAAAAGTGAAGCAAGGCTAACTTAAATTCTGCACCTGTAGGTCGAATAGGCAAGCCTACATCCTCTCCAAAAAAAAGTTACACGTTATTTCGACACCCGTGATAATATAAAATAATAGAATTACACTTTTGTGTGGTGGAATGTTGTCATCCTACACAGGCCAATATAGGCTCAAGGCTGTTGCATTGTTAACAAATGTGGATCCAAATATGGTATGACAGCCAGCATTCAATAGCAATCGTTTCAATCCAATAAGAATAGTTTCACATTATGTTCAAGTCATCGGGCATCTGAAAACAGTGCTCGAAACAGCTGCCTGCCTGTCAATTTACTGTAACCTCGTGCAGCTGATTTGGTTACATAAATCTGCAGTTTAGCAGTTCTTACAGAGCATCCTGTACACAAGCGTTTCTCAACCACGACCCCCTGGGTTACTCTGGGAAGTAACGACAGCAGTAACAGCAAAAGGTTGGGAACCACTGCTCTAAACTGAGTGCGTGCACCGCTGGCCGTAATGCACATAATATAGGCCTGCTTTCTTCTGTTCCAGCTGTGCTTTTTTGGCCCTGAATGTAGGCTACACTGTGCAGTACAGAGAATTAGTGACGGGACAAATGTGTGCCTTTCCCTTCTGAAGCTCCAATGCAACATGCACTATAGTCTACTGAAAGGAGAAGAATTAGGCCTAAAGAAAAAAGATAATAGTCCGTGCCACATCAATGTTAACACTACACAGTACTTTAAAGTCGTTCTTCAAATAATATGTGTTTTTTAAATAGCATATATGTAGGCCTAAAGACCTGTATAACATACCACAACATAGACAGGGGCTGTATGTATCAAGCGTCTGAGTACGATTTTGATTTAGGATTAGTTTAGCTTTTCTTATCATACGGAATAAGATTACATGGACCTTGGGGAACTGATCCTAGATCAGCACCCCTACTCCGAGACCCTTTATGAATACCGGCTGGTTAATCCTTACATGAATAACTCTGAGGAAATGACAGGATGACCCCTAGTGGACAAACCAAAGGCCCACAATGCCCTATAGCACCCTGTCTATCATTCCTTCTATCAGTCAAGGTCTCAACACAAAACCTTGCAATGAAACACCAAACAAACCACCATTCATAATCATTGCCCTCAGTGACTGCTGCTTAGCCCTTGAAAGTCAAACGTACCGCAGTATACACTTGACAAAGAACACTGTTTTACCTCACCGTGTTCCCTGGTTGATAGAGGAAAGTCCCATCAGCACTTGTGGGTGAAGATGACCTGATTTTGCCTATTGTTACATAACCTTGGGGTCTAATGTTATTCTGGTAGGCAAAGTGCCGGTTGGGGCCTATATGTTTCTGTTTATTTATAAATAAAGGCTAGTATATAGGCTTGACTACCTGATCTATAGGGTTGTCTCACTTCTGACGGACTGCAAATCGCGACAATTAATCATCAACGCCTGTTTTATTTGATCATTAAAGTGTTTCGAAGGATTAATTGAACACCTTGTCCTCGATGAGAAGAACATTTTCCTTACCAAGTGCAACCACGTTACACAGGGACCAGCTACTGTTGCACCCGATAGGGTATCGAGAACACTGTTATCACCATTTGACCATTTGGCCTAACAATTAGGGGCGTGACGTTGCTTTACGACTTTGAACGAACACCAATAAATAAGGAATGTCAGCCTGTGTCTCCAAGAATGTCTCGTCTTATCTCATGTACTGTACAGTAAGCTGTTGGTGCGTGGGTCCTCAGAATGGGCTGAGGGCCTAAAGATATGGATGTCCTTTACGGGGGACATCTAGAGAGCAGAATGTTCCTCCGTCAGCACCATCACAGTGACAAGCATCGCAGAACCGTAATGCAACATTATTGCTGCTTTGACAACATTATCAATGGTTCTAATACGTTATCAATGCTTTATCCACCACAGTTTTTAGTCTTATTGGTATGAGCAGTACAGTCCGCCTACGGTGTGGCTGCTGGGTGGTGCACCATATGCCAACTTTGTGGGTATGAGTGTGTGTATGAGAGAGCTATGAAGCGGGTTTTGTGTGTGTGCGCGTGCGTGTGTGCGCCCAGTCACAAGTTGTTTGGCTGTGACTAGTCCTGCAAAGCAAGGTTGGAGAACACAGCGTTCTCCCCACTCTTACACTTTCAACCTGTGCCAACCAATGGAATATCTGCCTCCTCAGAACAGATGGGCCGTTAGCCAATCAGGGCCCTTTATTGTTGGACCCCCCTCCATGTTCTGAGTGAGCCACATGCCAATAGAGCCCATTCTCTACAGGCCTCTCCTCAGTAATCACTGTAACAGTGTCCCTGGCGCTGGTGTTATTTCTACCCAGGGTGTGAGAAACTGACCTGTGCATGTGGCTCAAGCCATATGGTCCGTCTCAGCGCTAACGATGAGGAGTGGGCCCAGACACGCTCTCTGAAGGGCCATGTAAAGCAGCACTGTCTGTACTCAGTACTCACACTCCAGCTCAATGAATTTGGCCTTTAGTCAGTGCCTGCACTGCTCTACCAGTGGAAAGTGAACTATGAGAAAGAAGTATGAGGAATTTGGTACCTGTATGGGTGTGAGAAGTGGCATTGTGGTGCTACATACTGTACAGTATGTGGGGTGGGACAGGAGATAGTCACTGACTCACATGTATCTGACTGCTGTTTCTACTTCATTCACAGTGTGTGTGTGTGTGCATGTTCCTTTTAGGCCTGTGTGTGCCTGACTGTTTGTGTTTATACTGAACCCACATGCACGTGTGATGCCACCCCAGTCCTGTCAGCTGTGGCGTCAGGCGGGTGCTGCCTCCCGTAGGTGTTTCATTCGTCAGCAGATGTACCGATGCACTTTCACCAAACCCTCCACTTCAATCTGGACTAGCCTAGCTAGAACACTAGAGGAATATGTAATATTAATATGTAACTTCCAAGAATTTCCAATTCCCTGAAATGTCCCTCTAATACAGCAATGTGTATTACGGGGACACTGTATACAGCAATGTGTATTACGGGGGCACTGTATACAGCAATGTGTATTACGGGGGCACTGTATACAGCAATGTGTATTACGGGGACATTGTATACAGTAGGTTACATGTAGCAGTTAGCTTGGAAAAGCAACATTATCCATTAACCCATCTTAACCCAGAACTGGTGTAACCCAGTATTCAGGGAAGATTATGTTAACACATTATGGCTGATGGTGGGGGGTATATGTAGCTTACTACGACTGTGATATGTGGTTGTCTCACCTAGCTATTTTAAGATGAATGCACTAACTGTAAGTTGCTCGGATAAGAGCGTCAGCTAAATTATTAAAATGTTATGTTTCTGTATAGCACTTTGTGACCTGCTGATGTAAAAAGGGATTTATGAATACATTTGATTGATTAATGTAATGCACAATTATATTAAAAGTCTATAGTGTATACAGTAAAGCAACTATATGCTTATGGCTTAACCCAGTATTCAAGGAAGACCTGGTCTGTCTAGTGGGTTCCCGTAAGGTTAGACTTTGTGCACAGGGGCATTGTCATGCTGAAACAGGAAAGGCCTTTCTCCAAACTTTTGCTACAAAGCTGGAAGCACAGAATCATTTAGAATGTCATTGTATGCTGTAGCTTTAAGATTTCCCTTCACTGGAACTAAGGGGCCTAGCTCAAACCATGATAAACAGCTCCAGACCATTATTTCTCTTCCACCAAACTTTACAGTTGGCACTATGCATTTGGCCAGATAACGTTCTCCTGACATCTGCTAAACCCAGATTCATCTGTCGGACTGCCAGCAGGTGAAGTGTGATTCATCACTCCAGAGAACGTGTTTCCACTGCTCCAGAGTCCAATGGCTGCGAGCTTTACACCACTCCAGCTGACGCTTGGCATTGCGCATGGTGATCTTAGGCTTGTGTGCGGCTGGTCGACCATGGAAACCCATTTCATGAAGCTCCCAACGAACAGTTCTTGTGCTGACATTGCTTCCAGAGGCAGCTTTGAACTCTGAAGTGAGTGTTGCAACCGAGGACAGATGATTTTTATGCGCTACATGCTTCAGCACTCGGCGGTGTGGCCTACCACTTTGCGGCTGAGCCGTTGTTGCTCTTTGTCAGAGCTGCTAGGAGTACTGGGTGGAGGAGTCAAGCGCAGAGAGCAGGGTTTCAAGAAAGTGGATTTATTTTCCAATAGACAGGGAAAACGATCATGCCCTAAACACACGGGCGCATGAAAAGACGAGTCCAAAAACACCGGACTAAACTGTCCCGAGAAAATAATAAAATCCACATCACAATCCAACACCAAATAACAGAATACAAGCCCGCACAAAAGCCAGCGGGCTACCTGCCCTTAAATAGCCTACCCACCAAACTAAACTCAAAACAGGTGCACCCAATCAGCCCAAACTAACAGAAACAAAAAATAAAAGAATCGATGGCAGCTAGTAGGCCGGTGACGACGACCGCCGAGCGCCGCCCGAACAGGAAGAGGCACCATCCTCGGCGGGATTCGTGACACTCTTAGACGTTTCCAATTCACAAACAGCACTTACAGTTGACCGGGGCAGCTTTACCAGGCAGAAATTTGACGAACTGACTTGTTGGAAAGGTGGCATCCATGACGGTGCCACGTTGAAAGTCACTGAGCTCTTCAATACGGGCCGTTCTACAGCCAATATTTGTCTGTGGAGATTGCATGGCTGTGTGCTGAAATAGCCAAATCCACTAATTTGAATGGGTGTCCCTATACTTTATGCCATGTAGTGTATGTGTGGTGACAGTATTGACACTGACATTGACACAAGCTAAGTCTCTATAGTCTATACAGTGTAGAATTTAGGTTTATGCTTAACCCAGTATTCATATGAATGGGATTGAATAGGGACAGTTAATTGCTGAATTACCGAGTCATGTGTACAGTCGATCTCTCCGTACAGTAAATATTAAATAATTGAGATCCATTCCATCAAAACCAACATAGTAGTTGTAGGGCTACTCACTCTCTTACCCAGGGCACATCGCCCTGTGAATTCTATCACGTGGGCTGCTATAAAGTTAACACCTCAAGGGCGGCAGGTAGCCTAGTGGTTAGAGCGTTGGGCCAGTAACCGCAAGGTTGCTAGATCGAATCCCTGAGCTGACGAGGTAAAAATCTGTCGTTCTGCCCCTGAACAAGGCCACTGTTCGTCATTGTAAATAAGAATTTGTTCTTAACTGACTTGCCTAGTTAAATAAAATAAATACAAATCAAAAAAGGGTCTGTGACATCACCATGCGATAGGAGCCTGTTGGTGGCGGTGTTACTTTGCGGAATGGCAATGATTAGCAGAGCAGTGGCAGATTCCTCCAGTGATACTATGTCATATGTGATCCGTGTGGCAGGGTGTCAACCCGTGTGAGTGTATCACACAGCCCCGGGAGGCTCTCGCACGAATGCGGTATACGCCGCCAGACGCTGTCATATGTTCAGTATGCCGACTATTCTCATCCCAGCTCTGTGCTTACACCGTAGTAATACCCCACTGTTACTATAGTACTACCATACCCTTCAGACAACGTTACACCACTCCAGTGAACATCCAACATGTCAGTGTACACTACTGTCATCAAAGGCCATACAGTTCACGCACTGTGTATAATTAAGCAATAAGGCCTGAGGGGGTGTGGTATATGGCCAATATACCATGACTAAGGGCTGTTCTTACGCACAGCGCAAAGCGGAGTGCCTGGATCCAGCCCTTAGCCGTGGTATATTGGCAAAATACCACAAAGCCCAGAGGTGCCTTATTGCTATTATAAACTGGTTACCAACGTAATTAGAGCAGTAAAAATAAATGTTTTGTCATGTACCACGGCTTTTAGCCAATCAGCATTCATGGCTCGAACTACCCAGTTTATAATGTCCATGTTTTCACAACAGAGTCAAATACTCCGTGGGGGTAAATAGTAATACCACCAGTTTCTTTCAGTATTCACTGGATAGAGGGTTCTATTTCCTGACTCACAAGAGCAGGCTTAAACTGGTGACCTCGTGTTTGGTCCCATGTTCTTGTAAGTTGTCATGTACCATAGTGTGACTGAGTGAAGAAAGATTTCTGCTGTGCTCTAACCCGTGTCTCTCTTTCTTTGCCTCAAAAGAACTCCAAGAGTCCTCAAGGCCTGGTGGGACTGAGAAACCTCGGCAACACAGTGAGTAAACCATTACTTCAATCACTAACACACGAGTCTGTTTGTACACTGTGTTTATGTCTGGTCTGGTTTGTAGTGGATCTGATGTCGTCTATCCCCTCTCTCTCTGTCCTGGTGTAGTGTTTCATGAACTCAATCCTGCAGTGTCTGAGCAACACTCCTGACCTGAGGGACTACTGTCTGAGGAACACGCACCGCACCGACCTCAACAACAACTGCAGGGCCAAGGCCGCTCTCATGGAGGGTAAGGCACACTACTGATCCAACTAGGAGCACTTTACTTAAGCCTGAGTGTAAAGTGCATTGTTAGAATAACATTAGGGACGTTACCAGCTGTCAAATTCTGAAAAGGTTGGAAGTGGGCCAGTGTGGACTATTTGGTAATAAAACATAATAATAATCCATTATTTCCCTTAGGACAACATTGTGTAAAGAAGCACTAACCATGATTATGCAGCATCATTATCATCCTAAGAATATTTCCAGAACCACCTGGGGATACTATAATACTGACCTCTAATGTGTAACATAACCTCTATGCTTAATACTTGGACAGATTGTGTCGTAAATTGATTTGAAATTTATAGGAGCTATTCTGCGCAAGCACACACACACACACACACGGTTTGGAAATGATTAACATTTGAACAGTAGCTAAGGTCTGTCTGCTACCTGATTGTTATTCTTCACATGGCTCCTCTCCCCTGCAATGTGACCTCTGCTTCACAGTACAAGGGCTCTAAAAGTGGTCTCATTTTCTTTCCCCTGTCTCTCTCTCGCTCGGTCTCCCCGTCTCTTTCTCTCTCTCTCTCTCTCTCACACACACACACACACACAGAGTTTGCCAAACTCACTCAGACCCTATGGACGTCAGTCAGCAGCGAGGCCATCAGTCCCTCAGACTTCAAGACCCAGATCCAGAGATACGCGCCCAAATTTGTGGGATACAAGTAGGTTAATTCAGAAAAGGGCTGTGGTCTGTTCTAGTAATTATATTTCTATGGTCATACGTGTGCCGTGAGAACGCGAGTTCATAAATTAGTGTTAGCTATTAAAAACGGCATCTCGCTCTCTCTCCCTTTCCCAGTAAGGCATTAATGTATGTTAATATCTTTCATTTTCATTTCTTATTTTGTGGTTGAAAAAGAAAGCTTTTGAAATGAAATGTCTTTCTCTCGCTCTCCTCTAGTCAGCAGGACGCTCAGGAGTTCCTGCGTTTCCTATTGGACGGCCTTCACAACGAGGTCAACAGGGTCACAGTGAGGCCCAGGCTCCCGGCCGAGGACATTGACCACCTCTCGTAAGTCTCACCTGCTGTAGCACCAACCCAGGGGCATGTTCAGTAGTTTTAACCGTTTTGAAAAGGACAAGGAAAATCAGCGTTTCTTAGTGGACAAGCCTGGGTAGTCCCTTACCGTTTCAGCCCGTTTCCTTCTGTTTGGTGCCTACCCACTGGGCACAGACACTAATTCAACGTCTATTCCAAGTTGGTTCTACGTCATTTCATTAAAATGACGTGGAAAAAATGTTGATTCAACCAGTGTGTGCCTAGTAGATAATGAACCTGACCTGTTCTCCTAGGATTAGACATGCCTAGACATGCCTCATGATATTCAGGCAGTTAACTGCCTTTGTAATGAGTCATGTTTTATTGGTTAAAGATATTCTCTGGTACTTTTGTATACTTTTTAGCCAGTAGTTCTGAAAGTAGCGCACAAGAGCCAAAAGTGGTCCCTGAAAATTGTACACTACTTCACAAATGTGTTGATATGTGTAACACGTCATTGCTCTCTCTCTCTCCTCTACTGTGTGCATCTTGCTAGCTCTCACTCAAATGGCGAGAGGCTGTAACTAGAATTGCTAGGGGGCTGGCCCACGTGGGGGTAAATGTAGGGAAAATGGCATAGGACAGCCTCCAGAAAACAGTTGCTTTCAAACTAGGTATTTCGTGGCTAATTGAAGTAAGTCAGTAATTCTGTTAACAGATTATGCATGCATGAACTACACATTGCCACATACAGCCCAAAGCTGCAGGTTTCAAAAAGACTTACTAGTCAGCAAAGTACCAGAGCATGTCTTTAAGTGCTTTTTTACCAAGACTGGGTGCCCCAGTTTAAACCTATCTGTATTAAAGAGGAGTGTGTCTGTTGTAGAGGACAGCTTGTTTGACTGTAAACTCACTTGGGATCTGTGTTAGAGAGGACCCAGCTAGCACATTTGGTTCCTTGGAAGTTGTGGGAATGTACGTTTTTGGTTTCCCGTTGGTTCTGTGAACGAAACGTATGGCTTCCTGACAGGGGAATCATATTTTGTTTTTAAGTGAAAATTTAACCTGTTCTGGGAACATCCATTTTTACGTTTCAGGGGGGTTCTGAGAATGTTTTACTATGGTTCCCTGAAAGTTTTCCTGGAAGGTTTTATTAACGTTCTGAGAATGGAAATGATAGGTTATTTGAAGGTAATTAAATAACATTCTGAGAACATGTTTCAATAAGACTTTTAATAACACTGCTAGCTTAGTTTGGGTTAACGGTTTTGAGCTCCAAGCACTGATAGGACACATGGAAATGAATTTGCTTAGGCATTAACCTATGATTTTCTGTTCTCTATCCATGGAATTAGTTCACTACGCCACCAGGATGGAGCTAGCATGCCATGTTTTTTTACGCATACAATGCTGTTCATTTTAGTCCATTCAAACGGACCCTATTTCAAAGGAAACACAAAGTCATTAATATCACCTGAATACACTTAACAAGAAGAGGATAGAGTTTTTTTTTGACACAGAACAGAATGTATATGTTTTTCAATAACATTATGAAAATGTTTTTTTTGTGTTTTTTATGGAATGTTTTCTTAATGTTCTGAGAACATTACTTTAAATAGAAGCATGCAGAAAACGTTCTGCTGAAGTACTGAAATCCCCACAGAAGAACGTTGTTTCTTAGAACATAACTTTAAATATAACCATGAGTAAACCTGCAGAAAAAGTTATGCTGAGGTACTGAAATTCCTACGGAAGAACATTGTTTCTTAACGATTTGAGAACATTACTTTAAATAGAGTCATTAGGAAACATGCTGAAGTACTGAAATTCCCACAGAAGAACATTCCCACTGGGCACAGACGTCAATTCAACGTCTATTCCACGTTGGTTCAACGTAATTTCAATGAAATGGAAACAACATTGATTCAACCAGTGTGTGCACAGTGGGTTGTATCTTAATGTTCTTTGAACTATTTCAGAACATTCACAATGTCAAACCAGTTGGAGAACGTTCTTAGAACATTACAAAAATGTAAATGAAATGTAGCCATGTTTGAACTTATGGGAAACGTTCTGTTAAAGTAATGAAATACCAAGAAAATACTGGGGGGGGGGGGGGGGGTTCAAGTTCCCTTAATGTTCTGAGGATCTTCCAAAAGCCAAGCAACTATCCTGCTCCATTCCCAGAAAGTTGTGGGAAGGTTGCATGCAAAATAACCATAGGACAACCACGCTCTCACCAGGCTCTAAGAAACATATGGTTCTCAGACCATTATGTGCTAGCTGGGGAATGTATGTTCTAGAGTACAGGTTGTTTGACCGTAAACTGACCTGGGATCTGTATTAGAGAGGAATCTGTCTGTTCTACAGGACAGCTTGTTTAACGTAAACTGACCCAGGATCTATGTTAGAGAGGAGTGTGTCTGTTCTAGAGGACAACTTGTTTGACTGTAAACTCACCTGGGATCTGTGTTTGTCTCCTCCACAGTGACAATGAGAAAGGGAAGAAAATGTGGAACAAATACCTAGAGAGAGAAGACAGCAAAGTGGTCGGTGAGTGACTGAGAAAAAGTGTGTGTATTACAAGTGTGTGTGTGTAATGTCCAATGTGTATCATCGTGTGTGTGTGTGTGTGTGTGTGTGTTTCTCTGTGTAGATCTGTTTGTTGGCCAGCTGAAGAGCTCTCTGACCTGCAGTGAGTGTGGTTACTGCTCCACAGTGTTCGATCCATTCTGGGACTTGTCACTACCCATCGCTAAGGTCAGTGTACACACACACACGTACACACTCAGACATGCAAGCAGGCATGGACACACACACACACACACACACACACACACACACACACACACACACACACACACAAAGAAACAGTGAAAGCTGTGTCTGACTGAGGGTGTTTGTGTCCGCAGAAAGGTTCAGGGGAGGTGAGTCTGACAGACTGCATGCGATTCTTCACCAAAGAAGATGTACTGGATGGAGATGAAAAACCGGTAAGGGACTACTGCTCTTGGTGTGGGTGTGTGAGTGAGACTGTGAGTGAGTGAGACTGTGAGTTTCTGCATGTAATGACCAAACCCTCTCTTCCTCCAGACATGCTGCAGGTGTAAAGCCAGAAGGAAATGCACTAAGAAGTTCACTATCCAGAAGTTCCCCCAGATCCTTGTGCTTCGTATCCTTTCTGCTACATCATATTGGCCTCCCCAACATTGGTTCCCCTAACAATTAAATTACTCTCAATCTTGTAGTAGTACAACTTCATAGGATGTAGAAGAGTAGCAATAACACACCATAACCAGAGCTAGAATTAACTGTTTCTAATTAATTAATTCTAGGAACTTTGCAGCCAAAATCATTGTAATGTTATGTTTCAAAAAGTGTATTGAATGTCTATGGTTCTGGGATTAACCCAGTAGCCAGCTGAGCTATGAAAGCTAGGTATAGCTCAACGCTACTTCAATATCTATATATGCTGCTATGCTATGAATAGCTACTGTATCTATGCTACTATGCTCGAGCTGTACATGTGCTTGTCCTTAACGGAGCCTGTCTCCCAGACCTCAAGCGCTTCTCAGAGAACCGCGTCCGAACCAGTAAACTCTCTACCTACGTCAACTTCCCCCTCAAAGAGCTGGACATGAGGGAATTTGCCTCCGAGAACAGCAGTAAGTAGTACCCACACACACGAAACAAGATCTGTAAATAGGCTAGCACTCTGTCTCCAGCTACTTTAATATTTTTAGAATTGCTTTTAGTGCCATTTCTTGATTATTGAGTGGTCTAATATAAGCACTGGTTCGACTGACTAGATCAACTGGCTTCATTGAACTCAGGGCACATACAGTACACACACACACAGTTCAACTGACAAATCTTTATAGTCTATAGATTTGCCATCCTCTTTGTTAAATCAGGCTTAAAACAGACATTGTCTTTAAATAATGATGGGGTGTCTGTTGAAACTGAATGAAGGCCTCAGTGATGTCAATGACATAACACTAATCTCTGTCTCTCTCTCTCTCTGTGTGTGTGTGTGTGTGTGTGTGTGTGTGTGTGTGTGTGTGTGTGTGTGTGTGTGTGTGTGTGTGTGTGTGTGTGTGTGTGTGTGTGTGTGTGTGTGTGTGTGTGTGTGTGTGTGTGTGTGTGTGTGTGTAGTGAACGCAGTGTATAATCTCTATGCGGTGTCCAACCACTCTGGGAACACGCTGGGTGGCCACTACACAGCCTACTGCAGGAACCCAGCCCTGGGGGAGTGGTACAGCTACAATGACTCCAGGTATGTAATGACGCCATGATGTCCCCTCCACCCTATATAACCCCCTAACATTATCATACGACCACTAGGTGTACATTTTACGACTCGGAGTCAATGGCTCTGTTTTCGGTGTGTTTGTGTCTGTATCTCTCTATATTTCTATATCTCTGTGTCTATAACAATGCTCTGACTAACACGCACTTGTTCTCTGCGCCCTCCCTACAGGGTGAGCCCCATGTCATCCAGCCAGGTCCGCAGCAGTGATGCCTACGTGCTCTTCTACGAGCTGGCCTCCTCCTCTCATTCACGCCTGTGAAGCTACATGTCATGGACATATAGGCTACGTAAAGCCTGGCAGCCTGGTCATATGGATAATATATGGACTACATAGATCTACACAGCACCTGGATCCTATGCAACGAGCCTAAAAGGCCTGTGTCTGGTCTGATAGTTGATTTTTGAGCCTTGCTCTGTATATATGTATACAGTAGCCCTTGGCACCATGGATTCAGCTACAACACATAGGCTGCACTTCCAGGATACAGATATTGAGTTGATGTTCAACCATAGCTGTTCTCCTGGGGACGTTGGGAAGAGTGGGTGTGTGCGTGCGCAGTCGCCATGCCGACAGTGAAAATATATATTTTTTATGCACTACAACGAGGTCTCTAAGACCCTAAACCGGAGTTTCGGCATTCACTTCAAGGTCACCACTGAGACATGAAAGACTATCACGTAACCTTCTGTTCTGTAAATTATTCTATTTAAACAAATGTCACCATATTTGTGACTTTAGAGATGGATGGATGACTCTAGCACCATCTGGGGTAGAACGAGGTCAGTGTTTGTCAATGCGTGTATGTACAGTTGTAAAAGGCTTAAACATAACTAGGAATTACTTCAAACAGTATTTGACTTGGGTTCCTATACTATTTGAAACTCTTTCAAATACTTTGAGCTTTTGCTTAAGCCTGCCTGGGGTGCCAGGTTTGCAGGGTTTGCAGAGCACGTTTGGGACTTTTCCATATGTTCCATTGCAACAGGAGAGCTTAATCAAGCACAGCTAAAGTATTTGTAATGATTTTAAATAGTATTTGAACCCAGGGTCATATTTATTAGTGTAAATAATAAAGGGTTTTTTTGCTACAAAATCTAGAGTTTGTTATTGGACAAATTCAGCTAATCCCTAACCCATTTGGTCTGTATTCATCCGTTTGGTGTCTACGACCCTGATCTGTTCAAAACAAGGACTCACAATTGTGTAATTTTCTATCCAATATTCAAACACACCTGTACAGTAAATGGCTTTGATTAAGAGTAATCTTCTCCACCTGTGCCAACTATGAACTCATAAAGGGACAGTTCAGAGAAATTACATGTTTAGATATTTATTCCCTTATCTTGAAAGCAGTTTATTGACAAACAGTGACTACAATCCACACTTTGTTCAACTAGTCTCTGCTAACAAATGCTAATATTATTAAATGGTTAACTGAAACAGAAACCAATGTAGGTTAGTCTTCCCCATTTAAGCATGTTTTAAATTTCATGTCCAAATGATCTCTATAAATGGATTTTGTTGCCCAGTTAACCATGACTTTAAACAATTCAGAGTATTAAGGGCCCATTCATTAATGCAGAAAACAACACAATGGCAGCCTGTCACTTGGTTTGCTGGAGCTAAGCTAATAGATGGGGTTGGGGGGGAAGTGTTACCACCTTCCATTATGGAGATGTGGATGTCTAATCAGATTGTATTTTTTCAGCGAAATTAGATGGCAATAATTAATTTGGATGTCTTGTGCACCTGCCCTGTTTGCACCTGCCCCCCTAAATGTCTAAATGCCCAAGGCCTGTATTGATACAATGTCTCTCAGTAGGATTGCTGATCTAAGACTAGGTCCTACCTGTCCATACAATCTTATTCATTGTGATATTATAAAGCAAAAACTGATCCTAGACCATAACTCCTACTCTGAGACTATTTGTGAATACAGGCCATGAGGTCAACATGAGAAGTGATGTTGGTTCAGTCCTGATCCACTGGGGGGTGCTGTCTCCACTAACATACTCCCATGGGAGATTGTGTGTGTGTGAGTCCAAGGTTATTCAAGTCTAAATCTTCTCAGTAGCAGCAGCTTGGCCCAAACACAGTGGATAGTTGTTGTTTTGCGTGGGGCTAATTTGGAGGTAACCTGCCTGCTGCCTTTCTTTGTGCTCTCTTTCTACCTCTCTCTCTGTCTCTATTCTCTGTCTCTCTCTCTACTCTCCCTCTCAACTCTGTCTCTCTTTCTCTTGTCTCTCCCTCAGCCTGCCTCTACATCTAGGTCAGAGTCACCCCATTTCTCTCCTCAGTGACCTCTGGCTGGAGACTAATCCTTATGTCACTGATCTTGTTAATGTGGGTATTAAAGAGAGAGAGAGAGAGAGAGAGAGCGAGAGAGGGTGTGTGTGGGTGCATGTATGTGTGCGTGTGCGTGTGTGTGCATATTCAAGCTTGTGTAAGTGGGTATTTATTTAGCAGGATGGGTCACCATTGAGACCAGGGTCTTATCTGCAAGGGAGCTCTGTGAAAAGGAAACATACAATACAGTAAATACAACAAAATACATCAAAAACACAACTCTCACATATAGTATTATCTCCCTTATACTATAAACTGTCCAATGGAGACCAGCGAGCCTAATTTCAAGGTGTCCTGAAGGCTATCCCATGAGCTGGGGGCATAAAAACTAAAAGCATTTTTCCCCAGGTCAGTGGAGACCCGTGGGACCTCCAGAACCAGCCAGTCTAGAGAGTGGGTCTGAAAACGTCTGGATCTTCAGTTAATACATGAGCTGAGGTAGTGGGGAGTTTCTGCAGAACCTCTTTACAAAAAGTAACCAATGCTGGGCCCTTCTGGTAGTCAGAGACTCCCAGCCAACATAACTATACAAAATGCAGTGATGTGCACGAAAATCGTCCCCAGTGCTAAAATGCAGTGCTGAATGATAGACGGAATCTAAAGGTTTTAAAGCAGAGGCTGCCGCATGTAGATTATATCACCATAATCAAGTACTGGGAGAAGCGTTGCTTGAACAGATCTTCCTTCTACTTTCCAAAGTGAGGCAGGATTTATTTATCTCGGTGCTCTCTCTCCGTCTTTCCCACCCTCTTAGTCTCTTTCCTCCTCTCTCTGTGCTCCCTCTCCCTTTTCCTACTCTCTGTGTCTCTTCTGCTTCCACTCTTCTTCCTTCTCTCAAGGCTGGTGAGTGCAGTTTAGAAGCTTTAGTTGAACAGGGTGCTGTGTTGGATTAACACCCCAGAGTCTAAATCAAATTAGCATAATACAAAAATCGCCATCATGTTTAGGACGTAGAGCCGGATTCATTTTTTTATGGGCTGCTCGCTTAGCGGCAGAGTGGACGAGAAAGAGGCAGAGAGAGAGGGATGTTGTTCCTTTCTCGCTGCCTCAATCTGGGCGTTAGATGCCACGTGACATATAGGGTTCCACATTTGATCTCACAAGGAGCCCCCTCACACTGATATAGGCCTTGAAGGACACGCACACACACACGGACACACACACATGTACAGTTGAAGTCGGAAGTTTACATACACCTTAGCCAAATACATTTAAACTCAGTTTTTCACAATTCCTGACATTTAATCCTAGTAAAAAATTCCCTGTCTTAGGTCAGTTAGGATCACCACAACATTTTAAGAATGTGAAATGTCAGAATAATAGGAGAGAGAATGATTTAATTCATCTTTTATTTCTTTCATCACATTCCCAGTGGTCAGAAGTTTACATACACTCAATTAGTATTTGGTAGCATTACCTTTAAATTGTTTAACTTGGGTCAACCATTTCGGGTAAAGGCAACCCCCACCTGTGGACGTCGGGCTCTCATACCACCCTCATGGAGTCTGTTTCTGACCGTTTGAGCAGACACATGCACATTTGTGGCCTGCTGGAGGTCATTTTGCAGGGCTCTGGCAGTGCTCCTCCTTGCACAAAGGCGGTGGTAGCGGTCCTGCTGCTGGGTTGTTGCCCTCCTACGGCCTCCTCCACGTCTCCTGATGTACTGGCCTGTCCCCTGGTAGCGCCTCCATGCTCAGGACACTATGCTGACAGACACAGCAAACCTTCTTGCCACAGCTCGCATTGATGTGCCATCCTGGATGAGCTGCACTACCTGAGCCACTTGTGTGGGTTGTAGACTCCGTCTCATGCTACCACTAGAGTGAAAGCACCGCCAGCATTCAAAAGTGACCAAAACATCAGCCAGGAAGCATAGGAACTGAGAAGTGGTCTGTGGTCACCACCTCCAGAATCACTCCTTTATTGGGGGTGTCTTGCTAATTGCCTATAATTTCCACCTTTTGTCTATTCCATTTGCACAACAGCATGTGAAATTTATTGTCAATCAGTGTTGCTTCCTAAGTGGACAGTTTGATTTCACAGAAGTGTGATTGACTTGGAGTTACATTGTGTTGTTTAAGTGTTCCCTTTATTTTTTTGAGCAGTGTAGATACTTTTGTATCTGTTTCCTCCAGCATCTTCACAAGGTCCTTTGCTGTTGTTCTGGGATTGATATGCACTTTTTGCACCAAAGTACGTTCATCTCTAGGAGACAGAACGCGTCTCCTTCCTGAGCGGTATGACGGCGGCGTGGTCCCGTGGTGTTTATACTTGCGTACTATTGTTTGTACAGATGAACATGGTACCTTCAGGCGTTTGGAAATTGCTCCCAAGGATGAACCAGACTTGTGGAAGTCTACAATTCTTTTTCTGAGGTGTTGGCTGATTTCTTTTGATTTTCCCATGATGTCAAGCAAAGAGGCACTGAGTTTGAAGGTAGGCCTTGAAATACATCCACGGGTACACCTCCAATTGACTCAAATGATGTCAAAGCTTCTAAAGCCATGACATAATTTTCTGGAATTTTCCAAGCTGTTGTCATGACGTTGGCAGTGGGGGTAGGTTTATGACAGTCATAAATACCTCTTTCCCCCTTTTTCTCTCTCCCTACTATAACTGATGTGACATAAGAAAACCCCTTGGTTAACATAGAGATTCTGGGGACATCAGAAGGTGGGGGGAAATGAACTATATTCTGGTAATCCGACCAACTGAACATATGCGGTGGTACTTAAGGTATATTATGAATTTAAAATAGATTCAATTGAGATTTTGTGTCACTTGGCTACATTTCCATTTGACATTTTAGTAATTTAGCAGACGCACTTACTCAGAGCGACTTACAGTTAGTGCATTGCAGAGGAGGCTGGTGGGGGGAGCTATAGGAGGATGGGCTCATTGTAATGGCTGGAATGGTATTAATGGAATGGTACCAACCATATGGAAACAATGTGTTTGGCTCCGCTCCATTGATTCCTCTCCAGCCATTACAATGATCCCGTCCTCCTATAGCTCCTCCCACCAGCCTCCTCTGGTGCATTCATCTTAAGATAGCAAGGTGCGACAACCACATGTTATAGTAAGTATTGACTTAAATCTGCTTGAAAATCTATGGCAAGACCTGAAAAGGGTTGTCTAGCAATGATCAAGAACCAATTTGACAGAGCTTGAAGAATTTTGAAAAGAATAATGGGAAAATGTTGCACAATCCAGGTGTGGAAAGTTCTTAGAGACTTACCCAGAAAGACTCACAGCTGTAATTGCCGCCAAAGGTGATTCTAACATGTATTGAGTCAGGGGTTGAATACCTGTCTAATCAAGATTTATTTTACATTAGAGTATTTTGTGTGGATCGTTGACAAAAATGACAATTAAATCCATTGAATCCCACTTTGTAACAACAGAATGTGGAAAAAATCAAGGGGTGTGATATTTTCAGAAGGCACTGTATGTGTGTACATGTTAATTGCCCTTATATGATTGGATATGCCCTGGTATGTGAGTAAGACCTTTAAAACTTCTTGTCAATAGGGGGGCGCCATTTCGACTTTGTAAAAATTCGTTCCCAAATTAAACTGCCTCGTACTCAATTCTTGCTCGTACAATATGCATATTATTATTACTATTGGATAGAAAACACTCTCTAGTTTCTAAAACCGTTTGAATTATTTCTCTGAGTGAAATGTGCTCATTCTGCAGCACATTTCCTGTCAGGAAGTGAGATTTCTGAAATCGAGGTCCCTGTTCTAGGGTCAGTTTTTAAGTCCCCATGTAAGCTATGGGGCTACATGCACTGCATACGCCTTCCTCTAGATGTCAGTAAGCGGTGAGAATTTGAATGGAGTGGATTGCACCATCTGGGGCCCTATATAAGCCCGTGGAACGGAAGTACCGTTCTTTTCAACGGGGCGCCTGGCGCAACAGGGACATCACAATGGCGTCCTGCAAAGCTTTCGTTTTAGCAGTTCTATATCTCCGGTCATGTTTTTATTCGTTATAGGTTTTAAAGAAATCATAAGGTAGTTAATTTAAACCGACTTATAGCAGTTTATATCAGTTTATTGCGATTTTCTGGGATTTCTTTGTGACGCACTATCACCAGTTGGACACCTTTCCGGCACATAGCTAACGTTAGCGGCTATTTCGACAGGAGAAGAGGACATCTTTCAACCAAAAGACGATTGTTCTGGAGAAAGGACACCTTGCCCAAGATTCTGATGGAAGCTCAGCAAATAGTAAGCAGTCTTTATGCTGTTAATTCGTATTTATGTTGACAAATGTCAAATAATAATTCCGCCATGAATTTCAGTGCGGTCTCGCTTTAGCGCACGCTGTATTGCGCAGTAACGTTAATTTTAAAAATCTAACACAGCGATTGCATTAAGAACTAATTTATCTTTCATTTGCTGTCCAATCTGTATTTTTTAGTCAAGTTTATGATTACTTATCGATTAGAATAGGTGCCTTTCCCAAGATTTCTCCTGACATTTTCTTTGCAGCTTGGCTACTTTTCTCATTGTATAACCACGATTTGTGCCGCTAAATATGCACATTTTCGAACAAACTCTATATGCATTGTGTAATATGATGTTATAGGACTGTCATCTGAAGAATTCTGAGCAGGTCAGTGAAAAAATTAATATCTTTTGCTGGGTTATACGTTATCGCTATTTTTGGCTTGAATCAATGCTGTTGTGTGGTTTGCTATTGGGGTAAGCTAATATAATGCTATATTGTGTTTTCGCTGTAAAACACTTAAAAAATCTGAAATATTGGCTGGATTCATAAGATCTGTGTCTTTCATTTGCTGTACGCTGTGTATTTTTAAGAAATATTTTATGATGAGTAATTAGGTAATACACGATGGTCTCTGTAGTTATTCTAGTTGCTTTGGTGAGAGTTGTGATGGTGGCTGCAATGGTAAACTATGATTTATACCTGAAATATGCACATTTTTCTAACAAAACATATGCTATACAATAAATATGTTATCAGACTGTCATCTGATGAAGTTGTTTCTTGGTTAGTGGCTATTTATATCTTTATTTGGTCGAATTTGTGATAGCTACTGATGGAGTAAAAAAATGGTGGAGTAAAAAAGTGGTGTCTTTTGCTAACGTGGTTAGCTAATAGATTTACATATTGTGTCTTCCCTGTAAAACAGTTTAAAAATCAGAAATGATGGCTGGATTCACAAGATGTGTATCTTTCATCTGGTGTCTTGGACTTGTGATTTAATGATATTTAGATGCTAGTATTTACTTGTGACGCTATGCTAGGCTATGCTAGTCAGCTTTTTTACTGATGGGGGTGCTCCCGGATCCGGGTTTGGGAGGAATTAGAGGTTAAACAGGTCAACATTCACAAGGCCACAGGGCCAGATGGATTACCAGGACGTGTACTCCGAGCAGGCGCTGACCAACTGGCAAGTGCCTTCACAGACATTTTCAAAAACTCTCCCTGTCTGAGTCTGTAATACCAACATGTTTCAAGCAGACCACTGTGCCCAAGAACACTAAGGTAACCTGCCTAAATGACTACCAACCCGTAGCACTCACGTCTGTAGCCATGAAGTGCTTTGAAAGGCTGCTCATGGCTCACATCAACACCATTATCCCAGAAAACCTAGACCCACTTAATTTTCATACCGCCCTAGCAGATCCACAAATTATGCAATCTCTATTGCACTCCACACTACCCTTTTTCTCTCCCTCAATGTGATCAAGACAAAGGAGATGACTGTGGACTACAGGAAAAAGAGGACCAAGCACCCCGCCATTCTCATCGGCAGGGCTGTAGTGGAACAGGTTGAGAGTTTCAAGTTCCTTGGCGTCCACATCACCAACAAACTAACATGGTCCAAGCATACCAAGTCAGTCGTGAAGAGGGCACGACAAAACCTATTCCCCCTCAGGAGACTGAAGAGATTTGGCATGTGTCCTCAGATCCTCAAAAGGTTCTACAGATTCTGACTGGTGAGCATGCTGACTGGTTTCATCACTGCCTGGTATGGCAACTGCTCGGCCTCCGACCGCAAGGCACTACAGTGGGTACTGTGTACGGCCCAGTACATCACTGGGGCCAAGCTTCCTGCCATCCAGGACCTCTATACCAGGCGGTGTCAGAGGAAGGCCCTAAAAATTGTCAAAGACTCCAGCCACCCTAGTCATAGACTGTTCTCTCTGCTCCCGCACGGCAAGCGGTACCGGAGCGCCAAGTCTAGGTCCAAGAGGCTTCTAAACAGCTTCTACCCCCAATCCATAAGACTTCTGAACATCTAATCAAATGGCTATTGCATTGCCCCCCCCCCCCCCCCCCCCCCTCTTTTACACTGCTGCTACTCTGTTATTATCTATGCATAGTCACTTTAATAACTCTACCTACATGTACATATTGCCTCAATTACCTCGACTAACCGGTACCCCCTGTATAAAGCCTTGCTATTGTTATTTTACTGCTGCTCTTTAATTATTTGTTACTTTAATTTCTTATACTTAATTTTTATTTTTTTATTTTTTTTAACTGCATTGTTGGTTAAGGGCTTGTAAGTAAGCATTTCACTGTAAGGTTGTATTCGGTGCATGTGACAAATAACATTTGATTTAATTTGATTATTTGCCTTGTAAAATGAGTGATGCCTGAAACTTGCCAATTCTTTGATCAGTTGTGTTTCTGTGCATTCTAGTATATATCACATAAATTATGTTGGACCTTCTCTTAAAATGACACTCCTTTAAATGAACAAAGGCCACGCTCTACCTTTAACATGACAATGTTGTCATTGAACCAGCATTATTTAGTCCTTTATTATGACAAATAATGCATATTTTCATGTTTTTATCCCATTTCCTATAAAGGCAGTAGTAAGGCACAGGAGTAGGAGGTTGCTTTTCGGAAGTGGTGTGGAGTGGTTGGCGAGCTGCGGTCACCTTCCAGTTCCTGAATTGGCCGTCACAGCTACAGCTTCCAAGACTACAAGGAAGAACACAATGAAGCACCTGGGTATGCAGCAATGTGTTGAGGTGGTGAAAAGTCCTGACAGGGACAACATCAGACTGGCCGTGAAGATGTCGTCTGACCCTGTAGAGACGTTTTCATGGTTGCTCACAGAGTTGGAGTCAAAGGGGCCTGAGACCGCAAGGACTGTCATATACTGTAAGAGAATTGAAGACTGTTGTATAACCCGGTTTTTCAGCATTTCCTTGTGGAGGACACAATGGAAAAAGGCTTTTCGACATGTACCACTCAGAGCACAGACACCTGAGCACATCAAACTGCACATCATCGCAGCCTTGAAAGATGAGTAATCTAATCTGAGTTTTGATGGATACTTCAGCACTGGGAATAGATTTTAAGGGTGTCATGTAGTCAACTCTGGGCCACCTCAAGACCTTGAGTCCTACATGCAGGCACATGGAAGAGCGGGGAGGGACGGCACAAGCTCACATTCACTTATCCTGTACCATTGAAGACAACGTGTTGGAGTTTCAAATAAGATGAGACTGTATGTGTCAAACAGTACCAGCTGCAAGCGGGTGAAATTGTTACAGCTCTTTGATAAGGTCATGCAACCAATATCACACAAACATGACTGCTGTGACAATTGTCCTACTTCATGCAACTGCAAGGACGTATGTGAGGGCAATTCAAGTCTTTTGGAGAGGCATGCAGGACGACAATAACAACCCAGATATAGGCTGGTCAGTGAAGAGCATAGGCAATACCTGAGAGAGAAATTACATGACCTTGCACTTGAGATGGCGCACACAGGTGTTCATGGGAGTGTCTCTGTTTATTGCGCATCAGCCAATGGTGGTAACCCTGACAAAATAATAGACAACATTCTGAGTGCAATTCCCTTTCTTTTCTGAATTTAGGAAATGTTTTCTGCTCTGCCTATTACTGACATGAGACATGCAATAGCCCTACCCTCTGTCATCATAGAGGTTTTAGGGGATGATGAACACTTGAGTGGTCATGATTATGATTCAGTGTTGGGACAACTTGGGGCTTTTGCAAACATGACTGTGTATACATGAGGACTTTTACATGTTGATTAATACTGTAGGTATTGTCTCATCTGCTTAACACTTCAAAAGACTTATGGTATGTAGTCTAGGATATTATTTTTGTGGAAACAGGCCCTTTTACCATTGAGCTGTAGAATAGTAGAATATATGCCATACACACACTGTAAATAAATACTTTAGCTTAAATATTTGTGGGCCAAGATGTGACCTGTCACCCATAGCATTTTTTATCTTTCACTTTTCTCCTTAATAAATATTCCAGATTTGGAAACATTAATGCTCAGTGGATTGTATGACTTTATTGTAATTTGTAGTTGCCTTATTTGGATGAAATAAGTAACAACGTATACTACTATAAACTTTACACAACTTTCAAAGTAGAAAAAGTGTGTGCTTTCCCCCCAGTGTTGGCCCAAAGAATTGTGAAAAGGCTATAGCATTTTTTACTACTTGAGATTGAGGGCTTTCCAGACTCTGACTTCTGCTCACAGTCTTAATCAAATCGCTGCATGAGGTTTGTCTGCCCTCCAATGGTCCTGCTGACTTTCTGTGCAATGTCAAACTGGACATGGGCTCCTTGATGTTGGATAAAGTCTTTTGTGAGGCGTACATGGTGTTCGCAATTCTTGCATCAAATACCTTGGTATTTCTCTGGGCCGATTTACCTTGAATACATATACCAATTATTTCCAAAGGACATCTAAATATGCTTGACTTTGTACCAGAAATAGTTGTAAACAAGCAGGTCACCCGTGATAGAAGTCAATATTAGACGCACATCCATGTGTGAGGGAGATGTGGAAACCGGCCACTAGGGGCAACAGCTGTTACATTCAAGTAGGTTTCGGTTTTGCTGGGGCGTTGTGGATGGGCGCACGCATCTGCCTCCGATTCCAAAGGTTGCATGTTCTAATCCAGTGATGGAAAGTTGTTTTGATATTTTGGTTTTCAGCCTATCCCAAACCTTAACCCTTAATGCCTAACCTTAAGAATTTGGGTTCATTGCCTGAACATAACCCTAACTGTAATAAACAAAGAAACAATCAAACAAAAGTTCACCTGTAGCTGCATGGCCTATTCCATTGACAAAAGTTAACTGTTGATAACCATGTTGTTCGTAAGTAGAATACTTTAACTATACAGTGATCACTTTCGTTGTTGTCACTTACAGCCAATGATGCAGCAAATTAATTCCTATATTTTTGTCCATTAAAATAACATCAAATTGATCAGAAATACAATGTAGACATTGTTAATGTTGTAAATGACTATTGTAGCTGGAAACGACAGATTTCTTATGGAATATCTACACAGGTGTACAGAGGCCCATTATCAGCAACCATCACTCTATGTTTCAATGGTACGTTTTGTTAGCTAATCCAAGTTTATAATTTTAAAATGCTAATTGATCATTAGAAAACCCTTTTGCAATTATGTTAGCACAGCTGAAAACGGTTGTTCTGATTAAACTGTCCTTCTTTAGACTAGTTAAATGCTGATGCTCCAGATACTCGTGGGTTCGATTACAGGCTCAAATGGCCAGAAACGAAGAATTTTCTTCTGAAACTCGTCAGTCTATTCTTGTTCTGAGAAATGAAAACTATTCCATGTGAGAAATTGCCAAGAAACTGAAGATCTCGTACAACGCTGTGTACTACTCCCTTCCCAGAACAGCACAAACTGGCCCTAACCAGAATAGAAAGAGGACTGGGAGGCCCCGATGCACAACTGAGCAAGAGGACAAGCACATTAGAGTGTCTAGTTTGAGAAACAGATGCCTCACAAGTCCTCAACTGGCAGCTTCATTAAATAGTACACGAAAAAACACCAGTCTCAACGTCAACAGTGAAGAGGCGACTCCGGGATGCTGGCCTTCTAGGTAGAGTTGCAAAGAAAAAGCCATATCTCAGATTTGGCCAGTAAAATAAAAGATTAAGATGGGCAAAAGAACACAGACACTGTACAGAAGAACTCTGCCTAGAAGGCCAGAATCCCGGATTCGCCTCTTCACTGTTGACGTTGAGACTGGTGTTTGCGGGTATTATTTAAGTTGAGTTGAGGACTTGTGAGGTGTTAGTGTATATCTGGCGACTGGTCATCTGTTGCTGAGCCTGGGTCCCTGAAATATGCCTTGTCTCGCTGGACTCTGCTTTCATAAACAGACTATTTTGGTACTTGAGGGGATCGGGACAGCCCTGGCACATCTTTCAGAACCATCCTCACGCACTGTTGCACCTACGACACTAATCTAGTGAGCTTCTCCACCAAAGCAAGACATTTGATGTGTTGAACTGAATTATTTTCCATTTTTACCCCTTTCCCAATTGGTAGTTACAGTCTTGTCTCATCACTGCAAATCCCCTACGGAATTGGGAGAGGTGAAGGTCGAGAGCCATGCGTCCTCCGAAACACAACCCTGCTTCTTGACACTGCTCACTTAACCCGGAAGCCAGCCGCACCAATGTGTCGGAGGCAACACTGTCCAGCTGGCGCCGGGTCCACCACAACTAGAGCGCCACGTGACAAGGAAATCCCAGCCGGCCAAACCCTCCCCTATCCCGGAAGACGCTGGGCTAATTGTGCGCCGCCTCATGGGTCTCCCGGTTACGGCCAGCTGTGACACAGCCTGGGATCGAACCCGCGTCTGTAGTGATGCCTCAAGCACTGCGATGCAGTGCCTTAGACCATTGCGCCACACGGGAGGCTAGAGGTGTCATTGATTTACACTGGGTTCCAACCCTTTTTTAGCAGGGAAGCCTGGTTCTCGACGAGGCTATCATAAAGCTAGAGAACTGTTAAATGCTATTTTCCTACAAATATAAAGACTTTCAACACATTCTATCGTCACATTGCACACAAAGTTTGGATGCAATCTTGTTGGCTTTGTTTACATGTAAACCATTAGCAATGTAGCAAACCCTAATTACTTATAATGGTAAAATATCAACCAGTTTTTCACTCTTAAAACTCCCTTCAATTACCTTCACTAAACTCATGGACCATGTAGTTAACCATGTTATCTCATATTGTACTTTTGCACATTACGTACCTGAATTACCAGGGTGGAATGATGAGACGGACAGAAGTTAGTAGTAGTCTGTACCAGGCATTCTCCAAGATTGAAGAAGAAACATCCAAGACCTCACGATGCCACTAATGCTAAAATTATACAAGGGATGGCTCCATAAAATAACAAACTAAATAAAACATATTTGTGTGCATTGTATATTATCAGCAGTTGGAAGTAATATTTTATCTGGACTGAGCAGCATACCATTCCCTAGTTTGGCCCATAATAATGCAATCTGCATTCATTCCTGTTAAGTTGTAAATTATGGTTCTCAATGTGTTGTTTGGCAGTGATTTCAGATAGAGGAAGGCGGCAGAGCTCTGGTTCTTTGCCATAGTGGTTGTGCAGCAGGTTGTCTTGGACTGGTCTCAGGCCAATAGAACAAATTGATGGAAAGTGGTGTTGGGGGAAAAACATACGACACTATCTCTGGTCTGACGAAACCAAGATTGAACTATTTGGCCTGAATGCCAAGCTTCACGTCTGAAGGAAACCTGGCACCATCCCTACGGTGAAGCATGGTGGTGGCAGCATCATGCTGTGGGGATGTTTTTCAGCGGCAGGTACTTGGAGACTAGTACAGAGAAATTCTTGATGAAAACCTGCTCCAGAGCACTCAGGACCTCAGACTGGGGCAAAGGTTTACCTTCCAACAAGACAACAACCCTAAGCAGACAGCCAAGGCAATGCATGAGTGGCTTTGGGACAAGTCTCTGAATGTCCTTGAGTGGCCCAGCCAGAGCCCAGACTTGAACCCAATCGAACATCTCTGGAGAGACCTGAAAATAGCTGTGCAGCGACACTCCCCATCCAACCTGACAAAGCTTGAGAGGATCTGTAGAGATGAATGGGAGAAACTCCCAAAATACAGGTGTGCCAAGCTTGTAGCGTCATACCCAGGAAGACTCGAGGCTGTAATCACTGCCAAAGGTGCTTCAACAAAGTATTTAGTAAAGGGTCTGAATACTTATGTAAATGTGATATTTCAGGTTTTTTAAATAAATATTTCTTAAAACCTGTTTTTGCTTTGTCATTATGGGGCATTGTGTGTAGATTGAGGGAAAAAACTATTTAATCAATTTCAGTATAAGGCTGTAACATAACAAAATGTGGAAAAAGTCAAGGGGTCTGAATACTTTCCAAATGCACTGTACCTACAGTACAACCAGGTCATATCAATTAAGAACCAAATGGAAGAAAACGTCTGAAAGAGGGAGGACTACTTGGACTTGTTTATTAAAAAAAAGAAAAAAGATTGCAGTTGCCAGAGTAGCCTGGAGCAGGCTTTTTCATTGACAGATGTATGTCTCCTTGTTTGTCTGTTTTTTTTGTACTTTATTTTGTTTTTACGTCATTTTGTATCTATTTACCTACTTTGGCAGTTGGGACTGCTGCTCCCGCCTAATAGAGTAATTTGAATAGTAGCATTTAAATTAATTTGGTTAAACGCAAACATGATGGCCAATAAACCAGTGTGGTATCACTTTCATGGTTCAATATTGAGTTTCCCCTTCTTCTGTTCTGTTAATGAATAGATAAGGTGTGCGTTTGTGTGTGTTTGTGTGTGCGTTACACTCACTGTCTGGCCAGTTGACAATACTGGCTCTGGGGCTCCCTCATTGGCCTGAGTGGATGTGGGGGTGGCCTCTGTGGGGTTAGATGTTGGGTTGGTCACTGGAGTAGAGGTGTAAGTATCAGCAGTGGAAGATGCGAAGGTGAACACATCGGTAGTAGTAGCCTCTGGGTTTGTAGGTGGTGTTGTTGGGGTGGGTGTGTTTTCCGCCGGTGCAGGAGAAATGTATGCATAGAGAATGGCTGACGATAAAAGAAGAGGAAAGAGTTAACAGTCACCATTGCACACACCTACCATATAAGCACCTTCAAATAAATCACATAAAATTCATTACTCACTGCTCAATTGTGTTTATACACCGAGTGTGCAAAAAAATAGGTATGTCTTTCTAATATTGAGTTGCAACCACTTTTGCTCTCAGAACAGCCTCAATTCAAATAAAATTACTTTTTAGTTGTCACATGCACCGAATACAACAGGTGTAGACCTTACCGTGAAATTCTTACTTACAAACCCTTAACCAACAAGGCAGTTCAGGAAATAGAGTTCAGAAAATATTTAGTAAATAAACTAAAGTAAAAAATAAAATAAAAAGTAACACAAAATAACAATAACGAGGCAATAGACAGGGGGTACCGGTACCGAGTCAATGTGTGGGGGTAGAGGTTAGTCGAGGTAGTTGGACATGTAGGTTGGGATAAAGTGACTATGCATACAAACTAAACAGCGAGTAGCAGCAGTGTAAAAACAAAAGGGGGGGGGGTCGAAGTAAATAGTCTGGGTGGCCATTTGATTCATTGTTCAGCAGTCTTCTGGCTTGGAAGGAGAAGTAGTTTTAAGGAGCCTTTTGGACCTAGACTTGGTGCTCCGACACCACTTGCCATGCGGTAGCATAGAGCACAGTCTATACCTTGGGTGACTGAAGTCTTTGACAATTTTTTGGGCCTTCCACTGACACCGCCTAGTATATACAGTTGAAGTCGGAAGTTTACATACACTTAGCTTGGAATCACTAAAACTCATTTTTCAACCACTCCACAAATGTCTTGTTAACAAACTATAGTTTTGGCAAGTCGGTTAGGACATCTACTTTATGCATGACACAAGTAATTTTTCCAACAATTGTTTACAGACAGATTATTTCACTTAGAATTCACTGTATCACAATTAAAATGGGTCAGAAGTTTACATACACTAAGTTGACAGTGCCTTTACACAGCTTGGAAAATTCCATGGCTTTAGAAGATTCTGATAGGCTAATTGACATCATTTGAGTCAATTGGAGGTGTACCTGTGGATGTATTTCTAGGCCTACCTTCAAACTCAGTGCCTCTTTGCTTGACATCATGGGAAAATCAAAATAAATCAGCCAAGACCTCAGAAAACAATTGTAGACCTCCACAAGTCTGGTTCATCCTTGGGAGCAAATTCTAAATGCCTGATGGTACCACATTCAACTGTACAAACAATAGTACGCAAGTATAAACACAGTGGGACCATGCAACCGTCATATTGCTCAGGAAGGAGACGCGTTCTGTCTCCTAGAGATGAACGTACTTTGGTGCGAAAAAGTGCATATTTATCCCAGAACAACAGCAAAGGACCTTGTGAAGATGCTGGAGGAAACAGGTACAAAAGTATCTATATCCACAGTAAAATGAGTCCTATATCGACATGACCTGAAAGGCCGCTCAGCAAGGAAGAAGCCACTGCTCCAAAACCGCCATAAAAAAGCCACACTACAGTTTGCAACTGCACATTGGGACAAAGATCGTACTTTTTGGAGAAATGTCCTCTGGTCTGATTAAACAAAAATAGAACTGTTTGGCCATAATGACCATCGTGCTTTTGTTACTTCTACGTTAGACTACTGCAATACTCTACTTTCCGGCTACCCGGATAAAGCACTAAATTACCTTCAGATAGTGCTAAATACGGGTGCTATAATCCTGACTAGAACCAAAAAATTTGGTCATATTACTCCAGTACTAGCCTCCCTACACTAGCTTCCTGTTAAGGCAAGGGCTGATTTCAAGGTTTTACTGCTAACCTACAAAGCATTACATGGGCTTGCTCCTACCTATCTTTCCGATTTGGTCCTGCCATACATACCTACACGTACGCTACGGTCACAAGACGCAGGCCTCCTAATTGTCCCTAGAATTTCTAAGCAAACTCCTATAGAGCTCCATTTTTATGGAATGGTCTGCCTACCCATGTGAGAGACGCAGACTCGGTCTCAAACTTTAAGTCTTTACTGAAGACTCATCTCTTCAGTGGGTCATATGATTGAGTGTAGTCTGGCCCAGGAGTGTGAAGGTGAACGGAAAGGCTGTGGAGCAACGAACCGCCCTTGCTGTCTCTGCCTGGTCGGTTCCCCTCTCTCCACTGGTATTCTCTGCCTCTAACCCTATTACAGGGGCTGAGTCACTGGCTTACCGGTGCTCTTTCATGCCGTCCCTAGGAGGGGTGCGTCACTTGAGTGGGTTGAGTCACTGACGTGATCTTCCTGTCTGGGTTGGCACCCCCCCTTGGGTTGTGCCGTGGCGGAGATCTTGGTGGGCTATACTCGGCCTTGTCTCAGGATGGTAAATTGGTGGTTGAAGATATCCCTCTAGTGGTGTGGGGGCTGTGCTTTGGCAAAGTGGGTGGGGTTATATCCTTCCTGTTAGGCCCTGTCCGGGGGTATCATCGGATGGGGCCACAGTGTCTCCTGACCCCTCCTGTCTCAGCCTCCAGTATTTATGCTGCAGTAGTTTATGTGTCGGGGGGCTAGGGTCAGTTTGTTATATCTGGAGTACTTCTCCTGTCTTATCCGGTGTCCTGTGTGAATTTAAGTATGCTCTCTCTAATTCTCTCTTTCTCTCTTTCTTTCTCTCACTCGGAGGCCCTGAGCCCTAGGACCATGCCTCAGGACTACCTGGCATGATGACTCCTTGCTGTCCCCAGTCCACCTGGCCGTGCTGCTGCTCCAGTTTCAACTGTTCTGCCTGCGGCTATGGAACCCTGACCTGTTCACCGGACGTGCTACCTGTCCCAGACCTGCTGTTTTCAAGTCTCTAGAGACAGCAGGAGCGGTAGAGATACTCTTAATGATCGGCTATGAAAAGCCAACTGACATTTACTCCTGAGGTGCTGACTTGCTGCACCCTCGACAACTACTGTGATTATTATTATTTGACCATGCTGGTCATTTATGAACATTTGAACATCTTGGCCAAGTTCTGTTATAATCTCCACCCGGCACAGCCAGAAGAGGACTGGCCACTCCTCATAGCCTGGTTCCTCTCTTGGTTTCTTCCTAGGTTTTGGCCTTTCTAGGGAGTTTTTCCTAGCCACCGTGCTTTTACACCTGCATTGCTTGCTGTTTCGGGGTTTAGGCTGGGTTTCTGTACAGCACTTTGAGATATCAGCTGATGTAAGAAGGGCTATATAAATACATTTGATTTGATATGTTTGGAGGAAAAAGGGGGAGGCTTGCAAGAAAGAAGAACACCATCCCAACCATGAAGCACAAGGGTGGCAGCATCATGTTGTGTTGGTGCTTTGCTGCAGGAGGGACTGGTGCACTTCACAAAATAGATGGCATCATGAGGCAGGAAAATTATGTGGATATATTGAAGCAACATCTCAAGACATCAGTCAGGATGTTAAAGCTTGGTCGCAAATGGGTCTTCCAAATGGACAATAAACCCAAACATACTTCCAAAGTTGTGGCAAAATGGCTTAAGGACAACAAAGTCGAGGTATTGGAGTGGCCATCACAAAGCCCTAACCTCAATCCTATAGAACATTTGTGGGCAGAACTGAAAAAGCATGTGCGAGCAAAGAGGCCTACAAACCTGACTCAGTTACACCATCTCTGTCAGGAGGAATGGACTAAAATTCACCCAACTTATTGTGAGAAGGTTGTGGAAGGTTACCCGTAACGTTTGACCCAAGTTAAACAATTTAAAGGCATTGCTACCAAATACTAATTGGGTGTATGTAAACTTCTGACCCACTGGGAATGTGATGAAAGAAATAAAAGCTGAAGTAAATCATTCTCTCTACTATTATTCTGATATTTCACATTCTTGAAATAAGTTGGTGATCCTAACTGACCTAAGACAGGGAATTTCTACTAGGATTAAATGTCAGGAATGGTGAAAAACTGAGTTTAAACGTTAATTGGCTAAGGTGTATGTAAACTTCCGACTTCAACTGTATGTAAACATTATCATAGTGACATTTATTACATCCAATGTTTAATTATTAAAGTGGCTTGATTATCTTTCTGGCTTTCCTGTGACATCGGGTGCTGTAAGTGTCATTGAGGGCAGGTAGATTGCCCCCGGTGATGCGTTGTGCAGACCGCACCACCCTCTGGAGAGCCTTGCAGTTGAGGGCGGTGCAGTTGCCGTACCAGGCTGTGATACAGCCCAACAGGATGCTCTCGATTGTGCATCTGTAAAAGTTTGTCAGGGTTTTGGGTGACAAGACAAATTTCTTCAGCCTCGTGAGGCTGCTATACATAGGAATTGGAGCAAATAATAATATTGACAAAGCTCTTCTGATACATATATCATGTTTTGTACAGTCTCAAATGTGATTAGAAATATTGTGCACATTACATCAATAAATATTCTGAAAAGATATAAAAAGAAGGAAGCATGTGAATATTTGTATTTTCTAATTCCCTTTTGTGATATATACACTACCATTGAAAAGTTTGAGGTCACTTGTTTTTGAAAGAAAAACAATTTTTTTTGTCCATTAAAAGAACATAAAATTGATCAGAAATACAGTGTAGACATTGTTAATGTTGTAAATGACTATTGTAGCTGGAAACGGCTAGTTTTTTATGGAATATCTACACAGGCGTACAGAGGCCCATTATCAGCAACCATCACTCTATGTTCCAATGGTACGTTTTGTTAGCTAATCCAAGTTTATCATTTTAAAAGGCTAGTTGATCATTAGAAAACTATTTTGCAATTATGCTAACACAGCTGAAAACTGTTGTTCTGATTAAAGAAGCAATAAAACTGGCCTTCTTTAGACTAGTTGAGTATATGGAGCATCAGCATTTGTGGGCTCGATTACAGGCTCAAAATGGCCAGAAACAAAGTTCTTTCTTCTGAAACTCGTCAGTCTATTATTGTTCTGAGAAATGAAGGCTATTCCATGCGAGAAATTGCCAAGAAACTGAAGATCTCGTACAACACTGTGTACTACTCCCTTCACAGAACAGCGCAAACTGGCCCTAACCAGAATAGAAAGAGGAGTGGGAGGCCCCGGTGCACAACTGAGCAAGAGGACAAGTACATTAGAGTGCCTAGTTTGAGAAACAGACGCCTCACAAGTCCTCAACTGGCAGCCTCATTAAATAGTACCCGCAAAACACCAGTCTCAACATCAACGGTGAAGAGGCGACTCCGGGATGCTGGATTTCTAGGCAGAGTTGCAAAGAAAAAGCCATATCTCAGACTGGCCTATAAAAAGAAAAGATTAAGATGGGCCAAAGGCCAGCATCCCGGAGTCTCCTCTTCACTGTTGACGTTGAGGCTGGTGTTTTGCGGGTACTATTTAATGAAGCTGCCAGTTGAGGACTTGTGAGGCATCTGTTTCTCAAACTAGACACTCTAACGTACTTGTCCTCTTGTACTTGTCCTCTATAGATAGTGTGTTTTTGCAAAAATGAATAATTTTGCAACAATGCATAGCCTAATTATGTGTACAGTAAGAGTAAGCTTCTAAAACAGAAAATTACAGTAAATTAAAAATGATCAGGGTGAACTATGCCTGTATGGGCAGCACAGTTCCGCTACTGCCTAGATGGCGCTGTCTTGCGGAATGCTTCTTGTCCACATTGTTTGTAGGGTCTCTGCACCGTCATGAATAAGAGCACAGATGGAACAATGAGACAGATATTTCACCGGATGTGTAAATGTGAAGCATCCGCTTGGCGTTTCCACACACTACCAAAATTGTTAGTGAGAGGAAGTCCAGTGGCCAGCAGTGGGAGAAGATGTAACAAGACGGATTTTGGCTGACATAGCACATTTTGTCATTGATGAAACCTTTGATCTCAATACAGTTTTCTGATCCCAAAACTATCATTTGTTACAAACAGAGTGGACTAAGTTTTCTAGACTTTACCCATTGCTAAAGTTTTTGAAAATTGCGTTGTTTAGATGTGCAAAATGAATTTAGTTATTGCACACGCGCATATAGAAGGCGTTTCCTATCGGAAATATGCAAATACAGTTAAAACGCGCCAATAGGATCTTGCTAGCTCGTGCTTGACTCTGCCCACCTCCTTGCTTGTTCTGCACTCTATGACTCATTTGAAACGACAGGCTGTGGTCTATCTTGGTTAAGTTATATACATCTTTGATAAGAGAGCGCTTGTCGAGTCGTAGATGGTTCGCATAGCAAGGTACCCCAACTCGGAGAAACCGACGCGTAGGTCGAACCTTGCCTCGGTTTAATTCACATATGTATTATTTTTTCCCCAATTTTTTTTTCTGGTAGAATATTCTCAAACCTCTATATTAAATTGTATTCCGCGGCATGTAGTTAGCGTGCTGTCTAACGTTACCGGCTTTGCGCCAGGAGTGAAGACCAATCAATCAACGGGTACCTTCGCTAGCTAGGTTGTGTGTACAGTGTGGTGTTGCTGAGGCAAGGGAAAAAACGCAGCGGTCACCGGTGACTGGATCTTGTGGCGTGAGCACTAATGCTGTCTAGCAAACACGGCGAATCCCAGTCGCCGGTGTAAAACGCGGTGTGTAAAATACATCTTGCAGCCCTCGACCCATATTATAAAAATAGATAGGTCGATAGCGGGAGAAGCGAAACGCAAGGATGTTGCAAGTGCTGGCTTGCGGCGTCGTAGTTTTTCCCGGACTCTTCTTCGTCTTTCGGAGGGTACTCCCGTCCATTTTCAAACAGTGGACCGATGCAGACGTTGTACTGGTCAGCGAGAGGTAATTATTATATATATTTTTCAGATGGTAAACATTTAATCCTGGACATAGCTGGTCAAGCAGTAGCTGGCCCTAGGAGGCTATGCTAGCTATTACGGCCATGTAAGCTGATACAACAAATTGCTGAGTCTCGAGCTTGGCATGGGTTTTAACCGAATTAGCCACAGTTGCTATTTCAAACAGTGCTGAAAGATATTAGATTAGAAATTATGCTTTTGTACATTTCATATGTCGTCATGGCCATTATGTCGTACCCGATAATGTTATTGTAGGCTGCGTTATCACAACGGTGGTGGCTAGCCCTGTGAATTACAACATAGTAATACCATGGTTATATTGCTGCGTCTTGGTCAAAATTACACAATCACATGCGCAGGGGTGAGTTCGATGCTCATTTGTACTCTGTCACTCTCTAGCTAGTTGATAATTCCCCATCAAACTCGATCGCTGTGGTGGCTACTGAGTTATGCAATGTAAAGTGCTGAACTACAGTATACTGAGCCGATCGCTTGGCCTTAATCACGCTCCTATTAATTCGCTAATGCTCATCAAACTGAAAATGCATTTCTTAGACGCATGTGTTGATGCCTCGGGGGATACATAGCTAAATAGCTAGCTCAGTAACCCTGTCAAGTCAGCCTTGAATGCCTCACCAGTTTGATTATGTCACATATCCCGATAGATAGCGGGAGAAGCTATCGGGCATTAACTGGCTGCAATAACGTAGGCTAGGTTACAAAAAAAAAAAACTAATGTTATCATGTTGAATGCCCATCAGCAACGTAATTAATAGTTAATTCATATACGTTTGTTTTACGATCTCTTGGCCTGCTACTGTAGGTGTTGTATTTGTTTTACCTGCCTGTTAAAGTGCCAGTGAGCATCTGGATAAGCTGCAGTGTGCTGCCCGAGCTTTTCTCGCTCTGGCGGTATTTTAGGCAGTGACATTTTTTTTTACAGATTCTATAACAAGATTAGACCAGACCATTTCGCGTGCCACATACACTATATATAAATGAAAGTATGTGGACACCCCTTCAAATGATTGGATTTGTCTATTTCAGCCACACCTGTTGCTGACAGGTGTATAAAATTGAGCACACAGCCATGCAATCATTGTCAATATGATGGCCTTACTGAAGAGCCTAGTGAATTTCAACGTGGCACGGTCATAGGATGCCACCTTTCCAACAAGTCAGTTCGTCAAATTTCTGCCCTGCTAGAGCTGCCCCGGTCAGCTGTGCGTGCTGTTATTGTGAAGTGGAAACGTCTAGGAGGAACAACGGCTCAGCTGTGAAGGGGTAGGCTACACAAGCTCACAGATTGGGAGTGCTGAAGCACGTAGCGAGTTAAAATCATCTGTCCTCGGTTGCAACACTCACTACTGTATTCCAAACTGCCTCTGGAAACAACGTCGGCACAATAACTGTTCGTCAGGAGCTTCACAAAATGGGTTTTCATGGCCGAGCAGCCGCACACAAGCCTAAGATCACCATGCACAATACTAAACGTCGGCTGGAGGGGTGTTAAGCTCGCCGCCATTGGACTCGAGCATGCTTCACCATCTGGCAGTCCGACGGACTAATCTGGGTTTGGCAGATGCCAGGAGAACGCTACTTGCCCCAATGCATGATGCCAACTGTCAAGTTTGGTGGAGGAGGAATAATGGTCTGGGGCTGTTTTTCATGGTTCGGGCTATGCCCCTTAGTTCCAGTGAAGGGAAATATTAAGCTACAACATACAATGACATTCTAGATGATTCTCTGCTTCCAACTTTGTGGCAAAAGTTTGGGGAAAGGCCTTTCCTGTTTCGGCGTGACAATGCCCCCGTGCACAAAGCAAGGTCCATACAGAAATGGTTTGTCAAGATCAGTGTGGAAGAACTTGACTGGCCTGTACAGAACCCTGACCTCAACCCCATCGAACACCTTTGCGATGAATTGGAACGCCGACTGCGAGCCAGGTCTAATCGCCCAACATCAGTGTCCAACCTCACTAATGCTCGTGGCTGAATGGAAGCAAGTCCCCGCAGCAATGTTCCATCATCCAGTGGAAAGCCTTCCCAGAAGAGTGGAGGCTGTTATAGCAGAAAAAGGGGGGACCAACTCCATATTAATGCCAATGATTTTTGAATGAGATGTTCGACGAGCAGGTGTCCACATGCTTTTGATCATGTAGTATATATATCCCCTCTATATTGTTAAAATTGAAGAAAGGTATTGACATTTGTAATGAACAATAAACACTTTTATTCTCAATTTTCCCAACTCCCCTCGAGACGGTTGTGAACAGCATTCGTCGGGGGTTTTGTGACATGTGGGTAAAGTGGTGTCTTATGGACAATTCCATTGTGGTGAGAATGATTTTTCACTTAAAATGTATGCCAAAAAAACAAACAATTTACAATGTTGTTGATCCATCCTCCGCTTTCTCACATCACAGCCATTGAACTCTAGACATTTTTATATCACCAATGACCTCATGGTGACATCCATAAGCAGTTTCGTTCCTGTCCTGTAGCTCAGTTCAGAAGAACGACAGCATCTTGGATGTGTCTGGGTGACTTAATACATAATCCACAATGTAATTATTAACTTGACCATGCTTAAATATATAGTCAGTGTCTGATTTTTTTATTGTTACCCATCACTGCCCTTCTTCGAGGCTTTCGAAAAGCTCCCTGGTCTTTTGTAGTAGAATATGTGGTTTAAATTCAGTACTTGACTGGGGGACCTTACAGTTGTTGTATGTATGGGGGACATAAAAAAATAATGTCCTATTATTTCACACTATAACTTATGTGATTTGTTATGACAAAGTTTATTTCAGAACTAATTTAGCTTTGCCTAAGCAAAATGGGTGAATACTTATGCAACTACTATTTGAGTTATTAAATTAGTATTAATTTGTATAAAGTTATAGATTATGTACATTATGGAGTATTTTGTGTAGATCGATGACAAACAATACAATTAAATCGTTCAATCCCACTTTGTAATGCAACGAAATGTTTTTAAAAAACAAGTTAAAGGTGATGTAGACTTTCTATATAGCTTTCATTTGAAACCCAATTTCACATGTTGTTGCTCATGTGTCCCTTTACATGGAAAGGACCTTATCTCCACCTGCAGTGCACCATGTGTATGGGACTGATGTGAAGGCCTCCTCCTATTGATGGGTTCAGGCAGGATAAGCCCAGGTCTTTCCATCATGGAAGAACATAAGATCACCCATGTAGACACACTGTTCGTAGCCATGCTTAACATAATAATATAGGCCTCATATGAATTATAATATGGTCATTTTGTCAACATGCTTATCCAATGAAACATACAGTTAAAGATAGATCCATACTGACCAAAAGTATGTGGACACCTGCTCGTCGAATATCTCATTCCAAAATCATGGGCGTTATGCTGACGTTGTTCCAGAGCTGTTTGGAACTTGTTAGCTAGTGTTGTAACCGAGGACAGTTGATTTTTACACACTTCAGCACTCGTTGGTCCCGTTTCTGTGAGCTTGTGTGGCCTACCACTTCGCGGCTGAGCCGTTTTTGCTCCTAATCATTTCCACTTCACAATGACAGCACTTACAGTTGACCGGGCAGCTCGAGCAGGGCAGAAATTTGACGAACGGACTTGTTGGAAAGATGGCATCCTGTGACGGTGCCATGTTGAAAGTCACTGGGCTCAGTAACGCCATTCTACTACCAATGTTTGTCTATGGAAATTGCAGGGCTGTGTGCAAGATTTTTATACACCTGTCAGCAAGGGTGTAGGGGTGTCCACATACATTTGGTCGTGTGAGTGTGTTCAGTAAAGTAAAACAAATGTTACGCTCATAGCAGTCAATACAAACTGAAATCATTGCGCATACAAAATATGGATGATTTAAGAGGTTGCCAAAATACAAAAATGTATAGAAATTATACAATTATGAATCAAGAGGTCCAGCGATCTTAGTGACTAATTAATGAACAGAGGTATGGGATTGGTGACCTTCTGTATTGTTGACTTTGGGGTTGTCAGTTGATTTTGGCTGCGGGTGTTCCTACCTGTTGCTGTGTTTCGGTCAGGGGGTAGATGGTCTCTGAATGGAGAGTTGAGGAGGCTGACAGCGAAGTCTACAGAGCTGTGTCCTCCTTTTCACGAAGCCTGGGTAGGGACAGGGTCAGTAGTGCCTCAGTATAACTGGAGTATCCTCCTAGGATGATGCGGCATGCATGCTCTCTTCTGAATACGCTCCGGGTCATCAGACTAGGCCTGGGTCCATGAGCTGCGGCATATTCCAGGGTGGGGCATATGTAGCCGGTGTTAATGTTCATCAGGTCTTGTGGCACATTGAATCTTTTAAGGTAGAGGAGGGGAAAAAAGTGTTGTGCTGCACTTAGTTACCATAGATGCAACCTGCTCGCTCCATTATAGGTCCTTTTGTACAATTATCTATAAAATCTAAACATTATCACACACTTGGAGCTCCTGCCCTGCAATATGTGGCTATTGGCCAATGCAGGAATAATATAGGCCTAATAACATGGTCCTTTTGTGAACACTTGTATCCAATGAAACATAGTTAAGACGTATTCAGTAGGCTATATGTGGTAGTGATGGGGGGAGAAATCGATAGTTGCATATCACACTATTATTTTGGATGATATTGATACTATATTGATATTTTCATAATCTAGTTGGTTCTCCAGCTTCGTTTTTTAAATAGTGAGCCAACATGTTTTCAGCGCTTTTATTTCCATGACTGATCAAAACTCATTTTTTTATGCTCTTGTAACAGATGTGATCGTACTTCTTAACTCCCTTGCATTGTTTTTTTAAAGAAAGGAATGCTCAGCCAGCAGTCCCAGTTGATTGGTGTTTATTCACTTGTATTGAATAATCAGACTGAGCTTTTGTAATCAAAGACAACAATTACAAAAATAGTATAATATACAATAGGTGTAAATACCTGAAAATAGACAAGAACATTTAGCTGTGGAGGACAACTGTATTACCCTCCTGTCTGCAGCAAGACCAATGGCATAACACCTTATTGATATGTAATCTCAATTAACCAATATAAATACATAAACGTTGAAATACATTTATGTAGTGGCAAGTAGAAACAACCAACCTTGTTACACTCTTGTCTATCTCCAGCAGACACATACTGAACAAAAATTAAACGCAACATGCAACAAAATATTTTACTGAGTTACAGCACCCCCCATCAAGACGATCCCACAGGTGAAGTAGCTGGATGTGGAGGTCCTCCATTCTTATTTTCAATGACGGCCTAGGAACAGTGGGTTAACTGCCTTGTTCAGGGGCAGAACGACAGATTTTTACCTTGTCAGCTCGGGGATTCAATCTTGCAACTTTACGGTTAACTAGTCCAACGCTCTAACCACCTGCCTCTCATTGCACTCCACGAGGAGCCTGCCTGTTACGCGAATGCAGTAAGAAGCCAAGGTAATTTGCTAGCTAGTGTTAAACTTATCTTATAAAAAACAATCAATCAATCATAATCACTAGTTAACTACACATGGTTGATGATATTACTAGTTTATCTAGCGTGTCCTGCGTTGCATATATGCGGTGCGCATAGGCGAAAAAGGTACCTAAACATCAATGCCTTTCTTAAAATCAATACACAAGTATATATTTTTAAACCTGCATATTTAGTTAATATTGCCTGCTAACATGAATTCAGGGTCAGGGTATATGCAGCAGTTTTGGCCGCCTGGCTCGTTGCGAACTGTGTGAAGACTATTTCTTCCTAACAAAGACAGCCAACTTTGCCAAACGGGATGATTTAACAAAAGCGCATTTGCGAAAAAAGCACAATCGTTGCACGACTGTACCTAACCATTAACATCAATGCCTTTCTTAAAATCAATACACAGAAGTATATATTTTTAAACCTGCATATTTAGCTAAAAGAAATCCAGGTTAGCAGGAAATATTAACCAGGTGAAATTGTGTCACTTCTCTTGCGTTCGTTGCACGCAAGGGTATATGCAACAGTTTGGACCACCTGGCTCGTTGCGAACTAATTTGCCAGAATTTTACGTAATTATGACATAACATTGAAGGTTGTGCAATGTAACAGGAATATTTAGACTTATGGATGCCACCCGTTAGATAAAATACGGAACGGTTCCGTATTTCACTGAAAGAATAAACGTTTTGTTTTTGAGATGATAGTTTCCGGATTCGACCATATTAATGACATAAGGCTCGTATTTCTGTGTGTTATGTTATAATTAAGTCTATGATTTGATAGAGCAGTCTGACTGAGCGGTGGTAGGCAGCAGCAGGCTCGTAAGCATTCATTCAAACAGCACTTTCGTGTGTTTTGCCAGCAGCTCTTCGCAATGCTTCAAGCATTGCACTGTTTATGACTTCAAGCCTATCAACTCCCGAGATTAGGCTGGTGTAACCGATGTGAAATGGCTAGCTAGTTAGCGGGGTGCGCGCTAATAGCGTTTCAAACGTCACTCGCTCTGAGACTTGGAGTAGTTGTTCCCCTTGCTCTGCATGGGTAGCGCTGCTTCGAGGGTGGTTGTTGTCGATGTGTTCCTGGTTCAAGCCCAGGTAGGAGCGAGGAGCGGGGTGGAAGCTATACTGTTACACTGGCAATACTAAAGTGCCTATAAGAACATCCAATAGTCAAAGGTATATGAAATACAAATGGTATAGAGAGAAATAGTCCTATAATTCCTATAATAACTACAACCTAAAACTTCTTACCTGGGAATATTGAAGACTCATGTTAAAAGGAACCACCAGCTTTCATATGTTCTCATGTTCTGAGCAAGGAACTTAAACGTTAGCTTTCTTACATGGCACATATTGTACTTTTATTTTCTTCTCCAACACTTTGTTTTTGCATTATTTAAACCAAATTGAACATGTTTCATTATTTATTTGAGGCTAAATTGATTTTATTGATATTAAGTTAAAATAAGTGTTCATTCAGTATTGTTGTAATTGTCATGATTACAAATACATTTTAAAAAATTGGCAGATTTAATCGGTATCGGCTTTTTTTGGTCCTCCAATAATCGGTATCGGCGTTGAAAAATCATAATCGGTCGACCTCTAGTATCGTGATGGTATCAAAGTCAAAATTCTGGTATTGTGACAACACTAATAAATACTAGATGGATATTGTCCATAGGAAAGAAATGATAGGCCTATTAAAGCTGCAATATGAAACAAAGGTCTGTGGAGAAGGGTGCCAGCTTCCAGAGCAGCAGGTCTCAACAGGAAATGGCTCTGTGTGCCTTCTCCCTCCTTTGACCTAGCCTGGAGTGAGACTACTGTACTGCTAAATACAATCACCTTTAATAATTTGGAAATTGAGTGATTCATAAAAGGCGTGAATAGCGAATGGCTGTGGGTAAGGGTGAAGGAATGTGATTTCAAGCTGCATATTGCCAGAGATGCCAAGATCTGTCAAACTAAGCCAGAAGTTGAGTGCCTGGTTGAACAAGCCCTTCGTCCACATTTTAAAGGTGAACTCCTTGGTTGTGTCTGGAATAGCACCCTATTCCCTTTAGTGTACTACTTTTTACCAGGGCCCATAGTGGTGCCATTTTGGTCGCAGCCCATATGAAATAGAATTATTTGGTGTTTTGGTCTTTGAATCTGTGCAGAATGAATGGTGGTTAGATTTGTGATGGGCGATCCATGTCAAGTCTCTGCGGTGCCTGTCAGTCACACATGTCTGTTATGTTCCCATTGAATTGGCCCGGAGTCCAAACTGAATGTCGCTATGTTTTACTAGCATTTTATTTCCTTCACTATAAGGATTAAGTCTAGAGCTGCTCCAATAGGGGTGCACTTGGACAGTCTAGAAAGTAACCGGTCCAATCGTTGTCCTCTAAGAAACGATGTGCTGGTTTAGCTTTGGTCAAAAGAGAGACAGGGTTGGGGTCTGTTCGAATTAAGGTCACCCAATTCAGCAATTCATTTAATTGGAAAAACGTTTGAAATATATAGCTTCTCCTTTTCAGTTTATTCAGAAGTCATTGAAAAGTAAATGCCTCTTATGATTAATTGGAATTTCAGGCCACTTCCTGAATTCCAACTGAAGACACATTTCAGTTGAATGCATTCAGTTGCACAACTGACTAGGTATCCCCCTTTCCCTATCTGAATTGACTGACTCATATTATTATTATTAATAACCCTGGTTATAACCCTTTAACCCTGGTTAAAGCAGAGGTCCCATTAGCTTTCAGAAATATGTATTTTCAAAATGCTGACTATAAAAAAGAAAAATAAATCTGTTTTTAAACGTTATATATTCCTTTCCTGTGTGGAAAAACGCAGGATTGGGTATTATTGCAACCTCTGTGAAGATGATCCAATCGCTGACAATTTGCATAACATCCCACATTACAGATATTGGGCGCAAATGTTTTCAATAAAGGCAGGCCCCGAATGAAAGGGAGAAGTGAAACGGAGTATTCCATTCTCTTATATGTGAATTGCACCTCTCAGAAATATAGTTAATAGAAGTTTGCAGACCAAGACCAAAGGAAATACCAAATGGAACGGCAAACTGATGAAATGGGTGCGTATCTATTAGCCTGCCACAATTGCTTGTGAAGCTGGATGTGGAGTACACTACCCTTGGTAAAATGCTTACATTCTTAATTTCCCTGAAGAAAAATTATACTCTGTCCATTTGCAACTTGTTTAGTGACATCCTTACTTTAGAAAACAGAGAGTATGAGGATGCTGTTCTCCCTATGATTTGCTTGTCTCTCATCGGAATCTAACATACATTGGCAAAGTTGACCACTTTTCATTTCACTATTGCCTGTAAGTACTGTTTCTGTTTATTAACATATTTCTACTTCAACTTGTATTCATGAGGTGGCAAGATGGCGCCGACAGAGATGGTCGCCTCGCTTCAGGTCCTTAGGAAACTATGCAGTAATTCGTTTTTTTATGTATTATTTCTTACATTGTTGGCCCAGAAAATCTCAAGTGTTATTACATACAGCCAGGAAGAACTATTGGATATAAAAGATACGTCAACTTACCAACATTATGACCAGGAATACAACTTTCCCGAAGCGGATCCTTTGTTCGGACCTCCACCCTGGCCATGGGATCTGATCCCAGAGGCCGACCCAAAACAACCCGGTCAGCGCAGGAGAGGCTGATGGAGGCCTACTGGTCAGTTCTTAGAAGGCGAGCACACCAGCCACCGCTTCCGAGCATATTACTCACCAATGTCCAATCTCTAGATAACAAGGTGGACGAAATTAGGGCATGAGTTGCCTTCCAGAGAGACATCAGATTGTAACATTCTCTGTTTCATGGAAATATGGCTCACTCGGGATATTTTGTCAGAGCCACCCGGTTTCTTCATGCATCGCGCCGACAGAAACAAACATCTCTCTGGTAAGAAGAAGGGCGGGGGTTTATGCCTTATGATTACACCATGAGTCGTTAATCATAACAAACAGGACCTCAAGTCCATTTGTTCAACTGACCTGGAATTCCTTAAAATAAAATGCCGACCGCATTATCTCCCAAGAGAATTCTCTTCGATTATAGTCACAGCCGTATATATCCCCCCCAAGCAGACACCTCGACAGTCCTGAAAGAACTTCACTGGACTATATGTAAACTGCAAACCATATGCAGTTGAAGTCAGAAGTTTACATACACCTTAGCCAAATACATTTAAACTCAGTTTTTCACAATTCCTGACATTTAATCCGAGTAAGAATTCCCTGTCTTAGGTCAGTTAGGATCACCACTTTATTTTAAGAATGTGAAATGTCAGAATAATAGTAGAGAGAATAATTTATTTCAGCTTTTATTGCTTTCATCACATTCCCAGGGGGTCAGAAGTTTACATACACTCAATTAGTATTTGGTAGCATTGACTTTAAATTGTTTAACTTGGGTCAAACGTTTCGGGTAGCCTTCCACAAGCTTCCCACAATAAGTTGGGTGAATGTTGGCCCATTCCTCCTGACAGAGCTGGTGTAACTGAGTCAGGTTTGTAGTCCTCCTTGCTCTCACACGCTTTTTCAGGTCTGCCCACAAATATTCTATGGGATTGAGGTCAGGGCTTTGTGATGGCCACTCCAATACCTTGACTTTGTTGTCCTTAAGCCATTTTGCCACAACTTTGGAAGTATACTTGGGCTCATTGTCCAATTGTCTTGAGATGTTGCTTCAATATATCCACATCCTTTTACAGCCTCCTGATGCCATCTATTTTGTGAAGTGCACCAGTCCCTCCTACAGCAAAGCACCCCTTCACAACATGATGCTGCCACCCCCGTGCTTCACGGTTGGGATGGTGTTCTTCGGCTTGCAAGCCTCCCCCTTTTTCCTCCAAAGATAACTATGGTCATTTTGATTCATCAGACCAGAGGACATTTCTCCAAAAAGTACGATCTTTGTCCCCATGTGCATATGCAAACCGTAGTCTGGCTTTTTTATGGCGGTTTTGGAGCAGTGGCTTCCTTGCTGAGCGGCCTTTCAGGTTATGTTGATATAGTACTCGTTTTACTGTGGATATAGATACTTTTGTACCTGTTTCCTCCAGCATCTTCACAAGGTCCTTTGCTGTTGTTCTGGGATTGATATGCACTTTTTGCACCGAAGTACGTTCATCTCTAGGAGACAGAACGCGTCTCCTTCCTGAGCGGTTATGATGGCTGCGTGGTCCCATGGTGTTTATACTTGCGTACTATTGTTTGTACAGATGAACGTGGTACCTTCAGGAATTTGGAAATTGCTCCCAAGGATGAACCAGACTTGTGGTCTACAATTGTTTTCTGAGGTCTTGGCTGATTTCTTTTGATTTTCCCATGATGTCAAGCAAAGAGGCACTGAGTTTGAAGGTAGGCCTTGAAATACATCCACAGGTACACCTCCAATTGACTCAAATGATGTAAATTAGCCTATCAGAAGCTTCTAAAGCCATGACATCATTTTCTGGAATTTTCCAAGCTGTTTAAAGGCACAGTCAACTTAGTGTATGTAAACTTCTGACCCACTGGAATTGTGATACAGTGAATTAGATGTGAAATAATGTGTCTGTAAACAATTGTTGGGAAAAATGACTTGTGTCATCCACAAAGTAAATGTCCTAACCGACTTGCCAAAACTATAGTTTGTTAACAAGAAATTTGTGGTGGTTGAAAAACGAGTTTTAACCTCTGGGATATGTGGGACGCTAGCGTCCAGTGAAAATGCAGAGTGCAAAATTCAAATGAATTACTATAAAAATTCAACTTTCATGAAATCACACATGCAATACACCAAATTAATGCTACGCTTGTTGTGAATCCAGCCAACATGTCAGATTTCAAAAAGGCAAACGAAGCTATTATCTGAGGACAGCACCCCAGTAAATAAACACAGACAATCCTATTTCAACCCTCCAGGCGCGACACAAATCGCAGAAATAAAGATATAATTCATGCCTTACCTTTGACTAGCTTCTTCTGTTGGCACTCCAATATGTCCCATAAACATCACAAATGGTCCTTTTGTTCGATTAATTCGTCTATATATATATCCAAAATGTCCATTTTTTTGGCGCGTTTGATCCAGAAAACACCAAAAACACCAACTTGCGCAACGTGACTACAAAATATCTCATAAGTTACCTGTAAGCTTTGTCCAAACATTTCAAACTACTTTTGGAATACAACTTTAGGTATTTTTTAACGTAAATAATCGATCAAATTTAAGACGGGATGATCTGTGTTCAATACCGGAGGAAAACAAATTGTAGCTAGCTTTCAGGTCACGCGCCTCTAACAAAAAGTACACTTCCCTCGAGCCTCATTCTGAACAGTGCTACTTCTTCATTTCTCAAAGGAAAAACCTCAACCAATTTCTAAAGACTGTTGACATCCAGTGGAAGCGATAGGAACTGAAAGAAGGTCCCTTAGAAATCTGGATTCCCAATGAAAACCCATTGAAAAGAGTGACCTCAACAACAAAAAAATTCTGAATGGTTTGTCCTCAGGGTTTCGCCTGCCAAACTCAGACATGATTCAAACAGTTTTAGAGTGTTTTATATCCAAATCTACTAATAATATGCATATCTTAGCTTCTGGGCCTGAGTAGCAGGCAGTTTACTTTGGACACGCTTTTCATCCGGACGTGAAAATACTGCCACCTATATATTACCCCATCCTATAGGCAAAAATTAAAACAGGAAATGCCCGTCTTCAGGTCTATCCAATGCTGGTCTGACCAATCGGATTCCACGCTTCAAGATTGCTTCGATCAAGTGGACTGGGAGATTTTCCAGGTAGCCTCAGACAATAACATTGACGTATACGCTGACTCGATGAGTGGGTTTATTAGCAAGTGCATCGGATATGTTGTACCCACTGTGACTATTGAAACCTTCTCTAACCAGAAACCGTGGATTGATGGCAGCATTCGCTCAAAACTGAAAGCGCTAACCACCGCTTTTAATAATGGCAAGGCGACTGGAAACATGACCGAATACAAACAGTGTAGTTATTCCCTCCGTAAGGAAATCAAACAAGCAAAGCGTCAGTATAGAGTAAAAGTAGAGTCGCAATTCAACGGCTCAGACACGAGATGTATGTGGCAGGGTCCACAGTCAATCAGATTACAAAAAGAAAACCAGTCTTGTCGCGGACATCTTGCTCCTGTTAACCCTCGCAAGACTGCCGGCCCAGACGGCATCCACTAGCCGCGTCCTCAGAGCATGTGCAGACTAGCTGGCTGGTGTGTTTACAGACATATTCAATCAATCCCTGTCCCAGTCTTCTGTCCCCACATGCTTCAAGATGGCCACCATTGTTCTTGTTCCCAAGAAAGCAGAGGTAACTGAACTAAATAACTTTCGCCCCGTAGCACTCACCTCTATCATCATGAAGTGCTTTGAGAGACTAGTCAAGGATCATATCACCTCCAGCCTACCTGACACCCTAGACCCACTCCAATTTGCTTACCGCCCCAATAGGTCCACAGATGACGCAATCGCATGCACACTGCCCTATCCCATCTGGACAAGAGGAATACCTATGTAAGAATGCTGTTCATTGACTACAGCTCAGCATTTAACACCATAGTACCCTCCAAACTCGTCATTAAGCTCAAGACCCTGGGTCTCGACCCCGCCCTGTGCAACTGGGTCCTGGACTTTCTGACGGGCCGTCCCCAGGTGGTGAAGGTAGGAAACATCTCCACCCCGCTGATCCTCATCACTGGGGCCCCACAAGGGTGCGTTCTCAGCCCTCTCCTGTACTCGCTTTTCACCCATGACTGTGTGGCCATGCACGCCTCCAACTCAATCATCAAGTTTGCAGACAACACTACAGTGGTAGGCTTGATTACCAACAACGACGAGACGGCCTACAGGGAGGAGGTGAGGGCCCTCGGAGTGTGGTGTCAGGAAAATAACCTCTCACTCAACATCAACAAAATAAAGAAGATGATCGTGGACTTCAGAAAACGGCAGAGGGAGCACCCCCCCCCCCCATCCACATCGACGGGACAGTAGTGGAGAAGGTGGAAAGTTTTAAGTTCCTCGGCGTACACATCACGGACTAACTGAAATGGTCCACCCATTCAGACAGCATGGTGAAGAGAGCGCAAAAGCGTCTCTTCATCCACAGGAGGCTGAAGAAATTTGTCTTGTCACCTAAAACACTCAACTTTTACAGACGCACAATCGAGAGCATCCTGTCGGGCTGTATCACCTCCTGGTACGGCAACTGCACGGCCTTCAACCGCAAGGCTCTCTTTAGGGTAGTGCTGTCTGCGCAATGCATCACCGGAGACAAACTACCTGCTCTCCAGGACACCTACATACAGCACCCAATGTCACAGGAAGGCCAAAAAGATCATCAAGGACAACAACCACCCGAGCCACTGCCTGTTCTTCCCGCTATCATCCAGAAGGCGAGGTCATTAGAGTTGCATCAAAGCTGGGACCGAGAGCCAGAAGCTGTTTTTCAGTCTCAAGGCCATCAGACTGTTAAACAGCCATCACTGACATTGAGTGGCTGCTGCCAACATACTGGCTCAAATCTCTAGCCACTTTAATAAATGTATTTAATAAAGGTATCACTAGTCACTTTAAATAACGCCACTTTAATAATGTCTACATATCCTACATTACTCATCTCATATGTATATACTGTATTCTATACCATCTTGCCTATGCCGTACGGCCATCGCTCATCAATATTTTATATGTACATATTCTTATTCATCTCTTTACATTTGTGTGTATAATGTAGTCGTTGTGAATGTTATATTACTTGTTAGATATTACTGCACTGTCTGAACTAGAAGCATAAGCATTTCGCTACACTCGCATTAACATCTGCTAACCATGTGTATGTGACCAATAAAATTTGATTTGATGAACAAGCTGTTAATTACGGTAGTGCATCTAAAGCTTCTCCTAAAATGTGTAACTTTCTATTTTGAAAAATTTCTTATCCTTCTTTCTCAGGCTCGTGTCCTCCATCCACGCCATTATGGCCACCACGGCGGGAGTCATCGTCGTGTTGGCGTGCAGAGGTAACATCATGACTGACAGGTAGGTCAGCCAGTAACAAACAGGGGGATGAGTTCCTTGACTCAGGTGGCCCAATCAGTGTGGCCGAAGAAGTCATGTTTTCTTTGTCTGCATAGTTTTTTTTACGCTACACCGCAATGCTTCATGCAAGCAGTTTCAGGACCATAAAAGTAAGAGTTTCTTATTGGACAAGTGCCTAATGAACTCACCCCTGATCTCCCTCTCTTATCATCTGGCCGTTTCTTCATACCTAATGATAAACTGTAGGACATACTATTTACCGAGAGTTTTCATTTATATTTTTCATAGTGGTCTATATACCACCTCGTGTTTAAGTTATTTTAATGCAGGTAAACTGAAATCCATTTGACCTCATTTCTACCAGCATGCCACCTGTGCAACTAGAGGCAAAACTCTAGATCATCTTTAATCCACACACAGAGACTCATACAAAGTTCTCCATTTGGCAAATCTGACCATAAATCTATCCTCCTGATTACAAGCTAAAACCTAAACAAAGTACCAGTGGTCAATGAAAAAGCTGATGCTAACTACAGGACTGTGTTGCTAGCACAGACTGGAATATGTTTTGGGACTCATCTGATGGCATTGAAGAGTTTACCACATTAGTCACCGGCTTCATTAGTAAGTGCATCGATGACGTCGTACATACATATCCCAACCATAAGCCATGGATTACAGGAAGTATCCGCACTGAGCTAAAGGCTAGAGCTGCCGCATTCAAGGAGCGGGACTCTAATCCAGACGCTTATAAGAAATCCCCCCATGACTTCTAACGCCATCAAACAGGCAAAGCGTCAATACTGGAGTAAGCTCGAATCCTACTTTACCGGCTCTGACGCTCGTTGGATGTTGCAGGGCTTGCAAACTATCACGGATTACAAAGGGAAATCCAGCTGCGAGCTGCCCAGTGACGCAAGCCTACCAGACGAGCTAAATGCTTTCTATGCTCGCTTCGAGGCAAGCAACACTGAACCATGCGTGAGAGCACCAGCTGTTCTAGATGACTGTGTGATCATGCTCTCCGTCTCCAATGTGAGTAAGACCTTTTTAAATAGGTTAACATTCAAAGAGTCCGCAGAGCCAAATGGATTACCAGGTTGTGTACTCAGCTGACTCGTCATTTTCAAGATGGTCAGCTAATTCAGCTAAAGCCTGCACCAGCTACAGATATCACCACGCTATCTTATCTAGCTGATATTTCTGTCAAATCAGTTATGGCAGGAGCCAGTGTCTGGAATGTGTTTCATAAGACACTTGTTCTACAACAGCTTGCTATGAAAGTAGCTTGCAACTTAGTTTTAACGTTTCGTCATGTAAATACATGTTACCGTTGAAACCGTGTCAACTGTGAGTTGAATGCCCAGTCTTGAGTCAGCTCCGCTGTCCTATATCACAATGTTCTATAACTGGCTAGTTTTGTCTCATCTCTCCTTATGTCCGCTGTTAGATCTTTCCCGGGGGAGAAATCCCAGAACTAATATCCCTACAGGTGTAGTCTACATGTGGACATTGCACAAACATCGCCTAGCTTGAGTGTAGATCCATATATCAACTAAAAATGTATGTGTGTTTGTTACGAAGACACATTTTTATGCTGTAACTATCATATTGATGTCTATAAAGACCAGTATGCCTACACTTACCGAGCAAATAAAAATCAGTTGTGTGTAGAGCACAACTTCAGCTGTCTAACCAGAACTAGAATGGCATTCTATTAGTCTATTTGGCCGAATCTAAGGATTTGGCTGTCTAAGCACACACTGACATGCACAGTTCTCTGGGTGTGGTTCTGTCTTCAAGTCAAGTGGGTGATGAAGTCCCTTCCATCTATGTAATGTATTACAGGTTATAGAATGGTGCCGTTACATGGCAGGGAGATGAAATGCATGACACTCCATCCAGGATATGACAGACTTTGCCTCAACCCAGCAGAGTTCAATAACTACAAGCAGATGTGAGATGCAGGAGGATGGCACTCTTCTCATACCACTCAGGAGGAAGCTTTGCATCGGTCAGTAGCCTAAAGAGTAATTTGAGACAAGTGCAATTGCTGAACTTATGTAGATATTCTAAACTAAGTGTTTTGATAACTTTAAAGTGTAACAGTTCTATGTAGAATAAACTATACTTCACATAATAATGTGGAAGCGGTGTTATGCTAATATAACAATGTGCAAATATTAGTTGTAATGGTACACATTCGTACCAAACCGTTCAGTATGGTGACCTCTGTTCGGTCCACACTGTGAAACCGAACGAATACATAAAATACGTACATAAAAACGGTAATAAAATAACAAGGCTATATACAAGGAGTACCAGTACAGAGTCAATGTGCAGGGGTACGAGGTAGTTGAGGTAATATGTACATGTCAGTAGGGGTAAAAGTGTCCAGGCAGACAGGATAGATAATAGACAGAGTAGAAACAGTGTGTGTGTGTGTGGTGTCAATATGCGTATGTGTGTGTTGAAGTGTCAGTATAGTATGTGTGAGGTACAGTGCCTTTAGAAAGTATTCACATCCCTTGACTTCTTCTACAATTGTGTTAGCCTGAATTTTAAATGGATTAAATAGAGATTTTTTGTCACTGGCCTACACACAATAAATACCCCATAATGTTAAAGTGGAATTATGTTTTTAAAAATATTGTCAAAAAAGAAAAAAATGTCTTGTGTCAATAAGTATTCAATCCCTTTATGGCAAATAAGTTCAGGAGTAGAAATTGCTTAACAAGTCACATAAATTGCATGGACTCACTCTGTGCAGTAATGGTGTTTAACATGATTTTTGAATGACTACCTCATCTCTTTACCCCCACAAATACAATTATCTGTAAGGTCCCTAAGTCGAGCAGTGAATTTCAAACACAGATTCAACCACAGACGTGGGAGGCTTTCCAATACCTCGCAAAGGACATCTATTGGTACATTTTTTTTTTTTAAAGCAGACATTGAATATCCATTTGAGCATGGTTATTAATTACACTTTGGATGGTGTATTAATATACCCAGTCACTTAAAACACAGGCATCCTTCCTAACTCTGTTGCTGTATCACATCCGGCCATGATTGGGAGTCCCAAAGGGCGGCACACAATTGGCCAAGCGTCGTCCAGGTTTAGCCGGGGTAGGCAATCATTGTCAATGAGAATTTGTTCTTAACTGACTTGCCTAGTTAAATAAAAAAAATAACCTAAATAACAGTGTGAAAAGGAAGCATGTACATAATTGTTTTTCTCCAAAACATGCATCCTGTTTTATAATAAGGCACTAAAGTAAAGTAGCAAAAAATGAGACAAAGAAATTAACTTTATGTCCTGAATACACAGCGTTATGTTTAGGGCAAATCCACCATAACCACACTTCATATTTTTGAGCATGGTGGCTGCATCATGTTATGGTTATGCTTGTCATTGGCAAGGACTATGGAGTGTTTTTGGGATAAAAATAAATGGAATGGAGCTAAGCACAGGCAAATCCAAGAGGAAAACCTGGTTCAGTCTGCTTTCCAACAGAGATTGAGAGACAAATTCACCTTTCATACACTGGAGTTGCTTACCAAGACATTGAATGTTCCTGAATGGCCTAGTTACAGTTTTGACTTAAATCGCATTGAAAATCTATGGCAAGACTTAAATGGCTGTCTGGCAATGATCAACAAACAACTTGAGAGCTTGAAGAATTTGAATGTGCAAATTGTACAATCCAGGTGTGCTCTTAAACTTACCTGTAATCGCTGCCAAAGGTGCTCCTACAAAATATTGACTTAGGGGTGTGAATACTTATGCAAATAAGATATTTCTGTATTCAATTTAATACATTTGCTAACATTTATAAAAACATGTTTTCACTTTGTCATTATGGGGTATTGTGTGTAGATGGGTGCGAAAAACATTTTTAATCCATTTTGAATTGACTAACACAACAAATTGCTTTTGCTTTTTCAATATGGGGTATTATGTGTCGATTGCTGGAAAAAAACATGTAATCAATTTTAGTAAGGGGTATGAATACTTTTTGAAGGCACTGACTGTACAGTTGAAGTCGGAAGTTTACATACACTTATGTTGGAGTCATTTAAAACTAGTTTTTCAACCACTCCACATATTTCTTGTTAACAAACTATAGTTTTGGCAAGTCGGTTAGGACATCTACTTTGACACAAGTCATTTTTCCAACAATTGTTTACAGACAGATTATTTCACTTATAATTCACTGTATCACAATTTCAGTGGGTCAGAGGTTAACAAACACTAAGTTGACTGTGCCTTTAAACAGCTTGGAAAATTCCAGAAAATTATGTCATGGCATTAGAAGCTTCTGATAGGCTAATTTACATCATTTGAGTCAATTGGAGGTGTACCTGTGGATGTATTTCAAGGCCTACCTTCAAACGCAGTGCCTCTTTGCTTGACATCATGGGAAAATCAAAAGAAATCAGCCAACACCTCAGAAAATATATTGTAGACCTCCACAAGTCTGGTTCATCCTTGGGAGCAATTTCCAAATGCCTGAAGGTACCACGTTCATCTATACAAACAACAGTACGTAAGTATAAACACCATGGGACCACGCAGCCATCATACCGCTCAGGAAGGAGATGTATTCTGTCTCCTAGAGATGAACGTACTTTGGTGCGAAAAGTGCAAATCAATCCCAGAACAACAGCAAAGGACCTTGTGAAAATGCTGGAGGAAACGGGTACAAAAGTATCTATATCCACAGTAAAACGAGTCCTATATCGACATGACCTGAAAGGCCGCTCAGCAAGGAAGAAGCCACTGCTCCAAAACTGTCATAAAAAAGCCAGACTACGGTTTGCAACTGCACATTGGGACAAAGACCGTACTTTTTGGAGAAATGTCCTCCGGTCTGATGAAACAAAAATAGAACTGTTTGGCCATAATGACCATCGTTATGTTTGGAGGACAAAGGGGTTGCCTTGCAAGCCGAAGAACACCATCCCAACCGTGAAGCATGGGGGTGGCAGCATCATGTTGTGGGGGTGCTTTGCTGCAGGAGGGACTGGTGCACTTCACAAAATAGATGGCATCATGAGGCAGGAAAATTATGTGGATATATTGAAGCAACATCTCAAGACATCAGTCAGGAAGTTAAAGCTTGGTCACAAATGGGTCTTCCAAATGGACAATGAGCCCAAGCATACTTTCAAAGTTGTGGCAAAATGGCTTAAGGACAACAAAGTCAAGGTATTGGAGTGGCCATCACAAAGCCCTGACCTCAATCCTATAGAAAATTTGTGGGCAGACCTGAAAAGGCGTGTGCGAGCAAGGAGGCCTACAAACCTGACTCAGTTACACCAGCTCTGTCAGGAGGAATGGGCCAAAATTCACCCAACTTATTGTGGGAAGCTTGTGGAAGGCTTCCCGAAATGTTTGACCCAAGTTAAACAATTAAGGCAATGCTACCAAATACTAATTGAGTGTATGTTAACATCTGACCCACTGGGAATGTGATGAAAATAAAAGCTGAAATAAATCATTCTCTCTACTATTATTCTGACATTTCACATTCCTAAAATAAAGTGGTGATCCTAAATGACCTAAGACGTGGAATTTCTACTAGGATTAAATGTCAGGAATTGTGAAACACCAAATACATTTAAACTCAGTTTATGTAAACTTCTGACTTCAACTGTATATGTAGGTAGGGATTAAAGTGACTAGGAAATCAGGATAGATGATAAACAGAGAAGCTGTGTGTGTGTTGGCATGTCTGAATACTTTCTGAATGCCTGTATGGGTAGTGAGTGTGCATAGAGTCAAAAAACAAAAAAAGGAGTAAAATGCAAATAGTAGCCAGGAGTTAGCTCCCTGACATGTTTGAAGAATACACAGGGTCTCTTCAGCCCATCTGTAGAAAAGCGAGGAGGAGTTTGATGAGTGACATTTATTGAAGGGTCATATTACTAAACACGTGTATGTACTGTCTTATTAGTAATCGCCTTATCAAATGTTATGTATTGCATGCTTCGTAAACAACAGGTGTAAAAGTGGCTGAAGAATTGCAACATTTGCCTAGAACTAACGCTGCAGATAGCAATACTGGGTGATTTGAAAAGCCATAGTCAATCAATCAATAATATAATAATAATTTTAAAAAAGTTTATTTTTAATTTACTATCTGTAGAAGCTATGAGAATAGAAAGGTTCAGTACTTTTGTGAAGCATCACAGCACAGTTGAAAAATATATGGCAAATGGAAATCCAAAATGGATGATGTTGAGAGATAGATGGGAGGGGTTGAATGGAGCTGAAGGGTGGGACTAATAACAAGATAAACAATGTAAAACATACGGGGTCTGTAAAATGAATATAGGTTCAGAAATTTAAATAGCACAGTTACAAATAGAAATCAAACTGGATGGACATCAGAAGGAAGGAAGGAAGGAAGGACTAAAAACAAACAAAATATAACTTAGAATAGATTGTCTGTAAAATGTGTATAAGATGTATAAACTGAAGGTAGAAGCCTAAGTGTTTATTAGTTTACTCCAATTGGGGGAGGGGTGGTAGGGTTTGCGGGGAATAATAAAGGTATATTCTTAAAGTATGTATGTCTATATAGGTATGTGTATGTATATATCTGTATATGTATGCTTGCATGTATGTATATGGATATATATATTTACCCCAAAAATATATGGGCGATTGGAAATGATGCAGACAATTACATTGATGGAAGCAACAATCTTTCCGCAATATTAAGCTGATCCACCCCTTTTTTAAATTTTATATTAAAAATAAATAAATAACAGGTGTAAACTAAAGCGTTGTTCACATTGGCAGTTTTGTAGTGACTCCAATCCTATTTATTTGCATATTGGTTATTTTTCCTGCAGTCTGGACAACCAAAAAGCACATGAAATGTCATATTTCAAGCCACATTTCAAACTACCTTAGCTTGCTATATAGCTTCTGAGTGATAGGAACCACGAGCACCACCACGAATCAGTCAACACCACTGCGTGAACACCCGACATTACTACGACAACTAGCGTAGCCATGTCAGCAAATGGCTGCTGTTTGATCACACACACATCTGATTTGGTCACTTGTGACTTGCTATTTGGACAGTCCGTAGTCCAAAACGGATTTTAAAAACCAAACTGATTTTTGCGTTAAGCCTGTAGTGTAAACAAATCTTAACTGTGAAATGCTTATGTACCCATACAGCCATGGAAGCCAACTATAAATGCAAGGTTGAACATAGCCAATCAGAGATCCTGATTTACAGCGAATTCACAAGAGACACGTGCCAGCATGGCATTACTTACTCGGTCCAAGGGAGTAGTCCATTTGCACAGTGGAACATTATCTCAGCCAATCATGGCTAGTGGGAAGGTTCTTGTCTTTTTTCATGGCTAAACCAACTAGGCTTGTAATTTAACAATTTTATTCGTATTTATGGATGGAATACAAGTTTGTTATTAAGGCACATGTTCTAGAAGGCATTTTTGACAAAAAAACATTTTGATAATATGATGCATGTTTACGTTCAAATGCTGCTCCTGTGAAGTAGTGGCATGCGACATACACCTAGTTTCCTGAAACGGGTCATAAATGTGACCAACCTGATTCAAGTGTCTCCCCATTACTCTGAAGCAGAACTGCCACTGCCTCAGCCTTCTGTAACAGCTCCTGATATGGGAGGGGATCCCACAAATTTGCTGAATAAAAAAATCCACCATGTTTTGTTTGTAGCCTGTGAATGGAATGGAATGAAATTAAATGAAATAAAATATTGTCACTCAATAAACATATAGCGAGAAATTTCTGTCTCTAGTTTGGAAGTAATTTATGCTAATAGAGGGAATAGATTCAGGCCGGTGACGCTGACGCCATTACTATGCAACCAGCTGTGTACGTCGCTGAATGCTTGCTGATACAATTTGCTATTTGCTGGCAGAGCCATAGCTGTGTTTGTAGTAGACGAGTACTATCCTTAATTTATTTTTGCACAAGAAAATACACAAACTGAGAACACGTATGTTGTTTTGGGTGAACAGGCGAAGCCCCCGAATGCTAGATACATAATTTTGCAAATCCAGGTTAGTTATCATATCTTTGTCCGAGTTGAAATTAGTTCAACTCAGTTTGAGTTGAAACGTTTTTTGAAACGTTTTTTGAACGCAAGCTGGCTACATCCTATGATTAACGTAAACTCACCGCATTCTGTACAAATGTGCGCAACCGCGACATTCAAACGAGGCTGCAAAGAAAACGAATGGGACTGTAGCGACTGTGTTGACTTCAAAATCTGGGGTGTGAACTACGTTTCTATTCAAGCGTTGATCGACATGGTAATGGCTCTATAGTATTGGAGAAAAGTTTAAAAAACTGACCTTCCGTTACCGTTACATCGTGACGTGTCATGCCGTAACGTACAGCACGCATACAACAACTATTTCCGTCTTACAATCTCTCTCCACCAGGTGTAGCACTTCTCTCATCGTTTAAAAACAAGAAATGGACAATGACGGGGTAAGGGGGGATACCTAGTCATTTTTTGCATTGTCATTGCATGCGATCATCATTCTCAAAGCCGCTGTTTACTCCTAAGATCACTTTAGCACCGCCCTAAAAACCTGATTCAAATTCGACACAAACCTTCAAATAGGTATGTAATGACCCATTATATAAACTTTTTATAGTGTTTTATTTACATTTTAGAGGCGATAAGGTGATAAGTTGGACAGATCGAGTGAAAAAAAGCACTTTTTTTTCTCCTTCTCACTATCACGCATTAGTTTCGCTTCCCCACCTGCCATTTTTTTAAAGACCAGACGGAGCTCATTGCCTTGTTGTATTATGCAGAAACGGGCCGCGTGGGGGTCATGTAATTGATTCTGTTGGAAAGGGGAGAAATTGTGCTTTACAATGGTATTGACATTACAGTTGATCTGGAAGTATTACGTTTTGGGGGCGCTAAAATAAGGTCAATTGTACGGACCAAGACGATGTACAAAAGTGAGTGAGTTTACGTTAGCAAGCTAGTATTTTAGTGCCTGTATTGACGCTAAATGTCAATGAGCTACAGTTGGCTGTTGTTAGCAAGGTTGCTAGCTAACGTGAGCAATGCACATCTTCCTCTGACATGCTACATTACACTTGATGTATTTAGCTAGCTACAGTATCATTCCCCTTTCATCATGTATCATAGCTAGCCTGGCTCGCTAGCACTATCAAATGTTGTATAACCAAAAGTAGCTATTAGCTAGCTAGTACCAGCTATCTACTTAGCTAACATACTCACAAACATCCATTCCTGGCCATCTTTCCATATTGTTGAAATGCATTGGAAGTTTGTACCATCTTTATGGAAGCCCATTTTCACTATTTGCTGAGTGAAATGTGCGTACGTTGCAGACTTGACGACAAGTGTTCACATGGCAGCTGAGTGCGGACCACAATGTGTTGTTTCTGGCCAATTGGGCCTTATTCGCAAAAATAGCCATGTAAGTATCCATACCCAACCATCCATACCCAACCATCCAGTAACTCATGACGAGCTCCCTTACAAAACTTTATGACCAAAATTATCCTATGTATGGAGGAAACACTGTACACCTGGCGACCGCGTCGGCGTGCACTGCGCCCGGCCCGCCACAGGAGTCGCTGGTGCGCGATGGGACAAGGACATCCCTGCCGACCAAACCCTCCCCTAACCCAGACGATGCTGGGCCAATTGTGCGCCCGCCCCATGGGTCTCCCGGTCGCAGCCGGCTGCGACAGAGCCTGGACTTGAACCCAGAATCTCTAGTAACACAGCTAGCACTGCGATTCAGTGCCTTAGACCACTGCGCCACTCGGAAGGCCCTATTTACACTTCTGACTCATATCGATGCCACATAGGCAGTTTTAAATCAGGAGAAGTTGGTTCTATAAGCGGCAGTTGACTTTTAACAGCATCGTTTTCGATTAGCGTCCTTGTCCTGGCTCAGCCAGTGCCTAGCATAGCATAACCTAGCATAGTTTAGCATCCTTATCCCTGTATCTCTATCTTGGCTCGGCCAGTGCTGCTTGGCATTATACTTACACTAATGCTAATAGTCTGATGCAGAGCACTGATGCTGGGTTAGGTCAGACTGCACTGACTCAGGGCAGCCTCCAACCCTGGCCCAGCCGCAGTCAGTGCAATGCCCTGGCTACCTTCTGACCTAACCCAGCATCAGTGCTCTGCTAATCCCCCCCAGGGCTTAATACCCCCACAGCGCAGTGTAGAGCCAGAGTGCATGAGTTACCACTTGCCTGCCAGCCTGTAACATTGCAACACACACACGTGTGTGCCAACTAATGTGCTGTAATCAACTGGGCTAATTGGACTGGGGGGGAGTGTGTGTCATGCGTTTCACCCTCTCCACATTTTTTAATTCCCACGTTTAGGTAATGTTATAAAATTTATGCCAAAAACACTGGACACTTTTATTCCAAGTGACTTCCAGTACAATGTGCTGTATAAGTGTTTTGTATATGTGTGTGATCCTTGTGGGAATGAATTGAACCCATGACCTTGCCCACCTAGCTACTCACTGAACTCGTCAAATAAGAAACTCTTGTTTTCATTGCATAATGGTGTGAAGTAATGAACCCTCCCTTTCCCTCAGGTACTGGCTGGCCACCTACTTTGTCATCTGGTACGGCGTGCCCTACATGACGTACGATATCTACGCCATGTACCTCAGCCACTACTACCGCTTCCGGGTCAAGGGTCACGAGGAGTATACGGAGCACTCGTTGACCACGGTCAACTCGTTTGTCCGCCGTGAGTTCCTGCTGGTGCTCCACCACATCGCGCTGCTCACCATCCTGCTGCCCGTCACCCTGGTCAGTAACACACACTACCTTGGGCTATGCCGAAATGGCACAGTACTTATTGACCAGGAAAACTTGTCAGGTTTTGGATGCCCTGCTGGCCATTCTACTGCCTGTCACTGATGAGGGAGAGGAGGGGAGAGTGATAAAGTGATATGGCCCTTCTGACCATTATGCTGTCCTTCACTCTTGTGAGAGAGAACGGAGAGTGGGAGGAAAGGGGGGGTGAGAGATGTCCTGCTGACCATTCTGCTGCCTGACAGTGAGAGGGAAGGAAGGGTGGATAGAGGGGAAGGAGGATGGCACTGAGAGAGAGATGGCACTAACTCTATTTGGCAAGTGTTTTGAAAATGATACAGGTCAGAGAGTGTGTGAAAGAGACCTGTGTGTAGCCTGTCTAGCTGATATTTTCCTCTCCTTTTAGTTTTCATTACATTGTCTTTCCGTCGACTGCATTTTCGGTCAAGAACACTATCTAATATCCACATAACAACAGATGAGTGTATAATGACAATAATCGAGAGAGAACACACACACCCACACCAGAGTTTCCGTTAGGAAAATGTGGCGCCGGACAATTATGGTAATGTGACCGGGAAGATTTTAATTTACCGCCCATTTGAGAAATTAACCGGACCCATATGCATTGGGTGCATAACCCATTAAGGCGTCCACCCATGGTGCTCAGAATGACAGAAATCACAATTCCATTATGGTAATGCACCTTAACAGAATATTCAACTCATGTAATGAAGCAGCCAATAAAATGTCATTTTCAAACATTTGCCAAAATGCAATTCGCGGGAAAACCCCATTCTAAACAGCGCACCTGATAGCGGTTCCATATGTGATAGAGATGAACATCTCTGTTAGGAACTTTGAAAGAGGGGGAATGTAAAGATGCAACAACTGGGATGGGTTGCTAATATGACTAGAATTGTGCCTTTGGCTTCTGGACAACGACAGAAAGTTGATGTGACAACCAATAGAACAGGAGAGAAATGGCATAGTGGTGGGTCCAATAGGGAAGTATATAATTACTCCTGTCTATACAGAAATAAATGCATTATTCAAAATACTTCACCAGAAAGAATTGAGGATCATTAGCCCGAAATTTGGGCAGTGTGCATGGCAATGGGCCTAACTGATTATTGAGTTGCGGCTGTCAGTGGAAAGCATCTAAAATAAGTGTGAAGATAATGTCTTGAGTAGAATTTAAAATGTTGAGACAAGAAGGGGAGGGGAGTGTGGCGAATCTCTCCAGAATGGCTCAGCTGTCTCCTGCCAATTCTTTCGCATTCATTGTTTCGTTGTGTGAATTGTTTACCCCTTTTTTTTTTTTTATCAATTCACCATTTACATATGTCAGCAGTTGTAAATGTAGCATTAATCTCCGTCATTTGGTTACATTAATTTCTGTTAATGCATGTTAATTAGTAATTTACTGTTCTCATTCTCGGAGTGGAAACATTGTTTGCGGAGTTTACAACTTGCTACACTTGTGAGAAACAAGCTTTGGTTTATTTGGTTTATTTCATAACCATCTTTTACGAGATTTGTCTTTCGTTTGGATTGCTCCATGTGAGCAATGAGCACGTTTGTTTTTCTCTGTCCTGATAATGTTGGGGGAGCGTGGAAATCTAATTAGCATAATACAAAAATCCCCATGAGAATCCGTAAATGTAAACTAAAGATCTCTGTTTTTCTATGTCGCACTTCCGCATCTGCGGTGAAAGGTGACAGAGCTAGAGAGGTGTTCGTCAGACCATGAAACATCCCGAAAATCGGCCTTCTTACAAAATCGTCTGTAGCGTCCAAACGGTTTGGCCTAAACGATCCCGCTATGGAAAGATGAGATTCTCACGAACATGAGGGTTTTCTTCACAAGTGTCAGAAGACTTGTCTTAATGGGGTTAAATACATGTGTGAAGAAAAAAAGTGTGTGTATATGTTTCCTGATCTTATATCTGTCAGATATATAGAAGAAACATTTCAAAACAACCTTTGTGATATTTTTTTGGTACTATATGATGTTCCATGTAGTGAATCTGTTATTCAATGCATTTGTATGGGCTAATAGCAGTAGGGCCAAAACGTATTTATTTAATAATTTTTGTACATATTTTTTTATACTTCAAGGGGTCTTAAAATTCTAAATCAATTAGCTTAATGCTCCTTGGTATAACTTTATGTCACGTTCCTGACCTATTGTTCCTTTTTCTTTTATTTATTTAGTTGGTCAGGGCGTGAGTTGGGGTGGGTTGTCTTTGTGTGTTTTTTGTATTGTCTAGGGTGTTGTATGGTTTAGGGGGTTAAGTAGAGTAGATGGTTTAGTGTTCAGTGTAGGTGTCTAGGAGAGTCTATGGTTGCCTGAATTGGTTCTCAATCAGAGACAGCTGGTTATTGTTGTCTCTGATTGGGAGCTATATTTAAGGCAGCCATGGGCTTTAGCTGGTTGTGGGTAATTGTCTATGTGTAGTGTTTGTGTCAGCACTATTTGTCTGTATAGCTTCACGGTCGTCAGTTTGTTATTTTGTTAGTTTGTGTATAGTTGTTAGTTTCTTGTTTTTTCTCTCTTCTAAAATAAAAGAAGATGTATTTTGCAAACGCTGCGCCTTGGTCCACTTTCTCACAAGAAGACGATCGTGACAGAATTACCCACCAAACCAGGACCAAGCAGTGTGAAAGGATGGAACAGCGCTTAGTGGAGGAATGGACCCGGGAAAAGGATGAGTGGAGAACAACCTGGGAAGAGATAGACAGGTGGGCGTGCGATCCAGAGAAAGTGCCGGAGCCTGCCTGGGATTCGCTGGAGCAGTGCGAGGAGGGTTACAGGATTATGGAGCTGGAGAAAGGAGCACGAAGGCGCGGTAGGAAGCCCTCGAGGAAACGCCAAAAATTTCTTGGGGAGGGGCTCATGGGGAGTGTGGCGAGTCCAGATAGGAGATCTGCGTCAACTTCCCGTGCTACCCGTGAGGACCCTAAGAAGGAACCTGAGCCAGTCGGGCTGATATTGGAGGTGAGCAATGGGAATGATACAGAGACTGTTAAGGATTTATTGGGGAGGTTGGAGGAGAGTGAAATGAGGGAGCTGCTGTGTTGGTGCGTGAGGCACAAAATCCACCCGACAGAGCGTGTGCGGGAAGTGATGTTACCTGAGTCAGCTCTCCATGCTCGTCCTGAGGTGCGTGCTAACCGTCTGGGAATGACAGTCCCACGAACCAGGCCTCCTGTACGCCTCCCTAGTCCTGCACCTCCTGCAGCAGTTCCACGTACTAACTCTCCTGTGGCAGCCCCTCGTACCAGTCCTCCAGTTCCGTCACCACGCACCAAGCCTTTTGTGCGTCTCCAGAGTCCAGTACGTCTTGTTTCTCCTCCCCGCACTAGCCCTGAGATGCGTGTCCCCAGCCCGGTACCACCAGTTCCGGCACCACGCACTAGGCCTAATGTGCGTCTCCAGGGTCCAGTATGCCCTGTTCCTCCTCCCCGCACTAGCCCTGAGATGCGTGTCCCCAGCCCGGTACCACCAGTTCCGGCACCACGCACTAGGCCAAATGTGCGTCTCCAGGGTCCAGTATGCACTGTTCCTTCTCCCCGTACTCGCCCTGATGTGCGTGCCCTCAGCCCGGTACCACCAGTGCCGGTACCACGCACCAGGCCTATAGTACGCTTTGAGAGTTCAGTGTGCCCTGTTGTTGTTCCCCGCACTAGCCTGAAGGTGCGTGTCCTTAGCCCGGTACCTCCAGTTCCGGCACCACGCACCAGGCCTACAGTGCGTCTCAGCCGGCCAGAGTCTGCCGTCTGCCCAGCGGCGTCTGAACTGCCCGTCTGCCCAGCGGCGTCTGAACTGCCCGTCTGCCCAGCGGCGTCTGAACTGCCCGTCTGCCCAGCGGCGTCTGAACTGCCCGTCTGCCCAACGGTGCCTGAACTGCCCGTCTGCCCAACGGCGCCTGAACTGCCCGTCTGCCCAACGGCGCCTGAACTGCCCGTCTGCCAAGCGGCGCCTGAACTGCCCGTCTGCCCAACGCCGTCTGAACTGTCCGTCTGCCAAGCGCCGCATGAACTGCCCGTCTGTATTGAGCCTGCAAAGCCGCCCGTCTGCCATGAGCCTGCAAAGCCGCCCGTCTGCCATGAGCCTACAGAGCCGTCCGCCAGACAGGAGCCGCTAGAGCCTTCCGCCAGACAGGAGCCGCTAGAGTCTTCCGCCAGACAGGAGCAGCCAAAGCCTTCCGCCAGACCGGATCAGCCAGAGCCTTCCGCCAGACCGGATCAGCCAGAGCCTTCCGCCAGACCGGATCAGCCAGAGCCTTCCGCCAGACCGGATCAGCCAGAGCCTTCCGCCAGACCGGATCAGCCAGAGCCTTCCGCCAGACCGGATCAGCCAGAGCCTTCCGCCAGACCGGATCAGCCAGAGCCGTCAGCGAGCCTTGAGCAGCCAGATCCGTCAGCCAGCCATGAGCAGCCAGATCCGTCAGCCAGCCATGAGCAGCCAGATCCGTCAGCCAGCCATGAGCAGCCAGATCCGTCAGCCAGCCATGAGCAGCCAGATCCGTCAGCCAGCCATGAGCAGCCAGATCCGTCAGCCAGCCATGAGCAGCCAGATCCGTCAGCCAGCCATAAGCCGTCCAGCCAGGATCCGCCAGAGCCGTCATCCAGCCAGGATCCGCCAGAGCCGTCATCCAGCCAGGATCCGCCAGAGCCGTCATCCAGCCAGGATCCGCCAGCCAGCCAGGATCCGCCAGAGCCAGCCAGCCAGGATCCGCCATCCAGCCAGGATCCGCCATCCAGCCAGGAGCCGTCCCTCAGTCCGGAGCTGCCGTCCCTCAGTCCGGAGCTGCCCCTTATCCTGGTGCTGCCCCTTATCCTGGTGCTGCCCCTTATCCTGGTGCTGCCCCTTATCCTGGTGCTGCCCCTCAGTCCGGTGCTGCCCCTCAGTCCGGTGCTGCCCCTCAGTCCGGTGCTGCCCCTCAGTCCGGTGCTGCCCCTCAGTCCGGTGCTGCCCCTCAGTCCGGTGCTGCCCCTTAGTCCGGTGCTGCCCCTTAGTCCGGTGCTGCCCCTTAATCCAGTGGGGTTAATGTGGAGGGTGGCCATTTGGAGGAGGCTACGAAAGCGGGTAGTGACTATGGTGGGGTGGGGACCACGACCAGTGCCAGAGCCGCCACCGTGGACAGACGCCCACCCAGACCCTCCCCTAGACTTTATGCTGGTGCGCCCGGAGTTCGCACCTTAAGGGGGGGGTTATGTCACGTTCCTGACCTATTGTTCCTTTTTCTTTTATTTATTTAGTTGGTCAGGGCGTGAGTTGGGGTGGGTTGTCTTTGTGTGTTTTTTGTATTGTCTAGGGTGTTGTATGGTTTAGGGGGTTAAGTAGAGTAGATGGTTTAGTGTTCAGTGTAGGTGTCTAGGAGAGTCTATGGTTGCCTGAATTGGTCCTCAATCAGAGACAGCTGGTTATTGTTGTCTCTGATTGGGAGCCATATTTAAGGCAGCCATGGGCTTTAGCTGGTTGTGGGTAATTGTCTATGTGTAGTGTTTGTGTCAGCACTATTTGTCTGTATAGCTTCACGGTCGTCAGTTTGTTATTTTGTTAGTTTGTGTATAGTTGTTAGTTTCTTGTTTTTTCTCTCTTCTAAAATAAAAGAAGATGTATTTTGCAAACGCTGCGCCTTGGTCCACTTTCTCACAAGAAGACGATCGTGACACTTTAAAACAATTCCATATGGCTTAGTGGAACCTCAAGGACTTAGACTCGTATGGGTTAACATCTAATGTGAATGATATTAAAACTATAATTCCTCAAAGTATACTACTTGAAAAATCTTTCCAACAATCTCCCTCTCGATAATCCTCAATGTGAAGTTCTAGGCCTGCATTGGCCTATAGGCTATGAGTTCCATGCTCTCATTTCTTTAGCCGCCAATGGATCACGTATCAATGTGTCCCTATGGCAGAAGGCTGGTGATCTCGCATTAGTTCCAAATTTTATGATTGACCACGTGACAATGATTTTGAGAAATGCATAACTGGCACACAGAATGGTAGAAATGGTAGGATAAATTCTAAGCTTCCCCAAACCTGAAACTCACGCTCTGCCAATGAAGTAATAATTGCGTCCATGCTCCCATGGTCAGATTTTGCCAATAGGTTACTTTGAAGCAGAGTAAGACATTCCTCATAATATTAAATAAAACATTCTGATTTAAAAAAATTAACTGTTTTCAAAATGCGTACTGCCTCCAGCTCACATTGTAAAGTGGTGGGTGACGTGCTGATAGCCTGTTGCCTGCACTTGAATGGGAGGCTAGCTTTAATTACTAGTTGAGAAATAAAAATAATAGCTATTTTGAAAAATGTTGCACCAAAACAGTTTTCAGCACGTGGTTGCATTTAGAATTGTGCAATTAATTGGCTTTTAAAAGCACATGTTTTATTCCAGCTGCAGGAGAAATCCCACTGAAAATAGGCTCTGAATGCTGTGCGCTTGTGATAGTTGTTGGTTAAATAAGATACGTGATGGCTAACAAAAATACACAGTCTAAAGTAATTCCACTAAATTATGCAAATGAACCTATATACCGATAAGCCTGAAGGTCAAATGCATTTACATCAACTGGTATTTCCATCAATTAATAAAAAGCATTAGTTTACAATGGGATTTGTTTTTCCGGCAACAGTTTTATTTATAGGCTTTTCATTACATTTTTGGGGACAAAAGCCGGCAATTGCCCGCTAAAGAAAACCCTGAGATCTCGCTCGCTTGCGCCATCACTCACTCACTCTCACACACACACACACACGTGTCGTATTAGCGGCAGGTAGCCTAGTGGTTAGAGTGTTGGACTAGTAACCAAACGGTTGCAAGATCGAATCCCCGAGCTGACAAGGTAAAAATATGTCGTTCTCGCCCCTGAACAAGGCAGTTAACCCACTGTTCCTAGGCCGTCATTGAAAATAAGAATTTGTTCATAACTGACTTGCCTAGTTAAATAAAGGTAAAATAAGAAATTGTGTCCATTTCATGTAGAGAGAAGGTCAAGTGCATTGGAAACCTGGCATCTTAGTTTTCAGTGGCTTTCAATGGTGATATGAGATCACCTTACCCTACACCTCCATTATTCAGGCTCCAGCTGCTGTGATCCTCCTCTCATCTCCTTCTCCTCCTCCCTTGCTCCCTGCTTCGTTCCCCTCCCACACAAGTCAGGTCACACACACTGGGTCCAGCAGGCAGGTACAGGGCGTAGGTAGGTATAGTGTTACATGGCAGCAGTTTGTGCTGCAGGTCATTCTTCCATTGGGCAGATGGCAGAGCTGGTGTCTGGGCCGCACACACTACTGGTTTATTCATCATCACATAACACACACAGAGCCCTCTGTTGGGCATCCTCTCTGTCTGCAGCTTCCATCAATGCTCGTCCATACATTTACTAATTTACTCATTGGAATCTATTCCCTTACCTTAACGTCTGGTCTTATGGCATAAGTCTGGGTCGTGTTCATTGTTGCATGCCACGGAAACCTTTTGCCACGAAATGTGAGTGTTTCTTGTTGGAAAAGTCCAGAGTTCCTCTCAGTTTCAGTCCATTTTCTTTTGTTTGTTGCCTGATGAACATGACCCTGGGCCTGGTTTGTCCTCTGTTGGCCAAGTTGGTTTGTAGCCTTGTTGGTGTTATTGAGCTGTGTCCTGACTTGTGTTTTTGTATGTGCAGCCCTAGGGACAGTCAATTTGCATACAAGTCCTAAAGTACCGAGGGCCATTTTGGATGGGTGTGTGTGTATCTCTGTGTGTACGTAGTCTTGTTTCAGATTGTTGTAACTGTGTGCCGTCTCCCTCCCTGTGCCTTTCAGTTCTTCAGGATGGACCAGGGCGATTACTTCATCGGCTGCCTGTTCCTCACAGAGCTCAGCACGCCCTTCGTCTCCTTAGGGAAGATCCTCATCCAGGTGAGAAAGACGCGCACACACATTAGAACACCCTAATCACCACTTATAACAACCATGTATACACACCAAGGTTTCCGTTGGCCAAAAGCCGGTTATTACAGGCTAATAAAAAAAATCTACACCGGCCAATTGCCGGGAGAAGAAAAAATCCTATTGCGAAATAATGATTTTTAGCCTGTTCATTGATTGTAATACCAGTCTATCGGTCTGTAGGTAAATTTGCATGATGTTGTGAAATGAAATTGGCGCGTGTACAGTATATTTGTTCTGAATCTTGTTGATCACACGCGTACAGATACAGAGCCTTGGTGTGGAAAATCGGAAGGCGGGCTTCATCAGCATGTCACACACCACTGCAATGAGCTGGAGGCAACATGCATTTTGAAAACATAAAGCTACTTAATAGTTTGAAACTTGAAACTTTTACTACATATTATGAGGCATGTCTTACCTTGCTTCAAAGTAGCTTCGCCAAAATCGGACCATATCCGTGGAGGCAATTGTTTCAAATCAACTTTCTTACATTGTCCAGTAGCCAAAAGCACAATCCTAGTCATATTAGCAACCCATGCTAGGTGTTGCCTATTAGCTCTCCCCTCTTTCAAGATTACGTATATTTCAATCTCATGAAACCGCTCACATGTGCAATCCGCTTTAGACAAGGGTGTTTTCCCGCTAATTGCATTATGGAACGAACATTTGTGGGTAGCCTACTGCCTTGTGTGCATTGCTGCGCGCATAATGTGAACAAGCAATAGTATATAGCTAAATGTTCTGATCTGTTGCATCAGACTCATTTGGTTAAAAAAAATATATATATATATTCATGTAGCCTAGGCCTACTGGTTCATCTATCATCCTACATCTGTCCCAGAGTGTTTGGAATAGGCTTTTTCTTTATTGACAAGCTGACCAATAGAATAGGTTAACTTTTCTACTATGGGGGATAGTAGACTGACATATGCTAGTGATTTTGCTGTTTCGTTACTTGTCTTGTTGGCTGAGGGAAAGTAAATGTGAACAGTTATTCTATGATCAAAAGTGCACGTCAGAATTAGGTAAGAAGGATCACCCGTCGTTGCATCCTCGACTTGCATGTTCTGTTAATATTAATGACCATAATCTAAATGTGATTTCTGTCATTCTGAGCACCAATGGGTGGACGCCCTAATCAGGTTACCACCCTATGGATATGGGTCCGGTAAATTTAAAATGCTGCCGGTCAAATGTCCGGCGCCACATTTTCCTTACGGAAACCCTGATACACACACACCAGTATCTCCACCTAACAATGTGTATATATAGGTATCTGCCAAAATAAAGGAAACTCTTGAGTAAATGAGGGATACAAAGTATATTGAAAGGTGTTTCCAAACAGTTAAGCAATTAAAACATCCCATTATGCATAGGGTCATGTATAAAAATGCCCAGTTGCTCATTATTTTGGCTATCATGGCTAGAAGTGATCTAACTGACTTTGGAAGAGAGGTCTCAAAGGAGCATAGAGGGTTCAAAGGGTGGGTCTGTGTGTCTGTCTCGGTCTCTGTCTGTGTGTCTGTCTCGGTCTCGGTCTCTGTCTGTCTGTGTGTCTGTCTCGGTCTCTGTCTGTCTCGGTCTCTGTCTGTCTCGGTCTCTGTCTGTCTCGGTCTCTGTATGTCTGTGTGTCTGTCTCGGTCTCTGTCTCTGTCTGTGTGTCTGTCTCGGTCTCTGTCTGTGTGTCTGTCTCGGTCTCTGTCTGTGTGTCTGTCTCGGTCTGTGTCTCGGTCTCTGTCTGTGTCTCTGTCTGTGTCTGTGTGTCTGTCTCTGTCTGTGTCTCGGTCTCTGTCTGTCTGTGTCTGTCTCTGTCTGTCTCGGTCTCTGTCTGTGTGTCTGTCTCGGTCTCTGTCTGTGTGTCTGTCTCGGTCTCTGTCTGTGTGTCGGTCTCGGTCTCTGTCTGTGTGTCGGTCTCTGTCTGTGTGTCGGTCTCTGTCTCTGTCTGTGTGTCGGTCTCGGTCTCTGGCTGTGTGTCGGTCTCGGTCTGTCTGTGTCTGTGTGTCTGTCTGTGTCTCGGTCTCTGTCTGTGTGTCTGTCTCGGTCTCTGTCTGTGTGTCTGTCTCGGTCTCTGTCTGTGTGTCTGTCTCGGTCTCTGTCTGTGTGTCTGTCTCGGTCTCTGTCTGTGTGTCTGTCTCGGTCTCTGTCTGTGTGTCTGTCTCGGTCTCTGTCTGTGTGTCTGTCTCGGTCTCTGTCTGTGTGTCTGTCTCGGTCTCTGTCTGTGTGTCTGTCTCGGTCTCTGTCTGTGTGTCTGTCTCTGTCTGTGTCTGTGTCTCTGTCTGTCTCGGTCTCTGTCTGTGTGTCTGTCTCGGTCTCTGTCTGTGTGTCTGTCTCGGTCTCTGTCTGTGTGTCTGTCTCGGTCTCTGTCTGTGTGTCTGTCTCGGTCTCTGTCTGTCTCGGTCTCTGTCTGTGTGTCTGTCTCGGTCTCTGTCTGTGTGTCTGTCTCGGTCTCTGTCTGTGTGTCTGTCTCGGTCTCTGTCTGTGTGTCTGTCTCGGTCTGTGTCTCGGTCTCTGTCTGTCTCTGTCTGTGTCTGTGTGTCTGTCTGTGTCTCGGTCTCTGTCTGTGTCTCGGTCTCTGTCTGTGTCTCGGTCTCTGTCTGTCTCTGTCTGTGTCTGTGTGTCTGTCTGTGTCTCGGTCTCTGTCTGTGTGTCTGTGTCTCGGTCTCTGTCTGTGTGTCTGTCTCGGTCTCTGTCTGTGTCTCTGTCTGTGTCTCGGTCTCTGTCTGTGTGTCTGTCTCGGTCTCGGTCTCTGTCTGTGTGTCTGTCTCGGTCTCTGTCTGTGTGTCTGTCTCGGTCTCTGTCTGTGTGTCTGTCTCGGTCTCTGTCTGTGTGTCTGTCTCGGTCTCTGTCTGTGTGTCTGTCTCGGTCTCTGTCTGTGTGTCTGTCTGTGTGTCTGTCTCGGTCTCTGTCTGTGTGTCTGTCTCGGTCTCTGTCTGTGTGTCTGTCTCGGTCTCTGTCTGTGTGTCTGTCTCGGTCTCTGTCTGTGTGTCTGTCTCTGTCTGTGTCTGTGTGTCGGTCTCTGTCTGTGTCTGTGTCTCGGTCTCTGTCTGTCTCTGTGTGTCTGTCTCTGTCTGTGTCTCGGTCTCTGTCTGTGTCTCGGTCTCTGTCTGTGTGTCTGTCTCTGTCTGTGTCTCGGTCTCTATCTGTGTGTCTGTCTCGGTCTCTGTCTGTGTGTCGGTCTCGGTCTCTGTCTGTGTGTCGGTCTCGGTCTGTCTCTGTCTGTGTGTCTGTCTCTGTCTGTGTCTCGGTCTCTGTCTGTGTGTCTGTCTCGGTCTCTGTCTGTGTGTCTGTCTCGGTCTCTGTCTGTGTGTCTGTCTCGGTCTCTGTCTGTGTGTCGGTCTCGGTCTCTGTCTGTGTGTCGGTCTCGGTCTCTGTCTGTGTGTCGGTCTCGGTCTCTGTCTGTGTGTCGGTCTCGGTCTCTGTCTGTGTGTCTGTCTCGGTCTCTGTCTGTGTGTCTGTCTCGGTCTCTGTCTGTGTGTCTGTCTCGGTCTCTGTCTGTGTGTCTGTCTCGGTCTCTGTCTGTGTGTCTGTCTCTGTCTGTCTGTGTCTCGGTCTCTGTCTGTCTGTGTCTGTCTCTGTCTGTCTCTGTCTGTGTCTGTGTGTCTGTCTCTGTCTGTGTCTCGGTCTCTGTCTGTGTGTCTGTCTCGGTCTCTGTTTGTGTGTCGGTCTCTGTCTGTGTGTCGGTCTCGGTCTGTCTGTGTCTGTGTGTCTGTCTGTGTCTCGGTCTCTGTCTGTGTGTCGGTCTCGGTCTCTGTCTGTGTGTCGGTCTCGGTCTGTCTGTGTCTGTGTGTCTGTCTGTGTCTCGGTCTCTGTCTGTGTGTCGGTCTCGGTCTCTGTCTGTGTGTCGGTCTCTGTCTGTGTGTCGGTCTCGGTCTCTGTCTGTGTGTCGGTCTCGGCCTCTGTCTGTGTCTCGGTCTCGGTCTCTGTCTGTCTGTGTCTGTCTCTGTCTGTGTCTCGGTCTCTGTCTGTGTGTCTGTCTCGGTCTCTGTCTGTGTGTCGGTCTCTGTCTGTGTGTCGGTCTCGGTTTCTGTCTGTGTGTCGGTCTCGGTTTCTGTCTGTGTGTCGGTCTCGGTTTCTGTCTGTGTGTCGGTCTCGGTCTCTGTCTGTGTGTCGGTCTCTGTCTGTGTGTCGGTCTCGGTCTCTGTCTGTGTGTCGGTCTCGGTCTCTGTCTGTGTGTCGGTCTCGGCCTCTGTCTGTGTGTCGGTCTCGGCCTCTGTGTGTCGGTCTCTGTGTGTGTGTCATCGGATCTCAACCCAATTGAGTTTCAGCAGCGCCTGAGACAGCGTGTTCCATCAACAAAACACCAAATTATAGAATGATGTTGCATCCCTCCAATAAAGTTCCATACACTTGTAGAATCTATGCCAAGGCGTGTTGAAGCTGATCTGGCGGCTCATGGTGGCCACGCCCTATTAAGACGCTTTATGTTGGTGTTTCCTTTATTTGTACTAGTATCCATACAGCTACTCACTAAATAAACACTCCTGGTATATGTTTATCACTAAAAGAGCAAAGAGCAGGCAGCCTGCTTGGTCTCTAGCTCACTTTCTGCTGACTTCTGACTCTTCATTCAGTAGGGCCACTCTCTACTCTCTTACTTAGTGTCCTCTGGTGGACTGGTCGGGTACTGCAGAGCCACTGTCATAACACACAAGACCACACATGGGCACTGTTAGAATGCCTCCTTCGCTTCCTGTAATAGTGTATCTATCAACAGATCTACCATGATGCATGGGTACCACTTCATAGCTTTCACCAGTCCAGTCTTCAGATCAGTGATTACATCATGGAGGGAGGAAGGAAGAATGTATTTTCAAAGTATTCAAACAGGTCCAGGGATTCCAGCCCAGTTTTGCTCACTTAGAATTTCAAGACTGTTTGACCATATAATGACCTTTTTTCTCCCTCTTTGTCTCCTTTCAATATTCTCCCAACACATCTCTCCCTCCATCCTCCTCTCCTCTTGTTTCTCACAGCTGGGTCTGCAGGACTGCTGGATCCATAAGGCCAATGGGGGCATGGTGTTGCTCAGCTTCTTCTCGTGTCGAATCGCCCTCTTTCCCTACATGTACTGGGTCTACGGCCGTCACTACGGCATCCCCATCTACGGCGTGCCCTTCCACCTGACACTGTCGGTCAACCTGGGCAGCCTGTGTATCCTGGCGCCGCAGGTCTACTGGTTCGTGCTGCTCTGCCGCAAGGGCTGGCGGCTCTACCAGCGCCAGTGTCACTCCACCGCTGCTGCCGGCAGCCAGGACTCCTCCCCCCTGCCCCCACCTAGCCCCCCCTCCCTCACGGACAACCAACCCAAGGGAAACCATTAGAGCTGGAGAGCTCACTCCGTCACCATCGTGCTCTCTCTGTTCTTTCTCGGTTCTCTCTACTCTATATGCGCTCGAGTCACACAAAAATGAACCACCATCGACTACTACTTCTACTGCAGAAGCACTTCGGCTACATACCACAGTCTCCCCAAAACTACAACCGTTACTACTATGATTACACTGCTACTGCTCCTCCTCCCCCTGAGCCCCCACCCCCATGTTTCCATTTTGCTTCGATACTACTGATCGCTCCATGTCCAGTGCAAGCTCTACTCAATTTTTTTGTGGGGGGGGGGGTTTACCCCCACCCGCCTGTGCTTGGATTAGAGTGATTGGTCAGGGGTTATATTTGTAGTGCTACACTGGAGTTTCCCTAAAAGATATGAAGAAGACAGAATGGAGCTCCTGGCTTTTTTCGGAGGGGGGGGGGGGGGGTGCTGAGACACTCCCCCGGCCCCTCCCCTTCATCTATTACTTGCTCTGCTGATTGGAAGATCAGTTAGTGTGGATGAATGTGTCTGTAGAATTTGTTGATTTATTTTGTTTTGTCGATGATTTTTTTTGTCAAGTTCTGAAGATTCACATTTTATGAAGTGTTTGTCCACCCACCCAGTCCTCATCTTTAAAAGAGCCCTGGAGGGAGAGGAGGAGAAGCGGGAAAGGGGACTTGGCATGCAGATTGTAATGGTCACAAGGCTGGGTGGTGGGACGAGGGGTGGAGGGGTGGAATGGGATGGGGTGTTTACAAACTAAGATAGGTACGGGTGTCACCTCATCTACATTTGAAGGAGAAAATGAGAAAGAAATGTTTGCACCAGCATAGCTACACAAAAACCCATTTAATGTGATTGGATTGTGGAACTCCACCTTCCTTTATCCACCTTAGCGCCTCCCATTGTCCCGTTTCCTCATTCACCGCTCTCCATGGCTGCCGCCGCTGGCCAATCGGTGTGCCTGCAGCGCTCCCGTCCTCCTCCTTTGTTGTTTACGGCCCAACAGGGTTCTGTGTGCTGTACTGCTGCCCTGCTGCGTCTGTTTACATGAATTCTCTAAACCCCCGCCCCTCATTGTCACACAGGGTGGGGCATCACAAGCTAGGAGCCTCTCTATATTATGTGCTGTGTCCTCCCTACCTAAATGGGGTGGCTTAGCAAAAGCTTTGTCCGTATGTTTACATACACAAGACTTCTCTGGGAGCGCTGTAGCAGCATTAGAAGGAATGGGATTGCTCGTTTAGTCCCGGGTTCGGCTCCATTGCAACAGCTGAAGCTGCTTTTAATGGGTGGAGACAAGACTTTACGGTCACTCGACGTCAAGTTTGCGGGGTGGGAGTGGTGGGGTGATTCTGTTAGGTCAACGCTGCCCTCTGGCAACGGGGTCTGGGGGCCACGTGGGAGGGGCTTGTATACCACTGGGCATCCCTTTAAGGTCACATTGTGCCCTCCAGGGACCGGCCCACTAGGTGCCAGTTGGAGCAATAAAACAGACGGGGTTGAAAACGGCGAGGACAATTTAAAACCCCATGTAGTAGAGATTAACCTGATGTTTAGATATAAAAACAGTAAAGTTCCTAGCATGATGCTGGAGCAGGATGATTACACAGCTGCATGCGGCCCTGCTCCAAAATTATACTCTATTTTCAAACAGAAGATTGTCGAATAGAATAAGGAAGGCTTGATGGTGGCGATACACTCATTTCATGTATTCTACTTTTACTCATGATTGCCTATTCTGGGGATGAATTATGAGTTTTCCCCGACTTGGTTGGCTCCTTAGTCAACAAGCGGGAAACAACCCCAGTTTTTTTTTAAAGTATAACTGTCCAGTGAAAATCTCACTTGTTTTTAAAGTTCATATTCTGTTAACTCGTACCCAAATGTTGACTCATCCTATAGTTGTATTTGTGGCCAAAGCATAAATTGGAGGGGAAAAAACACCTCAAAATTGTATCTAGAGCTGGGACGATAAGCAGAAAATTATCGACATTACCTTCCCCTTACCGAAGCATTTTGCATACATCAGGAATTTTCTGTGATTTTGCTACACAATGTTTCTGTAGTTTGTCCTAAAATCATTATTTGGTCAACAGTAATAGCCTATGCATTATGTTGATTCCTGCCTGTCCCTGTTTCGCTGTTGGCTGCTGACACCCACTGCACACGGTGGAGGAGAGATGCATTCTGAGAAGCACAAGCATATGGCCGTTGCTCAAAATGCTATTGGGGGAAAAATACAGTATTCAAAGCAACTACTTTTGTTCTAGTTAGAGAGGAGACTCAGCTTTCTGTGAGTATATCATGTATTTATCACCTCAAAATAGAGTTCATGGCAACACTTTACAACTGGAATAGGCTGTAGTTAGTATGGTTTTGATGCAGCGGAGATGAGCAGAGCCTGCCATTTGCAGTTAATAGGCCTACATATAATAGGCCTTAAGTAGCCTAGGCCTAGTGCTGGAAAGTTTTTGTAGGACATTCGCCTACGTTTACTGATAGCCATGTAGGCTAATTATTTATTCTATATAGCAACAATATCCTATTTAGAGTTAGCAATCTAGCTGTTTTGAGTTCCCACTTCCTCAGGTGGTGAATAATATAGCCTTTAGGCCAATGTGCACAAAGATGTCATCAAAAATAAATCTGCTAATATTGGATCCTATTTTAATAGGTTACACATCAAGATATCTCATGCATTTCCTGGATATGTTAGATGAAATGGCTTACTTTTTGAGTCAGGCTGCCAAGTATTACTTGGCACTGAAAAATAAATAATCTAGAGCCCTGCCGCTAATGTAAAGTAACTGTCCATTTAGAAAAAAAAATGTATCATTGTATTTGTTATCGAGCAATATTGTTAAATTGATTGCAATACTACTTTTTGTCCATATCGCCCAGCTCTAGCCCCTCCCAATTTTTTAAATAATAATTTATCGCAGAATTATCATTAGCGCATTTTATTTTTTACATTATCGTGATATGGATTCTTGACATATCGCCCAGCTCTACAGACAGTTTAAAAAATGCTTGCTATTTCCACATAGAGGATGATGTCATCCTCCTTGAAGAAGATGAGCTGGCTAATCAGCAGTCTACTCGCATTAATATTTTTTGACTGGTCGACGCCCACACCATTCAGCTGTTGGGGTACGCCCACACCATTCCAAAACGGAAAATATGCTTTTTAACATAATTACTTTTTTGGGGAGAAGAAACAATTCCAGTCATTGTAATTCATTATTGGTCATATTTCATAGAAATCTGGACACTGGCCAGTTACTTTAAATGTGATACATCTTATCATATTGTCCACACAACCCATATGGCCTTGAATACTTTCCCAGAGTTTTATGTTGTCTTTTAACCTACTCGTCCTTAGCCTTCAAATATGAAGGCAATAGTTCTGTATAAATTAAACACCGTTAACTTGTAGATAATTATTACTAATTTACCAGTAAATTGAAGTGCTGGTTATTTTAGCCAGAGTGCCCATCCACGGCATGTGTTTTATAGTGGCAAGGAGGAACAGACGCTTGGTGGCATCAGTGCTGCTAGCATGGAGCACCAATCATAGGGCTGTAAATACAGGATAATAATAACTAAATATGTTTGTTTTTAGAGAATGCATTACCATATGCACATGTTTTTTTTTTTATGACGACAACCTTGATAATGAGAAGCTTCTGTAGATTCTGTTAGCACTTTGACAAGTCTGAAGCCGTGAGAGGTACATTTATATCACGTACACACACACTATTTCTGCTGAAACTCAACACATTCTTCTAGTTTTAACACTGACCAGACTTAAGAAGGCTGCCCTTGGCAATTGGATACATTTGAGAATGGTGGGAAGTGTTTGTGTGAGCACCAAAACAAATTTGCTTCAAACTTACATGCCCTGACCACATTTTAGCTTGAGCGAATCATCATGTATTTAATCAACGTTATCTAGTCTTAGAGGCTATTTTAATAAGTATTGGGCCCTGGTCAGGATGCACCTTTGCATCAGTTTTGTCAACGTGGCCCTGTCCACTGAAGTTCTGTCTGCATGTTAGGTTGCATTTTGGGGATTCTGCTGTCCTCTGTAGGAGACTACTGCATTGTGGGGACTGAATGATGCATTGTGGGGACTCTGCTCTCTTTAGGAGACTGCGGCATTGTGGTGACACTGCTGTACTCCGTAGACCCCTGCATTGTGGGGACTCAGCCATTTTCTGCTGAGAAACACTCCAGTCCGGGACCAAACCAAACCAGGCCACTGTGCTTCCGGGGCGGCGCTGGAACAAGAGCAGAGCATGGCAGAGCAGGCAGAAGGCTGGGGAATGGAGGAAGGGAAGCTGAGTGCTGCTGCTTTTAAATGATGGGCTTGTTTGTCTGGTTTGGCCCGGACCCAGAGACAGGCAAAGAGTCCAGCTTTATCAATATGCCTCGACTCAAGTGTCTCTTGTCTGTCTGTCTGACTGATGCGACCACAGAACTCCATACAGAAACATCCCAGGCCTTCTCATTGTGCGCTCTCACTCTCTTGTCCTCCCTATTTCTCTCTCTCCCTTCCCGTCTCCATCTTTCTCACTCACTCCTCGTACCCTTACTTTACGTTTACCAGCATTGGGGAACATCCCGCGCATGCGCCCGTCTATTTCTATGGGCACAAGCACTGTTCATGACAAACTGTTCACACCTCTCTTGTTGGTGGAGAGAATGCAGGTTTAAAGCTAATTTCCTGCAATTCTGCCAATTTTTAATTTTAATTATTTGTTTTAATTTTTTATTATCATTTTTTGTTGTCATGGGGTGCAAAGAAAATTTTGCCGTTTTAATGCAACTGTTTTTGCAATTCTATACATTTTGCCATGTCTAATGTGTGTTCATGTGATATTGAGTGACAAAAAAATTACAACAATATCTATGAGCTAAAAAAATGTTAGCTGACATGGGCTAGTTGATCTGGGCATTTCTAACAAGTTGTAAATAGCTCTTTAAGGTATGCAATGACTAACATGACAAGAGGACCTGATGATGCACTACCCAATTTCGAAATTGCACCTTGAGCATTCTACTATTACAGCTCTCAAGAGTAAGTTTTTAAAGCTGGACTGTGTTCCTTAAAAAAATTATGCCGACCGCAGGGGGTGCGCCCCACAGTTTGGGAACCACTGATCTAGATGAGTTGCCGTTGCTAGCAGCAGGTGTCCAGTCTCTCCACTCAGCAGCTCAAGAGTCCAGGGAACGCAGGGTTAATTAGGCTACAGTGCCATTTCCTAACAAGGCCAATCAGCCTTCATGGCTTTAAAAAGGCTCTCTGGATGTGCTGCTCACAGTGACCCGCCTAAAGGCCAGACTCTCCATCTGTTCACATGGGTTACCTCCCAACTGGCACCCTATTCCCTTTTATAGTGCACTACATTCTACCAGAGCCCTATTTTATGTACTGCACTTGATTTTATGTAGGCCTACTTTTAATGCAAGATGTCCTTGACTATCTTGAAATGTGTACCCCAAGTAAAATGTATTATTATTTTTGGACCAGAGCAGAATCTGCGTGCCCTCACAAGTTAATGCCACAAATGTCCTCACGATGCAGGACCGCCGCAACCAATCGCCTCACAATACAGGACAACCACTGTTGGGAACCTTATATGGTTGACATCGACATGTCAGAGACATTTTCCCCCATCTTGAAGCGTTTTTTATTGATTTGATATGTAAGACCATGACAGATGGGGTTTGGCCTGAAAAGGTGAGGGTGACATTGATGGCTTAAGGGATTTCCATGGTATACCTTTGAAATTTCCCTTAGTCTGTTGCAAGGTCACGGTCGACGTCGTCGTGAGGTATGGGGCGGATTATAGAGAGCTAGTAGTCTCGTACATTTTGACACTCAGGGCACCTCGACGTGTCGCTAAAGTGCAATCCCCCGCCCCCTACCCTGACATCCAATCCAGAGCCTTCGAATCATGCGGTTCATAGGGTTCAAGGGTCTGCATGCAAAACACATATCCTGTTAATCAACTTTATTTTAATTCTTATTCCGGACAGATTTGTTTTGTTATAATATATGAAGTCTTATGTTCGGCCTTCTCGGAGGCTCCTCTCTTTGCTCAGGGTTTGATGAAGATGTTAACATAACTGTATAACTTAGATTTGTTTAAAAAAATTGTGAAACGAGTTTCGATAAACGATGGATTCTGAAATATGAAAATACCTGGAATGGCGTGCGGTCTTCTCCTGCTTGTGCCATTGTTTTCTTCTTTGCTTTCTTCCAAATGCATTTTGACATGGCTTGTGGTATTGCAACCTTTAGGGTTGGTAGACCAAAGATTGTCAGGCACTTTAGTCAACCCCCCCCTCCCGCCCCAGACTGCATGGGGCAGTGTCTCCCCTTCTCACTAACACAACCCTTATCCCAGGTCAGCATCCATCCATATCCAGTCTATGTAGGAGCCTCGGCACAGTGAAGCGTGAGTTGTGCATTATCAGTGTGATCAGGATTAATGGCTGTGCAGAGGTGGAACATTTAGCTGGGGTCTGGGGGCAGTGCCCCCTAGGCTTACTTTTCCAGTAGTTTTGCTGCTTTGATTTCACACACATCCACACAGGGCCGGTCCCTCTTATCAAGGGACTCACATCGGCCTGGTAGGTGTCGAGGGTATGGCCCACTGACTGGCTGGCCACTGGATTCAAGTTAAAACTGAATTGGGTTAAAACAAGGGGGGTTACATTTCTATAACTGGGCTGATAAAACCATTTTTTAAATATGCATTTTATCCATTGCATGCATTCCCGCCGTTCTCTTAGTACAATACTACTGTACACGTCTTCTGTTCAAAAAGCCCCCATACTTAATTTTTTACCCCCTTTTCCTCCCCAATTTCGTGATATCCAATTACGATCTTGTGTCATCGCTGCAACTCCCCAACGGGCTCGGGAGAGGCGAAGGTTGGGTCATGCGTCCTCTGAAACGTGACCCGCCAAACCGCTCTTCTTAACATGCGCCCGCTTAACCCGGAAGCCAGCTGCACCAATGTGTCGTAGGAAACAGTTCAACTGACGACCAAAGTCAGCCTGTAGGCGCCCGGCCCGCCACAAGGAGTCCCTAGAGCGCGATGAGCCAAGTAAAGCCCCCCGTGGCTAAACTCTCCCCTAACTCGGATGACGCTGGGCTAATAGGGCATCGCACATTGGGACTCCCAGTTACGGACGGATGTGAAACAGCCTGGGTTCAAATCCAAGTCTGTAGTGACGCCTCAAGCACTGCGATGCAGTGCCTTAGACTGCTGCGCCACTCGGGAGGCCTTATATTGGGGGGGTCTTCCAATGTGCTTCTCTCTTCCATCATCACAGTTTGGTTAAACATTTTATATACTCAAGTTCTGAATTTGTTTGCTGTGCTTTTTTTGTGTGCATTTAGACTCTCTATGACAGTACACGGTTTACTGTTAACGTTTTCTGTCCTGAATCGGACTTCCATCCTCACAATAGTGTCTGTCACCTCATGTCCCATTTTGGCTGTGTAATTTACTAAATGCAGCTTATTCACTACCTTCAACACTCCCTGCCTCCTGTTATTTTTGATAACATCTGATTTTTTTCATTTTTATATATCTGATTTTGATATATACATATAAAGTTTTTTTTTGTTTGTAGTGTGCCCTTTTTGAGGAATTTCTTATCTGAGAAACGAATGGGCGCTTTAACTAACCTAAACATTGATTGAGAGGAATTATTTTGTTGCAACTTGTAAAATCAGACACCCCATAAAGACAAATAAAACTGATTTGATGAATCCTTTTAAACCAGAATCTGTGTTAATTGCTGTACATGCCTCTGCCTCAATTTTCTGAGAACCCTGGGGTGTCTGCAGTAGGCACGAAATTGAAGAAAATTCTCAAACGGAGGGAATCACGGAAAACAGGGAGGTACTATCTGAAGTTGTCCAAGAAGAACTCTTTCGTTTCCCGTTTTGCTATGGTGTGTCCCAATGAACACCAAAAAGGGCAGTTATTTGAATTGAAAATATATAGGTCCATTAAAACTATAGAAAGTATGTAGAAATTATAGAGGTTCAAGTGTGGCCTGGAGTCCCAAAATAATAACCCCCCCACTCCAACCTCCCAATGATTAAATGGGCTTGCGGGCCGGATCCGGGCCGTAGCTTTCCCACCCCTGACCTAATTGAATGCACCTCTGATCTGTTTCACTCTGGGTGCATCTCCACTCTAATCTCTAGTCTGTAACTGATCAGAAAGAACTGGACAAGTGAAAGCTAGTTTCCGGCAGGCATCATTTGTTGTATAGTTTCCACCTAGCCTGTCTTTTCATATCAGTGCAGATGAAGGAAGGATGCCACTTAAGGTTAATCTCAATAAACTGATGTTTCTTTCCTCCCACGTTCCTAGCCTGATACCAGATCTGTTTGTGCTTTAAAGCCAACTTCTATAGTCGCATATCTACTAGAGTAACAACAAAGACCACACAAATTGATATGGGACCAGGCTGTCTCTCCAAGACCAACAGAGGGCAATCACGCGCAACACAATGAGGCACCTGAGTTGGACTGAACCACAGGAGGTTGGTGACGCTTTAATTGGGGAGGATGGGCTTGTGGTAATGGCTTGCGTGGAATGGGATCAAACACATACTTTCCATATGTTTGACGGGATTACATTTACTCTGTTCCTGTATTATGAGTCGTCGTCCCCTAGCAATAAATCTTTTTTTTTTTAAAGAGACATTCAGATCTCCACGTTTTGGCGCAGGTCTCCAATTGCCATCAATGGATGATTTACTTGCGTCGCGCATGGATCTTCAGTCAAACTACCATTCATCGGGCGATTATCGGTGTTTGATAGAGCAGATCCTTATTACCCATGCAATGGGAGAGGCTATTTCTATGTCCTGTACAGTTGTGGGAGCAGATGGAGCCTATAAGGCAGCTCTATTTGGGCCAGGAAGAAGGAAAAGGAAGAAGCCCTTATCATGTGCCACATATCTGTCTCTGTCAGTTTGACCCGATTGATGACTAATGGGTTTATACTTATCTAGTTGAACCTTTTTTAAATGCCACTTAGCAGCTTTCCCTTGATATAGAGAAAAAAAGATTCCTTTATTTGCAAGCTTCCACCATATTGCTTCCACCTTACATATCTGCAAACATTGAAGGGTCAGGGCCAAGGGGGAGGGGAAAAGAGAGTTTTGGAACTGGCTCTGTTCGTTCTCACAGTCAGGTTAAACTATGTGGTGCCAGGACAACAACCTCTCCCTCAATGTGAGCAAGACAAAGGAGCTTATCGTGGACCACAGGAAAAAGCGGGCTGAACTGGCCCCTATTAACATCAACGGGGCTGTAGTGGAGCGGGCCGAGATTTTCAAGTTCCTTAGTGTCCACATCACCAACGAGCTATCATGGTCCAAACACACCAAGACAGTCGTGAAGAGGGCACGACAAAACCTTTTCCCCGTCAGGAGACTGAAAAGATTTGGCATGGGTCCCCCCTCAAAGTTCTACAGCTGCACCATCGAGAGCATCCTGACCGGTTGCATCACGGCCTGGTACGGCAACTGCTCGGCATCTGACTATAAGGCGCTACAGATGTTGTGCTACAGTGTGACTATCATTAAATGTGAAGACTGTTATATTATCAAATCAATTCTCTGTAATTATTCCTTACGTGATTAAACTAATCATGTAAACTTTAATTAACTAGGAAGTCGGGGCAACACGGGAAAATTTAGAGTTTAAAGAGTCTCTATATCCCAAATTAACTCTTCAGATATTTTCATATCTTATCGATTACAGTCTTCTATTAATGTATTATTACCTCAGTCTCATTCCTGAACGTCGCAAACCCTTGGATTTATGCACGAACCCTAATATAAATCATGAATCGGCGATATACAAATTGGCTTAATTATTTATTTACTAACTAACTAATCAATCATAGAATTACATAAAACACACACAGTAGGTCATACATTGGTTACTAACATGACACAAAAAAGTCCCTAGTGGACGAAACCGATATGAGGCCTTGGTAGACAAAGGAAAGGTGGGGACAGCTCAAAAGCGGGAAACTCAGAGTGGACCCACGGACATATAGTTGACTACACTCATGGAAATGCTAATTCTTTGAACATGCACAGCCGCTCATTTGAATATAAATTGCAATTTACATATTTACGAGTGTATACCTTTGTTGTCTCTCTGTGGTCGCCGGTCCATCTGCTGGATAGATTGTCGACAAAGTCTGGATGTCCACCAGAGATCAGTCTTTCGTAGTTGTAGCTTGTTCTAATGAATACGTCAGGTGTAATAATTTGGTCGTTCGATAGTGAATGGATCTTTCAGAGTACCATTGGTGAACACATTCGATCTAAGAACAGACTAAAGTATTTCAACAGCTGCAGACTGAATAATTGGTCTAGTTTGTAGATTTCTTAACCATTTCAGCGTGGGGATGATATCCACGTTCTCTGGTCTTGTCCTTTGGTAGAGTTGTTTAAACCATTTTGCAACATCCGGCTCACGCCTTTGTCTGCTTGGTCTGTAGAGTGGTAGCCATTCCAACGTGGAGACTTTGTCCCTACATTCTCTTGACTAGATGTACATTTTGTCATGAGTCATTTTATTAACTCTGTGGAAAGGGGTGTTTCGTGACGTTTGGGTATAATGTCTGCTCATGGGGGCGTGGCCACTAACTGGATAAACTTTACATGAAAAAATATTTTCTCATTTAGAAGACTAACATCACATTTCATCTTCTCACAAGTAGTTTCATATTTAATCATATACGTTCCCGCGGAGCTGGATGTGACCCTGACAACTGGGAAATATATACATTAAGATAAACAGTTATGTTGTCCTACCATCTTTAGTTGCGTCACAAATTATTAACAAATTCGACAGGATTGTTCTTTAAATACCCACGGACAATTTCAACTGTTTGGAATACAGAAATGTTGTTTCATTATTCAGCCTTTTGAGGTTACCGTACTGCAAAGTCTTTCTCTGTGGTAACAAAGGGATTCTCAACTTTCATTTTGGCAGAGTGGGGAAAGGAGTTTTGGTATTTACAACCATCACAAACCTGTAGTGGGAGAGAGCGAGAGAGAGGGGGGCTATGATCCTCACCCAAAAAGGTGCACGTCATGACAGAGGGTAGTGTGTACGGCATCACTGGGGCCAAGCTTCCTGCAATCCAGGACCTATATAATAGGCGGTGTCAGAGGAAAGCCCATAAAATTGTCAAAGACTCCAGCAACCCAAGTCAGACTGTTTTCTCTGCTACCGCACGGCAAGCGGTACCGGAGTGCCAAGTCTAGGACCAAAAGGCTCCTGAACAGCTTCTACCCCAAGCCATTAGACTGCTGAACAATGAATCAAATGGCCACCGGACTATTTACATTGACACCCCCCTCCCCAGTCCATTTGTTTTGTACACTGCTACTCGCTGTTTATTTTCTATGCATAGTCACTTCTCCCCTACCTACATGTACAAATTACCTCAACTAACCTGTACCCCCGCACACTGACTTGGTACCGGTACCCCCTGTATATAGCCTCGTTATTGTTAATTTTTTATTATTTTTTACTTTAGTTTATTTGGTAAAAAATGTCTTAACTAAAAGTGCAGTTCAAGAAGAGTTAAGGGCTTGTAAGTAAGCCTTTCACGGTCAGGTATACACTTGTTGTATATATAATTTAGCTTGGTATCTGAGAAATTAAGCTAATTGATTGCACCCAAATTGGCCCTTTTTTTAATTCACAGGATTCACATAATATTCCACAAATATAGTACCCAGCATCCGATTTGGACCAAACTTCTTCCTACTTTTGACTAAGATGTGAGAAATCCCATAAAATGGTCAAAAGCCACCCATGGACCCCCCCCCCCAAACCAATCCCAACTCAAAAAACAGTATATGGTATCATCAGTTCTCTGTCTGACAATTAGTATGGAGCGGAGGCTTAAAGTATTGCTTCTTCTACACAATGTGATGTATCTGATGTTTTTCCCCCCCCTCTGTTCAGAGAAATTAGCCATTGAAGTCGCTTGCATTATTTATTATAAATTAGTGTGAAAGTACCAGGTTTTGCCCACTAAATGCAGCTGTTCCTGCTACTGCCACCCCCTTTTATCAATTTTGCGCAGGAAGCACGCACATATACCATTGGATAGAAAACCAATCGCTTTTGCTCACAATGAAAATAAATGTGTGCTCATCCTCATAAGTCAAGCCAGTCCTTCATGAAAGCAATTCAGTTTGTCCTTCTCTTAGCAGCCTAATGCTTCAACCCAACTCTCCATGAATAGTCCAACAAGTGACATCTCTATGAGAGGGCTATACAAATGGTGCAAGATTTTTCCTAGAAGCCCAAACCTTTGATAGAATTGGGCTAGTGACAAATGTTCCAAATGTTGTAACAACCCTAATAAAATAATACAATTATATACCATTGCATGTCAGTCATGTTTTTCAATACAATTATTAGAAAACATTATGTAGTGTGATTAGTGCCATTTACCAGTAAACCCAAACAATTACCATTGCAAAGCACTATACAGTGTGTCGGGTCTTTTACCATTGAATATTATTAGAGACCATAACATTGAAACCATTAGAACTGCTGTTTGCTTTCAACCCAAAGTTGTAAAGAAAAGGTTGTGATCCATTTAAAAAAACACAAGAGACCAGCAAAATTGATAAAAGGGTGTTGGAGAACCATCACCAGATTCACAGGGAATACATTACAAGGACCAAAGCCCCATATACTACCCACCACTGCGACCTGTACGCTCTCGTTGGCTGGCCCTCACTTCACTCTCGTCGCCAAACCCACTAGCTTTAAGCACCAGTTGTTAGAGCAGCTCACAGAACACTGCACCTGTACATAGCCAATCTGTAAACAGCCCATCCAACTACCTCATCCCCATACTGTATTTATTTATTTATCTTGCTCCTTTACACTCCAGTATCTCTACTTGCACATTCATCTTCTGCACATATACCATTCCAGTGTTTAATTGCTATGTTGTAATTACTTCGCATGGCCTATTTATTGCCTTCACTCCCTTATCTTACCTCATTTGCACTCTGTATATAGACTTTTTTAAATTTATTTTTTTCTACTGTATTATTGACTGTATGTTTTGTTTATTCCATGTGTAACTCTGTATTGTTGTATATGTTGAACTGCTATGCTTTATCTTGACCAGGTCGCAGTTGCAAATGAGAACTTGTTCTCAACTAGCCTACCTGGTTAAATACATTTTAAAAAAGAAGCAATACTCCAAGCCGCAGCTCCAAACTACTTGTTAGACACAGAACTAATACTGTATACTGGTTGTTGGGGTGGGATTGGTGTGGAGGGTCCATGGGTGGCTTTTGACCATTTATATTGGATTCTTAATGTCTTACTCCTTGTTAAGAAGAATTATGGTCCAAATCGGATGTAAGTTAACTATATTTATTGAAGATTATATATATTTTTTTTATTTATTTTTTTTATTTTTTTAATCTTTATTTTAACAGGGAAAACAGACTGAGACCTAGATCTCTTTTACGGCTGTGCCCTGTGTAAACATGTTGACATGTACAGTTTTAGACATACAGACAAGAACATTTCAAAACATACACAATTCAACAGAAACAATCACAGACAACATCATATTGATCCTCCATAAACATTTTAAAATGGGCAAGGGACACCAGAGTGTCTAACTTAAGTTGGATCTGCAGTTTGTTCCATAAATAAGGTGCAAAGGAACTGAAGGCAGTCCTACCCAACTCTGTGGAGACCGCAGGAGTCTCTAATGTAATCCACATCTGTGATCTGGTTTTAAAATTAGTACATCTTGTGGAAATTAATGATGATATATATGGAGGTAGTTTTAAAAGAAGTGCTTTATAAATAAACAAGAGAGCATGTTGCTCTCGCCTCACAGATAGAGAGACCCAACCCACATGTTGATATAGGATACAGTGATGAGTTCTGTAACTATCACCCGTGATAAACCTGAGTGCACAATGGTAAATAGCATCCAGTGGTTTTAATGTGTTTGCCGATGCATGCATATAGATAATATCACCATAATCTAAAACGGACATAAAAGTAGCCTGCACAATTTTTTTCCTATTTACAGAGGACAGACAAGCCCTGTTTCTGTAAAGGAATCCTATCTTGAATTTGAGCTTTTTTCCCAATTCAGTAACATGTTTTTTAAAAGAAAGCCTATCATCTAACCATACCCCTAAGTATTTATATGCAGAGACCTTATTGATTTGAGTACCATCCAAGCTAGTGATTACAAACGTGTTTCTAACTGGGAGTTTAGACCTAGAAAAAAACATGACATTTGTTTTCTTAGCGTTTAAAACAAGTTTAAGCTGTAAAAGAGACCCCTGTAGTATCCTAAAATCAGACTCCAACTGCATTAAAGCTTGGTCCGCTGTTGGAGCAATAGAGTACATAACTGTGTCATCTGCATATAAATGGAATTTACAATATCTGACATCATCACCAATGTTGTTTATATAAAGTGAGAACAATAGTGGGCCAATTATTGAACCCTGAGGGACCCCTTTAAGTAACTGTAAGGGGTCAGACTTGACCCCATCGACCATGACGGCTTGAGTTCTATCTTTAAGATAGTCATAAAACCATCGGCAGGCATCAGTGCCCAGTCCTATAGATGACAGCTTACTCAAAAGGATAGCATGGTCTACAGTGTCAAAAGCTTTTGACAAATCTACAAACAACGCAGCACAGTGCTTTCTATCGTCTAAGGCATTTGCAATATCATTTACAACAAGCATAGTGGCCGATGTGGTACTGTGTTTAGATCTAAAACCAGATTGATTGGTACTAAGAATACTGTTAGCAGAAAGAAAAGATTGTAACTGTTTGTTGACTATAGATTCTAGAATCTTTACCAGACAAGGGAGCCTAGAGATGGGTCGATAGTTATCCAAATCACTACCGTCACCTCCCTTATGTAATGGCAGAACAAAAGCTGCTTTCCACACCTTAGGGATATTTCCTGTGCTTAATGTTAGATTAAAAATGTGTGTTACTGGACCAGCAAAAATAGGTGCAGCACACTTAAGTAAGTACGGGTCTAAATTGTCAGCGCCTAAGGATTTCTTAGTATCAATGGCACACAGGGCAATTAGAACCTCTGCTTCAGTTATTTTCTGGAAACTAAAAACAGGGTTACCATTTTTCAGAGTAACGGTTGAAAAGCAAGACGAAAAATCAACTAACTGGCCAGTACCACAAAGTCCACTTTTCCTTTCAAATAAAAAACCAGCAGAGATGAAATGCTTATTAAAAGCATCACAAATATCATTTTTTTCAGTTAGAATACAGAAGTCTGAGGTAATTTGCTTAGGAAGAGAAACAGCAGAATTCCCCCGTTTCAGTGAATTAACGGTTTTCCAGAATTTTGCAGGATCTCCTGCAGAATCTGTCATAGCATTAAGGAAGTAATTTGATTTTGCCTTTTTGACAGCTGCAGTACATTTATTTCTCAATTGCCTAAAAAACAGCCAATCAGCTGGAGTACCTGTTTTCCTCGCCAAGGCCCAGGCCCGATTCTTTTGCAGGAAAAGACCTGACAATTCAGGAGAGAACCAAGAACTGGTTCGGTTTCTTACTCTGTGATTCTTAAGCGGGGCATGTTTATCAGACATAGAGGTAACAATAGAAGAGAAAAAAGCAAGGGCTAAAACCGGGTCCAGAAAGCAGCAAGTGGATAAAAGCTCAGAGTGATATAAGTCAAGGATAAAAGCTTGCTGTGAGAAATGTTTATAATTTCTCTTAGAGATTATACAGGGATCAGAGTGTTTCAGCCTGGTATCTCTAATACAAGCAATAGGGCAGTGGTCACTGATATCATTTGCAAAAACCCCACTGGCTGTGTATTTATGGGGGGTATTTGTTAGAATAATGTCTAGTAGAGTGGATTTTACTGGGTTCTTAAAGTTGGGACGGGTTGGTTTAGTTATCAGCTGAGTTAGATTTAGCTCAGTACAAATGCCTTTTAATTTATCGGATACTGGTGAGAGCCAATCCAGGTTAAAATCTCCCAAAATCAGTAATTCAGAGTTTGCATAATTAGACAGTATATCAGATAAATTGCATAGAGTACAAGGAGGAGCTGAGGGGGGGCGATATACCCCTGCTAGAGTTAAATGAGCATTATTACCAAGTACCACGTTTAAAACTAGACATTCATATTGCTTTGAGACAGAGGTTGATATGGACACAGAAACATTTAAGCAGCATTTAACATAAATCGCAATACCACCACCTCTACCAACTCTATCAGTTCTATAAATATTGTATCCAATCAACTGAACATCTGAATCTGGCACAGAATCACACAGCCACGATTCAGATACAATCAGAACGTCAACATTTGATTGTGAGACCAAAATTTCAATAAAGTCCAACTTTTGGATCAGGCTTCTAGCATTCAAATGAATTATTCCAATACCATTGCTACGGGAATTCATATCAGATGGAGTATCCAAGGTAGCACCTGAAGCTGCACTAGATGAGCAATAAACCATTTTCGAGCTATTGACAGAGCTCAATTTTATGGGGACAAGATTACTACTAACAATACCTCTCTGCATGTGAGAAGTATTCGCAATACGGTGATTGGACAATAAACTAGGAATTGCAGAAGGGTTGTTAACTGTAGTTTGTTCCATATTTGCAATTGAGGAACTAATTAATGAAACTGGGAGAGGAGCATTGAACATAGTCTGATAGGGGAGCGTACAATCCCAAAAGTCAACCCCCGAGAATACACAACGTCAGGTATCAAAGGCTCTACATGAGGCAAGAGTAAGAGACATGTTGGTGGAGAGGATGCTGGAGCCATACCTGTTAAGATGTAAATTGTCCCGAAGAAATAGACCTGGTCGGTCTGTAAAAGCTGCAAAGTTATCCACAAAAGGAATTCTCATCGTGCAGCAGTATCCCTTAAGCCAGGTGTGTAATTGGCGTATACGACTAAAAACCATATCCGTGTAGCGTGGGGATGGAAATGGACCGGAAACAACACACTGCTTCCCAGATTCCAGCAGCGTATTTAACAATGTTTTAAAATCGTCTCTCAATTTCTCTGACTGCTGGAGTTTAATGTCATTTGACCCAACATGGACAATGACAGTTGAAGCGGCGGAGTGCTTGCTAATAAGTAGCGGTAGCATGGAATCTAGGTCAGAGATCCTAGCGCCAGGGTAGCAGAAGGTCTCAGCTTTCCGGATTGAAACGTTTCGGACCATGGATGAACCCACCACGAGAACGGAAGGACTACAGATGGGTTTATTGGGTAAATGACGGGGCCTCTCCCGGGTGATCTGCCTCCTAGCAGGTTGAGGGGGGCTAGCAGCTGAGACTGACGACCTAGTGGCAGGCAAGGAGCGCAGATGAGTGTGCTTGGGCACTTCCACCTGAGAGTGAGATGGCAGCAGTAGAGATGAAGTGGAGGGACCCTGTACAGTATGATTGGAATGCACTTCCAGGTCTTCCAGGACCTTGAATCTCCTCCCCAATTGTAGCACCTCCGAAACATTTGATGGATTCCGTTTCCTGGAGTGCTTTCCTCCCCGGACAGCAATCCAGGCATCCTGAGGCGGAGTAAAAGGGGTGGAACAGACCAGGCCCTTCGGTTTAGCTCCTAGTCTGGGCCATGGCTCATTTAAGGGAACCGAATGGAGTTTCACAGTTACAGGCTCCCCAGAAGTGGAGGTGCCGAGCCAGGGGCAGGTGACGTCGTCGATTTTGGAGGTGGTTTGTATAACCATGGAGTCCAGGAGTTCTTCGTCCTCCTTGATCTGGCGCAAGACAGATACTCTCCCCTCCAGCTCAGCGACTCTCTGGCTCAGGTACTGGCAGGTGGTACATCCAGGGGCGAGCGAAGCCATGAGAGACAGGTGGGTTTGGGCCCGGAGGCTAGCAGTTAGCAGTTTGTTTTTAGCCTAAAGCCAGCTTTTTGCCGAACTTTTCCAGAGAGAAAAAACACTTTCCATCCACCGTGGAGCGAGATTCCGGGACAAGAGAGAGTGGTCCTAGCTGGTAAAAGTTAACCGCGATCTACATGAGAGAACGAACAAACAACTAGTTGGTACTCGGCTCCGCCTCGTATCTACCAATCTTGAATCTTATACATTAAAATGGCCAATTTGGGTGCAATCAATTAGCTTAATTTCTCAGATAAACAAAATGTTTCAGGAATGCTTATCTATTTTGTTTCTAACTAAAAAAACGATTTCCGCACAATCCAAGATGGTGGGTGTGAATCCTTTTCCTTGTGCTTTTTGAGGTGGAACGACACCTATGTGATGTATGTTTATGTTATGTTTGCTCTGCTTTGCAATCTATTGCCTAGGACAGGGTTCTCCAATCCTGTTTGTGGAGAGCTACCATCCTGCAGGTTTTCACTCCAACCCTAATCTAGCGCATCTGATTAAATAATTAGATGGTTGATAAACGGAATCAGGTTAGTTACAACTAGGGTTGGAGCGAAAACCTACAGGAACAGGGTTGGAGAGCCCTGACCTAGGACATCAACAGCCAGCTGGGTTTAAAGTCATTAAATAAGCTATAGGAAATACTTTTTATTGCACATGTTCAATTTCAATTCATTGGTACTATGAAGAGTAGCTATGCCTGGCTGTGCCCCTCCCATCTCTAAATTCAATGGTTCTCTCCCTCTCCCTCGCTTGCTTTTTTTGTCTTTGCTGTGAAATCTGCGACAGTTGGAAAGGTTTCCTCCGTTGCAAAGATACTGAATCTTAGGAGTCGAGGAGATGATTCCTAGCGGAATCTAAGCTTGACACCCAGAAATGAGGGTTGACACGGGGAGTCGAGGAATCTATTATTTTGGAGTCGACTCCCCACCACTAAGCGTCAATCTGTGTGTTAGTTCAAAGAGTTGGGTCAGGCTGTGGTGTACAGATGTTGCCAGCAAAACAGCAATAATGACACCTAACATGGTAAGTTGTAGGTAATACAGCTAATACCCATCTGATCCTTTGAGAGCTATCACTGCTTATCGGCCGAGGGACGCTTTTTTTAAATGCAAGACTAACAAAGTGCTAGATTCCTCAGGATCCGGCTAACATTGTGCTAACTAGTTAGGCTACTAGATCACAAGGCGATCGCTAGTTACGTTCACATTGTTAGAGGATTTGTTTTCTCCGGCTAGCACTGTTCTAACTAGCTAGGCAATTAACCGACGTGGCAAACGCTAGTTACGTTTCACTTTGTTCTCGGACTAGCTACTACTTGGAGCCATGGAGCCTGCTACCCTTGCCCAAGGGGAACCAAGCACCCATGCTAGCTTTAACAATCTTGGCCTACGTGCTGGTTGCTTGCTAGCTAACGCCTTCATTAGCCCACCATGGCTATAGCGTTTATACACAGTGCTCACTCCAGCTAGCCATTAGCCGTGTGGCACGTAATAAACTAGCGTATGTCTATCAAGGCTAATTTACTGCAGGCGCTACTGGGTTAGCAGGCCTTTTTTATAGGGACGTAGGAAGGGTAACAGTGGCTTGCCCGCGGCCCAATCTGACTCCCCGGTTCAATGAATTATGGCCACTGCTACCCCGCCCGAGGCAGGCACTCGAAACCCCTCGCTCTTGCGCCGGCGGCTCGACGATGCTGGCTGCTACTAGCTCTCCCACCTATGGGGGAATTTCCAGCTTACTCTCTCATTTAGTACATCTAACGTTCACTTGTTTCGTTGGCTAAACTGACCGGTTACACCGCATCTTGCGACGATCATAAGAGACTCTCTAGACCGAAAATAAAACTCTACTTGTGCACCTTTCTTGGGATAATGTGGCTAACACAAAAGCCTCACGGGCCCCCATACCCCATGGGAAACTGGCTACGCTACTAGCCGTCACGGCGAATGCTAGCTTGCTAACCACCATTTATCTATTGCTAGCTTGGCTCTCATTTTTAGTTTGCCTAATATTGAATTGCTTTGTTCCTACTAAGCACCATGCGGTGATCCAGTCCACGAGATGGCCTGTAACAGGCTAGCTAATGTGGCATGGCTGGCTGTATCATCACTGTTAACGTACGCTGGGAGAAACGCTCACGCTGCCTACCTCAACTAGCTCACAACTAGCTTGCATGATTTACATTGTGCTCTGTTTTTGTACTTACCGACTTTACCGGCTCCACATACTAGGTTTTCCAGTCCAAGAGACTCAAACAACCAGGTCAACTACCACGTCAAGGCTAGCCTTGCCACCATCTGCCCGCCAGACACAGATATCGTGGCAACTCGGTCTCCGCTCACTCCTTTATGAGCTAAGGCTTTGAATAAGGGAGAGGGGCAGTTCGCTAGCGTTATTGCTAACTCCTCTCACTTTTTCCCTTCGTTTGTGGACTTCAATGAACACATCAGCTATGTTACCAGGCTAAAAAACCTTTCGAAGCCAAACCATGTCATAACCACTACACACAGCCTACATAGTTGTCCCCATATTAGCTAAAATAACATCCTAGTCAACATAGCTAATAGAACTAATGCATTAGTAAACCCGCTACAATTATGCAGTAACGCTACGGTGTATAGACAGTGCTTCTCCTTCATTTTGAAGAAATTAAATTTGTTAAACTGTTCAACTATTGCAATTGGATTTTAAGCAATAGCCTACAACTATTTTAGCACCGTTTCGCGCTGCTCTGAGACAAGCATGGGGACTGGTCTTGATAAATCAATGAGATTTTTATTTTCACTGAATCTCCGTTTGGGTATTGGTTAGACTAGAATTAGAAAATTAGGGTGCAGAAATGTTATGCTCTTAGTGTAACCTTTATTTAACTAGGCAAGTCAGTTAAGAACAATTTCTTATTCACAAGAACAGCCTACTCCCTCCGCGTCGTGGAATTGAACCTCGGTCCCCCACGTGCCCTGCCTGCACGACACAGGGATTCTTTAGCTAAATACCCCAGTACTGTATTGCCGACCGTCACGTTGTACAGTGCCATATTTTCCATTGCATCCTAACGAAAACCCAGAGGGTTTTTCGTTTCTTGGAATAGAAACACCATAATATTAATCAAATGAATTAAGCAAGTACCAGTCAAAAGTTTGGACACACCTACTCATTCCAGGATTTGTCTTTATTTTTACTATTTTCTACATTGTAGAATAATAGTGAAGACATCACAACTATGAAATAGCACATATGGAATCAGTTAAGAACAAATTCTTATTTACAAGGACTTCCTACTCCTTCCTCCCCATCTGGGAATTGAACCCCGGTCTCCCACGTGCCCGCATTCTAGTACAGAAATGGCCTGCTCTCCCTTTATTTAAGGAATTAGGCACTTTCCCATGTTTACTACAGTATGTATTGTAGGTGTCACGATCGTCTTGATGAGGAAGAGTGGACCAAGGCGCAGCGTGATACGAATACATCTTTTTATTAGTGAAGATGAAACACGAAACGAAACACTTTGACAAACTAACAAAAACAACCGTGAAGCTACAAACGAAAGTGCACACACAAGCTACTAACGTTAGACATAGACAATTACCCACAAACACCTAAAGCCTATGGCTGCCTTAAATATGGCTCCCAATCAGAGACAACAATAAACAGCTGTCTCTGATTGAGAACCAAACCAGGCAACCATAGACTTTCCTAAACACCTACACTGAACACAACCCCATACATCTTCAAAACCCCCTAAACAATACACACACCCTAAACTAGACAAAACACACAAACATCCCCCATGTCACACCCTGACCTAACTAAACTAATAAAGAAAATCAATATAACAAAGGCCAGGGTGTGACAGTAGGCTATGTTTACTTGTCAGACTGCACAGTAGCCTAATAAACAAATGCAGGTGGCTTTTATCTTAAATGCTTTAAATGCTTTATTATCCAAATGTAAAGCATATACTGTACAGTACTGTATTTGTTCATCAGCATCTTTATGCTTTCGTGAACTGGTTGTCAATGCAACCAAATACAAATATTTGAAGGAGATGTATCTTTCGTCCCACTGACTTAGCTTGGATTTCATTCCAAATTTGATATGTTGGATTCACGTCCCCATCTCAACCAAAAATGTAATTGAAAGAATTGGACTAAATCCAATCAAATCAAACTTTAAATGTACTTCAAAGTTGGATTTGATTTAGTCCTGTAATTTAACTTAGATTTTTGGTTGAGATGGAGACGTGAATAGAACATATATATTATTCATTTGTAGACAAACTGGAATTAGCCAGACTGAGTCAGTTGCATAGATGGAACTATTCTTTAACTTAGATTTTTGGTATCCAGCATATCAAATATTAATTTGTAGACAAACTGGATATTGAATTGCATCAACATTTGAAGGTCTTCTGCTTGGATTGGACTAAATCAAGTCAAATACAATTTGATTTGATTTAGTCCTATTCTTTCATTTCGATTTTTGGTTGAGATGAAGACATTAATTATTAACTTGAAGATTACAATTGAAATCAACCTAAGCTTGAAACGCTAGGCCTATATGTATTGTCTATTTTTAGTTAAACCCTGGGTTGAATTGAAATAATTGCTGTTGGTAACTTTGCAAATGCAGTGCATTCGGAAAGTATTCAGACCCCTTCACTTTTTCCACATTTTGTTACGTTACATTAAATAGCTTTTTTCATCATCAATCTACACACAATACTCAAATATGAGAAGGCAAAATCAGATTTTTAGAAATGTTTGCAAATGTATATAAAATACAAAACTGAAATATCACATTTACATACAGTACCAATGAAAAGTTGACACCTACGCATTCAAGGGTTTTTCTTTATTTTTACTATTTTCTACATTGTAGAATAATAGTGAAGACATCAATACTATGAAATAAGGTTTGCGCTTAGTCGGACTGTCATTTGTTTTTCAACAGGACAATGACCCAACACACCTCCAGACGGTTTTGGATCAGTTGGACCGTAGAGTGAAGGAAAAGCAGCCAAAAAGTGCTCAGCATATGTGGGAACTCCTTCAAGACTGTTGGAAAAGCATTCCAGGTGAAGCTTGTTGAGAGAATGCCAAGAGTGTGCAAAGCTGTCATCAAGGCATAGGGTGGCTACTTTGATCTAAAATCTAAAATAATAAAAATAATCTAAAATATTATCTAACACTTTTTTGGTTACTACATCATTCTATGTGTTATTTCATAGTTTTGATGTCTTCACTATTATTCTACAATGTAGAAAATAGTACAAATAAAGAAAAACCCTCGATCCTGACTCGTCTCCCTGTCACTGAAAAACATCCCCATAGCATGATGCTGCCACCACCATGCTTCACTGTAGGGATTGTGCCAGGTTTCCTCCAGACGTGACTTTTGGCTTTCAGGCCAAAGAGTCCATTCTTGGTTTAATCAGACCAGCAAATCATGTTTTTCATGGTCAGAGTCCTTTAGGTGCTCTTTGGCAAACTCCAAGCAGGCTGTCATGTGCCTTTTACTGAGGAGTGGCTGCCGTCTGGCCACTCTACCATAAAGGCCTGATGGGTGGAGTGCTGCAGAGATGGTTGTCCTTCTGGATGGTTTTCCCATCACCACAAAGGAACTCTGGAGCTCTGCCAGAGTGACCAAAGCGTGGAGATGAAGTAACTCTCCGTCAAGACCGCTTTACTGGTCGCCCTTACGTCTGCAAAGTGAATGAGTGAGCTGCACACTGTCAGTTCACCATTCGTGCCTACAGTTTGCCCAGGGTTTTTCCAAGGTTTTCTTTTTGCCTAACCCCGACTTTATCCCTAAGTTCAGCAACAAATACAATATTCTCACCTTGGAGATTGTGGCTTTCCACCCACCACCCTACACTTCTACAGAAGAAAAGCATCTCCACTGTTTGTGTCCATTTCTCCCAGTGTGAAAATATTCCCAGTTCAATAATTGCATGCGCATCTCTTTATGTGGATGGCTGAGCTCGTGTGGATGTTTCTCTCACACCGTCCCTCGACCTCAAAAAACTGTTCTGTGGACACCCGCATTTGCTTCACACATCTGCCAGTCAGTTCTGGCCAGGATAATTAACTCTGACCAATCAGAAGCTTGTTGAGGCGTGAGGTCAGCATATAAATACCTGGACTCATGCGTCAAAGTGCTGAGGGTTGATGTGAGGAGCGATATTTTGCAATTGCAAAGACTTGGGCCCTAGGTTTTCGTATATGACAATGCATATATTTGTTGGTTTGTTAGTTAATTAGCTAGCTATACAAACAAGTTAAAACTGCACACCTTTGAGAAGAAGCCATCTCGACCAGTTTACAGCTAATTATGCTAGTTAGCTAGCTAAATCAAGGGCGAGAGGGTGTGAGAAACATCTGCACGAGCTCAGCCATCCACACAGATGAGCATGCAATTATTGACTGGGATCATTTTCACGCTGCAAATTTTTTACAACATGACGTCACAAACCACAACACAATCAGAACGATTGGGCATTATTTCACGCTGGGCACTTCCCTGCAAGGGGAGAACGTTCTCTCGTCAATGGTTATCACATTGTATTGTGGCCTATAATAGCAGCCTCCGGAGGGCCTGAGGGCTCACTCCACCACAGCAGATATGCGATGCGGCTGTTGGGCGTCCCCTGATACTTTTATGAGGTTCTACCGGCTACACGTCACTGCGCTTTCTTTTGAGCATACTGTCCTCATTGTCGGGTTCTCTGAGGGTTGATGCGATGAGAACAGTGGCGGTCGGTGCCATTTAATTTTGTGTTTATTTTAATTTAACCTTTATTTAACTAGGCAAGTCAGTTAAGAACAAATTCTTATTTACAATGACGGCCTATCAAAAGGCAAAAGGCCTCCTGCTGGGACAGGGGCCTGGGATTATAAATAAATAAATAAATGCAATATAAATATAGGACAAAACACACATCACAACAAGAGAGACAACACAACACTACATAAAGAGAGACCTAAGACAACAACATAGCAAGGCATCAACACATGACAACACAGCATGGTAGCAACGCAACATGGTACAAACATTATTGGGCCCAGTCAACAGCACAAAGGTCAAGAAGGTAGAGACAACAATACATCACATAAAGCAGCCACAACTGTCAGTAAGAGTGTCCATGATTGAGTCTTTGAATGAGAGATTGAGATAAAACTGTCCAGTTTGAGTTTTTGTTGCAACTCATTCCAGTCGCTAGCTGCAGCGAAATGAAAAGAGGAGCGACCCAGGGATGTGTGTGCTTTGGGGAACTTTTACCAGAATGTGACTGGCAGAACGGGTGTTGTATGTGAAGGATGAGGGCTGCAGTAGATATCTCAGATAGGGGGGAGTGAGGCCTAAGAGGGCTTTATAAATAAGCATCAACCAGTGGGTCTTGCGACTGGTATACAGAGATGACCAGTTTACAGAGGAGTATAGAGTGCAGTGATGTGTCCTATAAGGATCATTGGTGGCAAATCTGATGGTCGGATGGTAAAGAACATCTAGCTGCTCGAGAGCACCCTTACCTACCGATCTATAAGTTATGTCTCCGTAATCTAGCATGGGTAGGATGGTCATCTGAATCAGGGTTAGTTTGGCAGCTGGGGTGAAAGAGGAGCGATTACAATAGAGGAAACCAAGTCTAGATTTAACTTTAGCTTGCAGCTTTGATATATGCTGAGAGCAGGACAGTGCACAGTCTAGCCATACTCCCAAGTACTTGTATGAGGTGACTCCCTCAAGCTCTAAACCCTCAGAGGTAGTAATCACACCTGTGGGAAGAGGGGCATTCTTCATACCAAACCACATGACCTTTGTTTTGGAGGTGTTCAGAACAAGGTTAAGGGTAGAGAAAGCTTGTTGGACACTAAGAAAGCTTTCTTGTAGAGCCTATAACACAAAATACGGGGAGGTGCCAGCTGAATATAAGACTGTATCATCTGCATATAAATGGATGAGAGACCTTCCTACTGCCTGAGCTATGTTGTTGATGCAAATCGAGAAGAGCATGGGGCCTAGGATTGATCCTTGTGATACTCCCTTGGTGACAGGCAGTGGGCTGAGACAGCAGATTTTCTGACTTTATACACTGCACTCTTTGAGATAGGTAGTTAGCAAACCAGGCCAAAGACCCCTCAGAGACACCAATACTCCTTAGCCGGCCCACAATAATAGAATGGTCTACCGTATCAAAAGCTTTGGCCAAGTCAATAAAAATAGCATCACAATATTGCTTAGAATCAAGGGCAATGGTGACATCATTGAGGACCTTTAAGGTTTCAGTGACACATCCATAACCTGAGCGGAAACCAGATTGCATACCCGAGAGAATACTATAGAAAGCCAGTCAGTTGATTATTGACAAGTTTTTCTAACACTTTTGATAAACAGGGCAAAATAGAAATAGGCCTATAATAGACAATGCCCCCTTACACAAAGCGAGGTCATTACAGAAATGGTTTGTCGAGATCGAGATCGGTGTGGAAGAACTTGACTGGCCTGCACAAAGCCCTGACCTCAACCCCATCGAACACCTTTGGGATGAATTGGAACGCCGACTGTTAGCCAGGCCTCATCGCCCAACATCACTAATGCTCTTGTGGCTGAATGGAAGCAAGTCCCCACAGCATTGTTCCAACATCTACTGGAAAGTCGCTACTGGAGGCAGTTATAGCAGCAAAGGGGAGACCAACTATTAATGCCCGTGATTTTGGAATGAGATGTCCGATGAGCAGGTGTCCACATACTTTTGGTCATGTAGTGTATCTCACTCATAATATCAGAGAAGGAGCTTAACCTTGAGTTCTCATGGCAACCGTTATGTAATGGCTGAGACAGAACAGACACCAATATCAATCCGTCATTGCCGTTTTATAGCGTTTTTTTCAGCACATCAAAGGAAGCTGTGTTTTGGTGTCTCCAGTGTGTATCTACCTGACTGTGATTCTCCTAAAGCACCCACGGGATATGTCTATGCACGTTTGTTTGTATCATATGCGAACTTGGCATGGCCTGGTGGGTAGACATCAGGGCTATATGAAACATTAGATATAGCTATAAAAAAATGTTTGTCTCCATAACATCCCATTGTGCTTTCACAGTGAAGCTGAACCTACAGAGATCAGTGATATCTGGGGCCTGTTCATTCCCAGTGGTGAGATTGCACTCTCCTTCTGACTCATGTCTATGTGCCCCATCAGATAAGAGTAGGAATCATGGGAGGCTAGCTATTCCGTGCCTTCAGAAAGTATTCATATCCCTGCCTGGATGAAATTGATATTTTTCTCTCACCCATCTACACGCAAAACCCCGTAATGACAGTCATTTTTTGTTGTTGAAGTTTCTGCACATTTCTTGAAAATTAAATACAGAAATATCTCATTTACATAAGTATTCACAACCCTGAGTCAATACATTTTAGAATCAACTTTGGCAGCGATTGCAGCTGGATTGTGCAATATTTTCACATTATACTTTTTTTAATTCTTCAAGCTCTGTCAAGTTGATTGTTGATCATTACTAGACAGCCATTTTCAAGTCTTGCCATAGATTTTCAAGCAGATTTAATTAAAAACTTTAACTAGGCCACTCAGGAACATTAAATGTCATTTTTGTAAGCAACTTCAGTGTATACTTCAGTGTATATTTGGCCTTGTGTTTTAGGTTATTGTACTCCTGAAAGGTGTCTTTGTCTCCCCAGTCTCTGTTGGAAAGCAGACTGAACCAGGTTTTCCTCTAGGATTTTGCCTCTACTTAGCTGTACTACGTTTGTTTTAATCCCCAAAAACTCCCTAGTCCTTGCCGATGATAAGCAGACCCATAACATGATGCAGCCACCACCATGCTTGAAAATATGGATTGTGTTACTCAGTAATGTGTTGTATTGGATTTGCTCCAAACACAACACTTTGTATTCAAGACAAAAAGTTCATTTCTCAGCCAAATTGTTTGCAGTTTGACTTTAGTGCCTTATTGCCAGCAGGACGTATGTTTTGGCTTATTCTGTACAGGCTTCCTTCTTTTCACACTGTCATTTAGGTTAGTATTGTGGAGTAGCTACAATGTTATTGATCCAATCTCAGTTCTCTCCTAACACAGCCATTAAACTATGTAACATTTAAAGTCACCATTGGCCTCATGGTGAAATCCCTGAGCAGTTTCCTTCCTCTCCGGCAACTGAGTTAGGAAGGACGCCTGTATCTTTGTAGTGACTGGGTGTATTGATACACCATAAAAATAATAACTTCACCATGCTCAATGGGATATTCAGTGTCTGCTTTTTTTTACCCATATACCAATAGGTGCCCTTCTTTGCAAAGCATTGGAAAATCTCCCTGGTCTTTGTGGTTGAATCTATGTTTGAAATTCACTGCTCGGCTGAGGGATCTTACAGATAATTATATGTGTGGGGTACAGAGATGATAGTCATTTAAAATTCATGTCAAACACTATTATGAGGAATAAGTCAATGGTATGTGAATGCGTTCTGAGGGCACAGTCATGTGAAATCACTTGTTCAGGCTTGCCATTCCCTTATTTTATATTGGGCACATTAAGGCAATGTAAACTTCCCTCTCCTTCCTACACACACACACACACACACACACTTTCTCAAGCAGAGTGCGAAGAAGGGCGGGGTGCTGCATGAAGTCTGTACCCTGCCCTTTTACTCCCTCCTCCCCCTTATTCCCCTGATACAAAAATGAACCTGCTCGCGAGGCTGGTGGTTTAAAGCAGAGCTGCACAGCATACAGAACACACTCACACACATTAGAGCAAGTCTCATGACATTACATTAGAGGTGTGTGGATGCACTCCACATAAACACACACACTCATATAAACATGCACATGTGTGGACAGGACTGCTCCACTACTGGACCTCTCACTCAGCAGTACCCTCCAAAAGGTTTGTTTGACATGTCTACCTCCTCAAATGATAACTTGATTTTGCAGGGTATCATTTTGCATCTCCTCTCTTTTTGAACAGAGCCACGGAGCCTATAAATAACAGCTCTTGTCCTCTATGGAGTTTAATTGGACTTAAATGGCTTGGCTGCTTAGGAATCTATCTTCCAGGACATTCCTTTAAAACCCTTCTAACTGTGCTGGGAAACGGTTATAGAACACCTAAAACTCCCCCTTTTAGACCTCTCTGTGGACTAAACAACAGAGAAAGAGGGAGACCTATCTATTCCTTCCTTCACCACCTCCTTTCAGCAGTTCAGGCAGGAGAAACCGTGGGAGAGACGGAGAAGAGGAGGAAAGAACAGTAGAGCTGGCGCCACCGTCCATTAAACCTACCCACCACTTCATTTCCTGTAATCTGGGGGTTCCTGTTGCTAGTGGGGACATGGACACTTCTACACTTGTGTTGGCTGCCGGGGACAAATTATGTGACAAGACGGTGTGCGAGGCACTGGGCCGCTTTGAAGCCACACTGGCGGCGGCGGTGCGCAAGGTGCATGTGGACGTGAGCGCCTTCAAGCGGGGTGTGGAGCGGCGAGTGGACGAGGTGTGCCGGGCACAGGGACCCCTGTACGAGGCTCTTCAGCGGCTGACGCAGGAGAACCTGCAGCTCCGGAGCCAGCTGGAGGTGCTGGCCTGCCTGATGGAGGGTCTGACGGGAAGAGTGGTGGACAGAAGCGCCCTCGAGGAGACGGCCGGTAGGGGATGGATCCCCATGACTTCGTCCCAGGAGACGGGGAACATAAGCCAGGGGAGCCCCTCCACCACGGTCCCCTCTGGACTGTCGGAGTCTGGTTCTTCTGGTCTTGGTTCTGATGCCTCTAGTTCTACATCAGCCTCTCTCTCCAGCAGGGAGCCAATGGGGGATATCAGCATGTCTAATGTGAGTATTACATTGTTACTGGAGAAGATATTGTCCTATTTTAGTATAATTTGGTAGAATGCAAGGGAATGTCATCTGGGAGAACTGAAAGCCTCTCACTCGTGTGTGTGTGTGTGTGTGTGTGTGTGTGTGTGTGTGTGTGTGTGTGTGTGTGTGTGTGTGTGTGTGTGTGTGTGTGTGTGTGTGTGTGTGTGTGTGTGTGTGTGTGTGTGTGTGTGTGTGTGTGTGTGTGTGTGTGTGTGTGTGAGAAAGAGAGATTGAGACAGTGCTAAGTTGTAAATCTGTTGTCTCTCAGTGGGGAAAGTGTTGCCCCTGGTCCTTCACTCTAAAGCTCTCGTCTTAGTGCGGTACTAATGAAATATAGCTGTGAGCAGCAATATATTCGGTTTACAGGATACCGAAAGGACACAAGATCAGTTGGATAACAAAGCAAGCACTCTATCATGTAGGAACTATCTTCCTGTATGTGCAATCAGTGAAAGCATTACCATGCTGATATAAATCTTAATTGGTACAATCCACATTAGCGTTCCAAAATACTTCAATACACTTTCACAGCTGTAATACACTGACTGTGCAAGTGGCAGGACTTCCTGTTTCTCATTTTGCAGAATAAAATATCCACTTTTCACTACGTTCAGACCACATAATAGGGCAACAATATGTGATTATACAGATATACTAATCGCAATATTTCACATTGTTAATCTGCATAATTTGTATCTCATCTAACATTAATTTGCGTGAGACAAAGTCCACTTGATTGCTAGTTATTGCTCTAGTATCCTATGGTGCCACTGGTGCCAATGACCTCTCTAGTGCCACCAACTGGTCTGTTGCAGTCATCTAAGGTTATAGTGACTTTATATTCACACAGCTTCTAAGGACATATACAAAAGGTTTACATGCCACATGTCATTGCCCCATGTCCATCGGTTCAGTTCTAGTAGCCAGTTGTTGCTAATGGTGGAATCAGCTACAGGGCTTGGCGTGCATTTCTTTAGCCACTTGTCCTTCGAACAAGTAGGACAGTTTTTTTTTTTTTTTGCACACTTTCCAAAAATAAAAAAATAGGTCTAGCACAATGGGCCATTAAAGGTGACTGAAAATGGTGTTGTATGATGCAGGGAAATCACCTTACCATTTGTTTAGCATGAGGAACGACACCTACAGTACATACACAGCTTCGACTCTCTTCATCAAACGGGGCGGCGGATTTGACGGTTTAAGTGAGAATGCTTATAGCACGCCACCTGTAGGCCAATCCGTGCTTTTAGTTTACAAAAAGAGTTAACCAATCTATGCTTGAGTTATTTGACCATGTCAAGGGAAAAATAATCTAAGAATAACAATAGGTTTTACAGCATTTCTGCAGCTTCACGGTGAACCCCTAAATGCGTGTAACTACATTAGGCAGTAATGGGACAAGGGCAAGCTACCCATCCTCTACCTGAATGATATAATATAAACATGTCACTTTTTGCATTTGGAGACACTCCAAAAAACAACTATTTCAAACAGTCTATGTATACACACATATTCATGAATATCCACACACACACACACCAGACCTGAGTTCAAATATCTTTTAGGGTAGGTAAGTAAGTATTTAGACTTTTTTTGAATATATTTGGAGATACACTTTGAAAGTATAATCAAATACACTGACTCAAATACAATCCTATAAATCGGTTTGGTATTCAAAATAATGTATTTGGAAATAAGTATTTGAAAATAATTTCAAATCCTTCTGATAGAAGTAGTTGATTCGGGCCATATTATTTGAAAATACTCAAATACACAGAAAATAAGTATTTAAATAACACACACACACACACACACACACACACACACACACACACACACACACACACACACACACACACACACACACACACACACACACACACACACACACACACACACACACACACACACACACACACACACACACACACACACACACACACACATTTTGGCAGACACCCAAACTCTACACATTCAATGTAGCATCTCTGCTGGTGGTTTTTCCAGTAGGGCCTTGAGTGTGACATCCAGAGGACCTCTCACTGTCTGTCTTTTGGTACCTCCCATTGAAAGAAGATAGCATTCAACAGTGTATGAGTCTCACAGTTTTATTATTCATTCAGTCTGTGTGGGTATCTATTTTTCTTTCATGGCTACTTTTAAGTGTACTTTTCGTACCCTCCACCTTAAACTAACTGGACACGCGTACGTACACTACTTCTAATCTCTCATTGAATCCAAAGATTTATTTCTGTCTGTGTGTTTGTACCCTCATCCATTCCCCTCTCTCCGCTCCTCCTGTCCCCCCAAGAGGGCACATGTATTTTTGGCAGGACCAGGGCCTGATTGATGGCCCTGGTCCTGGATGTTTGGATTGGGGCTGGTTTGGGTGTGTCTCTTTCAGTATATATTTTAGTAGCACCACAAATTCCCAGCTAACGTAACTTCCCATAACTTACGTCATGTTGCAACTCTGGATGTATAGAAACAGAGAGAGGGGGGGGGGGGGGCCAGAGAGAAAGGCTGGAAGAAGAGACGGACATAGTAGCAACCCAACTCCACCTTTCCCAGCACCCTCATCGCTCTCCATATATTCCCATAATGCTCGTATAGTGAGGTTGATGAGTGTTTACGTCAGCCTTGTTACGGGTTAACAAAGTTGTACACAGGTGACCTCACCACAGTCAACTGTGTAGTTTCTGTCATGGTTGGATGGAGGTGAAGGTCAATGCTAAGAATGTGAGAGGGGGATAGATAAATGGATGAGAAAATGAGGTCTGAGATTGCCACTACAAGGTTTGCTGAAATGTCAGCATGTACACAGTGGTGTAAAAAGTACTCAAATGTCATACTTGAGTAAAAGTAAAGATACCTTAATAGAAAATGACTCAAGTAAAAGTGAAAGTTACCCAGTAAAATACTACTTGAGTAAAAGTCTAAAAGTATTTGGTTTTAAATATATTAAGTAAATGGAATTGCTAAAATTGACTTAAGTATCAAAAGTAAAAGTATAAACCATTTCAAATTCCTTATATTAAGCAAACCAGATGGCTCAATTTTATTTTATTTATTCGTTGGCGGTGTTGGAGTCTGCAAGGGGCACACTCCAACACTCAGACATCATTTACAAATTAAGCATTTGTGTTTATTGAGTCCGCCAGATCAGAGGCAGTGGGGATGACCAGGGATGTTATCTTGATAAGTGTGTGAAATTGAGATTTTCCTGTCAAAATGTAACAAGTACATTTGGGTATCAGGAAAAATGTATGGAGTAAAAAGCACATTATTTTCTTTAGGAATGTAGTAATGTAAAAGTTGGCAAAAACATAAATAGTAAAGTACAGATACCCCAAAAAACTACTTAAGTAGTACTTTAAAGTATTTTTTACTTAAGTACTTTACACCACTGCATGTACAGTGCATTCGGAAAGTATTCAGACCGCTTCACTTTTTCCACATTTTCCACATTGATCATCCTTGAGATGTTTCACAACTTGATTGGAGTCCACCTGTGGCAAATTCAATTGATTGGACATGATTTGGAACGGCATACACCTGTCTATATAAGGTCCTACAGTTGACAGTGCATGTCAGAGAAAAACCAAGCCATGAGGTCGAAGGAATTGTCCGTAGAGCGCCGAGACACGATTATGCCGCGGCACAGATCTCGGGAAGGGTACCAAAGCATTTCTGCAAAATTGGAGGTCCCCAAGACCAGTGGCCTCCATCATACTTAAATGGCAGAAGTTTGGAACCACCAAGACTCTTCCTAGAGCTGGTCGCTCGGCCAAACTGAGCAATCGAGGGAAAGGGGCCTTGGTTAGGTAGATGACCAAAAACCCAATGGTCAACGCTGGCAGAGCTCCAGAGTTCCTCTGTGGAGATAGGAGAACCTTCCAGAAGGACAACCATCTCTGCAATACTCCACCAATCAGGCCTCTATAGTAGAGTGGCCAGACGGAAGCAACTCCTCAGTAAAAGGCGCATGACAGCCCGCTTGGAGTTTGCCAAAAGGTACCTAAAGGACTCTCAGACCATGCGAAACAAGATTCTCTGGTCTGATGAAACCAAGATTGAACTATTTTGCCTGAATGCTAAGCTTCACGTCTGGAGGAAACCTGGCACCATCCCTACGGTGAAACATGGTGGTGGCAGCATCATGTTGTGGGGATGTTTTTCAGCGGCAGGGACTGGCAGACTAGTCAGGATCGAGGGAAAGATGAACGGAGCAAAGTACAAAGAGATCCTTGATGAAAACCTGATCCGGAGCACTCAGGACATAAGACTGGGATGAAGGTTCACCTTCCAACCGGACAACGACCCTACGCACACAGCCAAGACAACGCATGAGTAACTTTGGGACAAGTTTCTGAATGAGTAGCCCAGCCAGAGCCAGGACTTGAACCCGATCGAACATCTCTGGAGAGGCCTGTAAATAGCTGTGCAGCTACGCTCCCCATCCACCCTGACAGAGCTTGAGATGATCTGCAGAGAAGAATGGGAGAAACTCCCCAAATACAGGTATACCAAGCTTGTAGCGTCATACCCAAGAAGACTTGCAGCTGTAATCGCTGCCAAAGGTGCTTCAACAAAGTACTGAGTAAAGGGTCTGAATACTTACGTAAATGTCATATTTCGTATTTTTTATGTCGTATTTTTGTTGTTGTTCTAAAACCAGTTTTTGCTTTGTCATTATGGAGTATTGTGTATAGATTAATGAAGAGAAACCATTTTTTTATCAATTTAATTTTAGAATAAGACTAATGTAACAAAATGTGGAAAATGTCAAGCGGTCTGAATTTTTTCCAAATGAACTGTATCTGGTAGTATGAAGATAAGAGGTTCTTTTAGGTTGTGGCTGGTCAGGTCTGGATTGTTTGTATTTCATATCAACTGCTCTTGGGGTATGAGAAGGGTTGGTTATTAGAACGATTATAGGATTAATGGTTGGTAGGGTTATGATAGGAAAATGGTAGGTAATAATCTGACATGTATTGTTATATCTTATTTGACTCCCACCCCTATCGTTATCACTCACTGAGCAGACACACTTGAATTTGTTATTTGGATCTACAATCAAATAAAGAGCTAGGCTTACAAGGGGTACACACACTAACACACAGCAAGTACCATGTGGAGGCCCTAAAGGAGCTATTTTGGGTCTCCATAACTCTTCACTTCAGCACGAGGGAGTGCTTCATCCAACCAATCCCAGTCCTGAATTGAGCGTCCTGACAAGACGGAAAGTAGAATTCCGACTCCCCGCCAATATCCCCCTGAGCCAGATCGCCAGCTGTTCCCCTCTGAAAACACACACCCTGCCAACATTCCACAGCACTGTTATCACCTGGCTGATCCCTCCTCATCCCTGACTACTCAATGAGCCAGTCTGATAGAAATGCGCTCCTACGTGTGTGTGTGTGCGCATCTTGAAACCCTAACCCTGTATTTCCTTGTGACTCTAAATAACATGTTAGAATGTGGGTGTATGACTGTGTTTGACTATGTTTGTGTGTTGCGTGTTTCTGAGAGAGGGAGAGAGAGAGAGACTATAAGTTAAAGAGATTCGGAGAGAGGGTATGGGATAAAGAGGTTAAGAAGCAGACGTGGAGACAGATCGAGAGCGACAGTTATTCAGTAGGTATGTGAGTTGCACACACAGATCATTGCTACTGCTAACCCCTAGCCTCTGCTGTCCCTCTGCTATGAGTTGATGACTTGACTGGGTTCTCATTGTGGCTCTATCGCTGGCAGACGCAGCCAGTTAGGAAAGGCATGGGGGGATAGCAGGAGAGACTGCTAGTCCAGCAGGCTGTGAAGTACGGAGTTCTGGCACTGAATGATAGCATTGGAACGGTTTGGCTTTCCCAATACTAACTCCTGATCTCAAAAGGCCCCGTTTGGGGCTATGCTAGGATCGAAGAGGAGTGGGGAACTGATTACAAATCCAAAATAGCTTCAGGACTTAAGACTGGTCTCTCCACATCTATCAATTAGACCCACGCTTTGAGCCCCAGTGCCACTAAAGACCAGAGTCACAATGGGGACTTATGGAGACCCAAAGACCAGTAAGAATAATACAATTTCCGGACCAAATGTCCAATTTTGTTATTGTCAAGGGGAGTCAAAATGGCTCTGTTTTTTGTCTTTGGGACACCTAAAAGACCTAAAGCTGCTCATTCATTTGTTTCCACAAGTTGGACACCGTTTTCAATTTGCTAATCTGGCCGTTTAAGGCTATGCTAGATTCTAAGGCTATGCTCCTGGTGACATTTTGAGCCTGTAGCAGATTCCAGTTGGTTTTGGCCTTTGATAAGTTGCTGGTTCCCTCTGGGATGTGGTGTTTGGGCTGGCTGCACTAAGCTCAGAGACCGGCCAAAGGCCGTCTGCCACGAGGGTAGTGCTGCACTTGAACACACACACACAGTCTTACTATGGTGGATCTATGGCTAACACCAATGGTCCCTGCATATGGGTTTGGTACTGCAGCCGTAATAATGGCCATGTCATAAAGACATTATGGTCGTTGTTGCTCTGCTGTTATTAAATTCAAACAAGTTTGAAAGAGAACATTTTGTCACATATCCATCCAGTGGTTGTGATCGAGATCATCCACTTTCCTCACGGAGGAGGGTAGAGAGAGATAGAGGATGAGTAGAGTGCAGGAGATCTCAAACTTCAGATATAGCTAGACAGAGCGAGCCAGAGAGAACCAGAGTCACTAAGGCAAGCACAGACATGTACTTAGATACAGACACTGAGGCAGTCAGCTGAGCTGAGAACCTTTATCAGGATCTCTTCTAAGAGTGAACAAGTGATAAGACAGACGCCTGCACTGATCCTAAACACATATCAAGGAAAACTCCGATAAAGATTGGAATGGTTTTAGATGGAGGATTCCTGGGACCATCAGATTCTTCTTTCTGGATGGATGTAACTCAGGGGCGGACTGGGACCATAAACCGGCCCTGGCAATTCTGGCCCATTTTTTTGTGGCATGGCCCATTTTGGGCTGGTGTCTGTGAAATGGTACAGGGCCATGAGCCGTGCCCGCATCATTTATAACAGCTCTCTGTCCTTGTACTCTTCGATTTAAGTGCTGGATTTGACACTATTGACCATTATGTCCTTCTGGACAGACTGGAGTGGTGGGTTGACCTCTCTGGTCCAGTTCTAAATTGGTTTAGGACCTATTTAACCTTTCAAGAGTTTGTCAACCTTGGTGAACATAACTCAAAGAAAATACATATCACATGTGGTGTTCCACAATGTTCGATTTTAATTCACTGGCAATTAAAAATAAAACACCAGGTAAAAAAACGTAGGTGTTATTTTAGATTCTGAACTCAATTTCGAATCCCACATTACTAATGTTGCCAAAATAGCTTTTCACCACCTGAGGAACGTGGCCAAAGTGCGTCCGTTTCTCTCTCAGGCTGATTCAGAGAGACTCATCCATGCTTTTATTACAAGCTGTCTTGACTACGGTAATGCTCTCCTGTCTGGTCTACCCAAGAAATCCATTGGTCAAATGCAATACATACAGAATGCTGCAGCACGGGTACTGACCAAGATCAGACAGAGATCACACATTACACCAGTTTTAAGGTCTCTGCACTGGCTGCCTGTGAGTTTTATAATTCATTTTAAGATTCTTCTTTTGGTTTTTAAAATCAATCCACGATTGTGCACCCCAATGCATGTCACACATGCTTTTAAGTTATGTACCAAGTTAGTCCTTCAGGTCCTCTGGCACTGGCCTTTTAACTATCTCAAAGCCTAGGACCAAGAGGCATGGAGAGGCAGCCTTTAGTTACTATGCCCCCAGGCTCTGGAATAGCCTGCCAGAGGACCTGAGGGGCCTAATCTGTGGACATTTTTAAAATAAATCTTAAAAAACACCTTTTTAGCTTAGCTTTTCGTTAGGGTGCTTTTTAGTCAATCAGTTTTTATTCTTTCGTTTTTTTTTATCCTCTTATGTTTGTTGTGTAATAAATATATATATATTTTTTCATTGTTTTTTCCCCTGTGAAGCCCATTGCGTTGCATACCATGTCTGAAATGTGCTGTATAAATAAAGCTTGATTTGATTATTGTTTCTGATTCGACTTACATTTATTGTACAGGTTTGTTTTATGGTATGCTATTTTAGATTGCCTCTAGTGAAGTAATGGGCACCTTAGTGTGTTCTGTTTCTCTTATAAAGGGACATAAGGTTGTTGACAAAATGGAAGAGGAAAATGTTACTGCTGTGTTGGAGAATGGACATGACAAAGAAGTGAAGTCTGCTGGTCATTCATTAGCAGATGTCACCTCACCCAAAGCAAGATCGGATTATTTGTATAAATCTGGTGAGTAAAATACATGTAACATACTTGTTTCCTTACCTTGTAAGCAGGCTGTAGACAATTTTGTAAGTCATCTTTTTACACAATTTTCTTCCTTCTTTGACTCTCACCTTTCCTCTTACTGTATGTACACTCCTAACAAATCAGAGGGCTCGTCATTCGGCAATCCTCATCTTCCCTGCACTCCCATGACCAAAACGGACTCCCCCACTAGCCCCAAACCGCCAGCACAATCTCCTGCTTTGGCCCAAAAGTGTCCTGCTTCAACACCAAAGTCTCCTACCTATCCAATAGCAGACGTCACCACTCCCAAAACAGCACTTGATGTTCTGTTTAGTCCCGGTGAGTAGAACATGGACCGGACTCAGCTCTCTATTCTTTAAGGGATAGTTCACCCAAATTACATATTTGTTTCCTTAACTTGTATGCAGCTCTTCTGGGTAATTTTGTGTTCATTTTTGAATGAACTATCTGTTTGAGATGTGCTCTGAAGAATCTAAAGTTAAATTAAGGAACATATCCATGGCTGACTTTGTTGACTTGTCTTGGTTGTTTTAGCACCAGCATTAAAGAGAGAGACCCTGTGCAAATACATACATTTACCCCTCCAGGCCTATTACAAGGATCAGATACATAATCATGTTGCTTGCAGTAGGCCTAGATTGTGTAACATTTTATATATTGTATGTGTCTGTCAGCCACACTCGTTGACACCTGTCCGGTTTCAAATAGCACAGATAAAGCATTTGAAAGAAAATGAATACTGTTTGAACCCAGGTCTGGTTGACACTGTCCATCTGACCTGATGTCACCCTCTAGTTCAAACCAAATTTTGCATTCTAGCTAAACCCTACCAGCTAACCTTTTCTCCTCTTCTGTCTATTCTCACCAAAGCAGAGAGTTTGCCTGGACAACATCAGGAAGTGAGGTCACCAGTCAGCAGTCATGCAGCTCAGCAAGAGCACCCCACCCCTGTATCTCTGGCCCCGCCCTATGCCTCTGTCAGTGCCATGAGCAAAACTAGCCCCGAGGTACCAACTACACCAGCCCCAACTCAGTCCCCTGCCACCCCATCTTGGGCCCCTGACGCCCCAACTCAGTCTCCTGCAGCCCCAACCAGGTCTTCCGCAGCCCCAAGTCAGTCTTCTGCCGCCCAATCTCAGTTTCCTGCAGTCCCTCCATCTCCTGCCACTGCACCCAAAACACCTAGACAATCAGTATTTGAGGAGACCAAACCCAAAGCATCAGGAGAATTTCCTTTCAAACGTAGTGAACGTGGTGAGTACCACAGGGACACAAGGACTCCTCTCTCACTGCTACAGTATCTTTGATCTTTCCCGTTTCTGACATTGTTCTTCCCCATTTCTTTGTCTGACCTCCAGTTCTATGTCAGTTTCTTTCCCTTCCTTCTTTTACAGTAGTACATGCAGTTAAGGCAGCGAGCCCGAGTCTTACCCGTAGCATGAGCTTCACAGCAACCACAGGTAAAAGTAGGAACTGGTCTGTAGGCATAGCATAGTAGTCTTCTGGTCTTCATTGTGTGTTGTGCCATCTGCCTTTGCCTCTCCTAGTCTTTTCTTTGTTGTCAGGTTAGCATTGTCCTCTCTCTCTCTCCCCCACCCCCCTCCGTCTGTCTGTTTCTCGCTCTCAGAAAAACTCCTACCACCCAGAAAAGTGCCTTCCCCTGGCACAGACAGGTCAGTCTTTAACATACTAGAAACATACTATTACATACTATAAAAGCACAATTATGTAAATTGTTACATAATCTATAGGAGCCTGGACAAGTTTGGCGGTCTGGAAAGTTTTGGCGGTCCGAACAAGTTTGGCATTCTGGACAGGCTTGGTGGTCTGGACAAGTTTGGGGGTGGTGGGGAGCGGAAGCTGCAGAGGTCACAAACGCTGCCTCGCAACCTCGGGATGCAGGGCAAACGGTCTCTGTTTGAGAGTTTGGCCTACGAGTGTGACAGGTACGGTAGGCACAGTCAGTCACCCTGACTTCACCCATTGTCTCTCTTGCACACCGTAGCTAACTATTACTTCCTATTGGATAATTGTTAAAGCCAAGTTATATGTTCCCCAACCCTGTACTATATGTATATTATCACTGTCATTAACCATGTTTGCATCCACAGTTTTTATGTGAGTCAAGTCATACCATATTAAAAAAAAATCATGATGATGGAAACAGGAAGTTTCAGTACAATTTTATGAATGCCAACAGGTAATTTGTTTGTTCGACATGGTGGGATCATTTTGTGTCGGCAAAATTAATTATGTGAGAAATGGAGGTGGGAACTCCTTTATGCGCAAATATTGATACAATAACCATCATATCAAAGTAAACTTGTATCACGTGATGATATGGTGTGTGGTCCTCCCACTATGACTTGGGAAATGATGCAGTTTATTAGGCTACAGGTTAAATTTAGTTATGATGAACTTCACAGGGTGGTGAAAGTGCACGATGATGAGCTTGATGCTCCTTTCCAATAAATATTGAGGGTCTTATTCTGGTGACATGTTGTCGATGCTTGACTGCCATTTGACAATGAAAAATATTCTTGCTCTTATCCATAATAATCTCATCATGTAGACTAGCCTACCCGCACTGTATCTGCGAGCTGTTGGCTAGAGTGCACGCACCAAGACTAGAGTGGGCACATTCGCTATTTAACGCAACAGTTTTTTTTTACATAACTATCTGTAGAGTAAAAAAATGTGATGGAAACACATTGAAATTTAGATTTTTATTTGGTAAATGAAAACTAAAGCGAAAAAGTACATTTTGTGTGCACTACGTCATCCACAACAAATCTGTTTGGTGGAAACACACCACAGATGGGAAAATGTGCATATTTTCTTCATGCAGGTTTTAGAAGATTCGCAGGAAGATTCTATATGCGGATTTTAGAATATTTGCATGAAAATCTGTCACTAGTTGGATGGAAACATAGTTATTGTGTGATATGTCAGACTGTTGGGTCCTGTTTATATGCCCCTTAGCAAACAACGCAAACTAAGCGACTTACAGCACAATGAGTGCATACATGAACCCATGACCTTGATGTTGCTGGTACTATGTTCTCACCAACTGAGCTACACAGCCACAAACAACTGAACACCTCTATGTTCCACTCTGCAGGTCCAAGGCTGCAGGCTCCAAGCACAAACTGCAGCGCTCTCAGAGTTTCAACAGCGCTAGCAACATCAAGGCAATGCTCCTGGAGTGGTGCCGCTCCAAAACCATTGGCTACCAGGTGAGTCCGGCCTTAGTCCCTCGTGACGGACTGTTCACAATGTGATATAAATGTTAGTTAGCAAACGTGAGATTTGGTTCTGGTTTCCAGCGATTAGTCCATCCCAGTCCTTGCCAGGACTTTAGACACCATAGGCTCCATATTCTGATACCATTCACTTTTGTTCGTAACTGGACCATGTGTTAATCATGCATTTATGTTAGTAGAGGATTTACCATCAAATTTGGCCCTTCGTTAGTCAATGTATAGGAATACGCAAGTTTTAAACTGTTTTTCCATGGAAGTAACACTGCATTTGGCTCCTACCATTCTCTCCTCCACCAGAACATAGACATCCACAACTTCTCGTCCAGCTGGTGTGATGGGATGGCATTCGCTGCCCTGGTCCACTCCTTTTTCCCCCTGGTGTTTGACTACAACACACTGAACCCTGCCAATCACAAACACAACTTTGAAGTGGCCTTCACCACAGCAGAGTAAGTGTGTGTGTGTGCGCGTGTGATCCTGGTACTACTCTGTGGATTACGGTATCATAATATAGATCTATTGGAAACCTTATTTTTAAATATTGGTTCATATTTTTTTTCTCTCCTTCTGTCTCTCTCAGGGAGCAAGCCGACTGTGTGCGTCTCATAGAGGTGGAGGATATGATGGTGATGGGTAGCAGACCAGACCCTATGTGTATTTTCACCTACGTCCAGTCCCTCTACAACCACCTCAAGAAGTTTGAATGACACTCCCATGCAGAGACGAGCACCCCTATCATCACCAGTTACATTGACTCATGTCGTCAGCAAACCAAAGCACTACTCCCTACTTTGTTCAAATCTTGATAACTGTATATGACGATTGTGCCTGTAGAATTCTATTTGAATTCTTCTGGTCCTGTAATAATGTGCTGTGCATATGGTTTGGGGGATTTATTTTGCCTCATTTAGAAAATAGAGGTAGTGAATTGGGGAAAATATTGGTAGTTATTTTCTATTGGTATAATACGGATGCATATCATAAAAGAAATAGAACAAGATCTATAAACTAGTGTTTATTAAGCATGAAGCTAGCAAAACACCTGAAAGGCATACTTTGTAGACAATGCAAATGAAAGGTGTAAATTTAAAGAAAGGTGGCAGGATCGGTGATGTAACATAGGTACCAGAGTGGCCAGATCTGAGTTGGTGACTACGACTATTGTGTTGTGTAGAAATGAATTACATTGATCTTTCCTATGTGCATATAAGAAGAGGTTCAAATATACACTCAACAAAAATATAAAAACGCATGCCTCTCGAGTGGCGCAGTGGTTTAAGGCACTGCATGGCAGTGCTAGCTGTGCCACTAGAGATTCTGGTTCGAGTCCAGGCTCTGTCGCAGCATTTCTGCAGTCAGCATGCCAATTGCACGCTCCCTCAACTTGAGACATCTGTGGCATTGAGTTGTCTGGCAAAACTGTACATTTTAGTGGCATTTTATTGTCCACAGCACAAGGTGCACCTGTGTAATGGGAGACCTATGGGGCTGTGCACAATTGGCCCAGCGTCGGCCGGTAGGGATGTTCTTGTCCCATCGCGCACTAGCGACTCCTGTGGCATGCCAGGCGCAACGCACGCTGACACGGTCACCAGGTGTATGGTGTTTCCTCCAACACATTGGTGCGGCTGGCTTCTGGGTTAAGCCAGCGTTGTGTCAAGAAGCAGTGCGGCTTGACTGGGTTGTGTTTCGGAGGACGCACGGCTCTCGATTTCACATGACTGGAAATACTGATATGCATCGTTTGATACCTTAAAAAAAGGGAGCGGTGTTGTTGGCCATCTCCTCTGAACAACAGTGTCCTGACAAGAGAGCACATTTTCTATGCCAGGCGAAATCGTGCCTCATTAGCTCATTGTTACGGATGTATCCAAATAAATGTCACTAGAAAACAGCTTAATGCAAAGGCAGCTACTGTTGTTATTCTATCTGCACTGTTTGACGTGACTGTAAGTTAGCCGTTGTTGGCTAGCTAGCAAGCAAATGATAAGAATGTTGCCAGCCAGTATGGCAATGGAACATTTAGAACGAATGACTGGGTCGCGTCCATAGATACAGAACAAAAAGACTGGGTCGTGTCTCTAGCAACTGAACCGATAGAATGAATGACCAGCCGGCTTGGGTTGCAACTCTAGATTTGTGTCGGGACTATATCTTGTGGAAGGATGAAATAGTATAAATAAATTCATCAAAATAAAGTTTTTTAATGAAAATATTTAAATCCTTATTTGAATGTTGGTAGTTCCGACTTTGTCTTGGACCTAACAACACCCATGCCAATATATCCTCCAAACACCAGCTTCAAGGGCATTATCACTTGAATAAGTGTACAGTAACATTGCTAACAACAAGCGAACCTATATTCTAGGCGGTGTTAGAGGAAGGCCCCCAAAATTGTCAAAGACTCCAGTCACCCAAGTCATAGACTGTCATAGACAGTCATAGACTGTTCTCTCTGCTACCGCACGGCAAGCGCCAAGTCTAGGTCCAAAAAGCTCCTTAACAGCTTCTACCCCTTCCCCCCACTTTGATTTTACACTGCTGCAACTCTCTGTTTATTATCTATGCATCGTAACTTTACCCCTACCTACAAGTACAAATTACCTCGACTAACCTGTACCCCCACACATTGACTCAGTACATGTATATAGCCTCGTTATTGTGTTACTTTTTATTTTATTTTTTACTTTAGTTTATTTAGTAAATATTTTCTTAACTCTATTTCTTGAACTGTATTGTTGGATAAGGGCTTGTAAGTAAGCATTTCAAGGTAAGGTCTAAACCTGTTATATTCAGCGCATGTGACAAATAAAATTATATTTGATAAGAGGCAATCCGTAATTTCGATTAAGATATTTACGAGCGAGCTAGGATGGACGTAGTCAATATAAATATTTGTTTAGCACTTTTGAAATGTACAGCGGCAGAATTCAGAACATGGGCCGTTCTTACAGTATTCTCCCTGTACACCAAGTCAGAACCGTTCGATAAGTAAAGGGGGCGTATAGGCAGACAATAAAAGCTCTTACAACATTCGATTATGACATTTCTATTGGCTAAATGTGCACCACTAAGTCAGAAGAGTAGGCTAAGTTATGAGGGGAAAAGGGACCAAATTATTAGGTTGAGGCACATGGGCTACTAACAGCTTACTACACAACATACACTTACTATTACTTTCTTAGCTACAGTATACATATCTCCCTGGCATATTACATAATTTATGCAGCAGCATACAAGACATTTTTGGACTCACCTTGTTGTGCTGTGCTCACTTTAACAGGAAGGTGCCGCGGCGGTCCTTCGTGTGCAAATTTTGTCATCAAACTTTGTCATTCTCTGGATTGATGGTGCTGTCAAGACAACTGGGAACTTGGAAAAAAAACAATGTTGAATCATGACGTCAGTGATCTTCAGGTCAGAGCTCTAGAAAGAGGCCCGAGCTCCCTGCTTGGAGTTCCGAGTTGGATGACCGTACAAAACGTATTTTCCCAGTCGGAGCTAGTTTTTTTCAAAGTTCACAATTGTCTTGAACTCATGTCTGAGATTTTCCAGTTCCGAGTTTCCAGTTGTTTTGAATGCAGCAGAAGTAATGCATTATTGAAAACACGGCCAATGTTGAATGTTTATCCTTTTAAGCTTGGAAAAGAAACCCTTAAACCCAGACTTGGACCACACACCCACTCTATTGAATAGCAGGCTAGTGATTGCTTTGCAATGCTTGCAGTTAGCCACTGATTCCTTCCAAACCACTCATTGTTGAATTTGCGATTTTCCAAATTGTTGTGTAATGTTTATGTCCAATGGCCGATGAGTACCGATACATTTTATCTATAATTTATATTCATAATTCCGCTGCCCCACCTGCCCTGAATGACGGGTCGCCACTGCTGTAGTGATTGGCTGTTTCCCATGTATGCTTTGCATGTTATTAATATGTGGTTCTCATTGGCCAGTTAAAGTTTGGGAAAGTTATAAAGTAGGCATGCGGCCAGTGTTCCGTGATAGTAGACTCATGACATGGACGACAAATATGCTGTTCCTGCCAGAGCGTCCTATTCACACAACTGCTAACTAATATTGAAAGTTACAGCATTGCACGAATGTGGACTATATGTCAGCTGTCAGAGGACATTAAAGTCCAATAGCACACGGTTGCTGTTCCTGATGACTTAACTACTTCCCTGTGTGTGTGTGAATGGATGACGTGGTGTGTCCATGTGTGTGAATCGATTCATGTATTGTTTCTGCACTTCAATGTGTGATTATGCAGTTTTACATATTCAAAAGCTTAATCAAGTTGTCACAGGGTTACTTTTAATTGGTAATTTCATAATTCAAAACATTTTCTTGAACCATCATCATAACATGGCCTGTGCATTGTTACAATTAAACCATCTTTCACGCTTTCACCCTCCCTGGCGCTCGGAGGCGCTAGGCTCCCCAGCATTAGCACACCTGCCTTCCCCCGTCACACACATCAGCAATTATTGGACTCACCTGGACTCAATCACCTGTGTCATTTCCTCCCCAGCTCTATTCTCCACTTCAGGAATAATGTTCGTTTGTCATTTTGTTACCGGGTTCTGTTCATGGTCAATGTCTGTCCCACATTAAATGGTCAAAACGGGGAGTACCTGCTTCTTTTTTCCAGCGTCGGTCCGTACACCCTTACGTTATTTTTGGCAGGTTCATAATTTTTACTAATAAATGTCTTTGCTTGGTGGAGGTCAATGTCGCAGTCATATGTTATGCCTCCCGGCAGGAGTGCCTGTGGGAATGCTCCATTTCAGAATTATCTTCTTTCTTTTTGCACCCAATGTGCCTACAGTCACATAGAAAGTTCTGGCTGATTCAAGCCTGAAAATGTCAACCCTGTTACTGTCCAACCTATTACTTTTATGATCCACCCTGTTACTCTCTTACTGTCCACCTCTTACTAATGGAGGACGGACTGAAAATAGTTACACTTTAAAATGGAAATGTTTGTGAACTGACCCACTTCTTCCTATACTCTACATAACTCTGATATTTAGACACCTATATGTCCGTGCAGTAATTGGCCATTAGAATTAGAAGAAACCCATGCTGCCTGTAGCAATTCCCAAAACCTACAAGGGAGCAGTTATCCACATCAAGTAAAATAGATAAACCACGGTTTGAACAATGTGAATGGGTAGGCCTACAGAGTAAATGTAATTGTGAAGGCTGCAGTTTCGTCATCTTTAGATCACCACCTCCATCTCTCTATATCTTCTCCCCCAACCTGTCTGAATGAGATTAATTCAGTTTCGCATATGCCCTTCAATTGCCATTTCGATTTACATCAGGTCTGGCTAGAATATTTTCCACCAATTGTCTGTTCTATGGACTATCTGCATGCGCTTGAATCTGAGACCGCTCGAGGAAATCAAGCGCATCCTTTATTTCTGCAGGTCAAGTGACTTGTAGCCTATATTTTATGCCTCACTGCGATGTGTGGAGCTACGTCTGCCTGGTTATTTGTATGCAGTAGGCTAACCTATGGACTGGATACTTGCATTAGGTATCTTTATTTTTTGCCATCTTGAGCAATAGGTCTATTGTATTTGCGCAGCGCGAACTTTTTTGTGCATGCACATTCACCAAATGTGCTGTTTTTAGTTTTTCTAATGATGCATTGCTCGTTCGCTTTGTCGTCCCTCGTGCTACGGGAGGTTGAGTGAGTAGCAAGTTTTACAGATTAATAGACGTCATTCACGATTTGGGAACTCCGTTTACGACGCACGATGGGGACTAAACAGACGAAGGGAGCCGCGTCGGACTCCGGGGGGTCATGCTCACTGCTTGGAGACGGACGCAGAGCGCATACAGGCGGCGGTGGTAGTCTGGGGACGCGCGGGGCTCCTCCACCCTACCATAGACGCGTCAGTATGATCCAGGGGGTGATGGCTAGGGACGGGAGTCAAGAGGACGCGACCGAGCTGCTGAAGACACTCCGACAGGTGAGTTGTGTTGGGGTATGTGAGGGCTTGTGTGTGTGTGTGTGAGAGAGAGAGAGGGGGGGTGTATCAAAAAATCACGTGGGTATAGGGCCTATTCTCACACACAGGATGTTTGTGACACTCATAACCCATTGCTGTAGGTGCTTGATTTAGTGAAAATCTGTATGAGGTCCCATGCATGTGGCTCAGCTGGGACCCCTGGGAGGTTGTTGCTACTTGGACTTTAAATTAGTGAAAGGTGCTTCACCCCCCCTCCCCCATTCACTAGAAGCCAATCGGAAGTAAACAGATCAAACAGGCATTTTTGTTTTCCATTACAGAATGTTTTGCTGTGTTTTGCACTAATGAATATGACCCTGATCTCAAGCCCATTGATTTACCACGGATTCCCCTTTCCTCTTAATATCTGCAGTTCAATAGGCCCCTAGAGTATTATGAATTATCAAACGTATTTCATGTGTCCTGTTTAGCTAATTTACAATGTTAACTCCCTATATGTGGGTCTCTCAAGTACGCCTACATATCCAGTGGTGTAATTATTGTTTCATACAATAATATGCAAAGAGTGTGTGTAGTTCTGTATGCCAATATTTATATACTATTCTCCTTGGTTGTTACAGAAATATACTACTCTATTTGCACACACCTGTACCATTCCTGGGTCTTATTCTTTAGTGCACACTGTAGCAAAACATTTTTACAATGGAAAACAAGTGCTTCTTATGTTCAGGTACACCCTCCCCATTCCAGACCATTTGCTTCCTAGTGAATATGACCCTGGTTTTAAAAGTCGGTCCATATCTTACTCTGCCCAGTATCCACAGCATCATGTTTTCCTTTTGTTTTGTTGTCCCATGATGTCCGGTGTATTTTCATGCTAATGTTAGCAGGCTAGCGCAGGCCAGTTGTAGAGCAGAACAGAGGCGTCGTTCTCTTTCAAATGGAGAATCCGTTATGACGTGAATGCTATTTGTCCCCCCTGACATCCCTGTGCTAATCACTGTCTGTGTCCCAAATGGCACCTTATTCTCTATATATTGTACTACTTTTGACCTGGGCCCATAAGGTAGTGCTCTAAAGTAGTGTACTATATAGGGTACCATTTGGGATGGTACGTTTGTTGGAGCTGGACAGTCGTTTTGCATTCAGATGTTCTCTCCCAGGGAAGGTAAATCAGTAGGCTACATCGAGGGACAGTTTCCCGGACACAGATTAAGCATAGTCGTGGAATAAGAAACACTTTTGATGGATAATCTGCATTTGGCACGTTTTGTAGTCCTTGACTAGCCTTCATTTGTGTCTGGGAAACCAGCCCATGAAGTTGTCTTTTGGGTATTGAACCTGCAACTTTACGTAGTGTAGTATAGAGTAGAAGCTTATGGAACAGAGTGAGTTGCGTCCCTGTCCTCTAGACATGGTAAGACGCAAACTTTGAACCCTGTCCAGTACGGCAGCAGGTAGCCTAGCGGTTGGTGTGTTGGGACAGTAACCTAAAGGCCACTAGTTCGAATCTCCGACCCGACAAGGTGGAAAATCTGTTGTGCCCTTGAGCGAGGCACTTAACTTTAATTGCTCCTGGGTTGCTGTTGATAATGGTTGTTTTAGGGAGAGTGGTATATGCAAAAAACACATTTCCAATACGTGTGAAATAGGACAAATATAAGCATACACCAAATTATAGCATCACTAAAGTCAACTGTGCTACTGACAGAGCAAGAAGCTGGCTTGTCACTCCGTGAGCGACAGTTGATGTGTTGGTGGGTGACGTCACTGCACAATGTTGTGTGTGTGTGTGTGTGTGTGCTGCATGATCACCATACCACACCATTGACATCAATGTATGACTAAGTGAAAGCTTAAGTGGAAGTTAGGATTCACCCCCAAGTGAATTCAATGTAATCAGTCAATCCCTTTTCCCCTGGCTGTAGGATCTAGGCATGGAGTCCACGTCTCTGGACGATGTTCTGTAACGCTACGCCAGCTTCAGGAACCTGGCGGATCCTATCACCCACGACCTCATCATCAGCCTGGCCAGATGTGTGACCTGCCCCAAGATGGTGGGACCATCTCGCCCTCTCTCTCTCTCGTGGACACAATCTCTCTTTTTTTCTCTCTCGGTCTCTCTCCCACAGACACAATCTCTCTTTATCTCACTCACTCACTCACACATACTTTTCTCTTCAGTGTTGGTGTGTAATTTACGTTCGCTAAAGTCTGTCAGGGTAATTACATTTTGGTGAGTGTTTGAATAGCATTAATTAAATAGTGTGTGTGACTGCATTCATGTGTTGCATGCGCGTGTGTGCTTGTGTGTTTGTGCGTGTGTGTGTGTGTCTGGATACAAGCATAGGGGAAGTTCCCATCTCCAATTTATTAATTTTGAAGTGGATATGGCTGGGGCAGAGATTGAAATGTGCTCACCGCGATGCTTGAGGGCTCAGTGACTCACTCGCCCACCCACTCACTCACTGGCAGAAACGATACATGATTAAGGCGAGCCGAGAGAAATTGACCATAGAGATGTTTGTCCTTTTATTTGTTACTTCACAATAGTTGCTGAGAATGTGTGTTCTAAGAGTGGTCACCAGGAGCTATTTAGAAAATGTCCTCCAGTTGAATAGTCCAAGATGACAAGCCATAGAGGGTTGGGGTCAGACATACACACTCGCAGAGACTGAACTATATATAGAGACCGACTGCCTGAGGAACACTCTCGCTCACTCTCTTTCATATGCACTCACACAAACACATAGGAAGGGTATGAAATTGCTTTCTTATGCCAGAAATAACATTGTTTGACAACATTCATTTTGTTTATCAAAGTATTCATTGTTCGTTACCTTTTGTATATGTGTGTGGTACCTTCCATTGCAGTTGTTGCCAATGTGACTCGTGTCTTTGTGTTGGTGTGTCGCTGTGCCCATTCATTTTGCCACTGTGGCTTTGCTTTCATTGGTTTGTTTTGATAATCACCACTTGAATGGAGCAGGGAGAGAGGGGGTGGGTTTGATGATGCTACAGAGATGGGGCCTCGCAGCTAACCTCTGTCGCGCTGAGGTGCACACATACAGGCACGTGTGCACACCCAAACACATTCATAACCTCTGTCTTACGATTATGAGAACATAGCCCACTAGACAAATCATTACAAACAGTAGCCAGCCAGGTAGAACAGTTACACAATTTAGAAATAGAGATCAAATTAATCCCTTACCTTTGATGATCTACATATGGTTGCACTCAGCAGACATTAATTTACTCAATAAATTTTATTTTTGTTCGATAAAGTCTCTTTATACCCAAAAACCTCCGTTTTGTTCGCGCGTTTTCTTCAGTAATCCACAGGCTCAAACTCAGTAAAAACAGGAAGACAAAAAAATCCAAATTGTATCCGTAAAGTTCATAGAAACATGTCAAACGATGTTAATATTCAAACCTCAGGTTGTTTTTAGCCTAAATAATCAATAATATTTCAACCGGACAATAACGTCGTCAATATAAAATGTAAACAAGAAACGCACTCTCTCGGTCTTGCGCAGGAAAAAGCTCTGACACGGCAGGGTCCACTCATTCAGACTGCTCTTACTTCTTCATTTTTCAGAATACAAGCCTGAAACATTTTCTGAAGACTGTTGACATCTAGTGGGAGGCATAGAAACTGCATTTTGAGTCCTAAGTCAATGGATACTGTATTGGCATTGAATAGAAAACTACAAAAACAAAACTACTTCCTGAATGGATTTTTCTCAGGTTTTTGCCTGCCAAATCAGTTCTGTTATACTCACAGACACTATTTTAACAGTTTTGGAAACTTTAGAGTGTTTTCTATCCATATCTACCAGTTATATGCATATCATATATTCTGGGCCCGAGATGCAGACAGTTTAATTTGGGCATGCATTTCATCCAAAATTCCGAATGCTGCCCCCTACCCTAGAGAAGTTAACAGAATCAAGATATTCATTCAGAAAACCTTCCATAAAAACCACAAGAAAACATTAGTAACGTTCAAAGAACATCCTGAGAATGTTATTTAAAAACATATACAGTGCCTTCAGGAAGTATTCATACCCCTTGACTTATTCCACATTTTGTGTTACAGCCTAAATTCAAAATTGATTAAATTGGGGGGGGGTTTCTCACCCTTCTACACGCAATACCCTACAATGACAAATTGAAAACATGTTTTCACACACCTGAGTCAGTGTTTTTCAAGCTCTGTCAAATTGGTTGTGATTATTGCTAGACAACCATTTTCAGGTCTTGCCGTAGATTTAAGTCAAAACTGTAACTCGGCCCCTCAGGAACATTCACTGTGTTCTTGGTAAGCAACTCCACTGTAGATCTGGCCTTGTGTTTTAGGTTATTATCCTGCTGAAAGGGGACTTCATCTCCCAGTGTCTGGTAGAAAGCAGACAACCAGGTTTTCCTGTAGGATTTTGCCTGTGCTTAGCTCCATTCTGTTTCTTTTTTTATCCTGAAAAACTCCCCAGTCCTTAACAATTACAAGCATACCCATAACATGATGCAGCTACACTATGCTTGAAATATATGGAGAGTGGTACTCAGTAATGTCACGTGTGCTCCCTCTCCGGCCTCTAGGTCACCAGGCTGCTCGTTATGGTGCACACCTGTCACCATCGTTACGCACATCATCAGACTCACCTGGACTCCATCACTTCCCTCAGGTTCCCGCGCTTCAGCAGGGGGGACCGGTCCGCTCCTGATCCCCGGGTTCGTCTCCTTTGTCGGCGTCCTGCGGCTGGAGCCGCGCATTGGGGAGGGGGTATTGTCACGTATTCGGCCTCTAGGTCATCAGGCTGCTGATTATCCCGCACACCTGACACCATCGTCAAGCGCACCAGCGCCTCATGACACTCACCTGGACTCCATCTCCTTGATTATCTTCCCTATATCTGTCACTACCCTTGGTTCTTTCCTCAGGTGTTGACTCTTTCATGTCGGTGCGTTGTTTGTTTTGTTTATTTGTTTATTATAACACTCACTCCCTGTACTTGCTTCCTGACTCTCAGCGCACTCATTACCAGTAATGTGTTTTATTGGATTTGCCCCAAACATAACACTTTATTCAGGACAAAATGTTAATTGCTTTGCCAGATTTTTTGCAGTATTACTTAAGTGCCTTGTTGCAAACAAAATGCATGTTTGGGAATATTTGTTTTCTGCACAAGCTTCCTTCTTTTCACTCTGTCAATTAGGTTAGTATTGTAGAGTAACTGCAATGTTGTTGATCCAGCCTCAGTTTTTTCCTATCACAGCCATTAAATTCTAACTATTTTAAAGACACCATTGGCCTCATGCTGAAATCCCTGAGCGGTTTCCTTCCTCTCTGGCAACTGAGTTAGGAAGGATACCTGTATCTTTGTACTGACAGGGTGTATAGATACACCATCCAAAGTGTAATTAATAACTTCATGCTGAAAGGGATATTTTTACCCATATACCAATAGGTGCCCTTCTTTGCGAGGCATTGGAAAACCTCCCTGGTCTTTGTAGTTGAATCTGTGTTGAAAATGCACTGCTTGACTTTGTAACCTTACAGATCATTGTAGATGTAGGGTACAGAGATGAGGTAGTCATTCAAAAATAATTATTGCACACAGAGTGAGTTCATGCAACTTGTGACTTGTTAAGCATATGTTTACTCCTGAACTTATTTAGGCTTGCCATAACAAATGGGTTGATTATTCCACTTTCACATTATGTGGTATTGTGTGTAGGCTGGTGACAAATCTAAATGTAATCAATTTTGAATTCAGGCTGTAACCCAACAAAATGTGCAAAAAGTCAAGGGTTGTGAATATGTCACACCCTGGCCTCTGTTATATTGATTTTCTTTATTAGTTTAGTTAGGTCAGGGTGTGACATGGGGGATGTTTGTGTGTTTTGTCTAGTTTAGGGTGTGTGTATTGTTTAAGGGGTTTTTAGTATGTATGGGGTTGTGTTCAGTGTAGGTGTTTAGGAAAGTCTATGGTTGCCTGATTTGGTTCTCAATCAGAGACAGCTGTTTATTGTTGTCTCTGATTGGGAGCCATATTTAAGGCAGCCATAGGCTTTAGGTGTTTGTGGGTAATTGTCTATGTTGAACGTTTGTAGCTTGTGTATGCACTTACGTTTGTAGCTTCACGGTCGTTTGTTGTTTTGTTTTGTAAAAGTGTTCGTTTCGTGTTTCGTCATCTTTAATAAAAGAAGATGTCTTCATATCCCGCTGCGCCTTGGTCCGCTTATTATGACGATCGTGACAGAATTACCCACCAACAAAGGACCAAGCGGCGGAATAAAAAGCAACAGCAGCGATCGCAGGATTTCTGGACATGGGAGGAAATCCTAGACGGGAGAGGACCCTGGGGAATATCACCGCCCCAAGGCAGAGATGGAGGCAGCACGGCGACACGGTAGGAAGCCCGAGAGACAGCCCAATAAAATTATTGGGGGGGGGGGGGGGGCACTTGGAGCAGTCGGCGAAGTTGAGGGGTGAGTCTGAGATTGTCGAGGAGTTATTGGACAGATTGGAGGAGAGTGAACGAAGGGGAGATTATGAGACATTCGAGGAGTTGTTGACGAAATTGGAGAGTGAAGAGAGAGAGCTGTTGATTTGGCAGAGTATGCATGGCATTCTCCCTGAGGAGCGTGTTAGCTGTCCGATGCCACCTGTGTCAGTTCCTCGTACTCAGCCTGAAACTTGTGTTAAAGTTCCGGAAGATTTGATGCCGGCTATACACACCAGGTCTCCAGTACACCTTCACAACCCGGTGTGTCCTGTTCCTGCTTCTTGCACTCATCCTGAGGTGCGTGCCCTCAGCCCGGTACCACAAGTCCCGGTACCACGCACCAGTCCTATAGTGCGCCTCGAGAACTCAGTGTGCCCTGTTCCTGCTCCCCGCACTAGCCTTGAGGTGCGTGTCTCCAGTCCGGTACCACCAGTTCCGGCACCACGCACCAAGCCTCATGTGCGTCTCCAGAGCCCTGTACGCACTGATCCTTCTCCCCGCACTCGCCCTGAGGTGCGTGCCCTCAGCCCGGTACCACCAGTCCCGGTACCACGCACCAGTCCTATAGTGCGCCTCGAGAACTCAGTGTGCCCTGTTCCTGCTCCCCGCACTAGCCTGAAGGTGCGTGTCCTTAGCCCGGTACCTCCAGTTCCGGCACCACGCACCAGGCCTACAGTGCGTCTCAGCCGGCCAGAGTCTGCCGTCTGCCCAGCGGCGCCTGAACTGCCCGTCTGCCCAGCGGCGCCTGAACTGCCCGTCTGCCCAGCGGCGCCTGAACTGCCCGTCTGCCCAGCGGCGCCTGAACTGCCCGTCTGCCCAGCGGCGCCTGAACTGCCCGTCTGCCCAGCGGCGCCTGAACTGCCCGTCTGCCCAGCGGCGCCTGAACCTGCCCGTCTGCCCAGCGCCGTCTGAGCTGCCTGCCTGCCCAGCGCCATCTGAGCCATCCGTCTGCCCAGCGCCATCTGAGCCATCCGTCTGCCCAGCGCCATCTGAGCCATCCGTCAGCCAGCCATGACCAGCCAGAGCCGTCAGCCAGCCAGGACCAGCCAGAGCCAGCCAGCCAGCCATGACCCGCCAGAGCCAGCCAGCCAGCCATGACCCGCCAGAGCCAGCCAGCCAGCCAGGACCCGCCAGAGCCAGCCAGCCAGCCAGGATCCACCAGAGCCAGCCAGCCAGCCAGGATCCGCCAGAGCCAGCCAGCCAGCCAGGATCCGCCAGAGCCAGCCAGCCAGCCAGGATCCGCCAGAGCCAGCCAGCCAGCCAGGATCCGCCAGAGCCAGCCAGCCAGCCAGGATCCGCCAGAGCCAGCCAGCCAGCCAGGATCCGCCAGAGCCAGCCAGCCAGCCAGGATCCGCCAGAGCCAGCCAGCCAGCCAGCCAGGATCCGCCAGAGCCAGCCAGCCAGCCAGCCAGGATCCGCCAGCCAGCCAGCCAGGATCCGCCAGCCAGCCAGCCAGGATCCGCCAGCCAGCCAGCCAGGATCCGCCAGAGCCAGCCAGCCAGCCAGGATCCGCCAGAGCCAGCCAGCCAGCCAGGATCCGCCAGAGCCAGCCAGCCAGCCAGGATCCGCCAGAGCCAGCCAGCCAGCCAGGATCCGCCAGCCAACCAGAGCCAGCCAGCCAGGATCCGCCAGAGCCAGCCAGCCAGCCAGGATCCGCCAGAGCCAGCCAGGATCCGCCAGAGCCAGCCAGGATCCGCCAGAGCCAGCCAGGATCCGCCAGGATCCGCCAGAGCCAGCCAGGATCCGCCAGAGCCAGCCAGGATCCGCCAGAGCCAGCCAGCCAGCCAGGATCCGCCAGAGCCATCTGCCAGTCCGGAGCTGCCCCTCAGTCCAGTGGCGCCCTCTGGGATGGTATTCAGTCCGGGACTCGCCGTTCCAAAGGCGCCACCAAAGCGGTTAGTGACTATGGTGGAGGGGGGTCCACGTCCCGCACCCGAGCCGCCACCATAGGAAGGCCCACCCGGACCCTCCCCTTCTGTGTCAGGTTTTGCGGCCGGAGTCCGCACCTTTGGGGGGGGGGTACTGTCACACCCTGGCCTCTGTTATATTGATTTTCTTTATTAGTTTAGTTAGGTCAGGGTGTGACATGGGGGATGTTTGTGTGTTTTGTCTAGTTTAGGGTGTGTGTATTGTTTAAGGTGTCATAATTGTCTATGTTGAACGTTTGTAGCTTGTGTATGCACTTACGTTTGTAGCTTCACGGTCGTTTGTTGTTTTGTTTTGTAAAAGTGTTAGTTTCGTGTTTCGTCATCTTTAATAAAAGAAGATGTCTTCATATCCCGCTGCGCCTTGGTCCGCTTATTATGACGATCGTGACAGAATACTTTCTGAAGGCACTGTACATTCTGTTCTCAGCGTCAAAACTCTCTATCCTCTATCTTGTTAGGTGTGTTGGCAGCGCCCACTAATCTTAACGAGTGATTTGTTTCCTTTGTAATGGGATCTGTTTGAATAGACTAAAATGAACAGCTTTGAGTTAAAAAACATGGCATGCTAGCTCCATCCTGGTGGCACAGTGGACTAATTCCAGGGATAGAGAACAGAAGATCATACGTTCTAATATCACTGACGCCATGCCACAAAAAAGAAAATATGTTTGCATGATTAATGCCTAAGCAAATTAATTTCCATGTCTTATCTGTGCCTGGATTTCAAAACAGTAAACCTAAGCTAGCACTGTTATTAAGTCTTATTGAAACGTTCAGTGAAAGTTAAGGAAGTTATTCAAAAACCTAAACTTATAATTTCTCTTCTCAGAATGTTAATTAAACCAGAGTAAAATGTTCCCAGAATAGGTGAAATTTTCACTTCTGTTCTCAGAATGTTTAAAAAAACATTGTTTTACCAGTCAGGAAACGTATGGCTTTGTTCTCCGAAACAATCGGAAACCAAAGAGTTACGTTCCCTGAACTTCCAAGGAACCAAATGTGCTAGCTGGGCTGTGTAAATCCTCTTCAGAACCAGTCAAGACAGAGGAGTGCCTCAGGGATCAATACAGGCCCAGTCAATATATGCTCTGGCAGCAGACATGGAAAGAAAACATGCTGGGCTACAAGTCAAGGCTGTTATGAAAACGAAGGTCCAATAACATCACTCACTCTCATTCGCCGGTCGTGGAAATTACCTCTAGGGACACCTGAAGTCAATCTTAGATGAATCAATGTTTATTAACAGCAAGCTGGAGAGGTCAGTCAAACATGGATACATAAAGTACCGCTCTGAAGTGAGCTCTGTTGGGGAGTCCCGTTAGTTCTCTTATACAGTATACTGCTTAAACAGACAAGTTATATTTGCATGGTTCATAGGTTGGTTCCTGCATGTGTCTGGCACCATCATTTCAACATATAAAACATAATCTGGGCATTCTGCCAAATGGTCCTAAGGAGGGGGTCATGTCCCCCCCCCCATATATTTACCAAGCACAGACAGGAACCAAGTATTATATATGACACAAAAGACAAAAGTCTCTTCACACAATAACATTTTCCATCACATGCTCTGACACACTTCTGAATGTTCTCTCTCTGCCTCTTTCTTTCTTTTCCTTCTCAGGAACGGGATTTCCTGGGTGCTATGGAGAAGGTGTGTCAGCAGTTGATGTAACACCTGAGCCCTCACTCCAAGTGGCGAAGGCAGGGGCTCCTGAAGAGCAAGCCTCAGCCCAGGTGAGGCCACTGCCCCTACGACAGAACACCTGCACTCATCACACACATGCATGCACTCATTCACGAATCCACTTACTCGCGCAGGCACACACACACACACATACACACACGTTTGACTGACTGTCTCATTAGTCTGGTTATAGGCATGGCCTCAATTGATCCTTTCTACCAATGGGGAGATCAGAGACAGATAAGACAATAGCTCTTCACAGGTTAATGGATCATCACTTTACCTCTGCCACACAGGTGGGGAACTCACTCACTAATACTTCTTCCCACTCAAACACCTCTGTGCGTCTCAAATGTCACCCTATTCCCTACATATTGCACTACTTTTGACCAAGGCCCATGAGGTTCTGGTCAAAAGTAGTGTGGTCAAAGGTAGTGCACTATACTGTTTAGGGAATATGATGCTATTTGGGACGCACACCTAGTACAGTGTCAACTGCAAACACACGCATGCAAGAATGTTTATAGGTAATCTTGTACACATTAGCAGCTAAAAGCTGAATTGTGGTACACCAACTCACTATCACAAAATATTGTGAAAAAAAAAATTGTGACAGAGACACGCAGAAAAAAATGGCCGCCACACTATTCTTATACAGTGTATTTCAATCACAGATGAAGGCAGTAGGTTACTTAAGACAGAAACAATAGGAGGGAGGTTGGTCAGTCAGGGAGGATGGGTGGGCATTTAACAGGAAGGTCTAGCAACCCAAAAGTTTGAATCACATGATGCACAACTTTAGCATTTTAGCAATTTTGCAACTACTTACAACTTTTTAACTATTTTGCTAGCATGTTAGCTAACCCTAACCCAGGGCTTCCCAAACATTTTTGTTCCATAACCACATCTGAACATTTTTGCGACCCCAATCATGTGAAAAAAAATCTGTCATTATGTAATCTCCACATAGTTTTGCACAGTGGATGGGATTTAATGGAGATTACAATCGAAGTTACCTGCTGCAGTATATCTCAGAGTTCTGTGCTCAGCTCTTTTGCCGCCAATTGCTCTCAGTGTATAATACAATGCGTCCATATGGCAGAGGGAGACACATTTATAACTAGAGTGCACAGGCCTGCCTGCCATCCTGCCATAGATGGAGCCCCATCTGTGCAAAAGTCCACTATTCAATTCCATGGAATCTGTTTTTCGTCATTATAGCCACGCAGCACATTGAACGTTTCATGCTCGGGAATCGTGAGACGGAACTATTTTGGGGGAGGAAAAAACGTATTCTGATTGTCTTATCTCTAACCCTAAACCCTAGCCTTGGAATTAGAATTCTTTATGAAGAATATTGCGTACATGCCTTATAAGGAAATTTTTGGGCAGAATTATTTATTTTTTTTTTGTGTGCCTGTCACGAATTTCAAATACGTAATTTGTGTCTATTTCACAATAATTTGTGATAATGTGTTGGGTACACAGAAGAAAATAAGAAAAAATGAGATAAAGAAGAGCGATGAAATCTCTAGCCAGATTTAGAGGGTTCCTTCACAACAGAGAAAAGTGTGTGTGTGTGACTGTGTACTGCCATGCTGGGGGCAGAAGGAGGTCAGAGACCCACATGTTCTGGAACACTCTCTTTCTCTCTCTCCGTCTCCCTTGCCATCACCCCTAAAAATTCCTCTCATTCTCTGCTATTATGGGGGAATAAGCTGGAAGGAATGCGAAAGGCTTGTACTACTGTACTAATGCGATTAGCTTCAATGCGACTCTCTCTCTCCTGGCTGCTTCTGTATGTTCGTGTTCGCGCCCGTCTCCCTCTTCCCCGGCACATGGCGCTAGCACTTAACCCCAGGCTTAGTGCAGCCACCGCATTGTTTGGATGCCTCTGCAACTGGGAGATACTCGTTTGTTGTGCTAATGGTAGGGCTTGATATACTCTAAGGGATTCCAGATGCTAGCAGCACCTTTTTACAGTAACTATTGTGCAGAAAGACGTGTGTGTGTTGCGCGTGCTAATGCTAGTGCATGATATCCTGAAAGCGATTCCGGCTGCCAGTTGTACCTATATGGTGCAGAACATGTCTCCTTTCTAATCCAAGTACCCTCACAATACCTACTCACAGTCTCTATATCGGGGATGAATTCATGGGATGTTCCGCAGCTTGCGAAGTCAGTGATGGAATGAAAAGCCAATCAAGGGCTCTTATGGAGGGATTTGTACTGTTAGTGTACAAACCATTAGACTGACCAGGTGAAACCAGGTGAGAGCGATGATCCCTTATTGATGTCACTTGTTAAATCCACTTCAATCAGTGTAGATGAAGCGGAGGAGACCGGTTAAAGAAGGATTTTTAAGTCTTGAGACAATTGAGACATGGATTGTGTATGTGTGCCATTCAGAGGGTGAAGGGGCAAGACAAAATATGTAAGTGCTTTTGAACAGGGTATGGTAGTAGGTGCATGGGCCCTCAGATCCTCAAAAAGTTATACAGCTGCACCATCGGGAGAATCTTGACTGGCTGCATCACGTCTTGTATGGCAATTGCTTGGCATCCAACCGCAAGGCGCTACAGAGGGTAGAGCGTACGGCCCAGTACATCACTGGCCAAGCTCTCTGTCATCCAGGACCTCTATACCAGGCAGTGTCAGAGGAAGGCCCTAAAAATTGTCAGACTCCAGCCACCCAAGTCACAGTCTGTTCTCTCTGCTACTGCGCGGTACCAGAGCACCAAGTCTGGGACCAAAAGGCTCCTGAACAGCTTCTACCACAAAGTCAGAATACTGCTGAACAGTTCATTAAATGGCTACGCAGACTTTCTGCTTTTCACCCCTACCTACATGTACATATTACCTCAATCAATCACCCCAACTACCTCATACACTAGTACACTGATTAGGTACCTGTACTCTTTGTATGTAGCCTGTATATAGCCTCGCCATTGTTCTTTTATTGTGTTACTATATTATTTGTATCTATTCATTGTCATACTTTTTAACTGCATTGTTGGTTAAGGGCTCGTAAGTAAGCATTTCACGGTAAAGTCGACACTTGTTGTATTCGGCGCATGTGACAAATACAATTTTATTTTATTTGCCAGGCGCACCGGTATGAGTGTGTCAAGAACTGCTACGCTGCTGGGTTTTTCACACTGAACAGTTTCCTGTGTGTATCAAGAATGGTCCACCACCCAAAGGACATCCAGCCAACTTGACACAACTGTGGAGAGTCCATGCCCCGATGAATTGAGGCTGTTCTGATGGCAAAAGGGGGTGCAACTCAATATTAGGAATGTGTTCCTAATGCTTTGTACACTCAGTGTATGCCCCAATTCTCTCATACACCTGTAGTCTTCTATGTTCCACAAAACTGTGTTAGCCTGTTGAGCTAAAGCCTATGCATTCGCTTGGGAAGCCAACGCATGTTTTCAGGTCTCAGGCAAGGTTACTTACCACCGAGCATGGTTCAGAACCACCTCTGTTACACTTACAAAAGCATACTACCGTATTAGGATGATACAAACATACTTTCTACTACAGTGGCAGGGGACCCAATGTAAATTCAGACCAATCACTACCTTTCTGCTTGTGGTAATGTAAAGGTTGGCCCTAACCTCAGATATAGGATCAGATTATCCTACCACCAAACCTAGCCGTAACTATTAGGAGGATGAAATATATCTGATTCTGGATCAACAGTGAGAGGCAACTTCTATCATCTGGAATACAGGAACGGGAACCGATCTTCTGCCCACTATGTCTGTTGGAGATGATGAGGCATTAACTTCTTTGGGATAGGGGGCAGTATTTTCAAGTCCGGATGAAAAGCGTGACCAGAGTAAACTGCCTGCTACTCAGGCCCAGATCCTAGGATATGCATATTATTAGTATATTTGGATAGAAAACACTCTGAAGTTTCTAAAACTGTTTGAATGATGTCTGTGAGTATAACACAACTCATATGGCAGGCAAAAACCTAAGAAAAAATCCAACCAGGAAGTGGGAAATCTGAGGTTTGTAGGTTTTCAACTCTTTGCTTATCCAAGATACAGTGGAAATGGGGTCATGTTGCACTTCCTAGGGCTTCCACTAGATGACAACAGTCTATAGAACCTTGTTTGATGCTTCTACTGTGAAGTGGGGTCGAATGAGAGGGGAATGAGTCAGAGGTCTGGCAGAATGCTTTGAGCTCGTGACGCTCGTTCACGTGAGAGCAAGCTCTGTTCCATTTGCTTTTCTGAAGACAAAGGAATTCTCCCGTTGGAACATTATTGAAGATTTATGTTAAAAACATCCTAAAGATGTTTGGCGCGTTAGATTCACTTGTTCCAAAAACATCAAGTGATTTTGCATAGCCACATCATTCAACAGAAATACTCATCATAAATGTAGATGATAATACAAGTTATACACATGGAATTATAGATATACCTCTCCTTAATGCAACCGCTGTGTCAGATTTCAAAAAAACTTTACGGAAAAAGAAACGCATGCAATAATCTGAGACGGCGCTCAAAAGTAAAACACCACAGCCGCAAAGATGGCGTTAACATAACAAGAAATTACATGATAAATATTCCGTTATCTTTGATGATCTACATCAGAAAGCACTCCAGGAATCCCAGGTCCACAATAAATGTTTGTTTAGGTACTTTAGGTACTCATTCAAACATCATGTTAGACACCATTATTGCACAGTGAGTCCATGCAACATATTGTGTGACTTGTTAAGCACATTTTTACAACTTATTTAGACTTGCCATAACAAAGGGGATGAATACTTATTGTCTCAAGACATTTCAGCTTTCCATTTTTTTTTATTAATTTGTAAAAAAAAAAAAAAAAAAAGTCAAAAAAAAAAAAGTAAAACATAATTCCACTTTGACATTATGGGGTATTGTGTGTAAGCCAGCGACAAAAACTCTAAATTTAATCCATTTTAAATTCAGGCTGTAACACACCAACATTTTGAAAAAGGCAAGGGGTGTGAATACTTTCTGAAGGTAATGTACATCACATTATACTTGGGCGGTATAGGCATACCGGGGTATTATCAAATACCCATGGTATGATTTACAATACAGTCAATACACAGTTTTAACTTTTTTTTCTTGTTTTTTAATCAATTTTAATATTTGTTATTTTTAAATAAATACAGTTGAAGTCGGAAGTTTACATACACTTAGGTTGGAGTCATTAAAACTCGTTTTTCTACCACTCCACAAATTTCTTGGTAACAAACTATAGTTTGGGAAGTCAGTTAGGACATCTTATTTGTGCATGACACAAGTACATTTTCCAACAATTGTTTACAGACAGATTATTTCACTTATAATTCAGTGTATCACAATTCCAGTGGGTCAGAAGTTTACATACACTACGTTAACTGTGCCTTTAAACAGCTTGAAAATTCCAGAGAATGATGTCATGGCTTTAGAAGCTTCTGATGGGCTAATTCACATCATTTGAGTCAATTGGAGGTGTACATGTGGATGTATTTCAAGGGCTACCTTCAAACTCAGTGCCTCTTTGCTTGACATCATGGGAAAATCAAAAGAAATCAGTAAAGACCTCTGAAAAAAAATTGTAGACCTCCACAAGTCTGGTTCATCCTTGGGAGCAATTTCCAAACGCCTGAAGCTACCACGTTCATCTGTACAAACAATAGTACGCAAGTATAAACACCATGGGACCACGCAGCCGTCATACTGCTCAGGAAGAAAACACATTCGGTCTCCTAGAGATGAACGTACTTTGGTGCGAAAAGTGCAAATCAATCCCAGAACAACATCTAAGGACCTTGTGAAGATGCTGGAGGAAGCAGGTACAAAAGTATCTATATCCACAGTAAAACGAGTCCTATATTGACATAACCTGAAAGGCTGCTCAGCAAGGAAGAAGCCACTGCTCCAAAACCGGCATAAAAAAGCCAGACTACGTTTTGCAACTGCACATGGGGACAAACATCGTACCTTTTGGAGAAATGTTCTCTGGTCTGATGAAACAAAATAGAACTGTTTGCCCATAATGACCATTGTTATGTTTGGAGGAAAAGGGGGATGCTTGCAAGCCGAAGAACACCATCCCAGCCGTGAAGCACGGGGGTAGCAGCATCCTGTTGTAGTGGTGCTTTGCTGCAGAAGGGACTGGCGCACTTCACAAAATAGATGGCATCATGAGACAGGAAAATGATGTGGATATATTGAAGCAACACCTCAAGACATCAGTCAGGAAGTTAAAGCTTGGTCGCAAATGGGTCTTCCAAATGGACAATGACCCCAAGCAGACTTCCAAAGATGTGGCAAAATGGCTTAAGGACAACAAAGTCAAGGTATTGGAGTGGCCATCACAAAGCCCTGACCTCAATCCTATAGAACATTTGTGGGCAGAACTGACAAAGTGTGTGCGAGCAAGGAGGCCTACAAACCTGACTCAGTTACACCAGCTCTGTCAGGAGGAATGGGCCAAAATTCACCCAACTTATTGTGGGAAGCTTGTGGAAGGCTACCTGAAATGTATGACCCAAATTAAACCTATTTAAAGGCAATGCTACCAAATACTAATTGAGTGTATGTAAACTTCTGACCCACTGGGAATGTGATGAAAGAAAATACATCTGAATAAATCATTCTCTCTACTATTATTCTGACATTTCACATTCTTCAAATAAAGTGATGATCCTAACTGACCTAAGACAGGGAATATTTACTTATTTAATGTCAGATTAAATGTCAGGAATTGTAAAAAACTGAGTTTAAATGTATTTGGCTAAGGTGTATGTAAACTTCCAACTTCAACTGTTCATGCAGTCAACTTGTGCACTACATAAAGCAGATTGCATGTTTAATTTCACCTGTTTCATATTCTTTTCAATTTGAAGCCATTCCCTAAAGCAGCTGATTGAGCCAATGACATGGTCTGTTTTTTTACAAAGAGCACATGGAGAAAACAGAAGTATCTGATGTGACGATCCACTTGTGTGCAGTGAAAGGGAGGTGACCAAGTAACATTTGAAATTCACGACTAATGTTTTCCAGCTAATTATGTTAAAAGTATATGTTAACTACAGTGGAGGTTGGTGGCAGGAGCTATAGGAGGATGGGTTCATTGTAAATCAAATCACATTTTATTGGTCACATACACATGGTTAGCAGATGTGAATGTAGCGAAATGCTTGTGCTTCTAGTTCCGACCGTGCAGTAATATCTAACAAGTAATCTAACAATTTCACAACAACTAAAGGAATGATTAAGAATATGTACATATAAATATATGGATGAGCGATGGCCGAACGGCATAGTCAAGATGCAGTAGATGGTATAGAGTACAGTATATAAATATGGGATGAGTAATGTAGGGTATGTAAACATTATTTAAAGTGGCATTGTTTAGCTGATACATTTATTACATCCAATTATTAATTATTAAAGTGGCTAGAGATTGAGTCTGTATGTTGGCAGCAGACACTCAGTGTTAGTGATTTAGCTGTTTAACAGTCTGATGGCCTTGAGATTGAAAAACTGCTTCTATCTCTCGGTCCCAGCTTTGATGCACCTGTACTGACCTCGCCTTCTGGATGATAGTGGGGTGAACAGGCAGTGACTCGGGTGGTTGTTGTCCTTGATGATCCTTTAGGCCTTCCTGTGACATCTGGTAGTGTAGGTGTCCTAAAGGGCAGGTAGTTTGCCCCCGGTGATACGTTGTGCAGACCTCACTACCCTCTGGAGAGCCTTACGGTTGTGGGCGGAGCAGTTGCCGTACCAGGCGGTGATACCCGACAGGATGGTCTCGATTGTGCATCTGTAGAAGTTTGTGAGTGCTTTTGGTGACAAGCCGAATTTCTTCAGCTTCCTGAGGTTGAAGAGGCGCTGCTGCGCCTTCTTCACAACGCTGTCTGTGTGGGTGGACCAATTCAGTTTGTCCGTGATGTGTACACCGAGGAACTTAAATTGCAATATTGCAAATACACAATATGCGTACTGTGAGACGCCTAAGACAGCGCTACAGGGAGACAGGACAGACAGCTGATTGTCCTTGCAGTGGCAGACCACGTGTAACAACACCTGCACAGGATCAGTACATCCGAACATCACACCTTCGGGACAGGTACAGGATGGCAGCAACAACTGCCCTTGTTACACCAGGAACGCAGAATCCCTCCATCAGTGCTCAGACTGTCCGCAATAGGCTGAGAGAGGCTGGACTGAGGGCTTGAAGGCCTGTTGTAAGGCAGGTCCTCACCAGACATCACCGGCAACAACGTCGCCTATGAGCTCAAACCCACCGTCGCTGGACCAGACAGGACTGGCAAAAAGTGCTCTTCACTGACGAGTCGCGGTTTTGTCTCACCAGGGGTGACGGTCGGATTCGCGGTTATCGTCGAAGGAATGAGCGTTACACCGAGGCCTGTACTCTGGAGCGGGATCGATTTGGAGGTGGAGGGTCCGTCATGGTCTGGGGCGGTGTGTCACAGCATCATCGGACTGAGCTTGTTGTCATTGCAGGCAATCTTAACGCTGTGCGTTACAGAGAAGGCATCCTCCTCCCTCATGTGGTACCCTTCCTGCAGGCTCATCCTGACATGACCCTCCAGCATGACAATGCCACCAGTCATACTGCCCGTTCTGTGCGTGATTTCCTGCAAGACAGGAATGTCAGTGTTCTGCCAGGGCCAGCGAAGAGCCCGGATCTCAATCCCATTGAGCACGTCTGGGACCTGTTGGGTTGGAGGGTGAGGGCTAGAGCCATTCCCCCCAGAAATGTCTGGGAAATTGCAGGTGCCTTGGTGGAAGAGTGGGTAACATCTCCTAGCAAGAACTGGCAAATCTGCTGCAGTCCATGAGGAGGAGATGCACTGCAGTGCTTAATGCAGCTGGTGGCCACACCAGATACTGACTGTTACTTTTGATTTTGACCTCCCCCCTTTTTTCAGGGACACATTATTCCAGTTCTGTTAGTCATATGTCTGTGAAACTTGTTCAGTTTATGTCTCAGTTGTTGAATCTTGTTATGTTCATACAAATGTTTACACATGTTAAGTTGACAGTGAGAGGACGTTTCTTTTTTTGCTGAGTTTAGTTAGTTTTGTCTCCATGGTGTAACCCACAGAGATCGAACCCTAGATTGTTTCTAGTTAGTTTGTTTTATCTTCATGGTGTAACCCATCTCCAGCGCAGCTTGGAATCTCTCCAGAGGAAGGAAGGTACACCCTACTAATGCACAGACACAGTCACCTCCCCTAGCCAGTTGTCTCCAAATAACTATGTGCTATATAAACACTAGTGTCTCAATTTTGGTGAAAGTCACAATATACAAGGGATGCATGTTCAACTATGTTATGCTCCGGGTGACGTTTTCCTTAGGTGCAGATCCAGGATCAGCTTCCCCTCCCCTCCCCCAATCTTAACCTTAATCATTAGTAGGGAAAATGCATCAGCGACGAGGGGCATCTTCATCCTACTCACTCTGTTACACAGGCACTGCTACTGCTGCTGCTGGCCACGGTGCCCTGCCCCCAGATGCTGGCGCTCAACGGCAACCGGCTGGCGCGTGCCGTCCTTCGCCAGCTCACCGACACCTTCAAGGACCCGTGCTGCTTCCCTGCCCTCGCCTGGATGAACCTGGGCAACAACGTGGACATCTTTTCCCTCCCTCAGCCCTTCCTCATGAGCCTAAGGAAGCGCTGCCCCAAGCAGTGCAAGCTGCCCACCATCCAGGAGCAGGGAGAGGCCCAGGGACAGGGGGGCCATGCCCAGAGGAGAGAACTCCAACGGCAGGCCACTCAAGGGGGAAAGCAGGGCTGGAGCTGGGGATGTGACCTCTGGTGAGTGGCAAGGACGGAGGATACTGGACGATACTGAGGAAGAGGAGGAAGAAGAGTCAGAGGACGAGATATGGGACTGTAACATGAGGAATCCAGTGAATGGAGACGGAGGACAAAAAGATTTAAAGAGCGTGGCACACAGTGGCGTTGGCGAATCATCATCCAGCCAATCCAAACAGCCAATAGGAAGGGGGATTGATGATCACGTGTCCCCTTAGCCAACCAATCAGACCTGAACATTTTTGGGGGGCTGTATATTGAGTGAAGTGAAACATTCAGCAAGTTGCGGATAGAAACGTATGAATAGAGCTGACATCATTCGCTATTCGCCAGACATAATGGGACCCATCTCGTCCAAAAGGTTGAGTCAAGTTTGCCAAAAAGTACCTGGATGATCATCAACACTCTTGGAAGAATGTTCTACAGACAGATGAGTCAGAAGCATAACTTTTTGGACGACATGGGTCCCATTATGCCTGTTGAAAACCCAGCACTGCATTCCACAGTAATAACCTTATACCAATGGTCAAGAATGATGGTGGTAGTGTGATGGTTTGGGGATGCTTTGCTCCCTCAGGACCTGAACGACTTGCCTTAATAGAAGGAACCATGAATTCTTCTCAAATGTGACGTTTTGAATGGCCTAGTCAAAGTCCAGACCTAATCCCAATTGAGATGTTGTGGCAGGACTTGAAACGAGCAGTTCATGCTTGAAAACCCACAAATTCGCTGAGATAAAGCAGTTCCTCATAGAAGAGTGGGCTAAAATTAATCCACAGCGACATGAGAAACTGATCAACAACTACAGGAAGAGTTTGGTTGGAGTCTTTGCAGCTAAAGGTGGCACAACCAGTTATTGAAGGGGGCAGTTACTTTTTTACACAGGGGCATTGGGTGTTGCATAACTTTGTTAATGAAATAAATGTGTCATTGTTGTGTTATTTGTTCACTTAGGTTCCCTTTATCTAATATTAGGTTTTGGTTGAAGATCTGATAACATTCAGGAAAAACAATATGCAAAAGTAGAGAGCATTAGAAAGGGGGCAAATACTTTTTTTATCGAGAGGAGCCCCCTGTAGAACATCGTGAATTTAGACTCCCTGTTCTTTCAGGGGTATGTTCAGAAGGGTGCAGCGTTACAAAACTTTCTGATAAAAATGCATTTTGTAGAACAGAAAGGATTTTCCCTCGTGTAATTAGGAATCATGTCAGCTCTATGTATATTTTTTTTTAAATATGAAACGTTTTGACGTTTCAACTCACTGAATGTATCATTGATGTGCCCTGTGTCCATGTCCATGCCCTCTAAGTGGGATGGATCCAACTGTATGCAGCATATTTAGGACAAGAGAATAAGCTGCATTCAATGTGCATTGCAGTATGATAGAACTGGAATGGAAGCTATAACATGTGACTTTGTCGGTCATCACACCTAACTAGAACACAAAGAACTTGGCACATGAAAATGAGAGAGAGAGACAGTTTGGAATGGATCACGTACTGTACAGTACCTCTTGCTTGCTCACACTTTTTTTGCGAGATCTCTGAATAGAGAGTTGGTGAAGACAGTGAGTGGATGCTGTGGGGACTTCACACTCTGCTGACTACAAGTTTTAGATGAGAGACCAAGCAAGTCCTATTCTTTAACTTAGATTTTTGGATGAGATGGAGACGTGAGTTCAACATATAAATTATTAATTTGTAGACATTAGCCTATTAAATACAAACCATCCTAGGTTTTGTATTGAAGTCAATGTACCCAGAGGAGGACAGAAGCTAGCTGTCCTCCAGCTACACCACGGTGCTATCTGACAGAGTGCTGTTGAGGCTACTGTAGACCTTTTGAAGAATAGTGTGTTTGAATCAATTATTTGGTGATGTGATTATATTTAGTATAGTTTTATCTAAAAAGGATAACTTTTTAAATGTTTTACCATTTTTATTTTCTATGAAATTCACTGAGGAGGATGGTCCTCCCCTTCCTCCTCTGATAGGCGTGTGAACTACCGGCCATAGCGATAGATTTCAGTAAATATCATTACATTTGAAAGCAACCAGAGCTTTAAACCCTAGGCCTATGTATTGTCTATTTTTAGTTGAACCCTGGTTGAAACAATAGCTGTTCATGACTTTGCAAAATGGTTTAGCATCATTGATGATTTATGAGTGATAACGTATGGTCACATTTCCTCTGCTCTGCTAAACCTACCCTTTGGAATGAATTCGATAGTAACAATGAATCTATTTAGTTTAAGTGGATATTTCTCAACATTCATTCTCACGATATCACATAGCTATTGGGCTGGGCTTGGTTAGAACCCTGGATGAGAGATCAAACGGTAGCTGTAGATAGATAAATTCTCCAGTAGGAGTTAATGCCCAGCCTATTGTTTTTTTATGATAGTGGATATAACATTGAAGTTCTGATGTTGTTTTAAAGGTACAAATTCAGCATAATTTATACACGGTTTGTCTCTGTTACCATAATAACATAATCATGTGGTTCAAATTTGTCCATCAAAACAAGAGTTTTGAACAAGATTACTTTTTTCCACGTAGATTCCGCGTTACAATACGTTGACAAATTACATTGAAACAACATTGATTCCACCAGTTTGTGCCCAGTGGGTTGTCACTCATTGTCATCCATTGCCAAACATGAGCAATGGAGACACAAACAGATCTGGGACCAGGCAGTAAGTACTTCCCATCTGGTAAGGTGTCATTCTAACCTCCATCAAGCTTGTCAAGCAATGTTTTGGGAACGTATGTTCTTAGTTTCACATTGGTTGTGGAAACAAAGTCATACGTTTCCTGACCGGTAAAACTGAATGTTTTTTTTTAAACGTTCTGAGAACAGAAGTGAACATTTCGACTGTTCTGGGAATGTTTATTTTTAGGTTGCAGGGAGGTTCTAAGAACATTTTACTCTGGTTCCTTAAAAGTTTTCCATTAAGGTTTTATTAATGCTCTGAGAATGGAAATTATTGGTTATTTTGAGTTTTTTGAATAACTTCCTTAACTTTCACTGAATGTTAAGATTATTTTCTTTAGGAATGTAGTGAAGTAAAAGTTGGCAAAAATATAATTAGTAAAGTACAGATACCCCCAAAAACTACTTAAGTACTTTACACCACTGTGTACGTGTAACCTACACCGTATTCACTACAGTGTCATGACTTTCCTGTGAGGATCCAAATTGATCAGATCAGCTTTGCAATAAATAACTTCAACCAGACCCCCTCTCACCCGCAGAGGGGGGAGAAGGGAACTGGTGGGGGTTGACAGCTCACACCCTGTTGTAAATCAAGGACAGAACATTCAGCATCTATATCTCCAATGTTCACCACAGGAATGTGCCTTTGCTTCACAGACATTTTCCTGCCGAAACTCTAACACGTTCTAAAGCGAATACTGGAACAATATTTCTAATATAGAACGTGGGGAATGGTCAGATGTGACCTAAAAGAACACTGATGTCGGTTTGGTTGTTATTTTGTGACGTCATAAAAAATGTTGTACTGTAGAGGAAATACTGTAACTTAAAGTATACATACTATATGCACAAAGTTTGCATCCTCTGCATTGTGCATTAAATATGATTTTTTTTTTGAGTTTTTGTTATGAGAGGGATATGATTTTAGGAGATTATACAAGCGTGACGCGAAAAGGTCCAACCAACCCCCTTTCCAAGAAGGCCAGGTTCCGAAAGAGATATATGGCGAACCAAGGCATTTCCATGTAAATACATTCACGATTTCTTTACTCCAAGCGGGCGGCGGTTCGTGTGCAAAGTATAAGTGAGAGTAGTTTCGAAATGTACCAGCGTTGTGTCTCTGTTTCTCTCTCTCTCCATGTCTTTTGTAACAAGCTGCCATATTGTTGTCAGTCCGCTAGGGACCTGTTTCTAATGTATTAAGTGTGTATGTTTATCCTGTGTTACCATTTAGTTAGCTAGTAAATAAATAATTAAACCATTTTGTGTAGTACTGAATCATAAGTAAGGCTCAGGTTCTTGCAGATGCAAGGAGGACACAACTGTTCAGAATGATGATATGATATGAGGTTATGATTGATAAGTTGACTGTTTATGGATGTAATAGGTAAAGACCTTTAGAGTTTAATTCAGGACATGTTAACTCTTTAAAGAACCACTCTCGTGGTGTCCCAAATCCTAATGAGTTAATTATTACATGAAAGTAAAGTCACGACAACAGGCACAAACACATAGTCCTGAGCTGTTTGAATACTCATACAAACTGCACTAACCGTACTATTTGTGACGTGAATTGAATATATAGTACGCTTATTGGTCATAGTATGGATATAGTTAGTATGCCAAAAGTTCCCGGATGTTGTACTAAATTCACCAAAATATGAAGTATACACACAGAGGACACTATTTCCGTACTTTAGGGCCCATAATACAGTTCTTAAGGAAATGGGCGTGGCTTCACATCGTTTTCAGATTTGAAGGAAATGGCGGAAAATATGCAGCCGAAGTACAATGAGAGCGGATACAAATTCAGTGCTTTAACTAATTATGACAAATGTTAAGAAAACGTTGAGCAATGTAATGACTTTTCAAATAAGTTACCTTACACGTTATATTGGCCGATAATTTGTTAGCTACGCTGTACTTACAAACCACATAGCATATCATTACAGCAGTATGTACCGGTATGTTGTTAGCTAGCTACCTAACTTAGTTTGCTACTTATACATCAAACTTGCCAGTATATTAAGTATAGGCTATCTAACTAACTACCCATCGTTTATTAACTTGATTATTCCGTCATTCTTAGCTTAGCTAAATGGTATAGTCATTGTGCGTTCTCAATCGACATTCGGGTGCTTTCGTTAATTCGCTCTGGCTATCTACTCCGTTTTCAGAGCACTCAACACCAGTTGAATATAGGCGGTGTCAGTAAACGTCTGCAAAAAAGTGCAATTCAATTGATGCCAGCGACACAGTTAGTCATCAACACTCTGGATAACATGACAACTGCCTAACCAGCTCTGCTAGGGCGAGTAAAATGGTCAGAGTGGTCTCATTTGTGTCTGGAAGAAGCTAGCAAGCTAGCCAACATTAGCTTGACTGCCGTTGTAAGATCAGAACACTCAAATCAACCCTACTCCTTGGCTGGGGCGTCCAGTGTGCGCTCCGAGAGCGAAACACTCTGAATTTACAAACAGACAATCTGACAACGTTCCCCAGCTAGCAATGAGGAATCGGCCCAGAAGCGGCCCTCTTTCGGGGGGTCGGAACTGATTGAATCGGCCCGGAATCAAGTATCGGACTCGGCCCGGAATCAAAATGAATGACTGCCCAGAATCGACCCAAGTACATCAAGCTGTTTCCGTCTACCGGAATTCAGCTGACTTTGCCGGCCTCTTACCAGAATCCCCCCAGAAGCGGCCCGATGCAAATTTAAAATAAATGTATACAAAATGACCCGATTTTTGTAATTTTAAATATGACTATTATACACATCCACAAAAAACATTTTGTGTCGGAGGAAACACCATACACCTGGTGACCATGTCAGCGTGCGTGTGGCCCGCCACAGGAGTCGCTACAGCAAGATGGGACAAGGACATACCGGCCAAACCCTCCCCAAACTTGGACGACGCTAGGCCAATTGTACATTGCCTCATGGGTCTCCCGGGTGCGGCCGGCACGGGTCTTGAACCAGCATCTGTTGCAACACAGTTTGCACTGCATTGGAGTGTCTTAGATTGCTGCGCCACTCGGGAGGCTCCATCCACAAAGTTTTTGATGCTTATCAATTGGCTTGCATGTAGTATCAAAATACTACACAGGAGTCTTAAAGAATTTCATTTAAATGTTAATTGTATTTTGTTGATCAAATTACATGGAAAAATAAATAATGGAATGTTAATTACAGTGGGGAGAACAAGTATTTGATACACTGCCGATTTTGCAGGTTTTCCTACTTACAAAGCATGTAGAGGTCTGTAATTTTTATCATAGGTACACTTAAACTGTGAGACGGAATCTAAAACAAAAATCCAGAAAATCACATTGTATGATTTTTAAGTAATTAATTTGCATTTTATTGCATGACATAAGTATTTGATACATCAGAAAAGCAGAACTTAATATTTGGTACAGAAACCTTTGTGTGCAATTACAGAGATCATACGTTTCCTGTAGTTCTTGACCAGGTTTGCACACACTGCAGCAGGGATTTTGGCCCACTCCTCCATACAGACCTTCTCCAGATCCTTCAGGTTTTGGGGCTGTCGCTGGGCAATACGGACTTTCAGCTCCCTCCAAAGATTTTCTATTGGGTTCAGGTCTGGAGACTGGCTAGGCCACTCCAGGACCTTGAGATGCTTCTTACGGAGCCACTCCTTAGTTGCCCTGGCTGTGTGTTTCGGGTCGTTGTCATGCTGGAAGACCCAGCCACGACCCATCTTCAATGCTCTTACTGAGGGAAGGAGGTTGTTGGCCAAGATCTCGCGATACATGGCCCCATCCATCCTCCCCTCAATACGGTGCAGTCGTCCTGTCCCCTTTGCAGAAAAGCATGCCCAAAGAATGATGTTTCCACCTCCATGCTTCACGGTTGGGATGGTGTTCTTGGGGTTGTACTCATCCTTCTTCTTCCTCCAAACACGGCGAGTGGAGTTTAGACCAAAAAGCTCTATTTTTGTCTCATCAGACCACATGACCTTCTCCCATTCCTCCTCTGGATCATCCAGATGGTCATTGGCAAACTTCAGACGGGCCTGGACATGCGCTGGCTTGAGCAGGGAGACCTTGCGTGCGCTGCAGGATTTTAATCCATGACGGCATAGTGTGTTACTAATGGTTTTCTTTGAGACTGTGGTCCCAGCTCTCTTCAGGTCATTGACCAGGTCCTGCCGTGTAGTTCTGGGCTGATCCCTCACCTTCCTCATGATCATTGATGCCCCACGAGGTGAGATCTTGCATGGAGCCCCAGACCGAGGGTGATTGACCGTCATCTTGAACTTCTTCCATTTTCTAATAATTGCGCCAACAGTTGTTGCCTTCTCACCAAGCTGCTTGCCTATTGTCCTGTAGCCCATCCCAGCCTTGTGCAGGTCTACAATTTTATCCCTGATGTCCTTACACAGCTCTCTGGTCTTGGCCATTGTGGAGAGGTTGGAGTCTGTTTGATTGAGTGTGTGGACAGGTGTCTTTTATACAGGTAACGAGTTCAAACAGGTGCAGTTAATACAGGTAATGAGTGGAGAACAGGAGGGCTTCTTAAAGAAAAACTAACAGGTCTGTGAGAGCCGGAATTCTTACTGGTTGGTAGGTTTTCAAATACTTATGTCATGCAATAAAATGCAAATGAATTACTTAAAAATCATACAATGTGATTTTCTGGATTTTTGTTTTAGATTCCGTCTCTCACAGTTGAAGTGTACCTATGATAAAAATTACAGACCTCTACATGCTTTGTAAGTAGGAAAACCTGCAAAATCGGCAGTGTATCAAATACTTGTTCTCCCCACTGTATATAAAGCAGCCCGTGTAATCATCTGCCAGAGAGTAGTCCCAATCGGCCCGAGCCTCAAGTAATACATTTTGGGCAGATAACTCACACAGGAATCAGCCAGAGCCCAATCCCCACATCCTAGCCATAAGTAATACTGTCGAAGGGCCACATGACTTCGGCCGAGTCTGACTCTCAGCCTAGTGCCCCAACTCTCAGCCGGAATCGGCCTAGATCCACTGTGCTAGCTGGGTCTGAATTTCCGAGCGGAATTTGGCACTTCAGATTGAATTTAAGAACACAATTTTGTAATTTGTTATGCTAAGTAGCTAGCAAGAGGTTGCATAGCAACAGCATCGCAACAGCATCAAGTTCCGGTAGACTGGCAAAGAGCTAGTATGCTCAACTGAAAGGATACTGTTTGTTTACAGTATACTAAAATGAACTAATAGTACATACTTAATGAGTATATACTACATACTATGTAGTATACAGTATGTTAGTATGGGTATTCGAACACAGCTCTGGATTACAAAACTTTTAATGGAGAATCTCCATTGAGAAGGTTTTTTAATCCTGGTCTGTATCCACAAAGCATATAAGAGTTGGAATGCTGATCTAAAATCAGTTTAACCTTTTAGATAATAATAACTGTTCTATAGTTTGCATGGTGCCATAGTATTAGCATAAGCAAAGAGCTCATGTTAATGTGTACACATTTAGTTATTTTGTAGGTGTTTTTAATTGCTGATTTTCAATCATCTTTTTTGTTTTTGATAACATTCAAGTCAATTTCAAATCAAATGTATTTATATAGCCCTTCTTAGATCAGCTGATATCTCAAAGTGCTGTACAGAAACCCAGCCTAAAACCCCAAACAGCAAGCAATACAGGTGTAGAAGCACGGTGGCAAGGAAAAACTCCTTAGAAAGGCAAAAACCTAGGAAGAAACCTAGAGAGGAACCAGGCTATGAGGGGTGGCCAGTCCTCATCTGGCTGTGCTGGGTGGAGATTATAACAGAACATGGCCAAGATGTTCAAATGTTCATAAATGACCAGCATGGTCAAATAATAATAATCACAGTAGTTGTCGAGGGTGCAACAGGTCAGCACCTCAGAAGTAAATGTCAGTTGGCTTTTCATAGCCGATCATTGAGAGTATCTCTACCGCTCCTGCTGTTAAACAGCAGGTCTGTTTAACATTGAGTTTTTATAGCATATATCTGATGTTTTTGAGCCACAGATTTTCAGATTGACTAACAGGTTAACACTTTTGTCATGGCTAGCTAGCTGGCTAATGTTTTTGTTTGAAAAAATGCATCTGGACACAGTACAATTCTTTTTTTGTTTCACCTGGCTGCCAATTCCTGATCTTCTGAGAACATCATTTGAGGAGTCGGCTGAAACATGAGAGGAATGGGAGAGAGAGGAATACAGCAGTGCTGAGGCCTCTGCGGCCTCTGCCTCACTACCGGCCTCCGGCGGGTAGTGAGGATGACTGCCTACGATTCTGAACTTTGTGTGGTGAGTTTTCTGGCGCCCAGAGTTGCTAAGGCATCACCCAAGTGGGTGCTACACAGAATGGAAGACGAGAAGTCCAGTGGCTCTAAGACTCACGTTGGTTCCCATACTTGCCCTCTACAACATCATCAGCAGACTCCATCACCACCATTTACCATCCTCTGACCAGTTCTCTCTGCTCAAGCCATGACCTGACCCTCCCCATCTTCGGAGGATGCAGCTTTCAAAGACTCTGCCTCTATTGGTTGACCTGTCATGATATATTGCTTGTTTGTTTTTTGCTCTTGAAGCGCTTTGAGATCTTATGCAGAGCGCTATAGAAATGTAATTATTATTATTATTATGAATAAGGTTATATGGACAGACCCTTGATCAGCATTCCTACTCTGAGAGTTTCCCCTCTTTGTGGATACGGGCCCTGGACAAAGCTTAATCTGTGTCTGTGAAACCAGCCTATAAAATCCAGCAAGTTTCAATAGCTTTTGTTCTACTTGGAAAATATACAAATAAATTAGCAAGATAGTTTATAGATGGGACAGATCATGATTTTCTACTTATGATATCGTTAAAAAATATATTAAAAACACAGGAAAGTTTGTGGAAGTTTAAATGTGCGCCAGAATGTTGTCATAAGTGTCACCATGTTACCTCAAAATAACTAGTCCATCTCTTTTCGAGGCATTGAGACATCACATTTTTTGTCCATTGAGATGGCAGTGGAGAGAGTCTGATGTCATAGACTCAGAGCAATGTGTAGAATATCATTAATTAATGCCCTTATGACATTACACAAGTAACATGACATAACTACTTGTTAATTATGGATGTAATAATGACTGCTGTCCTAACCTAGTAGGTAACTTTAAAAAAAACTTTTCAGTATCTGGCTGCAAGATTTTGATTCCCCCTTACATCTTCCCTAGGCTTCAAGATAGGTCACTCAACTGAGACTGCTCTCCTCTGTCACGGAGGCTCTCCGCACTGCCAAAGTTGACTCGCTCTCCTCTATACGCTGCCTTCGACACCGTGAACAATCAGATCCTCCTCTCAACCCTCTCAGGGCTGGGCGTCTCCGGCTCTGCACACTCTTTGATTGCATCCCACCTGGCAGGCCACTCCTACCAGGTGATGTGGAGAGGATCTGTGTGTGCACCACGTACTCTCGCTACTGGTGTCCCCCAGGGCTTGGTTCTAGGCCCTCTCCTCTTCGCTCTATAAACCAAGTCACTAGGCGCCATCATATCCTCACATGGTCTCTCCTATCATTGCTATGTGGATGACACTCAACTACTTTTCTCCTTTTCCCCTTCTGACACCCAGGTGGCGACGCATCTTTGCGTGCCTGGCAGATATCTCAGCTTGGTTGTCGGCCCACCACCTCAAGCTCAACCTCGACAAGACGGAGCTGCTCTAACTCCCGGGGAAGGCCTGCCCGCTCCAAGACCTCTACGTCACGGTTGACAACTCCACGTCACCCTCCCACCCTCCCAGAGTACATAAACCTTGGCGTGACCCTAGACAACATCCTGTCATTCTCTGAAAACATCAAAGCAGTGACTTTATCCTGCAGGTTCATGCTTTACAACAGGGGTATTCAACTTTTACCATATGAGGTTTCGGTTCTGGTGGGAGGTGCTATAATGGCTTGGATGGAATAACTGGAAAGGTATCAAACACATCAAACATATGGAAACCACATGTTTGACTCTGTTCCATTTATTCCATTCCAAAAACATCTGAAACCGTACCTCTTCAAAGAATACCTTAAATAATCCCACAGCATGAACTAACACTCGCACTTGAGTCGTTTCCCCCCTAGCACTGACTTTGCTGATAAGTACTTTTTGAGGAAAAATGTACTTACTATGACTGAGATATGTGTTTGTCCCACCTAGCTAATTTAAGATGAATGACTTACTAAAAAATGTCAAATGTAAGTACAATTAAGTGGCATTTGAGTGACATCTAGTGTCAAATTGTTGAAGCTGCATACACTTTACTTATATTCATCAAGAACAAAATTCTGCGGTCCAGGCTACATAACCAGGTAGTCTTATATTGAACAAGCAACCAGATGAGTTGAAGTCAGAGGTGAACTTTTGATAATTTATTAATCAACATTATTTCTCGACCTTCTCAAAATGGATGGATGTGATGCCCATCATGACATGCTCCATCATGACTAGCTACACCTCATTACATCCGGTGGATGAGGTCAATCTTTCCCCAAAGATCCGCCATTTCAGCCTCTGAGTTTTATATTGCAAATTACTTAAGAGATTTATTTTAAAACGCCTTGACAAATAAATTATAGATTTCTGGTTGCAACAATTAATTCTTAATTAAGGCGTTAACTGTATTGTTTCGTGGGAGTCGGTGAAATGTACATAGATGTAACGGTTTAAAGCGGTATCGATGCCATGTTTTTTTCCCGGAGCGTGTTCCTTAGTGAACCAAAGTTTTTGTATGAGTTGAATCCCGATTTCGAATAGGGAGAGGCAAGGGGAAGGCCTTGGATCCTCGGAGTGGATTTGGAGCCATGGCCGGGAATTTTGATGCCGAGGACCGTGCTAGCTGGTACTGGGGAAGGTTGAGCCGACAGGAGGCGGTTTCTCTCTTGCAGGGTCAGAGACATGGCGTGTTCCTGGTCAGGGACTCGATTACCAGTCCTGGGGACTACGTGCTATCCGTCTCAGAAAACTCAAAAGTCTCACATTATATAATTAACAGCATCAGCAACAACCGGCAATCTGGATCAGGTAAGATAGCGAGCTAGCCAGCTAACGAACGTTACATCAGACAGAAATAGCTAGTTAGCTAAGCTAAACCAAAGACAGTAGCTATTTGTTTAGCTAAGGACTGAATATACTGTATTATTATGTTGCAACGGAACAACCCTAACGTTACGTCGTTAGCTGTGGCGGTCATGTAGTTAGCGTGTGTTTAGTGAACTACATACAGTATATATGACTGGTGGTGGCTGTTTAAAAAAAACTGTAATAGTGGGTTTTCAAAGGTCTGTTTAGTTTTGTCAGCTGGAGTTTTAGGTACTTTCTGTTTAGTAAGAACCTGGTAGACGGAGTGAAAGGGGTGGGTTGGGCTGGGCTGATCCTGTGAATGAATGGACAGGCTGTCACAATTGGAGGATGACTATTCCGAATGGTGTGTGTGGAATGCCTGTGTTCCTGCCCTGTTTTTTATGTATTTTTTACACAGGCTCAGTTCTTATTTGTGACTTCATTTTGATATCGTAACGACCATCTGCACTGATCTGTGTTTTTGACAGATGGGATGCTGCCAATATCAGAAGTGACTTTACGCAGCAGGTTAGAATAATTCATGTAGCATATAAGAATTATGTTTATGGTTAGGGTTAGCTAAATGCAAAAAGTCTCCCTGATGCGACTTGAATATGCAACTTTGAAATTAGCGCATCCCATCTCGACATGCGCCTGATATCGCTGATAACTCACAAACACTGATGTGATAAAGCTTTGGCGATATCCAGATTGTTATACCTTCATACCGAACACAAGGGGCGCTATTTTCAAACCCCACTGAGCCTTTGTAATCCGAAGGTTAGCAATGCTAACAAGTACATGTACAATCCCATAGAGAATGTTAACTAAATGCTAACGAGGGCGTTGAGAACATTTTATACAGTCTCTGACCTAAAGTATTTGCAGGACAGACATCCCAGCTCAAAGTTATACAAGTAACTAAAAAAACGCTACATGCAGAAAACCAATATTAGACAGCAAGTCTCTTGATCTAAGAGGGAATTCTCTGCTGTTACCAAGCGAAGCTAACCACGTAGCTATACTAAACCAAAATATAAACGTAACATGCAACAATTTCAATGATTTTACTGAGGTACAGTTCATATAAGGAAATCAGTCGATTGAAATAAATTCATTAGGGCCTAATCTATGGATTACACATGACTGGGCATGGGCGCAGCCATTAGGAAGCCAGGCCCAGCCAATCAGAATGAGTTTTTCCCCACTAAAGGGCTTTATTACAGACAGAAATACTCCTCAGTTTCATCAGCTGTGCAGGTGGCTGGTCTCAGACGATCCCGTAGGTTAGGGTTAGGGCTATTTACAGATGGACTATGTACAGCTGCATCGATCGGTTAGGTGCTCAGATAGCTGATGTTTGAAGTTAGTGAGGGAAATATAAGTCTCCAGCTTCAGCGATTTTTGCAATTTGTTCCAGTCACTGGCAGCAGAGAACTGGAAGGAAAGGCGGCCAAAGCAGGTGTTGGCTTTGGGGATGACCAGTGAGATATACCTGCTGGAGCGCGTGCTACGGGTGGGTGTTGTTATCGTGACCAGTGAGCTGAGATAAGGCGGAGCTTTACCTAGCATAGACTTATAGATGACCTGGAGCCATTGGGTCTGGCGACAAATATGTAGCGAGGGCCAGCCGACTAGAGCATACAGGTTGCAGTTGTGGGTGGTATAAGGGGCTTTGATAACAAAACGGATGGCACTGTGATAGACTGCATCCAATTTGCTGATTAGAGTATTGTAAGCTATTTTGTAGATGACATCGCCGAAGTTGAGGATCAGTAGGATAGTCAGTTTTACTAGGGTAAGTTTGGCGGCGTGAGTGATGGATGCTTTGTTGCGAAATAGAAAGCCGATTCTAGATATGATTTTGGATTGGAGATGTTTAATATGAGTCTGGAAGGAGAGTTTAGAGTCTAGCCAGACACCTAGGTATTTGTAGTTGTCCACATATTCTAGGTCAGAACCGTCCAGGGTAGTGATGCTAGTCGGGCGGGCGGGTGCGGGCAGCGAACGGTTGAAAAGCATGCATTTGGTTTTACTAGCGTTTAAGAGCAGTTGGAGGCCACGGAAGGAGAGTTGTATGGCATCGAAGCTCATTTGGAGGTTACTTAACACAGTGTCCACAGAAGGGCCAGATTTATACAGAGTGGTGTCATCTGCGTAGAGGTGGATCAGGTAATCACCCGCAGCAAGAGCGACATCATTGATATATACAGAGAAAAGAGTCGGCCCAAGAATTTAACCCTGTGGTACCCCAATAGAGACTGCCAGAGGTCCGGACAACAGGCCCTCCGATTTGACACACTGGACTCCGTCTGCAAAGTAGTTGGTGAACCAGGCGAGCCAGTCATTTGAGAATCCAAGGCTATTGAGTCTGCTGATAAGAATACGGTGATTGACAGAGTCGAAAGCCTTGGCTAGGCCAATGAAGACGGCTGCACAGTACTGTCTTATCGATGGCGGTTATGATATCGTTTAGTACCTTGAGCGTGGCTGAGGTGCACCTGTAACGAGCTCAGAAACCATAGAGAGTGGTACTCAGTAATGTGTTGTATTGGATTTGCCCTAAACAACTCTGTATTCAGGACAAAAAGTTTTTTGCTTTGCCACATTTATTGCAGTATTACTTTAGTGCCTTGTTGCAAACAGGATGCATGTTTTGGGATATTTTTGTTCTGTACAGTCTTCCTTTTCACTTTGTCAATTAGTTTAGTATTGTGGAGTAATTCCACTTTGACAGTGACAAAAGGCTGTAACACAACAACGTGGAAAAAGTCTGAGTTGTGAATACTTTCTGAAGGCGCTGTAGCTATCCACTGTAGTGAAATTCCAGCTAATAGCACAGTTCATGTTTTCATGATAATGCAGTTTCTCTTCTGCCGTGACTAGTGCACTGCTCAAGCTGCGATGTTATGGCGCTGGCTAAATGTTAAAGTAGCGAGGCACAGTACCCGCTGTCAGATACATGTGATTTCTGAGAACAGTCCCATAACTTTAGTGCCATACAACTTAATCAGCAAGCTTGCAAATGAGCTACCACAATGGCCAGTCAAACAAGCTAGAAGTAAGCTTCTAACTGGAGCAAGTTTGCACAGCTTGTCGAGCATGGTTTGCCGTAGTAGCTAGCCCAGTGTATCATAGTGGAGTGATTTAGGAACTAGTGTAAGCGGATGAGCAAAATCACAATTTTTAGAGATTAGTTCCACGATTTGTAATACAGCTGGCAACTGCGTATCACGTTAAAATGACGGCACCTATCGGAAGACAATGGTGTGACGATTAGCTATGCTTTGAAATTGAATCAAACTCTTGAATGAGTAGGCCTGTGTTGTCTTAGACCCAGATACTGTGGGTGGCATTGAAATTTGTTATGACGACGAACCCCTTGAACAGATTTGTTTTTCTTAATAAACTTGCAAAAAATTTGTGACTGGGAGCGTATGCATGCTGTATGTGAAGCTGTGGGAGACTTAAATACTATTTCAGCTAACTCCTTGACTTGAGACACATTTTTTGTTAGGACTCCATTGTCAGAATCTTTTTTTTAGCTGTGAGGCTCTTTCAGTAATCTCCGAGTTCCAGGAGAGTGGTTTTCTCCAGAATAGGCCAGGCAACAGCAGGAGCCTAGGTCACCTCAGCTTGGGATAACTCTATAAAAGCATGAGACCTAAGCCAACATCAGCTTTTACATAAACAATTTCAACAAAATTAATTGCTTCAGTGTCAGACCTTCATTTAGTACAACACTGCCATTGAGGCAGAAGGGAAAATCCACCAATTGGTCCACCATGCGTTGTTAGATCAGCCGTGGTAATGGTTTGACATAACAAACTGCTCCATCCTCTCCCCCTGCCTCGCCCGCCAGGTCTGGCCCCCCCGCGGTTCCGCATCGGGGATCAGGAGTTTGACGCCCTACCCGCCCTGCTGGAGTTCTACAAGATCCACTACCTGGACACCACCACGCTGATCGAGCCCATCAGCAAGGCCAAGCATGCGGGCTTCGTGAGCTGTGCCGCCGCTGCATCGGGCGGCGCCCTGCAGGAGGCAGAGTTTGTTCGCGCCCTCTTCGACTTCCCTGGCAACGACGAGGAGGACCTGCCCTTCCGCAAGGGCGACGTCCTGCGCGTGCTGGAGAAGCCTGAGGAGCAGTGGTGGAACGCGGCCAACCAAGAGGGCCGTGTCGGCATGATTCCCGTGCCCTACGTGGAGAAGTACCGGCCTGCCTCGCCCAACTCCTTGGTGGCTCCGGCGGCAGGGAGGCCTGGCGGGGCAGGAGGAGTAGGCGGAGTACCGGCAGGTGTTGGAGGCAGCACTACCGACGGAGCAGCTCCCCAGCTGCCCCCGCCTCTGGGGGAGCCAGGCCAGTATGCCCAGCCCGTGGGTAATACACCCCTGCCCAACCTGCAGAATGGGCCTGTCTACGCCCGTGCCATTCAGAAGAGGGTGCCCAATGCCTACGACAAGACGGCCCTCGCCTTGGAGGTATTGGTTCGCCCCCTTTCTTCGCCTTCCTCTGTCCCCCTGTTCTCCACCCGTCTATGGCGCTCTCTCCCTCTTTTCTGTTTCATGTCATGTGCCTATATCTTTTCTCTGCTCCGAGAGTCAGGGTGCTGCTGCAATTGCTTACTCTTGCCTGTAAGCATATATATGCAAACGCAGGCAGGCACACTCGAACATACGCACGTGCAAATTCACACAATGACATACATAATGGGTTCATGCATAGTTTTCCCTTGATTTTTGTTGTTGTTGCGTCGTACAGTACAAATGGCAATTCCTGAGCAAAGGTTGCCTCACAGTTCATGTCTTGCAGCTCATGTGTCCAATCTCACTGTTGGTAAAGAGCGTTCCTGTGAAGAAACACACCCACTGGTATACTGTATGTCATGAGAGGAACATGGACTAAATCCCAAATGGCACCCTATTCCCTATGTAGTGCACTGCTTTTGGTTAAAAGTTCCGCACTACGTAAGGAATAGGCCAGGGTGCCATTTGGGATGCACCCATGTATTTGCACTGCAGAAAGTGAAGCAACATGGAGATTATAGATGGGGCATGGGTGTAGTGTGTAACACAGGCTTAGTAGAACTGTGCTGCTTTGTAGCTTATTAATTTGTTTACAGGGTTTGGGTCAATCCCATCCCTGAGTGTATTTGAAGTGGAAACTGACCTGGGTTAGAGAAACGAAATAAAGAGTTTAGCTACTGTGCATGTCAGGCAAAGGCTGGGGTCGGGTTGACAGGAGGAGGCTTTGTTCCTACACATTTTGAACCGTTTCCCCCCACAAAAACCTTGGATGTTGGCGCACCTGGCCACATTTCAAATGAAACAAAACAGAATTTTGTTGAATAGTACGGGGTGTAGCCAAATTATTAAATCATTTTCATGTGGTTGTTCAAGTGTGAGTAGAGCTGATTTGATGTGTTCATTCTTCTGCTATTATAGTTGATTGATTAAGCTGCTTTAAATGACTAATTATAGATCACCATTGAGCCCGATAGGGGCTTTTTAAGAGCCACACGTTACAGACCCCTGAAGGTCTTGTTTCTTTCCAATCTATCTCTATATTCTAACCTGTGTGTGTTTCTGCAGGTCGGAGACATGGTAAAAGTGACCAAGATCAACGTGAACGGCCAGTGGGAGGGCGAGTGTAAGGGCAAGCATGGCCACTTTCCCTTCACGCACGTCCGGCTTCTGGACCACCAACACCCTGAGGATGAGAGCTGAGAGACACACTTAGTCTCACTCCTCACTTCACAAAATCCCTCTGTGATCGTTTCTCACAAATGATAGAAAGAGCACACAGGATATACGGACTACAGTGGTCAGGAGTTGCAACTCAGCAGCTGTTGTTGCCAATGGGGCTGGAGTACACTCCCCTCCCTTCACATACACACACAGAATAGAGTTTACACTTCCACCCCAGTATTGAAGTCCTGATACACGACACACAGCAGCGTTTATGACCCCTCTCCCATGTTATCCACGAAATCCTCCTCTACACGCATACATACACACGCACGCACACAATTCAGATACTTGTGTATATGTGGTGTCTCTCACAGACTCATTGATCACCCTTTTGTAGTAACGGACTGTGAACTTGGCAGTGAGAATAGTAGCCACCCTGACTCCTAATTTTGACTCCCTCTTGTGGAGACAGATGCTCACTGCGACTGAAACCGACCATTGCTGCACTTGACAGACAGCACGAGTTACCACAGCACACTCCACTACTCACTACAGGGGCTCTAACCCAGCCCCTCTCTGCTACAAACCCCACACTACAAACCCCCAAGTCCTCTTTTTGTACTGAAATGAAAAATATTATGATAGAATTATGACAGGTACAGCAACTGCCAAAAAAAAGGAAACACTTGAGTAAATGATGGATACAAAGTATATTGAAAGCAGGTGCTTTCACACAGGTGCGGTTCCTAAGCAATTAACATCGCTACATGCTTAGGGTCATGTATAAAAATGCTGGGCAGGCCCAGTTGCCCATTATTTTGGCTAACATGGCTATGCCCCCATAGGATGACAATGCCCCCATCCACAGGGCATTAATGGTCACTTAATGGTTCGATGAGCATGAAAACGATGTAAACCATATGACGTGGCCATCTGTCATGAGATCTCAACCCAATTGTACACTTATGCGAGATTCTGGAGTGGCGTTTGAGACCACCAAAAAAACACAAAATTATGGAATTTCTCATGGAATTGTGTCGCATCCCTCCAATAGAGTTCCATCCTGAAACTTGCATAATCTATGGCAAGGCACATTGAGGCTGTTCTGGCTGATGGTGGCACAACGCCCTATTAAGACACTATTGGCGTTTCCTTTTTTTGGGCAGTTATATATATATATATATATAGTACAAGTCAAAAGTTTGGACACACCTACTCATTCAAGAGTTTCTTTATTTTTACTATTTTCTACATTGTAGAATAATAGTGACGACATCAAAACTATGAAATAACACATAGAATCATGTAGTAACCAAAACGTGTTAAATAAATAAAATATATTTGAGATTCTTCAAAGTAGCCACCCTTTGCCTTGATGACAGCTTTGTACACGCTTGGCATTCTCTCAACCAGCTTCACCTGGAATGCTTTTCCAACAGTCTTGAAGGAGTTCCCACATATGCTGAGCACTTGTTGGCTGATTTTCCTTCACTCTGCGGTTCAACTCATCCCAAACCATCTCAATTGGGTTGAGGTTGGGTGATTGTGGAGGCTAGGTCATCTGATGCAGCACTCCATCACTCTCCTTATTGGTCAAATTGCCCTTACACAGCCTGGAGGTGTGTTGGGTCATTGTCCTGTTGATAAACAAATGATAGTCCCACAAAGCGTAAACCAGATGGGATGGGGTTTCGCTGTAGAATGTTGTGGTAGCCATGCTGGTTAAGTGTGCCTTGAATCCTAAATAAATCACAGACAGTGTCACCAGCAAAGCACCATCACAGCTCCTCCTCCATGCTTCACGGTGGGAACCACACATGCAGAGATCATCTGTTCAACTTCTCTGCGTCTCACAAAGACGACGTTTTTGCGACTGCATTTGAAACTTTCTAAGTTCTTGAAATTTTCCGGATTGACTGACCTTCATGTCTTAAATTAATGATGGACTGTAGTTTCTCTTTGCCTATTTGAGCTGTTCTTGCCATAATATGGACTTGGTCTTTTACGAAATAGGGCTATCTTCTGTATACCAACCCTACCTTGTTACAACACAACTGATTGGCTCAAACACATTAAGAAGGAAAGAAATTCCACATATTCACTTTTAAGAAGGCACACCTGTTAATTGAAATGCACTCCAGGTGACTGCCTCATGAAGCTGGTTGAGAGAATGCCAAGAGTGTGCAAAGCTGTCATCAAGGCAAAAGGTGGCTACTTTGAAGAATCTCGAATATAAAATATATTTTGATTTGTTAACGACTGCTTTGGTTACTACATGATTCCATATGTGTTATTTTATAGTTTTGATGTCTAGACTATTATTCTACAATGTAGAAAATAGTAAAATAGTAAAGTACTTTTGACTGGTACTGTATATATATCATTACATGCTAAATATTATGTTAAATGTTTTGTTTTTTCGTTGCCCTGTGTGTGAACAGACCCTCACGCTTTGTGTGGTCACTGTTATGCGTCTATCTGAAACACTATGATGACTGTGTCTGGGGAGGAAGTGGAGACATTCCTTAGGACTGTCAGGTATCGGGCCTTCGTCCAGTCCACCTCATTGTTTTGAGAAATGGTCATATAAGGAGGGTATACAATGGCCAGACAATGACAGAAAAGTGTAAATACACCAACACTGCCCTCTCTTCTTACTTTGATTTGCCCAGTCCCCTCCTCTCCCATCCTGTCAGTCTCCTCCACCTGTCTCATTCATTTGTTACATGGTGTGATCCATTTCCTCCCGGACCTCCCCTATGCTAAAGACACTAGAGGCACCTACAGAGTACAGTTATGTTTCAGTGTACATAAAGGACTTTTGGCAGATGGAACCTGTTAACGTCACATTTGAAATGATGCAGACTTAGTCCCCAGCACTGTGATGCAGAAGTTCACATTGTCACACTCGACAGAAAGCCGCAGCCTTAATCCTTTGGTGTCTCCCCTAGTTTCCCTCCCACGTGGTCATAGCAAACACACAGTAAATATACATACACGTTTTTAAGTTGACTGAATTCATTGTTTCTGTCAGCTACGTTTCAACTTGGAGCTCTTAGTTCGGTCTGGGTTGTATTCAGTAGGGCACAATGTTGAAAGTGTTTTAAAAAGTTATGCAACAGAAAACAATATTGAATGTTTCTTATCGGACAGGTTTGGGTAGTACCTCCCCGTTTCGAAACCTTTCCTCCCGACTGAACATGACCACGTTAATTTCCCTAGTGTCTCCCTTAGTGCCAATTTATCATCCTCTCACCCAGTACCTACCCTCTGGGCACAGTTATGACACATCCAGCCACTGACGTGCCAGATACACCGCAGTATGCTAAACGTCCTCATAGGATGACTACACTACATTGCTAAAGGACTGTGTGGGTGAAAGGCACATAGCCACTGATCGATCATAGTAACATGGGTGGGTGTATTGACCAATCGTAGGCACATGTGAGTGTTTTTTAGGCCAATCATCGTCATTTGGGGAGGGAGGGTCTGTTTATTTTGTCCTTTCTACCTCATCTGAATTGTTTTAATTGATGTTAATTGTCTTTCCGAAATAGGAAAATAACATGACCTGAAGTGCCAGGCTCAGTTCATCTGTATTTTTGTGGAAATGTTGGTAGATTTTATTTCCTTATTTTTTGGGGTTGTTTTTTTTGCCAACCGAACAATTATAGTCCAAACACTCCTTACTCCCTCAACTATACCCTGTGGTATTATTGTGTAAATGTGCATAGTTTCTTATCTTTCCCAACAGTGTAAGAACTTACGTTCCTTCCAAGTCAATGTCTATGAAGCTGCAAGGCTTTTTAATAATACTAAGAGTGAGAATATTAATTACAAGCCCTGTGTAGATGTTTTCTATGTTAAAGTTTACAAAGACACTACCGTTGCTCTATTGAAGGCAGCACTGAGGGCAACCTGCATAACTTGTGTTGACTGCAGCATCATTGTATTTATGAGACAATGAACAGTTAAAATGTGTCTGTAAAAGTTTGAATGGTTTTATGCTCTGTATGTGATATAAACATAGTTCAGTGACGGGAGGAGTAGTACGGCAAGAGGATGATTGAACTATGACACACTACAGAAAGCACCAGGGTTGTGTTCAGTAGGGTACAAAGTAGCAAAATGTTTTGCGAAGGGGGTAAAAAAAATTGTTCTTACTGGTCAAGTTCAGGTAGTAGGCTACCTCCCAGTTTCACTGTTTTGTTTTCTCCCTACTGAACCAGACCACAACCAGACTCGTGTTGCCCCTGTTAAATAATATTTCTATGTTTTAATGAATTAGAAATTATGCAATCTGTATTTAGCAATGACAGAAAGATTTACACAAATAAATGAATGACAAACTCAAACTGAAAATATGACATTAAACTGCCTGACAGAGTTCCCCTATTGCATAACTTTGAATTATTTGTTTAAGTCAATACTGCAGATTGGGAAGGGTATGTGGACATGCACCTGGCACCTCTCATTTTCCCTTTCTAGTTTTCTTGAACTCTGTTGTCAATACTGTTTGGATTTCTTGAAAGGAAACAAATAATTGATGTGCTTTCTGTTGGTCTTTGGCTTTTTATGTTGTCCTCTGGTATGGCACTGATGGGTATGTATTTTACCATTATGTTCATAGTGTAAGAAGTTGTTGTACTTTGTTTGGTTAACATTGCTCAAATGTTCTCGAACATTTCCCACCAACACCATTCTGCAATCTGTTGCCAGTTGAGCCAGGTCCTGTTGTGTCTGTTGTACTTGCATGTTGCATCCAGTGACACCCGTCTGTCATCCAACCATCTCAGGCTTGCCTTGAAGAGAAGAGACTGTCTCCATTTCATAGAGGGCCATGATCATATGATACCGTTTTGTCTAGTGGAGTATAGGCCAGTCAGGTGAAGCAACTTTCGCCCTTGGACCAACGAATACTTGGATTTTAATGAGTGATTTTAAAATGGTGTCCTTTCACAAACATTTTTCAACGTTGAATCCCTTTTCTGCACCTTATCTCTTATATTGCCTCTGTTACTGATGATAGTTTTTTTAAGCCTCATCATCATTCATTGCAAACTGTTTTCATTCTCCTGTATTTTTGTACCAGGTAATTCCACAGAAACTGAATTACGCTGAGACTCTGGTTTAAAAAATAAAAAATATGCCAAACAAAAAACATTTATTTAAAAGTTTAATAAAAAACCATACAACTATGCACAATGACTAATTTGAACAGTAAATTACAAACAAAAAAATAGTTTTTCCAGGAAATGTTATCTGCACAGTTCTTCCTGTAAATATTTTTTGTAAAAATGTATAAGTAGTCATTGTGCATAGAGTTTGTATGGTTAAACTTTGAAATTAACGTTTTTTTGTTTGGTATACATTTTTAAAGTGAAATCTCAGCGTAATTCCATTACATGAAATTGCTCGATCCCAATTACAATTTTCCTTTCGTGCCATCCCTTTTCTTTTGAAGAGGACAGGAGTGGGTGAAAATATAAATAATTGATTTTAAGATGTTCCATTGTGGTATAACACTATTATTTGGAGTTCACATTTTACCTTTTATTTTCTGTAGCATGTAATGTGTTAATATCCTTAGTAAATAAAAACCTAAGTAAATAAAATTACAATTGTGTCAATTTGCTATGTCTTAATTTGTGTTTGTCTCCATCCAATGCCTGACAGGACTGTGAAGCAACACAAACATTGGCACAGACACATGCATACACACACGATAACATACACATGGATTTAGTCCTGTAGATATGTGGTAGTGGTGGAGTAGGAGCCTGAGGGAACACAGTGTGTTGTGAAATCTGTGAATGTATTGTAATGTTTTTAAAATTGTATAAACTGCCTTAATTTTGCTGGACCCTAGGAAGAGTGCAGCAGCTAATGGGGATCCATAATAAATACAAATACAGGCATTTTTACATTTTGGGCATTTTTTTTGTCACTTATAGCCAATGTCTCCGCTGACTGTCACAAATCGAAAGTGAAGTGATACAATACACACTGAAAGCTAGCTAGCCCTTGATCATGACTGTTCCATGGCATTACATTACACATAAGAGTCATGGATGAAGGCGTCTTCTGTAAGGGGAGTTTTAATTAAGGATCGGCGTCCCATCAACGGGACAGTTGTAAATCATGCAGCGCCTTATGTCAAGATCACAGATTTTAGAGAAACAACAATGGAGGTACATATAAGTGTCTTATATCGGCTGAAAGCTTAAATTCCCAGAGATAACACGAAGTGTCGTTTTGTTAGATAAAATAATTTTTCATATCCTAAAGTGGTCCATATAGCATGCACGATCGTTTTGTATTTCCACTCGTTCAATTTGCAAAGAAAGGAATCTGAAAATCTCACCCTAAACAGTCAAATCACGTTCGTATCTATTCCTCAGAGATCCTAGCAGGTAACAAGACTTCATGATTTCAATAGAGGTGTAGTATATCCTATAGGACACCATATTTGGTCAGAGAGCGACACCTTCATGGCACGCCGATGACTCGGGCGCCCATTACTTGAACGACTGTATATTTGTCAAATATACGGGACCAATCGGGGTCAAACACAGCTAGCTAGATAGCCAATGACCTGGGCTTTACGGGAGTATCCGGAAACCATGTACATGTCATAAAATGTAGCTACTAACCTTGTACGACAGCATGCCTTTTCATTTTGGACAAAAATTATAAGGATATTCAGAGTTATGAAGTTATGAAAACGGGTTGTTTTGCAACTGTTGAACTTATAATATGGCTACTAATACTTGGAAAGCTAAATCAAAATCCAAGTATACAGATTTGACAATATTCTTGCAGAAAAAATGGAAAATGAATGCGAATGTCTCCTTCACGATTTGCCCAAATGTAACTGGGGACTTCACACTAAAAGTCTTGTAGATCAGTCATACTTCAAGTTATCCATCTGAAACTTTGCACATACACTGCCGCCATCTTGTGGACACTATCGGAATTACAACCTGAGTGATGGCTAGAACTATGAGCTTTCTTTTGCATTTCAGAGATGGTGGTAGAAAAAGACTGGTTGGTTTTTTATTTTTTATTTTCTTCTACCAGATCTATTGTGTTATATTATCCTACATTAAATTCACATTTCCACAAACTTTAAAGTGTTTCCTTTCAAATGGTACCAAGAATATGCATATCCTTGCTTCAGGGCCTGAGCTACAGGCAGTTAGATTGGGTATGTCATTTAGGCGAAAAAAAAGAAAAGAAAAGGGAGCTATCCCTAAGAAGTTTTAAGATCCCAGACGCTCGGTCTGAACATTACCATGCATCGCTTGCTGTATGGTTTTGGAAGCATAAGGACCTTATCTTTCATATCAGTGAGATACAATTTTTTATACACACCTTGATAAGGTTAGTGTTTCCACACCACCATATCTACATGTTACAGCGCTTGTTTACGGAAAACAGACAAGACGAAGCGACCACCTGTGCTAATTAGTTATCTAGCAAGCTCCCCCGAACACCTTTGTGTAAGTGCAACTCGGGGAAAATATTTTTATCAGATGGAGGCACCCATAGTTCTATGGATCTGTGCAAAAGATAAGGGATGTATGTTGCGAAAGGTGTATCGCAAGCAATGATTATTAACTTTTCTAAAGGGGGATTGTAGTTCACATGAGGCAGTCGTGGAGAAGTCATGGCTGAGAACTGTAGGGGAAAAGCAAAATGCCACCTAGAGTTTGAAAGCTAACAATGCATACAGCCGACCTGAGATTATGACAGACTGATTGACTACCCATGGCTCACATGGCTGGTGAGAAGAGGTTTTAAAATCACTTATATTTTTGTATTAAACCTTTATTGAACTAGGCAAGTCAGTTAAGAACAAATTCTTAGTTACGGCCTACACCAGCCAAACCCGGACGACGCTGGACCAATTGTGCACTGCCCTATTGGACTCCCAATCACAGCCAGTTGTGATACAGCCTGCAATCGAATCAGGGTGTCTTTAGTGACGCTTCAAACACTGAGATGCAGTGTCTTAGACCACTGCGCCACTCCGGAGTCACAGGATTATAATAACGTATTGACTCAAGTAATGATAAGGAGTTGTGAACCAGAGCCATATACTAAAATGTAAATATGTGGCCCTGATGTGTGAACCACCATTATTATATGCACACTACTTTATGGAGTCTGGTCATGCCGAGTGGATTATATTTAACTGAATCTTTTTAATACTGGCTTGTGTTTCACATTGTATTTCAATCGATTTTTGGTTGACATACACATTGTCTTTCAATAGATTTTTGGTTGACATATAATCACACCATAAATACATGAGATGAAATGGGTTGGTGGCCAATAGCTTGCACGGGAGTGTGTGAGAAAGAAAAGTGAAGAGCGGGGATGTGGTGTTGGCGTGGATTGCGTCAATTTCCCGGATTGAGTTTGGACGCCATCTTTAAACCAGTGCTACCGGTAGTTAGAGAGTGGGGACGCTGAGCTGCTGCTCCACCAGGAACCGCCGTCTGAGACAGACCCACGGTCGAGCCTCTCCTTCAGGCCGCACATCATCGACAGCCCGACCTCGAACACCATGGCAGATCGAGAACACTTAGTATACCAGGCCAAACTCGCCGAACAAGCCGAAAGATACGATGGTAAGGGTTAAGATTTACTGTCAATGCGGAGTATGCCCCTCATTCGCTTGTCTCCCTCTAACGGGGGGCTTCCAGGAGCGGGTGAGGTGGTTTGAAGATGGACTAGCTACTAAGAGATCGTAGTAGGGACAAAATGGCGGAGAAGATAGCGTTTCCTAACTAGTTACAGTCATTTAACGTTAGTGGTTTGACTGAACAAAGGTATCAAGCGATACACATGTGTATTACTGGGTTTTAGGCTATTCAGTGTTTGCATGGGCATGGGTGATATTCAGCCCATGCTATCTTGAAAGCCGTTGGTTGTTTCTGCTGGTGGTCCTGTTCCGACTTCGTTGTTAGTTCTCAATGGATATACTAACGTTAACGTTACTGTAACTAGCTAACGCTAGTCAACAAGAGAGCATGACAGCTAACGAACGTGAGTTAACATCTGTGGTAAAATAGCGGTTAACAATGGTTGACAAATTGCAATAATAACTACCGTGTCATGGGGAATGGTTAAGGTTACCTAACCATTTGTTCACTAAAATAATTTGGTTATTTGATGAACTAGCTAGCTATTTTGACAGTAATGCCGTTACACTAGAAATAGCGGCTTCGTAGCCTAGTTAACTAACGTTAGTATTGAAGCTACTTTGCTAGCGACTGCAGTTTTGCCAACTATTTTTCAAGGAAATTACAAGTAAGTTACTTAGATGAGGTTTAACGGCACCCAGAAATGTTGCATTACTGCCACCAAGTAGACTGGAATAGAACCCTCTTATACTTTGCTTGGGTAAAGTACGGTATTTGTTTCCCCTATTATAACCCTACACGAATTAAAAACCCACCACCCTACTCCACTATTTAAATCTGTCTAGTCCTACCTCAGGCTTAAAGGACGGGACACCACCACTCAACATACCCGGTAACTCTTCTGACGTCAAATATCGTACACCCAAATACTTCTCTGCATCTGCCACCACAACCTCTATTTTATGCGATTTGTGTTCCATCCCTGCAGTACTGTTGATAACCATTGCTATGAACAAAGCCAATCTTACTGAAGCATATATCCAGGGTTGCCAGGTCAAGTTAACATTTCTAGCACAATGGCCACTCAAAACTTGCACCAAAGGCTTGAAAACGAGCCCCATTTTTTCCCCACAGCAAGTGAGGAGTTGCCATATCTATACAATAAACCATTTTCCGTAAGTTATCCAGCCAATTAATAAGGAATATCATTGTAACATGTAACGACGTTAGAAGCAAAATTTAGGTTTCTTTAAAATAATTATTGTAAGCTATGACATGGAATTAAGGAATTTGAATATGTGACATGAGAACTGATAAGTCGTCCTTATTTAACTTGCCAGATCATTTTCCATCAATGGATGTGGATTTAACTCGCTTGACCGCTATGATTAAGTAATACGGCACACGGGGGTATGGTATATGGCCAATATACCACAGTGGCCAATAACCACAACGCAATGCGGGGTGCCTGGATACAGTTCTAGAGTATTAATGTTTTATGGAAAAAGGTTTGAAAATAGCTGTCTCCATAATGACAATCTAAATAGCCTACCTACAACTGGTAAAAAGTTGTCAAAACGTGTGCACGTGCTAGCTGCTTTCTCGCTCACGTGCCTCAGCCAATAACTGTAGTGCTTTCTCAACACACACATCCCTCCGGCCCTCCCCACCACTCACTCAGCAACAGCCTTTCTCACTGCCTGACAGTCAGTCATTAAGTTGGAAAATTGCATACATGGCAACACTGCATATATCATTGGCCTTATCCCTCCATATTGGTACAGATCTACTACTCACAAATCCTCTCAGGATCCCTCCCCCTTGACCCATTACTTTCTTCACTGCCTCAGCATATGACACACTCTGCACTACTCTAACCCTTGGTTACCTCAACCTGTCTCTCTCGCACTGGACATTTCTGATCCGAAGCCCCATGGGCACCCCAACAATTAACACATACCGCTTCTTTTCCCAATGCTACTCATTCCTTTGTCTCATGTCTTTCTGCACACTTCTCACACATAGGAACCTCCCTCCTACACAGTGCTGCCACATGCCCATAAGCTTGAAACCTGTAACAACTAGGGATGCACAATATATTGGTGAACTTATCAGCATTGGCCCGATGTCTAGTTTAACCTGTCTAGGACTGGGGTTCCGCCAACAGCCAATGTAATTGCAGGGCACCAAATACAAAACAATAGAAATCTCATAAATCAAATTTCTCAAACATACAAGTATTAGGCACCATTTTAAAGATACAATTCTCATTAATCCAGCCACAGTGTCTGATTTCAAAAATGCTTTACAGCGAAAGCTCCACAAACTATTATGTTAGGTCACCACGAAGTCACAGAAAAACCCTGCCATTTTTCCCGCCAAAGAGAGGAGTCACAAAAATCACAAATAGAGAAAATTAATCACTAACCTTTGATCTTCATCAGATGACACTCATAGGACTTCATGTTACACAATACATGTATGATTTGTTCGATAAAGTGCATATTTATATCCAAAAATCTAATTTTACATTGGTGTGTTATGTTCAGTAGTTCAAAAACATGCTATGATTTTGCAGAGAGCCACATGAATTCACAGAAATACTCATTATAAATGTTGATAAATTCAAGTGGTATGCATAGAACTTTAGATACACTTCTCCTTAATGCAACCGCTGTGTCAGATTTCAAAAAGCATAATCTGAGAACGGCGCTCAGAGCCCAAACCAGCCAAAATAAATATCCGCCATGTTGCGCCGTCAACATTAGTCAGAAATAGCATTATAAATATTCACTTACCTTTGATCTTCATCAGAATGCACTCCCAGGAATTGCAGTTCCACAATAAATGTTTGTTTTGTTCGATAATGTCCATTTATGTCCATTTATGTCAAAATAGCTTCTTTTGTTAGAGCGTTTGGTAAACAAATTCAAAAGCGCGTTCAGGTCCAGTCGGACAAAAAGTTATATTACAGGTCGAAGAAACTTGTCAAACTAAGTATAGAAACTTGTCAAACTAAGTATAGAATCAATCTTTAGGATGTTTTTATCTTAAATGTTCAATAATGTTCCAACCGGAGAATTCCATTGTCTGTAGAAAAGCAATGGAATGAGAGATACCTCTCATGTGAAATGCATGTGACTGAGAACGAGGCTGCTGGCAGACCCCTTAGTCAAACAGCTCCCATCCGGCCCCCCTTCACATGAGAAGCCGGAAACAACGTTCTAAAGACGGTTGACATCTAGTGGAAGCCTTAGGAAGTGCAACATAACCCATTTCCCACTGTGAATTCGATAGGGGCTGAGTTCAAAAACTACAAACCTCAGATTTCCCACTTCCTGTTTGGATTTTTCCTCAGGTTTTTGCCTGCCATATGAGTTCTGTTATACTCACAGACATCATTCAAACAGTTTTAGAAACTTCAGTGTTTTCTATCCAATACTAATAATAATATGCATATATTAGCATCTGGGACTGAGTAGGAGGCAGTTCACTCTGGGCACGCTATTCATCCAAAAGTGAAAATGCTGCCCCCTATCCCAAAGAAGTTAACGCCGATGTGCAAAACCGATGTCAAAGCTGACGTGCATACCTATATAACGTAGGTACATGACGTAATGATGCCACGTAAAATTTTGCGCTACATTTGCAACAACATTCCTAACCTAACCCAAAATGTCTGCTGTGTGGATCGAGCAGTCATTTGAAAGAGTAAGACAATTTCAGCGACACAACTCAAAGGCGAAATCCATTAATGGCAAGATAATGGTATTCATTGCCCTTGACAATTAACCGTTCTGTCGTGGGTGATGTTGGCTTTTGCCGACTGGTCGAGCACTAGTACACACTATCAAGTGTGCTATTTTTCAGATGTTGCTCTACCAAAGTTACACAGTAATGGCGTCACTGCTAAAAAAATAAACATTGCGTCACTGCTATTAGCGTTATGACTGACATTTGGACCAGCGATATCAGCCGTGTGAGCATGCTGAGTCTGACAGCACAATGTGTCGTTGAGGATTTCGTACTGAGGAAAGTCGTATTGCATGTTCGTGAATGTGCCGGTTTGTCATACCGTTGCTGCCATTTTCAATGGCATATGAGAACATGTTTGAAACTTGGAAACATGAACACACTAGCAAGCTCCATTCAAACAACTGACTCGAGATATATGCTCATCCACTGCGCCTGCAGCAGATGTGATACCCTCTGTCATGACATTAAAACGCCTGCTCAACAAAGCGATTCGGTGGCATTCTCTCTCTGTGTCGCCACTATGCTCGACGCTATGTACTTCGATGCAGACAAAAACGGGGTTTACGTGAAATGTTACATACGCAGCTGGACAAGATGGAAACAGACACAGTGACCGTGCGCACGGAGAAAGAAAGGCCATGGACAGACAGAGCTGAAACTTCACTGCTTGACATGTCATGAAATCCTGGTTGAGAATTAAACGACTGAACAAATGAACAACGAAACAGCACAGCAAGTAAGTGAAATAAATAGGTTTTGATTATTATGTTTTACTGGGTTTCCCTTTGTAGTCCGTAATAGTTTGCAAGCCCTGCCACATCCGTGTAGTAGGATTCAATCTTAGTCCTGTATTGATGCTTTGCCTGTTTGATGGCTCGTCTGAGGGCATAGCGGGATTTCTTATAAGTGTCCGGATTAGTGTCCCACTCCTTGAAAGCGGCAGCTCTAGCCATTAGCTCGGTGCGGATGTTGCCTGTAATCCATGGCTTTTGGTTGGGATAAGTACGTACGGTCACTGTGTGGGGACGACGTTGTAGATGCACTTATTGATGAAGCCGGTGACAGGTGGTCTACTCCTCAATGCCATTGGATGAATCCCGGAACATATTCCAGTCTGTGCTAGCAAAACAGTCCTGTAACGTAGCGTCCTCGTCATCTGACCACTTCCGTATTTAGCGGTTCACAGGTACTTCCTGCTTTACTTTCTGCTTGTAAGCAGGAATCAGGAGGATAAAATTATGTTATTTGTATGCATCTCTGTGTGTGGAGTATATATAGGTGGTCTAGAGTGTTTATTTTTTAAATGTATATATTTTTTCCTCTGGTTGCACGTAACATGCTGGTAGAAATGAGGTACAGAGGATTTAAGTTTGCCTGCATTAAAGTCCCCGGCCACTAGGAGCACCGCTTCGGGATGAGCATTTTCTTTTTTACATATGGCCTCATAGCTTGTGCCAGCATCGGTTTGTGGTGGTAAATAGACAGCTACGAAAAATATGAAACTATCTTGGTAAATAGTGTGGTCTACAGCTTATCATGAGGTACTCTACCTCTGTCGAGCAAAACCTCAAGACTTCTTAAAATTAGATATTGCGCACCAGCTGTTATTGACAAATGGACACAACCCACACCCCTCGTCTTACCAGACGTAGCTGTTCTGTCCTGCCGATGCACGGAAAACCCAGCCAGCTCCATATTATCCGTGTCGTCGTTCAGCCACGACTCTGAAACATAAGATATTACCATTTTGAATGTCCTGTTGGTTAGGATAGTCTCAAACAGAGATCATCCAGTTTACTCTCCAGTGATTACGTGTTGGCCAATAGAACGGATGGTAGAGGCGGGTTACCCACTCACTGATGAATTCTCACAAGGCACCCCGATCTCCGCCCCCTGTATTTGGGCCTGTTCTTGGAGCAGCACTATATAATTCGCGTCGAACTCATTAAATATATATTTTTGTCCAGTTCGAGGTGAGTAATCGCTGTTGTGATATCCAGAAGCTCTTTTCGGTCAACGAGACAGTATCAGCAACATTAAATAAGTTACAAACAATGCGAAATAGCACACAAAATAGCACAGTTGGTTAGGAGCCTGTAAAACGGCAGACATCCCCCCCCCCCCGGCGCCATTATAATTTCTATGATTGCAATGACTCTTTCCTCAGTGGATGTCGCTACACATTAGGGCTCCCTATCATTGATGCCTGTTAGTGCCCAATTATGCTGAAGTGATCCTTCAAGCTTCTTTTTGAGTGGAGCCTTCTGAATTCCTTTTGGAAGCCTTCCCTGTAGCATACCACCATCTTTCCTTGACGAGTGTTTTGATGTGGTTCTTGAATAGAGCTGAGAATTGCCAGGGACCATACAATATTATAGCTGTACTTAGGTGCTGATATGTATTGAGATTCTATATGTATCACAATTCGATACTGTGATTTTGAGATTCAATATTCCAAACATATTGCTCACATATCTCTGTTGCAGAGTGACAAGAGCCATGATGATGAGTTTAGATTAGTCATGGAAATAAAAGTGCATAATACAAATTGCCGCCCTATTTAAAAAGATAGATAACAAGCTATGAAGGAAAAATGGGTAGGTACAGCCAACTAATGGCAAAAATAATATTGCAATGTTGTCAAAACGATATGATATAGCATCAATAATAATATCCCGACATGTAACTTGATTTTTTTTCTTCCTATCACTACTCTTGAAGAGAATGCAAGGACTGTTAAAATATATATATGGGCTAAGACTTAAAAAAAAAAAATATATATATATATATGGGTTAAGACTTTCCCATGATGATGAATGCAGAGGAAGATGCATTAAATGCCATAGTTTCATTTAACTTTTTATTTCCCCCATTTTTAACATGACAGCAGTATTGCTGAGAAGGCACACTGAAGTGCTGTAGTAGTACCTGAGAGTTTTCTAGATTTTGATATCAAAGATCAGCAGTGCTACACATGGGCCATGCAGTTTCTTCTCTGATCTCTTTTGCCCTGCTATGAAACAGGATACTGTCCCCTACCAGCTCTAGCCTACACCCCGCCCACCCCTCATGTCGTTACGCCTGTTGAAAGAGGTCAATCACCTGGAGGGGCCGGCCACTCAGAGCCAGGATGATTTCCCCGCCTGCAGGCCTGCTGTGGAACCAGGCCACTCCTCCTGAGCCCCCTTTGGCACAGAGGAATGTGCAAGGCGGATAGTGCAGCTGGGCTTAAGCCAGACCAGAGACGGGAAGGTATGCGCCTATGCAGCCACCCTGACATAGGGACCAAGGGACGACAGGAGATGGGAGCAGCAGTGTGCTCCTCTCTTATGTAACCCCTCTCTCTCTCTCTCGCTCTCTCCAGCCCAGGCGAGTCATCCAGCCCCAGTGTGTGTGCAAATAGATCAGACAGGAGCTGCCTGCTTAGTGAGGATCTTTGCAAAGACTGTGCTCTCTTACCTTTTCCTCGCTCCCCTCCTTGGTGCCTATTCTTTCAGGAAGTGCACTTATACACTGCCTCCAGCCACACCGGGCTCAGCAGTCCTGGCCTGTCACTCAACAGACCTGAACACGTTCCAATGTGGTGTCATAATGGTGGCGGTAACACCCCTCCCCCAACACACCTCAGTCACGTCTGTTCTCTTCTTTCTCCATACTGAGTAGTTTTCCTCTTTCTTTGCTTGATGGATAAAGATAGAACCGTTACCAGAAAGTATTTTTTTTAGACACCGATTGTTCTTGCAGTCATTTAGAATGTTAATTTGATTTTGTCGAGTCGTGCTAATCAGGGTGGCAGAGTAGCTGAGCACAATAGTAAGATGTGCTGCTTCCACACATGTATGAAAGCCAAGCTGATGCTAGTCCTGTTCATTCAAACTAGCTGAGATCTTCCTTTTCTTCATGTGTTCTCTATCACCCAGGTCCCCCACACAGACATGACATTTCTACATTAAGCGAGGCACCACACCCTAATAGGGTGATCTCCCCCCCACCAACCAATCATTTCACAATTAACTTTTACCAGTTGAATATGGACACCGATATAACACTGTTTTTGTATTACATATTTTCTGAAATATTGTTGCCAAATTTGTATAATTTTATACATCTCAATTTTCTGCACACTGAATGAAGTCAGCATAAATATTTAGGTGTAGTTTAAAAAAAAACAGGACCAGACATGTATAGAGCAGATTGTGGATATATACTTTTTTGTTTTTCTATCTGTAAATACTAAAGACGTACATACACAGCATTTTTGGTGCATATTTCCAACAATTGTTATCAGAATCAAAAGTTTACAACATATCAACAATTCCCTCTATACAAGTCTGGAGAATATATCGAAGTATAACCGCAAATCCAGATGTTTCTGAAGCTGATAAATTAGTTGGCGTGTGGGAAGAGTCTGACTTTCGTGAAATGGCAGTTAAAGAACAATGACTTAAGCTGACCAAATGTCTATATAGACCCAATCACGACATGTGACATGTAGTGAGCTTTGACATTATGGATTTGTCCATTTTAATGTGATTTTAAAATTCATAATTTATGACAATAGCATGATAAACAAATAAGTTTGATTTTTTGATGTTTTTGAAAGTACTAACAGTAAAGGTAGACTCAGCGATATGACGTAGATGCAGAAAGTAAACAGCATAGTGGCTAAATTTCCTCAACAACTAAGAGCGTTGAAACGTGTGGCTCAACTTCTCCGCTGTTTGTGTCCTGGCTACCACGCTGTGAAGCGAACCCGTGCACATGCGCAAATACTGTGTGAGAGCGGAGTCTTGCATCTCGATCGTCTGAATGTCTGCGGTGCTGCTCGTGGCAGTCATTTCGCTGAGTCTACCTTTTTTAAAGGTCCCAAACATGAATTCTGATTCCCATGAGTGGGTGATAGTACTAACATGTTTTGCATTTCTTTCTCTTATGGCTAACTACCAGGAAGTTTGAAAAGACAGGATTATGGGCGGTAAGCTTATATTCATGAGCTCGCCTTGACTGACAGCTCTTGAAACGCCTATGTCAAGAAACTTGGATTCAGTGTTGCAGTAAAATCATCTCAAGCAAATTTGGTGATATACAAAGCAACTCAAACAACATTGAAATTGCATGAATTATGTCTTTTATACATCTCCCGTATGGCATGTCTCTTGTGATGTGAATCACAGCAGCACTGACGGTTGTGCTGACATGACAACTTTGTCAGTTTTGAATGACCCTTCCCCCTCTGTTCCATGCTGGCTGAAGACCTAGCTAGCCAATAACTAGCTAACACCAGACACAGATGAAAGGGGAAACATATAAAGTGCCTTCGGAAAGTATTCAGACTCCTTGCCTTGTTCCACATTTAGTTAGGTTGAAGCCGCATTCTAAAATGGATTTTTTGTAAAAAATCCTCTGCAATCTAGACACAATACCCCATAATGACAAAGTGAAAACAGGTTTGTAGAAATGTTTGCAAATGTATTAAAAATAAAAAAAAACATACCTTATTTACATAAGTATTCAGACCATTTGCTATGAGACTTGAAAGTGAGTCCACCTGTGGTAAATTCAGTTGATTGGACATGATTTGGAAATGCACACACCTGTCTATATAAGATCCCACAGTTGATAGTGCATATCAGAGCAAAAAACCAAGCCATGATGTCGATGGAATTGTCTGTAGAGCTCCGAGACAGGATTGTGTCGGCACAGATTTGAGGAAGGGTACCAAAACATTTCTGCAGCATTGAAGGTCCCCAAGAACACAGTGGCCTCCATTCTTAAATAGAAGTTTGCAACCACCAAGACTCTTCCTAGAGCTGGCCGTCCCGGCCAAACTGAGCAATCGGGGGAGAAGGTTTTTGGTCAGGGAGGTGACCAAGAACCCGATGGTCACTCTGACAGAGTTTCTCTGTGAAAATAGGAGAGAGAACTTTCCAGAAGGACAACCATCTCTACCGCACTCCACCAATCTGGCCTTTATGGTAGCGTGACCAGACAGAAGCCGCTCCTCAGTAAAGGCACATGACAGCCTGCTTAGAGTTTGCCAAAAGGCACCTAAAGGACTCTCAGACCATGAGAAACAAAATTATCTGGTCTGATGAAACCAAGATTGAACTCTTTGGCCTGAATGCCAAGCGTCACGTTTGGAGGAAACCTGGCACCATTCCTATGGTGATGCGTAGTGGTAGCATCATGCTGTTGAGATGTTTTTCAGCGGCATGGACTGGGATACTAGTCAGAATCGAGGCAAAGATGAACGGTACAAAGTACAGGGAGATCCTTGATGAAAACCTGCTCCAAAGCACTCAGGACCTCAGACTGGGGCAAAGGTTCACCTTCCAACAGGACAACGAACCTAAGCACACAGCCAAGACAATGCAGGAGTAGCTTTGGGACAATTCTTTGAATGAGTAGCCCAGCCATAGCTGAGACTTGAACCTGATCAAACATCTCTGGAGAGACCTGAAAATAGCTGCGCAGCAACGCTCCCAATCCAACCTGACGAAGCTTGAGAGGATCTGCAGAGAAGAATGGGAGAAACTCCCAAAATACAGGTGTGCCAAGCTTGTACGCAAGAAGACTTGAGGCTATAATCGATGCCAAAGGTGCTTCAACAAAGTACTGATTTAAAGGGACTGAAAACTTATGGAAATGTGTTAACTTAGCTAAAAAAAAAAAAAAAAAAAAAAATTGCTTTGGTATTGTGTGTAGGGGGAAAGTGGGGGGAAAAACAATTTAATACATTTTTATAATAAGACTGTAACCTAACAGTAGAAAAAGTCAATTGGTCTGACTACTTTCTGAAGGCACCATGTCTTTGCCATACATGAATAGTGTAAACTTGTAATTATATTTGCAGACACCCTACAGTCAAATTTTGGCACCGATAGAGTAGTTATCCCAGCGACGTTGGTTACAAGGCAGTACATTTTTAAATTAGGTCAAAAATACCATGTTACCATTGGTGTTTTAAAATGAGTTAGGTTGACGTCACCCTATGCCCTTAATAATCCACCTCCCTGAATCCAAGTGTTCGGACATGGGGGAGGGGACAAGTATTGATTGATCTAACTTTATCAATCTAGAAGCAACAGTAATTTTTCATACTTTGGTCATCATACTTTTGATCTGGTTTCATCCAATTTCATGAAATTTTATTTCAGCTTGTGGTGCCTCTCCTTTAAATCCTATTCGAATAAATATTGTTTCCTTTCCCCTACCTTCCTTTTACATTTTGTGTCAATCTGTAGAGGGGTCACTGAGTGTGTTTGAGCACGGCCCTAGTCCGCTGATCTTCTGCTGCAGAGATACTGTAGTGCTGCTGCTCTCCCTGGGCTCTGACTGTCAAGCATTGAGTTTCTGCAGCATGCTTTGTGGAGGTCTGCCATTGGCTGCTGTAGGTACACTCTGTCTCTAGAAGTCATAGGCTCTATGTATATGGCACACTCTGTGCTGCCTGCCTGTGCACTGCATGGTGGTGCTCTGATTTGTATGCACCTGCAGGGTCACACAGTGCAAGACCCCACGCTTTCTGGGGGTTCCCCCTCAGTCCCATAAGGATTGGTATAAAGCAATAGTAGGGTATTGTGTAACTGTAAACATATAGGCCTAGTACGGCAATATGTTATGCCGTAATTATTATGAGCAATATTTCTGCTCCAGCTAAGAACTGTTGTAACCACTTACTGTATTATAACACTCATATTGGACAGCTGCACAGCTCCTGTCATTTTCCTTGATCTGATTTACTGGTGTATCATTAAATGTGAAAGGCCCCCACCTGCAAGTTGCCTCACTTTGATTACACCAGCCCTGTAATGGTGTCTCTTGATTACTGTGTTTTACAGACAAAAACGCAAAGTTATTTTACAAAAAAAATTCTCCCAGACTTGGACACTGACGCAGTACTGAATTCGACGACGTTCTACTAGGGAAGATTCTAGAATTCCGAGACACTCCTCTGGTCTTTGGCTCAGCAGGCAGCTGGGCTCTACTCCCACGGCTACGCCCATCTAGCGTTAATGTAGGTTTGCATGAAGTCCTCCCCCCCCTGTCTACGCTGGCAACTCCCCAGACACTCCATTAAGAGAGCTGGTGATGACAGGAACCTTTCAAAGTGTGCATCTAATCTCTTTATACATCTAAATATGGAAGAGAAATGTGCCAGGAGACCCTGTTCTATACAGTGAGTGTAGTTGGCCTATGTCATCCGTTCTGATAGTCATTGTGTATGAAAACCCAGTGAACCGCTTTGGATTGAGGATAAATCCATTTGAATTCAATCACTTTTTGACAATCACCTCTTTTAGATTGAACGAATCCTTCAATACATATTTGCCCATTGTAGAAGTGCTCAGAAAGGGAATTTTTAGACCTGAATGCCAAAACATTCAAGAGATGGTGCTCAAAGTTTACATACTGTATTTTGCGTACCCTACCTTGAGACCTCAATGTTTTCAACACTCGAAACAAGAAACTATTGATATAATTTTACAAACAGGGTTGTCAAACAATTAGATCATTTCTTAATGGTTTTTAATAAAAATGGATATTTTACCTTGACAATTTGATTTATTACACAACAAAAAATCTAAAACTAAAAGAAAATAAATGACGTCTGTCAGGACCAATCCAGTTAACAACCCAAATAAAACTATTAGTAATCAAAGTGCAATCTGTGTACATACACCAACAGATATACTAAGAATATGTACAGCAGTAAATATATTAGTGAGCCATGTCAAGAATCCAGTATATAACTACAGGCTGTGTTTTTATATAAACAGTATTTAAAAATCGCAATGTACAGCAGTAGAGCGTGTTTATTCTGCATTCATTTAAGCGTGGCGCTGCGCCACGACAGAATCATTGCCAACACACCTATTTCTACCAAACATAGTTTCAATAAGATTCTGTGAAGCACATCGGCTTTTCTTGGTAAATAGATAATCTGGCTTCAACACAGTTCTGAAGGTTACTGAGCTGTGGCAGGCAGCCTGCAACTCGAGAAACACCGCGCGCCTGTGGCGTGAAACACAATTCACTTGAATCACCTCAATGTACCCGTGTGAGAAACTGCAAGAAAGGTATGTTAGCCTGTTTGTTTGACTATCGTTAGCCAGCCAACTAGTTAAGTACATAAACTATCTATAACCTAAAAACTCTAACATCATTTAGATCTACCGTTGAAGGCAGAAGTTTACATACACTTAAATTGGGGTCATTAAAACTCGTTTTTCAACCACAAATTTCTTGTTAACAAACTATAGTTTTGGCAAGTCGGTTAGGACGTCTACTTTGTGTATGACAAGTAATTTTTCTAACAATTGTTTACAGACAGATTATTTCACTTATTATTCACTGTATCACAATTCCAGTGGGTCAGAAGTTTACATACACTAAGTTGACTGTGCCTTTAAACAGCTTGGAAAATTCCAGAAAATGATGTCATGGCTTTAGAAGCTTCTGATTGACTCAAATGATGTCAATTAGCCTATTGGAGGTGTACCTGTGGATGTATTTCAAGGCCTACCTTCAAACTCAGTGCCTTTTTGCTTGACATCATGGGAAAATCAAAAGAAATCAGCCAAGACTTCAGAAAAAAATTGTAGACCTCCTTGGGAGCAATTTCCAAATGCCTGAAGGTACCACATTCATCTGTACAAACAATAGTACGCAAGTATAAATACCATGGGACCACGCAGCCGTCATACTGCTCAGGAAGGAGACGCGTTTTGTCTCCTAGAGATGAACGTACATTGGTGCAAAAAGTGCAAATCAATCCCAGAACAACAGCAAAGGACCTTGTGAAGATGCTGGAGGAAAAAAATATACTTTTGTATCTATATCCACAGTAAAACGAGTCCTATATCGACAACCTGAAAGGCCACTAAGCAAGGAAGAAGCCACTGGTCCAAAACCGCCATAAAGAAGCCAGACTACGTTTTGCAGCTGCACATGGGGACAAAGATCGTACTTTTTGTAGAAATGTCCTCTGGTCTGATGAAACAAAAATAGAACTGTTTGGCCATAATGACCATTGTTATTTTTAGAGGAAAAAGGGGGAGGCTTGCAAGCTGAAGAACACCATCCCAACCGTGAAGCACGGGGGTGGCAGCATCATGTTGTAGGGGTGCTTTGCTGCAGGAGGGACTGGTGCACTTCAAAATAGATGGCAACATGAGGAAGGAAAATGATGTGGATATATTCAAGCAACATCTCAAGACGTCAGGAAGTTAAATCTTGGTCGCAAATGGGTCTTTCAAATGGACAATGACCCCAAGCATATTCCAAAGTTGTGGCAAAATGGCTTAAGGACAACAAAGTCGAGGTATTGGAGTGGCCATCACAAAGCCCTGACCTCAATCCTATAGAAAATGTGTGTGCAGAACTGACAAAGCGTGTGCGAGCAAGGAGGCCTACAAACCTGACTCAGTTACACCAGCTCTGTCAGGAGGAATGGGCCAAAATTCAACCGACTTATTGTGGGAAGCTTGTGGAAGGCTACCCGAAACGTTTGACCCAAGTTAAACAATTTAAAGGCAATGCTACCAAAGACTAATTGAGCGTATGTAAACTTCTGACCCCCTGGGAATGTGATGAAAGAAATAAAAGCTGAAACAAATCATTCTCTCCACTATTATTCTGACATGTCACATTCTTAAAATAAAGTGGTGATCCTAACTGACCTAAGACAGGGATTTTTTACTCTGATTAAATTTCAGGATTTGAGTTTAAATGTATTTGGCTAAGGTGTATGTAAACTTCCGACTTCAACTGTATAATATTGTTGCCACAATTGAAAACTGCAAGGCCAGCTATTGAATATCCACAAGTAACGTTATGTTGATGATAGAAACATGGTTCCAACGTTTCTATTCTAGCAAGTTAGCTAGGTAGTTTGTTTGGAACTGTATCATGCGCAAGAAAGATGGCTACATTTATCTGTCTTCAATTAGAATTTTTTTTCTCAGGCGAGTTAATTGAAATTTTTACAGCCACAGCAGCAAATAGAAAGGGGGAGCAGGGACAAGTGTCAGGTAACGTTAACTTAGCTAGCTAACGTCAAATCAGCCTGATTTTTATATGGAGCTTTCTTTAGTTAGCTTAAGCTTTTAAAGAGAGCTATCCTTTTTATAATAAGTGTGTGACTTTACTAGACTGAGACGAGGCAGAATCCGGGGAGTGAGTTAGGGATGCATGAGGGACAAAATTTAACAGAGGAGAGGAAAGCCAGGAGAGTAGATGGAAGGAGTAGAGGAGAGCTGAGTAAGGCCAAGTGCACGCCACCGGCAATCCAGATGTGACATAAAATTGACAGACTGAAGCCGTGGCTATATAATACACCACATGGTTAGTCAAATGACCTTTACTTAGGCTAAGGGCTAAAAATGTTTGTGCATATTTAGTCTGTACTTGTCTGCAGCATTATGTATTTATTTCTGAGCCAACTCCACCAGGACCTCGATGGCCCAATGGGTTTCTGGGTGCATTCAACATCGAGGAGGAGGAGAGGGAGAGGCAAGGTGGACAAGACCAGGGTGCAGTTCTGGGTTCGGGTTCAGAAAGGAGGTAAAAACATTTGTTTTCAAATGCTGTGATTAAACCAATGTTACATCCTGTGTGTTGGATAAACTAAAATGGCTGTTAATCACTTATTTTCTGTTTTGTGCTGTAATTAGGTAATGGATCCATATCTTGTTGGCCTTCAGGACAGCCTAGACCGGAAGTTCCAACACCGGTAGATTCTGGGGGCCTTCAGTCTGTTGGGACCTCAGCCTGCTTTCTCTAGTGAGAGGATAAACACCTTTAACCTGACCCTCTTCTCCAGGCAGTTCTTGCAACCGCCAGAGGCTGCTATGCTGCAAGAGTGGTTCTCTTACAAGCAACATGTGTTTGTTGGAGCATTCAAGGTATGGCATTGAGTGTGAGCCTTTTGAAGAGAACATTTTAGGCCAGTATTGCCCAACCTTTTTTCCTGTTGAACTACCACTCTGTTGGCTCTTCTTTTAATGTTGAATATCTTTTTGTTTTTAATGTATTTCAGGGGTTGGACCAGATGGCAATGACAAAGCTGGCCTCTCAGTTTGATGAGTGGAGGCCATCTACACTTGCCTTATCCAACTGGCAGCAATCGCACTGACTATATCAGTGTCTTCCGTTAATTGTGAGAGGGACTTCTCTGCAATGAAACGAGTAAGAACATTTAAATGTGGAAGTAGATCCTCTTTGTCCCACTCCCTTCTCTTATTATTCTTTGTTATTGCAGGTCAAAACAGACTTGAGGAACAGACTGCATGGAGAGCATCTAGCCGCCTGCATGCGGCTCTGCATCAATCAAGGAGCTCAATTACAGGAGGGTGTTGGAAAGCCCAGAAGAATAAAGTGCTCTGACAAAGGCTGTTACCTAAGTCAGAACTAGGTTTTTGTCAGAACCTGGAAAGAGATTTCCAACGCCCTCCTTTTGTGATGAACATGAATCAGGGGGCTCTAATTCATGTTCCTCTGTTAATTTAGTCAATATAAACTTTGTTAGTTCAGAAAGGTCTCTGTTGTGTTTCTTTAGATGGCTGAAGCACTCAACCTTAAATTGCATCCTGTATACTATAATCATTTTACCAATACGTTATTGAGCTCATTTCTAGCGGTGGAAATATATTTAAGATGGTTAGAGTTTTTTCCCTTTTTAAATGCCACCAGAATCAAGCTTTTCAGTACTTGTTTTGGGAGAGAGGACCCCGGAACACATGAGAATGAGCTATGTGAAGAGTTGAGTATATGAATAAGAATACTGTATTTAATCCAGTATATAAATACTGTGTATAAATAGTGTAACAAAAATGCAATAGTAGTAGATGTATTAGAATGAGCAATATGAAAGGGAAAGGAAGAATACAGTGTTAATGACAGTATAAATGAAACGGTCCAGTGTTTAATGTCTCTATATACAGTGCTTTCGGAAAGTATTCAGACCCCTTGACTTTTTCCACATTTTGTTACGATGCAGCCTTATTCTACAATTGAGGAAACAAAACATTTAATCCATCTACACACAATGCCCCATAATGACAAAGTGACATAATGACAAATGTTTGCAAATTTATTAAAGAAAAAAATGAAACCTTATTTACATAAGTATTCAGACCCTTTGCTTTGAGACCCTAAATTGAGCTCAGGTGCATCCTGTTTCCATTGATCATCCTTGAGCTGTTTTTACAGTTTGATTGGAGTCCATCTGTGGTAAATTCTATTGATTGGGCATGATTTAGAAATGACACACCGGTCTATATAAGGTTCACAGTTGACAGTGCATGTCAGAGGAAAAACCAAGCCATGAGGTCGAAGGAATTGTATGTAGAGATCCAAGACAGGATCGTGTCAAGGCACAGATCTGGGGAAGGGTACCAACAAATTTCTTCAGCATTGAAGGTTCCGAAGAACACAGTGGCCTCCATCATTCATTCTTAAATAGAAGAAGTTTGGAACCACCAAGACTTACTAGAGCTGGCCGCCCGGCCAAACTGAGCAATCGAGGGAGAAGGGCCTTGGTCAGGGAGGTAACCAAGAACCCGATGGTCACTGACAGCTCCAGAGTTCCTCTGTGGAGATGGGAGAACCTTCCAGAAGGACAACCATCTCTGCAGCACTCCACCAATTAGGCCTTTATGCTAGAGTGGCCAGACGGAAGCCGCTCCTCAGTAAAATGCACATGACAGCCCACCTGGAGTTTGCCAGAAGGCACCTAAAGGACTCTGACCATGAGAAAGATTCTCTGGTCTGATGATAGCAAGATTGATCTCTTTGGCCTGAATGCCAAGCGTCACGTTTGGAGGAAACCTGGCACCGTCCCCACGGTGGAGCATGGTGGTGGCAGTATCATGCTGTGGTGATGTTTTTCACAGGCAGGGACTGGGAGACATGTCAGGATCGAGGAGAAGGTGAACGGAACAAAGTACAGGGAGATCCTTGATGAAAACCCACTCCAGTGTAAGGTTTACCGACCCTAAGCACACAGCCAAGACAATGCAAGAGTGGCTTCAGGACAAGTCTCTGAATGACCTTGAGTGGCCTAGTCAGAGCCTGGACTTGAACCCGATCAAATATCTCAGGAGAGACCTGAAAATAGCTGTGCAGCGACTCCCCATTGAACCTGACAGAGCAGAGAAGAATGGGAGAAACTCCCCAAATACAGGTGTGCCAAGCTTGTAGGCCAGGTACTTCTATGCGTGCACGGGCTCAGGCACCAGACCATTTATTCCTCCTCCACCAAACTTTACAGTTGGCACTATGTGGTGTTCTCCTGGCATCCGCCAAAGCCAGATTCGTCTGTCGGACTGCCAGATGGTGAAGTGTGATTCATCACTCCATTGAACGTGTTTCCACTGCTCCAGAGTCCAATGTTGTGAGTTTTACACCACTCTGGCCAACGCTTGTGTATGGTGATCTTAGGCTTGTGTGCCTAAGATCACCATGGAAACCCATTTCATGAAGCTCCCGACGAACAGTTGTGCTGACGTTGCTTCGAGGCAGTTTGAAACTCGGTAGTGAGTGTTGCAACCGAAGACAGACGATTTTTACGCGTTCCAGCACTCGGAGGTCCCGTTCTGTGAGCTTGTGTGGCCTACCATTTCACGGCTGAGCCGTTGTTGCTCCTAGAGGTTTCCACTTCACAATAACATCTTAAATGCAAGTAAAACTAAATGCATGCTCTTCAACTGATCGCTGCCCGCTCGCCCGTCTAGAATCACTACTCTGGATGGTTCTGACTTAGAATATGTGGACAACTACAAATACCTAGGTGTCTGGTTAGACTGTGAACTCTCATTCCAGACTCACATTAAGCATCTCCAATCCAAAATTAAATCTAGAATCGGCTTCCTATTTCGCAAAACAAAGCATCTTTCACTCATGCTGCCAAACATACCCTTGTAAAACTGACTATCCTACCGATCCTTGACTTTGGCGATGTCATTTACAAAATAGCCTCCAACACTCTACTCAGCAAATTGGATGTAGTCTATCACAGTGCCATCCGTTTTGTCACCAAAGCCCCATATACTACCCACCACTGCGATCTGTATGCTCTCGTTGGCTGGCCCTCGCTTCATATTCGTTGCCAAACCTACTGGCTCCAGGTCATCTGTAAGTCCTTGCTAGGTAAAGCTCTGCCTTATCTCAGCTCACTGGTCACCACTGCAGCACCCACCCGTAGCTCGCGCTCCAGCAGGTATATTTCACTGGTCACCCCCAAAGCCAACTCCTCCTTTGGCTGCCTTTCCTTCCAGTTCTCTGCTACCAATGACTGGAACAAATTCCAAAAATCACTGAAGCTGGAGACTCTTATCTCCCTCACTAACTTTAAGCATCAGCTGTCAGAGCAGCTTACCGATCATTGCACCTGTACATAGCCATCTGTAAATAGCCCACCCAACTACCTCATCCCGATATTGTTATTTATTTTTTGTTCCTTCTCACCCCAGTATCTCTACTTGCACGTTCATCTTCTGCACATCTATCACTCGTGTTAAATTGCTAAATTGTAATTATTTTGCCACTATGGCCTATTTATTGCCTTACCTCCCTAATCTTATTACATTTGCACACACTGTATAAATACTTTTCTATTGTGTTATTGACTGTACGTTTGTTTATCCCATGTGTAACTCTGTGTCGCTTTGCTCACTCTTGGCCAGGTCGCATTTTTAAATGAGAACTTATTCTCAACTGGCCTACCTGATTAAATAAAGGTGAAAAAAAAAAAAAACATCACTTATATTTGACCGTGGCAGCTCTAGCAGGGCAGAAATTTGACGAACTGAAGGTGGCATTCCATGAAGGTGCCACGTTGAAAGTCCCTGAATTTTCAGTAAGGCCATTCTATTGCCAATGTTTGTATATGGAGATTGACATTGCTGTGTGCTCGATTTTATACACCTGTCAGCAACAGGTGTGGCTGAAATAGCCGAATCCACTAATTTGAAGGGGTGTTCACATAATGTTGTGTATATATATTGTGGGATATACTTGAATGGGAATATTGGTTTGAAATTCTGTCAATCCCCCATAACAAACCTATTCATAGAAATATAGTTAATAGAATAGATGTTACCATTTAAATTGACCTTTGACGGTGGGTGGACAAAGCCATCGATCACTTGACACCATTCATTCCTATGTTTAGACTCAATAGCGCATTGAAGCCAACTGAAGTCGGTTAAGATGGCGTCTCATGGAGACATTAGATGCACAGTTTGTGCTACTCCATGAAGTAACGTTTCAGGCTAGCTCAGTGCTGCCCCATCTCATTGAGTAACTCAAGTTGAAGACCGTGGTACTGCAGGCTACCATTGGCAACTAAATTATCTGTAACTTCTGTGTGCGATTACACAGAATTACACAGTTTGTTTTGAATAATCTGCTCTAGGACATACTTCTGGTGTATTAGAAGCAATTATTGGCACCATGATTCTCTTCTAAAATGTTTTTATTTATAAGATTGACCACGTCATTTTTCCATTCTATAATGGGGATCTTGTTTTCTGCTAACAATGCCCGCAGTACCACTGTCGGCCTTGAACTTCTGTGGCTTCATTGAGAAGGGGCAGTCGTTCTCCCCTGGTCTCAACTGATAGAGGGCACAACACAGCCTCAGAGTATATAAAGTAGGGTCTAAGCTATGCGAGTATGCAAAAAAAATATTGACTTTATGCGTTTTTAGGCTATAGGTATGGCGTTGGGTAATGGCTTTGTAACCTCTTGTGATGAGCTTTCGTATAGGCTAGTACTGAAGTGGGCGTGGCTATTTGCATATTTGTAGACTGATTCATAAATGCAGCAAGTGTCCTCGTTAACACCGGTTACCCCATCAAATGACCCACTTGCGTTCAGTTCATTCCTCAGTTTGACTCATTCACTCACATGACTTATGAGACAGTTAGTGGCCCAGTTCAAATGCTCCGTTCTACGTTGACCCATTTCAGCCCCGGTTTCAGGGGGTCGATCTTTACTTACACTGACAACTTTTGGTTTCGTGCAGCCAAAAAGACTTGCTAATTAAACTCACAACCACCAACAAACCCTTGACCCCTATAATTTCCCTCACAGTGGCTGTAAATGTGGTTAAATAAATACTGCTGTGCTGTGTGCTTCTTGATATGTTAGTGTCAGTCAGGGATATAATTCGTCAGGAATTCCTGCTTTCTCGACATTATCCTCACTTCCTGCATAATAGAAACTGACCTATCCCCTAGCGAAAATCTTGATTTTCCTATGTTGACTGTCGTGTGAATGACTTTGTCAACCACTTTGAAAATAACCAATTTAAAAAGGTTGACGACATCCGCTCCTCATTCACTCTGCCTATTCAGTCCACAGGTCCCACTCACACGCTTTGACGGCTTTCTCCCCTTTCTCTCCAGATGAAATCCTGCGACTAGTGAGGTCAGACCGCCCGACAACTTACCCGCTCGACCCCAACCCCTTCTCCAGAACATCTCTGGAGATCTTCTCCCATTCCTCACTTCCCTCATCAACTCATCCCTGACCACTGGCTGCAAACCCTTGACCCCTATAATTTCCCTCACAGTGGCTGTAAATGTGGTTAAATAAATACTGCTGTGCTGTGTGCTTCTTGATATGTTAGTGTCAGTCAGGGATATAATTCGTCAGGAATTCCTGCTTTCTCGACATTATCCTCACTTCCTGCATAATAGAAACTGACCTATCCCCTAGCGAAAATCTTGATTTTCCTATGTTGACTGTCGTGTGAATGACTTTGTCAACCACTTTGAAAATAACCAATTTAAAAAGGTTGACGACATCCGCTCCTCATTCACTCTGCCTATTCAGTCCACAGGTCCCACTCACACGCTTTGACGGCTTTCTCTCCAGATGAAATCCTGCGACTAGTGAGGTCAGACCGCCCGACAACTTACCCGCTCGACCCCAACCCCTTCTCCAGAACATCTCTGGAGATCTTCTCCCATTCCTCACTTCCCTCATCAACTCATCCCTGACCACTGGCTGCATCCCCTCTGACTTAAAAAAAGCCAGAGTTGCTTCCCTCCTCAAGAAACCAACACTCTGATGTCAAACTACAGACCGGTATTCAGTATTTTCTTTCCAAAACACTTGAGCCTGCTGTCTTTCTCTGAACGATATTGACCCTTACCAGTCAGGCTTCAAGACAGGTCTCTCAACTGAGACTGCTCTGCTCTCTGTCTCACGAATGCTCTCCGGAACTGCCAAAGCTGACGCTCTTGCCTCTGTTCTCATCCTCCTAGATCTATCCGCTGCCTTCGACACATGAACCATCAGATCTTCCTCTCCACCCTCTCAGGGCTGGGCATTTCAGGCTCTGCACTCTCTTGGGTTGCATCCTACCTGGCAGGCCGCTCCTATCAGCTGACGTGGAGAGGATCTGTGTGTGCACCACATGCTCACACTATTGGTGTCCCCCAGGGCTCGGTTCTAGGCCCTCTCCTCTTCTCTATACACCAAGTTACTCAGCTCCGTCATATCATAACATGTTCTCTCCTAACATTGCTATGCGGATGACACTCAACTATTTTTCTCCTTCCCCTCCCCTTCTGACACCCAGGTGGCACACCCAGGTGCCTGGCAGATATCACTGCTTGGATGTCGGCCCACCAACTCAAGCTCAACCTCGACATGATTGAGCTGCTCTTCCTCCCGGAAGGCCTGCCCGCTTCAAGACCTCTCAATCACAGTTGACAACTCCACAATGTCCCCCTCCTAGAGAGCAAAGAACTTGGAATGACCCTTGACACATTCTTTTGTTCTCTGAAAACACCAAAGTGTTGACTCGCTCATGCAAGTTCGTGTTCCACAACATCCGTAGTGTTCGACCCCACCTCACACAGGAGGCAGCGCAGGTCCTAATCCAGGCACTTGTCACCACCTGTCTGGACTACTGCAACTCGCTGTTAGCTGGGCTCCCCGCTTGTGCCATCAAACCCCTGCAATTTATACAGAACGCCGCATGCCGTTCAACCTTCCCAAGTTCTACCATGTCACCCTGCTCCTCTGCACACTCCACTGGCTTCCAGTCGAGGCTTGCATCCACTACAAGACCATGGTACTTGCCTTTCGTGAACGAACCGTCACACTTGACTTTTCCTCCCTACTAGCACTAACTTTGATAACTACGTTATTGAAGAAAAATGTACTTACTATCAGTGAGATACTTTTGTGTACATGTGGACACCCATTCAAATATGTGAATTTGTTTATTTCAGCCACACCCGTTGCTGGCAGCTGTATGCAATCGAGCACACAGCCATGCGATCTCCATAGACAAACATTGGCAGTAGAATGACACCGTCATAGGATGCCACCTTTCCAACATGTCAGTTCGTCAAATTTCTGCCCTGCTAGAGATGCCCTGGTCAACTGTAACTACTGTTATTGTGAAGTGGAACTGTCTAGGAGCAACAACGGCTCAGCCACGAAGTTGTAGACCACACAAGCTCACAGAACGGGACCGCCGAGTGCTGAAGAACGTAGGGCGTCAAATTGGTCTGTCCTCAGTTGCAACACTCACTACCGAGTTCCAAACGGCCTCTGAAAGCAACGTCAGCATAAGAACTGTTCGTCGGGGGCTTCATGAAATGGGTTTCCATGGCCGAGTAAGATCGCCATGTGAAATGCCAAGTGTCGGCTGGAGTGGTGTAAAGCTCGCCGCCATTGGACTCTGGAGCAGTGGAAACGCGTTCTTTGGACTGATGAATCACGCTTCACCATCTGGCAGTCAACGGACGAATCCTGTTTCAGCATGACAATGCCCCCGGGCACAAAGTGAGGTCCGTACAGAATTGGTTTGTCGATCGGTGTGGAAGAAATTGACCGGCCTCCACAGAGCTCTGACCTCAACTCCATCGCACACCTTTGGGATGAATTGGAACACCGACTGCGAGCCAGGCCTAATCGCCCAACATCAATTCCTGACCTCGGCTGCTCTTGTTGCTGAATGAAGCAAGTCCCCACAGCAATGTTCCAACATCTCGTGGAAAGCCGTCCCAGAAGAGTGGAGGCTGTTATAGCAGCAAAAGCTAACTCCATACTAATGCCCATGATTTTGGAAGTTATGTTGAACGAGCAGGTGTCCACATACTTTTGGTCATGTGTATGTGGTTGTTCAACCTAGCTATCTTAAAATGAATGCACTAACTAAGTTGCTCTGGATAAGAGCTTCTGCTAAATTATTAAAATGTTTAATTATTGCAGCCAGCAAGCAACTGACGATCCTCAGAACAGACTGTTCCTACCTTATTGAAAATGGGGTGTGTGATGGTTGAGGTTCATTCTTTTCTCTGTTTTCTCTCTGTTAGAAATGGTGGAGTCCATGAAGAACGTGGCCGGCATGGACGTGGAACTGACGGTAGAAGAGCGGAACCTGCTGTCGGTGGCGTACAAAAACGTGATCGGAGCCAGAAGAGCATCCTGGAGGATAATCAGCAGCCTCGAACAGAAAGAAGAGAACAAAGGAGGCGAAGACAAGCTAAAGATGATCAGGGAATACAGGCAAACGGTGAGCCACCGGGACGGCGGTAGTAGAAGAATAGAATCCCTGATGAAGGCAGTTTGCTGTCAATGTTAGTTACATAATAAATGTAGACCTATTGCATCGGAGGGATGGTCTGTGGCTCCTTTCAAAGTAGAGGTTAAGACTCGGGTCCTCTTAATCTTTTGAAGAGGTCATTCAATGGTCATGTTATGTACAAATGAGACTTCAAAGTTGAGTGTGATGTTTTTTCCCCATTCTCGAGTTTGTTGACAACTGGTGTTGTGTGTGTTGTCTGCTCTGCAGGTGGAGACTGAGCTAAAATCAATCTGTAACGACATTCTGGATGTACTGGATAAGCACCTCATTCCAGCTGCAAACACGGGAGAATCAAAGGTTTTCTACTACAAAATGTACGTCTGTGGATGGGAGATATTTTCAAAAACTATTTTGCACACACCAGTGAATATGTACGCCCTGACTGCGCTAGTAATATGAGAAAAGGCTGCCATGTCTTCTCAGTGCAGCATTGTGGCCGTCGCTCACACAACACGCTCTCTCTCTCTCTGGCAAGCAGAGCGTAAAACCTCTTATCTGAGCTGTGAAAAAACAGCTACTCTGCATCTGTTTTCCACACTTTTCTGTGAAGTGTGCACTTGTGCGCAACCTAGAGCTTGGCCAATAAACCAAAAATGATCAACACCGACCATACCAATCACTTATCGCAGACATTTTGCTGATATCATTCATTACAATAAGCAGACTATACTAGAAAAATGTGACATTTGCTAATATGGGTGATTGTTAATGGGACAATTGATGGCTACAACCATCAAACTAGTAGTAATGTGTTATATTTCCTCTGTTAAAATTAGCAAAAAGTAGTCTTCTATCCAAAGTGTTTAAAATGTTCTGTGCTCCCTGACTGTCTTACTTTCATTTCGGTGTTTATTAGCGAGCTGGACACAGTCAAGAAACGGTATGAATGTAGGTCCATTATAATTTCTGCACATTTTCCATTTGTTTTTTGTAATTTTAAAGTATATGTGACCGACCGCCTCGATTTGGTCTTATGTATCAAAATTTTAAATGGTGTTTTTTACGTTGGATAAAATTGGAGACGCAGAGCTACAAAATGTTATATTATACACTGCAGTTGAGCAACAATGGGAAAGTAACTTTGCTTTGAAAGCTGATAAACTTGTAACCCCACTTTTGAGAAAATGGCCCTTTTGGTACACGTACTGGAGAGCTCTGCTTTTATCTTGTACCCATTCAGCATCGTTCACACCTACTGAAGTCTTAGTCCCAGCCATCTCTTTAAGGATTCACATGTGAGGTCATGTGGTAAACACACGTTATATCACATCAAATCTAAGTTTATTTGTCACATGCACAGGATGCAGAAGGTGTAAACGGTACAATGATAGTACTTGCATAGTAGCAATATCAAAAACAAAGTGTCCGGATAAAAATATTTTATGAATATTTTCTCGTTATTAGATGACGCTTACCCGACACACTTGTCTAAATTGATGGGTTATGTGAAGGAAATGCTATAACCACCCCTCACCCAGATCTAGCTAAGTGAATGGGTCACTATTGTCTAGACAATGTACACATGAAATGCCATTGATGGTTGTTATCACCCACAGACACACCTGCTAACTTGATGAGTCATGTAATAATCCGGACGAAGTGGAGTCTTTTGTTAGACATGTAGCTAGCTAGCTAAACAATGAACCGGCGTAACCCCAACTACTACCAATACAAACATTGTCATAGCTGTAGTATGAATCTGCAGTTAGCTAAAGCTAACAAACTAGGTTAAATGTTAACTAGCTAACATTAGGCTATAACTAGCAATGCAAATGGATTTCTGATTCAAATAATATTACTACACAGATCATACATGTAACGTTAGCTAGTGAGCCAGCAAGCTAACATTTGCTAGCTAACGGTCTGCTTTAACTTGCAATAAAAATGACTTTCTGACAAAATTTGAAACATATCTGAGCTAGGCTCTTACCCGTCCGTATACATGGATGAACGCTTCACGGCAGACTGGAACCATTTTAACTCCGTTTTCTTTGTAGCTAAGTCTTGTTTGGCCAGCTTTGTGTCAAGTCACTCCAGTTCACACTAACCGTGGCGTGTGCAGAATGTAGACCATCACTTTTTCCTACTGATCTGTCGATGGTGCCTGTTAAATTCAGTGCATCAATCTTGTTGTGAAAAGTAGCAAAACTTTTGTAGTTCTCGATGGCTAACGTTATATCTTTAATAAATGGCGCGGTAGAAAGGACTGTCAACACATACTAAACAGCTCACGTTATAGACAGAAGCAAGCTACATGGCAGACCAATCCAAACCCATCTCCTGGCATGTCCAGCCCATACATTATCTCAGCCAATCATGGCTAGTGGGAAGGTTCCTGTCATCCCCCCGCCCCCAAATAAAATCAATAAATCATTCTAATACTGTATATATTTATTTTACCCCCTCACGAGCTGGATTTGGCCCACGGGCTGTATATTTGACATCCCTGGTTTAAAGAATCATAACAAATACTCTGGTGTACATGGTTATAGACTTATTGTTCTATTTACCATTATAGCATCAATTCAGGACATTTTATCGCGATATAGATTTTTGTCCATATCGCCCAGCTCTAGCACTACCCCACAAGGATTTATAAGCACACGCTTGGTGTAAGCAAGGGCTCTTAGCACCAATCCTTTTAATTCCAAATAGGGGAGTTCAGTGCAGAAGTGCATACCTCAGGAAAATAGTCCTATGTTAACATAAGGAGACTGTTAACATAAGGGTTGAAATAACCATGGTCTCGTTCTCCCCTCTGTCCTCAGGAAGGGAGACTACCACAGGTACCTGGCAGAGTTCGCCACGGGCAACGACAGGAAGGAGGCGGCGGAGAACAGTTTGGTAGCCTACAAAGCCGCGAGCGACATTGCCATGATCGAGCTCCCCCCGACTCACCCCATCCGCCTGGGACTGGCACTCAACTTCTCCGTATTTTATTATGAAATTCTCAATTCCCCTGACCGCGCATGCAGGTGGGCCCCTTCTCTCCTGTCTCATCTTCTCTCTTTTCCCCACTCGCTCCACATATCTGTCTCGCCCATCTCCCTCTACACTCAATTGCCAGATGTGTTAAGTAGAAAGGGATTGTGAGGGAGTAATAATACATTTGATTTATATGCATTGCCTTACTCATTGTTTTCCTGCAGTACCAGGCGTTAAACCGTCTTTCAGTAATATCTTCAAAGAAACAAAACGAGTTCTGATTTGATTATTATTTGGGGCTCATATCTGGTGCTGCATCATGCCATGGTGACATTTTCAGACTGGGTGTGCAGTACAGTCTCACCAATACAGTACATTGAGATAGTCACCTCATGCCCTGGCTAGTAATACAATATATATATCTTTTTTACAAATACATTTTATTGTATATTCCATACCAGTACATGTTACTAGATGTTCAGCCCATTGTTGATGTATGACTTGGATGCTGTGTGAAATCCAACCTTTGACCCCTCTGCTCTGCCCACGCTGCTGCCCTCAGGTTGGCGAAGGCGGCATTTGACGATGCCATTGCAGAACTGGACACGCTGAGCGAGGAGAGCTACAAGGACTCCACGCTCATCATGCAGTTGCTACGCGACAACCTGACATTATGGACTTCAGACATGCAGGGAGACGGTGAGCGTTCCATGCTTCTTCATCTGTTATATATGTAGCACAATAGTTGGACTAAACACACTCCAGCGTCTCTTTTCCGTGTTGTTCAAAAGTATGCTGCTACATCAGCTTGACAGCAAACAAGGTCACATAGAGGATGGGTGTTTTTCAGCTATTGACTTTACAGACTGCTGGACTGGTGCGGTGTACACTTGACCTCACCCACCCTTTCTCTAACTTCCCTCCTCCCCTCAGTACAGTGGTCCTTCTCTAACCGAAGCACCTCTCCATCTCTAGCACTCTCTTTCTCCCTCTCGTTCTCTTTATCTTTCACCTTTCTCTTTGTTTCTCTCCCTTTTACTTTTTTTGTTCTGGTCCGTCTGTTGAGCTGTACTCCCTTTCACTGCTCTAATATCTCTCCCCCATCTCTCTCGTGTCTCCGTTTTCCTCTGTGTAGATTCTTAAGGACAACCCCTCTTCATTCCCTCTATAGAACTGTATTTTGTAAGTCATCTCTTTCACCTTTCTTGGGCATACCTCTTGCTCCCTCACTCAGACTTGCTACCCCTCACTAACCCTTTGTCACTGCATCGTCCAGCGCCAGGTTGGGTTCATTAGGGCACACCGTAGCAAAATGTTGTGCAATGGAAAACAAGTGTTTCTTATTAAATAGTGCTGAACATTGAGTGCATTTTTAGGTCTATTCAGCTTCGGTTCGATAATGAAAAAATAATCAAGTTTTTGTTTTTTTAATAAAATGTTTTATTACATGCACTATGCATTATGTGCATTAAATGCTGTAAAAACACAGAATAAAACTATTAATAAACGTCCCATGATGGTAGGGACTTCCCATTACTGCTTATCACTTATTTAACCCCGTAAAACAATACACATCAATATCTGTCTTTTTTTTTGCATGGCCTGCGTCTACATCTGACGATGTTGGCCCTCAGCATCTGCGGTGTAAGTTGGCAGCGTTACAGCGGTGTTTGTCAGTCCAGGAGACATCCCGAAAATCTCTCACGAAAATGCCTGTCGCGTCCAAACGGTTATAGCCTAATGTTAGCTAGTTATCATTGAACCTAGTTTGTTAGCTTTAGCTACTTGCAGATTCATACTATAGAAAAACTATTACCCCTCTATGGAAAGATGACTCTTACGAACACAATGTTCTCTGTGCAACCCCAACAAGCGTCACAGGACTCGTGTGAAGTCGATACCGACACCGATTATTGGAGGACCAAAAAAAGCCAATACCGATTAATCGGCCGATTTTCTTTTTATATATACATTTGTAATTATGACAATTACAACAATACTGAATGAACACTTTTTTATTTTAACTTAATACATCAAATCTATTTAGTCTCAAATAAATAATGAAACGTGTTCAATTTGGTTTAAATAATGCAAAAACACAGTGTTGGAGAAGAAAGTAAAAGTGCAATATTTGCTATGTAAAAAAGCTAACGTTTAAGTTCCTTGCTCAGAACATGAGAACATATGAAAGCTGGTGGTTCCTTTTAACATGAGTCTTCATTATTCCCAGGTAAGAAGTTTTAGGTTGTAGTTATTATAGGACTATTTCTCTCTATACCATTTGTATTTCATATACCTTTGACTATTGGATGTTCTTATAGGCACTATAATATTGCCAGCCTAATCTCGGGAGTTGATAGGCTTGAAGTCATAAACAGCGCAATGCTTGAAGCACAGCGAAGAGCTGCTGGCAAATGCAGGAAAGTGCTGTTTGAATGAATGCTTACGAGCATGCTGCTGCCTACCACCGCTCAGACTGCTCTATCAAATATCAAATCATAGACTTAATTATATATAAAACACAGAAATACGAGCCTTAGGTCATTAATATGGTAAAATCCGGAAGCTATCATTTCAAAAACAAAACGTTTATTCTTTCAGTGAAATACGGAACTTTTCCGTATTTTATCTGACGGGTGGCATCCCTAAGTCTAAATATTGCTGTTACATTGCACAACCTTAAACGTTATGTCATAATAATGTACAATTCCGGCAAATTATTTACGGTCTGGGTTAGGAAGAAATGGTCTTTACACAGTTCGCTACGAGCCAGGCAGCCCAAACTGCTGCATATACCCTGACTCTGCTTGCACAAAACGCAAGAGAGGTGACACAATTTCCCTAGTTAAAAGAAATTCATGTTAGCAGGCAATTTAAACTAAATATGCAGGTTTAAAAACATATACAAGTGTATTGGTTTTAAAGACCTTGATGTTTATGGTTAGGTACACATTGGTGCAACGCCAGTGCTTTTTTCGTGAATGCGCTTGTTAAATCATCACCCGTTTGGCGAAGTAGCCTGTGATTTGATGATAAATTAACAGGTACTGCATCGATTTATATGCAACGCAGGACAAGCTAGATAAACTAGTAATATCATCAACCATGTGTAGTTAACTAGTGATTGTTAAGATTGATTGTTTTTTATAAAATAAGCTTAATGCTAGCTAGCAACTTACCTTGGCTTTTGCTGCGCTCGCGTCTCCTCGTGGAGTGCAATGTAATCGACCATAATTGGTGTCCAAAAATGCAGATTACCGATTGTTATGAAAACTTGAAATCGGCCTTAATTAATCTGCCATTCCGATTAATCGGTTGACCTCTAGTTTGGGCTACACACTATGACCCCTCTATGGAAAGGTGAGACTCACGAACACGTACAGTGCCTTCAGAAAGTATTCACACCTCTTTCGTGTTTGCATATTTTGTTGTTACAGCCAGGATATGAAATGTGTTACATTGAAATTGTGTCACAGATCTACACACAACACCCCATAATGTCAAGGTGGAATTTTGTTTTGTATAATTTTTTTAAATAAATGAAAAGCTGAAATGTCTTGAGTCAATAAGTATTCAACCTTTTGTAATGGCAAGCCTAAATAAGTGCAGGAGTAAAAAATGTGCTTAACAAATCGCATAATAAGTTACATGGACTCATTCCATGTTCAATAATAGTTAACTTGATTTTTGAACAACTAACCCCATCTCTGTACCCCACACATACAATTGTCTGTAAGGTCTCTCAAGAGAGTTGTGAATTTCAAGCACAGATTCAAGCACAAAGACAGAGGAAGTTTTTCAATGCCACTCAAAGGGCACCGATCAATGGCTAAAAGTAGCTGAATGTCCCTTTGAGCATGAGGAAGTTATTAATTAAGCTTTTCATGGTGTTTCAATATACCCAGTCACTACAAAGATAGAGGTGTCCTTCCTAACTCATTTGCCAGAGAGGAAGGAAACTGCTCAGGGATTTCACCATGAGACCAATGGTGATTTTAAAATGGTTATAGTTTAATGGTTGTGATATGAGAACTGATGGAGCAACAACATTGTAGTTACTAACCTAAATGACAGAGTGAAAAGATTGAAGCCTGTACAGAATACAAATATTCCAAAACATGCACCCTGTTTGCAACAAGGCACTTAACTAATACAGCAAAAAACGTGGCAAAGAAATGTACTTTTTGTCCAGAATACAAAGTGTTCACTGAGTACACATTACTGAGTACCACTCTTCATATTTTCAAGCATGGTGGTGGCTGCATCATGTTATGGGTACGCTTGTCATTGGGAAGGACTAAGACGTTTTTTTAAGATAAGAAACCGAATACAGCTATGCACAGGCAAAATCCTAGAGGGAGAAGCTGGTTGTCTGCTTTCCAACAGACACTGGGAGACAAATTCACATTTCAGTAGGACAATAACCTAAAACACAAGGCCAAATCTACACTGGATTTTCTCACACAAATGACATTCAATGTTCCTGAGTGGCTTAGTTACAGCTTTACTTAAATTGGCTTGAAAATCTATGACAAGACTTGAAAATGGTTGTCTGGCAACGATCAACTTGACAGACCTTGAAGAATTTAAAAAAGAATAATGGGCAAATACTGTACAATCCAGGTGTGCAAAACTGTAATCTCCACCAACGGTGAGCCAACAAACTTCTACAAAGTTTTACTCGGATAGGAATGTATGTAAATGAGATGTATTTTTGTATTTAAAATGTACACATTTATAGAAACTTGTTTTCACTTTGTCATTAGGGGGTATTGTGTGTAGATGGGTGAGAATCTATTTAATAATGTTTTTATTCAGGCTGTAACACAACAAAATGTGGAATAAGTCAACGGGTATGAATACTTTTTGAAGGCACTGTACGTCGCTTGTTTTGCTCTAGGACGCCCACAAGCCTCACAAGACTTGTCTGAAGGTAGCCTGATACCAGTTTTTAAAAATGAATGGAAGTATATATGGAAGTAGTTTACTGCCTAAAAAATGTGTTAAAAGGATACTTCGGGATTTTGGCAATGAGGCCCTTTATATACTTCCCCAGAGTCGGATGAAGTCGTGGATACCATTTTATGACAAACTATCCCTTTAAATATGGGTAAAACAAATAAATAATAGTGATTTTTCTTACATCTCTCAGATATAGGACAGACCCTTCAAAACAATCTTCATTTTAATGAATTTTTTGACTATCTGTTTTTCCTTCTACGAATCTGTTATTCAATGTGTTTCTATGGGCTAATGGCATTAAGGCCAAATTCAATGTTTAATCAAATATTTTTTATTTTATACCTAAAGGGGTCCCTCAAGCGTAGACTCTCAGGCAGGGGTCTCCAACCTTTTCTAACTTGACAACTACTCAAATAAGCCTGTTCTTCTGTTCTCCCCTGCAATGCTTCCCCAGGTTCTTAGTGCACTACTTTCTCTTGTCCACTATGCTTTCTTTTAGAGGGGGCACTATAAAATGAGTCCTTGCGCTAACTGAGGAAATATTGACTTAACACAAGTGGTCATATTTAGCTAACTCTCGGCTGACAGAAACCACAATAGGAATTAGCTAATAGAAATTACTATTTACAATTCATCAAATCACGGGTGAGCTCACCATTGATCGAAATTATTTAGTAAAACACTTTTAAAAAATCGAATGTAATCCGACGATGGGTAGTTCGTGTGCGCCACAATGTTTGTTTTTCCGCGTCAGCCGAAGAGGAGACCAGATTAGTTTGTTCTGTTTGCAGTATGCATGTTGAGAAGGGGGTGTGTCTTCTATGATCATTCACTTCCGGAAGTTTACTCGAAAGATGAGTGAACCATTCCTTCACCTCATTATAACGTCTTTGGTCTGACAGATGTTTGTGACACCCAGAATGCATTGTATAATGTCAACAAACATGGTGCCACACATAGCTGGCAAATGGCTTAACATTCGCTTATCATAATCAGTACAACCTTCAAAAAGTATTTGACACACATCATGGGTGTCCATTACAATCTATACAATAATCAGAATGCATTATTTGCCACCAGTACTTGAAAACATGAATAAAACTGTAAATACATTATGCTCCATACATAAACGACAACACGATATACAGAAAATAAGGCACTTATTTTGATAGGAATGTGCACATGTTTCATTTAATTAACCTTTATTTAACTAGGCAAGTCAGTTAAGAACAAATTCTTATTTACAATGACGGCCTAGGAACAGTTGTTGAGGGGCAGAACGACCTTGTCAGCTTGGGGATTCGTTCTAGCAACCTTTCGGTTACTGGCTCAACGCTTTAACCACTAGGCTACCTGCCGCCCCAACGTATCCAAAGTTATTATTTGTAAGGAAAACAACAATGAAGGCAATGCGAGCGCTAGCCAGAAAATGTGTCAGTCAATTCGTAAAAAAACAACAACCTGAAAATAAACAATTTCAGTTAATTAATGGACAAGTTCATATGTTTCCCGTTTCATTACCATTTTCTTCAGTTTCATGCCTAGTGAACACGACCCTGTTCTAATCTTAGTCTAGGCCAGATGAGACTGTCTCTGGCCTAAAGTGCTCTGTGATGTCCACATGGCCCAACTCAACCATCAAGTATCTGGGTAGCATTTAGAACAGTTTTTTCGGGTGTGTGTCTGTGTGTCCATTAAGTAGAAGCTAGAGATGTTCCTCTCTCATTCGGCATGAGTTGAATGGGGTGTGGTTAGTGACACTGTCTGACTCACTGAAACGCAAGTTCTACCAACACTGTCTGTCTGGTTTTGAGCTAAAGTTAAGGGACTCCACTTATTAATATGGCTGAACACGGTACACTCAATCTTCACACTGAAACGCAAACGTGCGGTTGATGTGCACCAGCACACTAACTACATGTAGCTGAGATGTTTAGTTTTTCTCCCCTCACCATCTCACATGTATGGAACTAGTCTGGGTGATGGCAGAGGACATGGGGCAGTCCAACCAAGCAGCCTGTTGTTGTGTATGTAATGGTTATAGCAGGTCTTGATAAATTATATATATTTGTCATTTGATTTTGAGGCGGGGGAACAAACTCGGTATACTTTAAAATGACTAAAACCTGTAGAAATGATCATGGATCTACATAAAGTCCTTATCACTGGAAGCCTCACTGCCCTGTTGTCATGGTAACAGTGGGTGGGCTCTGGATTCTTGTCCATTTTTTTCAAATGTTTTTTGCATTTGTGGTGAAATTGACAAACTGTCTTTTTAATTATGAAAATGTAATCCATTTTCCTCTCTCTTCAGGTGAAGAACAGAATAAAGAAGCACTGCAAGATGTGGAGGATGAGACCCAGCAGTGAGACTTTATGGCCAATACCCGAAACCTCCCTCTCTCTCTCTCCATCCTATTACCTCCCCTGTCTGCCCCGCTAGCCCCAGGTCCTACTACGTGTCAGTGAGAGCTCCCAAACTTGGCTTTTACTCTGACGTCCACTCGCTCTATTTCTCCCCACCTCTTCTTTCTTTAATTCTTTCTTTATGTTCTATCACTCGATCTGTCTGTCAGCTCATAGCCCCTCTGTGCTTCCTAGGGTTATCTCTTCTGGTTTTTATTTTCTTATAAAAAAATCCTATTAAATTCACCTATTTCAGTGGGAATAATATACTTCCACGTTAAAACACAAGAGAAAATGTAAAAGCTAAAGCTTCGAGCTGTTCCTGGTTGTTACCTTTTATTGATTTTTATAACTCTGTTGCAAGCCTGTAAGGTTCACGTCGTTCTCTTTCCTTCCTTTTTTTGTTGCTTTTTTCGTTTACATTTTTGCCATGTCATCAGTTGCCAAGTGTGTTGCTTGGGGTCGTCAAAGTTCACACAATTTAACGAGTTGATTTTTAAAACGCAAACGTTTGCTGTAACTCTTTTTCCATAACTGTGATGTCTTTGTGCTACTTTACGCTAATCGTCTAAGCTTCTGGTCGCAAATTAGGGATGGTCGTGAATTTTGACGGTTTTTAAAAGGGACATTTTAATGCCCTCTTTATTTGTGATTCTCTCATTCGTTCGTTCGTTCGTTGCAAGACTCTGTTTTATCAATGGTGATAGCTGAACTTCCCATGAGTGTCTCTTTCTTTGAGATCACCCCTCAAGTCCAGGACATGGACCACGCATTTTTGTGCTCAAGAGGCTGTAGCGCTGCTTTTTTACTCATTGCTGACGTAAGGACACGATGGCTTGTAGCAGTTGGAGGGTGGAAAAAAGAAGAATCTCCCTCTCTCTGATGTTAGGTAAAGCAGGTTTGCATTGGCACTGTCAAAAGAAAAACAACCTTTGTTTAAAAAAAGAAAAACCTGCTTATGTCATCTTGTATCCCCATTCTGTTCCAGAATGTTCCCTTTCTCTCTTTCTTTCTCTGTCTCTGTCCTGCCCCCATATTTTCTCTCTTGTTCAGTATGTGTAACTTGAATCTGATTTGTACTACTGGATATTCTGACTGGAGCCACAAGCACTGTCTGTATTCTTACTGAAACACAGCATGGAAATTAACATTAAACTTCAAATTAAAAAAAGGAACTTAAATTAAAATGCACCTGTCATGTCATTTTTTGCCCTCAAATGCCAGAGACCGACAACAGTTTACCTTCTGTTACTGTCATTGAAGGGTAAGGTGCTCATTCAGTGAGCTGATCAGGAAATTAGTCTTACCCTCCAACAGTAGCAACAGAATGTAAACTGTCGTCAGTTTCTGGCTAGACTACCTATTGATTCTGTAGATCTTTTTCTTTTGGAGTACCTAGGTTGAAGAGGGAAAGGCATAAGAACAACACACATTTTTGGAAAGATGTCTACTAATTAATACAGTATCTTGTTTTTGGCCCCACAGATTACTTGTACTTATAGTCAATGGGCCAGAGAGCCAAATTTCACATATTACGGTCCATGTATGCGGGTTATATTTTGGTATAATACCCACATTTAGCTACCTCCGATACATGGGTATCACTGCATTATTATGACCCCTATGCTGTTATTTGGGCCAACAGGATTGAAGATATGAAATGTAATTTTGTATTATCAGGGAAAAATCATCTGTAAGGCAATTTGATAAGTTCACTTCATAATACAACACATTAACGTGCGAAACAATTGGAATGGTGATGTCATCTCTATATCCAGCTAGAATGGACAGTATTGGGATGTGCTCTATTATGACATGGTATCCTCATAACTATACCAAATTTCACATACAACGAGACACATTGGGTCTTATTTTGGGAAATTGATCCTACCAAAGGGGCTGCCATTTGCCCATCCCTGCAACAGACTATTACAGGTGGCAACTAGAAAACCAATATGCTACCAGATTTTGATCTTTTGGACTTGAATTACTTCCATGTATGACCAATTTCCCGGTAAACGAATACAGTGCATTTGGAAAGAATACAGACACTGACTTTTTCCACGTTTTGTTAAGTTACAGCCTTGTTTAATTTTTTTATTAAATTTTAGAACATCTATTTCAATCTACACAATACCCCATAATGACAAAAGATCACATTTACATAAGTATTCAAACCCTTTACTAAGTACTTTGTTGAAGCTCCTTTTGCCGCGATTACAGCCTTGAGTCTAATTGGGAATGACGCTACAAGCTTGGCACACCTGTATTTGGGGAGTTTCTACCATTCTTCTCTGCAGATTCTCTCAAGCTCTGTCAGGTTGGATGGGGAGCATCGCTGCACAGCTATTTTCTGGTCTCTCCAGAGATGTTCGATCGGGTTCAAATCCGGGCTCTGGCTGGGCCACTCCAGGACATTGAGGCGTGTCCCGAAGCCACTCCTGCATTGTCTTGGCTGTGTGCTTAGGGTCATTGTCCTGTTGGAAGGTCAACCTTCGTCCCGGTCTGAGGTCCTGAGTGCTCTGGAGCAGGTTTTCATCAAGGATCTCTCTCTACTTTGCTCCGTTCATCTTTCCCTCGATCCTGACTAATCTCCCAGTCCCTGCCGCTGACAAACATCCCCACAGCATGATGCTGCCACCACCATGCTTCACCGTAGGGATGGTGCCAGGTTTCCTCCAGACGTGACGGTTGGCATTCAGGCCAAAGAGTTAAATCTTGGTTTCATCAGACCGGTGAATTGTGTTTCTCATGGTCAGAGTTCTTTAGGTGCCTTTTGGCAAACTCCAGTCAGACTGTCATGTGCCTTTTACTTAGGAGTGGCTTCATTCTGGCCACTAGCATAAAGGCCTGATTGGTGGAGTGCTGCAGAGATGGTTGTCCTTCTGGAAGGTTCTCCCATCTCCACAGAGGAGCTCTGTCAGAATAACCATCAGGTTTTTGGTCACCTCCCTGACCAAGGCCCTTCTCCCCCGATTGCTCCGTTTGGCCGGGCGGCCAGCTTTAGGAAGAGTCTCGGTGGTTCCAAACTTCTTCCATTTAAGAATGATTAGAGGCCACTGTGTTCTTAGGGACCTTCAATGCATTTTTTGGTACCCTTCCTCAGATCTGTGCCTCGACACAATACTGTCTCGGAGCTCTACGGACAATTCCTTCGACCTCATGGCTTGGATTTTACTCTGACATGCACTGTCAACTGTGGGAACTTATATAGACAGGTGTGTGCCTTTCCAAATCATGTCCAATTAATTTAATTTACCACAGGTGGACTCCAATCAAGTTGTAGAACATCTCAAGGATGATCAATGGAAACAGGATGCACCTGAGCTCAATTTCGAATCTCATAACAAAGGGTCTGAATACTTATGTAAATATTTTTCTGTTTTTATTTTTGAATACATTTGCAAAAATGTCAAACTGTTCGATTTCTCATTATGGGGTATTGTGTGTAGATTGAGGGAAAACATTTAATAAATTTTAGAAGGTTGTAACGCAACAAAATGTGGAAAAAGGGAAGGGGTCTGAATACTTTACGAATGCACTGTAGTTCTGCTATTTGTAACATTGTTGTTTCAATGATGAGTCAGTCTAGGTAAATCTTCATAGGTAAACCAAATGCTATGTTTTTTAAGATGAAATTCATTCCAACTTGTCTCCACATGATAGGCTTTCGTAAGGAGGTTCCTTTTCTAAAATCGGTCCAGTTCTTGTAACACCTGGTAAGCCTTCATCATTGGGCTTGTTAATGCACGTCATTGTTGGAGCCAACTGCAAAATACACTTCATTTGGATGCTCTGATGCCACTTAAAATATTGATTGGGTAACTATTTCCTGAGGAATGTGGCTGTTTTTCTTGATTATTTTATTTGTCTTTGAATTGTATGTGCAGTGTTCCCTTGCAAAATAGACACTGGTCTCAACGGTGCCCCCTATTTAAATAAAGGATCAATCAAAATACTACTCATTCTTCTTTGTAGATCAGTTTATCAATCACAATTTACAAAAAAAATCACGTCTGCTGCAATTTATGGACGAGCCCCTTTCTGTTGTGTGGGAGCTCTGCGGCCTGAAGTGTTTCCCTCTCCTGTGTGATTTCTGGTTTTCTCATGACCTCTGGTGGTCAGTCAAATGCAATCGCATATCAAATGTTGTTCAAATTGAGCTAGGGCCCAGCCGATATATTCTAATCCAGCGATTCTCAACTGGTAGGTTGCCACCCACATTTTGGAGTGTCTGAGTAAAAAATATATACACTGCTCAAAAAAATAAAGGGAACACTAAAATAACACATCCTAGATCTGAATGAATGAAATATTCTTATTAAATACTTTTTTCTTTACATAGTTGAATGTGCATAATCACACAAATGATCAATGGAAATCAAATTTATCAACCCATGGAGGTCTGGATTTGGAGTCACACTCAAAATTAAAGTGGAAAACCACACTACAGGCTGATCCAACTTTGATGTAATGTCCTTAAAACAAGTCAAAATGAGGCTCAGTAGTGTGTGTGGCCTCCACGTGCCTGTATGACCTCCCTACAACGCCTGGGCATGCTCCTGATGAGGTGGCGGATGGTCTCCTGAGGGATCTCCTCCCAGACCTGGACTAAAGCATCCGCCAACTCCTGGACAGTCTGTGGTGCAACGTGGTGTTGGTGGATGGAGCGAGACATGATGTCCCAGATGTGCTCAATTGGATTCAGGTCTGGGGAACGGGCGGGCCAGTCCATAGCATCAATGCCTTCCTCTTGCAGGAACTGCTGACACACTCCAGCCACATGAGGTCTAGCATTGTCTTGCATTAGGAGGAACCCAGGGCCAACCGCACCAGCATATGGTCTCACAAGGGGTCTGAGGATCTCATCTCGGTACCTAATGGCAGTCAGGCTACCTCTGGCGAGCACATGGAGGGCTGTGCGGCCCCCCAAAGAAATGCCACCCCACACCATGACTGACCCACCGCCAAACCGGTCATGCTGGAGGATGTTGCAGGCAGCAGAACGTTCTCCACGGCGTCTCCAGACTCTGTCACGTCTGTCACGTGCTCAGTGTGAACCTGCTTTCATCTGTGAAGAGCACAGGGCGCCAGTGGCGAATTTGCCAATCTTGGTGTTCTCTGGCAAATGCCAAACATCCTGCACGGTGTTGGGCTGTAAGCACAACCCCCACCTGTGGACGTCGGGCCCTCATACCACCCTCATGGAGTCTGTTTCTGACCGTTTGAGCAGACACATGCACATTTGTGGCCTGCTGGAGGTCATTTTGCAGGGCTCTGGCAGTGCTCCACCTGCTCCTCCTTGCACAAAGGCGGAGGTAGCGGTCCTGCTGCTGGGTTGTTGCCCTCCTACAGCCTCCTCCACGTCTCCTGATGTACTGGCCTGTCTCCTGGTAGCGCCTCCATGCTCTGGACACTACGCTGACAGACACAACAAACCTTCTTGCCACAGCTCGCATTGATGTGCCATCCTGGATGAGCTGCACTACCTGAGCCACTTGTGTGGGTTGTAGACTCCGTCTCATGCTACCACTAGAGTGAAAGCACCGCCAGCATTCAAAAGTGACCAAAACATCAGCCAGGAAGCATAGGAACTGAGAAGTGGTCTGTGGTCACCACCTGCAGAACCACTCCTTTATTGGGGGTGTCTTGCTAATTGCCTATAATTTCCACCTTTTGTCTATTCCATTTGCACAACAGCATGTGAAATTTATTGTCAATCAGTGTTGCTTCCTAAGTGGACAGTTTGATTTCACAGAAGTGTGATTGACTTGGAGTTACATTGTGTTGTTTAAGTGTTCCCTTTATTTTTTTGAGCAGTGTATATTAAAAAAATACTCCAGTCTGAATATAGATGACTTAAACCAGGTTGAAAGTGTATAGAAATGATAATGAATTTAATTATTATAAAATATATATATTTGTCTATTTTTATATAGAGCCATTAGCAGTGCCATTTTGGTTGATTTTGTGTTCTCACCAGTGAGTTTATTAACAGTCTGAATCAAGAATATGGGCAGATATCGATATATTTTAAAGGGATTCTCCGAGATTCTGCCATTAAGCCCTTGTTCTACTTACCCAGAGTCTGATGAACTCGCGGATACTATTTTCTTCTCTTTGACTTCGTCATTGCGGTAACGCTGGTTAGCATTGCCTTGCGAAGCTACAGCTAACTTCCTTCACAATGCACGCAGAAACATAAAAATGTATCCACAAGTTCATCTGACTCTGGGTAAGTAGAACAAGGGCTAAATGCCAGAATCTCGCAGTATCCCTCTAATCAATTATTTTGCCAAACTTTGCATATGTACAGAGAAGTCTGTGCTTATAGTGCACCAAATAACACATCTTAGTAGTTCTTAAAGAATTGTGTTTACTATTTCTGAGCGCACCTAAATCTATGAAAATATCTTAAACTCAGATGCTATTCTCCACATTAATTTCCCTATCACGAGAGAGGGGGTCCTGAAGGGTTCCAAAGCGATGATATCCTCATTGGTTAGTTCTTCCAGCCCACTAATCATGTCTGTGTAATTCTCCCTGTGGCCCCAGAGACGAGAGCTAGCACCGTGACACAGCCAGGTACAGATCATCTGCTGGCTGGTGAGAACCATGACGCTAAGCACAGCTTCAGCAGGAGTGTGTCACAACATGGATGAGCTGTGTTTGTGTCTGGCAGCATTCCGGTGTGTACACGTTGATGTGCGTGTCTCTCTCTTTGGGGGGGGGGGGGGGGGGGGGGGGGGTTAGGGTGGTAATGTCAGCTCAAAGTGGGTCACGGTTTTATTAGGCTTCTATGCAACGATGTGCGTCACCTCTCTCACGGTGCGGACATACAGGACTCAATACCAGAGGACGAAACCAATACGTACAGCTGGAAGGATCTTGGGTCAGTTTTGCATAGTTAAACTATTTATTGTCCTGAAGTTCAGCAAATTAGTTGTACCTTGAAAGGAGTCCTGGGCAATCTCTAACCTGTCATATATTTACCACGTCTTCTCCTTCATGAAACACACACACACACACTAGAGCCATTTCCCCCTAGTCTAGATAGTTTTTTCTTTATTTATCATTCAGTCCATAAGTCCCCTGCTTACTGGTTTCAGTGTATCACCATTCAACACCATCTCTATCACAAGACACCAAACAAACAGCTTGATTGAAGATAGTCAATGATGGATCAAGAGATCCAGTGCCAGTGCTGGTCAGTCCAGGAGCAGATGTCAGCTAAAGACCCGAGCTGTATCAAAGTAAATTGCTTGCGCCAGCAGCCAGGTGATGTCACCATCCCTGAGACCTGAAGTAATGTCTCTTCTTTTGCCCAACTAAGACAAATTTCGTCCACTAGCTTCTGGAGTATGAAGGTGCTGGCTTTGGATCGAATCCTGCCTCCTCGAACAGACAATGATCTACTGTTGATCATAACAGATAGAGAGCCCCAGCTAGTTGGATGTGGTTGAAGTAGTAGGATCAGTCCTAGAGGGAGAAGGGTTTGTATCACGAGACACCGCGCTAGATCTTTCTTCCTTTGTCGCCCTTATCTCTTATTTTTGCCGTCCTGCGCTCTCATCAAAGCTATCTATCTGCCGCTCCTGCAGCACTGTCTGTGCGTGCATGCTAACATTATCAGCTAACAGAGCTGTTACATTGCAGGCGTACAGCAGGGCGGGAAAGGGGGATACCTAGTCAGTTGTTCAACTGAATGCCTTCAACTGAAATGTGTCTTCTGCATTTAACCCAACCCCTCTGAAGGGGGGGAACCCTCTGTTACTGGAGGCATCAGTATCTGTCTGCATCACACACACACATCACTGAACCAAGGCACAGCTGAACATTTGGGCTATAAGGGAGGCAGGAGGCTGCTATGGGCGGAAGATGAAAGATCTTTTGGGAAATGGCTAATAATATGCTGCCGCATGTCGGCCGTTTTGGTGTAATGTTGCATCAGCTGATAAGAGACCCTTACTAAAGTGTACTGTCTGCTCCTGGTGGATGAGGTTAATATCGATCGGTGATGATGAGGCCCAGAGGGGTGTCTGTCTGTCTGCCTGTGTCTGTCTGTCTGGGTGTGTGTGGGTTTGTCTGTCCGTCTGTCTGTCTGTGTGTGAGCCTGACACACAAATATAACCACTGATTGTCAACACGACAGTCTGCATTTCTCTCACGAGCTCATGAGGTTATTCGAGGCTACCATGAATTATTGATGTTATCTTCTACTGTTCTCATCCGCTACCCTGCTAAATAGGTTACTAGCTGCCCTGTCAGGGTAGGTGACTTACTAGCCCTAGAGGAGAGTGTGCAGATCACATCAGATCCCTCTCTATGTCTCTCTCTGTGTGTGTGTGTGTGTGTGTGTGTGTGTGTGTGTGTGTGTGTGTGTGTGTGTGTGTGTGTGTGTGTGTGTGTGTGTGTGTGTGTGTGTGTGTGTGTGTGTGTGTGTGTCACATTCTCCTCTATATGTGCGTTCGCGTGAGAGAACGTGTGTGTGTGTGTGTGTGCGTGTCATGCTCTCCTCTCTCAAACCTGCCCTCTCTCCACTCCACACCAGAATGGATACCAGCCCCGAGTAGTTTAAGAGCCACTTACCTTTTTAGCTGACCAATTGTCAATGTCCGTTACCCATGGACTTTTGGAGTGTAGAAAGCTTGTGTTTTCATACAGTTCAGTCATGTTGAGATGACTCTCACCTCATGCTCACAGTGTGTGTGTGTGTGTGTGTGTGTGTGTGTGTGTGTGTGTGTGTGTGTGTGTGTGTGTGTGTGTGTGTGTGTGTGTGTGTGGCTAGCTTGAGCAAATTATTTAATTCTGTTATCATCGTGATTGATGTCCTAAAACTTTAGGAGTACAGAGAGCACGATGTCTTTAGGCTCTGCTCCTTCAGCTAAAACAGGTTGGAGGACTACTAAGACATTTGATCTTTCTTGAATTGCGGTGGCATTTCCTGGATTGTTTTGCGAGGCAGAGGGCCTGGGTTTGAGCAATCGGTATCAGCTGAGTCAGGAGGAAGTGTTACTTGCTAAGCCTTTACACCTCCAGCAGTGTTTGGTCAGGACACATGCCTGAGACTGACTGACTCACCCTAACTCCATCTCCCTACACACGCACAAACACAATACACACATCACCTGGGCTTTGGGGGCTTTGTCAAGAGGCTCTGTTATCAAACTCACTGGATGCCTCCTTGGAGAGAGAGCATGTAAGAGAGAGCACCTCTTTAAGATCAGACCGAGAGGGCTGTGTGAGAACAAAGCGGGGAAACGCTGCGTTGTGCATCACATCAAAGTCCAGGATTTAAGAGGATCAGCCACAGACAGACTTCCAGTACAGGTAAGGAGTCCTCAGGTAAACCCTGTGTCTGTCTGTCTGAGCTGAAACTGTCACTCTCCCCCGGCATGCACAAGTTTAACAGCACCGCTCACTAACCTCCACTGGGAGTGAACTCACACAAACAAGCTTGTCACTGGGGAGAATGTTTGGGTGAGGATTTTTAGTCTTGTCCACACTTTCTGCTCTATATATTACGCTTGGCCTGCTACAGCTAGTTGGGTAACATTCTTCTTTACTAAATACCAGCCATTTTGATACGTAAAGAGTCATGTTATACAGTATATAGCCTACTTATAATACGTTCTAAATCATTATACCTGCAGGCTTTACGATCTGACCCTTTATTTCCAATTTTCGTCTAAAATGACATACCCAAATCTAACTGCCTGTTGCTTGGGACCTGAAGCAAGGATATGCATATTCTTGATACCATTTGAAAGGGAACACTTAGAAGTATGTGGAAATGTGAAATTAATGTAGGAGAATTTATCACATTAGATCTGGTAAAAGATAATACAAAGAAAAAAACATGTCATTTTTTGTTTGTTCCATCTTTGAAAAGCAAGAGAAAGGTCATAATGTACTATTCCAGGTTAGGTGCAATTTAGATTTTGTCCACTAGATGGCAGCAGTGTATGTGCAAAGAACCTTTGATCCAATGAACCATTGCATTTCTGTTCAAAATGGCGTATCAAGTCTGCCCAAATGTACCTAATTGGTTTATTGATACATTTTCAAGTTCATAACTGTGCACTCTCCTCAAACAATAGCATGGTATTCTTTCACTGTAATAGCTACCCCCGCGGGGGGACACCGATCCTGTAGAGAATGTGAAGTGTTGACGCTGGTTCTACTAAATACACTGTTTAGGACATCATACTATTACACTTTTGCTATTCCTATTACTACTATTTTCAATTAGCAGAGAGCCAACCAGACAGAAATACCCTTTTCACATGACCATGCCAACTTGAACCTTACTGTTCTGGCTCTGATATTTTCTTTTCACACTGTCCTTTTCAGCACAGGTCCAGAAGATATTGTGGAAGTGTAACCAGGAAAGATTGGCTCTGCTTGATTCAGCACAGCTCAGTAGTATGAAAAAGGTCAGTGTGCCACCAGAGGCTGTCCCTTGAGTCTGGTTTTTAACAGGAAATGTTGCACTAAGACCCGGGGCCATTTTTTTAACCTTTATTTATAAAGGGTATCCCTAATGAGTCCAGGGTCTCTCTTTCAATGGTGTCCTATGTTTCAACAATCCAAACAGATAACATTAAATACAGAGCAGAAATTATATACAGAGCAAAATGATTAGATTTATATAATAATATATGCCATTTAGCTGAAGCTTTTATCCAAAGTGACATAGTCATGCTTCCATACATTTTGCATATGGGTAGTCCCGGGAATCAAACCTACGAGCCTGGATTTTACAAGTGAACTTTTTTGTCCAGTGATTTCTTTTTTTTTGCGGTTCCACTTGGTTATGAGAAACTTACCCCACCAGCAATAGACTTCCTCATGCTCGTTCTGCAGTATCGGTATCATGTGTTAAAACATGAACGAAGGCTCCAAAAACACCAAAATATGTGATGCAGGTCTTTAGATGTTGTACTCATGAAATGATGTCATTCCGAACTTTATACGCAACATTATATTCCATTTTGTTGGACTCAAGAGATACTTTTCCATGCACGTGCTTTCTATCAGCACACTGAAAACAAGAAAGCATGCGCACACAGGAAAGTATTGCTCGAGTCCAACAAAAATGGAATATGTTGCGGATAAAGTTCAGAATGACACAATTTTGTGTGTACAACACCATGGCAGCCTTTAGATCATAGCAGCCTTTCTCTCCTCACCGCCCCATAGGTCCGTCAGTAATTGAAGTGTCATTTTTTCTCTCTGTGTGGAGAGACATTGGATTCATGCAAGGCACAGTCTACTGCTTCAATTGTCTATTGATCGTAACCGAGCTCCTACATTGACTGGCTGTATGTGTAACTTTTAGGCTGCATCCTAAATGACACCCTACATCAAATCAAATTTTATTGGTCGCATACACATGGTTAGCAGTGGTTAATCCGTGTGTAGGGAAATGCTTGTGCTTCTATTTCCGACAGTGCAGTAATATCTAACAAGTAATCTAACAATTCCCCAACAACTACCTAATACACACAAATCTAAAGGTGTGAATGAGAATTTGTACATATAAATATATGGATGAGCGATGGCCGAGCGGCATAGGCAAGGTGCCATAGATGGTATAAAATACATTATATACATGTGATATGAGTAATGTAAGATATGTAAACATTATTAAAGTGGCATTGTTTAAAGTGGCATTGTTTAAAGTGACTAGTGATCCATTTATTAAAGTGATTGGGTCTCAATTTAGGCAGCAGCCTTTCTGAGTTAGTGATTTCTGTTTAGCAGTCTGATGGCCTTGAGATAGAAGCTGTTTCTCAATCTCTCGTTCCCATCTTTGATGCACCTGTACTGACCTCGCCTTCTGGATGGTAGCGGTGAGAACAGGCAATGGCTCGGGTGGTTGTTGTCGTTGATGATGATTGTTTTTGGCCTTCCTGTGACATAGGATGCTATAGGCGTCATGGCGGGCAGGTAGTTTGCCCCCGGTGATGCGTTGTGCAGACCCCACCACCGTCTGGAGAGCCTTGCGGTTGAGGACGGTGCAGTTGCCGTACCAGGCGGTGATACAGCCCGACAGGATGCTCTCAATTGTACTTCTGTAAAGGTTTATTAAGTTATTAGTGGCCAAGCCAAATTTCTTCAGCCTCCTGAGGTGGAAGAGGCGCTGTTGCGCCTTCTTCACCACACTGTCTGTGTGGGTGGACCATTTTAGTTTGTCTGTGATGTGTACGCCGAGGAACTTAAAACTTTCCACTTTCTCCACTGCTGTCCCTTTGATGTGGATAGGGGGGTGCTCCCTCTGCTGTTTCCTGAAGTTCAAGATCATCTCCTTTGTTTTGTTGGCATTGAGTGAAAGGTTATTTTCCTGACACCACACTCCGAGGGCCCTCACCTCCTCCGTGTAGGGTGTCTCGTCGTTGTTGGTAAACAAGCCCACTACTGTTGTGTCGTCTGCAAACTTGATGATTGAGTTGGAGGAGTGCATGGCCACGCAGTCGTGGGTGAACAGGGAGTACAGGAGGGAGCTGAGCACGCACCCTTGTGGGACTCCAGTGTTGAGGGTCAGTGAAGTGGAGATGTTGTTTCCTACCTTCACCACCTGGGGGCGGCCCGTCAAAAAGTCCAGGACCCAATTGCACAGGGTGGGGTTGAAACCCAGGGCCTTCAGCTTGATGATGAGCTTGGAGGGTACTATGGTGTTGAATACTGAGCTGTAGTCAATGAACAGCATTCTTACATAGGTATTCCTCTTGTCCAGATGGGATAGGGCATTGTGATGGTGATTGCATCGTCTCTGGGCCTGTTGGGGCGGTATGCAAACTGAAGTGGGTCTAGGGTGGCGGGTTAGGTGGAGGTTTTATGATCATTGACGAGTCTCTCAAAGCACTTCATGATGACAGAAGTGAGTGCTACGGGGCGGTAGTCATTTAGTTCAGTTATCTTTGCCTTCTTGGGTACAGGAACAATGGTGGCCATCTTGACGCATGTGGGGACAGCAGACCGGGATAGGGAGCGATTGAATATATCCGTAAACACACCAGCCAGCCAGTCTGCGCATGCTCTGAGGACGCGGCTAAGGATGCCGTCTGGGCCAGTAGCCTTGCGAAGGTTAACACGTTTAAATGTTTTACTCACGTCGACCACGGAGAAGGAGAGGGGTGGGGGCGCAGTCCTTGTTAGTGGGCCGCGACGGTGGCACTGTATTATCCTCAAAGCGGGCAAAGAAGGTGTTTAGTTTGTCTGGAAGCGTGACATCGGTGTCCATGACGTGGCTGGTTTTCTTTTTGTAGTCCATGATTTCCTGTAGACCCTGCCACATACGTCTCGTGTCTGAGTCGTTGAATTGTGACTCCACTTTGTCCCTGTACCGGCATTTCGCTTGTTTGATTTCCTTGTGGAGGGAATAACTACACTGTTTGTATTCAGCCATATTCCCAGACCTCTTTCCATGGTTAAATGCGGTGGTTCGCGCTTTCAGTTTTGTGTGAATGCAGCCATCCATCCACGGTTTGTGGTTAGGGTAGGTTTTAATAGTCACAGTGGGTACAACATCTCCAATGCACTTCTTTATAAACTCACTCACCGAGTCAGCATATAGATGGATGTTATCTGAGACTGACCGGAACATGGCGCACTACTTTTGTAGATACTGTAGGTGAAAATCCACTTTGTCTGAGGATGACAGAGAATTAGTGTAGGGGTCAATGACCTTAATATGATATACCATCTGACTCCATTATCATATGAATGCTATATGCCCATAATCATATCAGGTGGATATAGCCAAGGTTGCGAGCCTTGCGTCACCAATCGGAATACTACATGTTGCACGTGTCTAGGTTTACCATTATGCAATTATTAAGAGGCTAAGGAACAAGGAGCTAATATCTTGCAATCGATGTGCTCACATTCAATGATTGAGTTAACTTTAGCTCAGAGATGCACAGTTAAAGACCAAGCATATATGCTATGTGTATTGTGAATAACATTTCCCATTAGACATTTCACCAAATAATAATTCAAGAAATGTTACTCAGGAATGTGAGGGCTACAGTTCGTACCTATTTAAAAGTAATCCGATTTATTACAGTTACGCAATAAGAATACAATTAGCAAATGGTACATACCAGAAATCTTCACGATAAAAAGAATACAAAATATTCTAACTTTTAACAGCATAGAAAATTCACCACTATGACGTACATCAGGAGATCGGTTTACCAATGACTCCATGATCAAAGTTTAAACCCAGCTTTTATTCTTCCAGGAGCTTCAAACCCCAGTATCTCCCATCGTCTAATTAACATCACTTTGCATGGCCCAAAACATGAAAACAAAAGGCATCAAACTTTACATACATCTAATCACCACACCTCAAAACTGTACGATAAGAGCAAAACCCTGTGTCGCTCCTCTTTGAACTATCCACTGTCCGACGAACAGAATAACACAGTGTCTCTGTAACAATAAATCTATAGCACTTACAGTACAATGAAACATATCAAAATGCATAGTTCTTTAAGAACTCTTGAAACAATCCAAACATAACAATTTAATTCACACAGTGACATTCATTTTGTTGATTCAAGTTTCATCAGTCTTCACACCTCTCCTGGCGTCAGTGACCCCAGGGCGTCTGTGGGAATGTCTCTTCCTCGAGATTGCCACAGATAAGGTGTGTTTGACCCCTGTGATATCCCACAGATGGTCAGCCATCCAAAAACTGTCATGAATCGGGATTGAGTCATCATGCTGGGCCTCTGTGCCAGCAAGTTCTCTAGATGCATCTTCATCACTGGCCTTCATCATTGTTCACATTGATTCACTCTCTGTTTTCAACTACACTTTTGACCAAAGGTAGTGCACGAGGGAATAGGGTGCCATTTGGAACACAATGTGTTTGTTTGTATTAATGTGACTGTATCCGTGTATATGATGAGATGACAGTCAACGTCTGTGAGAATAAGTTCAATCACAGACGAAGAAAGATTCATCTAGCGTTGTTTATGCCCTCCATCTTGATAGTACTTAATGGCATTACAGGTAGTTAACAGTTATTAAGGGGTGATAAACCAACCAGGATTTGTGTCTCACTGTCAGTCATGGATGAGAGGATTTATTGCCAGCTTCTTTCTGTTTCTTTCATTCTCTTTCTCTCCCCCTCCTGTTTCTCTTTGCCCCTCCTCACTCTCGTTCTCACTTTCTAATTCTCACTCTCTCTTTCCAAGTTAACACAAGACTGAACTGAGGTAATATCATTGCCACAAATGGAAATCCACAACAAACCACAATCCAATAATGCAATCTCAATTCTCATCTGATCTGTTATAGTGTTTACATTATACAATAAAGTCTTAGGGGCCGATTCCGACTTAGGAATGGATTCCTTTCCTATGCACGCCTTTCCTACGCACGTCTCAGTATTTGATATTCAGACTTACCTTGTTGAGATGTGGCTCCCTTGCACGCTGTCACTCCCTGACCTTAGAGATCCTTTTTATGTCTCTATTTTGGTTTGGTCAGGGTGTGAGTTGGGGTGGGTATTCTATATTCTATTATTTGTATTTCTATGTTTTGGCCGGGTAGGGTTCTCAATCAGGGACAGCTGTCTATCGTTGTCTCTGATTGAGAACCATACTTAGGTATCCCTTTTTCACACCTGTCTTTGTGGGAAGTTGACTTTGTTTATGGCACTTAGCCTTTAGCTTCACTGTTTGTTTTGTAGTGTTTATTGTTTGTTCGGCGTCTTTTCATAATAATAAAGAAAATGTAGGCTCACCACGCTGCACCTTGGTCCTCCTCCTTCAACAGCCATGACACACGCTCTGAATAAATTTCATTCAACCACTGAAAACCCTTCCACTTAGTGACCAACAAATGTTTTCATTTGTTTTCATTCAATAGGGTTTTCAGTACATTTATCTTAAGCCATCCCTTTAAATACGCTGTACCTTTAAGTTCGAATTTTGTCTACAGACTCACTAGAATGTATATCGAGAGAACGGGTTCAGAGTATCTGGGATCAATGAAAGAAAGCCATCTAAATATATGCATATTAGTCTCCGTTTCAGCACCAATTGGTAGATACAAAAATACTCTGATTTTATAGATTATTTTGTTTAGGAAATTATTTATGAAACATAAAAAGACTGGTTTGGAGAGCCTTTAAATCACATGCGCCGAATACAACAGGTGTATACTTTACTGTGAAATGCTTACTTACAAGACCTTAACCAACAATGCAGTTCAAGAAATAGAGTTAAGAAAATATTTACAAAATAAAAAAATAAGAGTAACCAAGAAAACTACACAACGAGGCTATATACAGGTGGTACCGGTACCGAGTCAATGTGCAGGGGTACAGGTTAGTTGAGGTAATTTGTAAAGAGACTATGCATAGATAATAAACAGTGAGTAGCAGCAGTGTAAAAACAAAGGTGGGGTCAATTTATATAGTCCAGGTGGACATTTGGTTAATTGTTCAGCAGTCTTGTGGCTTGGGGGTAGAAGCTGTTAAGGAGCCTTTTGGTCCTAGACTTGGCGCTCCGGTACTGTCACGACTTCCGCCGAAGTCGGCTCCTCTCCTTGTTCGGGCGGCGTTCGGCGGTCGACGTCACCGGCTTTCTAGCCATCGCCGCTCCATTTTTCATTTATCCATTTGTTTTGTCTTGTTCCCTGCACACCTGGTTTTCATTCCCCAATCACACTACATGTATTTATTCCTCTGTTCCCCCTCATGTCTTTGTGTGAAATTATTTTGTGTTACGTGTCAATTTTTGACGCGGTAGACTGGTGTTCGTTTTGTTCGATGTTTTATTCACAAGGTATGTTTATTTGTTTGAACATAATTATTGTGACTGTTTGCGCATTTTGCACTTTTGCATATTGGCTGGAGGTTTCAACGCAGTGGTGTCCATCTGTTGGTTTCTCCTGCCTCAAAGTGTGCGCCTGTTCACAACTCTCTGCTCTCCTGCACTTGACTCCGCTCCCAGTATGCACACCATTGACAGGTACCGCTTGCCGTGCGGTAGCAGAGAGAACAGTCTATGACTTGGGTGACTGGAGTTTTTGACAATTTCCTCTGACACCGCCTAGTATATACAGTGGCTTGCGAAAGTATTCACTGCCCTTGGCATTTTGTTGCCTTACAACCTGGAATTAAAATTGATTTTTGGGGGGGTTGTATCATTTGATTTACACAACATGCCTACCACTTTGAAGATGCAAAATCTTTTTTATTTTGAAACACACAAGAAATAACACAAAAAAACAGAACTTGAGCGTGCATAACTATTTACCCCCCCAAAGTCAATACTTTGTAGAGCCACCTTTGCAGCAATTACAACTGCAAGTCTCTTGGGGTATGTCTCTATAAGCTTGGCACATCTAGCCACTGGGATTTTTGCCCATACTTCAAGGCGAAACTGCTCCAGCTCCTTCAAGTTGGATGGGTTCCGATGATGTACAGCAATATTTAAGTCAAACCACAGATTCTCAATTGGATTGAAGTCTGGGCTTTGACTAGGCCATTCCAAGACATTTAAATGTTTCCCCTTAAACCACTCAAGTGTTGCGTTAGCAGTATGCTTAGGGTCATTGTCCTGCTGGAAGGTGAACCTCTGGAAGACTGAAACAGGTTTTCCTCAAGAATTTCCCTGTATTTAGCTCCGTCCTTCAATTCTAACCGGTTTCCCAGTCCCTGCCGATGAAAAACAAGCTTGGCCCCAGTGATGTACTGGGCCGTATGCACTACCCTCTGTAGAGCCTTACGGTCAGATGCCGAGCAGTTGCAATACCAGGCGGTGATGCAACCAGTCAGGATGCTCTTGATGGTGCAGCTGTATAACTTTTTGAGGATCTGGGGACCCATGCCAAATCTTTTCAGTCTCCTGAGGGGGAAAAAGGTGTTGTCGTGCGCACGGAATAAAGAAAACGGTGGTTTGAATAGTGTACATTTTAGACTATACCCTGTCTATTGCCTGCACCAACGATGGAACTGTGTGACGACATGGCCAAGTATTGCGCCAAGGGCTTGGTCTGCGCTCCACTTCATAACAATTTAATTATCATACATGTCTTTTAAAAAATATTATCAACTGTTATTAATGATCCTCAGCAACAACCACACAGCCGTGACAGCGTTTACAGAGGAATCAAATGAAGGTAAATGAAACAATGTAATTACATGAAATGATAATATAGGCTATACCACCTGAAGGGAACTAACAGTAAATTGGCAGTTGAATATGTGTGGTTTTAGACCTACTAACGATCGATACTGATAGTGGCTAATATTTAACATGATAGAAATAGGAGAGAGAAAGTCGGGGTAGCCTATGATTAAGACATTTGAGAGTGGCCATCCCTGCATTAAAAGGCTGTATGTACAATGCCTCCCGAGTGGCGCAGTGGTCTAAGGCACTGCATCGCAGTGCTAGCTAGAGATTCTGGGTTCGAGTCCAGGCTCTGTCACAGCTGGCCGTGACCGGGAGACCAATGGGGTGGCGCACAATTGGCCCAGCGTCGTCCGGGTTAGGGGAGGGTTTGGCCGGCAGGGATGTCCTTGTCCCGTCACGCACAAGCAACTCCTGTGGCGGGCCAGGCGCAGTGCATGCTGAAACGGTTGCCAGGTGCACAGTGTTTCTTCCGACACATTGGGTTAAGTGGGCATTGTGTCAAGAAGCAGTGTGGCTTGGTTGGGTTGTGTTTCGGAGGACGCACTGCTCTCGACCTTCGCCTATCTAGAGTCCGTACTGGAGTTGCAGCGATGACAAGACTGTAACTACCAATTGGATACAACGAAAAAGGGGTAAAAGAAAAAAAGAGTCTGTACAATTTAAATTCTGCATAAAGGCACAGCATTTCAGAAACTTTACTGTGGGAAAGTTGATATGTTTATATGCTTCCGTTTGCTGTCATATGACTGGTTTCACATTTGTCTCCAGCAATTATAAGGTAAAATAGATTAAAACCTTATCAAACGGATTACAAATGTACCTAGCTCTTATTAAGTTGTATATTAAAGTGCATGGAGAAGAAAAAATAGATGATTTTACAACTTGAAACAGGTTGGTTCGCTAGACTTTATTCATGGTTTCCTCACACGTGTTGGAATTATTAGGGAATTAAGGTCAGAAGATCGGTAGACCACTCCGCCACACCTTAATTTATTAGATCTCCACCTCAAACGAATAGCTGGTGAATAGCATGCTATTCTCATGCTTAAATTCAAGGTCAGAATACACAAAAGACAAAAGTGCATAAAAAGGGGATCGGGCCCTTATAGAATATGCAGTTATCACAGGATCCCCTTCTGACAGCTGCAGTAAACCTGGGTCATGTTCCTTAGGACATGCAACATAAAACATTGTGCATGCTTTTCTTATTGGACAAGACCTGTTTCAGTCACTTTTCTTCTGTTTGGTGCCTAATGAACACGACCCTAATCTCTGTGTGTATGGCAATCTGACATTGCTGCTGGTGCAGCAAGTGGCCATGTGGTGGTGCCAGCGGACAGCAACATCCACTCTCTGCTACGCTTGTGTCTGACGGCCGCAACATATACATTTGCAGTGGGGTGAGTTGAGATATTGAATAGATATCGCAAAGTCATAACATACCCAAATGAATGGGCCCAGAGGGAGAATGTTGAACTGTAGGCTATTGCTTGAATGGCATTTTCTATTCATCCCTTATTAAGAGATCAGACTACATACACACTTTTGATGGTTCAAATGCGATCATGACTGTTGGTTTTTTAATCAATCAAATAAGAAAACTCTTTGTATTTCAAACTATAATTGTATGAAATTATTTCTACCTTATTGATTAGGCATAGGGAGTGACAACCCTTGCAAGAACTCAGAGGCCCTCATGCATTATCAATGCTCCGTGACATCTTACCTTGGTAAAGATCTAGGATTAGTTTCCCCTCTCCCATTCCTAACCTTATTTGTTAGTGCGGGAAATGCAAAACTGACTCAAGACAGCGTCTAGGGGCAACTTTACCCTACACCGTTACATTATGGAAAGAGCTATATATATATACACTGTTATATATCTTTATATATGGCTCTGTCTCAAACTGTACACACAATCAAAGATTCATATTACTGCACAGTAGTGGATTGAATATATTTCCTACTCATGAATCCAAAGTGGATGAATCAGCAATTATTCATTTTGACAAACCGAGATGATTTGCAACATCCATTTCATCGCTATCTGTCTCACCCTTCCAAGAATTGATACAATGCCTATGATTATGACTAAGTGAAAACTCAAGGTCACAGAAACTGAATAGAAACATCCTTCAAACTAAAATTCAAAAGCGACTTTTAGTCCTTCCTTTTGCCCGATTAAACGCTACAAACTAATCAAGACATACTCTCACCGCTGTATCCTTTCATAGGTGCGATTAACCTAATATAAATCAAGAATCGAGTTGTTTTCTGAAAACAAAACAGTGACAAGCGACTCTGTTTTCATTCGCTGCGAACCCATTTCTTTCTCTCCCCCTCACTCCCCTCATTTCTCTCTCAATTCAATTCAAAGGGCTTTATTGGCATGAGAAACATATGTTAACATTGCCAAAGCAAGTGAAATGGATAAACAAAAGAGAAATAAACAATAAAAAGTTGACAGTAAATATTACACTAACACAAGTTCCAAAATAATAAAGACATTTCAAGTGTCATTGTGTCTATACACAGTGTTGTAACGATGTGCAAATTGTAAAAAAAATAACCTTAAAAAACTAAACATAAATATGGGTGTATTTATAATGGTGTTTGTTCTTCACTCGTTGCCTTTTTCTTGTAGCAACAGGTCACAAATGTTGCTGCTGTGATTGCATACTGTGGTGTTTCACCCAAAATATATGGATGTTTATCAAAATTGGATTTGTTTTCGAATTCTGGGTCTGTGTAATCTGAGGGAAATATGTGTCTCTAATATGGTCATACATTTGGCAGGTTAGGAAGTGCTACTCAGTTTGCACCTCATTTTATGGGCAGTTTGCACATAGCCTGTCTTCTCTTGAGAGCCAGGTCTGCCTATGGTGACTGTTCTCAATAGCAAGGCTATGCTCACTGAGTCTGTACATAGTCAAAGCTTTCCTTAATTTTGGGTCAGTCACAGTGGTCAGGTATTCTGCCACTGTGTACTCTCTGTTTAGGGCCAAATAAAATGATAGTTTGCTCTGTTTATTTGTTCTTTCTTTCCAATGTGTCATGTAAGTAATGATTTGGTTGGGTCTAATTGTGTTGCTGTCCTAGGGCTCTGTGGGGTCTGTTTGTGTTTGTGAACAGATCCCCAGGACCAGCTAGCTTAGGGGACTCTTCTCCAGGTTCATCTCTCTATAGCTGATGGCTTTGTTATGGAAGGTTTGGGAATTGCTTCCTTTTAGGTGGTTGTAGAATTTAACGTCTCTTTTCTGGATTTTGATAATTAGCGAGTATAGGCCTAATTCTGCTCTGCATGCATTATTTGGTGTTTTACGTTGTACACAGAGGATATATATGCAGAATTCTGAATGCAGAGTCTCAATCTGGTATTTGTCCCATTTTGTGAATTATTGGTTGGTGAGCGGACCCCAGACCTCACAACCATAAAGGGCAATAAGTTCTATAACTGATTCAAGTATTTATTGGTGTGTCAAATTTATGTTGCTTTTGATGGCATAGAAGGCCCTTCTTGCCTTGTCTCAGATCGTCTCAGATCGTTCACAACTTTGTGAAGTTACCTGTGGCGCTGATGTTTAGGCATGTATCGAGGTATGTATCGTTTTTTGTTTGCTCTAGGGCAACGATGTCTAGATGGAATTTGTATTTGTGGTCCTGGCAACTGGACCTTTTTTGGAACACTATTATTTTTGTCTTACTGAGATTTACTGTCAGGGCCCAGGTCTGACAGAATCTGTGCAGAAGTTCTAGGTGCTGATGTGGGCTCTCCTTGGTTGGGGACAGAAGCACCATCAGCAAACAGTAGACATTTGACTTCAGATTCTACAAGGGTGAGGCCGGGTTCTACAGACTGTTCTAGTGCCCTTGCCAATTCATTGATATATATGTTGAAGAGGGTGGGGATTAAAAATCAAATCAAATGTATTGGTCACATACACATGGTTAGCAGATGTTAATGCGAGTGTAGCGAAATGCTTCTGCTTCTAGTTCCGACTATGCAGTAATATCTAAAAAGTAATCTAACAATTTCACAACAACTACCTTTTACACACAAGTGTAAAGGAATGAATAAGAATATGTACATATAAATATATGGATGAGCGATGGCCGAACGGCATAGGCAAGATGCAGTAGATGGTATAGAGTACAGTATATACATGAGATGAGTAATGTAGGGTATGTAAACATTACATAAAGTGGCATTGTTTAAAGTGACTAGTGATACATTAATTACATCCAATTTTTAATTATTAAAGTGGCTAGAGATTTGAGTCAGTATGTTGGCAGCAGCAACTCAATGTTAGTGATGGCTGTTTAACAGTCTGATGGCCTTGAGATAGAAGCTGTTTTTTCAGTCTCTTGGTCCCAGCTTTGATGCACCTGTACTGACCTCGCTTTCTGGATAATAACGAGGTGAACAGGCAGTGGCTCGGGTGGTTGTTGTCCTTGATGATCTTTTTGGCCTTCCGGTGACATCGGGTGGTGTAGGTGTCCTGGAGGGCAGGTAGTTTGCACCCAGTGCTGGGTTGTGCTGACCTCACTACCCTCTGGAGAGCCTTACGGTTGTGGGCGGAGCAGCTGCCGTACCAGGCGGTGATACGGTCCGACAGGATGCTCTCGATTGTGCACCTATAAAAGTTTGTGGGTGTTTTTGGTGACAAGCCAAATTTCTTCAGCCTCCTTTCTTCAGAGCCTTCTTCAACACGCTGTCTGTGTGGATGGACCATTTCGGTTTGTCCGTGATGTGTACGCTGAGGAACTTAAAACTTTCCACCTTCACTACTGTCCCGTCGATGTGGATAAGGGGGTGCTCCCTCTGCTGTTTCCTGAACTGCACGATCATCTGCTTTGTTTTGTTAACGTTGAGTGTGAGGTTATTTTCCTGACACCACACTCCGAGGGCCCTCACCTCCTCCCTGTAGGCCGTCTCGTCGTTGTTGGTAATCAAGCCTACCACTGTAGTGCCGTCTGCAAACTAGATGATTGAGTTGGAGGTATGCATGGCCATGCAGTCATGGGTGAACAGGGAGTACAAGAGAGGGCTGAGAACACACCCTTGTGGGGCCCCAGTGTTGAGTATCAGCGGGGTGGAGATGTTGTTTCGTACCCTCACCACCTGGGGGCGTCCCGTCAGAAAGTCCAAGACCCAGTTGCACAGGGCGGGGTCGAGACCCAGACCCAGTTTGGAGGGTACTATGGTGTTAAATGCTGAGCTGTAGTTGATGAACAGCATTCTTACATATGTATTCCTCTTGTCCAGATGGGTTAGGGCAGTGTGATTGCGATTGCGTCATCTGTAGACCTATTGGGGCGGTAAGCAAATTGGAGTGAGTCTAGGGTGTCAGGTAGGGTGGAGGTGATATGATCCTTGACTAGTCTCTCAAAGCACTTCATGATGACGGAAGTGAGTGCTATGGGGCGATAGTCATTTAGCTCAGTTACCTTAGCTTTCTTAGGAACAGGAACAATGGTGGCCCTCTTGAAGCATGTGGGAACAGCAGACTGGGATAGCGATTGATTGAATATGTCCGTAAACACACCAGCCAGCTGGTCTGCGCATGCTCTGAGGACGCGGCTATGGATGCCGTCTGGGCCGGCAGCCTTGCGAGGGTTAACACGTTTAAATGTTTTACTCACGTTGGCTGCAGTGAAGGAGAGCCCGCAGGTTTTGGTAGCGGGCCGTGTCAGTGGCACTGTATTGTCCTCAAAGTGAGCAAAGAAGTTGTTTAGTTTGTCTGGGAGTAAGACATCGGGGTCCGCGACAGGGCTGGTTTTCTTTTTGTAGTCTGTAGACCCTGCCACATACCTCTAGTGTCTGAGCCGTTGAATTGAAACTCTACTTTGTCTCTATACTGACGCTTAGCTTGTTTGATTGCCTTGCGGAGGGAATAGCTACACTGTTTGTATTCGGTCATGTTTCCGGTCGCCTTGCCATGATTAAAAGCAGTGGTTCGCTCTTTCAGTTTTGCGCGAATGCTGCCATCAATCCACGGTTTCTAGTTGGGGAAGGTTTTAATAGTCGCCGTGGGTACAACATCACCGATGCACTTGCTAATAAACTCACTCACCGAGTCAGCGTATACACCAATGTTGTTGTTCGACGCTATCTGGAACATATCCCAGTCCACGTGATCGAAGCAATCTTGAAGCGTGGAATCAGATTGGTCGGACCAGCGTTGAACAGACCTGAGCACGGGCGTTTCCTGTTTTAGTTTCTGTCTATAGGCTGGGAGCAACAAAATGGAGTTGTGGTCAGATTTGCCGAAAGGAGGGCGGGGGAGGGCTTTGTATGCGTCACGGAAGTTGGAGTAACAATGATCCAGAATTTTGCCAGCCCGGGTCACGCATTCGTTATGCTGATATCATTTAGGGAGCCTTGTTTTCAGATTAGCCTTGTTAAAATCCCCAGCTACAATAAATGCTGCCTCAGGATATGTGGTTTACATAGTGTCCAATGAAGTTCTTTCAGGGCCGTCGAGGTGTCTGCTTGGGGGGTATATACACGGCTGTGATTGTAATCGAAGAGAATTCTCTTGGTAGATAATGCAGTCGACATTTGATTGTAAGGAATTATAGGTCAGGTGAACAAAAGGACTTGAGTTCCTGTATGTTGTTATGATCACACCACGACTCGTTAATCATAAGGCATACACCCCCGCCCTTCTTCTTACCAGAGAGATGTTTGTTTCTGTCGGCGCGATGCGTGAAGAAACCAGGTGGCTGTACCGACTCTGATAACGTATCCCGAGTGAGCCATGTTTCCGTGAAACAGAGAATGTTACAATCTGTGATGTCTCTCTGGAAGGCAACCCTTGCTTGGATTTTGTCTACCTTGTTGTCAAGAGACTGGACATTGGCGAGTAGTATACTCGGGAGCGGTGGGTGATGTGCCCATCTACGGAGCCTGACCAGAAGACTGCTCAGTCTGCCCCTTCTGCGGTGCTGTTGTTTTGGGTCGCCTGCTGGGATCCGATCCATTGTCCTGGGTGGTGGACCAAACAGAGGATCCACTTCGGGAGTCGTATTCCTAGTTATAATGTTGCTAAGTTGACGTTGCTCTTATATCCAATAGTTCCTCCCAGCTGTATGTAATAAGACTTAAGATTTCCTGGGGTAACAGTGTAAGAAATAATACATAAAAAAACGAAATACTGCATAGATTCCTAAGAACGCGAAGCGAGGCAGCCGTCTCTGTCGGCGCCGGAAGTAAATGGGCGGGGTCGAGACTGCATCCCTGTCTCACCCCACGGCCCTGTAGAAAGAAATGTGGGTGTCTTTTGCCAATTTTAACCGCACACTTGTTGTTTTTGTGTATGGATTTTATAATGTCATAATTTTTCCCCCAAACACCAATTTCCGTCAATTTGTATAGCAAACCCTCATGCCAAATTGAGTCAAAAGCTTTTTTGAAGTCAACAAAGCATGAGAAGACTTTGCCTTTGTTTTGGTTTGTTTGTCAGTTAGCGTGTGCAGGGTGAAAACGTGGTTTGTCTTACGGTAATTTGGTAAAAAGCCAATTTGATATTTGCTCAGTACTGTAAGGTACGGTGAGTTGAACATCTAATGCGGAACGGACAGGAACAGCATCAGTCAACAGGTAATGAAAAGAAATAGGAACATTAATGCTGAAGCAGGGAACAGAGCGGGAAACCAGACAGATATAGGGGAGGTAATGACAGATGTGACTTGAGTCCCATAATCGCTGATGCGCATGACAGGGCGGAGGCAGGTGTGCGTAATGATGGTGGCAGGGGTGTATAATGCTGGGCAGCCTGGCGCTTGGAGGGGGAGTGGGAGCAGGCGTGACACAGTACATTGTTTTCACTGAGGAAAATGTGCAAATCTACTGTTAATGATAATGCAGAGGACTTTCCCAAGGTTGCTGTTGAAGCATATCCCACTGTAGTTATTGGGGTCAAATTTTCTTTCACTTTTGTGGATTGGGATTATCAGTCCTTGGTTCCAAATATTGGGGAAGATGCCAGAGTTAAGGATCATGTTAAATAGTTTTAAGTATAGCCAATTGGAATTTGTGGTCTGTATATTTTATAATTTCATGTAGGATACCATCAACACCACAGGCCTTTTTTGGGTTGGAGGTTTGTATTTTGTCCTGTAGTTCATTCAATGTAATTGGAGAATCCAGTGGGTTCTGGTAGTCTCTAATAGCTGATTCTAAGATTTGTAATTGATCATGTATATGTTTTTGCTGTTCTTTGTTATAGAGCCAATGAGATTGGAAAGGTGGTTTATCAACACATCTCTGTTTTGGATAGATAACTTTGTGGTGTTTGTTTAGTGTATTCCAATTTCCCCAGAAGCGGTTAGATTCTATGGACTCTTCAATTACATTGAGCTGATTTCTGACATGCTGTTCCTTCTTTTTCCATTGTGTATTTCTGTATTGTTTTAGTGATTCACCATAGTGAAGGTGTAGACTGGTTTTCTGGGTCTCTATGTTTTTGGTTGGATAGGTTTCTCAATTTCTTTCTTAGGTTTTTGCATTCTTCATCAAACCATTTGTCATTATTGTTAATTTTCTTAAGTTGTCTGCTTGAAATGTTTAGATTTGATAGGGAAGCTGAAAGGTCAAATATACTGTTTAGGCTTTCAACTGACAAGTTTACACCTTCACTATTACAGTGAAAAGTTTTGTCCAGGAAGTTGTCTAAAAGGGAATTTGTTGTTGCCTAATTGTTTTTTGGCAGGTTTCTACACTACTTTCCTTCTATCTATAGCACTTCTTAATATTGTGTAGTTCCTTTGGCTTTGATGTCTCATGATTGAGTATTGCTATCTTCAGGTGACTGTGATTTTGCTGTGATCTGATAGGGGTGTTAGTGGGCTGACTGTGAACGCACAGCCAGATGCTTTATGGCATCTCTCTCACCCCAACCATACTCTCTCTCTCTCGCTCTCTCTCTCACACTTTCTCCCCCCACCCAGCGTCCTACAATCACTCTCTTTCCCCCAAAAACGTTCTCCCCCCCCCCTCTCTATTTTGGCTCGCATCACACTGTCAGTCGCCGAGCGACAATTCATTAACAGGAGGATGTTAATGGCGGCCCACTTAAGCGCGGAAGGTCACCCCTGGTAATCAAGGTGTATTTTACGCAAATCAAATGGTCATACACAGGTCTGCCATCTCTCCCTGAGTACCCTACTCACGCTCCCATCATTCATCATCTCATTCACCTTTGCGTTCCCTCCGCTCTGCTGCCGAGAATACAGTACTGCAGGTTTGGTTTGGTTGTCTTTCACAAGCATACAGATACAAATCAAACCAAACTTAATACAACAATTGTAGACCTTAACGTAAAATGCTTACTTACAAGCCCTTAACCAACAGTGCAGTTCAAGAAGAGTTGAAGAAAATATTTACTAAATAAAATAAAAAAAATAACACAATAACATAACAATAATGAGGCAGGGGGGACCGGTACCGAGTCAGTGTGCGGGGGTACAGGTTAGTTGAGATAATTTGTACATGTAGGTGGGGGTAATGTGACTATGCGTAGATAATAAACAGCGAGTAGCAGCAGTGTAAAAAACAAAGGGAGGGGGGGTCAATGTAAATAGTCTGGTGGCCATCTGATTAATTGTTCAGCAGTCTTATGGTTTGGGGGTAGAAGCTGTTAAGGAGCCTTTTGGTCCGAGACTTGGCGCTCCGGTACCGCTTGCCGTTCTGTAGCTTAGAAAACAGTCGATGACTTGGGTGACTGAAGTCTCTGACAATTCTATGGGCATTTCTCTGACACCGCCTATTATATAGGTCCTGGATGGCAGGAAGCTTCGCCCCAATGATGTACTGGGCTGTACGCACTACCCTCTGTAGCGCCTTCCGGTCAGATGCCGAGCAGTTGACATACCAGGCGGTGATGCAACCGGTCAGGATGCTCTCGATGGTGCTGGGGACCCATGCCAAAACTTTTCAGTCTCCTGAGGGGGAAAATGTTTTGTTTGGACCATGATAGTTTGTTGGTGATGTGGACACTAAGGATCTTGAAACTCTCGACCCGCTCCACTACAGCCCCGTCGATGTTAATGGGGGCCTGTTCGGCTCGGATTTTCCTGTAGTCCACGATCAGCTCCTTTGTCTTGCTCACATTGAGGGAGAGGTTGTTGTCCTGGCACCACACTGCCAGTTCTCTGACCTCCTCCTCCATCCTCCACCTCCTCCCCCATCGGAGACTCATATCTCCCTCACTAGCTTTAAGCATCAGCTGTCAGAGCAGCTCACAGATCACTGCACCTGTACATAGCCCATCTGTAAATAGCCCATCCAACTACCTCATCCCCATACTGTATTTATTTATTTATCTTTCCCCTTTGCACCCCAGTATCTCTACTTGCACATTCATCTTCTGCACATCTATCACTCCAGTGTTTAATTGGTATATTGTAATTACTTAGCCACCATGGCCTATTTATTGCCTTACCTTCCGTTATCTTACCTAATTTGCACACACTGTATAAATACTTTTTCTACTGTATTATTGACTGTATGTTTGTTTATTCCATGTGTAACTCTGTGTTGTTGTATGTGTCGAACTGCTTTGCTTTATCTTGACCAGGTCACAGTTGTAAATGAGAACTTGTTCTCAACTAGCCTACCTGGTTAAATAAAGGTGAAATAAATAAACAAAACTCGTTGTCGTGATCAGGCCTACCACTGTTGTGTCATCAGCAAACTTAATGATGGTGTTGGAGTCGTGTTTGGCTCAGGATCAGTGTGGCAGACTTGTTGTTGCCTACTCTTACCACGTGGGGGTGGCCTGTCAGGAAGTCCAGGATCCAGTTGCAGAGGGAGGTGTTTAGTCCCAGGGTCCTTAGCTTATTGATGAGCTTTGTGGGCACTATGGTGTTGAACGCTGAGCTTTAGTCAATGAACAGCATTCTCACATACAGTTGAAGTCGGAAGTTTACATACACTTAGGTTGGAGTCATTAACTTCTTTGGGCTGCAAGCCCGAAGCCGGGCACAATATGACAACATCCACTTCAAATGCAGGGCGCGAAATTCAAAATATATTTTTTAGAAATATTTAACTTTCACACATTAACAAGTCCAATACAGCATTTGAAAGATAAACATCTTGTGAATCCAGCCAACATGTACGATTTTTAAAATGTTTTACAGCGAAAACACCACATATATTTATGTTAGCTCACCACCAAATACAAAAAAGGACAGACATTTTTCACAGCACAGGTAGCATGCACAAAGCCAACCTAACTAACCAAGAACCAACCAAACTAACCAAGAAACAACTTCATCAGATGACAGTCTTATAACATGTTATACAATAAATCTATGTTTTGTTCGAAAAATGTGCATATTTGAGGTATAAATCAGTTTTACATTGCAGCTACCATCACAGCTACCGTCACAAATAGGACCGAAGCAGCCAGAGTAATTACAGACACCAACGTCAAATACCTAAATACTCATCATAAAACATTTCTGAAAAATCGAAGGTGTACAGCAAATTACAGACAAACATCTTGTGAATCCAGCCAATATTTCCGATTTTTTAAGTGTTTTACAGCGAAAACACAATATAGCATTATATTAGCTTACTACAATAGCCTACCACACTACCGCATTCATTCATCAAGGCATGTTAGCGATAGCAATAGGCACGTTAGCGATAGCGAATAAACCAGCAAAAGATATATAATTTTTGACTAACCTTGATAAGCTTCATCAGATGACAGTCCTATAACATCAGGTTATACATACACTTATGTTTTGTTCGAAAATGTGCATGTTCGAAATCAGTGGTTATACATTGTGCTAACGTAGCATCTTTTTCCCACAACGTCCGGATATTTTTCTGACACTTTTTCTGACACACATATTCTGACCAAATAACTATTCATAAACATAACTAAAAAATACATGTTGTATAGGAAATGATAGATACACTAGTTCTTAATGCAATCGCGTGTTAGAATTCTAAAAAATAACTTCATTACGATATGCAGTTTACGTTATGGCGAGAGCGTGCCCAAAACCTGGCCGCAAACTACTAGTTCACATGTACGACAGATATATGAAATAACATCATAAAATGGGTCCTACTTGCTTGTTCGATGGTTTGTACATTATAGTAAACACACACACATGCATACTCACACACATGCACACCTCAGCATGTGACACGCATACTGTGCCGCTCATTGTGCCGGCGCTTTGATCACTGCATCATCAAAGCGATGGATAGGCTGCTCGTATCTTTATAGATACTCACTTTGACGCACACACACACCAACGGCATGAGAACCAGTTAATATAATGCTTGTGGTACAGAGCGGGGCAGTCAGAGGCCAGGCAGAATTAGCATTCGTTTATCTTCATAATTATGATTTGTTTATCTGGCAACCTGCATGAGACACGTGATTATCTGGCAACCTGCATTAGACGAGAATAAGACAATCCGTTGATGTCGGCGAGAAAATGTTGATCGACTCAGAGATGAGACAGGATGAGTATTGACTCGGGTGTGAATGGGGCTGACTGTTGTTTCTATCTTTCTCTCTCTCCCTCTCTCTTCCCCTATCGTTCTGTCTTTCTTTCTCTCTCTCTCGCACGCTTTCTCTAGAAGATGAAATCCCAATGCCCCAAAAAAACATGATAGCTACTTTTTAAAATGTTTGACATTACTTGATCCCCTCCCAAACACTCTTCACTGTGATATTCTTTCTGGATTGAATGAGGTCGAGGGCCTTAATGGTTGGTGCTTTGACCTATTTCTGCATATTCTATGGGATAATACGACTGAAGCAATTGATAGAGGTCATTGCTGATGTGTTCCTAAGACTTTGAGCTAGACTGCTGGGTATCACAGGCTGCGTACACACTGTACTGTAGCTTAGAGTCTATCTGCCGTACCTTTAGTGATCTACTTCACACTTCCTTTTTTCTCCCCCTCTGTTTCCTCTCTTTCTTTCTCCCTCTTTCTCTCCTTTCTTTCTTTTCCTCATCCTGTCTTTTCTCTCTCCCTCTCTCTCTCCATCCTCTTTCTCTTCCTCTCAGTTTCTTTACCTCCTTTCTCTTTCTTTTCCCTCATAGCTTTCATTTGATCTCTCTCTCTTCAACTACCTCTCGCTCCCTGTCTCTCGTAAACTGCTCCTCTCCTGCTCCTCTTGTTCTCCTCTGACTGTAAAAGTATTAGCGTTGAGGTGTTTCTGCAGGAGAGGAGCCATGTTAGAGAAACAAGGAAATCACACGAGTATTCCGGTGAGCACAATTCCCTTTGATATATTCCCTCTCTCTCACTATATACCCTCTCTCTTCCCTCTCTCTACTGCCTCTTTCCCTCTACCTTCATCTCTCCCAGCTCTTTCTCTACCTGTATCTCTCTCCTTCGCCCTCTCTCTCTACCACCTCTTTCCCTCTACCTCATCCCTGATCTCTGCCCGTCTCTTTTTCTCTTTCCCTCCATCTCTATCTCTTCCCTGCCCTTTCTCCCTCCATCCCTCTGCCTCCCTGCCCTCCATCTCCCCCATCTTCCTGCCATCTCTCTCTCCCCCCTCCCACCACCCTCATCTCTGTCTCTCTGTCTCTCTGATTAAGCATGCTGATGCATTAATCAAGTGAAACGTCCCCTCCCTCCTCCATTGGGATTAGGCAGAGCACTAATTCTCTCTCTCCAGTCCTGCTCTTGCTTTGAAGTCGAACTGTGAGGGGAAACCGCCAGATTCTCTGCACGTTGCCATTTCCATAATCCCGCTACTACACTCCATCTCAGACACGCCTATCAGGCGAAGGAGAAGTTAGATGAGCTAATATTCAAACTGTGATGTAACAGCTTTATCAGCGTTGCCGATAGTGTTATTGAAATCGTTATCAATATAAATAATTATTGTTATCGTCAACATCTTTACCGTCAACATCGTTATCATCTTCATCACCACCATCATCGTAACCAACACCACCGTCACTGAACTCATCCCTATTAATCAATCTGAGCCTGGTAGTTTTCAGTAATAATCAGTAATTAACTAACATGAATTATTATTATCTCATCAACAGTTACTGATTGGACCCCTTGGATACCCCTTGTGCTAATTTCACTTAATAGTTGATAACAAGAGTCTGCAATTCCCAATCCTGCACCAAGGAACCAACATGTGGGTTCAGGAATGGTGATTCAACAGTGTCTAGTATACACACACCAGTAGACCTATTGATGTCTAACAAGGAGCAGTGGTAATATAATTGCAACGTCGACATATATACTGTATATAGTGCACTCCTTTTGAAAGACTAGCCCGCAGAACAGCGCACGTTTCCAATAACACAATATACTAGCTGAAACAGGGATGGACTACCTGAAGTTGTCTAATAAGAAACGCTTATTTTTGTTTTCTGATGCAAAACATTTGAAAATGTTTTCTGTTGCAGGCCCTACTGAATGTGCCCCATGTTGTAGTCGGATCCTTGCTGGTTTCCACTGTAAACGTGAGAAGCCGTTTGTAACAATGAATTACTCGAGTGGTAAGAGTTTAATTTCTCTCTTCACCAAAGGGCTTTAAATAAAACAGAAGCCAGCAGGCTAGGCTGCCCCGCACATTAGCATAGGGAAAAAACTGTTTTAATCGAGTGCAGAGCACAGGACTGTGAGATAGATGTAAACATGTAATACGAGAGTGGGGTAAGGATGACGGACAGAGAAATTGTTCAACTCTGCACCTTGTGCTCTCAAGCGTTCCTCTGAGGTCAGTGATAAATGTATAGGTGAGCAGTGCTGCTGATCAAAATCTAGATTCTACGATTCTCCCAGACACTTGCACAGCGAGGCTTGAGTCCTCGATTACTATAACCACTGACTGTATCATCTCTCTTTATTTGGACATTTAAGCCACAAGAATAGGGACTTTATAATCTAGCCCCACATTTTCACAGAGGAAAATCGGCTGCAGCAGGCATGTTAATATGAATGTGGTAGTAACTAGGGTAAGGGTAAGTGCATCCACCAGTAAGTAAGTAAGCCTTGTCCCAGACAGAATGGACCATAGGTGTCATGTAGTACAGGGGTTCCCAAACTTTCTCACTCTGGGACCCCTTTCCAGCATTGGGGAACATCCCGCGTCCCACTGGTGTGCGCACACGTGCCATGTCTATTTCTATGGGCACAAGCACTGTTCATGACACAAACTGTTCACAACCCTCTTGTTGGTGGAGAGAATTTTGCAGGTTTAAAGCAAATGTTCGTGAAATTCTATACATTTTGTCATGTCTAATGTGTATTCATGTGATATTTGAGTCACAAAAAAATTACAACAATATCTATGGGCTAAAAAACCTAAATAAAAATACTTTGCTGACATGGGCTAGTTGATCTGGGCATTTCTAACAAGTTGTAAATAGCTCTTTAAGGTATGCAATGACTAACATGACAAGAGGACCTGATGATGCACTACCCAATTTCGAAATTGCACCTTGTGCATTCTACTATTACAACTTTCAAAACCTTCAAGGGTAAGTTAAAAGCCAGACTGAGTTCCGGAAAAAAAAAAATATATATATACAGTACCATTCAAAAGCTTGGACACACCTACTCATTCAAGGGTTTTTCTTTATTTTTTACTATTTTCTACATTGTAGAATAATAGTGAAGACATAAAAACTATGAAATAACACATATGGAATCATGTAGTAACCAAAAAAAGTGTTAAAGAAATCAAAATATATTTGAGATTCTTCAAATAGCCACCCTTTGCCTTGATCACTGCTTTGCACACTCTTGGCATTATTTTAACCAGCTTCATGAGGTAGTCACCTGGAATGCATTTCAATTAACATGTGTGCCTTCTTAAAAGTTACTTTCCTATTTAATGCGTTTGAGCCAACCAGTTGTGTTGTGACAAGGTAGGGGTTGGTATACAGAAGAAGATAGGCCTATTTGGTAAAAGACCAAGTCCATATTATGGAAAGAACAGCTCAAATAAGCAAAGAGAAACGACAGTCCATTATTAATTTAAGACATGAAGGTCAGTCAATCCAGATAATTTCAGTCGCAAAAACCATCAAGGGCTATGATGAAACTGGCTCTCATGAGCACCGTCACAGGAAAGAAAGACCCAGAGTTACCTCTGCAGCAGAGGATTAGTTCATTAGAGTTACCAGCCTCAGAAATTGCAGCCCAAATAAATGTTTCACAGAGTTCAAGTAACAGACACATCTCAACATCAACTATTAAGAGGAGACTACGTGAGACTACTATCAGGCCTTGATGGTCGAATTGCTGCAAAGAAACCACTAGTAAAGGACACCAATAATAATAAGACACTTGCTTGGGCCAAGAAACACGAGCAATGGACATTAGACTGTTGGAAATCTGTCCTTTGGTCTGATTTGTGTCCAAATTTGATAAACAATAAACAAAGATACAAGACCCGTGCCAACTCCAAATTTGAGATTTTTGGTTCCAACCGCCATGTCCTTGTGAGACGTAGAGTAGGTGAACGGACGATATCCGAATGTGTGGTTTCCACCGTGAAGCATGGAGTAGGAGGTGTGATGGTGTAGGGGTGCTTTGCTGGTGACACTGTCAGTGATTTATTTCGAATTCAAGTTACACTTAACCAGCATGGCTATCACAGCATTCTGCAGCGATACGCCATCCCATCTGGTTTGCACTTAGTGGGTCTATCATTTGTATTTCAACAGGACAATAACCAAACACACCTCCAGACATTTGACCAAGATGGAGAGTGATGGAAGGTCTCCAGAGATGTTCGATCAAGTCCGGGCTCTGGCAGGACCACTCAAGGACATTGAGACTTGTCCCGAAGCCACTACTGCAGTGTCTCTAGGTCGAGCATATGCGCGCCTGCCACAGGCCAGGCGGCTATTTCACGTGGACGGATGCAGCGCAGGACATTTTCAGGTCTCCAGAGATGTTCGATCAAGTCCGGGCTCTGGCAGGACCACTCAAGGACATTGAGACTTGTCCCGAAGCCACTCCTGCAGTGTCTTGGCTGTTTGCTTAGGGTTGTTGTCCTGTTGGAAGGTGAACCTTCGCCCCAGTCTGAGGTCCTGAGTGCTCTGGACGTGACGCTTGGCATTCAGGCCAAAGAGTTCAATCTTGGTTTCATCAGACTAGAGAATCTTGTTTCTCATGGTCAGAGAATCCTTTAGGTGCTTTATGACAAACTCCAAGTGGGCTGCCATGTGCCTTTTACTGAGGAGTGTCTTCCGTCTGGCCAATCTACCATAAAGGCCTGATTGGTGAAGTGCTGCAGAGATGGTTGTCCTTCTGGAAAGGTTCTCCCATCACGGTGGGAACCACACATGTGGAGATCATCCTTTCACCTATTCTGCGTCTCACAAAGACACAGCAGTTGGAACCAAAAATCTCAAATTTGGACTCATCAGACCAAAGGACAGATTTCAACTGGTCTAATGTCCATTGCTCGTGATTCTTGGCCCAATCAAGTCTCTTCTTCTTATTGGTGACCTTTAGTAGTGGTTTCTTTGCAGCAATTCAACCATGAATGCTTGATTCACACAGTCTCCTCTGAACAGTTGATGTTGAGATGTGTCTGTTACTTGAACTCTGTGAAGCATTTATTTGGGCTGCAATTTCTGAGGCTGGTAACTCTAATGAACTTCTCCTCTGCAGCAGAGGTAACTCTGGGTCTTCCTTTACTGTGGCGGTCCTCAATGTGAGACAGTTTCATCATAGCGCTTGATGGTTTTTGCGAATAGACTTGAAGACACTTTCAAAGTTCTTGAAATGTTCCATAATTTGGACTTGGTCTTTTACCAAATAGGGCTATTTTCTGTTTACCACCCCTACCTTGTCACAACTCAACTGATTGGCTCAATTGCATTAAGAAGGAAAGAAATTCCACAAATGAACCTTTAACAAGGCACACCTTGTTAGAAGTGCATTCCAGGTGACTACCTCACAAAGCTGGTTGAGAGAATGCAAAGAGTGTACAAAGCTGTCAAGGTAAAGGGTGCCTACTTTGAATAAGTAGCACATTTATGGTTAATACATTATTCTATATGTGTATTTCATAGGTTGATGTCTTCATTATTATTCTACAATGTAGAAAATAGTAAAAGTAATAAAAAACCCTTGAATGAGTAGGTGTGTCCAAACTTTTGACTGGTACTGTATGTCTTGTCCAGTACAAGAGTCTACACAGAGCGGTGCGCTATAGCCAATCAAAGCTGCAGTAGACCTCTATACCAACAAGCCATTTGCCACACGGGGCTGCCATCATTCACTTTGAACAGGACTGTGTGTTTACAGGCAGTTGCAACAGTGTGACTTTAGATCATTAAAGTGCATTCAACAAAAGCCACAAAATACACCTGAATGGATTTCTGCAAATATGTCAATACCACGGGAGTCTTCTTGCATTTGGGAACTTTTACCGTCCTATTGGTCAAACAACCATGACAAGATAGGCTCTCTCTCCCTCAGTTATACACATCAACAACAACAAGATCAACAACTAATGCTAGACAGAGCAAGATGGGCTACAATCTAACGAAGGGACAAATTAGATAAACCCTCTCAAACGTTTTCAGCTAGTTGGCCATCAAAATTGCACTGATAAACGATGGGGAATTGTAGCCTCCTCATCCTTCTGCAGCTTTCCTGCCAATGCATGCTTGTCCCAACCAAGCACCCAAACTAACTGGCTAAAGTTGGCTAGCTTGCTAGCTAGCTACTTTCAAACACAAATCAGAGAACATCTCACGCTGACCATTTTACTGGCCGTAGGAGAGCTGGTTAGGTTGTTTACATGTTATCTTGAGCATTCTTGGCTAACTATAACTTGTTTTGCCTACGTTTACTGGCACAGGTCATATTCAGCAGGTGTTGTGCATTGATAAATTCATCAGTTCCACGCTCTGGCACAGTCAGATGAGAGTGCTCTGAAATCTAAGTAGATAGACAGAGTGAATTTGCGAACGCCAGAGATCTACCTCTGATTTATGAAAGTAGTGCATATACAAATGCTTGGGCAGGATAGAGACTGAGGACCCCATATCAAATAAAAGTTAAATGGGGTGAGGAGCAACGTCAGGGGTACCAACAGACTTAGTAATAGTGTAAGCTCCGATACCTCGACCTCTCGTACGTAAAAAAAAAAATCTGCACGGCACTAGGGCTGTTATGTTATTGCAGTCACGAGTCATGAAGGCAGTCAAATTTCAAGTGACCATTTAGTCACGGTAATTTGGCATCTCCATGCTCTGATACTGCTGATGGTCATTAGTATCCTACCAAACTTGCTAACTGCCTGGTACTCAGTACTCTACTGTCCCTCTAATCACTCTGACATAAATGCAAATGTGACCGAAAATCTAATCAAAAACTTCATGAGAGTTCATGTTGCACAACATTTCTATAGGCTATGCAATTGAATGAGAAAACAGAGTGATGGCTTCTATTAAAAAGAGGAGGATCCCATCAGCTTTCTATAGGCTAGGCCTACTATATTTATATATCAACTTTCCTAATATTAAGAATATTGCTTGTATTTACAACAGGAGTATAGCCTACCTGGCTGGCATAAAAATGAACCACGGGAAAAGCATCCTCCATTTGCTTTTTAAGTGCCCCCCCTGTTTCAAGACAGGTGCGTGATAATGGTCCATTCTAAATCAAAACAAATTTCACACATTTTATTTAGTATATGTTATTTAGTATACAAGATTAAATCAGGAATTGTCTGATGGGCGACAATTTTAGCCTATCACTTGTAAATGATATATTATCACTTGTGAATGATGCCCAGCGAGAAACAATGCATACCTCTTTTTTTTGCAACTTTTTCAAACCGAACTAAAGTGGCCAAATAACTTTAAGCCATGTGAGTGAGAGGTGTTTCGTGGGGCATGCAGCACGTAGGGAGAAGGGGATTAAAATGATTATATTCAGCCCAAGGGCACAATGGCCACTGGCCATTGCCGTTTTAGGGGGCATTACGGCCACACAAAGGGGATGCCGCCGTTAAATTCAAGGCATTATCAACCTCATGTCAAATTGTGAATGAAAGACTGATGAAGCGTGTACAGCCTGCACAAAAAAACAAAGCAGAGCTCATGCCTTTCATGCAACTTTTTTCAAATCATCATTAGTCGCATAATGCAGCCTTAGAATGTATTAAAAATCTAAATATATAGCCCAACATTTGTATCGCAACTAAAGTTACACAAATAACTCTAAATTAAGCATATAGGAGTACCTATTTCTTTGTTAACCACTCAACACAGAATAGCCTCATGTGCGGTGCGCACTCCCTCAAATCGTTTGGAGAAAATATCCTTTCTATTTTATTCAGCTATGTTCAATGGTATTCTTCATACTATAAAATAGTATAAAATAATGCCACAGAATTCTAAGAAAATCTTGTCTGCTAAATGAGTGTAGCCCACAGCCATATTGCGCATAGCCAGATCAGGACCTAATATAAGGACAACTCAGAGTATGCTATTCTGTTCTTCTGAAATAGACTACATTTTCTTCATAGCATGTTTCTTTAGACCTGTCTAAAATAAATAATGGCTTTATGGGTAAGGTGTAGGCTATATTACATGGATTTATTAGACTTTATAAAATGTAGATGTTCCAAAGGTCTGCATCAAGGTCTGCATCAGTGGATGTGTGGAAGCCAGGAGATGCTAAATGTGTTTATGTTAATTAATTACCATGAGACAGGCAGTTATTTGCTTGACAATCATCGGCTGCCGAAATGTAGTGACCGCCACAGCCCTTTGTCAGAGGCCTTGCATTTAGCCTTGGAGGTGGGGCACTCCATAGCGTTAGCTAAGTGAGTATTAGAGCCACACCTGTAACAGCAGCGACCTGACTTTCTTGTATCATCAGATGAATTGGAGTTGGCACGGGTCTTGTATCTTTGTTTATTCTTATTTTTGGGGCTTTTCTCTCACTGCCTGTACTGGCAGTGGTTTATTAATGGACTGGATGTGGGCTTGGCCACTTTCCACTTTAGTAGCGAGTGCGATAGCAGTGTGCAGTGTGAGATTAGCCTGCAGTAAAAGCCTTTCGTTTACACGGGAGCATTGGGCCTTTTCGACAAGTTGATCTCTCAACATCTCATGTCCTCTATCACCAAAGTCACAGTTCACAAGTAACTCTCTCAGGGCAGCAACGTAATCCACTATGAACTAATCAGGTCTCTGTGCTCTTCGTCGGATTTATGACACTCGACTACGACATTGATAGCTGGAATAAAATTTCCCTGGAGAGCGGTGAAAGCAGTTGCAAATGTAGTACCTCTATCTGGTAAGGTGTAAAAGATCCTTTGATCTTCAGTACATAGAGAATGTAGTAGCATTGCACGCTGCCTAACATCTGGCCAGTCATCTCCTGTAGTATTGATAGCCACCAAATAGTTGTAGAAGATTTTCAACCACATGGCCAACGACATCGTAGGTGGACCTCATTGTACTTCCATTCTGTATCAGGATAGGTATAATAAAATACATGTAGGTTAAACTTGGGTAGTGCAGCAGAACTCAACAATAGGGCAGGAGCCTATCTCCTTTTTCTGTAGCGTGAGGCAGCTTAATGTACACGAACTGGACAGGACCCTAGTCTGTCGCAGGGCCTTACCCCCAATCCATCACCTTAATACTGAGACCAAGCAGAGAGGCATTGTGTCCCATTTTTAGGTTCTTTGTTTTGACTTGACCGGGGATCGAACCCCCAAACTTTCAATCTCAGGGTGGCCATTGAGTAGTAGTGAATCCACCAAGGACTATAAAACTCTGAGAGTTCCGTAACTGGCACCCAATTCAGGACAATTTTGAAGCTCTAAACAGTTATGCAACTTAACAATATTACAGGGTTGAGCAAGTTACTTTCTAAATGTATTCCGGTACAGTTACTAGATACCTGCCCAAAATTGTAATCTGTAACGTGACTTTTGGATTACCCAAACTCATTAATGTAATCAGATTACTTTTAGTTCCTTTTTGATGACTTTCCCTTTATAGGCATTAGAAGAAGATTCATCAAACGCATTTGGTTTGTCGTCATAGAGGTCCCTGACTTGTGGTCAGACTCGCTCATGTGGAACAAACTTAAACTTCCGCCTTTTTACAATGCTAAATTGAATGTCATTGCAAAAACAGAAAAGTGTCATAATGTATTTTTCCGCTAACATCCTTTCTGAATTGAAAAGTAATCTAAGAAGTAATCGTCTAGTTTGTGTATCTGTAATCTGATGACAATATTTTTGCAGTTTTTTTTAATAATCAGATTACATATAACTCATTACATGCAATCAGTTACTGCCCATACATACAGCTCTTCTTGGTAGGAAGTAACCTTCATGCCTTGCATACTAACTAGTATGCCAGCAGGCAGTATTTACTGTATATCGAAACACATGGACTGTCTCTCTTCTCACTTGTAAAGCGGTTGACTGTGTGTGTGGATGGTTGCCCTAGGACACTGTGTGGGTGGTGTACAGTACATCAGAACCAACATAAAGCGAAGCACACAAGTCAACTGATGATGAACCGTCAGCACTGATGACATCACAGACAGGTCTCCCTCACCTCCCGTTGTTCTGATTGGCCCGTCAGAAGGTTGAGCCAATCAGATGGCAGAGACCGAGAGAAAAAAGAACAATCCTTCTAATCTCCGCTCAAGCATCTCAATTTGCAGCTTGAACTGGAGTAACGTTACTCACTCTCGCAAAACTTATATTTGTGGTTAATGCAGAATTCCTTTATTATATTATGTGCACAACCCATTTAAGGTTTAAGCGAGTTAAGTGTGAAGAAATGTGTTTTCTTGTTCTCTTGGGATGGGTGAGTGCTTTGATCTCGTGCAACGGAGCTAGCATTTTTTCCTTCCCTTCCATCCTCCTGCCAAGAGGGAATTTGCCGCAGTCTCTATCCGCAATGGATCAGTGCACCGTAGAGTTCAATAGTGTCTTGGATGTCATTTAAAAGAGGGATGCAATCAATAGGAAAGAGAAAGGAGAGAGGGAGCCTATTTTACTCAGTAGCACAAAGAGAGAATTCGGTTCCACCTCCTCCTCAGCTCTGACCCTTTGTGTGGTCAGATGAGGCTCTCCGTCTGTCAACATCCTGCATGTATGAATACACCTATAGGCCTTGGCAGAGTACAGTAGAAGTTGAAAATTTATTTTATTTTATTAGGGTATTTGACACTTTTAGTTGGACAATGTGGAAATAAGAAGGGGATACAGGCCGATGGGAGAAACAGTGGGAAGGGCAGACACGAGGTTTGAAACAGTGTCCGGTGGGGAGATTTGTGACATGTGCCTGGATTGTTACCACTTGGTGAAGCATAACAGTTTGGTATCCAGGCTAAAGGCTTGGACCCAGGTGCTCTGAAATTTGTGCATGAACACACATGCGGCCTAATTGTGTGTACTCATCCGTCGCTGCGCATTACTCATGCTGCAATGCAACCTCAACGGTAGCACGTCAAAGCATGGTCACAACATTTTTGGGTTACAGCCTGACTTTAAAATAGGTTAAATGAGATTGTGTGTCAATGATCTACACACAATTCCCCATAATGTCAATGGAGAATTATGTTTTTAGAAATGTTTACAAAGTAATTAAACATGAAAAGGTGAAAGGTCTAGTCAATAAGTATTTAACCCCTTTTTATGGCAAGCTTAATTAAGTTCTGGAGTAAAATGTCACTTAAATTGCATGGACTCTGTGCAATAATACTGTTTAACATGATTTTTGAATGACTACCCCATCTGTACCCCACACATATAATTATTTGTAAGGTCCCTCAGTCGAGCAGTGCATTTCAAGCACATATTCAAGCACAAAGCCCAGGGAGGTTTGCCAATAATTCGCAAAGAAAGGCACCTAATGGTAGATTGCAAAACAGACATTGGATATCTCTTTTAACATGGTGAAGTAAATAATTACACTTTGGATGTTGTGCCAATACACCTAGTCACTACAAAGATACCGGAGTCCTTCCTTACTCGGCTGCTGCAGCGGAAGGAAACCACTCAGGGATTTCAGCATGAGGCCAATGGTGATTTTAACCAGTAACAGAGTTAAATGGCTGTGAAATGAAAAAAACTGAGGATGGATCAACAACATTGTAGTTACACCAACAGCGTGTTCCAGTTCCTGCTAATATCCATTAACTTTGCACAGACATTGAAGAGGAGTGGAACAACATTCCACAGACATCAATCAACAGCATGATCAACTCTATGCGAAGGAGAAATTGCGTTGCATGAGGCAAATGGTGATCACACCAGATACTGACTGGTTTTCTGATCCACGCCCCTACTTTCAAAAAAAGTTATGAGTGAAAAACAGATGCATATCTATATTCCCAGTCATGTGAAATCCATAAATTAGGGCCTAATGAATTTATTTCAATTGACTGATTTCCTTATATGAATTGTTGCATAATGTGTTTATATTTTTATTCAGTGTGTATATGTATATACAGTTGAAGTCGGAAGTTTACATACACTTAGGTTGGAGTCATTTAAAACTCATTTTTCAACCACCTCACAAATTTCTTGTTAACAAACTATAGTTTTGTCAAGTCGGTTAGGGACATCTACTTTGTACATGACAAGCAATTTTTCCAACAATTGTTTACAGACAGATAATTTCACTTGTAATTCACTGTATCACAATTCCAGTGGGTCCGAAGTTTACATACACTAAGTTGACTGTACCTTTAAACAGCTTGGAAAATTCCAGAAAATGATGTCATGGCTTTAGAAGCTTCTGATAGGCTAATTGACATTGTTTGAGTCAATTGGAGGTGTACCTGTGGATGTATTTTCAAGGCCTACCTTCAAACTCACTGCCTCTTTGCTTGACATCATGGGAAAATGAAAAGAAATCAGCCTTAGATATCTGAGGTCCTGATTTTTGGGGGAAATCAGGACCTCAGACTGGGACGAAGTTTCACCTTCCAACAGGACAACGACCCTAAGCACACAGCCAAGACAACGCAGGAGTGGCTTTTGGACAAGTCTCTGAATGTCTTTGAGTGGCTCAGCCAGAGCCCGGACTTGAACCTGATCGAACATCTCTGGAGAGATCTGAAAATAGCTGTGCAGCAATGCTCCCCATCCAACCTGACAGTGCTTGAGAAGGTCTGCAGAGAAGAATGGGAGAAACTCTCCAAATACAGGTGTGCCAATCTTGTAGTGTCATACCCAAGAAGACTCGAGGCTGTAATCGCTGCCAAAGGTGCTTCAACAAAGTACTGAGTAAAGGGTCTGAATACTTATGTAAATGTGATATCAGTTTTTTCTTTAACATAAATTTGCAAAGATTTCTAAAACCCGTTTTTGCTTTGCCATTATGGGGTATTGTGTATAGATTGATGAGAGAAAAAAATGATTAAATCAATTTTCGAATAAGGCTGTAATGTAACAAAATGTGGAAAAAGTAAAGGCGTCTCAATACGGTTTTTGCTCTGACATGCACTGTCAACTGTGGGACCTTTATATAGCAAGGTGTTTGCCTTTCCAAATCATGCCCAAGCAATTTAATTTACCACAGGTGGACTCCAATCAAGTTATAAAAACCTCTCAAGGATGATAAATCGTAAAAAGGATGCACCCGAGCTCAATTTTCGAGTCTCATAGCAAAGGGTCTGAATATAATGTAGAAAATAGCAAAAAATAAAGAGAAACCCTTGAATGAGTAGGTGTTTCCAAACTTTTGACTGGTACTGTATATATTTACCAAAAAAGATATGGGGGATTGGAAATTATGCACACAATTACATTGATGGAGCTGATCTACCCCCCCAAAAAATTAATACAGATAAAAAACATGTTATACATGTAAATAAAAAAGTACAGTGTGTGTTAGGTATTAAGCCTGTGTTAAAAATGCTTAAATACAAAAATGCTATTGTGTTGAATTAATACAAAAATGCTATTGTATTGAATTGATTGGGAAATCAAGATAGACATGGTTTTAAATGGTAGTGGTAATATTTCATTCAGTACAGAAATGTGTAAGCGAGTTAACTTACCCTCTCCCGTGGTTCACGTTACACCATACCCGGGTTAAGTTGTGCCAAGAGATCACTTTTTTTGGACAAGGCTATGTTTTCAAAACTATTATGTTGACATGAATTCTGATTATTCCCAGGGATACACAACATCCTGAAATATATGTAGATGTCTTTGTTAGATAGAATACTATATTTCCGTTGATGGAGTGATGCTGACTAAAGAAATGTCCCAACGTACCCAACTTTCCCCTACCTGCATATTTTTCACACTCAATCTCTGTATAGCTTGTTATAACATTTTTACAGGCAAGTAAATAATTGTTCAAACCATATACATAGCTCCTTTGATGTGCTCAACGGGTCTTTGAGATTCGAAACCCTGTGAAGTGAATAGTCTTGTAACATACTCCCGACACACACATTCACACACCATGTGCTTGGTGAATGAAGCTCTGGCAGTGATTAATATGTTTGTGATAGAGATGGTGCACGACGGGGAAAAGTCTCCCCCCGGTATTTTGACACTTCCCTGGCGTCGGTTTCCCGCCTTTCATCTTATTAATCGGAGATCTTTCTCTCCTGGAGCGTCCCTGCCTTGTTGACATCTCTTTCTGGCGCGCTAAAAAACGCACACAAACACACACATTCCACAAACGCTAGACGGGCCTGTTTAGCATGCCAAATCTGTTTCTCGCTACTCAACCCCCCCCCCTATAATTCTGTTTCCTTTTTCTAAAATAATTCCCTATGGGCGATCATTATGAAGAAAATGCAGAAAGAGAGAGAGTGTGTATGTTTGATGGCGAGAGAGAGGGGAGAGTGACAGAGTGTGTGTGTGCTGTGTGCACTTGTTTTCCTACATTATCAGGACTCCAATGTCCTAACATTTCACCCTAATATCCTGAAAACTTTTCAGGTCCTGAATTTGTTCCAATTATAAACTCAGCAAAAAAAGAAACGTCCCTTTTTCAGGACCCTGTCTTTCAAAGATAATTCGTAAAATTCCAAATAACTTCACAGATCTTCATTGTAAAGGGTTTAAACACTGTTTCCCATGCTTGTTCAATGACCTATAAACAATTAATGAACATGCACCTGTGGAACGGTCGTTAAGACACTAACAGCTTACAGCCTGTAGGCAATTAAGGTCACAGTTAAGAAAACTTAGGACACTAAAGAGGCCTTTCTACGGACTCTGAAAATCACCAAAAGAAAGATGCCCAGGGTCCCTGCTCATCTGCGTGAACGTGCCTTAGGCATGCTGCAAGGAGGCATGAGGACTGCAGATGTGGCCAGGGCAATAAATTGCAATGTCCGTACTGTGAGACGCATAAGACAGTGCTACAGGGAGACAGGACGGACAGCTGATCGTCCTCTCAGTGGCAGAACACTTGTAACAACACCTGCACAGGATCGGTACATCCGAACATCACACCTGCGGGACAGGTACAGGATGGCAACAACAACTGCCCGAGTTACACCAGGAACGCACAATCCCTCCAGCAGTGCTCAGACTGTCCGCAATAGGCTGAGAGAGGCTGGACTGAGGGCTTGTAGGCCTGTTGTAAGGCACATCCTCACCAGACATCACCGGCAACAATGTCGCCTATTGGCAAAAACCCACCGTCGCTGGACCAGACAGGACTGGCAAAAAGTGCTCTTCACTGACTAGTCGTGGTTTTGTCTCACCAGGGGTGATGGTCGGATTCGCGTTTATTGTCGAAGGAATGAGCGCTACACCGAGGCCTGTAATCTGGAGCGGGATCAATTTGGAGATGGAGGGTCCGTCATGGTCTGGGGCGGTGTGTCACAGCATCATCGGACTGAGCTTGTTGTCATTGCAGACAATCTTAACGCTGTGCGTTACAGGGAAGTCATCCTCCTCCCTCATGTTATACCCTTCCTGCAAGCTCATCCTGACATGACCCTCCAGCATGACAATGCCACCAGCCATACTGCTCGTTCTGTGCATGATTTCCTGCAAGACAGGAATGTCAGTGTTCTGCCATGGCCAGCGAAGAGCCCGGATCTCAATCCCATTGAGCACGTTTGGAACCTGTTGGATCGGAGGGTGAGGGCAAGGGACATTCCCCCCAGAAATGTCCGGGAACTTGCAGGTGCCTTGGTGGAAGAGTGGGGTAACATCTCACAGCAAGAACTGGCAAATATGTTGCAGTCCATGAGGAGGAGATGCACTGCAGTACTTAATGCAGCTGGTGGCCACACCAGATACTGACTGTTACTTTTGATTTTGACTGCCCCTTTGTTCAGGGACACATTATTCAATTTCTGTTAGTCACATGTCTGTGGAACTTGTTCAGTTTATGTCTCAGTTGTTGAATCTTGTTATGTTTATACAAATATTTACACATGTTAAGTTTGCTGAAAATAAACGCAGTTGACAGTGAGAGGACGTTTCTTTTTTTGCTGAGTTTATTTTAAGCTTAAAGGTTAGGTTTAGGGTTTCGAGGTTAGGGTTTTTGGGGTTAGATTTAGGGAAAATAGGATTTTTAATGGTGAAAAAGTTTTACACCAAAAAGTCCTGACATGTAATGAAAACACGGCTGTGTGTGTGGTGTGAGAAGAGAGAACAACGATAAAGCACACAGAGCAAAAACTAGAGGCAGAGAGAGGAAAGAGGAAATTATAGAGGAGGATGGAGATATAGAGCGCAAAAGAGCAGAGGGAGAGGGAGGCTGCACATTGATATATGGCTCAGTAAGCAGCACCCAGACAGCTTTCACATCTTTCAGCAAACATTATCCACCAGGGCACAAGTAGGAGAGCCGCCAGGGCACGCAGTCTGTCCACAGATAACAATTCTGTCAGCAGAGCTAGAGCCACGGCTCAGGCACGTACACACACAGACACACACGTAGACAGACGGACGGACGGACGGACGGACGTTTGATAGATAAGCACCCCGTGCACACAAACAGTGTGGTCAAAAATGATTGGATCCCTTGATAAAGATGACCCAAAAAGACTGTACCAGGACAATTTGGCAAAAACCTTGTTGCCTCTGCCAGGAGGCTGAAACTCGGCCACAAGTGGATCTTCCAGCAAGACAAATCAACAATCCACAAAGAAAGTGTTAATTGACCACAAAATCAACATTTTGCGATGGCCATCTCAGTCTCTGGACTTGAACCCCATTGAAAACCTGTGGTTTGAATTGAAGAGGACAGTCCATAAGCACAGAAAAAGTATATCAAGAATCTGGGTAGATTCTGTATGGAGGAATGGTCTAAGATCCCTAACAAAGTGTTCTCCAATCTCTTAAAACATTTTAGAAAAAGGCTCAGTGTTGTTATCCTCACACGGGGAGGGTGCTGGAGTACTGAAAACAGGGGATCCAATTGTATTATTAGTTGTTCATTAAAATCTCTTTCTCCAAGCAATTATATTAGTATAAAATAAATACTGAGCATACAATATAGCTCACTATTTGTATTATTTATTGTATACAGTCTTTTTTGCTGATCTTTATCAAGGGGTCCAATCATTTTTGGACACAACTGTGTATAGAATGCATGCACATGCACACACACATGCCTGCCTAACACACACAAATGCACACACGTAAATTCGGCAAATCAGATCATGGCTCTGTACTCCTGCAAGCACCTGTGACTCGCTCCATTGATAAATGGTCATCAGAATCAGAGATAATGCTACAGTACTGCTTCGCTGATTGTAATAAAAAAATATAGAATCATCAATCTACACACAATACCCCATAATGACAAAGCAAAAACAGATTTTTATGTTTGCAAATGTATTAAATAAAATACTGAAATACCTTATTTACATAAGTATTCAGACCCTTTGCTATAAGACTTCCGAAATTTAGCTGAGATGCATCCTGTTTCCATTGATCATCCTTGAGATGTTTCTACAAATTGATTGTAGTCCACCTGTGGGAAATTCAATTGATTTGACATGATTTGGAAAGGCAGACACCTGTCTATATAAGGTCCCACAGTTGACAGTGGATGTCAGAGCAAAAACAAAGCCACAAGGTCAAAGGAGCTCCATAGAGCTCCAAGACAGGATTATGTAGAGGCACAGATCTGGGCAAGGGTACCAAACAATGTCTGCAGCATTGAAGGTCTCCAAGAATACAGGGGCCTCCATCATTCTTAAACCACCAATACTCTTCTGGTCGCCCGGCCAAACTGAGCAATTGGGGGAGAAGGGCCTTGGTCAGGGAGGTGAGCAAGAACCCGATGGTCACTCTGACAGAGCTTTAGAGTTCCTCTGTGGAGATGGGACAACCTTCTAGATGGACAACCATCTCTGCATCACTCCACTAATCAGGCCTTTATGGTAGAGTGACAACATGGAAGCCACTTCTCAGTAAAAGGCATATGACAGCCCGACTGGAGTTTGCCAAAAGGCACCCAAAGACTCTCAGACCATGCAAAACAAGATTCTCTGGTCTGATGAAAGCATGATTGAACTCTTTGGCCTGAATGTCAAGCGTCACATCTGGAGGAAACCTGGCACCATCCCTACGGTGAATCATGGTGGTGGCAGCATCATGCTGTGGGGATGCTTTTCAGCGGCAGGGACTGGGAGACTAGTCAGGATCGAGGCAAAGATGAACAGAGCAAAGTACAGAGAGATGCTAGATGAAAACCTGCTCCAGAGTGCTCAGGACCTCATGACTGGGGTGAAGGTTCACCTTCCAACAGGACAACTACCCTAAGCACACAGCCAAGACAATGCAGGAGTACATGTAATATTTCTGTTTGAATTTCTAATAAATTAGTAAAAAAAATCTAAAAAACTGTTTTTGCTTTGTCATTATGGGGTATTGTGTGTATATTTATTAGGGGAAAAAATGATTTAATCAATTTTAGCATAAGGTTGTAACCTAACAAAATGTGGAAAAGGTCAAGGCGTCTGAATGTCTGAGATTATATGAACATGACTGGGCATTCTAACATATCTGTATCCATTCATCATCATCAATAGCGTCTCCCTGGTCTTCCTCACATTTTTCTTTGACATGTTTTGTGTCATCTGGAAAAGCCTCTATCAACCCTTGATACAGTTAGGAAATCAAACTCGGAGGTTTGTCAGACTGCCTTAAAATAGTATCTGGCTTGTCCAGTGTTTGCTGGACAGAGTATATATTTGTATCTGCAAATATTCACCTCACCTTTGTCACAGACTAGTCTTCCCTGGCTGCCTGACACTGCTGAGACCCCTGTTACCATCTGATCCTCCTAAAATGAGGCATGACAAAGAATTACCTTGGTGTACATCAGTGGAGGCTCCTCAGAGGAGGAAGGAGTGGATCATCCTCCTCAGTGAATTTCATAAAAATATATATTTGTAATCATTTTTAGATAAAACTATACTAAATATAATCACATCACCAAATAATTGATTAAAACACACTATTTTGCAAAGAAGGTATACAGTAGCCTCAACAGCACTCTGTAGGGAGTACCATGGTGTAGGCGGAGGACAGCTAGCTTCCGTCCTCCTCAGAGTACATTGAATTCAATACAAAACCTAGGAGGCTCGTGGTTCTCACCCCCTTCCATAGACTTACACAGTAATTATGACAACTTCCCAGAGGACGTGCTCCAAACTATCAGAGCGCTTGCAGCATGAACTGACATGTTGTCCACCCAATCAAAGGATCAGCTAATTAATCTAGTACTGAAAGCATAAGCTACAGCTAGCTAGCACTGCAGTGTATGACATGTGGTGAGTAGTTGACTCATAGAGAGAAAGAAAATAGTTGAACAGTTTTTAACAAATTAATTCCTTCCTAAATGAAGGAGAAGCAAGAGAGAAATAGAGAGGGAGGGATTGTCATTTTTTTCACTTTCAGTTTCACTTACTTAGCTAGCAAATGCAGCTAGCTAGTTTAGCTTATTGGAACACTGCTCAAACAGTGGGATGCTATGTTAGCTAGCTGGCTATGACTATCCAACACAATACTGAAACTCTTCCAAGTCAAGGTAAGCGTTTGGTTTTAGTAATGTTTTGCCACCAGGGCCTGCCGGTGTAACTGCTTACTGACTGTACACTGTAAAGTTACTGCATGATTGTAGTGGGTTTACTAACGCGTTAGTTCTATTAGCTAAGCTGACTATGATGTTACTTTAGCTAATATGGTGACAACGATGTAGGCTGTGTGTAGCGGTTTGGCATCGAAAGTTTTTTTTGCCTGGACACATACAGCTGATGTGTTGTGCATTGAAGTCTACAAGCAAAGGGAAGAGGTGAAAGGAGTAGCGCGCATAACGTAGATGTGAGAAGGAATACAACGTGGCTGCTATGAAACTGTGAACTGTGTTTACACGTGATCAGGGGTGTATTCATTCCGTTGATTCTGTTGAAAAACGTTTCATAAACAGAAGCAAACGGAAACAAAACGGGGATAAACATACCTGAATTTGTCCAATAGAAACTCTTGTTTGCAACTGTTGGACTAATGATTATACCCACTATCAGCTGGAGTGTGTACAAGATGGTATTGAATGTCACCTTCTGTCCACGTGTCACTGTCTGTCACATCACATTTGTCTCTCGACTTGTGTGCACCTACGTTGTAAACTTTCATTCAAAGGCTAGGATGTAGCAACCTCATGATGGGTATAGGGGAAATTTTTGTATCATGTAGTAGTCTAAACCAATGTTATATTGAACTGGGTGAATGGAATATAAATGACAGTCATCCAATATGCTGTAATGCCATGCTCATGAAAAAAAAATGACATCCTTCATCTGAAACGCACTGGTGTACATTTATACTTTATATTATCCAAGAATATAATTAATGATTCAATAGTTTAAATTACCATTATTCCCAGACTGTAGCTTTAAGCTTAAATTGCTGTCCTGTAGCTACTGTAGGTCTACCCATCAATTCAAGATGAAACTTTGTATAATTCACTGAGTATACTGCAAGAGCTCCGTAGACTGGTCTTCCCTGGCTGTCTGACCCTGCGGGGACCCCTGTCACCATCTGATCCTGCTAGACATGATGAGCAAAGTGTTGTGTACTGACTGCACTAGAGGGCTGCATTCCCGAAGGATGCCCTGTGAGACCTGCGTGTTCTGCAGCGCGGTCGGGCATTTTTCATGCTGCAGGCGGGAGCGGGCGGTCAGACAGACTACTTTGGAATTAAAATGTTTCTTGTCCCACAGATTATTTTGAAACATCGTCCTCTTTCTGCTTTGTATGCGTTAGCCAACCTATTGTATTAAAAGCACATATTTTTTTTCGCATTATTCACACATTCAGTATTCGCTGCTTCAACTTCAGTAGCCTACCTCTCCAAAGAATCACGTGGCAAGTAAAATTGAATATGAAATTAACTTAAATATGATTAGACTGTAGTTTACTACATTGTCTGTAAATAAATATTGATCATGAAAAGAAGTGGATAGCGCTCAACCAACATGAGTCGAAGTTCAATCAAAAAATGTAAGGCACAACGCACACATATTAGGCTACTATGGTGAGCGAGCATTGCACCTTTTCATTTTCAATAAGTAACACATTTATTTGTCTCTGCCTGCAAATCGTCCTTCGAAAAGGTAGGCTATATCCTATAGGACTATGCAAAACGAAGCAAGTGTCGCTATCATCATTCTTGCTGTTTCCAATTCAGTAGCAATACCTGTGAGATCAGGTGCACATGTGGTCTCAATTAAATAGAGTAGTAGGCTATAGCCTATGTATACATGAGCGTTGAAGCACGGAGCAGTTATCTTTCCAAATAAATGTACTTCCTAAATAGGCCTATGATTAGGCTATAGTTTACTACATTGCCTAGTAATAGGCCTAAATATTGATCGGTCTGAAAATCCTCCCACTCCTAAAAGGTAGGCTATAAACATAGCTCGAGAGAAAGTGCAAGCCTCTCCAACTCTGCTCTATTCAAACTACATCTAGTATATTGGCTGATATAGCCCAGTAATACAATGTAAGGGCCATGTGAGAATCTCTGGTAATTTATTTTAGCGCATTTGATATTACCTATAGGGCGAAAAATTGCTGGGACCATGGCTGGCAAGTGAGCTGCGTCACATACGCTTAAAATAACATTGCGGACTGCGGGAGCGTGATGAAGAAATCGGTCCTGCGCAGACCTCTACTGTGCACCATGACCGTGAAGTCTGTAAATGTAAAGCTGTTTATTACTGTGTCAGTGTGAAAAGTAGGGGATTAGCTACGGAAACTGACAGATCAATAAACTAACATTGACGTACTGACTAATACAACGACTAATACAACCTCACATTGCACTGAAAAAAACGTCAGAATATCAATCTTGGCCGATGGTTTCATTTTTTGATTCAGGTCTAGTTTGATTGAGGCAAAAATAATAGCTAATGTAATCCAACTTTTGCCATCTCTCTCTCTCTAATGTTACATCGCCTGGCGAAAGCTTGCCAAGTTAATTTACATCTGAAACGTGACAAAACAAAGGCTACAAAACATTTCCATACAAACAGCTTCTGTTAGATAGTAATAATAGCCACTTTATATCGCTATCTGACAGAACTAGAGGCTAGAGCTGACCTGGCTGTGGTAGCTACTCACTAGCGTAGGTCATTCATTCCCCTCAGTCGAGAGGGGATGAAACATTAGCTGACGTTACATGTCAGTTACAATACTACTCAGCACTGCAAATAAACACTCATTTTTTTCTTCTGTTAAGTTAAACAGCAGTTACCTTGCCAGCTACATCAGGCAACTAAAGATAAGCCAGGTTCTGTTCTGCTTGGGGTGAAGGTTCACCTTCCAACAGGACAACGACCCTAAGCACACATTCAAGATAATGCAGGAGGCACAAGTCTCTGAATGTCCTTGAGTGGCCCTGCCAGAGCCCGGACTTGAATCCGATCAAACATCTCTGGAGAGACCTGAAAATAGTTATGCAGCGACGCTCCCCAGCCAACCTGACAGAGCTTGAGAGGATCTGCAGAGAAGAATGGGAGAAACTCCCCAAGTACAGGTGTGCCAAGCTTGTAGTGTCATACCCAAGAAGACTCGAGGCTGTAATTGCTGCCAAAGGTGCTTCAACACAGTACTGACTAAAGGGTCTGAATACTTATGAAAATGTGATATTTCAGGTTTTTGTTTGTAATAAATCTGCCCCAAAATCGAAAAACTAGTTTTGTCTTTGTCATTATTGGGCAATGTGTGTAGATTGATTATCCATTTTTTGGGGAATCCATTTTAGAATAAGGCTGTAACGTAATAAAATATGGAACAAGTCAAAGGGGTCTGAATACTTTCCAAATGCACTGTAGGCTTCTGCTACACTGTTTATCATATATCCTGATGCCTAGACACCTTAACCCTATACATACTGTATCTACCTCTATCACTCCATTATCCCTGCACATTGTGAATATGTTATTGGAACTGACCCTGTATATAGCTTACTTCTTGTGTTTATTTTTATTTATTGTGTTTTGTACTACATTATGTTATTTTTAGTACTACATGTACGTTGATATTGATTACTGCATTGTTGGGTTTAGAGCTTGCAAGAAAGGCATTTCACTGTACTTGTGCATGTGACTTTAAAATGTGAAACTTTAAAAAATGTGAAACATACACTGAGTGCACAAAACATTAGGAACATCTTCCTAATATTGAGTTGCACCCCCTTTTGCCCTCAGAACAGCCTCAATTTGTCGGAGCATGGATGCTACAAGGTTTCAAAAGCGTTCCAGAGGGATGCTGGCCCATGTTGACTCCAAAGCTTCCCACAGTTGTGTCAAGTTGGCTGGTTGTCCTTTGGTTGGTGGATCATTCTTGACACGGATGGGAAACCGTTGAGCGTGAAAAACCCAGCAGCATTGCAGTTATTTACATACTCAAACCATTGCGCCTGGCACCTACTACCATACCCCGTTCAAAGGCACTGAAATATCGTGTCTTGACCATTTGCCCTCTGAATGGAACAAATACACAATCAATGTCTCAATTGTCTCTAGGCTTAGTCGACATACAGTACCAGTCAAAAGTTTGGACACACCTACTCATTCAAGGGTTTTTCTTTATTTTTTAAAATATTTTCTACCTTGTAGAATAATAGTGAAGACATCAAAACAATGAAATAACACATATGGAATCATGTAGCAACAAAAAAGTGTTAAGCAAATCAAAATATATTTTTGATTCTTCAAAGTAGCCACCCTTTGCCTTGATGACAACTTTGCACACTCTTGGCACTCTCAACCAGCTTCATGAGGAATGCTTTTCCAACAGTCTTGAAGGAGTTCCTACATTATACTTAGCACTTGTTGCCTGCTTTTCCTTCACTCTGCGGTCCAACTCATCCCAAACCATCTCAATTGGGTTGAGGTCGGGTGATGGTGGAGGCCAGGTCATCTGATGCAGTACTCCATCACTCTCCTTCTTGGTCAAATAGCCCTTACAACGCCTGGAGGTGTGTTTTAGATCATTGTACTGTTGAAAAACAAATGATATTCCCACTAAGCTCAAACCAGGTGGGATGGCGTATCGCTGCAGAATGCTGTGGTTGCCATGCTGGTTAAGTGTGCCTTGAATTCTAAATTAATCACTGACAGTATCACCAGCAAAGCACCATCACACCTCCTCCTCCATGCTCCTGATGTCCATTGCTTGTGTTTCTTGGCCGAAGCAAGTCTCTTCTTCTTATTGGTGTCCTTTAGTAGTGGTTTCTTTGCAGCACTTCGACCATGAATGCTTGATTCATGCAGTCTCTGAACAGTTGATGTTGAGATGTGTCTGTTACTTGAACACTATGAAGCATTTATTTGGGCTGCAATCTGAGGTGCAGTTAACTCTAATGAACTTATCCTCTGCAGCAGAAGTCACTCTGGGTCTTCCTTTCCTGTGGCGGTCCTCATGAGAGGCAGTTTCATCATAGCGCTTGATGGTTTTTGCGATTGCACTTGAAGAAACTTTCAAAGTGCTTGAAATTTTCCGTATTGACTGACCTTCATGTCTTAAAGTAATGATGGACTGTTGTTTCTCTTTGCTTATTTGAGCTGTTCTTGCCATAATATGGACTTGGTCTTTTATCAAATAGGGCTATCTTCTGTATACCACCCCTCCATATGTGTTTTTTCATAGTTTTAATGTCTTCACTATTATTCTACAATGTAGTAGGTGTCTCCAAACTTTTGACTGTTACTGTATGTCCAGGTGTATTTTGAAGTCGTGTAAGTCGGAAGGCGATTTTGCAGTTCGTCCATTAGAGGTCTGCATGTTACTGTGTTGTAACAGAGCTATTGGCTAGGGTGCTGTTCAGTGGTATAGGAAAGGGTAAATGCACATTAAAGTTGTTTACTCATCTTTTTTATTTTGCCTGACCATTAACCTACATAGCGCAGAAAAATACTTTGAAGATAAGGGATCATTACTTTATTCACCACGAACGGCAATTAGCTTTTACCTAGCTATTTATTTTACCACTACATCACTGGTGCTGTTGTAGGGTTGATGGTGGGTGTAAGTTGCGGCTTACGGCACTCAACTTCCTTGGTTTACTTTTCGTTTTACTTTCGGGTCTGTTTCTTAGCCCAAACCCAATGTCCTTAGCTTAGCCACACAGGGGTTGCCTAACCCATGGAGGTTCTTACATTTTTTTACAAACACATCTCAAACTTCAACCTTGCAATTTGATGTACCAGCAAGTGTTTTTGAGAACATGCTGCCACACAATATTGACCCTTCACACACTCCATAATAATAGCCTTGTGCTGTGTTTGTACAAGGAACTGGGCATTTTCACATCACAGTCAAAGGTACCAGAATTGGGCCTAACACCCTAACCATATGCCGTAACTATCCCATAACCATAACTATCCTCCACTCCTACCATTCTACCAGTGTTCATAACAGTAACGGCAACTCCTAGATTTCCTGTATGGGAATTTCCATTCATTCTGTGCACAAATATGGCTGTGCAGGTGTAATCTTAGTTCCATTTGTTAGCGCATTATGCTCATTACATCCAATTATATTGGCGGTTAAACCCTGGGGCGGCTGACATGAACCTTTTCAACTAGCTGGTTTGAGCGTGTCATGAGATGTCAGAGGTTTCCTATCTAAAATCCTTTACATGCAGCATCAGCCCTCTTTCAAAGGCCTCTGAAAAGATAAGCGTGTCCTGCCGCGATGACTCAAGAATACCAATTCCCTCTTTAGTTTAAGGAGGAGATGAAAAGGAGAGATAGCATAGAAATGCAGGGATGGTGATGGAAAGAGGGGAGGAGAGAGGTGGTGTGTGTAAAAGGAAGAGACAGAGATAGAAAGAGGAGGAGAATGGAAGAGTGAGATACAGATGCAGAGAGCAAGAGAGGGAGATAGCAAGGGATAGAAAGAGGTAGAGAGATATTCAGATACTGAGAAACAGACAGAGAAAGTGATGAAGAGGGAGAGAGACAGCGCAAGACATATATACAGATATCAAGGGAGAGAGGGGAGGGGAGAAATTACAGGGAGGAGTACAGAGTCATTTGGCCCGAGGCAGAAATATCAGTCAATCGCTCAGAACTTTGTCCTAGGCCCAGTTATCCTTGCAGCAGGTTTCCCACATCTCCTCTTGAATTGTTTCGCCCTCCTGTGATGAATATTACATTCAGACTGTGAATAATGAAACCTATCTCACATAAATTAAAGAGACAGGCTGAATTCCCCCTGGTTCAATCACTTTGAGAGAGAGAGAGAGAGAGAGAGAGGGCAAAAGAGAGAGAGAGAGAGTGTATAAAGAGGTGAGCGTGCAGCAGGAGAAAAGTAGACCTGTTTAATTTAAATCAAGTGTCACCGTGTAATCATTTTGGTCACGGTTGCGAACAAGCTGCGAAAATGGGGACAAATTGACATGCTGGACGGAGTTGACGCTGTCGTATCGGCGTACTAGTTCTTGGCTGTTTCGTACATCTAAATGTTTAGTGGGGGCGGTTGGACGGCGCGATGGTCACAAGAATTCGGCTCCGGGGTTATGTATGGGCCCAGAAGTGTCAAAGTGTTGGTGTTTGTAGGCTTTTCTTCCATAAAGAACTACAGTTCCCATGTTAATGGTTTATGGTTGACTGAGAAGCTGAACTTTCCCTCCCACTGTTTACCTTGGGGTGACATAATCAGTGGAATCTGTCAACTAAGTGATTAGAAGATCTAGACGATTAGAAGATCAAGGAGGTCTTTCTCCTTCATGATGATAACAGTGCATGATGAATTAGGCTATGTACGATTTCAAACAAGGATATATGCTTTTCTGTGAATGGTAGTGGCAGGATTGCTGCTGGTTGAGAACAGATACAGGACCGTTCAGAACAGAACTGTGGATGGGTTCCTGATTCAGTGTTCCAGTCTTCATTAAAAAAAAAGATATTTCTGCGCATGTGCCCACACCGTTGCCTACTTATTTGCTGTGCTGAGTGCTCCGCTGCCATGCCTCAGTAAGCATAAGCACAATTTCATGTTCTTTTTTTAGGAGGGGAATAGGCTACATGCAGCTATTTATGTTTTACCCAAAATACATTATTGACATGTTCGTACAAACGTAGTTGTCTCTATTGCAAACATAAGCATGACACAAACAGGCAGTCTAGCAATGTCATGTTCTTCTTAGCTGCTGAGTTAGGCATACAGCTATTTACTCTCGCCACAATATCCGCATATCTGGCTTAACTATGGTACAGGGCGATGCAAAACCAACTCGCCCATTGTTGGACTCTTTTCAACCGTCAGGATACACTCCCGGCTGCGAATTCATCGGCTGCCCAGCGGTGGAAAGCAGCAAGACACAGACACACAGTGTAATTAGTGATTGAATGTTATTTTTTCCATCATCATTGTAAACATTGGCTAAGCTGCACAGGAGGCAGACAGGCAGTCAAGTAGTGTTATGTTTTCAGGAACTACGATATGGCAGCAACTATAAAGGTTAGCCTACATCATCACACAAAACGCTGATAGTTTGTTCTCTAAAGTGCAGGGACTGCTTCAGACAGACAAGGTTGTAGCATTCATAATATATGTTTTGGAATGTTCGTTCAAATCGCCGCAGGGTTTTTATTTCAGCTTTTCATAAATATGAGGCAAAGACATACATCATCATGGTTCAGAAGAGGCTGAGTAGAGAGCGAAAGGAGATGGGAGGGGGGAGGGTGAGTTTGTGCGTAAAATAACACATGCACAGAATGTGATCCTGATCCTTAGCTTAAAGAACGAGGTTTCCGGAGGGTAGTGGGCAAAAACTCTGTATCCATAGCCACATCCTTTTTTAATATTAATCCTCGTTGGTGCTGCAATTTAAATTGCCATTTTTATTTTCTACAATGTTATAGAGGGCCTTGGAATCGTTTGAGAATATGAGGATAAATACTGTAGTTTCTTGGTTGAGTTGGGAGTGGCTGACTGCTTACTCTGCAGTGTGCATCAGCTGGTGATAAGGGAAGGGATGGAATGGTGGAAGGGAATCCCGTATATATACCCTACCGTTCAAAAGTTTGGGGGTCACCTAGACTCCTTGTTTTTGAAAGAAAAGCACATTTTTTGTCCATTAAAATAAACATCAAATTGATCAGAAATACAGTGTAGACATTGTTAATGTTGTTTTTTTACATCACAGATGTAATATTTTTTATGGAATATCTACATAGGCGTACAGAGGCCCATTATCAGCAACCATCACTCCTGTGTTCCAATGGCACGTTGTGTTAGCTAATCCAAGTTTATAATTTTAAAAGGCTAATTGATCATTAGAAAACCCTTTTGCAATTATGTTAGCACAGCTGAAAACTGTTGTCCTGATTAAAGAAGCAATAAAACTGGCCTTCTTTAGACTAGTTGAGTATCTGGAGCATCAGCATTTGTGGGTTCGATTACAGGCTCAAAATGGCCAGAAACAAAGACCTTTCTTCTGAAACTTGTCAGTCTATTCTTCTTCTGAGAATTGAAGGCTATTCCATGCGGGAAATTACCAAGAAACTGAAGATCATAGAAAGTGGAGTGGGAGGCCCCGGTGCACAACTGAGCAAGAGGACAAGTACATTAGAGTGTGTAGTTTGAGAAACAGACGCCTCACAAGTCCTCAACTGGCAGCTTCATTAAATAGTACCCACAAAACACCAGTCTCAACGTCAACAGTGAAGAGGCGACTCCGGGATGCTGGCCTAACGTTAGCTAGCTAACGTTACAACATCAGATGAGCTAACGTTAGTAACCTACCCAATTCGCTATAGTATTAACTGGTATATGACTCCTTGCCGTTCTTTAAGTTATAACGCGTTAGTTGCTTACTGGACCCTGGCAATCTGTGAAATGTTAACTATTTAACTAGCTAACGAACTAAACACTATCTGTGAACTAATGTTTTCCTTCTACAGTATGTGGTTAATTTTCATAATGAGAGTATTATGTGAAAATGAGGTATTGCCTGTTAAACAAGTGGATTCAGGGATCAAGTGTAGCTGGAGCTGAGCCTGGCTTAAGCTGGGATGCCACTATAGAGTTGAAAGGAACACCACACACTTTCCCTCTTTCTCACTTTTGCTGGCACATTGTAGAACAGATGTCCACAGGGAGAACGTGTACAATGTAATAATGTTCAGTGTAGCCCAAAGATATTGTTTTTGTTGTGTTGAACTTGACAGTAACGTGTGTGTGTGTGTGTGTGTGTGTGTGTGTGTGTGTGTGTGTTTGTGTGTGTGTGTGTGTGTGTGTGAGTGAGTGAGGGGGGGATTCTACTTTTTTTTACTCAGTGAACGTTATTTTTGCACACATGTAGCCTTGTGCACTTGATCATTGTCTATAGTGGCTGCTATAATAGAGCAAAAATAGAATGCCTGTTTGTTTCATTCTACTTCTCCCTAATGTTTTTTTCCCAAGTGCAACATTTTTATGTGTGGTCACAAGCGTTCTATTATAAAGGCTGTCATGGTAACTGCAATATTTGTGTATTGTTTTTTTTTCTCAAGAGTGTCATTTGCAGTAAAGTCTAGGAAACAAATAACATTGGATTGCTTTCTTTACATTTTTTAGCTGTGAGTTAGGTTCAAATTAACCACTTTTCATTTTACACACAGAGACTGATCATGTAGATCATATTCTTTGTTGTTTAATGAGTTAAAACCTGCATTTTCCCCTAGCAGGTATTTTTTGTTTCAGTGCAACAAAAAAAAAGTGTCACCTTTTTGGGCCCTCAGCAGTTTGCATCACAGGGAGAAGAATGGGAGAAACTCCCCAAATACAGGTGTGCCAAGCTTGTAGCGTCATACCCAAGAAGACTCAGGGCTGTAATTACTGCCAAAGGTGCTTCAACAAAGGACTGAGTAAAGGGTTTGAATACTTATTTCAATGGGATATTTAAGTTAGATTTTTTTAATACATTTGCTAAAGTTTCAAAAACCAGTTTTTGCTTTGTCGTTATGGGGTATTGTGTGGAGATTGATTAGGGGAAAAAAACGATTTAATAAATTTTATAATAAGGCTGTAACGTAACACAATCTCAAAAGTCTGAATACTTTCTGAATGCACTTTATATCTTGTTCTCTCTCGATATCTCTTGTTCTTTCTCTCTCTCTCCAGTGGAGTGACACAGTCAGAAACTAGCGTCTCACTCTGGGATCGGAGCGAGGAGTTTTTTTTTTAACGAGCAAACGGCAGTCGGTGGATCCAATCCATTTCTCCCCATCTGGTGTTCTTGTTTTCCACCGCCCCCGCCACATTGTATCCTCGCTGCCACAGCCACAATCATTTCCTCGCCACTCACAGACAGATAACACACAGCTAGCTGGTTGGCACTCGGTCTCACCTTTTATAACAGACACACACGTGTAGACACACATACACCAACACAGATGCATACACACACATAAACAGTGTTTATCTGTAAAAAATATTATAAAGAACAGCATCACTCCCAAACAGTTTATGGCTGGTAGATATGCAGTACCAGTCAAAAGTTTGGACACACCTACTCATTTGTCGTGTCTTTGGCATCATTAAACTGAAGACTTATTTATCAAATAACTCTTTGTAATTATTATTAAGCGATTAAACGGATTAATCATGTAACTGTAATTAACTAGGAAGTCGGGGCACCAACGAAAATATTCAGATTATAAAGTTATAATTTTCCTAATATAACTTTCAGATATTTGAATATCTGATCACTTAGTCTTGGAATTAATGAATTATTATTTACCTCATGTTAATCTCATTCCAAACGTCGTAAATTGTTGGTTATCTGCACGAACCCAGTCTTCATTATGAGTCATCCATACATCAATTGTCTTAAATAATTTATTTACTAACTAAGTAATTCACAGAAATGCATAAACAAACAGTAGATAGTTACAAGGAAAAGATAACGGAGTTTCCCTAGTGGGATAAACCGGTATCGCGGCTTGGAGTACAAAAAGGGAAGTGAGGGTCAACTGAGATGAGACACTACAAAGTTGATAATTATAACAATTGAAATGCTAATCCTTTGCACATGAACGCTCACTCATTCGGGAATAATTGCAATCAATATATATATTTACGCTCAATGTGTCGTCGGGATCTCTGTTGAAAAGTTTGTTTCTGTTGGAGAGTCTGTCCGCCCTCTCTCTGTCGTGGTTAGAATGGATAGTTCAGAGTGACATTCATGTCGTTATAGGATAGCTGTTTCGGCGGTTGTCGGTCTTCGCGTTCAATGATACCGAATTCCTAGCTGCAGACTAGTAATTAATATCAAAGACTTGTTCTTATTCTGTCGGTATCGATAGTCTAAGAGTTTCATTTCTTTGGGGTAGGGGGCAGTATTTTCACGTCCGGATGAAAAGCGTGCCCAGAGTAAACGGCCTGCTACAAAGCCATAAAAGCTAGAATATGCATATTATCAGTTAGATTTGGATAGAACACACTCTGAATGATGTCTGTGAGTATAACAGAACATATGGCAGGCAAAAACCTGAGAAGAAATCCAACCAGGAAGTGGGAAATCTGAGGTTGGTCGATTTTCAACTCAGCTCCTATTGAAGATACAGTGGGATATTGGTAATGTTGCACTTCCTAAGGCTTCCACTAGATGTCAACAGTCTTTAGAACCTTGTCTGATGCTTCTACTGTGAAGTGGGGGCGAATGAGAGGGGATTGAGTAAGGTCTATGAAAATGCTCTGACCATGCACGTTCATGTGAGAGCGAGCTCTGTTCCATCGCACTTCTGAAGACAAAGGAATTCTCCGGTTGGAACATTATTGAAGAATTATGTTAAAAACATCCTAAAGATTGATTCAATACTTCATTTGTCATGTTTTTACGGACTGTAATATAACTTTAACTTTTCATCCGTACTTTCCGCTGGACTTGCCCGCACGTTGTGAGTTTGGAAAGTGTACTGAACGCTAGAACAACAAGGAAGAATTTGGACATAAATGATGGACATTATCGAACAAAACAAACATTTATTGTTGAACTGGGGTTCCTGGGAGTGTATTCTGATGAAGATCATCAAAGGTAAGTGAATGTTTATAATGTTATTTCTGACTTCTGTTGACTGCACAATATGGCGGATATATTTGTGTCTAGATTGGGCTCTGAGCGCCGACTCAGATTATTGCATGGTTTGCTTTTTCCGTAAAACTTTTTGGAAATCTGACACAGCGGTTGCATTAAGGAGAAGTGCATCTAAAATTCCATGCATAACAGTTGTATCTTTTAGCAATGTTTATTATGAGTATTCCTGTAAATTGATGTGGATCTCTGCAAAATTAAAGGATGTTTTGGAACTTCTGAACGTAAGGCGCCAATGTAAACTCAGATTTTTGGATATAAATATGAACTTTACCGAACAAAACATACATGTATTGTGTAACATGAAGTCCTATGAGTGTCATCTGATGAAGATCATCAAAGGTTAGTGATTAATTTTATCTATATTTCTACTTTTTGTGAATCCTCTCTTTGGCTGGAAAAAAATGGCTGTGTTATTCTGTGAATAGGCACTCACCTAACATAATTGTTTGGTTTGCTTTCGTTGTAAAGCCTTTTTGAAATCGGACACTGTGGCTGGATTTACAACAAGTGTTTCTTTAAAATGGTGTAAAATACATGTATGTTTGAGGAATTTAAAATATGTTTATGGGATTTCTGTTGTTTTGAATTTGGCGCCCTGCAGTTTCACAGGCTGTTGAAGAGGTGGGACGCTACCGTCTCACGTACCCTAGAGAGGTTAACCACGTGGTAGGGTTAAAAGATTCAGCCATCTACTCAAACCTTAGGTTTATGGTCTCTACTCAAACCTTGGCCCTCTCGTTATCGAGGTAAGCTGGTCTGGTGATAGAAAACCCGGGTGGGGGTTTTATTCGGAAGAGCAGAAAAGGGCCTGTCCCAAGACGCAAGACCATAACTGTGCACATGGGCGGTCCTCTGATTTAGTTAAACTCCAAAGGGAATTGGAGTTTCCTTCATTAAACAGTCCAAAATCACATTACACAATTTCACAAACAGTATCATCCCCACTCATTCATCTTAAACAACAATTAGATGTAAGCCTCATATCTGAGCCTATTGTATAAACAGCGTTATGGTAATGTGGCCGTATTGTCTCTCATGAGTTTCACAAAATTGTACCAAACGGACCAGTTCGTAGCTGGATTCTTCACCAATCTTTTATACGGATCGGATCTCAAGTTCTGTGAGGTGGAAGAAATTCCTTTGTTCCCTCTATGAAAACTCACTCTGTCTATACTGTGGCCATGAGGAGATAATCTCCTCCAGGAATTTATGACCTCTCTGACCACAGCAGCCTGGTTGTAGGAGACAGAGAGAGGGGGATGGTGCTCGCTGTACCCAAAGAGGGCAACGTCATGACACATTCAAGGGTTTTTCTTTATTTTTACTTTTTAGAATAATAGTGATGACATCAAAACTATGAAATAACACATATGGAATCATGTAGTAACCACACTCTTGGCATTCTCTCAACCAGCTTCACCTGGAATTATTTTCTAACAGTCTTGAAGGAGTTCCTACATATGCTGAGCACGTGTTGACTGCTTTTCCTTCACTCTGAGGTCCAACTCATCCCAAACCATCTCAATTGAGTTGAGGTCGGGTGATTGTGGAGGCCAGGTCGTCTGATGCAACATTCCATCACTCTCCTTGGTCAAATAGCCCTTACACAGCCTGGAGGTGTGTTTTGGGTCATTGTATGGTTGAAAAACAAATAATACTCCCACTAAGCGCAAACCAGATGGGATGCCGTATTTCTGCAGAATGCTGTGGTAGCCATGCTGGTTAAGTATGCCTTGAATTCTAAATAAATCACTGACAGTGTCACCAGCAAAGCACCCCGACAACTTCACACCTACTTCTCCATGCTTCATGGTGGGAACCACACATGGGGAGATCATCCGTTCACCTACTCTGCGTCTCTCAAAGACACGGCGGTTGACACCAAACACCTCAAATTTGGACTCATCAGACCAAAGGACAGATTTCCTCCGGTCTAATGTCCATTGCTCATGTTTCTTGGCCCAAGCAAGTCTCTTCTTATTATTGGTGTCCTTTAGTAGTGGTTTCTTTGCAGCAATTTGACCATGAAGGCCTGATTCACACAGTCCCTCTGAACAGTTGATGTTGAGATGTGTCTGTTACTTGAACTCTGTGAATAATTTATTTGGGTGCAGTTAATTACTGATTTCTGAGGCTGGTAACTCAAATGAACTTATCGTCTTTAGCAGAGGTAACTCTGCAAAATTTTCCATATTGACTGACCTTGATGTCTTAAAGTAATGATAGACTGTCGTTTCTCTTTGCTTATTTGAGCTGTTCTTGCCATAATATGGACTTGGTCTTTTACCAAATAGGGCTATCTTCTGTATACCAACCCTACCTTGTCACAACACAACTGATTGGCTCAAATGCATTAAGAAGGAAATAAACTCCACAAATTAACTTTTAAGAAGGCACACCTATTAATTGAAATGCATTCCAGGTGACTACCTCATGAAGCTGATTGAGAGAATGCCAAGAGTATGCTAAGCTGTCATCATGGCAAAGGGAGGCTACTTTGAAGAATCTTAAAGATAACATACATTTTGTTTTGTTTAACACTTTTTTGTTTACTACCGGATTCCATATGTGTTATTTCATAGTTTTGATGTCTTCACTATTATTCTACAATGTAGAAAATAATAAAAAGCAAATGGTACTTCACAATGTTTATATTTACAGTACCAGTCAAAAGTTTGGACACACTTACTCATTCAAGGGTTTTGAATGAGTAGGTGTGTCCAAACTTTTGACTGGTACTGTAGATTAAAACATTATGAAGTACCATTTGCTTTTTAATTGTATTGTATTACAATGTGTGTTTTCTTGTGTGAAAGAAACGGTCAGCACTTAGACATCCCTCTTTTACTGTAATATAAGCTGTGTAATACCTTCAGCTGAATCAGGTAGGCCCATGTGCTGTCTGAACTCCCTATCACAGCATGACAAAGATGTTAGTTGACAGTCATTGCTGTTAAGGTTGTTTTACTATTCCCCCTGTAGCCTCCACACAAAATGATCAGAGCTGATTCTGTCAGCCACAACAAACCATCAATCCATCAAACTATTTTGGGGTCTCTTTTTTGTATTTTCCGACACTACGTAAACGCCGTCGAACGACAACGAAAAGGGCTGACAAAATCGAACAACAAATTTTGGCGGCTTAAACGGAGGGTGTTTTTAAAACAGCCGCCGTAGAATGGGACATTTAATGGCCCTTTGTTTCTTAATTACAGATTTTAATTGAATATAATGTGAAATCTCATCTGTTGCCTTTAGCAGTGTGCCCTCGCTACAATAGAGTAATCCTTACACCCACCAGCTCATTCAGCGCTCCTGACAGTGAGCAGTGGATCTCAGCCAACCGGCATATGGAGAATCGTTTGGCTTTGGCTGGGGAAAAGAGGTGGTCATGCTTTTGGAATCCCAACAGGCTTCCATGGCTGAAACACACTCCGCACACAAACACACACACATGACTATACACACGCACACAGATGTATACATACACACACTCATGTACGTACACACGCAAGAATGCACACACACACACACATTCAAATGGTTAGAGAAATGCCAGCCAAGTCACCACCCACTGGGCACACCACGTCATTTCAACGTGGAAATGGGGGTAGTATTTGGTTGAGAGGTTGATCAATGAAATTTCAACCTTTATTCACCCATTCAAAAAGACTTCCAGAAGTTTGTTGAATTCCCAATGTGTTATCACTATGCTTTCAACCATCTAAAAGCACAACCAAATTCCAACAGAAAAACAATGTCAGATTTTTGGTTTAGTTGACATCTAAATGTGTTATCACTGCACTTTCAACCATTTAAAAGACCAACAAAGTTCAAATGGGAATACAAGGTCAGATAATTTACTGTATTACAAAAGTCATATTGAATTGTGTTTGGTTGACAACGCAAACAAATATCACCATTTAATGGATATCTAATGCTTGGATAGTTTCATCTGAGCCACTGGCTTAATCCTTTTTTAACCTTTTCGTTATTTAGTTGGAGATGTGAATCCAACATATAATGTGTTAACTTGTTGACAAAGTCAGCAGCTGACATGGCCTTGGAAGCCAAACAAGCTCATCACAGAGAATATGCCTCAGGTTTGCCGATAACTGAAATGAGCACTAATGACTTTTCGGTCCCAGTTTAAATGAAGTGCAGCTTATAAAGGCTTCATAAAGTCTTCATATGCACTACATAAATGTGTCAAATCATCTATAACCGTATGTCGTGCTCTATGAAGGGTTCATAAATGCGGCATAACTGTGTGACATAATGTACTATGTCAAATATGACAAACCTGTGGTTTATAAAGGGTGACTTAAGCACCGCTTAATAAAGGCTTAGTAAATCATATTAAATTAAGGCTTAACAAAGCATCTATAACCTTGTCATGCATGCTGGTAGAGCATTGCAACACCAGGATAGTGGGTTTGATTCCTGGAACCACACATACGTAAAAATGTATGTGTAAACGTATTGCTTCTGTCCCTCTCCTTGCCCCAACCTGAGTGAAGATTGAAAATGCTACTAGCGCACACTGTTAACTAGCTAGCCATTTCACACCGGTTACATATGCAAGTAAGTAGTTTTGGACATAAACGTATGCTAAATGGCATATAATATATTATTCTAAATTTAAAAAATTCTAGGATGGCCCAACCTTTTTCCTCTTGGGTGCATAGCCAATATTGGACTTGACCTCAACTTTCCCCAAAATGCTGTGCAAAAGACATTGGTAGGGCCCTTTAAAATCTTTTTATATTTTTTGTAATTCCGTTTTTTTTCATCCAAATTCCGTTTTATTTATCCAGGTTTCTAATTTCCCTCAGGTTTTTGCTCTCAAAATCACATTTGCTGAAAAATTGACCTAGAACCATGAAACAATTGCAAATCTCCAATGTAAAGCCCAAAAGGTAGGCTACCATTATGTCAGATCGTGAAATGCACGTTCAAATTCATTTTTACAGGGCCAAATTATTATATGGTGTCACGCCATATAATTACAGGGCCAAATAATTTTTACAGGGCCAAATTATTATATGGTGTGATCTGAGTGGGCATTCTATGTTGTATGTCTAGTTTGTTTATTTCTATGTGTTTGGCCTGATATGGCAGAACGTTCCTAGGCCGTCATTGAAAATAAGAATGTGTTCTTAACTGACTTGCCTAGTTAAATAAAGATTAAATAAAGGTGTAAAAAAAAAATATATATTTTTTTGGGGGGGGGAAATCGGCGCCCAAAAATACCGATTGTTATGAAAACTTGAAATCGGCCCCGATTAATCGGCCATTCCGATTAATCGGTCGACCTCTAGTTTCCTCCAGCATCTTCACAAGGTCCTTTGCTGTTGTTCTGGGATTGATTTGCACTTTTCGCACTAAAGTACGTTCATCTCTAGGAGACAGAACGCGTCTCCTTCTTGAGTGGTATGACGGCTGCTTGGTCCCATGGTGTTTATACTTGCGTACTATTGTTTGTACAGATGAACGTGGTACCTTCAGGCGTTTTGAAATTGCTCCCAAGGATGAACCAGACTTGTGGTCTACCATTTTTTTCTGAGGTCTTGGCTGATTTCTTTTGATTTTCCCATGATGTCAAGCGAAGAGGTACTAAGTTTGAAGGTAGGCCTTGAAATACATTCACAGGTACACCTCCAATTGCCTCAAATGATGTCAATTAGCCTATCAGAAGCTTCTAAAGCCATGACATCATTTTCTGGAATTTTCCAAGCTGTTTAAAGGCACAGTCAACTTAGTGTATGTAAACTTCTGACCCACTGGAATTGTGATACAGTGCATTTTAAGTGAAATAATCTATCTGTAAACAATTGTTGTAAAAATGACTTTTGTCATGCACAAAGTAGATGTCCTATCTGACTTGCCAAAACTATAGTTTGTTAACAAGAAATTTGTGGAGTGGTTGAAAAGCGAGTTTTAATGACTCCAACCCAAGTGTATGTAAACTTCTGACTTCAACTGTATATCACGGTCGCAAAGCAAATTAACTAACAGGTTATAGAGCAAACAACGCAATTATCACAACACATAGGTTGTAATAGTGCTTTTTTTTCTAGCTTGATTTTACCCACACACTGCTACTGCTAGGTAGATAGCCAAGGAAACCCCAGTGCTCAACTTCAACTTCATTGGCGATATAGACAAAATATCATTTTTGACGGTTCGATTCGGTTGCCAAGAGTGTGCAAAACACCAGTCTCAATGTCAATAGTAATGAGGCGACTCCGGGATGCTGGCCTTCTAGGCAGAGTTCCTCTGCCCATTGTCTGTGTTCTTTTTCCCATCTTAATCTTTTCTTTTTATTGGCCAGTCTGAGATATGGCTTTTTCTTTGCAACTCTGCCTAGAAGGCCAGCATCCCGGAGTCGCCTCTTCACTGTTGACGTTGAGACTGGTGTTTTGCGGGTATTATTTAATGAAGCTGCCAGTTGAGGACTTGTGAGGTGTCTGTTTCTCAAACTATCACTCAAATGTACTTGTCCTCTTGCTCAGTTGTGCATCGGGGCCTCCCACTCCACTTTTTATTCTGGTTAGAGCCAGTTTGCGCTGTTCTGTGAAAGTAGTAGTACACAGCGTTGTATGAGATCTTCAATTTCTTGGCAATTTCTCACATGGAATAGCCTTCATTTCTCAGAACAAGAATAGACTGACGAGTTTCAGAGGGAAGAACTTTGTTTCTAGCCATTTTGAGCCTGTAATTGAACCCACAAATGCGGATGCTCCAGATACTCAAGTCTAAAGAAGGCCAGTTTTATTGCTTCTTTAATAGAACAACAGTTTTCAGCTGTGCTAACATAATTGCAAAAGGGTTTTCTAATGATCAATTAGCCTTTTAAAATTATAAACTTGGATTAGCTAACACAATGTGCCATTGGAACACAGGAGTGATGGTTCCTGATAATGGGCCTCTGTACGCCTATGTAGATATTCCATAAAAAAATCTGTCGTTTCCAGCTACAATAGTCATTGACAACATTAAAATTGTCTACACTGTATTTCTGATCAATTTGATGTTTATTTTAATGGACAAAAATGTTATTTTCTTTCAAAAACAAGGACATTTCTAAGTGACCCCAAACTTTTGAACGGTAGTGTATACTCCCAAAAATATATGGGGGATTGGAAATGATGCACACAATTACATTGATGGAAGCTACAAGCTATCTGCAATATTAAAGCTGATCTACTTCCTAAAAAAATGTATGATGATAAATCAAATACATTTGTCTCACTAATATGCATGTGTTATGAATGTCCAAAGGTGTCTGACTTTAAAGTACACGGTCACGTGATCTGAAGTTTTTATGGATGTGTTCTGAATGACCGAAGGTATCTCACTTCAAAGTATTACAGGACACACTAAATAGCTTATAAATGTTCTGCCTATTTTTGAAGGTTCCCATGATCCACAGGTTACTGTAGGGCGTGAAAGTTATTTAGATGGGTCGATGGACCGGCAAAGCTTGCGTTTGTGCATGTGTCAGAGCCAAGATGAATTGGAGTAGTCCTACCTGAGACTACCTAGCCACCAGGTATTCCTCTTCTGTCCCTATGCTGGAGACTTGATTACAACTTGTTCGTCACGCCCTGATCTGTTTCACCTGTCCTTGTGCTTGTCTCCACCCCCCTCTAGGTGTCGCCCATCTTCCCCATTATCCCCTGTCTCTTTATACCTTTGTTTTCTGTCCGTCTGTTGCCAGTTTGTTCAAGCCTACCAGCGTTTTGTCCCTAGTCTCTCTTTTCTCATCCTCCTGGTTTTTGACAGTTTCCTGTCCCTACCCTGTACTCGCCCGCCTGACCACTGCCTGTCTCTGACCCTGAGCCTGCCTGCCGTCCTGTATCTGGGCCTCTTCTCTGGATTATCGACCCCTGCCTGCCTTGACCTGTCATTTGCCTGCCCCTGTGGTTATAATATCCATTGTTACTTCACACAGTCTGCACTTGGGTCTTACCTTGATTCCTGATATTGTTACAATGGCGCCAAAGTTTTGAGGCTGATTGTTTAGCGGGGGATAGGGCGAATGTGTCAAAGACCTGACTGGGTCCAGCACCGCACGGTATGGCTCGTTATATTCTGTGTGTTTTGTGTACTGAGGAACATGTAACTTGGTTCCAGAAGATAGCCACTTTCAATTTCCTCATGTTGGGGGCTTTCATCAAGGTAAGTGGTGTAATGTGACTAACATAACTTCTCTTTAGAGCGTGTGTCATCCTGCAGCACAACACATCACCCTTTATAAAGCACATGTTTATGTCATATTCGACATAGTGGGTTATGAATCCTTTATAAAGCATGATGTAACAATTGCTTAACACTATTGGCTACTGTATGTTTAAGCTTAAACTCTATTGGACCAGTTAGGTTCGCTACTGGAGCAGTAGGGAGAAATGAAAACCACACAACTGAATCATTTAGGAAAAGAATGCCGGCTTGTATTTTGTAAATAAAAAATGTTATCACCTTGAGTAAATATTGATATGTGAAATTTGTACAATGAGCTCAATATGAATGAAATACATCAATAGTACAATAGACTTAGATATCGGCAGTATATATCCTGCCTATAGTTTACTAGAGAGCACCCAACTCGATCTTATTCTGAGGGTCTCTCAGAGTTCAATGTTCAATAGCAATACAATAAACATGAATCCACAGAAAACACAAACCAATTCACAAATACTGACATAAACCACTATGAGATGGAATCAAATGTGAGTGACTGTGCCTATCAATAAGTGTAGCATGTGCTTATAATAATCCCACTGCAATGTATGATGCTATGATGTCTTGCAAGAAAAATCCTACCACACTGTAGTGTGACAGTGCAAATTCAGTGTCCTCCAAGGAAAATAAATCTTCGCATGCAAATCTACTTATCGATGTCCTGGGTTCGGGCGGCTCGCCATCCTTGGTGGAACTGAATCAATACTCAAAAGAAAACTGACCAAATCCTGGCGTCAATCTTTCCCTCAATCCCTTCACAGCATGTTCGTATCGATAAGTGAGTGTTAATATCCAGTTCTCTCTTTTTAGTTCAGTTTTATACTTCTCAACAATATGAAACGTAGTTTTTTCTTCCATGGAATTGCGGTAGCTCTTCACGTTCCGTTCTAGCTTTTTTTTTCAGGATGTTGGCGCCAAACTGGTGTATAACGTGATGTTAGGAGTGGGACTAAGAGAATATTGAGTTTTGATTGGCTCAAAATAAACTGCTCGTCATGCAGCTTCTGACAGCTGATTTGTAATAGTTGTCAACTTAAACATATCAATAGCAATATAGTATAACATGATTGGTTACTGGAATCTCACTAGTAGTGAGTATTCAACATTAGTTGACCTGCGTTACAATGACATACAGTTATAGATGATTTGTGACACATTTATATAGTGCTTATGAAGGCTTTATGAAGCATTTTATAAGCTGCACTTTTTTAAAGATGGACCGACTTTTCTATATCGTTGCACTCGAAACGACCATAAACTGATCCTTGATTTCAAATGCTTTTGAAAAGATTATGGATTATCATGAATGATTTGTGAATAAGGATGAGTGAGAAAGTTACAGATGCACAAAGGTCATGCCCCCAAACCATGCTAACTTATAAACAACTATAACAGGAGAGGTTAGCGTTTTGGGGGGTATGATATTTATGCCTCTAACTTTCTCAATCATCGATTTTTCACGATTCATTCATGAACTGTATTATACAAATTGACTTGCAGTCAGAATCATTGGGCTTCTTCCCAGAATCTGTGTGTTTTATTCCTGCCTAACTTCAATATTTTTCCCCAGCCGTTACTGTAATGCCTGCACAAAGACTATCAAGAAGAAGCCTATAACTTATGCAGTGTGCAAAGCAGGGATGGGGCCCAAATTCCCTATATACAGTGCATTCAGAACGTATTCAGACCCCTTGACATTTTCCAAAAAGTGTAAAGTTACAGCCTTATTCTAAAATAGATTAAATAGTTTTTCCCTTCATCAATCTACACACAATACCCCATAATGACAAAGCAAAAAACAGTTTTTTAGACATTTTTGCAAAAACATTTAAACTGAAATATCACATTTACATAAGTATTCAGAGTCTTTACTCAGTACTTTGTTGAAGCACCTTTGGCAGCGATTACAGCCTCAAGTCTTCTTGGGTATGATGCTACAAGCTTGGCACACCTGTATTTGGGGAGTTTCTCCCATTCTTTTCTGCAGATCCTCTCAAACTCTGTCAGGTTGGATGGAGAGGACTCTATAGAGATGTTCGATTGGGTTCAAGTCCGGGCTCTGGCTCGGCCACTCAAGGACATTCAGAGACTTGTCCCGAACCCACTCATGCATCATCTTGGCTGTTTGCTTAGGGCTGTTGTCCTGTTGGAAGGTGAACCTTCGCCCCAGTCTGAGGTCCTGAGCGCTCTGGAGATGGTTTTCATCAAGGATTTCTCTGTACTTTTTGCCGTTCATCTTTCCCTCGATCCTGACTAGTCTCCCAGTCCATTCCGCTGAAAAACATCCCCACAGCATGATGCTGCCACCACCATGCTTCACCGTAGGGACAGTGCCAGATCTCCTCCAGACGTGACGCTTGGCATTCAGGACAAAGAGTTCAATCTTGGTTTCATCAGACCAGAGAATCTTGTTTCCTTTGGGTACCTTTTGGCAAACTCCAAGCGGGCTGTCATGTGCCTTTTACTGAGGAGTGGCTTCCGTCTGGCCACTCTACCATAAAGGCCTGATTGGTGGAGTCCTGCAGAGATAGTTGTCCTTCTGGAAGGTTCTCCCATCTCCACAGAGGAACTCTGGAGCTCAGTCAGAGTGACCATCGGGTTCTTGGTCACCTCCCTGACCAAAGCCTTTCTCCCCCGATTGCTCAGTTTGGCTGGTCGGCCAACTCTAGGAAGAGTCTTGGTGGTTCCAAACATCTTCCATTTAAGAATGATGGAGGCCCCTGTGTTCTTGGGGCCTTTCAATGCTGCAGAAATGATTTGGTACCCTTCCCCAGATCTCTACCTCGACACAATCCTGTCTCGGACCTCTACGGACAATTCCTTCAACCTCATGGCTTGGTTTTTGCTTTGACATGCACTGTCAACTGTGGGACCTTATATAGACAGGTGTGTGCCTTTCCAAATCATGTCCAATAAATGTAATTTACCACAGGTGGACTCCAATCAAGTTGTAGAAACATCTCAAGGATCATCAATGGAAACGGGATGCACCTGAGCTCAATTTCTTGTCTCATAGCAAAGGGTCTGAGTATTTATGTTTAATAAATTTGCTAACATTTCTAAAAACCTGTTTTTGCTTTGTCATTATGAGGTATTGTGTGTAGATTGATGAGGAAAATGTTTTATTTAATCCATTTTAGAATAAGGCTGTAACGTAACAAAATCTGGAAAAAGTGAAGGGGATACCTTCTGAATGCACTGTATAATGCATTACTTTTGACAAGAACTCTATGGACCCTGGTCAAATGTAGTGCACTATGTAGTAAATAATCCGCCATAATAAATACAATCATTTTGCGGCATAGAGGGAACTAAAATGAGACAAGAAAGGACCTCTGACGGATACTTATTTCCCCAGCTGTCAGTTGCACTGTTGCAGACTCTTAAGCCCAAATCAACTCTGAGGAAAGTTAGTCTCTGACCTTGACAGAAGTGGCAATGTTATGATGTAAGCGGTTGAAACCTTGCTGAAATTTAACTAAAATATGGGTATGATTGAAGAGAACATCAAACATTGTAACTATTATTTTTCTAGTCATTTTTCTAGCTAGCTAGCTAAAATCGTGCCTTTCCTAAATTAGCCAGGGATGGAGATAGGGATTTGGACTTGATTATAACGGCCAATGATTAGAACGGCGATTCTAATCCAACCATAAATTCATACATTGATGTGCCCCTGGCCTGAGAGGATGGAAGTTGAACACGAACCCAGATGTAGTATGCTAATGTAAACTAGCTGGCCTGGCATATCATTGCCCGTGAAAGGAAGTTATGCTAGTAAGCAAGTATTTTAGCCCGACAGCCTAGGACAACAAAAACTAAAAGTGTTTACTGTATGACAGAGTCATTGACTGTTTAGGCCACATGAAAGAGGCATTGGTGTTTCTCTTCAAGTATGGTATGTCAACATGTTTTTCTACTTGCACGCACACACACAGAAATCAGTACCATGTACAGTCACATCGTATTTAGTTTGGATTAGATCGTTTTTGGTGTCTTTTAATTGCCACTGTATTAGACTAAGCATAGGTGATTAGATGATGTTGAATTAAAATGGTGCTGGAATAGTGGAGGCAGCTCCTGTTTTATTTACGAATTGCGGTAACTCTCCGTTGTTCTAAATCAATAGTTGTTTAGTAGTCCGAAAATGTCGGAAACATTACCTTGCTTGACCATGCAGTAGGCCATGGAACTGTTTGTTACATGCAATATGTTTTTTGGACTTCTCGAAGTCTCGAGGTTTTGCTCGCCTGAGGTAGAGTATCTCATGATAAGCTGTAAACCACACTATTTACAAAGAGAGTTTTCATATATATTTTTCGTAGCTGTCTATTTACCACCACAAACCGATGCTGGCACAGAGGCCGCACTCAAAAAGCTGTATAAGGCCATAAGCAAACAAGAAAATGCTCATCCAGTGGCCGGGGACTTTAATGCAGGGAAGCTTAAATCTGTTTGACCTCATTTCTACCAGCATGTTACTCCGGTGCCATTTTAGCGGAGTATGACTAACATAACATGTGATTTAAAAGTTGTCGTAAAAACAAACAAAGTAAACATTAAAGTTTACTTTAGAAAACATTTGATTTTCAAATGTCCTGGAGACTGGACCGAAACCAGCAGGTCACATAACACATGACTGATCTAAGGTCATCAGCAGCTCTACTGGGCTTCCCTTCGGGCTGAGAAATGCCCCCAAGCTAATGCTAGCACTAATGCCGCTAAAGATGGACATTTTTCACCGGCCGTAAAGACCTGCTGGCCGAGGGGAAGCCTCCCATGGCATCTCTTTCTCAGTCTGTCAGCTTGTTTGTGTGTTTCAGTGTGTGTGTGTAGGAGCGTATCTCCCGGATCTCTGCCTGTCAGGGATTACTGGATTATATCCTCTTTTAAAGAAGCGCTGTGTCGCCGTCAAATGGACATTAGCGCTGGATGATTTAGCAACCGTGGCTCTTTGGGGTGGATTTGATGGCACTGGGGTAACGATCACGCTGGGCCTAGGCTGCATGCTGTATCTATGTCACTTTACAGCCTTGTAAAGAGTTGAATGTGTCTGTCATATGTCAAAGCATATGTCATGTCTCTTTATATGGTCTGGTTAGCTTGCCAGTGTTCTCTTTCTCACACACACAATACCTCAGTGAGTGTCAAGGACTTTTCCCACCCATAAAATATCATTGTCTGTATGCTTGAGTGACACCCTAAGTGATAAATCTGTCATTCTAAGGAAGCGTCATGTCTTCATTTTTCTATCCTATCCTCTGCTCCCATCTATGCTGTCTAATCTAGGCAACAGACCAAAGTATTTGAAGTATTTCATATACTTTCAGTGTTTGATTGAGCCTGCCCTGAGAATGCCAGATGGGTGGAGTTTACACTTTGGACACTATATTCCATGTGTGCCAATGCGCCAGCCAAGCTCAATCCAGCACAGCTAAAATATTTCAAAGCAAACAAACTCTATTTCAATCCAGGCCTATACTATGTATAGATACAAATATCCCCCAAATGCTGGCTTTGAGTTCTGAGTTTGATGTCTCTGATAATCACACCTGTGTTGTATCTGTGTGCGGCTGATATTGGCTGGATGTTGAGCTCAGTGGGAGTGTCAGTTTTCCTGCTGATCGCTGCGGTTTCACAGCACAGCAAAGTGGGAGAATGTCATTCCCTGTCACATCATCCCACTGCAAGAAAAAAGAAAAAGGGGGAAACAAAATAAAAATGTGAACTCTTTAGTAACACTCAAAGGATAGCTAGCCTGGGTGCCAGTCTGTTTCTGCTATCTTGCCAGCTCCTTATGGGGCATGACAATGAGTTACTAGGCGTTGCCATGATTACACAAACAGACCTGGGACCTACCATCAAGCACAAATTAAAGTCTGAGTCTCTGTTTTATCTAAAGATGTAGGATCTTAATTTGATCACTCTGTTGCTGAGAATTTTCAAACTTGTAGTATATTCAAAGCTTCAAAAATCTTCTAAAGTTTGTTATTTACACTTTAAAATTTCAGATTTGATTTGCTCTAACGAAAAATGTATTAACCTCGACAAAAAATATCCATTAATTATAATCCACATAATAATTCACATTTCCTGTTGCTGCAGGATACTTTTTCTGCTATAGCAAACTGGCTCATATTAAGATCCTACAAACAGGTAACTGCCAAAATAATGGAAACACTTCAGTAAATGAGGGATACAAAGTTTATTGTAAGCAGGTGCAGTTACTGAGTTAATTAAGCAATTAACATCCCATTAAGTTTTATTAGTCAGATGTACAGGACATGCATGGTATGCTGTACATCATACAATGTAATGCTTATGTACCATCATGCTGGCTCTGGGATTCAAACCAGTGACCTTTCGTATACTGGCCCAATGCTCTTAACCGCTAGGCTACATTACCTGCCGCCCCTTAAGGGCACTCCATAAGGTCTGTCAGCTGTGCCATTGGATTATCATTTGGCTATACAGTTACTTTCTATAAAAGGACAGGTACAGATGTAGGATCTTAATTTGAGTTTGCTAGAGCAGGAAAATAATCCTGCAGCATAAGACATTTTTATTATTTGGATTAGAATTAATTACTTTTTTTGTAGGGGTTGATACATTTTTTGTTAGGGCAAATCAAGTCTGACATCATAAAGTGGAATTTACTATCTTTAGATGCCTTTTTAAACGTTGAATACACTTGCATTTCCTGCTATGCAGGAACATTCTCTGTAAAAAAAGTGATCAAATTAAGATCCTACATCTGTACTAATATCCTGTCGTTCCAGCCCAGTGTGTGTGTGCCTGTGAGTGTGCATTCGTGCGCGTAACCCTCTGTTTTCCCTTCCTTTGGCTCCAATCCGCCCGGTCTAACAGCAGCATTTCCCATTCCTCTTCTAATCCTGCACAAGGCAATCAGTTTAAATTTGTCTTTTTATGAAAGGGAATTATTCTAATGCTTATTATGGGTGAGTTACGGCAGGAGCCCGAGTCTGCTACCCGCTCCCTTTAATCTTCCTCTCTGTTAATTAAGATTGGGCTTGGCTAACGAGCCTGGGAACTGGATTTGTTTCTAATTTAAAACCTGCAAATGCTTATTGGGCCACAGTAATGCTGTCTCTTAAATATTTCATTGTCCCTTAAATGGCACTTCACACTGCAAGGGGAAACGGATCCCCCTCCCTCTATGCCTGCCTGCCGGTGAGGAAGCCAAGACCTTCTTCTGGCGCAGACACACAACTTTGGTGTGTTTGTGTCTGCATACATGTGAGAGACAGTGTGTGTGTTTGTGTTTAGGTATTGTATGTATGCGTGAGAGAGAAAGAAGGCAGACAGGGTGCAGTGGAAGATTGGAGCAGGAGAAAACCCTGGAGAGCAGGAGGGAATGTTATGAGCATGCTCAGTTCCCTCGGCAGCAGCCAGCACCAGAGCTGGGAGCACAACAAACGGAACACTTTCATTTGTGGGGCCTTTGAGGCTGCTGAAGCCCAGCATGTGTGTGTGTGTGTGTGTGTGTGTGTGTGTGTGTGTGTGTGTGTGTGTGTGTGTGTCTACTCGCGAGAAGGAAGGAGAGGGCGTATTACAAAGGGAGTGATACGAACCTTTCTTTGAATGTTGCTTAACATTACCAAAGCATTGAGAGAACAAAAGGTAACTTTTCTTTTAAATAGCCCTTTTAACATTAATTAGAAGCCCATTTATAATGCCTTATGAGACAATGCATAATGTATTATAATGCACAACATGGACGCTTATAATAGGAAGTGTTGCCCAAAATGACCTGTATGGACTGGTTCTATATAGTACTGTATGTATGTGTGTGAGAGTGGGTATTGTTTGTAGTGAGTCAGGTCAAGGGCATCTGTCACTGTGTCAGGTCAAATCACATTGATTGGCTGGACCACAACTCTGTCACAACCTTACAGAAATGTTGATATGCCTTCTTCATGTGCCTTCATATGTGATCTAGCAAGCACACACTATTGCCCTTTGCACACTATTATGCCGACCTGAACAAAACTGTCCTTTTAGGCAACGCTTCACACAAAGCTGAACAGACATGTACTGTAGCTAGATTGAGTAATATAATAGTCCAATAATTTTATTTCTTTGTGTAATTACATGTAGAGTTTGGAGTCTCTATTCATTACAATCCATTGTTTCAGGTAATTGCTTCATGCATCTTATCTGCTGTTAGAACAGGGTGTCCCAAACTCGGGACCACAAGGGGTGCACGTTTTGTTTTTTTGCCCTAATACTACACAGCTGATTCAACTAATCAACTAATCATCAAGCTATGATAATTTGAATAAGCTGTATAGTGTCAGGGCAAAAACCAAAATGTGCACTCTTGGTTTGGGAAACGCTGAGTTAGAATGTATTGTGGAGTAAGTCTGGTTCCGAACATAATAGTTCTTGGGCCACATTTTCCTGTCGCAACTAACTGTCACTTTTCTTAAAGGGGATGAGTGAATTTACAATTTGCACAATTTAGATTTAGGCTTCAGGTTGAGACAATGTAGGTTTAGACTTGTCAGTGAGAAGGAATTGTTTAATTCAAATGTAGGTAAGCAGTGCAGTACACACAATGCACAATGTAGTATTAAAAACCTCTCTAGGATATGTGGGACGGTAGCGTCCAATCTCGGTTTACATTGGCACCATGTTCAGAAATGCCTCCAAAATATCCGGAGTAATTACAGAGAGCCATGTCAAATAACAGAAATTCTCATCATAAACTTTGATGAAAGATACATGTTTTACATATAATTAAAGCTACACTCGCTGTGAATCCAGCCAACATGTCAGATTTCAAAAAGGCTTTTTGGCGAAAGCATAAGATGCTATTATCTGATGATAGCACAACAGTAAACAAAGAGTAGCATATTTCAACCCTGCAGGCGCAAAACAAAACGCAGAAATAAAATATAAATCATGCCTTACCTTTGACGAGCTTCTTTTGTTGGCACTCCAATATGTCCCATAAACATCACAAATGGTCCTTTTGTTCGATTAATTCCGTCCATATATATCCAAAATGTCAATTTATTTGGCGCGTTTCATCCAGAAAAACACAGCTTCCAATTTGCGCAACGTCACTACAAAATATCTCAAAACTTACATTTAAACTTTGCCAAAACATTTCAAACTACTTTTGTAATACAACTGTAGGTATTTTTAAACGTTAATAATCGATCAAATTGAAGATGGGACTATCTGTGTTCAATACAGGAAGACAACAAACTGACGCTACTTTTCGAGTCATGCGCCTCTCTCAAAAAGTACACTTCAACTGAAACTCATTCAAGATGGCTGTACTTCTTCATTACACAAAGGAATAACCTCAACCAATTTCCAAAGACTGGTGACATCCAGTGGAAGCGATAGAAACTGCAAACAAGTCACTTAGAAATCTAGTATCCCAATGAAAACTCATTGAACAGACAGTGACCTCAAAAAGAAAAAAATCTTAATGGTTTGTCCTCTGGGTTTTGCCTGCTACATAAGTTTTGTTATACTCACAGACATGATTCAAACAGTTTTAGAAACTTCAGAGTGTTTTCTATCAAAATCTACTAATAATATGCATATCTTATATTCTGGGGATGAGCAGAAGGAAGTTGAAATTGGGCACGCTATTTATCCAAAAGTGAAAATGCTGCCCCCTATCCTAGAGAAGTTTCCCGTCTATTTAAAATAGTATAGTTTGCTCACGGTGCATGTGTCAATGCTAGAGTAATCTCTCATGGACTAACGCACATAACAAATGGTATCGTACCGTCTGTCAACAGACTGTGGAATGCGATGACTATTGAGGAACTTTGTTCTGGTACACTGATTTTTTTGTGACTGATCATTGGTCAAATCACGATTTCGCAGTTGCTCGCTTCTCATTCTAGTATCTTTTCTAACTGGGTTTCCGAGATTGGGTGTCCGAGATTAATGCTAGAGGAATCCATAATATGTAACTATACAGTGCAAGAGCAACATAGATATTATGTGTTGCTCAAGAGCCACTGCAGTTAGAGAAAGGTTAAGATAACATAAATTCAATAGATTAAAATGTTAAAAAGACTAAATATCCATAAGGTAGTGTGTAGTGACTCTTAGATTTAAGTGTACATACGTTTTTGCAAACTATTGCGAGAATGTCATAAAAAGTGATCCTTGAACAGTGAATAACATTTTCTGCTTCCCCTGAGGCCATGGGGACACCTGGTGACTGCCCTTTCAACTCTTCCACACTGTCCTCTATGAAAATATCAGCATCAACAAAATAATTTGTTAAAGGGATAGTTCACACAAATTACCAAATGACATATTGCTTTCTGTACACTGTCTGCAGTCTATGGACAAGGTATGACAGCAATCCATATTTCCCTGGCACTGTTTCTACATGCTAATGTTTAAGCATTAGTGGCACAAATCCCATTCAAGTCATGGGACCAATATTGACATTTTTTGCGCATCATGATCAAAAAATCTATAAGTGACTTTGTTGAGCTTTACAATCCTTTTTAGATATGTTCAAATGATTTGGATATGATGTGAGAAAAATGCTAATATCGGTCCCATGACTCGAATGGGATTTGTGCCACAAATGCTAAAATGTTAGCAATGGGAAACAGTGCCAGTGAACCTAAACCAAAGCATGGATTGCTGTCATACCTTGTCAATAAACTTCTTACAGGTTTAAGAAAACCAATGTGTCAGTTTATAATTTAGGGGAACTATCCCTTTAAGATAATATTCAAATCAAACATTTACCCTGTGTCCGTGGTCTTGGGAGCAAGGACTAGGTGGCCTACATTATAACTATGGAAGAAAATAGATTTTCAATCGAATGGGTTTATCTTACACCTATTATACACATTTTTCCCATCTAGGGAAGGCATGGAGGTTAGAGAACGAGGGGAAGAAGGGAGGGCGGGGGTGTCTCCAGGTAGAAAGAAAGAGAAAGAGAAAATAATGCGGTGGTGGAAATAAAGCGAAGCCCATTGAAGCTTTATTCAATCCAATCTGTGAGCCGTGAGGCTGTGGAACATCGCAGAGCCAGAGAGCAGTCCACATGGTCACAGTCTTTTCATCGCCTCATAACAGTGTCGTCTCCAAGCACATCCATCAGTGTACTTCAAGGGTCAATGCTGTTTGGCTTGCTTTGGTGGTAAGGTCAGCGATAAGTATCTTAAAATGTAATCCATCATGGTAATCAATGAATTAAGTATAGCTAATCAAAAGAAATCAACATAGATTTGTCACATGCGCCAAATACAACAAGTGTAGACCTTACAGTGAAATGCTTATTACAAGCTCTTAACCAAAAATGCAGTTAAGAAAAATAAGTGTTAAGTAAAAAAAAAAGAGAAGAGCAGCAGTAAAATAACAATAGCGAGGCTATATACAGGGGGTACCGGTACACTGTCGAGGTAATTGAGGGAGAAGTATTGCCATATTTATTGTCTTCAGCAAACTCATTCAATATCTTCTGACGAAGTGGCCTGGGAAAAATAATGGGATGGTAAAATCTATTCCAGTCATAAGAAATTCAAAAGGTGTTATGATCCTATTCAAAAGCAATTTGGACTTGAGGTACAATCCGTTAAAATATATCCTCAAGGAAGATGGATTGCCTTGAATATACTACTTGATGATTAAAAGTTATGGCTCATAAATATATATGTATCCTTCCAGGATTATTATTATTTTTTGTTGTGATTTCTGCCTGCCAATAATGATAGATTTTTTTGCGGCAGCTTTTCTGAAATTCTGCGATACATTTTGCGATGTTTTTTTTCACGTAAATTTCATATAAAGCAATAAAAGTCATATGTGCTCAGTTTTAGGAGATTTTAAGCAGAATACACAATACAAAAACAATGAGAAACATCTAAAGTGCTCAATTTAGTTTATTTTCCTGAATAAACAGCTCTGTCATAATCCACTCACACATTCACTCACACACACCTCTCCATCAGGCTTGGGGCTTGCTATCAACACGAGATGCACCTCCCATTTCCACCTCTCTCTCACCTCTCTCTCAGTTTTTTGGGGGGATTCAAAGCTGATCAATCGCTTTCAATTTGAGGATCGATATTTCTTTAGCATAAATTATCTTCAAAATACTTGATTGTGATTTTTTTTCTGAAAGGGTCGTAAAGGAGATAAAGAATAGAAAACGTACAAATAGAGTATTGTGGTTGATATGTACTTTTAAAACAGTATTACCATTTCTAAAAAAAATCCAGAAAGATTGTACTTTCGTGATCTGCATTAAGTTATACAGAAAGTTTTAAATGGCAAAGCTGACAAATTGCACTCAGTGCTTTGAGCAGCGCTTTCCATAGACAGACTGGGGAGAGCAGAGTGTCGACCACCCTACTAAAGCCAAGGTTAGCGGAGTAAAAAAGTTTGAGTAAAACGCCACTCACTTTGATTCTTCCAGCGCTTGCCTCAGTCTTCCCTGCTACCACTTCAGTCATGGTGATCTGCCGCTGCTGTGAGAACTGTTCTGACATTCTCATATGCTTTGCTGATTCGAAGTGACTGTTGATTGTCGACTTTCTCTTGTTTCCAAAAACATTTGGTAAATTGATTCGCACGGTCTTTAGCTGTTATTTTTGTTGGCAAATGAGATTGACTTCTGTTCATTTTACTGCCTGTCAGCCATCAGCAATCACCCATCATCTTCACACGTGAATACGCTGACAGGCCAGGGGGAAGAAAACTTTGTTGATGTGTGGTTGGATTGGGCCATTTTCCACTGTAACAGTGCAGTATTTGGTCCAAATTATGAACCCGCTTTTGATTGGACCCTTTTATGTGCTAAAAGTGTGGGGATTGTATCAAATCAAAGTTTATTTGTCATGTGCACCGAATACAACAGGTTCAACTTACAGTGAAATGCTTACTTACAGGCTCTAACCAATAGTGCAAAAAAGGTGTTAGGTGAACAATAGGTAATTAAAGAAATAAAACAGACTATATACAGTAGTGAGGCTATAAAAGTAGCGAGGCTACCTACAGACACCGGTTAGTCAGGCTGATTGAGGTAGTTTGTACATGTAGATATGGTTAAAGTGACTATGCATATATGATGAACAGAGAGTAGCAGTAGCGTAAAAAAGGGGTTGGCGGGTGGTGGGTAGCGGGTAGCGTGACACAATGATGATAGCCCGGTTAGCCACTGTGCGGGGGCACTGGTTGGTCGGCCTAATTGAGGTAGTACGTACATGAATGTATAGTTAAAGTGACTATGCAAATATGATTAACAGAGAGTAGCAGCAGCGTAAAAAGAGGGGTTGGGGGGTGCACACAATGCAAAAAGTCCGGGTAGCCATTTGATTGCATGTTCAGGAGTTTTATGGCTTGGGGGTAAAAACTGTTGAGAAGCCTTTTTGTCCTAGACTTGGCACTCCGGTACCGCTTGCCATGCAGTAGTAGAGAGAACAGTCTATGACTGGGGTGGCTGGAGTCTTTGGCAATTTTTAGGGCCTTCCTCTAACACCGGCTGGTGTAGAGGTCCTGGATGGCAGGCAGCTTAGCCCCAGTGATGTACTGGGCCGTACGCACTACCCTCTGTAGTGCCTTGTGGTCAGAGGCCGAGCAATTGCCGTACCAGCCAGTGATGCAACCAGTCAGGATGCTCTCGATGTTGCAGCTGTAGAACCTTTTGAGGATCTCGGGACCCATGCCAAATCATTTTAGTTTCCTGAGGGGGAACAGGCTTTGTCGTGCCCTCTTCACAACTGTCTTGGTGTGTTTGGACCATTCTAGTTTGTTGTTGATGTGGACACCAAGGAACTTGAAGCTTTCAACCTGCTCCACTACTGCCCCGTCGATGAGAATGGGGGCATGCTCGGTCCTGCTTTTCCTGTAGTCCACAATCATCTCCTTAGTCGTGGTTACGTTGAGGGATAGGTTATTATTCTGGCACCACCCGGCCAGGTCTCTGACCTCCTCCCTATAGGCTGTCTCGTCGTTGTCGGTGATCAGGCCTACCACTGTTGTGTCATCTGCAAACTTAATGATGCTGTTGGAGTCATGCCTGGCCATGCAGTCGTGGGTAAACAGGGAGTACAGGAGGGGACTGAGCACGCACCCCTGTGGAACTCCAGTGTTGAGGATCAGCGTGGCAGATGTGTTGCTACCTACCCTCAACACCTGGGGGCGGCCCGTCAGGAAGTCCAGGATCCAGTTGCAGAGGGAGGTGTTTAGTCCCAAGATCCTTAGCTTAGTGATGAGCTTTGAGGGTACTATGGTGTTGAACGCTGAGCTGTAGTCAATGAATAGCATTCTCACATAAGTGTTCCTTTTGTCCATGTGGGAAAGGGCAGTGTGGAGTGCAATAGAGATATACATCATCTGTGGATCTGTTTGGGCGGTATGCAAATTGGAGTGGGTCTAGGGTTTCTGGGATAATGGTGTTGATGTGAGCCATTACCAGCCTTTCAAAGCACTTCATGGCTACAGACGTGAGTGCTACGTGTCTGTAGTCATTTAGGCAGGTTGCCTTTTTGATCTTGGGCACAGGGACTATGGTGGTCTGCTTGAAACATGTTGGTATGACAGACTCCATCAGGGACATGTTGAAAATGTCAGTGAAGACACCTGCCAGTTGGTCAGCACATGCCCGGAGAACACGTCCTGGTAATCCGTCTGGCCCCGCAGCCTTGTGTATGTTGACCTATTTAAAGATCTTACTCACGTCGGCTACGGAGAGCATGATCACACAGTCGTCTGGAACAGCTGATGCTCTCATGCATGCCTCAGTGTTGCTTGCCTCGAAGCGAGCATAGAAGCTATTTAGCTCGTCTGGTAGGCTCGTGTCACTGGGCAGCTCGTGACTGTGTTTCCCTTTGTAGTCTGTAATAGTTTGCATGCCCTGCCACATAAGACGAGCATCGGAGCCGGTGTAGTATGATTCAATCTTAGCCCTGTATTGACGCTTTGCGTCAAGGCATAGCAGGATTTCTTGTAAGCTTCCGGGTTAGAGTCCCGCACCTTGAAGCGGCAGCTCTACCCTTTAGCTCAGTGCAAATGTTGCCTGTAATCAATGGCTTCTGGTTGGGGTATGTACGTACAGTCACTGTGGGGACGACGTCCTCGATGCACTTATTGATAAAGCCAGTGACTGATGTGGTGTACTCCTCAATGCCATTGGAAGAATCCCGGAACATGTTCCAGTCTGTGATAGCAAACAGTCCTGTAGTTTAGCATCTCCTTCATCTGACAACTTTTTTTATAGACCGAGTCACTGGTGCTTCCTGCTTTAATTTTTGCTTGTAAGCAGGAATCAGCAGGATAGAGTTGTGGTCGGATTTACCAAATGGAGGGCAAGGGAGTGTCACGCCCTGACCTTAGAGATCCTTATTATTCTCTATGTTTGGTTAGGTCAGGGTGTGACTCGGGTGGGAAATTCTATGTTTTCTGTTTCTTTGTTTTTGGCCGAGTGTGGTTCCCAATCAGAGGCAGCTGTCTATCGTTGTCTCTGATTGGGGATCATACTTAGGCAACCCTTTTTCCCACCATTAGGTTGTGGGATCTTTTTTTCTGTTTAGTTACTGTTGCCTGACAGAACTGTGCGTTTTCGTTTTCTATTTTGTTATTTTGTTTGAGTGTTTTTTTGGAATTAAAATCATGAACACTTTCCATTCTGCGCCTTGGTCTACTCTTTCTACCACCAACGAGAGTCATTACAGGGAGAGCTTTGTATGCGTCTCTGTGTGTGGAGTACAGGTGATCTAGATTTTTTTTCCCTCTGGTTGCACATTTAACATGTTGATAGAAATTTGGTAGAACTGATTTAAGTTTCGCTGCATTAAAGTCTCCGTCCACTAGGAGCGCCGCCTCTGGGTGAGTGGTTTCTTGTTTGCTTATTTCCTTATACAGCTGACTGAGTGCGGTCTAAGTGCCAGCATCTGTCTGTGGTGGTAAATAAACAGCCACAAAGTATAGCTGAAAACTCTCTAGGCAAGTAGTGTGGCCTGCAATTTATCACAATATACTCTACTTCAGGCAAGCAAAATCTAGAGACTTCCGTAGATTTCGTGCACCAGCTGTTGTTTACAAAAATGCACAGACCGCCCCCCTCGTCTTACCAGTGTGTGCTGTTCTATCTTGCCGGTGCAATGTATATCCCGCTAGCTGAATATCCATGTCGTCATTTAGCCACGATTCCGTGAAACATAGGATATTACAGTTTTTGATGTCCCGTTGGTAGGATATCCGTGATCGTACCTCATCTAATTTATTGTCCAATGATTGCACATTGGCGAGTAGTATTGACGGTAACGGCAGCTTTCCCAGTCGCCTTCTCTCGGGGTCCTGACCAGGCATACGGCTCTTTGTCCTCTGTACCTGCGTCGCTTCCTCTTGCAAATAACGGGGATGTCGGCCCTGTGGGGTGTTTGGAGAATGTCTTGTGCGTCGTCCAAAAATCTTTGTCTAATCCGAGGTGAGTGATCGCTGTCCTGATATCCAGAAGCTCTTTTTTGCCGTAAGATACGGTTGCAGAAACATGTACAAAATAAGTTACAAATAACACGAAAAAAACACATAATAGCACAATTGATTGGGCGCCCGTAAAACTGCTGACATTTCTTCCGGCGCCACTTTACAAGGCAACTTATACAGAGACTGGGAAAAAACAGGCGCTGGGAGAAAAACACTGGTTGACTTGGCAAACAAGACTAACTGGCACAGACAGACAGAAAACACAGGCATAAATACACAGGGGATAATGGGGAAGATGGGTGACACCTGGAGGGGGGTGGAGACAAGCACAAGGACAGGTGAAACAGATCAGGGTGTGACAGGATTGGTCAAAATTGCAAACTCTCGCATAATATGCGCTGAATGGTTGATTTTGCATTGAGTTATGCGATTGCAGAATCGCGGAATCCTGGAGGGACTGGTCAATGGACCGTGAAGGCAATCATATACCAACTATCACCCTCTGGCACTCAAACATATTTAGAATATTATGGTCACATCGGAATTTACATATATTTTTAGGCTTAAAAAACAGACCTTGTGAGACATACTTGGAGGAGGCTAAATCAAGCTAGTCGGATTGATTCTTTTCTGGTATCCTTTTCTATCATGCCAAATAGTGATAAAAAAGTATAGATTGAGGAACGAACACAATCAGACTGAACACAATCACAATCAATCAGTTGATAGCCCTCCGTGTAACTATGACAGACTTTCCAAGAGGGTGGGGATATTGAAGTGTGCCTTTAGAGGCCATTTAATTAAATGTTCTTCACAAAAACTAAAACGGTATCGATCAACAGAAAAAAGACTTACAGCATAAATGTATATTCTAACATCACACATAAATGGTGTGGCTAAATGTAATAGAGAAGCACTGAATAATCTAGACGCAAAACAAAAGTAGTTTGAGGAACTTATTCAGGAAAGATCAGGTTTCATTTATCTAAAAAAAAACTAAGCAAATTGGACAGAGAACTGTAAAAAATATGTTTTTCTTAAATCTTCAATATAGAAACATGACCAAAAATAACCTAAAAAAATGGTTACAAACAATGAAGAAATCCTTATCTCACCAACAGAGATTTTGTAAGTAAAATATTTTAAACAAATGTACTCTTGTCAAGTTCCTCCAACTTCACTTGACTATACGTTTTTTTCTTCTCCCAGAAAATCACGTGAAACCATCTGCGGCACAAAAAAAATATTGTGAAGGTCTATTTACACATGACGAACTATGGTTGGCAATTGATTATTTTGATATGGGGACAACCAACCACTGGTCTGGATGGCATTCTAATAGAGATATAGCAAACTGAAAGATCCATTACTATCATATTTATATTATTAATATATAAGTGACAAACTGTCGGACACACTACTGAAGCAGGAGCCAGGGGGAAATACAGAAACCCAGTCCCTTTAAAACATTGGAAGCCCCTCACCCTTCAATGTTGTGACGCAAAAAATATTGGTAAAATGTATTGCTCATAGAATAAAAAAGGTCTTACCGGACATTATATATCACAATCAGATGGGATTCTCATAAGTTATATTGGAGACAACATTAGGCAACTACTAGAAATAGTGGAAAACTAAAGTAGAATTTGAGAAAGCATTTGATACAGTATGTCTTGAATGCCTGGATTTTTTTCAACTTTCAAGAATCTCTCATAAGATGGGTAAAAGTCATGTACAACAATCCTTTATGTAAAATAATAAATAATGGTTCTGTCACCATAACTATTTATTATGGCCATCAAACTGTTTGCTTAAAAAAATCTAATATAATGATAACATTATGGGGCTAAAAGGGATTAGAGACAAAAGTATCAATGTACGCCAATGATTAGAGTTTTCTCTTGGGTCCTCAATCTTCAACGTAGAAGGGCCTCATTGAGGACCTGGTTAATTTCTCCAGTTTCTCTGGACTAAAGCACAACTGTGATAAGTGTACTATATTACAGATTGGATCTCTAAAAGATACAAACTTTAAATTGCCACGTGGTCTCCCGATTTAAATAGGCGGATGGTGAAGTCAATGTTCTTGGTGTACATATCCCGGAAAAGTTCAGCGATCTTGCGACTATTAACTATGATTGAAAATTTTGCAAAATAGATAGAATTTTGAAACTGTGGAGAGGGAAACACCTATCCATTTACGGGACCATTACCCTAATTAATTCTACCAACTCCAGGAGAATATTTTTTCAAATCATGCAAGAACAAAATATTTACATTTATTTGGAATGGCAAACCAGATAAAGTTAAAGAAGCATATTTATATAGAGTGTTGTTGTACTCCAGACCAGTCTTGGTCTCGAGTCCGCTCTCAAGATCACATATTGAGTGTCTTGGTCTTGTCTTTGTGTCGGATACATTTGTACTGGTCTCGGACAGTGAGCACTCTAATTTTTTCCAGAGACCGGCCGAGACCAGCGGAGTAAAAACTCATTATTATCAGCTTCCATTCAGTCAGTGCATGAAACCACTTCACCTGGCTAAATATATACACTCCTTTCTTGAAACATAAATATGTTAATACCCTTTATATGTATTATATACATATTTGCGCAGTGGCAAATCTATACCCTTACAAAAAAAGATTGCAGTTTTGAAACTGCAGAAAAAGTGCAGTAACTGCAGTCGACTGTGGTATTTTGGACTGCAAAATTACTGCAGTAAAAAAACATTTATTTTGGATGCAGTATTTGCAGCATACTGCAGTTATACTGCACTCTGACTGGAATCTTTTTTTGTAAGGGTAGGCCTTCAGTGTGTGACAGGTTCGTGATTCTGAAAGGACAGCGACCAGTAATACCAGCGCACTCATGTAGGAGAGTGCACTTCTTGTAAAACACAAAGGGCCAGTGGTGTAGTGGAGGGTATACGCAGGTATAAGCAGTATACCCACTTTTTTTCCGTGGGCATTGCTTATACTCACTTCTTAATCCCTACCGATGCGTATCAAAGTAGTGTAGTGGAGGTATACGACCTATCAATTATGTACTACAATAGAGAAATCATGCACAAAGTAGCCTATACCAAAGCAAAGCACGTGAAAGATATTCACATGCGCGCAGCACACACAGCCTAGTTTCAACTGAATATCATCTGCAGGCAGCAGGAGTGTGCAGCTCTCAACTGGTTTTGGCATGGAGCAGCTCACAGAAGAATGGCATCGGTAGCCAGTAGAGTAGGAAATAAGTTTCAACTTATGATATCTGCCAGTAAATGTTAACTAAGGCAACAATCGGTATACAAACCAGGTATTGACAAAGTTGAGTCCGAAGTGATGGTTAGTAGGCTATTTGTGATGCACAATTGTCATCATGCTTTGTTTGCATCACCGGCGTAGACATGGATGGGCCTGGGTGGACAGAGGCCCACCCACTGGGGAGCCAGGCCCTGACAGGCCCACCCAATCAGAATGATATGCTTTAAGCATTGTTGTGGACTTAGTCGATCCAATTTGTGTATTTCTTCTATTTAAAAAAGAGTGATTTTGAGAGTGAAAACCTGAAAAATCTATAGGAAAACTCATAAAAAAACAAAGGAAAGCATAGGATTTTTTTACACAGGGTGCCTTTCCTTCACTGGGATGGCTGTTTGCAAACTTTATGTGAAAATTAGAGTATACCCACTTCCAGGCACCACTACACCACTGCATAGGGCCGATAGAAAGACAGCAGTGATGTTAAAGGATAAGCAGTCCAAAAACTCAGACATAATAAGCCAGTAGGTCACAATCATAAGAATACAAGAACGCAACCATTAAGCATTTCCCAATCAAAATGTACAAATATTACTTCCCATTGCAAAAAACATTTCACATTTAGCACACAAAGTTACTGGTGACCTAAAGTTTAAGGTGGAACTGACAGCGTGTTAACTACTTTGCAGATATGAAACAAACAGACAATCATAATATCAGTAAAAAATATAAAATTCCCAGTTCATGCTACAATTATATGGTAGTCCAAAAAATATTGCTATCAGGTTGTAAATGACAGCTGGCCTGGTACATTGTTTGCTGCCTCCATTCAGGTTGAACTGTTACAGTTTCAATGACTCAATAATCAGGAAAAAAAGGACAAATGTATCTAAGGCTGGGAACGTCAATACAATCAAATTAGCAAGGGCAATGATCACAAGTCAGTTATAACGTGGCTAATAGGCTAGCGCATCTATTTTTGTAGCAAGCTAAAAACACAGAGCCTAACGTTAGCTAGATAGCTAGCTAGCTGCTAGGAGGATGTCATGTCATGCCATTGGAGGAGTGGTTGAGTGACTGTCTTTTTCCCCTCATATCATATTTCTGTGGCAATACACAGCTAGAGATGCAGATGTCGGTTGGTTAGCTAGCAAGAACTTGAAGAACTGAACTTGAACATCCACTCTGATTTCAGAGCACTCTCGTCTGACTGTGCCAGAGCGCAGAACAACTGATGAATTTATGAACGCGCAACACCGGCAGACTATGACCAGTGTCAGTAAAACATAGGCAAAGAAAGTTACAGTTAGTCAATAACGCTCAAGATAACATGTAAACAGCCTAACCAGCTCTGCTAATGCCAGTAAAATGGTCAGAGTGAGGTGTTCTCTCATTTGTGTCTGGAAGTAGCTAGCTAGCAAGCTTGCCAACTTTAGCCAGTTAGCTTGGGTGCTTGGTTGGGACAAGCATGAATTGGAAGGCAAGCTGCAGAAGAACGAGGAGGCTACAATTCCCCATCGTTTATCAGTGCAAAAAAAAAGTTTGAGAGCGTTTATCTAATGTTCCTTCGTTAGATTTCAGCTCATGTTGCTCTGGCTAGCATTTGTTGTTGATCTTTTTGTTTTTGATGTGCATAATTGAGGGAGAGAGAGCCTACCTTTTCATGGTTGCTTGATCAATAGGACTGTAAAATTCCCAAATGTAAGAGGACTCCCATGGTGTTTACATATTTGCAGGTGTATTTTGTGGCTTTTGGCGAATGATTTCTTATGATTTAAAGTTGCACTGTTGCAACTGCCTGTAAACAAACAGTCCAGTTCAAAGTGAATGATGGCAGGCCCGTGTGGCAAATTACTTTTGTATAAAGGTCTACTGTCACTCTGATTGGCTATAGTACACTGGTCTGTGTAGACTCTGGTACCGGACAAGACAGATGTTTTTATTCAGTTTTATTTACTGCAGTTTTAATTAATTGTCCAAACATACGGTCGCTTTCCCACTCTATATTGATATAGATTTTTCACAAATGCCTTAGTATACGTGGTTGAAAGAGATGGGGCAAAAGGAGTGGCTAATAAGTCTGGCTGAACATCTGACTGGCTTACTTACTGCAAATTGAGAAATTATGTGACTAAACTCAACAAAAAGAAGAAGAAACTTTATTATGAAGTTTGGAGTTCTTTAAATGAAATTATGGGCAGAAAGACAAATTCAACTCCATCTTTCATCGAATCAGATGGCTTATTCATCACAAAACCATTTGATGTTGCCAATTGTTTTAATGATTATTTCATTGGCAAAGTGGGCAAACTTAGGCAGGAAATGCCAACGACAAACAGTGAGCAATTATATTCATGCATAAAAAACAAATAATGAAAGAACAGCAGTGCAAGTTCGAATTTTGTAAGGTTAGTGTGGGAGAGGTGGGGAAATTATTGTTAACAATCAATAATGTCAAACCTCCTGGCATTGACAACTTAGATGGAAAGCTACTGAGGATGGTGGCTGACTCTAAAGCCACTCCTATCTGTCATATTTTTAATCTGAGCCTAGAGGAAAGTCTTTGTCCTCAGGCCTGGAGGGAAACCAAAGTAAATCCGCTACCCAAGAGTGGTAAAGCGGCCTTTACTGGTTCTAACAGCAGACCTATCAGCTTGCTGCCAGCTCTTAGCAAACTGTTAAAAAATGGTGTTTGACCAAATACAATGCTGTTTCTCTGTAAACAAATTAATAACAGACTTTCAGCATGCTTATAGAGAAGGGCACTCAACATGTACTGCACTGACACAAATGACTGATGATTGGTTGAAAGAAATTGATAATAAGAAGATTGTGGGAGCTGTGCTGTTAGATTTCAGTGCAGCATTTGTTATTATTGACCATAAACTGTTGTTGAAAAAACTTAAGTGCTATGGCTTTTCAACCTCTGCCATATCGTGGATTCAGAGCTATCTATCTAATATAACTCAAAGGGTTTTCTTTAATGGAAGCGTCTAATGTCAAACATGTAAAGTGTGGTGTACAGCAGGGCAGCTCTCTAGGGCCTCTACACTTTTCTATTTTTACCAATGACCTGCCACTGGAATTAAACAAAGCATGTGTGTTCATGTATGCTGATGACTCAACCATATACGCATCAGCAACCACAGCTAATGAAGTCACTGAAACCCTTAACAAAGAGTTGAGGTCTGTTTTGGAATGGGTGGCCAGTAATAAACTGGTTCTGAACATCTCTAAATCTAAGAGAATTGTATTTGGTACAAATCATTGCTTAAGTGCTAGACCTCAGGTGAATCTGGCAATGAGTGGTGTGGCTGTTGAACAAGTTGAGGCGACTAAATTACTTGGCGTTATCTTAGATTGTAAACTGTCATGGTCAAAACATATAGATTCAATGGTTGCAAAGATGGGGAGAGATCTAGCCATAATAAAGAGATTCTCTGCTTTTTTGACACCACACTCCAAAAAGCAAGTTCTGCAGGCTGATATAAATACTATTCATGCCAGTCTCTCTTGGCTAAGAGTTGAGGAGAGACTGACTGCATCACTTCTCCTTTTTATAAGAAACATTCATGTGTTGAAAATCCCAAATTGTTTACATAGTCAACTTACACACAGCTTTGACACACACACTTATCCCACCAGACATGCCACCAGGGGTCTTTTCATAGTCCCCAAATCCAGAACAAATTCAAGAAAATGTCCTGTATTTTATAGAGCCCTTATTGCATGGAACTTCCTTCCATCTCATATTGCTCAAATTAACAACAAACTTGGTTTCAAAAAACAGATAAAGCAACACCTCGCAGCACAACTCCTCTCCCCTATTTGACCTAGATAGTTTGTGTGTAAACATTGACATGTAGGCTACGTGTGCCTTTTTAAAAAGGTATCTAGTTCTGTCCTTGAGCTGTTCTTACATTTACATTTAAGTCATTTAGCAGACGCTCTTATCCAGAGTGACTTACAAGTACATACATCCATACTTTTTTGTACTGGCCCCCCGTGGGAATTGAACCCACAACCCTGGCGTTGCAAGCGCCCTGCTCTACCAACTGAGCTACACGGAACCGTCTAATGTCTTGTCTAATGATGTTGTGTATTATGTCATTCTGTATTATGTTTCATGTTTTGTGTGGACCCCAGGAAGAGTAGCTGCTGCTTTTGCAACAGCTAATGGGGATCCTAATAAAATACCAAAATTCCCAAACACTCTCCAAATTTATGAAAAGGGGTCACTTGTCAAAAACAAAAAGTGTAATTCTTCCTGGTGGTGTATATGAACAGAGTTGAATAACATTTAATAAGTTCCCACACATGCTGAGCACTTGTTGGCTGCTTTTCCTTCACACTGCGGTCCAATTCATCCCAAACCATTTCAATTGGGTTGAGGTCAGGTGATTGTGGAGGCCAGGTCATCTGATGCAGTACTCTATCACTCTCCTTCTTGGTCAAATAGCCCTTACCACATCCTGGAGGTGTATTTTGGTTCATTGTCCTGTTGAAAAACAAATGATAGTCCTACTAAGCGGAAACCAGATGGGATGGCGTATCGCTGCAGAATGCTGTGGTAGCCATGCTGGTTAAGTGTGCTTGAATTCTAAATAAATCACAGAGAGTGTAACCAGCAAAGCACCCCCACACCATCACACCACATCCTCCATCCTTCACGGTGGGAACTACACATGCAGAAATCATCCATTCACCTACTCTGCGTCTCACAAAGACATGGCGGTTGAAACCAAAAATCTAAAATTTGGACTCATCAGACCAAAGGACAGATATCCACCGGTCTAATGTACATTGCTCGTGTTTCTTGGCCCAAGCAAGTCTCTTCTTCTTATTGCTGTCCTTTATTTGTGGTTTCTTTGCAGCAATTCGACCATGAAAGCCTGATTCATGCAGTCTCCTCTGAACAGTTGATGTTGAGATGTGTCTGTGACTTGAACTTTGTGAAGCATTTATTTGGGCTGCAATCTGAGCTGCAGTTAATTGCCGATTTCTGAAGCTGGTAACTCTAATGAACTTATTCTCTGCAGCAGAGGTAACTCTGGAGCTTCCTTTCTTGTGGCGGTCCTCATTAGACAAGTTTCATCATAGCGCTTGATGGTTTTTGCGACTGCACTTGAAGAATCTTTTAAAGTTCTTGAAATGTTCATGATTGACTGACCTTCATGTCTTAAAGTAATGATTGACTGTCGTTTCTCTTTGTTATTTGAGCTATTCTTGCCATAATATGGACTTGGTCTTTTACAAAATAGGGCTGTTTTCTGTATAACACCCCTACCTTGTCAAAACACAACTGATTGGCTCAAACGCATTAAGAAGGAAAGAAATTCCATACATTTACTTTTAAGAAGGCACACTTGTTAATTGAGATATCACGTTTTAAAGTATGACCCAGGTGCAGACAGTGTTGAAGAAACAAAAGTGTATTCTTTAACCAGGGGCAGTAAACGACAGGTCAAGGCAGGCAGGGGTCAATAATCCAGAGCGGGTGTAAGGCACCGGAACAGCAGGCGGGCTCAGGGTCAGGTCAGGCAGAGGTCGGTAATCCAGAGTGGAGGCAAAGGTACAGGACGGCAGGCAGGCTCAGGGTCAGGGCAGGCAGGAATGGTCAAAACCGGGAAACTAGAAAACAGGGACTATAGCAAAGACAGGAGCAAAGAAAAGCTGGTAGGTTTGAATGAACAAAACGAACCAGCACAAACAAACAGAAAACACAAGTACTCAGGAGATAATGGGGAAGATGGGAAACACCTGGAGGGGGGTGGAGACAAGCACAAGGTCAGGTAAAACAGTTCAGGGCATGACATGAAATGCATTCCAGGTGACTACCTCATGAAGCTGGTTGAGAAAATGCCAAGAGTGTACAAAGCTGTCATCGAGGCAAAAGGTGGCTACTTTGAAGAATCTCAAATATAAAATATATTTTGATTTGTTTAACACTTTTTTGGTTACTACATGATTCCATATGTGTTATTTCATAGTTTTGATGTCTTCACTATTATTTTACAATGTAGAAAATAGTAAAAATAAAGAAAAACCCTTGAATGAGTAGGTGTGTCCAAACTTTTGACTGGTACTGTATTTCTATATTATTTCCTCCCCCTACCCTGATTGGAGCAAACTAATGGACAACAACACCTCTACTGCCACTGGGGGAACTATATTCAAATCAAACTATATTCAAATCAAACATTCGCCCGTGTCAGTGATCTCAAGGAGCAAGGACTAGATGGCCTACATTATAGCTATGGAAGAAAATATATTTAATCTAATGGTTTTATCTGGCACCTATTGTACTCTTTTTCCCCCATCTATGGAGGGCAGGATGTTAGAGAACAAGGGGAAGAAGGGAGGGCCAGGGTGTCTCCAGGTAGAGAGGGAGAAAATAATGCCGTGGTGGACATAAAGCGAAGCGCATTGAAGCTTTATTCAATCCAATCTGTGAGCTGTGGAACGTCACAGAGCCAGAGAGCAGTCCACATGGTCACAGTCTTTTCATTGCCTCATAACGGTGTCGTATCCAAGCACATCCATCAGTGTACTTCAACGATCGATGCAGTTGGGCTTGCTTTCTACACATTTTTTTTCTGTAGACCTGTATAATTCAACTTTTGAATTTAAAGGGATAGTTAACCCCATAATCAAAATGTACTGTATAAAAAGAACGCATGTTTTTTTCTTTGTATTATCTTTTTATAAGATCTAATGTGTTATATTATCCTACAATAATGTCACATTTACACAAACTATGTATAGAATATGAATATCCTTGCTTCAGGTCCTGAGCTACAGGCAGTTAGATTTGGGTATGTAATTTTAGGTGAAAATTGGAGAAAAAAAAGCTCAGATCTTTTTAAGGTGTCTGTAATAGAATAAATGTGGAGAAAACTAATGTAGACATTAGTATATGCATTTCTATATCTTACATTTATGTTTACAATGGTGCCATGTGTTACGCGGAGTGGAACAGGTGAACCCAGTATCAGACTCAGACGAGAAGACTAGGATAAGATAACCAAGGTATTTATTGAAACACAGGGGGAAGCTCGGGCGGATTGCAGGAAACCAGATGCTGAGGCTGGAGCAAGAGGTGTTGGGACAGGGTAAGCAGGTCCAGAGGGGAATCCAAGGGAGCAGTAGAGTAGGGTATCTCTGCGGTTTGCACTTTGGCCTGGAGTGTAGACTGGAGCTGAGGCACGGCGACGGTTGGCTTGGGACTGGGTCTTGGCGGAGGCACGGAGAAGGGCAGCCTGGGCCCTCCTCCAAGTGCGATGACAACGGCGCATGTGGTCATGGACTGAACAAGGGGAGTTGATAACCCAGAGCACATTCGAAGGGTGACATACCTGACAAGGCTTTGATGAGGGTGTTGTGGGCATATTCAACCCAGGGTAGCTGAGCACTCCAGGAGGAAGAGTTAGCCGAAGTCACGCAGCGTAGGGCAGTCTTCATCTCCTGGTTGGCCCATTTGGTCTGGCCGTTTGTCTGGGGGTGATATCCAGATGAAAGACTAACATTAATACCAAGTGCTGAACAGAAGGATCTCCATACCTGGGACGTAAACTGGGGTCCCCTGTCAGAAACGATGTCAGTGGGAATGCCATGCAGCCGAAACACATGGGATACCAGCAGGTCCGCAGTCTCCCTGGAGGACAGAGGCTTGGAGAGGGGAATGAAGTGAGCCTCTTTGGAGAATCTGTCGATAATGGTGAGGATGACTGAGTTACCATTAGATGGGGGAAGGCCAGTGACAAAGTCCAGAGCTATGTGTGACCAGGGGCGACTGGGTATGGGAAGAGGGCGAAGCAGACCGGAAGTGGGTTTAGTGGAGGTTTTGTTCCGGGCACAGACCGAGCAGGCTGAGACGAACTCCTGGACATCTTTCTCCATATTGGGCCACCAAAAGCGCTGACGCAGGAATGCGAGAGTCCGGTTCATAACAGGGTGACAGGTGAGGTGAGTAGAATGGGCCCACTGAAGAACTTCAAAGCGAACTGAACAGAGTCTTTCTAGGACCGTTACCTGGGTCAGGATGGTTCTGCTGAGCCTGGCGAATATGGGACAAACCTCAGATTTCCCACTTCCTGGTTGGATTTTTCTCAGGTTTTCGCCTGCCATATGAGTTCTGTTATATGCACAGACATCATTCTAACAGTTTTAGAAACTTCAGAGTGTTTTCTATCCAAATCTACTAATAATATTCATATCCTGGCCTCTGGGCCTGAGTAGCAGGCAGTTTACGCTGGGCACGCTTTTCATCCGGACGTGAAAATACTGCCCCCTCACCAGTGAGGTTAACAAAAAGCTTTTTCTCCAACAGCCATTGGAGAACTTGGCGAACGTGTTTCTGGTGAGTCTCAAGGTCTTTAGAAAAAATTGAGGTTTGTCCACATAGACAAAAATGAAGCGTCCAATCACAATCCTCAGAACGTTATTAACCAGGCTCTGGAAAACAGCAGGAGCGTTAGTGAGACCAAAAGGCATGACCAAATACTCAAAGTGTCCAAGTGTTGTGTTGAACGCCGTTTTCCACTCGTCCCCCTCTCTGATGCAGACAAGGTGGTAGGCATTCCGGAGGTCGAGTTTAGTGAACACCGTGGCACCATGGAGGGGGGCAAAAGCAGATGAGGGGTGGCAAGGGATACTTGTTCTTCACAAGTGATATTATTCAGCCCACGGAAGTCTATGCATGGCCTCAGTGACCCATCCTTTTTCTTTATAAAGGAAAAACCAGCCCCTACTGGAGAGGAAGAAGGCCTGACATGTCCTGCAGCCAGGGAATCCTGGATGTACCCCTCCATAGCCTCTTTTGCGCGGGGCGAGAGAGGTTATACAACCGGCTACAGGGGAGAGGAGCTCCAGGCTGGAGGTCAATAGCACAGTCGTACGGCCGATGAGGCGGCAGCGACAGTTTTTGGTGCTTGCTGAACACAGGAGCTAGATCGTGATACTCTGGAGGAACTGATGACAGGTCCAGAGGTTCTGGAATGAACTGGGCCACAGACAAGGCAGGGGCAAGGGCAGAATGTAGACAATTCGAGTGACATAACAAACTCCAAGTGGTTACCTTTCCGGCGGTCCAGTCGATCTGTGGATTGTGCAGCTTTAACCAAGGATGACCAAGAACCAGGGGAGAGTGAGGGCAGCCGATTATGTGGAGACTGATCCTTTCCTGGTGATTCCCAGAGACACGCAGGATGACAGGGACGGTTCTCTCACTGACACGGGCAAGGAGCTGTCCATTGAGAGTGTTGGCATCTAGGGGTGAATTGAGTGGAATAGTGTCCAGGCCCAACTGGGTAACGACACCTCGGTCCAGGAAACTCTCGTCGGCACCCAAGTCGATCAGGGCAGGCAGAGAAAAAGCCTGGCTTTGCTACACAAGAGTACCGTCTAGCAAGGGTCTGGGGGGAGATGGACCGGCAATTTGGCTCAACAGTACTCAACCCCACAACTGCCGAGCCACCTCCTTTTGCTGGCCTCAGTGAACAAGTGGAGACAAAGTGACCAACCTGGCCACAGTATAGGCAGCTCCTAGTGCTGATTCATCGCTGCCTCTCCTCAGGAAGGAAATCTTGGCCCGTTCGCTAGCATAAGCGTATGGCTGTTGCTCGTATAACAGTGAACATTGTACAAAAACGCTCTGCAAGCTCCGAGGTTGCCAACGTAACGCTCGGTGGCCTGAACAAACGGCTCACGGAGCGGAGAAGAACTAGAGGCTGGTTGCAAGCTCTGGGCGAAGGTTCGGCCCTGCAGGTCCGAAAGGCTCTGTGAAAACTCTATTACGTGCTCCAGAAGGGTTTTCAGGGCTTGGTGATGTTGCTCGAGCATGGCGCCTTGGCCGGCGAGGGTTTGGTGGAGAGGATCTGAGTCTGCTGGGTTCATCTCTCTGGCCAGATCGTACTGTTACACGAAGCGGAACAGGTGAACCCAAGAGCAGGCTCAGACGAGGAGTCTGGGATGAGGTAACCAAGGTATTTATTGAAACACAGGGGAAAGATGGAGTGCAGGCCAGGGAAGCTCGGACAGGTTGCAGGAAACCAGGTGCAGAGGCTGAGGCTGAAACGAGAGGTGTTGGGACAGGGTAAGCAGGTCCGGAGGGGAATATAAGGGAGCAGTAGAGTGGGGGATCCAGGACTGAGTAGCAGGACTGGAGACAGGGACCAGAGTCAGAGCGTGCAGAACTGTAGCGAAGAGGAAAACAGCGTCAGGTAAGGGAAAACAGGTACAACAGGAACAAACGTCTAGAAACCTAGACTGACTGGGCAGAGATTACGATCTGGCAGCGTGGAATTGGCAGGGCTGAGTATTTTAGAGGTCTTGATTATGGAACAGGTTGCAGCTGGTGGGGATCTGCTCTGACTCCAGCACACCTGTCTCCGCCCACACAAACACACACACACAGAGATAGGAAGTGGGAGAGAGCACTGGGGGAGTGGAGGCAAGTCAAGGAGACACAGGATGAGCAGTAGAGGGCGTGGCAGGAGCAGATGTAACACCATGATGGAGGCACAGTGGCTTTAATACAGCGCACCATATCAGACATCTAGTGTAATCACTGGTTGTACTGGCTGCTATTACTCTTTTGTTCTGTTTGATCAGTTGTTGATGCTGTTGTGGTCCTTGGGGATTGGGCAGATGAGGAAAGTGGCCTTCTGCTAAACTAACAGAACTGTTTTCAAGGCTGTCCCAGCAGAGCTGCACATCCTTCATTAAGCAAACCTTTTAAGCTACTAAAGATGTGCCAAGTTAAAACAACACTTTCTCTTTAGCCTTCACAGGCCTGCAGTACCTATGTGGGGCCTCTTTTGAAAACCGTACACCCGAACTGCTCTTTTATTGGCCTGATGTTGTTGTTTCTGGATTGCGACTGGTGACTCTCTCACTTCTCACATATGCTGTCATTACCTAAGCCCCTGTTCCTGCCGCTACACAGTTTTTTTCCCCTCTGCGGTTTGCAGATAACAAGTTGCTACATCCGTTCAGTGGCGGTTGATCCTCAGCCAAAGCCAATTCTTATCGTCTTAAGCACACGGCTCTGGTGAAACTAATTATTGTGCAAGGCTCTGGGAGCGTCAACCGGACCCCGGACCAGTAGGGGTTATATACCACATTTCGCTGCGTGCAGCGTTTCAGCCCACTCAGTCTTTATTAAGTCCTGTCTCGTCCTTATGACATCTATCTTTGTCCCACACAGATGACTCATACGCATAGAATTTTATTGGCTCGACTGTTAAAATATGTCTATCAATTATTCAAACCCCGTTTTCACACTGGTTTTCTCGCTATTTATTATATTCCTACAACCTTTTTATTTAATATCGGTCAGATTCGGCAGGCTTTCTTTCTCTCTCTCATTGTGCGTCTGTACCTTCGTCATTTCCATTGAATCGTTCTTTCCATTTAGCACATGTCGTTAATCAAATGACCTTATAAAAACATTATGTCAGGTTTCATATGATTGGAGTATAGCCACGGCTGCACATTCTGATTAATACTAATCTACATATCTGGTATGTGATTATGATCATATGCTTATGTATGTGAGGGCAGATGATGTTTGAGTGTGTTTACGTAGCATGAAGTATGTGGTTCTTGCAGGCAAATTGGAATTGTAAGCATGTGTATGACCTAGAGTATTTTTGTGTGTGCTCATCCACTTCCATCCTCCCTTGCATTTGCTTTTCCTTTTCTCTACCCCGTCCCCTCCATGCACATGACCAAACCCCACTGCTTGCCTCCCCCAGTCAGTCAGAACGAAGGCAGCCAAAGAAAGATAGAACACAACTTCTGCTCTGACCTTTTCCTGTTGTCTCTCTCTCTTCAGAATAACAATGGTTTCTCCATCATGCTTTGTTTACATGGGGGAGTAGAAAACGACACATCACCATAAAAAAGATAAATGCTACCTCTGTATTAAAAGTCTGGCCATCATTAGTCAGGAGCGTTATCATAAACAGTGTCCGCCATGAAAATTAAACCGTCCTTAGAGTGATAAGGCTGGGATGGGAACAGGGATCTGATGGATAATTTATAGCCGAGGTGAGCATGCAATTTTCAGGACACTGAGAAGCCTATGAACCTGGACTATGCCACCATGAATGATTAATTCATAAACATTATTCATAACCCTTTCTCATAAATCTAGGCGCCCATTAACTTCAGCTACAGTCATAGCCGCGGGAAGTAGTTTGGGGGTGGGGGAGGGACACATCTTTTTGACAGGCTGGTGCTGCAGACGGATATATCGGTCGACTAATACAGGATTATTAAAGACCCAGTGCACAATATATTTAAAACTCATTTTTCTTTTTCTTTCTTCCAGATTTGTTAGGTGGTGCGGCAGCACCCTCAGCACCCCTACTTCCCATGGCCTTGGCCACAGTGGATGGAGGATGGTGAGGTTCATCTTACCCTTTTCCTAACTTTAACCTAATTCTCCTAACCTGCAACGTCAATTATTTTAACCTGCTGCGTAAATTCACCTAACCTGCTACAAAAAGTAATTTTTGATATAAGCGGTACTCTATCCAGTCAAAACCGGGTATATGTGGGGGAGAGGGTTCTTACTAAAAGGGAAGAAGAATAAAACATCTTGAGTTGAAATGAAAGGCAAGTATTTGTATTTTTTTACTGTAACGCTCCTATTCGGTGCAGTTTCCTGAAGTTTTTTTTCTTCTGAATGGCAGTCTAATGTGGGGTAAATGTCCTGTTAACATTTGCAGCCTTGTCTGTTTGGGCTAATTAGCAGCTAATTAGCCTGTGTTGTTTGTGTCCACAGAGGACCGTTTTATTTTGCAGCTTGTAATATTTATTTAACCTTTATTTAACTAGGCAAGTCAGTTAAGAACAAATTGTTATTTACAATGACGGCCTACCAAAAGGCAAAAGGCCTCCTGCGGGGATGGGGGCTGGGATTAAAAATCAATTAAATAAAAATATAGGACAAAACACACATCACGACAAGAGAGACAACACAACAGTACATAAAGAGAGACCTAAGATGACAACATAGCATGGCAGCAACACATTACAACACAGCATGGTAGCAACACAACATGACAACAACATGGTAGCAACACAACATGGCAGCAGCACAACATGGTAGGAGCACAACATGGTAGCATAGCAGCACACAACAGGGTACAAACATTGTTGGGCACAGACAACAGCACAAAGGGCAAGAAAGTAGAGACAACAATACATCATGCACAGCAGCCACAACTGTCAGTAAGAGCGTCCATGATTGAGTCTTTGAATGAAGAGATTGAGATAAAACTGTCCAGTTTGAGTGTTTTTTGCAGCTTGTTCCAGTCTCGAGCTGCAGCGAACTGAAAAGATGAGCGACCCAGGGATGTGTGCGCTTTGGGGACCTTTAACAGAATGTGTGCAGTGATGTGTTATATAAGGAGCTTTGGTGGCAAATCTGATGGCCGAATGGTAAAGAACATCTAGCCGCTCGAGAGCACCCTTACCTGCCGATCTATAAATGACGTCTCCATAATCTAGCATGGGTAGGATGGTCATCTGAGTACAGTATGTGTCCATTCTCTTCAGTGAGGTGGTTATGGATGACACCTCTTTGAACTACCAGCAACGTTGCACCATAAAAAAAGACCTACTGTATAGCAGCCCCACAAACAATGTGTGATACCGCTGACCAATCCACTTATTGTTTGGGTGACAGCAAGAATTGTTGTCCTGCCTTTACTTGGATATCTTAAAATATCACATTTACATTTTGTTTTTCCTCTCAACTTTATTCAGTTCTTATTTCTTGACTTTACCAGTCACAACTGCAGGACATTGATTCCTAAGGCATCTTTGAGGAAGCTTCTACAGAAGTATGTTTCTGAAAGCCTGCTTCATGAAGAGCACAAGGACATGATGTCTTGTGTGGAGAAGAGTGGCACCTTTCTCCTGCCTCAACTCCAGAAACTGGCGATCACTGATCCCATCTGACCAAGCGAGCCCTACAACACTTTTTTTATAGCCTATAACACATTCCCATGACGACCTTTTACATTTGGCTCTCTAAGTCTTAAATCAAAGATTTGTATTTTCGTTCTTTCACCTAGGCTATCAATTTATTCATATGAAATTGTATTTTGAATAGAGTTGGAATTGACTTGTCATTGATTTCTCTCCAATAACTTGGCAACCAACTTTAAGGTGCATTACTGTATCCAACTGGACTGGAGTGTGAACCTTGTTTAACTTTCAATCACCCACGTGGGTATATGCTCTTAAAAAGCAATGAGGAGATGGGAGAGGCAGGACTTGCAGCGCGTCAAGCGTCTAAAATAGAACCAAGTTCTATTTTAGCACCTGGCTATGCAGATGATAAACAGTTTGGATGAAATTATTGAATAACATGTATGTGTACATTTCTTTTGCAACGCTCGCTCGCGCATGCAATGTGGCCGGTGTGGTCAGCATGTAGGAAAAATATTATTGTTTCATTTTTGAGTGTTATTTATGTTATTATGCATAGTCGTATCAGCTTTAGTGGTATATATGGTAGTGTTTGTCGTGGGGTACATTCAGCAGGGCACAATGGTGTGGTATAATAGTATAATAATATATAATAGTATAATAATATAATGATGAGATATTATGTAGAAGCATGCCATTTAAGACATTTCTATCTGCAATGTTCTACAACGTTTTCCTACAGAATGTGGCCCTGGTGTCACTGTTGGTTATAGTATTGTTATATTGCTACTTTTCCCCCTGGACCTCTTGGAGAACTAATCCAGTTCTGTGACCTGTGGCACCAAAGCAAAAATCTGGGTCATTGAGTTACCACAGCTTCTCTCTCTCTCTCACCCCCCCATGTTCACCATAAACAGCACAAAAGTCCCCGTAAACATACAGCCATTAATGCACCCAATGTTTAAGTAGGCCTACTCCCTCAATGTTCTTGAAGTTTAGCACTTGCACACACACCCCACACACACTCAACTATTGTTAAAACTTCAGGCATTCTAAATTTGCCTTAGTCAATTTCTGATTGGAGGGTTGACTAATAATAACTGGCTCTATGGATACAAAAAACAAAGAGCTTTTAAACCTGCCCAACAATGTTATGAATTCCACAGAAGACAATAACAACAGATCAGCCAGGTCTGAGTCCATGTATAATACAGCTATTAGAAATAGCCTAGGCTAATTATCCATGTTCTTCAACATGAACTAGTCACAAGCTGCTACTACTACAAAAATTGACATAATTTACCTGAGAACTACAACAAAAAGAGTAGCTAAATAGAATGGATGTCCTGATTAAAATCATTGTGGGAAGTTAGTTGAATCAAGAGGCATTCAGCCATGGCATTGTAAACATTGTTTAGGTTAGCTAGCTAGCTAACGTTAGCATAACTAGCTAGCTACTTCTATACAAATTATGTTTTTGCCGTTATCTAAAGAAACGCCTAGGAATGTGTAAAAGGGTCCATGCGGTGAAGAAATGGAGATGTGATTAATGGGGTCAAAAACAATTACGGCATAAAATGTCACAAGTTAGTGCGTTATTAACGTGTTAACTTTGACAACTGTAATGCATATACAAACAGACTCTGGCCAAAAAAATTGCCAAACTGCATTTGACAAAACCTTCACTAAAATATACACATTTACCCCGGGATAAGCATGAAAATGGGGTGTTTGGAGATCACCAGCGTATACATCCACTGGGACACACACAACTGTAGCCGGCTACCTGATTCCAGCTCACTTCTTTTACTAGTAATCATTTACTTTGTAGGATGTGTTAATCAATATAGCTTTGGTCACAGGGTTGCAGTGCTAAGCTGAACGACCTATAAATAGCCTCATTTGGTGGCTTAGCCTGTGATTGGCTCAGATAGACTGCTGTGATGGAGAGAGAGACAAAAGGAGGGGGGAAAGAGTTTTGTCTAAATACTGGTGGGATTTTGGCTCGATCCAGTCTCACTTGAGACTCCCCGTCAACAATCGGAGCTGGTTATTAACTTTAGGAGTGCTGCATGAGTCCTCCAACATCATTACTGAGGATCATAATTGCCTTATAAAAATCTGAAATTAGAATCCATGTTTTTATGAGGATTCCATAAATGTACCTCATCATTTAGGAGAGTGCTCAGCTTCGAGGTACAAGTGCCAATAGAATACCATTAGATGTCTGTGAAGGATACCAATATTTTCATAGCGTTATGGGATTATTTTGCAGTAATGGTGTCCTCAACACTGAAGTGCATGCAAATAACCTCCCCCATCCTCCTACCAGAGTTAAGAAAGTTCCCTAAACAAAGTTGATTGATTTACACTGAGTGTACAAAGCATTAAGAACACCTTCCTAATATTGATTTCCACTCTGAACGTTAGCAGTCAGTCCCGAGACCACAGCAAAAATGGGCTTTTAATTGATCTGACTTTTTATTTATTAATTGATCTGACTTCTCTATTTAACTGCATGTCCAGCCCTTATATTTCATCTCACAATGAAGTGTTTTAATGTTTATTTTCAGAACAACTTGGGCTACATGTAGAATACTAAACATAAACAGTTGCATTCATGGGATTTACTGACAAGTGTCTGGCAAAGCAAAAATCTGTTAAAAATGTATTTATATGAATGCTGTAAGTACAGAAAATGCTTGCTTAGTGGGAAATGAATATCAAACTACTCAGTGACAACTACTCAGTGACTTTCCTATGACCTTCTATGTAGAAGAACCTCTTACCTTTTAACAAAGCTTGTGTAGCTAGTGAGTGCCATAGAACAAAACATGTTACATGTGCATGTTCGTAAGAGTCTCAGCTTTTCATAGAAAGCTTTTAATTGTTTTTATAACTTGTGACTGTAAACAACTTCAGCACTAGATCAGGGTTTAGGTTTATGCACATAAACGTGAGAAGATTGGTTCCCAAAATGGACATGGTAAAAGTGTGGCTCCAAATGTATTTAATTAGCATGTTTTTGATAATCAACCCATTTAAATGCACAGAAGCCTGCAACCGACAACCCTGCCACAAATAGGACAGTAGGTTATCCTTTTAATTTCACTAAGATTACGCAATCTAAAATTGTAAACATGCTCAAATCAATTGATACTAATAAAGCTGCTGCCCTGGACGAGTTGAATCCATTTCTGATGAAAATTGGAGCAGACAACATTGCTGCCCCTCTCATTCATATTTTGAAGGTACAGTTAAAGTCGGAAGTTTACATACACTTAGGTTGGAGTCATTAAAACTAGTTTTTTCAACCACTCCACAAATTTCTTGTTAACAAACTATAGTTTTGTCAAGTCGGTTAGGACATCTACTTTGTGCATGACACAAGTCATTTTTCCAACAATTGTTTACAGACAGATTATTTCACATCTAATTCACTGTATCACAATTCCAGTGGGTCAGAGGTTAACAAACACTAAGTTGACTGTGCCTTTAAACAGCTTGGAAAATTACAGAAAATGATGTCATGGCTTTAGAAGCTTCTGATAGGCTAATTGACATAATTTGAGTCAATTGGAGGTGTATTTGTTTATCTATTTCAAGGCCTACCTTCAAACTCAGTGCCTCTTTTCTTGACATCATGGGAAAATGAAAAGAAATCAGCCAAGACCTCAGAAAAAAATTGTAGACCTCCACAAGTCTGGTTCATCCTTGGGAGCAATTTCCAAATGCCTGAAGGGACCACGTTCATCTGTGCAAACAATAGTACGCAAGTATTAACACCATGGGACCACGCAGCCGTCATACCTCTCAGAAAGGAGACGCGTTCTGTCTCCTAGAGATGAATGTACTTCGGTGCAAACAGTGCAAATCAATCCCAGAACCACAGCATCGGACCTTTAGAAGATGCTGGAGGAAACAGGTACCAAAGTATCTATATCCACAGTAAAACTAGTCCTATATCAACATAACTTGAAAGGCCGCTTAGCAAGGAAGAAGCCACTGCTCCAAAACTGCCATAAAAAAGCCAGACTACGGTTTGCAACTGCACATGGGGACAAAGATCGTACTTTTTGGAGAAATGTCCTCTGGTCTGATGAAACAAAAATAGAACTGTTTGGCCATAATGACCATCGTTATGTTTGGAGGAAAAAGGGGGAGGCTTGCAAGCCGAAGAACACCATCCCAACCATGAAGCAAGGGGGTGGTAGCATCATGTTGTGGGGGTGCTTTGCTGCAGGAGGGACTGGTGCACTTCACAAAATAGATGGCAAATAAGGAAAAGTATGTGGATATATTGAAGCAACATCTCAAGACATCAGTCAAGAAGTTAAAGCTTGGTCGCAAATGGGTCTTCCAAATGGACAATGACCCCAAGCATACTTCCAAAGTTGTGGCAAAATGGCTTAAGGACAACAAAGTCAAGGTATTGGAGAGGCCATCACAAAGCCCTGACCTCAATCCTATACACTTTTTTTTGGGCAGAACTGAAAAAGCGTGTGCGAGCAAGGTAGCCTACAAACCTGACTCAGTTACATCAGCTCTGTCAGGAGGAATGGGCCAAAATTCACCCAATTATTGTGGGAAGCTTGTGGAAGGCTACCCAAAACGTTTCAAGTTAAACAATTTATAGGCAATGCTACCAAATACTAATTGAGTGTATGTAAACTTCTGACCCACTGGGAATGTGATGAAAGAAGTAAAAGCTGAAATAAATCATTCTCTCAACTATTATTCTGACATTTCACATTCTTAAAATAAAGTGGTGATCTTAACTGACCTAAGACAGGGAATTTTTACTCTGATTAAATGTAAGGAATTGTGAAAAAAAAAATATTTGGCTAAGGTGTATGTAAACTTCCGACTTCAACTGTATCACTGTCAAGTAACGTGATCCCAAAAATCTGGAAGGCAGCATCCATCACTCCACTGCGTAAAGTCAGAGATCTGTCCCAGTTGGATAACTATTGCTCTATATCTAAATGTGCTTGATAAAATTCTTGAGAACCTTGTGAATTCTCAGCTGAAAGATTGTCTTTAAAATAGTTGTATTTTATCCCAAAACCCGTCTGGATTCAGAGCAAAACATAGTACTGTCTCAGCTGCAACCAAGGTGATCAGTGATCTTCAGGATGCACAGGACAAAAAAAACAGCATTGTGTTTCTCTTTTTATTGATTTATCGAAAGCTTTCCACACTGTTGACCATGCTCTGCTTCTGCATAGATTAAATATAATAGGTTTTACTGATGGGGCTGGTTTGGAACCAAAAGATTGGTTCCAAATCTTCCTCTCTGACAGAACCCAGTGTGTAGCACAATAGGGCATGGAATCAGAGTTTCAACAGCTTACAAAGGGTGTCCCCCAAGGGTTCATATTAGGGCCTGTCCTTTTTATACTGTATTTTAATTATGTTGGTGGAAATGTAAACACTGCAAAACTACATCTATATGCTGACACAACCGTGCCTCTAAAATAGAGAAGGCCTTTCAGGATTTGCAACTGGTTTTGATGACATTCAGAAACAACTCTTCCACCTGAAACTTGTGCTTAATGCCAGAAAGACTCAGTACATGGTTTTATCTAACCTTAAAGCAGACGAGTGGAGTCATCTGCAGATTCTAACTTTAAATGACCAACTGATCAAAAGGATATCTTCATATAAGTACCTAGGCATCTGGTTAGATGAAAAGCAAAAATGTAAATAGCACATTGACAACTTGGCAAAGAAACTGAAGTTGAAATTGGGTTTTTATTTTAGGAACAAATCTTGTTTTTCTATGTCAGTCAGAAAGGATCTTGTTCATGGTACATTTTTATCTGTGTTGGAACTATGGTGACATTATTTTACATGTGAGCCTCCGCCAGTACCCTTCGGGTGCTTGATGCAGTGTATCACGGAGCGCTTAGGTGCATCACTAATGTGCAAGACCACTCACCCATCACTGTGAACGATACACTGAAAATACAAAACATTAAGAAGACTATCCAGGTGAAAGCTATGATCCCTTATTAATGTCACTAGTTAAATCCACTTTAATCAGTGTAGATGAAGGGGAGGAGACAGGTTAAAGAACTATTTTTAAGCCTTGAGACAATTGAGACGTGTGCCATTCTGAGGTCCCCCTGGCAAAAGAGGTTTCTAACCTCAAGGGTCTTTTCCTGGTTAAATAAACATTGAGACTGCAGACGTTTTTGTAAAAACACTCGGCCCCGGGCCCCTTCGGGATCCACCCTTGTCTCACAAACACAGCTCTAGCTCCCGTTAATTGTAACGCTCGTCGTAATCCTCCTCGTCTGAGGAGGAGCAAGGATCGGACCAAAGCGCAGCATGGTTTGAATACATATTTTAATTATTTAAACAAAGACGAAAAGCACTTGACAAAATACGTGAACAAAACGACATGAACAAACGAACGAAAACAGTACCGTGTGGCGAACAAACACAGACACGGCAACAAACACCCACAAACCAAAAGTGAAACCCAGGCTGCCTAAGTATGATTCTCAATCAGGGACAACGATTGACAGCTGCCTCTGATTGAGAATCATACCAGGCCGAACACAAAAACCCCAACATAGAAAAACACACATAGAATGCCCACCCAGCTCACGTCCTGACCAACTAAACAAGACTAAACAAAGGAAATAAGGTCAGGAACGTGACAGTACACCCCCCCCCCCCCCCCCCCCCCCCCCCCCCAAGGTGCGGACTCCGGCCGCAAAACCTGAACCTATAGGGGAGGGTCTGGGAGGGTCTGGGTGGGCATCTGTCCACGGTGGCGGCTCTGGCTCTGGACGTGGCCCCCACCCCACCATAGTTAATCCCCGCTTCCGTGGCCTCCTCTTAATGGCGACCCTCCATATTAACCCCACTGGACTAAGGGGCAGCACTGGACTAAGGGGCAGCACCGGACTGACGGGCAGCACCGGACTGAGGGGCAGCACCGGACTGAGGGGCAGCTCCGGACTGAGGGGCAGCTCCGGACTGAGGGGCAGCACCGGACTGAGGGGCAGCTCTTGGCTGGCTGGCGGCTCTGGCAGCTCCTGGCTGGCTCGCGGCTCTGGGAGCTCCTGGCTGGCTGGCAGCTCCTGGCTGGCTGGCGGCTCTGGCGGCTCCTGGCTGGCTGGCGGCTCTGGCGGCTCATGGCTGGCGGGCGGCTCTGGCGGCTCCTGGCTGGCGGGCGGCTCTGGCGGCTCCTGGCTGGCGGGCGGCTCAGGCGGCTCCTGGCTGGCGGGCGGCTCTGGCAGCTCCTGTCTGACGGACGGCTCTAGCGGCTCCTGACTGACGGACGGCTCTAGCGGCTCCTGACTGACGGACGGCTCTAAAGGCTCAGGACAGACGGGCGGCTTTGAAGGCTCAGGACAGACGGGCGGCTCAGACGGCGCTGGGCAGACGGGCAGTGCAGGCGGCTCTGGGCAGACAGGCAGCTCAGACGGCGCCGGGCAGACGGGTAGCTCAGACGGCGCTGGGCAGACGGGCGGCGCTGGGCAGACGGACAGCTCAGACGGCGCTGGGCAGACGGGCAGTGCAGGCGGCGCTGGGCAGACGGGCACACCTGTAGGGAGGAGACGGAGAGACAGCCTGGTGCGTGGGGCTGCCACAGGACCCACCAGGCTGGGGAGACCTACAGGAGGATTGGTGTTAGGAGGAGGCACCTGAAGGACCGGGCTGTGGGGGAGCACTGGAGCTCTGGTGCGCAGCCTTGGCACCACTCCCCTAGGCTGAACTACTACTCTAGCCCGGACCCTCCAGAGTGCAGGCACAGGTTGAACCGGGCTGTGGGTGAGCACTGGAGATCTAGTGCCTACTACGTGCACCTCTCCCTTAGGCTCCACTCCCACATTTGCCCGGTACGAGCGGAGCGCAGGCATAGGACGCACTGCACCCTCCCAGCGCCCCGGAGACCCAGCACGCAGAGCCGGCGCAGGATACCCTGGACCGAAACGGCGTACTGGAGACCAGACACGCTGAGCAGGCACACTACGCCCTGGCTGGATGCCCACACTCACATGACACTTTCGGGAGGCTGCCCTATAGCGCACCGGGCTATGGGCACGCACAGGCGACACCGTGCGCTTAACCGCATAACACGGTGCCTGACCAGTAACGCGCTGCTTATAATAAGCACGAGGAGTGAGCTCAGGTCTGCTACCTGGCTTAGCCACACTCCTCTTTATCCCCCCCCCAAAAAATTCTGGGGCTGCCTCTCGTACCTGTCGCGCTGCCGTGCTGCCTCCTCATATCGCCGCCGCTCAGCTTTCGCTCCCTCCAGCTCAGCTTTGGGGCGACGATATTCCCCAGCCTGTGCCCAGGGTCCTTCTCCGTTTAAAATCTCCTCCCATGTCCAGGAGTCCTGAGATTTTGGCTGCTGCTGCTGCTGCTGCTGCTGTTGCTGCCCGTTACCACGCTGCTTGGTCCTTTTGTGGTGGGTGTTTCTGTAACGCTCGTCGTAATCCTCCTCGTCTGAGGAGGAGCAAGGATCGGACCAAAGCGCAGCATGGTTTGAATACATATTTTAATTATTTAAACGAAGACCAAAAACACTTGACAAAATACAAAACAATAAACGACGTGAACAAACGAACGAAAACAGTACCGTGTGGCGAACAAACACAGACACGGCAACAAACACCCACAAACCAAAAGTGAAACCCAGGCTGCCTAAGTATGATTCTCAATCAGGGACAACGATTGACAGCTGCCTCTGATTGAGAATCATACCAGGCCGAACACAAAAACCCCAACATAGAAAAACACACATAGAATGCCCACCCAGCTCACGTCCTGACCAACTAAACAAGACTGAACAAAGGAAATAAGGTCAGGAACGTGACATTAATCATACAGACTAATGGTACAACCCATAAGTCTGTAGCTCAAACACACAATGTTCTAAATCAAGCCGGCGTGAAGAATTGGACTCATTGGGTTAAAGCACATCTGTCAGTAGGCTGGCCAATTACTAGCGAAGATAGGGTGATTACCTCCAGTATGATGTTTCATAATCAAAAAGGAAGTTGAGTTGGAATTTAAATGAAGATATTACTTCGGGAATTATACTGTTGACATGCTTATGTTTGCAGGAATTTCCAGACTTAACTGTGCCAAGCATTGTGGGAGTCATGTGAGTATGCTGCAAAGGAAATGTATGACAAAACTGAATGAAATGTTAATAACATAACTAGGCTTATATATGTAAGCGAATTGGTGCTATTTGATGTTTTCACAATCTGCCCCTAGCTTTAGCTTTCGATATAGTTCTCGATGTATTATGATTGGTGACGCCCAAGTGGGGAGGCAGAGCTTGTCTCTGAGGATTCTCCAATGTTTTCTGAGAATCGGCTCCCCGTCTGTCTTCTTCAAAAAGGCAGTTGAGAAAACATCAACAAAGTAGGTCGTCGCAAAACAAAGCCATCTGCTGTGGCGGACGCCTCTTCTCTGTGTTGTCTACAAGGCGGCCATGTGATTCTCCTCCCTCCCTGGCTGTATCCCAAATGGCACCGTATTCCCTTTATAGAGCTCTACTTCTGACCAAAAGTAGAGCACTATAAAGGGTATAGGGTGCCATTTTGGTACCAAGCCCCCCTCTCTCCAGAGGAGCTGGATGAAACGTCACACAATAAGGCTCGTTCACAAACATTTAGAAAAAGTGGCACTCCTTAGGACTGAGTCATCTCACCCTTGTGTTTCTCAGAGATAAACAAGGTGGAGGAGGTGACTGAACCATGATAGATCGCTATTAGCACATTCATGCAGCAACTGCAGATGGTACAGCTAAAAAAAAACTCCCGTCACATGGGGCAACTGTGTGTGTGTGTGTGTGTGTGTGTGTGTGTGTGTGTGTGTGTGTGTGTGTGTGTGTGTGTGTGTGTGTGTGTGTGTGTGTGTGTGTGTGTGTGTGTGTGTGTGTGTGTGTGTGTGTGTGGATCTGAGTTTTTTTTTTACTGAGTGTGTCCCCACCAGTGCCTTATTGAGTTAATCTTATGTTCCTAATCAATTGTCATTGGATCTAACAGAGGAATGCTTTAGGATATTCTGAAGGATATAGAGACTACTTGGCACCATGCTCAATATCTTGTGGCTGGTCTATCTTACATGTCTGAAACATTGTGACATGGCTCTTTGCTATATTTGAACATCAGTAATTCACTTTACTCCTGATATAATCCATGGCCATGTTACGTAAGACACAGCATAACAAAACATTTTGCAATGGGTAACAAAAATCTGTGTTCTCATTGGAGAGGGTCAGGTAGTCTAAATGTCTCCTACCTACTGAACACAACCTTGGAGAAAGGCACTTGCAAGAGCACATATGCTTTATTATTTCTCAATAATTGATTTAAATGTTTTACAATTAAAAGTCCACATTTCTTTTTAATTGAAACAGTCCATGCGTCCCATCTTGGACTACACTGCCAGATCCCTCTGATTGTGGGTTTAATTGTCAACATGTTCTGTCTTGCACCTAAGTGAAAACCCAATGAACCTCTTCAGTCTGTTCTACCCTGGGCGAGACAGATGCCAACTCAGGCCCCCTCAACTATGACCCGTGATGGATAGCCTTTCTCTCCAGCTCATCTTGAGGTTGTAATTGGGGTTATGGTTATCAGAGTTAGACTATTGAACAACAGTAAGCATAGAGTCGCGATGGATAAAGTGGATCAAGTCACGTTCTACTACACTGAGGAATTAATGGGAGTGCTAAAAGTTATACTTTAGGAGGGGCAGTTTCTCGGACACAGATTAAGCCTAGTCCTGGACTCAAAAGCAATTTCAATGGAAATTCTCACATTGACTAGGACTCATATTGACTCACATTGTGTAGTCTAGGACGAGGCTTAATCTGTGTCTGAGAAACCAGCCCAAAGAGTATGCTCTTTTTGGACTGCTGCTATGTTCACTGTTATCGATTTAATTGAAAGATTATAAAGATTTTTTTGTTTGTACTCTAGCAGGGGTTGACTACATTGTTTATATCTAGGGCCAGGTATACAGTAGACTCTACTGTGAAATGTCCTCAACAGTACCTTCGCAGCACTGTCTACATTTAAATAAGTGGCACGTGTACCACATACATGTATCGATCAATAAAGTATATCTTATTTCAAAATGATTCTGGAGCCTTAAAGACATTCCGCCTCCACAGAGTCCATCTGGCTGGCCATATCTATATCCGTAATGTTTAATACATAGGTCTAACAGAGTGAGCTAGAGCTAACAGGGCTAAAGCTAACAGAGGCTCTAATATGTCTAAGCAAACATCTACAGTGTGGCGCAGCAGACGGCTGCTGTGGCGCTGCGATGTCACTAATGCAGAGGGGTCGTAGAAACGCTCATACACACACAGATAGATAGATAAATGCATGTGTAACAAGTATTAATGTTGCCTTATGTGTATTTCACCTAAATCCTACAATTCATTATTTATTTATTTTCAATATCCATGGATTGTGAGAGTATCAATTGCTCTGACATGTATTGCTCTGGTCTGCAGTACCGTCAGGTCAGCAGCAGGAATTTCCTCTCATCAGTCTGTTTTGATTCTACTGAGGAGAGGTATGTGTTAATGTGTGCATAAATGTACATATGGTGTAAACGTTGTGGTGCAATGTTAGGCTAGCTAGCAACAGTATATGCTAGCAGGGTATTTGTAGCTTCCCTCATGCAGGCATTCGCTCACTTTATTTTTCCTCACGCTAGATGTGCACTGTGTGAAGCATTGAGAAGCTCACCATTCATTTAATTGCATTTATTTTATCCAATCCAGATAAATAAAAGACCAGGACCGGCAACTAGTGTCCAGAGTCCTATTCGTTTCCAATACACCAGAACACAAATGTCACGCCCTGACCTTAGAGATCCTTATTATTCTCTATGTTTGGTTAGGTCAGGGTGTGACTCGGGTGGGAAAGTCTATGTTTTCTATTTCTTTGTTTTTGGCCGAGTATGGTTCCCAATCAGAGGCAGCTGTCTATCGTTGTCTCTGATTGGGGATCATATATAAGTTGTCATTTGCCTTTTGGGTTTTGTGGGATCTTGTTTTCTGTTTAGTGTCTGTGCCTGACAGAACTGTTCGCTTTCGTTTTTTGTCTTTGTTATTTTTGTTTTGGTGTCATCAATAAAAAAACGATGTACGCCTACCACTCTGCGCCTTGGTCCACTCTTCATTCTACAAACGAGAGCCGTTACAACAAAGCTGAAAAGTAGCCAGACCTGCTACACATGCCAACACACACACTGATGCACACACAATGACACACACAGGAACACACACACCAGCACATGCACCCCGTGACACACACAGGGACAAATACACACCATCTCCACCACACAACCACACACAGAGACACAATGAATCCAGAGAAAGAGAGAGAGAGAAAGAGGGAAGGAAGGAAATAGTTGGTATAGAAAAGGAGAAAAGCAAAGGGTCCATAAGCCACACTTCACAGGGTCTATTTAGCTGTTGTCAAAGATCAAAGCTTTCACCGTTACATTCTCCCTGACTCTCTCTCTTATCTCTCCCTCTCTCTCGCTCTTTTTCGCTCTCTCTCTCTCTCTCTCTCTCTCTCTCTCTCTCTCTCTCTCTCTCTCTCTCTCTCTCTCTCTCTCTCTCTCTCTCTCCCTCTCTCTCTCTCTCTCTCTCTCTCTCTTCCATTGCGATTTCAGAGCTGTGCAACTCTACAGTTGAGCTAAGGGATTCATCCCAGCATTGAATTTAAAGTAGAGAAATAAAAAATGGAGGGACGGGGAGAAGGGAATGGTTTGAGTTTGAGGCTACATGGGGTTTGCATGTTTCTACACTCCCTTATGAATTTATTTGTACAGTGAAGCTAAAATGTTTATTTGGCTCTATACTCCAGCATTTTGGATTTGAGAACAAATGTTTTATATGAGGTGACAGTACGGAATGTCACCTTTTATTTGAGGGTATTTTCATACCAGTGGCAGTTGGTGCCGTATAAGATGAGGGAGGATGATAATTTTTCTTAAGAGCATGGCCTTTTTTCTATTGCAGCATAATTGGACAACTGTCATTCATATTCCATTCACCCAGTTCAATGTAACATCGATAGGTTTAGGCTAGCCTATGAATGAACGTTTACAACGTAGGTGCACACAGGTCGAGAGAAAGATGACAGACAATGACACATTCAATACTGCCTTGCACACTCTTGCCTGAATCTAGCTGCATCTAGGGTGTCATCATTAGTCCAACAGTTGCAAATGAGAGTTTCAATTGGACAAATATAGGTATGTTTATCCCCGTTTCGTTCCATTTGCTTCTATTTAAAAAACGTTTTTCAACAGAATCGTCGGAATGAATACACCTCTGATCACTCGCAAACAGTTAACTTTCATAGCCACATACAAACAGCTCGTTGTATTCCTTCTCGCATCAACGTGTTCTCCTCCTCTCACCTCTTTCCTTCGCTTGTGCACTTCAATGCACAACATATCAGCTGTCTGTGACCAGGCGAAAATAACTTTACAAGCCAATCCTTCATATCATATGTTGTGTTTTCGCGGTAAAGCATTTTTAAAATCGGACACGATGGGTAGATTAACAATAAGTTTATCTTTCATTTGCTCTATTGGACTTGTTAATGTGTGAAAGTTACATATTTCGGAAAAATATTTTTGAATTTCCCGCGCTGCCTTTTCAGCGGAATGTTGTTGAGGGGTTCCGCAAGCGGAACTTGTGTCCTAGAAAGGTTATCTGTCAAAAAGATATAACTTTGTCTCTGTGGATGGTTTGTCCTCTGACAAATCAATTGTACATTTCGGTGTTCCTCAAGGTTCCGTTTTAGGACCACTATTGTTCACACTATATATTCTACAGCTTGGTGATGTCATTCAGAAACCCAAAGGCAACATTCACTGCTATGAAGGACGACACACAGCTGTAATTTCCGATGAAACGTGGTGAAGCCCCAAGATTGCTTACCCTGGAAGCCTGTGTTTCAGACATAAGGAAGTGGATGGCGGCACATTTTTGACTTTTTAACTCAGACAAAACAGAGATGCTAGTTCTAGGTCCCAAGAAACAAAGAGATCTGCTGTTTGGTCTGACAATTAATCTTGATGGTTGTACAGTCCTCTCAAATAAAACTGTGAAGGACCTCTGCCTTACTCTGGACCCTGATCTCTCTTTTGTAGAGCGCATCAAAAATATTTCAAGGGCATCTTCATTGTAAAAATAATAAACTTTTTTTCCCAAAAATAATGCAGCAATGCTCTACTCTCAGGCTACTCGGATAAAGCACTAAATAAACTTCAGTTAGTGCTAAATACAGCTGCTAGAATCTTGACCAGAACCAAAAAATGTAATCATATTACTCTAGTGTCCCTGTTAAGGCTAGGGTGATTTCAAGGTTTTACTGCTAACCTACAAATAATTACATGGACTTTCTCCTACCTTTCTCTCTGATTTGGTCCTGCTTTACATACCTACACATACGCTACGGTCACAAAAAGCAGGCCTCCTTATTGTCCCTCGAATATCTAAGCAAACAGCTGGAGGTAGGACTTTCTCCTTGTGAACGCCGCGTGTAACAAATCCGGTTTCAGGATAAATAAAAAGCAAGGTCTGCTAACTTTCTTTAATTATGTTTAATTAACGCAGACAATAAATGGCAAATGCAATTTTCGTATATACGGGTTCGCTGTATCTCCACGCAGGGTAGAACAGGGAACTGGCAGGAAGTACGTAAACAGCTGTTCTTATACCGTGATGATGTAGTTCCAACGCGTCTGTTGGCCTATCACAGTAGAGGCTGAGCGTGGTTTAAACTATGCTAAGCCTGTCCCCTTCTCTCAGATGTCCGCATCTGGTCGTTGCGTAGATTAGATCCGTCTTGTGTCTGTCGATTCTACACTGAAACAGTTCCTAATATGGTATTGTCCAGTGCCCTACCCTCCCTGGTTGGCTTAGAGATATGCACGCCTCCCCTCTCCAGATTGACCACAGCTTTTATGGCCTGTCACTCAATGTTGGTCAGTCTTTACACACCTACACACACACACATCTGTATTGTTTGTGTGTGTGTGTAACAAAACAATATTCGTCTTCAAACAATATGCTAGCGGGCTATAGTGCATAAACATAAATCCTAACATCCTATAGAGCTACATTTTTATGGAATGGTCTACCTATCCATGTGAGAGACGCAGACACTGTCTCGACCTATAAGTCTTTACTGAAGACTCATCTCTTCAGTGGGTCCTATGATTGAGTGTAGTCTGGCCCAGGGGTGTGAAGGTAAACTGCAAGGCACTGGAGTGACCCTTGCTGTCTCTGCCTGGCTGGCTCCCCTCTCTCCCCTGGGATTATCTGCCTCTGACCCTATTACAGGGGCTGAGTCACTGGCTTACTAGTGCTCTTCCGTGCCATCCCTAGGAGGGGTGCGTCACGTCATGCCAGGCTTTTTTCGCTATACTCGACTTGAGTGGGTTAAGTCACTGAGATCTTTGTGGGATATACTCAGACTTGTCTCTGGGTAGTAAATTGGTGGTCTGTTGTTATCCCTCTAGTGGTGTGGGGGCTGTGCTTTGGCAAAGTGGGTGGGGTTATATCCTGGTTGGCCCTTTCCGGGGGTATCGTCGGACAGGGCAGCAGTGTCCTTCGACCTCCCCTGTCTCAGCCTCCAATATCTATGCTGCAATAGTCTATGTACCGAGGGGCTAGGGTCAGTCTGACCTATCTGGTGAAATTATCCTGTCTTATCTGGTGTCCTGTGTGAACTTAAGTATGCTCCTCTAATTCTCCCATCTCTCTCTCTCTCTCCCCAGCTGCTCCAGCTTCAACTGTTCTGCCTGCGGCTATGGAACCCTGGCCTGTTCACCGGACGTGCTACCTTGTCCCGGACCTGCTGTTTACTACCCTCTCTCTCCCTCAACCGCACCTGTTGTTTGGCCTTCTGAATGCTCGGATATGAAAAGCCAACTGACATTTACTCCTGAGGTGCTGACCTGTTGCACCCTCTACAACCACTGTGATTATTTTTGGACCCTGACGGTCATCTATGAATGTTTGAACATCTTGAAGAACGATCTGGCCTTAATGGCCATGCACTCTTATAATCTCTACCCGGCACAGCCAGAAGAGGACTGGCCACCCCTCAGAGCTTGGTTCCTCTCAAGGTTTCTTCCTAGGTTCCTGCCTTTCTAGGCAGTTTTTCCTAGCCACTGTGCTTCTACATCTGTATTGCTTGCTGTTTGGTGTTCTAGGCTGGATTTCTGTATAAGCACTTTGTGACATCTGCTGATGTAAGAAGGGCTTTATAAATACATTTGATTTGATACTAACCACCTAGCAATTTTATGATGTTGGCTTTAGCTAGTAAGCTAGATAGGTTCCCAATCTCCCATCCACTTAAATAGCTACCAAGCCATTTCAGGCTATCAAGTTAGAATAGCTTGTCTAACTATCTTAGCTGGCATGCCTGCTGGCAAGGTTGCTAGACTTTAGAAAAGCAAGCAATTACCAAATGTACTGGATAAGACTCACATTCCTTTCAATCTTTTATCCAGATTTGATCAGAGATGCAGAGAAGCATATTTAAGGTTATGATACTATATACCAGTGTGGCAGTTGTACTAAATGAAGGCGTGAAGGCATAAAAGTTATTCAAGAATTGGGCCTCCTGAGTGGCGCAGCCGGGCACCTGCAGGCTGTCTTCGGTCATCAGTTGAACCGTGTTTCCTCCGGCACAGTGGTGCAACTGGCTTCCGGGTTAAGCGGGCGGGTGTAAAGAAACCCGGTTTGGTGGGTCATGTTTCGAAGGACACATGACTCGACCTTCGCCTTTCCTGAGCCCGTTGTGGAGTTGCAGCGATGAGACAAGATTGTAATTGGATATCACGAAATTGGGGAGAAAAAGGGGGTAAAATACAAATAAATAAATAAATAAAAGAAATGTATTAAAGAATCAATGTAAATCATCAATTAAAATGACAATTGAACAGGTAAAAAGATATGTTTAGATAACATGTGCTGAAAAGTATACTTTTTTAAAAACCTAGAATTAGGCATAATGATTATGGCTCTAGATTCCAGGAAAAATCTGTTTCAGGTGTTTGAAAAATGCTAAATTTTCCAACACTCCTCCGGACCACGATCCATCTATCCACACCTACTTCGTGTCCCCTCTAAAATATTGGGTGCGTGATGCCCATGTATGTGGAACCAGACACCACTTAATTTTATACACTTAATTCTTACCTCCTACCTACCCTGTAAGTGTGATGGTGGTACCATGTAACAACAGGGTAAGATCACAGACAGATTTGCTGTTGTCTTCATGGGATGGAGTGGTACCTCAAAGTAACTACATTGTATCTACGTGGAAACAGACACACCATTTCATTTTACAGACCTGTTCCTATGAACATACATGGTAACTAAAGGTAAAGTACATAGAAACAACGGGAGAGAATATCAACACAAGATGATAACTTGAAGGTATTTATTTGTGATAATGCCCAAGAAGCCGGTGTTTGGATGATATATTGGTATCGGTGTTGTTCGTCTCGGTCCCCAAACCGTGCCAATATATCCTCCAAACACCGGCTTCAATGGGATTGTCACTTTTATGTAACGAGTTACCAACATATTCAAATAATGATTGACATATTTTCATTAGAAAACGTTATTTTGATTACTTTATTCATACTAGTTCATCCTTCCACGAGATATAGTCCCAACACAAATCTAGGGTTGCTACCCAAACCGGCTGGTCAGTCATTCTATCAGTTTTTGTTGCCAGAGACACGACTCAGTTGTTAAGTCATTTTGTTCTGTATCTATGGACGCGACCCAGTCATTCGTTCTAAATGTTCCTTTGCCATGATGGCTGGCAACGTTCTTATCCCTTGCTTGCTAGCTAGCCAACTTTGGCTAACACAGTCACATCAGTAGCCAGAATAACAGCAAAGTAGATGCATTTGCATTTGTTTAAGCAGTTTTCTTGTGATTTTTGGGGGGATAATACATCCTTAATAATGATATAATAATCTGCAATTTTGCCTGGCATAAAACATTTGCTCTCTAGCCAGGCAACACTGTTCAGAAGAGTTAGCCAACTACAAAGCTAACACAATTACTTCAAACTATCTGTATTTTGTGTTTTTCTATTGACATTTCTTTGTATATATCCATAGAAATGATGCTGATTCATAATTCCGACTGGCTGAGAAAAGCTGCCAGCCTGTCTGTCTCATCCCGACTCCCAACACATTTATTACCATAGGACAGCTGGAGATCTAATTTCAATACTGAAACAATGTTGCAAATGTTTGGAGAGACAGACAGCAAGGTTATTGCTAATCTAGTCTAAAAGAAATGGGAGATAATGTCTAGATGCTTTTTACACTGTGGATCTAGTATACAAATTGCCTGGATGAGCTGATGAGATAGTGGATTGCGCAGTCAGATGTAACAGAATAAATAGGCATTTCGTCATAGGTTTAGCCGGTGGTAATTTGTGGAATAGACACCGGCTGGAATGCAATTTGAACCAATCGGCATACAGGATTAGACCCACCCGTTGTGTAATTGGTAATAACGTGGTAATGTATTACTTTGAAAGGGACTGACATGACTACGCAATAAGCTGGTACTTACCTTACTAACTTGTACTTACCTATATTATTACTAAACAACTATGTAGTGCTTGCTTGGTTCCTAGTAAGTACGTTTAAGACTAAATTGTTACTACGTATTTACTTTTTGTTACTATGTATTTATCTAGTAACGGGTTTACAGGTTGTAAAATGAAGGGTTACCCAGGCATTTGCTCGAGTCTTGGCCCCTTATTGGAAAAAGCATGTTACTGTCTTGCAGTAAGTGGATGATTACGTCTGTCTTGAACGATACCCATCCAATATACTGTACTGTACACACTGTTACTTTTCTGCTCTTTAACTTTAAACTATGACTTTACAAAATACACACTGTCATTCCCTCTAGGAAAGTCCAAATGTAAACAGAAGATTAAATTAAAAGAAAAGATGTTGAATGTAAATGGAAAATTACAGTCTGTATATACAGTCAGGTCAAAAATTATTAGCACCCTTGATAAAGATGAACATAAAAGTACTGAGCTATACTGTATCATAAAAACAATAATATATATATATGTATTATTTTATACTATACAATTGCTCAGATAAAAAGATTTTGTTTAACAAGTAATATATTTTTTTTCTCCAAAAGATATGGGTCACAATTATTGGCAACGGTTTTCAATACCTTTTAATACCTCACCTTGCCAGGATAACGGCACTGAGCCTTTTTCTGAAATGTTTTATGAGATTTGAGAATATATTGGGAGTGACCTTAGAATGTTCTTCCATACAAAATCTTTCCAGATCTTCATCTTCGCTTATGGACTGTCCTCTTCAATTCAAACCACATGTTTTCAATAGGCTTCAAGTACAGAGACTGAGGTGACCATTGCAAAATGTTGATTTTTGTGGTCAATTAATCATTTCTTTGTGGATTTGGATGTGTGCTTGGGGTTATAGTCTTGCTGGAAATTCCAATTGCGGCCATATATCAGCCTCCTGGCAGAGGCAACCAGGTTTTTGGCTAAAATGTCAAGTTCATGTTTAAGTTCATGTGACCTTAACAAAAGCTCCAGGACCAGTTGAAGCAATTTATTATTATTATTATTGTTTTTAGCATACAATATAGCTCAGTATTTTTATTATTTATTATGCTCATTTTTATAAGGGGTGCAAATAATTTTCGACCTGACTGTACATAGAAAAACATAAATGGAAAATCGAAATGTACTTGAAGAAGAGAGAAAGGCGCTGACAACTCGTAGCTACCTGGAGTTATGAATATGACATAAGTATATCGCATCAGTGGGGGTATGCAATTGGTTAATTCCTTTTACAATCCCACTGTTCCCCCATGTTTTACCAGCCTGGGCCCATTACAGCTAATAGGACATGCTGTGCTTATGTCTGTGGACGGTCCCTTGTGTGAAACGCTGCTGCCACCGAGACACTAAGATCATCAGGCTTGGAGCCTTGTGCCAAAGCCACCAATAGCACACACACACATGCACGCACAAATGAGCAAACACAAACGCATACACAGATACACACACAGACAGACAGACAGACAGACACACACACACACACACACACACACACACACACACACACACACACACACACACACACACACACACACACACACACACACACACACACACACACACACACACACACACACACACACACACACACACACACACACACACACACACAGACACACACAGACACAGAGCACTGAACAGATGAACCAATTACACACCAGCCGCGCACACAGGGTGGGGATGTCAGAGAGATACGGGCGATTGACAGTGAGAAAGAGAGGGGGAAGAGAGATGCATGCATTAGCAGAGGGGCTTTTAAAACAGTTTTGTTGAGGAGTTGAGAGTGAAATGAGAGTGAAGCCACTGCACCCGGGCTAGTGTAGTCTTGTTGAAATATTATGTTTGAAATAGTATCTGTGTTGAGATTTGGCATGTGGTCCCTGGGTAGGAAGCCTGGCACTGGGCTAAGCTGCCGGGGCCCATTGAAAAGCCCTTTGCCAACCGCCAACGTGCAGCACTAGCGAATGAAAGGGGACGGGGGGGTGGAGACAGAGGGAGGGAGAGGGAGGACACTGCCACTGCCAGGCTGCAGGAGGAAGCGTACTGTGCTTCTGCTGCACAAAGAGGCTAACTTTATAACATCCCAACCTCATATACTGTAGCAACATCTCTGACATCTCTCAACTCATGTTTGTTTAATTAAGAGTATATCGATCGTTCTAATTAACATAATAACAAAATCTGTCTCTCAGTCCACCGCATCGGCCTATGTTGGCCTCCCGCCTTCCGCATCTGCGGTGGAAAGTGGCAGAGCTACAGCATTGTTTGTCAGACCTGGAGACATCCCGAAAATCAGTCTTTTCACAAAAACATCAGTAGCGTCCGAAATGTTCTCCGTTTTGCTCTATGTTTTGCTCTACGGTCCTCACAAGCCCCACGGGACTCATCTGAAGTTGGTACCGCCGATGTGCCAACGTCTGTCTGTAGCATCCGCACCGTTTGGCCTACAAACTAATATGACCCCACTGTGGAAAAGGGAGACTTTTATCAAATAATATTTTTATATGCAGTACCAGTCAAAAGTTTGCACACCTACTCATTCGTGTTTTTTTTGTTTTTTGTTTTACTATTTTCTATATTGTAGAATAATAGTGAAGACATCAAAACTATGAAATAACACATATGGAATCATGTTGTAACCAAAAAAATATATTTTATCATTGAGATTCTTCAAAGTAGCCACCCTTTGCCTTGATGACAGCTTTGCACGCTCTTGGCATTCTCTCAACCAACTTCATGAGGTAGTCACGAGGAATGCATTTCAATTAACAGGTGTGCCTTGTTAAAAGTTAATTAGTGGAATTTGTTTCCTTCTTAATGCGTTTGAGCCAATCAGTTGTGTTGTGACAAAGCAGGGGTGTCCAGAAGATAGCCCTATTTGGTAAAAGACCAAGTTCATATTATGGCAAGAATAGCTCATTACTTTTAAGACATGAAGGTCAGTCAATACGGAACATTTCAAGAACTTTGAAAGTTTCTTCAAGTGCAGTCACAAAAACCATCAAGCACTATGATGGAACTGGCTCTCATGAGGACCGCCACAGTAAAAAAAGACCAAGGGTTACCTCTGCAGCAGAGGATAAGTTTATTAGATTTACCAGCCTCAGATTGCAGCCCAAATAAATGCTTCGCAGAGTTCAAGTAACAGACACATCTCAACATGCACTGTTCAGAGGAGACTGCGTGAATCAGGACTTCATGGTTGAATTGCTGCAAAGAAACCACTACTAAAGGACACGAATAATAAGAAGAGACTTGCTTGGGCCAAGAAACACAAGCAATGGACATTAGACTGGTGGAAATCTGTCCTTTTGTCTGATGAGTCCCAATTTCAGATTTTTGGTTCTAACCGCCGTGTCTTTGTGAGACGCAGAGTAGGTGAACAGATGATCTCCATATGTGTGGTTCCCACCGTGAAGCATGGAGAAGGAGGTGTGATTGAGTGGGGGTGCTCTGCTGGTGACACTGTCTGTGATTTATTTAGAATTCAAGGCACACTTAACCAGCATGGCTACCACAGCATTCTGGAGCGATATGCCATGCCATCCCATCTAGTTTGCGCTTAGTGGGACTATCATTTGTTTTTCAACAGGACAATGACTCAACGCACCACCAGGCTGTGTAAGGGCTATTTGACCTAGAAGGAGAGTGATGGAGTGCTGCATCAGATGACCTGGCCTCCACAATCACCTAACCTCAACCCAATTGAGATGGTTTTGGATGAAGGGTAAGCAGCCAATAAGTGCTCAGCATATGTAGGAACTCCTTCAAAACTGTTAGAAAAGCATTCCTCATGAAGCTGGTTGAGAGAATGCCAAGAGTTTGCAAAGCTATCATCAAGGCAAAGGGTGGCTATTTTGGAAAATAGTAAAGATGATGAAAAAAGTAGGTGTGTCTGAACTTTTGACTGGTACTGTATATGTTTTTATACCTACTGGGGTCAAAGCATTTAAAATCAAATATCTAAATGAGCCATGGTATGACCATCTTAAAACAATTCCATATGTTAGTTTAGTAGAACCCCAGGGTTAACAAGTTTGAATTGAGGGTAGATACTGATATTGAGCAGGACTTGCTTGGTGTGGATATAGCCTGTGTAGCCTGTGTGTGAATGAAATACAGAAATACAGTACAGACTACCTCACTGAGACACCAGGCACTGCTGGCTGCTTTATGTACACAGTACTTTGGCCTTGCATTAGACCTATTTGTTATAGTGGTGTTGGCTATTGGATATTGTCAATGGGACAGATTCAAGATTGAGTAGATTGTGTTCTGGTGAACTTGGCTTAATCATTCTACAATATAATACAGAGACAGGGTGTTTTTATTAAGAGTGGAATATGGACTAGGGCACCTGGCACCAGTTATTGAAGTTTACCACATAATGCACTAAATATGCAGGTACCATTTCTGATGCCTTTTTTCCTTTTTCGAAAGGTTCTGTGGCATTGCATTTTGATGTTCCCCTTCAGAAAGGGAAAGAATGCAAATTACACATTTTTCCTCTCCTCGTTTATATTGCCTTATCAACAGTATGCTTGAGAGCAGGGGGTGCCTGGGATATCAACCGGAGTCCGTTCCACTGCTGCAGGGGCTGCTACCTGTCAGACACTCTACGTGGCTGCCATTCAAATAGCAGTCGCTGCAAAGGTAATGAATAGCTGACCCAACCTGTGGTTACTGGGGAGCCATAGAGTGCCACAGCGAGCCGCTTGGCATGCATTGGGGTTTAAGTTAAAAGTAGAGCTGGGGCACAGTGGGAGCAGAATGAATGCATTTTGCTCTCCTGTGATTTAGAACCGACAGTGGATATGTTAAATTGGCATCTTGGTATGTTGAACTCTCATTTGAGGGTGGTGTGTGTGTGTGTGTGTGTGTGTGTGTGTGTGTGTGTGTGTGTGTGTGTGTGTGTGTGTGTGTGTGTGTGTGTGTGTGTGTGTGTGTGTGTGTGTGTGTGTGTGTGTGTGTGTGTGTGTGTGTGTGTGTCCGTGTGTGTGTGTGTGTGTGTGTGTCCGTGTGTGTGTGTGTGTCCATGTGTGTGTGTGTCCATGTGTGTGTCCGTCCGTCCGCCTGTCCGCCCGTCCGTCCGTCCGTGTCTGGCAGGCATCTAATACGGGGTGGAAATGGGAAAACGTGTCTCTGGGAACTCTCCACTGTAACATCCAATAGGATTCTATGTAAGAATGATTTCACCTTGAACTAATTAAAAGCTAACTCCACCCCTAATTATGGCCAAACAAGAAAAATTCATACTTGGTTTCTGTAAACCATGTCTTGAAAGAAAACCCTACATTGTCATTGTTAGACCTTGCCTCAATTACTATACAGCAAACTACTGGTACCATAGCTCGATAAACGCATGCCGTCTTCTCTACACTTAATAAATTAACCGGTTATTATTACCCCAATACATTTTTCATTGTCTCTGTGCTCGTTATTAAGAACCATAATGAGGAATCGGTTAGGCCTCTCATTGATTCTGTTAGTAATATGATGAGCTCTGATGAATGAACAGAGATAGTCTTATCCTCTCATTTAGTACCACCATAAATAAGCCTAATTGTGCTGACTCTGAATTCGTTGATTATGCTAATGTCTCCTGATGCCTACTGTAAATGCAAGGGAAGAAGGAGCAGGCATGATGCAGCAGCCCAGTTTCGTCTCAATGCAAAGGGGAGTAAAGGGGGTTAAACGGAGGGATCTGTCTTCCAATGATATTCTCCATAGGTTCTGCTGTTTGTTCATTCTGCCGCAGTAAAGCAGAGACAAGCAGAGACGTCAGAAAATCTAAAATCTTCACTGTGCTACTGCCGTTACCAGTTAGCAAGGCCGCCCTGGCTTATTGCTTAGTGACAATGACAACCACAACAACAAAATTTAACACACATTTTAACTGCCTCTCGGAATTGCTCGCTAAACACTTCAGAAGCAACTGTACTGTAGCAGCAGGCAGCAGGCAGGGACAGCAGCATAATAGATCATAATACTGTAAGCTTCTGTGTTTATCCAGACAGATGGTATGCATATGTATGAAATTGGAGATGCAGCTAGCGTACCCATGGCCTCCTCCTCCTCCTCCTCCTCGGTCGTTGTGGTGATAGGCGTGGGGTGGTGGGGGCCCGCCTTGGGCACAGCGTTGCTGTGCCTTTATCTCCCGACCCAGTTGGACCTGCTCCTTGCTCACTCACTGTGCCCTACCAGAGAGAGTAGAGAGGGATGACAGGGGCCCGGGGCCCAGAGTCTAACCCCCCCTCCCCATCCCGGGCTGGGAGAACTACAATATCAGCCAACAACATCAGTTATATGTAATAATAATAGAACTCTGTAGAACTCCGAGACAGGATTTTGTCGAGGCACAGATCTGGGGTAAGGTACCAAAACATGTCTACAGCATTGAGGGTCCCCAAGAACATGTTGGCCCCCATCCTTCTTAAATGGAAGAAGTTTGGAACCACCAAGAATCTTCCTAGAGCTGGCTGCCTGAGCAATTGGGGGAGAAGGGCCTTGGTCGGGGAGGTGACCAAGTACCCAATGGTCACTCTGACAGAGCTCTAGAGTTCCTCTGTGGAGATAGGAGAACCTTCCAGAAGGACAACTATCTCTGCAGCACTGGCCAGACGGAAGCCACTCCTCAGTAAAAGGCACTTGACAGCCTGCTTGGAGTTTGCCAAAAGGCACCTAAAGTACTCTGACCATGAGAAACATGATTCTCTGGTCTGATGAAACCAAGATTTAACTATTTGGCCTGAATGCCAAGCATCATGTCTGGAGGAAGCCAGGCACCATCCCCACGGTAGCATCATGCTGTGGATATGTTTTTTAGCGGCAGGGACAGTGAGACTATTCAGGAATGATGGGAAGATGAACGGAGATAAGTACAGTGAGATCCTTGATAAAAACCTGTTCCAGAGCACTCAGGACTTCAAACTGGGGCAAAGGTTCACCTTCCAACAGGACAACAAACCTAAGCACAGAGCCAAGACAATGCATGAGTGGCTTTGGGACAAGTCTCAATGTCCTTGAGTGGCCCAGCCAGAGCCCGGACTTGAACCCAATTCAACATCTCTGGAGAGACCTGAAAATAGCTGTGCAGTGACGCTCCCCATCCAACGAGCTTGAGAGGATCTGCAGAGAAAAATGGTAGAAACTCCCAGAATACAGGTGTGCTAAGTGTCATGACTTGACTTTAACATTAATCTGAAGACTGTTATTTATCTAATTAACTAACCATGTTTAATTGTTACCCAATTAAATTAATCATGTAACAATTAAATCATTAGGATCTGGGGCACTACGAGAGCAGTTCTTTAAAGAGTTACCATCTCCCGAATTAAACTCTAAAAGGTCTTTACCTATCACATCTATAAACAGTCAACGTATTAATCACAACCTTGTATCATATCACCATTCTGAACAGTCGTAACCCCCTTGCATCTGATAAAACCAGAGCCTTACTTATAATTCAGTACTACATAAATTGGTTTAATTATTTATTAACTAACTAATTAAATGGGAACACAGGAGAAACATACACAGTCTGCACCGGTTATTGACTGGAGACTTAATACGCTGAAAACTGGTCCCTAGCGGAATGACAACAAGGCTGCTTGTTAAAGAAGAGACGGAAAGAGAGAGGGACAGGGACACTTAACATTGGTACATTCAGAAACTACTCTTACCTACAGTAACCATATACTTTGCACAGGAACCGCCACCGCTTTGAGTAAGAAATCATGAATGTATTTTTGTGAAATGACTGCGTTCGCCTTGGAAAGGGGGTTGGGCCCTTTCGCGGCACACTTGTAAGGCTCTGATTGTCCGAAATGGTTCCAACAATTCTTCTCCTGTGTTCCTTCTTCATAGCTGTCCGGTATCCGGTGACTTGTCGTGTAGTCCTGAACAGAACTACAGAGTTGATTTTCCTTCCATTCGCTCTTAAAGATGCTTCTTTGAAGATAGCCTTAGCCGGCGTATCGATGGTTCCCCAATGGGGTGATGAGAGTAGCGTAATACGATGGTTTGAGCAGAGTACCAGGATGGTCCTACTTAAATTCGTTTTTGAAGATACTTTACATAGAACAGCTAATCAGCCGTTCCAGTAATTGTCCGGGAGTTGAGTTTATCGTCTCCACCTCGTGTGGAGATTCAAAGTTCAAACCATTTTAAATGTGCAGCTTCATGCTTTTCTGGTCCAATGTGTTTTTTTCTTAAACCATAATTTATACCTTTTGCTCGAAAGGGGCGGTTCCAGCAGGATGACAAGCTCTCTGACCTCACTTCGAGGTGGTTACTACTCACAGTGCTAAGTTATGGAAAACACGTATATCTCACAGCTTCTCACATCACATCCCTCTCTTAACAAAAACACTTTAATACTTTTTTATATTACATGCACAATGCATAATATGGAAACTTCATATGTAGTGGGTATACTTTCCAAGTTACAGTATTTCCTTTATAACAGTTTTAATGACATCACATTATAACAAACATAATGACATTAGTGTTCTATAGATCGCCTCTGACCATTCCCCACGTTCCACATTAGAAATATTGTTCCAGTATTCGCTTTTGAACGTGTTAGAGTTTCAGCAGGAAAAAGGTCTGTTGAGACGAAGCACATTCCTTTTGTGAATTTGGAGATCGCAAGCCTGTATCTTCTCCCTTGATTTACAACAGGACGTGAGTTGTTAATCCCCACGAGTTTTTTCCTTTCCCCTCTACGGGTGAAAGGGGGTCTGATTGAAGTTCTTCATTGCAAACCTGATCTGACCTATTTGGATTCTCGTGGACAATCATTTCACAAGCTTGTAGCGTCATACCCAAGAAGACTCGAGGCTGTAATCGCTGCCAAAGGTGCTTCAATAAAGTACTGAGTAAAGGGTCTGAATACTTAGGTAAATGGGATATTTCAATTTTTATTGTTTATACATTTGCAAAAATGGCTAACAAACAGTTTTGGCTTTGTAATTATGGGGGTATTGTGTGTAGATTGATGAGTGGAAAAAATAATTTAATTAATTTTAGAATAAGGGTGTAACGTAACAAAATGTGTAAAAAGTGAAGGAGAGTGCATTTGGAAAGAATTCTTTCCAAATGCACTGTACCTTGACTTGGAAGAGTTCCGGTGTTAGCCTTAGTCAGTTAGCTAACATAAATAGCTTTTCTCTCTGTTTGAGCCGGGTGTTTCAGTCAGCTAAATTAGCTACCTGCATTAGCTAGCTAAGTAAGTGAAAGTGAAAAAAATTAAATGAAATATAGCTACTGTAGCTCTCTCTCTCTCTCTCTGCTGCTTCTCCTTCATTTTCTAAGAAATTAGTTCATTAAAAACTGATCAACTATTTTCTTTCTCTCTCTTTGAATCAACTACTCACCGCATTTTATGCACTGCAGTGCTAGCTAGCTTATGCTTTCAGAATCATTATGTGATTAGATTAGATGGATGACATGTCAGTTCATGCAGCAAGAGCTCTGATAGGTTTGAGGACGTCCTCCGGAGTTGTCATAATTACTGTGCAAGTCTATGGAAGTGGGTGAGAACTATGAGACTCCTAGGTTTTGTATTGAAGTCAATGTATCCAGAAGAGGATGGAAAATAGCTGTCCTCCATGTACACCATGGTGCTACCCCTACAGAGTGTTGTTGAGGCTACTGTAGACCTTCATTGCAAAACAGTGTGTTTTAATCAGTTATTTGGTGAAATATATTTAGTATAGTTTTATATAAAAAGGATAACCTTTTCTGCAGTTCACTCAGTATGATGTTTCTCCTTCCTCCTCTGAGGAGCCTCCACTGGTATCAATGAATGTCAAAATACATCTCCTACTTGGAGAGTAGTTACTATCCCACTCATCCCACATTTGACTTTTGCTCCCGGTAGTGGGGACCCAGATTAGGACTGGGATGTAAACGAATGCACTGCGCCGGCATCACACTCTACTTGACTTTTAAAGGCAATGTCCCCGATGTTTCTTGAGATCCCGTTCGTGATATATCCAGCAGAAAGTGGCTGGAGCGTAAATTACCTTTAAAAGTCAAGTGCAGCACGAACATCGATGCAGTGTGGTCTGTGTGAATCCTCGTCTTAGCCTAGTCCTTGACTAAGAAGCATTTTGAGTGGAGAATATCAATTCAAATTTGCTTCATAAACAACAAGTGTAGACTAACAGTGAAATGCTTACTTACCTGTCCTTTCCCAACAATGCAGAGTTAAAGATAAAACATTTAATAAATACACAGTGAATAATGAATAACCAAAACGAGTAAAAAATAACATGGCTGTATACAGGGAGTACCAGTACCGAGTCAATATGCAGGGGTACAAGGTAATTGAGTTAGCTATGTACATATAGTTAGGGGTAAAATGACTAGGCAACATATAGATAAAAGACAGTTGCAGCAGCGTATATGGTGAGTGTGAAAGTGTGTGTGAGTGTGGTGTCAGTACGCATGTGTGCGCGTGTTATGTGTGTGTTGGCGTATGTAGTGTGTATGTGTGTATTGGGGTGTCAGTGTAAGTATGTGTTAGTGTGTGGGTAGAGTCCAGTGTGTGTGCATAGAGTCAGTGCAAGAGAGTCGGTGCAAAAAAGGGTCAAAGGACATCTGATTAGCTATTTAGCAGTCTTGTTTAGCAGTCTTATGGCTTGGGGGTAGAAACTGTTCCGTGTCTTGTTGGTTCCAGACTTGGTGCACTGGTACCACTTGCCATGTCTATGGCTTGGGAGGCTGGAGTCTTTGAAAATATTTTGGGCCTTCCTCTGACAACGCCTGGTATAAAGGTCCTGGATTGCAGGGAGCTCGGCCCTAGTAATGTACTGGGCCATACTCACCACCCTCTGAAGCCCCTTGCGGTGAGGTGCCATGCAGTTGCCATACCAAGCGGTGGTGCAGCCAGTCAAGATGCTCTAAATGGTCCAGCTGTAGAACGTTTTGATAATCTGTTGGCCCATGCCAAATCTTTTCAGCCTCCTGAGGGGGAAGAGGCACTTTTGTGCCCTGTTCACAACTTTGTGGGTCTGTGTGGACCATGTTAATACCTTAATGATGTGGATGCCGAGGAACTTGAAGCTCTCAACCTGCTCCACTATAGCCCCATCGATGTGGATGGGGGTGTGCTCCACGATCAGCTTCTTTATCTTGCTGGAGTTGAGGGAGAGGTTGTTGTCCTGGCACCACACTGCCAGGTCTCTGACCTCTCTGTAGGCCGTCTCATCGCCGTCGGTGATCAGGCCTACTGCCGTCGTGTCTTCAGCAGACTTGATGATGGAGTTGGAGTCGTGCGTAGCCACACAGACGTGGGTAAACAGGGAGTACAGGAGGGGGCTAAACACAACACCCCTGTGGGGCCAACATGTTGAGGGTCAGCGTGGCAGAGGTGTTGTTGCCTACCTTCACCACCTGGGGTCGGCCCATCGGGAAGTCAAGGATCCAATTGCAGAGGGAGGTATTCAGTCACAGGGTCCCGAGCTTGGTGAAGAGCTTGGATGGCACAATGGTGTTGAACGCTGAGCTGTAGTTGATGAACAGCATTTTCCCATCTGTATTCCTTTTGTCTAGGTGGCATGGGGCATTGTGGAGTGCAATTAAGATTGCGTCGTGGATCTGTGGATCTTTTGGGATGGTATGTAAGTTGGAGTGGGTCCAGGATGTCTGGGATGATGGAGTTGATGAGTGCCGTGACCAGCCTTTCAACGCACTTCGTTATTACAGATGTGGGTGCTACAGGGCGGTAGTCATTGTGGCACTTTGTCTTAGAGTTTTTTGGAACAGGAATGATGGTAGTCAGCTTGAAACATGGGGATTACAGATTGAGACAAGGAGAGGTTGAACATATCAGTGAAGACGAGACACAGGGAGACATAGGGAGTGCAGGAGAGGGGGAGAGAGAGAGAGAGAGAGAGAGGGGGGGGGGGAGAGAGAGAGAGAGAGAGAGAGAGCGAGAGAGAGAGAGAGAGAGAGAGAGAGAGAGAGAGAGAGAGATGGGGGACTCTGAGTAGAAAAACAAACCACAGTAGCTAATCACAAAAGAACATACTTTTATTTCGGTCAGCAGAAGAAATACTGTCATAGGGACTCACACGTGTGTGTATGCATACCGCCTGTGTGTTTGTGTGTGTGTTAAGCTGAGAGATGCTGCAGAACAGACAATCCCCACAGCGGCTGTAAAGCTGGAAGTGGGTATGTGTTCCCTACTCTATTTTTCCCTTTCTCCTCTCATGCACTGACATTATGACATCTTCATAACTTAATAACATGTCTGCCTTGCCTTCTACCGTCTACGGTGTCCATATTAGGACAGCCTCAGACTGACACAAGTCCTACTTTCCATCAGTGTTTTCCCCTCCCTGTATTTCTCATTTTCCTTTATTGTAGTGTGTGTGTGTGTGTGTGTGTGTGTGTGTGTGTGTGTGTGTGTGTGTGTGTGTGTGTGTGTGTGTGTGTGTGTGTGTGTGTGTGTGTGTGTGTGTGTGTGTGTGTGTGCGTCTGCGTGTGCGTGTGCGTGTGCGCGTGCGCGTGCGTGTGGGTGTGTGTGTGTGTAATATGTTATGTTGTAGCAGGGAGAAGGACATTTCACACTTCACTGGAACATGCTGATGGGTTCTAGGATCACCTACAGGTCTCCTTGATTCATGTCCTCTGATTGGTGGGATGCATTATGACGTAGCCTGGTTAAACCAGCCTGAACACAACAATTGCTATTGTTTTACTTGAAAGCAGCATTCAAGCTGGTATAACCAGGCTATGTCAGGGGGCCCACTGCCATTCAACAGCGACAACACATTGTGACTCACTCCTCATTCCTTGTGCGTCACGTTACAAAAAGAGCATGTTATCCAGGCTGTTATACTCCAGCCAATGATGTCATCACGATTCTTCTCCCTCCCTTGTCGTTGAAATGAGAGAGAGGCTGCATCCCAAATGGCACCCTATTCCCCTATGGGAGCTGGTCAAGGTAGTTCACTATATATGGAAAAGGTTGCCATTTGGGACACGACCGGAGTATATATAAGTATAAGTTTAGAGCTTGACTCCCTGAGTCTATCGTCTTTGGCTCTTCTCTGCTAGGGGACTGTGGTACAGGCAGCCAAGCGCATTGAAGGGACTCCATATCATTTCATATTAATGAGAGAAGAAGATGGAGGGAAGAAAGAAAGAGAGAGGGAAAGAGAAGGGAGAGAGAGAAGAACGAGAAGAGAGAGAGGGAAGAGATGGGGAGGAGAGAACAAATACACAGAGAGAGCAGAATGACAGAGCGAGAGCAGAGAGACAGAGCGAGAGCAAAATCAGAGAGAGAAGAGATGAAAGAGAAGAAGGGGGAGGGAGGAAGTAATCATTCCCGTTTGTGTTTCAAAAGGGGCCTCTCAGTTGCCATGGAAAGTGGAGCTAATCATTTTGGGGTGCGAGGTTCGGTTCAATGGATCAATTGGTGCCTGTAACCCTGTTTGCTCTTAGGGTTGGCAGAGGGGCTTCCAGCGCCAGTTTAAACTTCAAATCAATAGATAGCTAAGCTGACTGGGCAGTCATCAGTTTGTCCTCTGCATCAGTTTGTCATTTCATCTGTGCTCTTCTTCCTTTTCTTCCTCATCCTCTTCCTCTTTTTATCTATATCTATGTGGGGCTGGTAGAGCCAGTCTGTTTCACTGAGCTAATGGCATGTTATGGCGAAAATAAAAGGGTATTCCTTTTCTTTCTCATCCTCATTTTTCTCAGTGTTTCGGGATCAGGCGTTCTATGCCCTCAGTAGATCCCTCTACAAGCCGGCCACCTAGTGATCAGTTTGTCCTCTGTCTCCTTCCTCCTCCTCTTCCTCCACTTATTCCTCCTCTCCTCTTCCTCCCGCCCCTCCTTTCTCTCAGCGTTCAGTTCAGGGATCTGGCGCTTGCTTTAACCCCTCGGGGGGGCAAGTGGCATCTAAAAATACCCCCTCTCCTCCCGTCCTCCCCCCAGTGAGTCAGCTGGCTCCTTGGAGTAAACCACTAGCATGAGAGGGGAGGATGTGGATGAGGGGGGGGGGGGGGGGGACAAGGGCTGCGGAGCAATGGGAAAACAAATGAATTTACCCAAAGAAAATGTCATGTATGTGGGGCTGGTAGAGCCAGTCTGTTTCACTGAGCTAATGGCATGTTATGGCGAAAATAAAAGGGTATTTATCAAAAGGCAATGACTGTTTCCTACTGAACAGAGCGAAATAGAGAGAGCAGTGTAATAGCCCTGGGCAGGAGCCCTGGGCACTCCCTGTGTAGTGCACGTTTGAAAAGAGTCCTATGTGCCTTGGGTCAAAAGTAGTGCACTATATAGGAAATATGCTGCCATTTGGAATGCAGGTTATGATTCTCACAGGAAGAGCCTGCAGGGTTTAACATCAACAGATTTTATTTTCCATACAGAATCTCTCTCTTTGCAGTTCAACTGTCAATGTTTTCAAATTTACATTCAGTTAAATGTTTTGAGTTAGAGGGTATTAGTAATCTATTATTTACTTTTCTTTGGCCTGTGTATGTTTTTTTCACTGCTCAACCCTTATTGTGGGCCACAACTCAAAAGACACCTGAATTTGTGGGTTTTGAAGCAAAAACATTTGAGAACCCCTGCCTTATGGGCCCTAGTCAAATGTAGTGCATGCACTATATAGGGAATAGGGTGCCATTTGGGATACACAATCCTCGCCTCGCTCCTATTTCCAACCCATCTTCAGGCCCACTTCGGAAATCAATAATATGCCTTCTCCACGCCTCGACAATTCAATCTGACATTTGATCCAATTGCGAGTTCATTATGTGCAATGGGAGACAAACGAATACTCCCCCCACCACCCCACCCCACCCCACCTCTCTCTCTCTCTCTCTCTCTCTCTCTCTCTCTCTCTCTTTCAGTCTCTATCTATGTGTCTCTCTCACTCTCCCTCTCTCCCTCTCTTTCTCCTCGCTCCTTCCCCCTGCTCCAGAGAGCTGTGTTGACACTGGAGGCCTAATATGCGTCCCAAACTGCACCCTATTCCCTATCAAGAGCAATATTTTTGACCACGACTTTGGTTAAAAGTAGTGCACTTTTTAGGAAATATGGGGCCATTTGGAGCGCAGACCTTCTCTATGTGCTTACATAAGTAAGCCAGCCTCCTTGACACACCGTTGTAGAAATGCCCACAGGAGCCGATTTACAACAATTGGAGATGCTGCCAAAATGTTGCCAGCTGAGCATCTCCTTGTCTTTCCCGATTTTAGGGATACATGGGAAATGTTTTTTATGAGTCACACCGTTGTTAGGAGTAGCATCGTCGTGAGGTGAGTCAGGCAGCGTTGTGATCATGTGTGCATCCCAAATGGCACCCTAATCCCTATATGGTGTACTACTTTTAACCAGAACCCTATCGACCATGGTCAAAAGTAGTGCACTACATAAGGAATAGGGGGCCATATGGGACACAGCCCCATGTCATATTTCAGCTGTCGTGTTCTCTCTCTGGTGCTACTGACTATGACTCCCAGGTGTCATCAGGGAGGAAAGGTCACCGTAGGGTGAGAGGGACAAGACCCAATGCCTGCGTGCGTGTGCGTGTGTGTGCGCGTGCATGTCTCTGAGAAGAGAGTGAACGTGTGAGAAACAGATGTATAAACAGATGTATAAAAAAATTGTATTATTGATATTAATCTACAGTTAATGTTCTTATCCCTGGGCAACATAGGCCTGGGAGGCTCAGAGGGATATTGGTATCCACAGTACTCTACTATTTTTTTTTTTACATAAATGCACTGCAGTTTAACCTAAAAGAAACTGCAACGTTTTTTCTCTGCCTCATGACAAATGGTAGAATTGCAGGATACTAGCTTTAAAGCTGCAACAACAACAAAAAATCGCTCTGCTCCATGATGAAAATGTTCTCTCCGATGCCGAGAGGCGGACCTTTAAAATGTTCCTTCCCATGGCCCAAGACCTATGTCCGAGACTTGGTTCGTCCGGCCATGCACTGTCGAAGTCATAGTAAAACTACTTGTATGCTATTTTTATTTCACTTGAGTCGTGTTCTGATTATGAGGGGGTCCCTGATGAATTTGCTATCACAAAAGTGGTCCCGGTCCCAAAATGTTAAGAATCCCTGATGTACAATATATGACATAGGGTGTTTGCATAAAACGTAATGCTACTGTAAATCCATACCACCTGTTTTTCTAATCACTCCAATTCAAGGTCACTCTAAAAACATACAGTCACTTACAAAATGGCGGGTACCTAACCAATAATCAGATTTTTTAAAGGGGCAATCTGGGATTCAACAACAACAAACCGACACCCCACCACTTTTTTGTTAAACAGCGGGTTGTGATGGAGTGACAGTTGAACTAAGCTCATGAGGCATTTAGAAATTATATTTTTCAAGAATCAATGGCTATATTTCATAAATTTTATTGTTCAAAAATGGATGTACCAAACCTAGATTGTCCCTTTAATTCAGGGTTCAGTCCAATTTTATTTATATGTTTATCTCCAATAAACTTATTTTCAGAATCTAATCAGATTTACCAAAGTCGTTGTACTGCATTGCTATTTGCAGTCCCTTTCCAATTGCTGTCCTGAAAGGAACTCCACTTTCGATCAATGGTAATTTATTATGGGATATTACAAGCACATTACCCAATAGTAAGTTGTAAATTGCATTTCAAATTATTTTTATCAAATTATATTGTATTGAATGTATTGAATGAGGCTCTCTAGCTCTCTCTCTAGCTCATGCACACAAACAACATGTGGAATAGCCCAACAGCAGTTGACCACATTCACAGTCATCCCTGATGCGCATTAGGAAAACCTACTGCTGACTGCCCATCTGTCTATCTCTGCAATGATGGCAGACATCCACTTTGCACTGACACACACACACACATTGGGTCCATGGCCAGGAAACTCCCCAGACCTTAATCCCATTGAGAACTTGTGGTCAATCCTCAAGAGGCGGGTGGACAAACAAAAACCCACAAATTCTGACAAACTCCAAGCATTGATTACGCAAGAATGGGCTGCCATCAGTCAGGATGTGACAGCATGCCAGTGCGGATTGCAGAGGTCTTGAAAAAGAAGGGTCAACACTGCAAATATTGACTCTTTGCATCAACTTCATGTAATTGTCAATAACAGCCTTTGACACTTATGAAATGCTTGTAATTATACTTCAGTATTCCATAGTAACATCTGATAAAAATATCTAAAGACACTGAAGCAGCAAACTTTGTGGAAATTAATATTTGTGTCATTCTCAAAACTTTTGACCATGACTGTACACACACTTCACTCTGTATAGTCCAAGATGGCATAGCAGTCAGACGTCTTTGACCTCGTCTTGTCCCGTGTCCCGTGTATATATCTTTATTTATTTTTTTCCGCATATCTTTTTTATATTTTTCCTAAACCTCAACTTCAATATACTCTCCTGCAACCCGCCTCACCCAATGTGGTATGGGTCTGCTATTTTCTAAAGTATTTTTATTTACTTTCGAACCGGAATCCCCAACAGAAGCTAGCCATCTAACCAGCTACTAGCTAGTAGTCAGCTAACCACTGCTAGCGGTCATCAGCTAACCTCTAGCTTGGAAATCTCTCACCAGTTTGCACAACGCGATTCAAACCAGAGCATACCAGACTTATTTTCTCTCCATATCCCCGGATTCCTACCGCAAGCTCTGAACCTTTTCACCTGGATCATCGCAGCTAGCTAGCTGCAATCCGAGTTGCTACTCCTGGCTAACGTCTCTGTCCCAGAAGCAAGCACCAATTAGCCTGGAGCTAGCCCATGCTAGGCCCATCTCCTGGCTAGCTGAAGAGGTCCATCAGCCACTCCTTGGGCTACAATACCTATTTTGACAATTGGCCTGGACCCCTTTTACTACACAAAGCCCTGCTAATCCATCACAACTGGACTACAACGTCATCTGCTCGAGTGTTCTTTTTGCAACAGGCCCCTCCGTCGCGACGTCCCCTGAATGCCTATCTGCTAGCCTGCTAGCCACGGCCCGCTAGCTGCCTAGAGCATATCGAACTGTTAGCTGAATAGGTCCATCGGCCAATTTCTTGGGCCACTATACCTATTTTGCCAATTGGACTGGGCACCTTTACTACACAGAACCCTACGAATCCATCATGGCTGGTCTGCCGACAGAACCGCACGAGGAGGCTACAATAGACTTCTTCCATCGCGACATACCTCTAAGGCCCTTCTGCTAACTTGCTAGCCCCGGCCCACTAGCTGTCTGAATCGCTGTGTCTCCAGCCAGCTTAACTACTCACTGGACCCCTATGATCACTTGGCTACGCATGCCTCTCCCTAATGTCAATATGCCTTGTCCATTGCTGTTCTGGTTAGTGATTATTGTCTTATTTCACTGTAGAGCCTCTAGCCCTGCTCAATATGCCTTAGCTAACCCTTCAGTTCCACCTCCCACACATGCGGTGACCTCACCTGGTTGAAATGATATTTCTAGAGACAATATCTCTCTCATCGTCACTCTATTCCTAGGTTTACCTCCACTGTATTCACATCTTACCATACCTTTGTCTGTACATTAGGCCTTGAATCTATTCTACCGCGCCCAGAAACCTGCTCCTTTTACTCTCTGTTCCGAACGTACTAGACAACCAACTCTTATAGCCTTTAGCCGTACCCATATCCTACTCCTCCTCTGTTCCTCTGTTGATTTAGAGGTTAATCCAGGCCCAGCAGTGCCTAGCTCCACTCCCATTCCCCAGGCGCTCTCATTTGTTGACTTCTGTAACCGTAAAAGCCTTGGTTTCATGCATGTTAACATTAGAAGCCTCCTCCCCAAGTTTGTTTTATTCACTGCCTTAGCACACTCTGCCAACCCGGATGTCCTAGCCATGTCTGAATCCTGGCTTAGGAAGACCACCAAAAACCCTGACATTTTCATCCCTAACTATAACATTTTCCGGCAATCTACTGCAGAGAGAGCCTGCAGAATTCTCTCATACTATCCAGGTCTGTGCCCAAACAATTCGAGCTTCTACTTCTAAAAATCCACCTTCCCAGAAACAAGTCTCTCACCGTTGCCGGTTACTATAGACGACCCTCTGTCACGCCCTGACCTTAGTTCCTTTTTTATGTCTCTATTTTGGTTTGGTCAGGGCATGAGTTGGGGTGGGCATTCTATGTTTTTGTTCTATGTTTTCTATTTCTAAGTGTTTGGCCGGGTGTGGTTCTCAATCAGAGGCAGCTGTCTATCGTTGTCTCTGATTGAGAACCATACTTAGGTAGCCTTTTCCCACCTGTGTTTTGTGGGTAGTTGTTTTCTGTCTTTGTGTCTGTACCAGACAGGACTGTTTCGTTTCGTTTCATTCTCTTTGTTATTTTGTTTAGTGTTCTGTTTTAATAAATTAACATGAACACTTACCACACTGCGCTTTGGTCCGATGATTCCTCATCTTCAGACGACGAACGTTACACCCTCTGCCCCCAGCTGTGCCCTGGACACCATATGTGAATTGATTGCCCCCCATCTATCTTCAGAGCTCGTGCTGCTAGGTGATCTAAACTGGGACATGCTTAACACCCCGGCCATCCTACAATCTAAGCTTGATGCCCTCAATGTCACACAAATTATCAATGAACCTACCAGGTACAACTCCAAATCCATAAACATGGGCACCCTCATAGAAATCATCCTAACCAACTTGCCCTCCAAATACACCTCTGCTGTCTTCAACCAAGATCTCAGCGATCACTGCCTCATTGCCTGCGTCCGTAATGGGTCTGCGGTCAAACGACCACCCATCATCACTGTCAAACGCTCCCTAAAACACTTCAGCGAGCAGGCCTTTCTAATCGACCTGGCCCGGGTATCCTGGAAAGATATTGACCTCATCCCATCAGTGGAGGATGCCTGGTTATTCTTTAAAAGTGCCTTCCTCACAATCTTAAATAAGCATGCCCCATTCAAAAAAATGTAGAACCAGGAACAGATATAGCCCTTGGTTCACTCCAGACCTGACTGCCCTTGACCAGCACAAAAACATCCTGTGGCGTACTGCATTAGCATCAAATTGCCCCCATGATATGCAACTTTTCAGGGAAGTTAGGAACCAATATACACAAGCAGTTAGGAAAGCTAAGGCTAGCTTTTTCAAACAGAAATTTGCATCCTGTAGCACAAACTCAAAAAAGTTCTGGGACACTGTAAAGTCCATGGTGAATAAGAGCACCTTCTCCCAGCTGCCCATTGCACTGAGGCTAGAAAACACTGTCACCACCGATAAATCCATGATAATTGAGAATTTCAATAAGCATTTTTCTATGGCTGGCCATGCTTTCCACCTGGCTACCCCTACCTCTGTCAACTGCCCTGCACCCCCCACAGCAACTCGCCCAAGCCCCCCCCCATTTCTCCTTCACCCAAATCCAGATAGCTGATGTTCTGAAAGAGCTGCAAAATCTGGAACCCTACAAATCAGCCGGGCTAGACAATCTGGACCCTCTCTTTCTAAAATGATCTACCGAAATTGTTGAAACCCCTATTACAGCCTGTTCAACCTCTCTTTCGTATCATCTGAGATCCCCAAAGATTGGAAAGCTGCCGCGTTCATCCCCCTCTTCAAAGGGGGAGACACTCTAGACCCCAACTGCTACATACCTATATCTATCCTACCTTGCCTTTCTAAGGTCTTTGAAAGCCAAGTTAACAAACAGATCACCGACCATTTTGAATACCACCGTACCTTCTCCGCTATGCAATCTGGCTTCCGAGCTGGTCATGGGTGCACCTCAGCCACGCTCAAGGTCCTAAACGATATCATAACTGCGATCGATAAGAGACAATACTGTGCAGCCGTATTCATCGACCTGGCCAAGGCTTTCGACTCTGTCAATCACCACATTCTTATCGGCAGACTCAAGAGCCTTGATTTCTCAAATGACTGCCTCGCCTGGTTCACCAACTACTTCTCAGATAGAGTTCAGTGTGTCAAATCAGAGAACCTGGTGTCCGGACCTCTGGCAGTCTCTATGGGGGTGCCACAGGGTTCAATTCTCGGGCCGACTCTCTTCTCTGTATACATCAATGATGTCGCTCTCGCTGCTGGTGATTCTCTGATCCACCTCTACGCAGACGACACCATTCTGTATACTTCTGGCCCTTCTTTGGACACTATGCTAACTAACCTCCAGACGAGCTTCAACGCCATACAACTCTCCTTCCGTGGCCTCCAACTGGTCTTAAATGCAAGTAAATCTAAATGCATGCTCTTCAACCGATCGCTGCCTGGTTCTGACCTAGAATATGTGGAAAACTACAAATACATAGGTGTCTAGTTAGACTGTAAACTCTCCTTCCAGACCCACATTAGCATCTCCAATCCAAAATTAAATCTAGAATCGGCTTCCTATTTCGCAACAAAGCATCCTTCACTCATGCTGCCAAACATACACTTGTAAAACTGACTATCCTACCGATCCTCGACTTTGGCGATGTCATTTACAAAATAGCCTCCAACACTCTACTCAACAAATTGGATGTAGTCTATCACAGTGCCATCCGTTTTGTCACCAAAGCCCCATATACCACCGACCACTGCGACCTGTACGCTCTCTTTGGCTGGCCCTCGCTTCATACGCGTTGCCAAACCCACTTGCTCCAGGTAAAGCCCTGCCTTGTCTCAGTTCACTGGTCACTATAGCAGCACCCACCCGCAGCACGCGCTTCAGCAGGTATATTTCACTGGTCACCCCCAAAGCCAATTCCTCCTTTGGCCGCCTTTCTTTCCAGTTCTCTGCTGCCAATGACTGGACCGAATTGCAAAAATCGCTGAATCTGGAGACTCTTATCTCCCTCACTAACTTTAAGCACCAGCTGTCAGAGCAACTCACAAATCATTGCACCTGTACATAGCCCATCTGTAAATAGCCCATCCAACTACCTCATCCCCATACTGTATTTATTTATTTATTTTGCTCTTTTGCACCCCAGTATCTCTACTTGCACATTCATTTTCTGCACATCTATCACTCCAGTGTTTAATTGCTATATCGTAATTACCTCGCCACTATGGCCTATTTTATTGCCTTACCTCCCTTATCTTACCTCATTTGCACACACTGTATATATACTTTTTTTCTACTGTATTATTGACTGTATGTTTGTGTATTCCATGTGTAACTCTGTGTTGTTGTATGTGTCGAACTGCTTTGCTTTATCTTGGCCAGGTCGCAGTTGTAAATGAGAACTTGTTCTCAACTAGCCTACTTGGGCGAACTCTCATTCGCAAAACCTTGGCACATTCAATCCCTTACAAGCTGACTGCCAGTGAAGAGGAACAGACAGTATGTGCTGAATGACACAAACAGCGTAGCTAGCTTTCACCCTAATAGTCTTTTGTCTATATCCAAAATGGCACCCTTGCCACTACATAAGCTCTGGTCAAAAGTAGTGCACTATGGGGCCCTGGTCAAAAATAGTCACTTTATAGGGAGTAGGATGCCATTTGGGACACAGCCTTTATCTGAATCAATGACTGGGCTACAACAGACAAGCCTTTCCTTCTCTAAGTCCGTATCCAAAACGGCACCCTATTCCCTATATAGTGCACTGCTTCTATAGGCTCTGGTCAAAAGTAGTGCACTACATAGGGAATAGGCTGCCATTTGAGATCCAACCTAACCACTTGACTATAATGAAAAGTCACATAATGTGTCAGCCATGAGAGATATGTTTTGTTGCCAAGAGACAGAAACACAAGACCTATTGAAATCATTCCGGAGGAGGAAAAATGCTGTTTGAATTTAAAGAGGTGACAGCTCAGAAGACTGCTCCGAACACTTATTAACCCATCTGGAGTCTGGGATAAATCACCACGACGTCTAATCTATATGGCTTTGTCTTTTGGGACTCTCAGTAACTTCTAGGGCCGTATATACCACATAGATATACACTGAAAAAAATATAAATGCAACATGCAACAATTTCAAAGATTTTAGTGAGTTACAGTTCATATAAGGAAATCAGTCAATTTAAATAAATTCATTAGGCCCTAATTTATGGATTTCACATGACTGGGAATAAAGATATGCTTCTGTTGGTCAGAGATACCTTAAAAAAAAGGTAGGGGCATGATTCAGAAAACCAGTCTGTATCTGGTGGGATCACCATTTGTCTCATGCAGCGCGACATATCTCCTTCGCATATAGTTGATCAGGCTGTTGATTGTAGCCTGTGGAATGTTGTCCCACTCCACTTCCATGTCTGTGTGAAGTTGCTGTATATTGGTGGAAACTGGAACAGGCTGCTGTACACTTTGACCCAGAGCATCCCAAACATGCTCAACGAGTGACATGTCTGGTGATTATGAAGGCCATGGAAGAACTGGGACGTGTTCAGCTTCCAGGAATTGTGTACAGATCCTTGCGACATGGGGACGTGCATTATCATGCTGAAACATGAGGTGATGGCGGCGGATGAATGGCAAGACAATGGGTCTCAGGATCTCGTCAAGATATCTCTGTGCAAAAAAAATGCCATCGATAAAATTAAATTGTGTTTGTTGTCCATAGCTTATGCCTGCCCATACCATAACCCCACCGCCACCATGGGGCACTCTGTTCACAACGTTGACATCAGCAAACCGCTCACCCACACAACGACATGTGCCCGGTACAGTTGAAACCAGGATTCATCCGTGAAGAGCACACTTGTCAGTGGCCATCGAAGGTGAGCATTTGCCCACTGAAGTCAGTTACGAGATCCTTTTGAGGATGATGAGCACAAAAAATAAACTTCCCTGAGACAATTTTTGACTGTTTGTGTAGAAATTGTTCAGTTTCGTAAACCCACAGTTTCATCAGCCACTCGGTTTGGCTGGTCTCAGACGATTCCGCAGGTGGAGATCCTGGGCTAGTATGCTTACATGTGGTCTGCGGTTGTGAGGCCGGTAGGATGTACTGACAAATTCTCTAAAACAACGTTGGAGGTGGCTTATGGTAGAGAAATTAACATTACATTTTCTGGCAACAGCTCTGGTGGACATTCATGCCAAGTACAAGCTCCCACAAAACTTGAGACATCTGTGGCATTGTGTTGTGTGACGAAACTGCACATTTTAGAGTGGCCTTTTATTGTTCCCAGCACAAGCTTTTTGATATGCCACATCTGTCGGGTGGATGGATTATCATGGCAGACGAAAAATGCTCACTAACAGGGATGTAAACAAATTTGTGCACCAGATTTTAGATTTTTTTTTATTTTTGTGCGTATGGAAAATGTATTTTATTTCAGCTCATGAAACATGGGACCAACACTTTACATGTTGCGTTTATATTTTTGTTCAGTATATTACATGTGTCTCGCCCAGATGGAAAAATATTGTGGGAATGTTTATTTGGGAGGAATGTCACTGTTATGGTTCCAGAGGAACTGTGTTTTTAGAATGTTATAACTACAGTGCATTCGGAAAGTATTCAGACTCCTTGAATTTTTCTACATTTTGTTACATTACAGCTTTATTATAAAATTGATCAATCTACACACAATACCCCTGTAATGAATACTCAGGAAGAAAAAGGTGTAGATTCACCTCAGAGCGTGGCAGATGTTTATTAAGCCTTCGCAGAAGGCAGGAATCGTGGTCGCAGGCAATGGTCAAACACAGGTAGGCAGTCAAAAGCAAACAAAACCTCACAACCATTCAAACAGAAAGTACTGAACTATATAGGGAGCTGATGAGACCAGGTGAGAAATGAACACAGGTGAAATCAATGAACAAAAATGAAAGACAGGGCTACGTTCAAGAACACAAAGAAACAGGGCTACGTTCAAGAACACAAAGAAACAGGGCTACGTTCAAGAACACAAAGAAAAATAACATAAGGTTGACTAAGAAAAGAAAATCAGAACCTTACAACACCACAATGACTAAGCAAAAACAGGTTTTTAGAAAACCTGAAATATCACATATCACATAAGTATTCAGACCCTTTACTCGGTACTTTGTTGAAGCACCTTTGGCAGCGATTACAGCCTTGAGTCTTCTTGGATATGACGCTATAAGCTTGACACACCTGTATTTGGGGAGTTTCTCCCATTCTTCGCTGCAGCTCCTTTCAACCTCTGTTAGGTTGGATGAGGAGAGTATCTGCACAGCTATTTTCAGGTCTCTCCAGAGATGTTCGATGGGGTTCAAGTCCGGGATCTGGCTGGGCCACTCAAGGACATTCAAAGACTTGTCATCGAAGCCAGTCCTGCGTTGACTTGGCTGTGTGCTTAGGGTCGTTGTCCTGTTGGAAGGTGAACCTTCGCCCCCAGCAATGCAAGTTATTTGTTGATTGATGAACATCCAATACCACCATATGTTCATGAGTTGCTTACATAGGTGAGTGTTCATTCTGATTCGCCCTTACTAGTAGATCTACAGTAGTAGCTAGTAAAGTTCAGTTTATCAGTGTGCTATAGTTTCAGGACCACGGGCTGACAGTTTAGTTTCATTTCAGCACCATGGACAGCGACAGAGGCTGGTTTTGTATGTAGGCTACAGTAGTGTAGTAAAGGTCGGTTTTTATCAACGGGGTATAGATGGGTTAGCTGACAAGGGCTATAGATGGGTTAGCTGACAAGGTCACGAAAACGATGTGCTGGCTTCCATGGGGCAGAAGTCAGCGTGTTGTGATTCTGGATGGCCAGATTGCTAGCAAGAATGACAAGAAACTGCCATTTGGGGAATTAATCTTGTGGCTCGTTTCAGCTCGTTTCATCTTGTTCTTGATACCATGTCTTGTTTTGAGTTGTTTTGAATGATTTCATGTCAATGCTAATATGGCTATAAAATGTGCTAGCTAGCTAACCAACAACTGTAAAGATGTATTTGAGAGACAAGTGCTCATTGTGCATTTTTTTTAAATAAACATTGGAGACAAAATATAGCTTACATGTTATTAACAATCTAAGCCAACGCCGTCTCTTTTGCCCCATAGTTGCGCACTTTTCGGTGTTGTTGCAAAACAACCAACCCATCTATATATTTTCAGTACCCGGCGACAGAAGTAAAATTCTGCGAATGGACAGCGGCTTAACCCATAGCGCGCCACATACAGTATTAGCAAGAAAATTCGCATTATACTGTATCTACTAGTATCAGGACCCACGGACTGACAGTTTAGTGTAAGCACCCAGGACAGCGGCCTAACCCACAGCACAGTGCGCCTACCTAGGTAACCTCTCACTGTCTGTAGGGATCGAAAACGTCGAAATATTTCAATTTAAAGGGCAGATAGTGCTGCTGACGTATACGCTGCTGCATTATCACATTCTGGTCTGTCTCCTATCTAATATCCATATAATTCCTTGTTCCAAGGGCAGCTCGATCACGGTAATTAGGCGTGTGCAATCTGCATACATAAAGCCTAATTCAATCCATTGGAGCACGAGCAAAAGTGACCAACGGTGTTTGTCATTAGCATATTGACAAAAGCTAAATCTATTTTACAGTTTGCCTCTTACTGTTAAGATTCTTTCGTAATGGTGCGTGCCTGCCTGCCTGCGTGTGTCTTCTGTGTGCAGGTCGTTATAGTCCCTGTGAGTATCTGCCATTCATCTTGTGATGTGACCATGAAGAAAACAAAATACAAGGTATGGCTAGTGAATACCGAAGCGAGGTTTGCGTTGTGTGAGTTGGCCTATTCCTCTGTATAGTCCTACGAATACAAGTCTCAAATCAGCAAAGCGTGAGCTGAATGACAACAGCGGCACTCATATTTCTCACACATTTATAGCGTCGCCCTGAGGTCACTGAATTGCCACAGTTACTTTATTTACAATGACATCATAGAATATCTTACAATATTTTACAGATTCACTCATTGGCGCATAGCTATATATTCGTAGCAAATCCCACATGGGCCCCTAGCTCGCAGCAAATCCCACATGGGCCCCTAGCTCGCAGTCCCTCGCACCCGTGCTTCTCTTCTTTGCGCTGCTGCAAGAGCTACGATATAACCGACAATGCGTCACGGCACCGCAACTGTGCCAATAATACCAGCAGATAACAACGCCAGGTACGGATATCGATGGCACTCATATAACGATATTACAGTGTCAGTCTAATCATATCCGTGTGCTGAAATTCAATGGCCCTTATACCAAAACTAGGTGAATAGGACACTTCTACTCAACGAGTAACAGGGCGGCGTTGAGGGAATATGTGCGGGAGGGGTGCGCACTGTTCAGTGCAAGAGAACGACAGCAGAGAGGAAGACAGGGTCGAGAGAAAGCGCATGTGTGATTCCGCTCTCTCTCCATGCAGGCAGCCCACCACTGGCGAGCTCCCCCCATCTTGTGTGTATAACGTCTCTACCACCGGACAGCCGTACCAGCGTCCGCGGGCACTGCGGGGGAAATTCAACCCAGAATGGATTGCTAATGAACGGAGCCTCTCTTTTTCTTTTAGTCTTGTTTTTCCCCCGACTGTCATCCTCCTCGATGTCTCTTATCAGTTTTTAACCAAAACAAAATGTGGATTTCTTGTGACCAGTTTTTATTGATATTTTCTGGCTTTTGGGGACTCACAATGGGTGCTTTCCCGAGCAGTGTTCAGATCGGTAAGTGTACAGCAGTGCTTGCCAATCAAAAGGGCATGGAAAGAACCACTGGGTTATGAAGCGTGAATCAGATCCTGCTTTTCATTATAGTGTGTGTGACAGTGTTAAGAAATGCATGTTCGTCATTCATGGTCACATAACATTGTGACATTGAAAAGTAGAATTGACTGATCGTTTAAAAGTGCCGACACAAACCTATTCCTACATGACAATGTGTATGTGTTCCTAGATGATTCGATGTTTTTTCTAATGTGCACAAGGAAAATGGGTATTTATAGTCATTCATAACTGTTCCAGTGCGTTCCTCAGCAGCCGGTGTTCTTTCAAAGCGCCACTGCAGTAGTAGCCTAGCCTAGTGCTCTTTGCAGAGACTGGATACTTCGCTTGGTTGGAGCGAATGGATCAGCAGCGGGAATTCTCTCAAAGTGTGTGTAGCCCTGCTGCAGAGTGCACACTCGCCCCTGTTACATTCAGAAGACTCCGTTCCCCTTTTGCATAAACCCGTTTGTCATAGTCATACCGTTTCATACTTGGCTGGCTGGTTGCTTTTTTTGCCACCGAGAGACGAGAGAAGTGCGGATGTTCAAGCTAGAGCCTATCTCTATCCAAACCCAGCTAAAGCACTGACTGTCTGTAGCCTAAAAGCCGCGCCATGGTGAGATCTCTGGATCTCTGCTACTGCCAAGTGCCCCCTGCCTTTAGACTTTAACTTACGGTGTTGAACGTGGACGAAAAGAAACCATAAATACACCACCTTCATTTAATTGCTGAACTGACCGAACATGCTGATATTATAGGCGGTACGAACGAATCAAGTTTACCGCAAATAAATGCCAACGGGGGTCGAATGATCTCTCTCTGTCGACTAGTAATGTTGAACTTAATACACGTTTGGGGTGTTTTTAAAGGGATTTTCCAATGGATCACATTTCTATTCAGGATGGTGGGCATTTTAAGATTTCCAGGCAGGGTCCTTTGGGAGGGAAAATGTGTTAAGGTTATTGGCTGTGTCCCTTGTTTTTCCATCAAAAGCATTTTCTACATGCGCAGTGTAAGAGACCCAATTGCCCAGTTCTCTCTCTCTCTCTCTCTCTCTCTCTCTCTCTCTCTCTCTCTCTCTCTCTCTCTTTCTCTCTCTCTCTCTCTCTCTCTCTTTGTCTCTCTGTCTCTCTGTCTCTCTCTCTCTCTCTCTCTCTGTCTCTCTGTCTCTCTCTCTCTCTCTCTCTCTCTCTCTCTCTGTCTCTCTGTCTCTGTCTGTCTCTCTGTCTGTCTGTGCAGGCGGCCTGTTCATCAGAAACACGGATCAGGAATACACAGCGTTTCGCCTGGCCATCTTCCTGCACAATACCAGCCCCAACGCGTCCGAGGCCCCCTTCAACCTGGTGCCTCATGTGGACAACATCGAGACGGCCAACAGCTTTGCTGTCACCAATGCCTGTGAGTACAAACCCACTAGGCACACACTGGTTAAATCAAGGTTGTTTCCACGCTCAATGGAATTTGCTTTACCTCAGGGGTCTCAAACTGGTGGCATAAAGGTCAGATATGGCCCGATGTAATGTTTTAATGGCTATCATTCTCATTTGACCAGTCAAGTCAAACCCAGGTTGGGATGCCAGAGTGTTGGCATAAGACCGCTGTTTCCATTGTTGGACTGTGATTGCAGAGGGTAAAAGCATGAGACAGGTTGCCCTCGACCATTGTGAGACTATAGTGGTATGGTACTGTATGCTATGGTGAGAGTGTGAGAAGATGGTGTGTGTGTGTGCCTTCTCTCTTTCTCTGTCACAAACATGTGCACATGCATGCATGAATAGCTACACAAACAAATACACACACACACAAAGACACACACACACAGAAACAAACACACACACACATTTACAGTGCATTCGGAAAGTATTCAGACCACTTTCCTTTTTAGAAAATGTTGCACATTTATTACAAATACAAAACAGAAATACCTTATTTACATAAGTATTCATGATTTGGAAAGGCACACACCTGTCTATATAAGGTCCCACAGATGACAGTGCATGTCAGAGCAAAAACCAAGCCATTAGGTCAAAGGAATTGTCCGTAGAGCTCCGAGACAGGAATTTGTCGAGGCACAGATCTGGGGAAGGGTACCAAAACATTTCTGCAGCATTGAAGGTCTCCAAGAACACAGTGGCCTCCATCATTCTTAAGTGGAATAAGTTTGGAACCACCAAGACTCTTCCTAGGCCGCCTGGCAAAACTGAGCAATCGGGGGAGAAGGGCCTTGGTCAGGGAGGTGACGAGAACTCGATGGTCACTCTGACAGAGCTCTAGAGTTCCTCTGTGGAGATGGAATAACCTTCCAGAAGGACAACCATCTCTGCAGCTCTCCACCAATCAGACCTTTGTGGTAAAGTGGCCAGAATGAAGCCACTCCTCAGTAAAAGGCACATGACAGCCACTTGGAGTTTGCCAAAAGGTACCTAAAGGACTCTCAGACCATGAGAAACAAGATTATCTGGTTCAACAAGTTTGAATTCTTTAGACTGAATATCAAGCGTCATGTCTGGAGGAAACCTGGCACCATCCCTACGGTGAAGCATGGGGGTGGCATCATCATGCTGTTGGGATGTTTTTCAGTGGCAGGAACTGGGAGACTACTCAGGATTGAGGGAAAGATGAACATAGCAAAGTACAGTGAGATCCTTGATCAAAACCTGCTCCAGAGACCTCAGACTGGGGCAAAGGTTCACCTTCCAACAGGACAACGACCCTGAGCACACAGCCAAGACAATGCAAGAGTGGCTTCGGGACAAGTCTCTGAATGTCCTTGAGTGGCCCAGCCAGAGCCCGGACTTGAACCCGATCTAACATCTCTGGAGAGACCTGAAAATAGCTGTGCAGCGACGCTCCCCATCCAACCTGACAGAGCTTGAGAGGATCTGCAGAGAAGAATGGGAGAAACTGCCCAAATACAGATGTGCCAAGCTTGTTGCGTCATACCCAAGAAGACTGGGGGCTGTAATCGCTGCCAAAGGTGCTTCAACAAAGTACTGAGTAAAGGATATGAATACTTATGTAAATGTGATATTTCAGTTTGAAAATGTTTATGCATTTGCAAACATTTCTAAAAATCTGTTTTTGCTTTGTCGTTATGGGGTATTGTGTGTAGATTGATGAGAAAAAACAAACAATTTAATCAATTTTAGAATAAGGCTGTAACGTAACAAAATGTGGAAAAAGTCAAGAGGTCTGAATACTTTCCAAATGCACTGTATAAAAAGGATGTATTGATGAAAAATAACTTGTCCCCCCCATGAACATTGCAGGGGGGGGGGGGGGAGACAGACTGTGATACCTTTCCATGAAGGCAGTCTCTCCTATTGGAGCATCCTCCTTGAATACATTCGAGCATGTATAAACCCATACAAACCCACACACATCCCAGCTAGCACATAACAGTCTGACAATCATATGTGTCTTAGAGCTTGGTGAGAGCGTGGTTCTCCTATGGTTATTTTGCATACAACCATCCCACAACTTTCTAGGAATGATGTAGGATAGTTGCTTGGCTTTGGAATATTCTCAGCACATTTCATGGAACTTGACAAAAACAAGTTATTTTCTTGGAATTTCTTTACTTAAACAGAACGCTTCCGAAAAGTTCAAACATGGTTACAGAAAAAAAATATTGTGTTATTCTGTGGTAATTTTAGTACTTCATATTTCCTACAAGTTTTCTCATGGTTCTATTTAAAGATGTTATTACATTTTTCAGGGAACGTGGAACGTGGAAAAGTTTCCATTTAAAACCTCACATAAAACCACACGAAATCTTTAGTAATGTTAAAAACATACATTCCAGCTTCAGCGTCAACAAAAGGCTCTCTCTCCTCTATCTTGTTAAGTGAGTTCAGGTGTGTTGGCCACACCTGATTGGCCACACCACTAATTGGCCACACCAGATCATGAGTGCTTGTTTCATTTGAAATTAGGTTTGTTTGAACAGACTAAAAGGAACACCTTTGTATGCGTAATAAAACACTGCTCACCAATGTTTCCTATACTTTTTTTTTGGGGGGGGGCACTGATCAAATTTTATGTCTTGTGAGCATAAACTTGTAAGTTTGAGAATTTTGTGCAACTTTTGGCATGCATTTACGGTGAACATTGAGACTGTACCCTTACAGTTTGAGAGTAGCCAATAGGCTTTTGTGGCAATTTGAGCAAAATGTAGGCCTACCAACAAGACCAATGGAGCAAATCCCATAATATTTTCACATGGAAATAGGTTTTGATTTCTTTGATGTTGCCTACAGTAGGAGGCATTGATGACAGAGGGTTATCCTGTCTTGCCCCGGGCTACTATGTGGTGTTCAATGCAGGCCTATTGCATGATACTTTTAAAAACGTTTTTACATTATGAAGGGCATGACATTAATTCATGATTTTTTACTTGGTCTGTAACACTGTGAGCCAAATAGGTGACTGTACATTGCATTGTCTTGTGTTGTATAATAATGCAAAATAAAATGTATTATTATTATCATACAGAGAATTAGACAATGTAGGCTACCTCTATGCCTATAGGCTTATTTTCATATTCCAACCTGTCTCAAAATACAACACTGCCCCTTTAATTAAGACATACGTGTTTTACCTGACTGGCTTTTCAAAGACAGCTTGAAATGTAGCCTACACATTTTGTGCTCTTGTTGGAAGCAGTAACTCCCCATTGCTGACCCATACTTATCTATAAATGGGCTAATAACTCGCTAACTAGCAAAGAATATGAACAAATGTGCACTGATCTGAGCTAATCTGAAAAGTGCATTCACTCGCGGGTGATTGAAAGGCCGCTCGTGGGCTACCCGCGCCAATATAATTCTATTCACTTGCGCTCTGGCTCTGCCTACAACAAAATCATAGACTCAATCTTGCAAAGTTAGATTTGTTTCGGTTTGTTGCATTGAAAATGGGCTGATATGATGTTGAGTCCATCACAGACAAAACGTTGATCTATATAATGCAAACTAATAGGGCAAACTAAGTGAAGTTCAAACTCTTGCGCCTCTGAGCGGCATCGCATTTCTTCAGCGCGTCCTGGTGGTGTTGCGCGTCCGCGCACGCGCGCAGTTTAGAGGGACTATTGCTGCTCACCCCTCCTTCCATGGATAGAGAACAGAAGATTATAGGTTCAAATCTCACTGATGCCGTGTCACAATAAAAAATACATGTGTTTGCATGATTAATGCCTAAGGAAATCACTTTCCATGTGTCCTATTTGTTTTTGGAGTTAAAAAAAAGTTAACCTAAAGTAAGCTAGCAGTGTTATTGATGACAGAGGGTTATCCTGTCTTGCCCCGGGTTACTGTGGCAGTCTGGCACTGGACATGACTTCATCTACTCTGCTTTAGTACGCACGCACACACACACACACACACACACACACACACACACACACACACACACACACACACACACACACACACACACACACACACACACACACACACACACACACACACACACCATTATCTCCACAGTCAGGCTTTTATTCATTCCCATCACCCTCAGCAGGGTTGTCTCCCTTAGTTAAAGCTACAATATGTAACTTTTTGGGCAACCCGACCAAATGCACAGAAATGTGAGTTACAGGTCTGTTATTCTCATTGAAAGCAAGTATAAGAAGCGGTAGATCTGTTCTATGTGCGCTATTTCTATGCCTCCCGTTCTTAGTTTAGTTTTTGCATCTTTTACTTTCAGTTTTGAACACCAGCTTCAAACAGCTGAAAATACATTTCACCGTGGTTTATATGGTACAATTGTTCTCTACACTCTGAGTGCTTGTTTTGTCACAAACTGAAATTAGGCGAACTAATAGAATTTTTACAACCAGGAAATGGCGGAGCGCTTCCTGCATATTAAACCTTTAAGGTCAATGTCTGCCCCTGCTCAGTCTGTCTCTCCTCTCCTGTTTGGGGTTTGTATATAGCTATAGTATAGTATAGTATAGTATAGTATAGTATAGTATAGTATAGTATAGTATAGTATAGCCTTAACATTTAGCGTCACACAGTAGAGTGACGTCACATTGAGCATTGGTTGACGGTTGGTAAACAATTAATCCATTCCATTTGGTCTTAAATTGAAAATGGATGCATCACAGCCAGTGTTGGTGTCACATCGAATCGTGTCATGTACTGCACTTGCATCAAGTTGAGGGTTGTTGCAAGGAATTGCATACTATGGCATGTCACATCGAGTGGGGCGTTTCAATTCACTGGTTCACCCCCCATGGTTTACATTCTTTGCTCTAGTCTTTGGCTGCATCCCAAATGGAACCTTATTCTAATAGTGCACTACTTTTTGTTACCAGTGCTCATAGGGCTCTGGTCAAAAGTAGTGCACTTCGTAGGGCAGGGTTTACCAAACTCGGTCCTGGGGTCCCCTCTGTGTGCACGTTTTGGTTTTTGCCTTAGCACTACACAGCTGATTCAAATAATCAAAGCTTGACAACGAGTTCGTTTTTCGAATCAGCTGTTTAGTGCTCGGGCAGAAAACAAAATGTACATCCGGGGGGGACAGGACCAAGTTTAGGAAACCCAGATGTAGGGAATAGGGTGCTATTTGGGATGCAGACTTTGTATTTCATTTCCATACAATATGCTCAATTCCCTAATCTACCATTCACCATTGTATAATTGTGCCTAGTTGATTTAATTCTATCCCCAATACCCATGGTGTACATTGGACGTTCATCTATTCTGTTCCATCCATTCTCTATTGCTGTACACTGCAGAGTCCATTTCTCTCTTCCGTCAATCCCCCATGTCTCATACCAGCATTTGATGTTTACCTCCTAACTAAAGGCTATGTTTCATCCATTCGCTATTGCTCTGTGTGTAGCAGGAACAGCCGATCCATGTCTCATAATTGGTGTTCATCTACTATAAGCTATACAGTATGTTCCATTGTCTTTTGCTACTGTGCAGCAGCATGCACTATCTCATCATTTCTATTGCTTTCCCCCCAATACCCATGTTTCATATTTGGTGTGTTAGTGGTTTGTTGCTCTCTGGTTCTCTGGGGAGCAGTGTTTCTCTCAGCTGTGTTTGACCCGAGGCGCGTACCCAGGACGGATGATTTGGCTTCTGATGATCCCTCTTGCCCACGAGGATTTCGGTGCAATATTCAAAAATCGATGGCTAAATTAAGCAGAGAATGAAGAGTTGTGTTTGAGACATATGGCTGTGTGTGTGTGTGTGTGCACTCGTGTGTGTGTCTTCACGCTTGTGTGCTTGTGAGTGTGTATGTTTTTTTTGTGTGTATGTTTTTTGCGTGTATGTGAGTGATGCTTGGAGACACAGAGAGGGGTGCTGTGACCTTCAGAACATGCTGGCTAGCTGGAGAGTAGCAGTAGTGAGTTGACTGGACCATGGCTCTCTCTCTGTGGTTCAACATCATTACTTTCCAACCAACCAGCGTTCATTCTCACATTGCCCTGCAGTGGAGTACCGTAAGGTTACGTGCCAAACGACACTATTCCCTACATAGTGTACTACTATTGACCAGGCCACAAAGGGCTCTGGTCAAAAGTAGTGCACTATGTAGGGAACAGGGTGCCATTTGGGACGCAAAATAACAATACCAAGTCATGGAAGCTCTTGAAATGCCTTCATACACTATGAGTATGCTATATGTTTTGTAAACTGTATATACTTAATATAATCTCCTGAAGGTGTTACTGCTCCATTTAATCAACATCAGTAAGAATGATTGACCAGCCATTGTTAGTGTGTTTTTGACATGTATACCTCTGATATCCATGGTATTGTCACCTGGAACAGAAACAGGTTCAGACTTTTCCAGTAAGATGGTTTCAAAACTAGATGCAATGCAAGAACATTATTCTAATGGAATTTTATCTACTGATAAAACAATGTATTTTTAGCAACCAGAAAAAAATTATGTTTTTACTAATTGTAATCTGGTTGTAATCTCATGTTTCTATAACCAGAAAACGAGTTTACAATCAGAAAATAACATTATTATGAGGTCCCATGCCGTTTTTGCCCACTGACATATGGCTTGAGGTGGAGCCAAACCATTTTTCTCCTGAAGTTAAGTGTGAAAAACTCCAACCCGAAAGATAAGAGAATTCCGATTCCCTTTCCTCACAGGCTAATGGCTGCCTGGCACGCAGGAAGTCAGTGGGCAACCATTGATTGGCCGAGCCAAATCAGAGCAAAATTACATGAGCAAATCAATGTGGCTCCAATAGCTGAGGGGCAGGAGAGACTCTGACATTGAACGAGACCAGACCTCCTGAGCTGTCTCTCTCTCTCTCTCTCTCTCTCTCTCTCTCTCTCTCTCTCTCTCTCTCTCTCTCTCTCTCTCTCTCTCTCTTTATTTCTTTCTTTCTTTCTTTCTTTATCTCTCTCTCTTTCGCTCTCTCTTCCCCCCCATTTCTCTCACTCTTTCTTTCCCCCCCCCTTTCTTTGAATCTTTTAACTCCCTCCTATGACCTTGGCGTTGGTTCAAGGGCATATGTTTCCAAAGAAACACAGAGAGGGACTTATTTGTGGGGAAGATGACCTCAAGATGACCTCAACGAATCCTGTCTGTGACTGTCTACAAAGCTGACAAGGCTCATTGCTGTGACGATGAGAATGGATGCTGTCATATGCTAGTATTATCATTGCTTATCGTTCATGAAATTTTGTAAGCCGGTTATTGTCATGCAAAAGACAGTAATTGACCGTTAATTAACATAAACATGTTTAGCATCTCCAGACCTCCAGGCATACAAGCCTCTGATGTACGCCTTTGGAACATCTACATTTAAAAAAGTCTTATAAATTAATGTAAGGGACTGGGGAGACTACTCAGGATCGAGGGAAAAAATTAACAGAGCAAAGTAAAGAGATCCTTGATGAAAACCTGCTCCAGAGCGCTCAGAACCTCAGACTGGGGTGAGGGTTCACCTTCCGAAAGGACAACGACCCTGAACACACAGCCAAAACAATGCAGGAGTGACTTCGGGGCAAGTCTCTGAATGTCCTTGAGTGGTCCAGCCAGAGCCCGGACTTGAACCAGATCGAACTTCTCTGGAGAGACCTGAAAATAGCTGTGCAGTGATGCTCCCCATCCAACCTGACAGAGCTTGAATACTTTCCGAATGCACAGTAAGTCCCGTTCCATTATTTTATTTTATATGATTTTATAGAAGAAGAATATAATTTAACTTAGCTGAATAAAATAGAAAGGATATTTTTCCCATTACAGAGTGAGTGCGCATATGAAGTGGCTATGTTGAACTTAAAAGTGATCATTTGAAACAGATCCCATATGCTAGATTTTGAGTTATTTGGTAACTTTAGTTGTGTATGATACAAACCTTACAATGTATTAGAAATCAAAACATATATGGGCTGTATGGTGCGACTATAGGTTATTGATGATTTGAGAAAGTAGCAAAAAAAGCTTGCGCTCTGATCCTTGCCTCAGGCTGCACAACACTTCTCTCATCGAGTGACCATATTTCCACCCGTCAGACTATTCTCAATTTAATCTTGTCTTTACTAATATGTAAAATTAGTTTCGATTTATAATGGCCCATTATCAAATAGGCAGGAACAGGGGCAGGGGGAAAAAAAACGTTTTAATCTGTTTGTACTCTAATAGAGAACGCAGGCCGCGCGCTTTCCCGCCGTTCCGTTTTGTAGGCCACTTCAATCAAATGTATTTATAAAGCCCTTCTTACATCAGCTGATGTCACAAAGTGCTGTACAGAAACCCAGCCTAAAACCCCAAACAGCAAGCAATGCAGATGTACTTCGGTTTCATATCGGAGCTGAGAAATAAATATAACAACCACTTATTTCACTCCACGCTTCAACCACTATTTGAGGAGCATGCTCTCGCTCCCCGACAGGTGATATTCCACCCACACTCGGTGTGCCATAGGCTCGCCAACCTTGTTCCTGCAGCTACCCAGTGTTTAATTTTCGAATCCAAGTGAAATCTGTTTGGGAACATGGATAGTAGCATGTTTTCGCCACTAAACATATTTCACTAAACTGTTGACAGTCTGCGCGCTCAAGAAATGAGTAAAGGAGAGCGAGGAGGAGATGGAAACGCACGGTGGTGAGATATTCTGTATAGCTTAAGGGTGTCCCCCAATTAATTATGAAAATACAAAAAAAATCCCAATTACTAGATTATTAAAAATCAAATTCAAATTCATTAATTGTAGGCGAACTGTAAGCCGCCATGCACAATCAATGAATCATGCAACAGCTTTCCCTGGGGCTATACGTTCTCTCCCAGGCTCATGGATAGAAATTTGGAGTGCAGCATGAGGTAACCAGTCCATCCAGTATTCATAATAATACAGTCCACACTCAAAGGTGATTACTATAATTGGTTTAATTGTGGAGCAGAGGCTAGACCAATTACGTTCCAAAGACATCTTGGTTTCTGTTTTTCTGCCATGCCTAATATGCTGTAGCTATGTATTGTATAACGGCACAATCATCATTTTAATTCAGGTAATTTTTTTCGGGCTTGGGCTCATACTTTAAAGTTATGCATAAACTCTAATATAGTCACATGGAATTATATGACTCATGACTGCATGGGTGGCGGTAATATGGTCACCGCAACAGCCCTAGGTAGACCTATCATATCAAAACGACAATGGGAACAGAACATATCGGAATCAATACCGCAAAGTATAATACTGATCGAGATGGCCCGATAGTGTGAAATGGGCAATTTTGGATCCATTAAGAGATTTTTTTCTCCAAAACACCAACATTGACCGTGGTTTATTGAACAAGAGGATGGTTTTGTGAGGAAGAAGGATGAGGGTTAGAGATTGAAGGGGTTTTAAGACCACCTCTCGCACATTGCGCTGCTGCCTGGTGCCTCTCCCCTTATTGACATAGTGACATGTTCATCTCTGATGACTCACTGATATTGTGCGTGGCAATCTGACTCAGTCTCCTCCACAACCAGTATGTGTGTGCGTGTTTGTGTGTGTTTACACAAAAACATACCAGGTTAAAAACAACCCAATTTGGGTTATTTGGTAACCCAGCACTGGCTAAATATTGGACAGAACACATGCTGGGTTGTTTTGACCTAACCAGTTGGGTTCCCAATGTGCACACACTGGTTTAATCAACGTTTTTTGTTGAACCAATGTGAAATTAACGTTGAATTGATATCTGTGCCAGGTGGGTTGTTGGGATTACCCAAATATGTGTTAATTTAACCTAGAAACGGGTCTTTTTTAACATAATCACCAGGTTATTTTCAGGAGGTGTGGTTTATTAGGGGTGTGGTTTTCAGATAGATCTTATATATATAAATAATATATATATATATATTTTTATTTTATTTTTTTTAACCTTAATTTAACTAGGCAAGTCAGATTGGCCACGGGTGAAGAGTAAATGTAATTCCTGTTCATGTTAAGTTTACATACTGCAAATAAAATGTTTCCTTAAAATGCCTATCATTTTACACATTCTTCTAGAATATTAAGATTATTTATTACATATTATACTGCAGGTTGGAATTTGTCATGAATCCTGCCCTGGTGGCAGCTCTGCAGAGTGGTTACTAGCTGGCACAGCCACAAAGTAATAAAATACAATTTTAAACCTAATCCTAACCTTAACCCTAACCTTAACCACACTGTGTGTGTGTAAGGGCCCGATTCAATTCCTATCGCCGAAGTTCAGCACCATAGCGCGATTGAAATTTGAAGGCAATGTTTCCACATTCACAGAGATGGTATTCAGGGTAAAATCTGTGTACAGTATAGAGAGATTAAAGTAGATGTCACACGTCAAAATATTGATTGATGACCCTAAGTCCAGCTGTCAAAATAATGATTGATGACCCTATGTCCTGCTGACGTGTGCAAGCCCTGGGTTTCCTGTCCTGACCCCCCCTGTTGGTTTGAGGGGGGGCGTGGTTTATGACCCTATGAATGGTGCTCCTGTTTCTCATGGCTTAGAGTGTGTAAAAGCGTTTTATGCTGTTTTTGAATTTGTCATGCTGTTTGATGTCATGTGTCCTGTTGGGGCCCGGGTTGGGGGTGTGTATGCTGAACATTTCAAAGAGTAAGGCCTATTTTATAGCTTATAGCCCTCCGGGGTTGTTGTCTAGGAAACACGAATGTCAGGGGGGTATTGGGCTTTGCAACAGCCTTATAAAGCCCCTGAACAATCCTTGTTTAAGACTGTACAAGATCTTAAAAATAACCATGGAATTTGGGATCGGTGACAAAGAAGTGATGACTGTAACAACTGAAGCAGGCCCTCGGGTTGTCCATAGAGCACGTGCAAAGTATCAACCCGCAATATATGATGCTCCAAAAAAACGTTTTTTAAATGTGTATAGAACCCAAATACCTCCAGCAAATGCGCTGAAAGATCAAGTGTTGATGTCTAATGGTCAGCTGTGGGGGTATCGGTTTGATTACCTGGCCTGTAGAGTGACCCTCTATACGGTAGCTGAAGGAGAAGAATATACAGACCAGACTGTAGGCTTGGAATATGGTGTTGAAGACTGGTCGGTTTTTCGCAAGGTTGTGTGTCCTGAACTGGGCCTTATCACCAAGGGGTATAGTGTGTTCACGGGCCACGAGACCCGTTGGGAAGGTACCCCTGACTCCTCAGGACGAATATTTCACAGGGTGAAAATACAAAGACAGAATGGACGTCCGTGCGGCTGCGTGGAGTTCTATATCGGCACCGAGGAAATCCGAAAACAAAACATTAGGGAGGGTGGCCTGACTGGTGATTCCAGACTGCGTCTGCTTATTCCTTTTAAAAGTTGGGATGTAATGGAATTGAACATGTTGCAGGCGTTGGATGCTCTCTTTGTACAGAGCCAACAGCGGCAGAGCCTTGTTCATTTAAAGAAGTGCATAATATATACGAATCGTAAAGATTACGATTCAAAAGAGCCTCAAGAAGATACAGCGTCAGAAGAAAACTAAGTAAGCGGATGCTTTAACCCCGCCCAGATACCCAAAGGCCTGGTTCTACAATAAAAAGAAAAAAGCAGACAGTTCTTCATTTCATCATACACCATGGATATCCAGACCATCTACGAGGACTCCGCTACGTCATGGGGGCCCGACACTAAGGACTCAATGCCACGAAGCCCTACACTCTACTCCCCCCTGGCAAGACCCGAGACACCCCCGACATTTACACAACCTGAGGATGTGTTTGATGGGGTGGCCAGTACTATTTTTGTGGATACCATCAAGGCCTCTGTAGCTACACTTTTAGACGTGGTGATTGGCGAATATATACGAGAAAAATGCATCGGCTGTGAGATCAATCATCCCAGCCAGCGTCGTCATCCTTGCCTATACGACCCTCCTAGATACTACTTTTTCAATCATTTTGAGGAGCTGGTGAAAAGACTGTGGTCCTGCCGGTTTATACCAGCGCTGGTCATCGCCCTGGAGTCTATGGGTCTTGTGCCGTCTATCCCTAGAGTTTACGGGGTAACCGAAGCCTTCCTACATGAACTGAAGGAGGCCATCTTCATCCACGAGAAACTCAAAGAAATCCGACACACCCTGGTGGACGACAACAAATACAGGGAAGCTGTGGTGGCTGATGTGATGCTTTTCTGGCTCAATAAATCCCAAGAGACCGAGTGACATTTTGTTATTTAGACGTAAAGCTATGGGTAACTATGTGTCTACGATGTTGGAGCGAATAAATACATTTTTTCTTTTGAGAGACCTTACAAATGTTATGCATCAGATTATTGAAAATAAAGTGAACAATGTATCGTTCTACACGACACACAATACCTGGACTATTGTAGAGCGTGTGTTAAAAATGGAGCAAATCATGAATCATGTACGACATACGGGCGAGAGTTTACAATGGACACATATGGTATCAAGGTGTGTTGATGATTCTGAAGAACTAGAAATAACTTTGTCTAAGATTTTACATTATTTGTTTGAACCACCATTTAATGTGAACGTGTATCATATTTGTTGTTTATATACTTATATATCCGACGTGTGTGTTTTAAAAATTCAGCGACACAAACCTGTAAATCTAAACCATATATACAGGGTGTTGCATGCTGTGATTGTTGAGAAAACTGGGACTTGTATCTTGCAACAAATCCTGAATTGTCTGTATACGTAATACTTGTTGCATTCTTAAAATAAAAATTCACAAACTGAAATGTTGTCGTTATTTGAAAGTGGCTCATTAACGTTATTGTAACTCAGAGAGGCAAGAAGGATGGCTGAGCAGCTGTTGAAAAACATTTATTATAATCCCGCTAACCCCGGGTCTTATGGGGGTAAAGAGCGTTTACAGAGAGCTATAGTCGAAGAAACAGGTAGCCTGTTAAGCGCTGCTAAAGTGAATGAGTGGTTATCCGAGCAGGATGCCTATACTCTCCATAAACCTGTAAGAAAACAATTTCCAAGAAATAGAGTTTTTTCTACGCATCCCTTATCCCAATTTCAGGCGGATCTATGTGACATGCAGGCCCTTGCCGATAAAAATGATGGAAATCGCTACATGCTAACGGTTATAGATATTTTCTCTAAAGTAGCCTTTGTAAGGGTGTTAAAAAATAAGAGCGGGGCAGAGGTGACCCGGGCCTTTGACTCGATCTTGAAGGCAGGAGGCGCACCCAAGAAAGTGCAGACTGATGGAGGAAAATAATTTTTTAATAAGACATTTCAGAAGCTCATGAATAAGCATAATATAATACATTTTGCTACAGGCTCGGATTTGAAAGCTTCAGTGGTTGAACGCTTTAACAGAACTTTGAAGGAGCGGATGTGGAGATATTTTACAGCTCACAACACACATAGATATATCGATATAGTTCCTGATTTAGTACAGGGTTACAACAACAGCTACCATAAGAGTATACGTATGAAGCCTTCGCAGGTGTCTTCTGAAAACTCTTTTCAAGTCTTTAAAAATCTGTATGGTTTGTTCCCCCTTCGCCGTAAGAAAAAAATTAACTTTAAATTCAACGTGGGTGACTTGGTGCGTATATCTAAGTTGAGGGGTGTTTTCGACAAAAAATATGAGCAAGGTTACAGCGATGAGTTGTTTACCGTTACAGAATGTCTGCCACGCATACCCCCGGTCTACAAGTTAAAAGATTATGACGGGGAGCTTATGGAGGGATCTTTTTATGAGAAGGAATTACAGAAGGTCCAGTTGGGTAAAGACAAAGTCTTTCACGTGGAGGAGATTCTAGATCAGAAGAGAGAAAAGGGTAAAAAATGGTTGCTGGTCCGCTGGAAAAACTGGCCCCAAAAGTTCAACAGTTGGGTATTGGAGCACGATATGGTTGAGGCAGCTGGGGTTAACTTAAACCCTAATGCATGATAACTAGCTCATCATTCTCGTGTACACAGGAGGGCATCATGGAACACAGCGGCTTCTACCTGACTCTCCCCAGTAATGCGTCTGCACATATATATCATAATAATCAGAGTTCGAATTATACAACCAATTTTCCAAAGCCTATAGAGTTATCAGAGGCTTGGGAAGTAGGTCTCAGCGAGATTACATACCCCCATAGTTGGTATAATATCAAAGATAAGGACCGTGATTTTTATTGCAAAAAGTTATCGGAACCTGCGAAACTTATTAAGCTTAAAAAAGGTTTCTATAGAACCGTCGACAGGATCATCTCAGAGTTGAATGAACACCTAACCCTGAACAGGATGGAAATATTCCTATTCTACAACCCTATCCATAAAAGGATCCAAATCTCAGGGCCTGCTAACGGTGGTATAAAGACCAGCGGTAATTTAGCCTACATGTTGGGGATGGGTCCCAATAAATGGACGTATGTGAAAGATAAATTATTCCCATTCCCTGCGGATATACATGCAGGATTTTACAACATATTTGTGTATACAGACATCATAACCTATCAAAGGGTCGGAGACACATGTGTGCCCCTCCTGCGAACAGTTCATATAGACGGAAAGGATGGGGACATCGTCACTGTCAATTATGACAAGCCGCACTACGTACATGTCAGCAAGAAATATATTGAAAACATTCTGGTTGAGCTTAAAACGGATCAGAACGAAAACATTGAATTTACTTATGGTAAAACGATTGTAAAACTCCACTTTAGACCCACCAAAACCTCTCTACATATATAATATTTGTATTATATTTATAAACATAATACAAATAAAAGGGTTATGGAGCACCATCAGCTCGACCCTAACCGTTATGTTTCATACTATGTGGATCAAGTTGGTAATGGACTACCAGGATATCATGGAGCACCGACAATGTACGGTGCGGGGATTGGGGGTATATTTCGTAACCTCTTTAGGATGGTTTTACCGTTTATGAAGAGAGGCTTCAGCATAGCCAAACCACATTTAAAATCAGCGGCTAAAAATATAGTAAGTGAGGTTGTAGCAAATGCTATGACCCGAAGGGCGTCACCAGATGTGGAGCATCAAGAAGGCTCGGGGCTTATGATATTGTCTCGAAGGCCAAAAAAGAGACCCCCAGGTTTAAGACGCAGGCCGGCACCTAAAAAGCGGAGGTTAACTGTTAAAAGAACCTCAGTAAGTCAAAGACGGGGTAAAGGGAGGAGGTCTGGACCAAAAACGCCAAAAAGAATACTAGGAAGTATTTTCTAAAAGAATAATTGACATGGCTCTTTTACACCGAATGTCCTCTGAAGCTATAAAGACAGAACTCGATCTTTTCACGGCACCGTTAACGCAGCATTCAATAGACAGGTCCAGTTATGTGGAGATAGCCCCCCTCTCGGCTATTACCGATAACGGGCCTATCGAATTTTTCATACCAGGCCACGGTGACAACTATCTGGACCTCAACAACACCTTGGTGCATTTACGTCTAAAAGTGACCAAAAGAGATGGCACAAATATTGCAGGCGATGCCAAAGTGAGTCTCATTAATTACCCCTTGGCCACCATCTTCTCCCAAGTGGACGTGACTTTGGGTGAACGACTAATCAGTCAAAGCAGCGCCACATACCCTTATAGAGCCATCATGGAGTGTTTGCTAAACTACTCCGAAGACACTCTCAAAACACAATTTAGCGCCGGGTTGTTTAGCAAGGATACTGCAGGAGCCGCTATGGAATCGACAGACCCTTCCACCGGTGCAAACAAAGGACTGGCGGCACGCGCTCGCTACTGCGCCGAATCTCGAGAGTTTCATTTGCTAGGCCCTATACACTCTGACATTTTCTTTCAAGAACGGTTACTCTTAAATTCGGTTGATTTAAGATTAAAATTAACCAGGGCCAAGGATGAGTTTTGCCTGATGTCTCCCCAAGACGGGGATTTTAGTTTGAAAGTGTTGGGGGCCACACTTTTTATTAAAAAAGTGTCTGTATCTCCGGCAGTACGCCTGGGTCACTCACATGCTTTGATGAAAGGAAATGCCCTTTACCCTCTCCAAAGAATTACCATGAAAACCTTTAGCATACCTGTGGGCAGTAGAATCTGCAGTCAAGAAAACCTATTTCTAGGCCCTTTACCTAGATATGTGGTTATAGGTCTGGTTGATCACGCCTCTAATACGGGCAGTTTAGATAAAAAAAACTTTAATTTTCAACACTTCAATGCAGAGTATGTAGCTCTCTGTCAGGACGGACGTCAGGTCCCTGCTAAGGCTTTCCAACCCCAATTTAATAACAACATATCTGTGCGAGAATTTTACAATCTATTCCTGGCTACAGGGCGACATCTCAAAGATCTCTCTTTGCCTATTGACAGAAATGATTTTGCAGAGGGTTACACGTTGTATGCTTTCAATTTATCCCCTGATGATGAAACCTCAGGAAATCTGTCTGTGTTGTCCCAAGGTAACCTCAGGCTGGAAATGCGTTTCCGTACACCTTTAGCCTGTACAGTTAGCATGATTGTTTACGCATGCTCTGATTCAATCTTGGAAGTGAATGCCCGAAGACAGGTCTTAGTGGATTATTATTAAGGACCTTTGAGCAAAGACATGAATACCCAAGAGTTGGAAGGGCTCATGAGCAGCTTGATTGGAAAACAATTTTGTGGAGTGTTGGCTTGTGATGAATTACCTATTGAGATATGGCCTGAGAGGCCTGCAATGTTTATTGTCAATACCCATCCTAAACACATGCCTGGTGAACATTGGCTAGCTATGACATTAGAACAGGAAGGTGGAAGAAAAATCTCAACTTTTTTTGATTCCTATGGCTTTCCCCCCGGTTTTTCACATTTCCCTAAATCTATTAAAGATTTTTTGACCCTAAACGGGTCAAAGATCTACTACAGCATCAAACAAGTGCAAGATAACCTTTCCACTACATGCGGTCACCACTGTGTATTTTACCTGTGCCAAAGAGCCCGGGGAGTTTCTTTTGACGATGTTATGTCTCTTTATAAGGATGATTTAAGAAGTAATGATAACCTTGTATCTTGTTTTGTTAGAAAATATCAAAAGTGTTCAAATGTGTGTCCTTTAAGAACGCGTAATCAAGGCGTATGCTCACGTCATATGTTTCAAGAATGCCACAAATGTTAAATTGCTTATTTTTCAAATAAAAAATTTATTGAATTTAATCATAGTCATTCAAAAGTCATTTTCAAAAGGCTAACCACCCCGAGAGATCGGGATTAGGAAAAGGTCCTGAGACGTTCATGGGAGTAAATGAGTTATCATCATCGTTTTCATAGGGGGGCGGTGTCGTTGGGGCATCTTTAGGGGTGCTGTATCTCGTTGAAGGCTTTTGTTTTAAAGCTTGAATCTGTTGACGAAGCTTATGGTTGGGTACACCCGAGAGGGGAATGTTGAGGATTGCCAGGGCCTTAAGAAACTGACGCCAGCCTGGAGGCCTTCGGTCATCAGCAACCTTGTGGGCAGCCGTGGTACTTTTAAGCAAGTCCAGCATATGTGAACCCCTGACAACAGAGCCCTGAAGGATAAACTCTCCAGAGTCGTTCCAAGCAGCTAACCCCTTTGAGTCTTTTATCTTGTTCATAATGTATTTAACATTCTTCCTGTTACGTAAAGGCACATGTGTCAGTAGGTCATGCATAACTTTATCTTCAAATGGCATTTGAGCTTCACCAGACATATGATCTTCACTAGGTAAGATCGCCGGTACAGGCCTTACAGGGGCATGGCTATTGCTAGGTTCGACATCTGTTAAAGGGTCCGGTAGGGAAAGTGTTAAATGGTTAGTCTCTCTCTCCCCTTGTTTTACCAGAGTCAAATACCTTTGCATTAGGTTTGTGTATTTTTGAATCTTATCATAGGGGTTCAATCCTTTTCGGTTCAAAACATCCTTCATGGCCGTATCCAAATCATTTTCCGCTGTTTGTCTGATATTTTCAGGACCCTGCATTTGTTTTTTAAGTCTATCCAACTCTTGTTGAGGCACCAAGTACATTTTATTGGCCATCACACCGCGTGTTCAACCCCCACGTCTGGCAGCAATAAGGCTGGTGATGAAGGGCACGGCTATACTGAGTAAAGGTAGAAGAAAACCCCCAGACTGTTGTATACTATGTCTTTTCTTTTGAAGACTGGCCCTTTTATTGGCAAAGAGTTTGATAGCGGTCTTTTGTCTCTTTAATTTTTTCAATTGGTTCAGGGTGAGTGGAATGCGTCCTTTGAGAAGATTCAAAGCAATCTCACATAGGGCTAATATGAGATCTGAAGAACAGCGACCCAAGGTGGCCTTCCGTTCTTTAGCTGTAGACCCAACTAGCCTTCTCAAGAGGGGCAGGTTTCTTTTTAAACGCAGAGACATAGCGTTTACTTTTTAGGAAGGTATGCAGCAGGCCGCTCCCACGGAAACAGACCTGTACGTAGCCTAAGGTGTTCTGGAGTATTTGCTTTTAAATCCACGATTAAATAAGAAAATGGCTCTTTGGTAGCGTCCTCATAGCTCTCCATAAAGTATGATTTCCTTCCAGGGTACATCTGCTGAGCTAGAGTGCTAATTTGCAGTTTGTCTCTAGGATTTTTAAACAATACCATGTAGTTGGCATTCAAGCTAATGGTACGACTATTTTTACCTTGGTGAAACACATTCTGGACCAAGTAAAGCACGGACAGGTTTCTATGATGAGTATATTGGGTAAAAGCTCGTGCAATTTCGGGGTGTTCGCTACCAGCAAATAGCATATCGTCCAAAACAAGCAGATTGTTTTTATGTGGGGGGAGAAGTTCATCATCAGACAGAGAATCGGGTATTCCTTCAACAAACTTGATTTTTATTGTCTTCAATAATTCATCATACAGAGGTTGGTAACAGGAATAACACCATACAATATTGTCAGGCTTTTGAGATAACACATGTTCTGAATTCTCTAAAATACTTTTTACAAAAAAAGTTTTACCACTGTTTGAGGGGCCTGCAATTAAGGCCGAAAAAAGGCAGTTTTAAACGGGGGTCAAAATCCTCGACAGCCATCATAATATCTTACGCTTTAAGACACACAGGGGCTTGTAGCATAAGTCAGTAGCCAAAGGGCAATGTGGTACCGTCAGGCAATAGCCGTCGCTTGTCATAGACTACCCTGAATCTTTTAGTGAGTGGGGCGTTTCTTAGATGGAACCCCTTTTTATCCCTCACTATTTGGTTGTAGGAGCTCAAAATCTCCAAGTCACTATTCCTGTCATTTACGAAACCCTCGACCAAGCGCGTGATTGATTCCAAGTTTACACGCGGGGCATTTTCGTAGTTTTGAGTCACGCCTTTGGCTTTCAACACCACGTGATTGGCTTTAGTCCTAAAAGCATAGCTTTTGGGACCACATGAGGACCATTCTGTGATATGGTCACCCTCGTCGAGTTCACTAGTTAAACCCCCAAGATAGTTGCTAAGTGGGGGGTTCCAATCCCCCGGTTTGCTTACATAGACCACAGAGTCTGTGTCGTGGTAAAGAACCCGCCGCTGAAGCTGTTCCATGAGGGTGTACAGTTCAAGTCGGCCATAGGCTGTGGTAAATGCTGCAAGAAACACATTTACATTACCTGGGGGTAGAACCCACTTTTTGTGGCGCCGCCATTGCACCAATGCAATGTCTTGACTCAAGAATGAAAAATGTGAAATTTCGTATTGGTCCGAAAAAACAAATTCCAAAAATTCTTCCGGGTCTTTAATGATCGAAGTTGTTAGCATATTGCATCTCTGCGCTAATTTCCCCCAAAGGGAGTTCAAGTACAATTTCGAAACATTTCTTTTGGTTTTGTTGACCTCTATTCTGTCAGGGTCAAGAAGTATGCCTTCTCTGTCATGGTAGTCTTGAATGTACTTGTCTTTGCTCTCTTGATCTGTGACCGATGCCGGATAGCCTGAAGCCATCTGCTTGCATCTCAAGAAGGTCTTGATGTACTCTTTAAAAAGTGTGTCTGATTACCTGGAAAAGTTCCACACTTCAACGATTTTGGCCACACGATACCCCTTCTCTAAAGCCTTAGAGAATTCAACGGTGACCCATACACCGGTCAGGGCTCTTTCTTGATCTGAGTGATCACAAGGGTTTTCCTGGTTGTTGTTTTCACTGCATGTGCGACAAAGGGGAAAGAAAAGTTTTCCTTTAGGCCCCTTGTAAGGCAACACAGGTATAAAAAGGCCCCTAGGAGGGTAGACAGTCGCTTTGATTAAACCAAAATAATTTTGGGGTACGTCAAAGTCGCTGTGAATAATTTCAGGATGCCCTATAGGATAGCATGAGGAACTCATTACATGAGGATATAGGGATGTAAAATCTACATAGCCTATTGTCTCGTCGGGTTGAGCTACATAACGCAATGTCAAAGCATTGGTCCTGCCTCCAAACAAGGCCTGTCTCGGTTCCAGGGGCTCTGGAGGGTCATATTGGGTAAGGAAGGCCTGAACATGAGGATCCGCCTTTTTGAGGGCTGTCCATTCGTGCTCCCACAAAACCACAACTTTTAACCCGTAAGTAGCCTGTAAAGAATTCAATTTGTCTTGAAACTCTTGGTACATTTCCCCAAAAGTCTTTTGGGTTAGGACACACAGGGCCTGGGGGACAAAGCATAATTTACAACCGTGGAAGAAACAACCGTTGTACTCATACACTGTCTCAACCCCGTCAATCTGTGTGTATCCATCTACATGGTAAGGCCCAAACGCCTTCTCACCCCGATTCAAAGCATGTTGGATAAAAATATCTTTATCCTGGGCCAAGTACTCCAACCATTGAATGGAACCACTAGAGTAGGCCTTGAATTGTCGTCGGTAGTTGTCTGGCGATGGGATAGCTATAGATGCTGGAGTTAGATAGTGTGTACGATAGGTTTTCATGCACGCGGATGCAATAGTTGTACAGCTCCAGGGGTCAATGCCCGCATCTTTGATTACCTCTTCTCTGAATCTGAGGCATCCTTCACGAAGTATAACAACGTCATTGTCACAGTATGATTCCATCTCTTTATGAAAATCAAAAGTTCCATGTCTTACTGTCTCGTACCACGTCAAGAATTTCTCACGCTCTTTGGGAGACATTTGATCACACCCGTACATTTCGGGGGATGGATAAGATCCTATATAATGTAGATTCTCCTCAGATGTGAAGAAGTGGGGGAAATAGCCTTTGACAGAGTTTTCAAAACCCAAGGCCTCTGGCATTTGAGCCAATCTCATGGGTAAGAAGCTTAAGCTGTCAATGTATCTCTGTTTGAAGGCGGGGTCAACAAAACATAATATTTTACTCCCTTGAGCTATGACACTGGGCGCAACGCCTTGCTGTATCTGTAACGGGCCTCCTCCTTCTCTTCATCCGAAGAGGAGTAGCAAGGATTGGACCAACGTGCAGCGGGTTGTGAATACATAATGAACTTTATTAACAAAACGAAACTAAACACACGAAGAACACTTGATAATTTTACAAAACAACAAAACGAAGTAGACAGACCTGAACGAGAGAACTTACATAAAACATGAAGAACGCACGAACAGGAACAGACTACATATACTAACGACAACGAAACAGTCCCGTGTGGTGCGAACATACACTGACACGGAAGACAATCACCCACAAACAAACAGTGAGAACAACCTACCTTAATATGACTCTCAATCAGAGGAAACGTCAAACACCTGCCTCTAATTGAGAGCCATACCAGGCAACCCAAAACCAACATAGAAACAGAAAACATAGACTGCCCACCCAAAACTCACGCCCTGACCAATAAACACATACCAAACAACAGAAAACAGGTCAGGAACGTGACAGAACCCCCCCCTCAAGGTGCGAACTCCGGGCGCACCCCTACAACTCAAGGGGAGGGTCTGGGTGGGCATCTGTCCGCGGTGGCGGCTCCGGCGGTGGACGAGGACACCACTCCACCACTGTCTTTGTCCCCCTCCTTAGCGTCCTTTGAGTGGCGACCCTCGCCCCCGACCATGGTCCAGGAACCTTCACTAAGGCCCCTCCTACATAGAGGAGACAGCTCAGGACAGAGAGGTAGCTCAGGACAGAGAGGTAGCTCAGGACAGAGAGGTAGCTCAGGACAGAGAGGTAGCTCAGGACAGAGAGGTAGCTCCGGACAGAGAGGTAGCTCCGGACAGAGAGGTAGCTTAGGACAGAGGGACAACTCTGTACTAATGGCAGCTCCGGACTGGGTGGCAGCTCCGGACTGGGTGGCAGCTCCGGACTGGGTGGCAGCTCCGGACTGAGTGGCAGCTCCGGACTGAGTGGCAGCTCCGGACTGAGTGGCAGCTCCGGACTGAGTGGCAGCTCATGACTGAGTGGCAGCTCATGACTGGAGGGCAGCTCATGACTGTAGGGCAGCTCATGACTGTAGGGCAGCTCATGACTGGAGGGCAGCTCATGACTGTAGGGCAGCTCATGACTGGAGGGCAGCTCATGACTGGAGGGCAGCTCATGACTGGAGGGCAGCTCATGACTGGAGGGCAGCTCATGACTGGAGGGCAGCTCATGACTGTCTGGCGGCTCTGGCAGCTCCTGACTGGCTGGCGGCTCTGGCAGCTCCTGACTGGCTGGCGGCTCTGGCAGCTCCTGACTGGCTGGCGGCTCTGGCAGCTCCTGGCTGGCTGGCGGCTCTGGCAGCTCCTGACTGGCTGGCGGCTCTGGCAGCTCCTGACTGACGGACGGCTCTAGCGGCTCCTGACTGACGGACGGCTCTAATGGCTCGGGACAGACGGGCGGCTCTAATGGCTCGTGGCAGACGGATGGCTCAGAAGGCGCTGGGCAGACGGATGGCTCAGAAGGCGCTGGGCAGACGGATGGCTCAGAAGGCGCTGGGCAGACGGATGGCTCAGACGGCGCTGGGCAGACGGATGGCTCAGACGGCGCTGGGCAGACGGATGGCTCAGACGGCGCTGGGCAGACAGATGGCTCAGACGGTGCTGGGCCGACAGATGGCTCTGCCCTGCTGAGGCGCACAGTAGGCCTGGTGCGTGGTGCCGGAACTGGAGGTACCGGGCTGACGGCACGCACCTCAGGGCGAGTGCGGGGAGAAGGAACAGTGCGTACAGGGCTCTGGAGACGCACAGGAGGCTTGATGCGTGGTGCCGAAACTGGAGGCACTGGGCTGGAGACACGCACCACAGGGAGAGTGCGTGGAGGAGGAACAGGGCTCTGGAGACGCACTGGAAGCCTGGTGCGTGGTGTAGGCACTGGTGGTACTGAGCTGGGGCGGGAAGGTGGCGCCGGATATACCGGACCGTGTAGGCGTACTGGCTCCCTTGAACACTGAACCTGCCCAACCTTACCTGGTTGTATGCTCCCCGTCGCCTGACCAGTGCGGGGAGGTGGAATAACCCGCACCGGGCTATGTAGGCGAACCGGGGACACCATGCGTAAGGCTGGTGCCATGTAAGCCGGCCCAAGGAGACGTACTGGTGGCCAGATATGTAGAGCCGGCTTCATGGCACTTGGCTCAATGCTCAATCTAGCCCTACCAGTGCGAGGAGGTGGAATAACCCGCACCGGGCTATGCACACGTACAGGAGACACCGTGCGCTCTACTGCGTAACACGGTGTCTGCCCGTACTCCCGCTCTCCACGGTTAGCCTGGGAAGTGGGCGCAGGTCTCCTACCTGCCCTAGACCCACTACCTCTTAGCCCCCCCCCAAGAAATTTTTGGGTTGTACTTGCGGGCTTTTCGGGCTTCCGTGCTAGACGCGTCCCCTCATAACGCCGGTTCCTCTCTCCGGTTTCCTCCGCTCTCCGAGCTGCCTCCAGCTGTTCCCATGGGCGGCGATTCACTTCAACTTTAGCCCATGGTCCTCTTCCTTCTATGATCTCCTCCCAAGACCAGAAATCCTGCTTCGTGCGCTGTCCGTTAACCCGCTGCTTGATCCGGGTTTGGTGGGTGATTCTGTAACGGGCCTCCTCCTTCTCTTCATCCGAAGAGGAGTAGCAAGGATTGGACCAACGTGCAGCGGGTTGTGAATACATAATGAACTTTATTAACAAAACTAAACTAAACACACAAAGAACACTTGATAATTTTACAAAACAACAAAACGAAGTAGACAGACCTGAACGAGAGAACTTACATAAAACATGAAGAACGCACGAACAGGAACAGACTACATATACTAACGACAACGAAACAGTCCCGTGTGGTACGAACATACACTGACACGGAAGACAATCACCCACAAACAAACAGTGAGAACAACCTACCTTAATATGACTCTCAATCAGAGGAAACGTCAAACACCTGCCTCTAATTGAGAGCCATACCAGGCAACCCAAAACCAACATAGAAACAGAAAACATAGACTGCCCACCCAAAACTCACGCCCTGACCAATAAACACATACCAAACAACAGAAAACAGGTCAGGAACGTGACAGTATCAAAGGGTTCAGAAGCAGATAGGAGTCATAGGCTCGCGCATTGTGAGCTATAAACGTGAAGTTTCTGTACTGGGCCTTTCTAAAATGTTTTAGAAAGAGCCGGGCACAATTGGGCCCCTCGGCCGACCACTTTTCACCCTTGAAAGTCATGGTGGATACAAAAATAGGCAAATGAACCCCTGATTGCTGATTTGTCTCAAAATCATAAAACACATATTTCTCTGTATGTTCATCTTCAGCCAAGGGCTGAATGTAACACTTGTGTGCTACTTCTTGAACCACTTCTGCGTCTCTGCTTTTCAAAGGCCCTTTACAGATTGGGCAGTGTAGAATTCCACAAACATGAGGTTTAGGGCTGTCTATTTTAAGGTTGTAATTGCAATGACATTTTGGACATTTCTTGTTAATGTCACAACTGCTTACAGATTTACAGGCCTTGGGGTGCCATGTTTCAGTTTTGTGTTTTTCGTAACAGTAAACCGAGCGACATGTGCGGTGACAATCCTCACAGGGGGTCAAGTTTAGCGGTTGCATAGGGCATTGTTTATCCAGACATACTGAACAGTTATAACGGCACGAGTGCCCCCCCAGGCGTGTGTAGCCGGTATGACAGGCTGGACAAACATATGGGGCGCCTAAAAAAGCTGTGATGTTAGTTACGGCATAGTAATGCTCATTTTGCACATAAAAGTACATAGTCTTAGGATGTGGCTCTTGTATATTTTGGAATTTCAAGAGAGCGTCATTAGACCTACTGTGGTACAAAACCACAATCTTGATATTCAGAAAGTTTTCAAATTGGACTATGTCCGAGAAAGCCACAGCATCCTGTATACCGAGACCCACAGCAGTTTGTAGCTCTTGAGCTTTTTGTAAAGCTGCTAGATCAGTACATCCTGGGCTGAGTAAGTGGGCCAAACCTATGGCAAAGCATAGCTTATTACCAGGATTGGGAACGATTATGAGGTAGGCCCTTTTATTGCTTATGATTTCTGACTGCATTAGGCTATCGAGCTTCCTTCTCTGACCACCGCCACCTTGGGGTTGACGTATTAATTGCACTACAAGTTCGAGGGTCCTATCTGCTAGCACGTTTAAATTTGACTGAACAAGGCGTTCTAGCAGGTTAACAAATTGTTCAAGATCTGCTTCACCATTCTGTAAAATAAGCAATACATTGCTATGTAGACTGTCTCCACAAATTTCCAACTGTAAGAGATCCCTTGGTTCGCTATAATCTCTAACCCTATCTAACAGTTCATTCAAAGTGTCCATAAGCATTACGTAAAACACAGCATATTCCCGAATCTGACCCCCCCATGCGAAATTGAAAAACTGTCGAACCTCAATATTGTTGAATTTATTTCGGTACAAAACATGTACACTGCGATCAAGACCATCCCCCTCCAGATTTGCTAGACAATTGTCCAACTGTTCAAAAACATCGTATTGGGTTTCAGACTCTTCGGACATGGGTGTTAAAGGCTGGCTTAGAAGTGTATGTGGTTCAGAATTAAACCTCGGGCTCTCGTTCATCTGGGTAATTAGAGATATGATTGTTTCGGGTATCTGTGATAACCTGTTTTCATCGGAAGGCCCTGACTCATTCATACGAGTAATAATTTCTATGAGTTCGGCGGGAATCTGGGATAATAGGTTTTCATCTATAGTCATTATGTCAATTATCCCCGAATCATTCATATGGTTAATTATATCTTGGAGCTCTGTAGGGATCTGGGCTAAGAGCTTTTCAATTGTCTCGCTTAGGTCTATAGGTGGCGCCATTTGTCTAATTAAGGATGTGTGTTCTTGTGTTTACATATGTGTTTTTTAACGGCGGTATTTGCTTGTTTTAACCCTACTGTTTTTTAACATACGGGGAAGCTCGCTACGCCAGAATGACACATCCTGACTGTATTGATGCTCTAGGAGAATACACATACGTCGTTGAAGTAAAGCCTTTCGTGATCTTAAACCCTGAGTAAAAGCCTTGAAAAACCTTGCTTGGTCTATTTCAGAATCGGCTGTTGCCCCCCCAGAATTGGCCGATTCAAGAAGGTTGGCCACTTCACAGAACATCAAATCGTCTACCTCAGAAATGTCATTTAAAACTTTGAAATCATCAGGTTTCGATGTTCTCTTGACTGGGGTCTTTGGCGCCTCCTCGGGGTCTAGATGTGTAGCTTCTTCGATGTCTTTATAAGCCGGGGAGGAGTCTGAAATAAAAATAATACATACAAAAATAGGTTATTAACCCTAAAATATGTTAGATAAAAATGTCAAATACATTTCAGATATAAGCCTATATATTAACAATACATTAATTAAATACCTCGGCTTTTTTGACGAGGGCTGTTCTGAAGAAGCTCTGAAAACGCTGGAACATGTCTTTGGGCAACCCGAATTACAGCATCTGCCTGGTCTGTAGCTGGTGAGCCTGAAAAAAAAAACAGCATTAGGCCCTGTTTTAACATATTCCGGCATAAAAAATATATATATATATAAATAATAAAATAATAATATATATAAATAATAATAATATATAATTGATTCATACCTTGTCCTTGGAACGCGGTCTCGTGAATACCGGCCAAGTAGAATTGCTCGGGTGAAGCGGAACTGTGGATCTGGGCACTGATTGTCCGTTGGTGTTTAGAAATATGGTTCGATACGTAGGACGTTCCCGGGGGATTTGACCTGCCTTTTAAAGTCTCTGTTCTCGATGTGTTTAATAAAACATCAGGGATGAATGGTAGAATTGCCTCAGAGGCCTCTGCTCCGCTGAAACCATTCAGATTCCATATGGAGTCAGTTATCCTTCAAGGCTGAATGTCCGCTGTAAACACATAAAAATAGCTTTTAATATAAGATACCCACACTTTTTGTTTTTTAAGGTATAAATATGGTTATGTATGGAATTCTGGGACTCACGTCTACAATAATGGGACGGCGTTGGGATGCAGGCAATTTGTTCCTGAGACCCTATGGACGGTTCGAGCTCAGTTATACCTCGGAGTATCTGCGTGAATGCTTCAGAATCTATAAAACATTCGACAATATTAAAGCTCTAATCCCTTTATATAATATTGACATGTTATACGTTAAGAATACAGGCCCTAATGCATGTTTAATATTGCTATAACATACATAATGTTCAAACAATTCCACACAACAGACAAATCTGATATAAATATATGTATATTTCAAGAACTCACCTTCAGAAAGATCCATTAGGAGGTTTTCCAAGATGCTATTTTAACGGGTCAGTCCGATAACGATTCTTGGGTTTTCTGTAGGGTCTGTTTGCATCTGAACTAAAACGAGGCTAACAGGGTAGCGGTTGTCAATAGAGTTTGTCCCCCACTCACTAGAGAAAGTACGGTATGATTTCACATAGCATCGGGTTGACGTTTTTTTAGGACTAGACCCCAGCTATATTTAACTCCTAAGTTATTTGGTTCAAACAAAGGGATTGTTGTGGCTAAACCTTATTACACCCTAGGATATTCTACAAACTAACCGTGAAATAGACAACCTATGTACGTTTCAAGCCCTGGGGTTGGGAGTTCTAGACAACGAGGGACTGATTGACTTTTTAAAACCCTACAGCCTCTGTTTTAGACCCTAAAACATAAATTATGTTTTGACATGTTGTTAATGATTCGTAAGTGGCCGTAAGACAAAGACTAGAGAGAGAGAGAGCCTTGAGCGCTGACTCATGGTTTTTTTGAACACACACCCCGCCCCGTTTTCTTTGTTTTGAAACACACATACACTCCAGCACACGCACGCACACACACGCTCGCACATGGCTTTTTCCGAACGTTTTTTTCTCAGGGACAGACTGAGCTAAGCGTGAACAAACTAGCGAGTTCATGACATGGTGAGATTCTGCTTTTAAAACCATTTATTTCATTCAAAATATTTAGTACATACATTTTATAACCGTTCACAATTAAGGTCTTTTACGATGCCTTTCTTACAGATCCAGAGGTCTGGTTAGCCCTGAACATTATCCGTTTCCAAGTCACCATCTAAATGCCGGGATCTCTTGCAAGGTTCATCAAAACTGCGTAAGTTTTCACTCCAGGGGTAGATCCTACGTCGGGCCTTTTGGTCGTGACTATGTCTCAAGGACAGCCTAGGCCAGCGCTTTAACTGTTCGCGATTTTGGAAGAGACTGTCCAGCTTATTCATAAGGGTTATGAAAATCGGATAATCCAACCATTTAAAACTAAACACAGGAATAAAAAAGTTTACATCTTTGCATGCTCTGGAAGATACAGGAGAATTGACAGACTTTGTAGCATTACCAGCATCATAAACTTCACAGGCTAAAATTGTCACTTTGTTGTCAGGGCTATAGTCCATTGAAGCGATTCTTAGAGCCTTCAGATCCCTGCCCCCGAAGACCTGTTCTTCCAACGCATAGCCGGGCACAGGTGTACCACTCAGAGCCTGTTCAATTTTACAGAGCGCCAGCCTGATCTTTAGCCATTCTCTCATCCCCAGAGCAGGAGAAAAACTCCCAGGTTTTGCCTGATAAACGGGTTTGGGGCCACTGTCTGTGAATATCTTTACCGTAGAATCCTCCGGGTGGAATATGTAAGAAATATGGCCATCACTCGTACCCAAAAATCCTTTAAAACATTCTGGAGCTTCACACAGAACTTCTTCAAGGCTTTGGTCACTGGGTTCATGACAAGCCGAGCATAACATCCCGAAAATTGGCATAGGTGGCATTTTTGTTTAATATTCAGGGGGGTTATCATGTACAGTCTTAAACAGGGATTGTTCCGGGGCTTTATAAGGCTGTTGCAAAGCCCCTGACATTCGTGTTTCCTAGACAACAACCCCGGAGGGCTATAAGCTATAAAATAGGCCTTACTCTTTGAAATGTTCAGCATACACACCCCCAACCCGGGCCCCAACAGGACACATGACATCAAACAGCATGACAAATTCAAAAACAGCATAAAACGCTTTTACACACTCTAAGCCATGAGAAACAGGAGCACCATTCATAGGGTCATAAACCACGCCCCCCCTCAAACCAACAGGGGGGGGGGGTCAGGACAGGAAACCCTGGGCTTGCACACGTCAGCAGGACATAGGGTCATCAATCATTATTTTGACAGCTGGACTTAGGGTCATCAATCAATATTTTGACGCGTGACATCTACTTTAATCTCTCTCAGTATGTTGGCTCAATCGTAAATTACCTTTACCTTTCAAGCGTACTAAAGCGCTTAACTTTGGCGATACAGATTGAATCGAGCCCTAAATTAGGGAGTCAGGTATCTATATGTTTCTATATTATATTAGGGTCTACTCAGGTTTCTATAGGTGTCTATGTATCAGACCTCAGGATAAGACCCAGATGCAGACAGTTCGAAGTAACAAAAGTTTATTACAAAAACAGGGGGCAGGCAAACAAATGGTCAAGGCCAGGCAGAGGTCAGTAATCCAAAGCAGAATCCGAAAGGTACAGAACGGCAGGCAGGCTCAGGGTAAGGGCAGGCAGAGATCAGTAATCCAAAGCAGAATCCGAAAGGTACAGAACGGCAGGCAGGCTCAGGGTAAGAGCAGGCAGAGATCAGTAATCCAAAGCAGAATCCGAAAGGTACAGAACGGCAGGCAGGCTCAGGGTCAGGGCAGGCAGAGATCAGTAATCCAAAGCAGAATCCGAAAGGTACAGAACGGCAGGCAGGCTCAGGGTCAGGGCAGGCAGAGATCAGTAATCCAAAGCAGAATCCGAAAGGTACAGAACGGCAGGCAGGCTCAGGGTCAGGGCAGGCAGAGATCAGTAATCCAAAGCAGAATCCGAAAGGTACAGAACGGCAGGCAGGCTCAGGGTCAGGGCAGGCAGAGATCAGTAATCCAAAGCAGAATCCGAAAGGTACAGAACGGCAGGCAGGCTCAGGGTAAGGGCAGGCAGAGGTCAGTAATCCAAAGCAGAATCCGAAAGGTACAGAACGGCAGGCAGGCTCAGGGTAAGGGCAGGCAGAGATCAGTAATCCAAAGCAGAATCCGAAAGGTACAGAACGGCAGGCAGGCTCAGGGTAAGGGCAGGCAGAGATCAGTAATCCAAAGCAGAATCCGAAAGGTACAGAACGGCAGGCAGGCTCAGGGTAAGGGCAGGCAGAGATCAGTAATCCAAAGCAGAATCCGAAAGGTACAGAACGGCAGGCAGGCTCAGGGTAAGGGCAGGCAGAGATCAGTAATCCAGGGCAGAATCCGAAAGGTACAGAACGGCAGGCAGGCTCAGGGTAAGGGCAGGCAGAGATCAGTAATCCAAAGCAGAATCCGAAAGGTACAGAACGGCAGGCAGGCTCAGGGTCAGGGCAGGCAGAGATCAGTAATCCAGGGCAATGTCACAAGGTACAGAACAATAGGCAGGGTCAGGGCAGGCAGAATGGTTAAAACCGGGAAAACTAGAGTGAAACAGGAGTACGGTAAAAACGCTGGTAGGTTTGACGAGACAAGACGAACTGGCAACAGACAAACAGAAAACACAGGTATAAATGCACAGGGGATAATGGGGTAAATGGGTGACACCTGGAGGGGGGTGGAGACAAGCACAAGACAAGTGAAACAGATCAGGGTGTGACACTATGAGCGCATGCATGTCCATGTATCTCTCAATGTCTCCGTTTTCATGTGTGTGTATGAACAGTAGTGCATGTATAGTACATAGTGCATCTATGGTACAGTGCATGTATAGTCCCTGTATATAGCCTCGCTACTGTTATTTTATTGTTGCTCCTTAACTATTTGTTATTTTTATATTTACATTTTTTACATCAGTTTATTTTAGTAAATACTTTAACACTACTTTTCCTTAAAACTGCATTGTTGATTAAGGGCTTGTAAGTAAGCATTTCACTGTAAGGTCTACTACACCTGTTGTATTCGGCGCATGTGACAAATACAATTTGATTTGATGTATCACTGCATGTAGGTACCAGTGGCGGTCGGTACCGTTTAAGATGAGGTAGGAAGATTTTCTTTTCACAAACATGGCCTTATTTCTATTATAGCATATTGGATAACCGTCATTAATATTCCATTCAACCAGTTCAATGTAACATTGATAGGTTTAGGCTACTACATGATAGTCTAATTTTACCTATACCCATCATGAGGATGCTACAACTTAGCCTTAGAATCAAAGTTTACAACGTAGGTACACACAGGCCGAGAGAAAATTCAGGTGACAGACAGTGACACGTGGACAGACAGTGACACATTTTTATAGTTTTGTTCTGTTTTCTTCTGTTTAAGAAGCATTTTGTTAACAGAATCGGCGGACTGAATACACCACTGATCACGCGTAAACACAGTTCACTTTCATAGCAGCCACGTTGTATTCCTTCTCGCATCTATGCGCTCTCCCCATCTCACCTTTTCCCTTCGTATGTGGACTTCAATGCACAACACATCAACTGTATGTGACCAGGCAAAAAAAAACATTCCAAACCATATCATAACCGCTACACACAGCCTACATCGTTGTCACCATATTAGCTAAAGTAACATCATAGTCAACATAGCTAATAGAACTAACATGTTAGTAAACCGGCTACAATCATGCAGTAACGTCAGTGTATCTTCAGTAAGCAGTTTACGAGTTACACCAGAGTGCCTGGTGGCAATAAATTAGTAAAACCAAAAGCTTTCCTTGACTTAGAAGAGTTCCAGTGTTGTGTTGGATAGTCATTGCCAGCAAGCTGACATAGCATCCCTCTTTTTTAGCGCCGGGTGTTTGAGTATGCTAAACTAGCCAGCTGCATTTGCTAGCTAAGTAAGTGAAACTGAATGGGGAAAAAATGACATCTCTCTTTTGCTTCTCGTTCATTTTTGAAGAAATGAATTTGTTCAAAACTGTTCAACTATTGTCTTTCTCATTGAGACCACTCACCACATTTTATGCACTGCAGTGCTAGCTAGCTGTAGTTCATACTTTCAGTTCTAGATTAATTATCTGATCCTATGATTGGGTGGACAACATGTCAGTTCATGCTGCAAGATCTCTGATAGGTTGTAGGATGTCCTCCGGAAGTTGTCATAATTACTGTGTAAACCTATGGAAGGGGGTGAATACACTACAAGTTTGCTTCTGTATGTTGTCTATCGGATAATATGCCACCTTCCCTCCATTAGTCTACTTAATGGTGCCCTTTCCTGTGTTTTTCGAGAGAGATGGCGGGTGTCAGGCCTGGTGTCTTTGAGGATTTCTAATGTACCCAGGGAAAATGGAGGTCATTGGTTGGCCATGATGTGTTTGCGTCAGGGTTTCTGTTATGACAATTTATCGCTGGACATTTGACTGGAGGCATTTGAATTTACATGCCACTTTAGAAATGTAACAGATCAATATGCATTGATTGCGTAACCTGATTAGGGCGTCCACCCACGGTACTCTGAATGACAGAAATCACATTTAGATAATACTAATTAATCTTAACAGAACATGCAAGTCGAGGATGCAATGATGTTTGTCCTTGCTGATCACTTTGAAGATGTTAGAACAACTGTCCACATTTACTTTTCCTCAGCCAACAAGATGAGTAACGAACAGAAAAATCACTAGCCTATGCATATGCGGTGCGTGAGTTTCAAGTTTGAGGAAGCAACTTCTCACCATAAAAATGCACCTTTATAATAAAGCATTTTATGCATCGCATTTGCAGACTTATGTAAGATAGCCTACTATTCGTAATGTGTTGAGTAAGTTGGATAGTTATAATTTAGGCTAATAATATAACTAAATCACTGTTCGCAAAAAAAGACTGTTCAATGCATGGCTGAGCGCGTAGAGGCCTGGGCTATAGGCTATATCAGATACATTTCTTCTTTCTTTGCACGAGGAAAACACATTTCATGCAATTCTACTACACTTTATATGACTGGAGACATTAGTATAATATTTTTGAATACAACAAATTACAGGGTAGCCTACTCTGCTGACACTGACAAACAGATCAAATAAAACGACGTTGACCATAGAATGGGCCTACGACAAGGGGAGACACAAATAGGATATGACGTCCATCTAAACTGAAGGAGAAAATGATTGTCCAAAAACAAAACGTTTAAGAGGCACTGACCCAATAATGATAGCTAGTGAATATGCACAGCGCGCACTCACCGGGGATATGATGGATGCTCTCTGCTGGTGCCAATAAGATAGACTATAGGCCTATTGTTGTTCACTCAATTAAGTTGAGAATGTTGATAACTAAAAGACATATTAGAGTCCTTTCATTGTCTTCTCTTTACAACAATAGCCACGTGCTGTATGGACGCGCCGCCTATGAACCTATGTCAATCTCCTATCGCTCAGTGTACCTATTCTATTGGTCAGCTTGTAGAGAAAGAAATAGCACAGACTCTGGGACAGTTGTAGTTATGATAGATCCCAAATTCATACAACCAGTAGGCCTAGGCTACATTAAAAAAACGATTAGCTTAAAATGTTGATAAACGTATGTCTTAAGATTAGCTTAAAATGTTGGTAAACTTATGTCTTAACATTATTAGTTCAGCAATGCGCACAAGACAGTAGGCTATGCGCTAATGTGCATTTGGCTACCAGACAAAAAGAAAGTTGAAAACCAATAGAACATGAGAGAAATGGGCTACTGGTTTCAATGGCAAATGGAAGCCTTTTATAATAATTACCTCCACGGATATGGTCGGATTTTGCCGAGGCTACTTTGAAGCAAGGTAAAACATGCCTCATAATATGTAGTTAAACGTTACAAAGTGGTATGTTGCCTCTGCATTTGAATGGCGAATGGGAAGCGCTCTTCCATGAGCTCTTTATGGCCCGAAAACTATTTTCAACACACGATTGCATTTCGAATTGTTGCGCAATGATTGGGCTTCTAAAAGCGCTGTCTGGCATATTTTCTGCTCAAAGGCTCTATATCTGTATCTTATAAGCGTGTGATAAACAAGATACATAACGAATATACACAGGTGCCAATTTAATTCCACTAAATTATGCAAATTAACCAATAGATCGATAAGCATGACCATCTAAATGTATTACATCAACTGGTATTTCTATCAATGAATAGGCTATGGAACCCTGGTTTGTGTGTGTTTGTGCTTGCGTGTTTTTGTGCCTGTGTATGTGCATGCATGTGTGGAGCTCTGGGAGGCAGGTTAATGGGTGGTGTTAGGGGAGAGGAGGGGATGGAGAGATGATGGAGGGGGCCAGGGAGAGAAGATGGGGCTTCACCTCGAATGAATCCCAGACAGGCCTTGTTCACCCAGTAGTGGTACACTAGTTCAGTTTGTCGAAATTAAGAGGTGCTACCCGACCTTATTCAATAAGATCACAGATTTCTGTTTTCATTTGCAAGATGTTTTTCATCGGTGTGCCCAACTGAAGACTACCCATCTTTCTCATAATCACCCCTGTGCATGGTGTAAAGCCTTTTAACCTGATTCCCAGCCAGGCCCTGTTCACCCCCAGTGGGACGTTACCTTCTTGTCGTGACCCTGCTTCTGCTCTATCTGTCCTTCAGCCTGATCTAGTGTGTGTGTGTGTGTGTGTGTGTGTGTGTGTGTGTGTGTGTGTGTGTGTGTGTGTGTGTGTGTGTGTGTGTGTGTGTGTGTGTGTGTGTGTGTGTGTGTGTGTGTGTGTGTGTGTGTGTGTGTGTGTGTTAGACTGGACTGATAGCAGGGCTCCCTGTTTTATGATGAATCACTTCAGTCCCTAAGCACAGTGGGTGAGGGCAGGGACAGAGGGAGAGGGGGAGGGAGAGAAGGAGGTTGGAGACCAGTCAAAACACAAGGACTTTACTGGGATGGATTGACTTTTCATTCAAGGACAATTCCACCACTTTATAACCAGTTACCATGCTGTTATTATATATGCACTACTGTATGATTTGATACACATTTTGATGTTTTAAAGTTTTTGTTAGTCATATTGCACGATTCCTCGTTTTTGTCATTTTTGAAGCTTCTGTATTGCCCTCGTCTAGAGGACACTACAGTTACCGTGGTGCATTTCACCTCCCTGGATACAATGCTTCACCCAGTTTGCAGTTAGCTTAGCTGGCTAGCAAGCCCAGATAAGCTTATTTCGTAAGTTATGAGTGCATTTCACATTACCTTTGGGGTTGTAATCATATTGTAATGCTTGCATGAATATCATGCTGAAGATATGTTAGTCATTGTCACCAATCAATTGCATTACATAAAAACACAATTCAAATTTAGATGCTAATGAATGATAACCATAAGTTAGTGCATCTAATGGTTAGCTAGCACGCTAGTTAGCCCAACTGCTATATCCCAAATAATAGCGTTTGCAACAATAACAGCCTAGTTTAATCTTAGCGACTGTCTTAAACAACAGTCCAAATAACATGTAGGCCTGTTAGAACACAACATGTATTATGAAATGTACAGGAAAATCACTACAGAATCCTAGTCTCTTATAATTGAAGCTTGTATCTTTGGAAATAACATTAGCAACGGTAACTAGCTAACCCTGCTGCATCTAAAACAATATGTTTTCAAACATAACAGCCAAATACAGCCTTAACGACTGTCCAAGCAACCATCCAACAACACTGTAGGCACTGAAACTTCATCAATGATGGTGGTAGTTTTTTTTTTGCCGAATGGAATCATGGGAGTTTGAGCCTTGAACAACAGAAGAATATTTGTTATGCTGGTGAATGAGGACCCAAAAGCGACTTAATAGAAACCGAGTCTTTATTCCAGTCTTTAACAAACAATGATACTCCTGGATATTATCCTAGGTAAATCCAAAACAGGAAACTGAAATCCTCTCGTCAGTAGAGAGGAACGACTGGAGACGCGACCACAGACTGCAGGTCGCTTCAGGAAGGCACAGGCCGTAGCTGACATAGACACCTGCTCACACGCAGCATCTGAAGAAGGCAAAAACACGACAGGGCGGAACAAGGACACAGAACAGCAAACATCAAACAAGAATCCGACAAGGACAGAAGCGGAAAACAGAGGGAGAAATAGGGACTCTAATCAGAGGGCAAAATAGGGGACAGGTGTGAAAGAGTAAATGAGGTAGTTAGGAGAATGAGAAACAGCTGGGAGCAGGAACGGAACGATAGAGAGAGAGAGCGAGAGAGGGAGAGAGGGAGGGGGAGAGAGAGGGATAGAAAGAGGGAAAGAACCTAATAAGACCAGCAGAGGGAAGCACAGGGACAAGACATGATGATCAAAGACAAAACATGACAATATTGGAGTAAGCTGACTATACGTATCATTATATAGGTTTGAGTGCCTATTTTACATTTTTATAATGTTATTATACGAAAACAACCAGAGCAACATATATCAGGGAGTTCCAATATGATTAGAAAACTACAGATGCGTTATATAGATGGAAATGACTGTCCATCATTTATTTTATTAGTCATCTCAGGGATTCTACTTGAAAATGTCACAGAGAAGCAATTTCTTGTTATGCTCATCATTAAACAGTCAATAGACATAAAATCATAAAATTACATTAAAACAATGTAGGACACTAAATACTTCATAATAACAACCCATATGTTAAAAGTGGCGGTGTTTCCCTTTAACACACCCTCACCCTGCCCCCATCCCCAGCCTACCCACTTCCCTCCCCCAATCCTAGTCAAGCCAACCCTCCTCTGTCCTCTGCTAGCATCATCCAGATATTAGGCATGCTTCAGGGACCAGAGTAGGAGTGCTGATCTCGGATCAGTTTAGCCTTTTACGTCATAATGAATAAGATTATATGAACAGGGGGGAAAAGATCCTAGATCAGCACTTCTGCTCTTAGACACTTTATGAAAACAGGCCTATATGAATGATCTATTAAATGTTCCTTACAGAGAAAGGCAAATACAGAGACTATTTTGAAATTGAGATGTAGTGAGGTAAATGTACTCTATTTGTTCCACCCCAGTAAACAGGGGAAGGCCTAGGGACATTAAACATTCCCATTAGGCCCCTTGAAGGGTTTCAGCAAGATGTCATCCCCACTGACGTTCTGAGAACGTTCTAGGAATATTAAAACATGAAGTTAACCTCAGGACCATAAGAGGATGTTCAGTACAGGTCCCGGTTTGCTGGCAGTATAACGCTGTAATAAGGTATTTGGATGTTTACATGTTTTGCACATGCTTTTAAATCCCTTCTTATCCACCGTCTGAACGGGGACCATGTCCTTGTTGATGTGTAACGTTAGTTATTGATTCTGTAATGTCATACCAAGGGCATTCCCTGGGGGAAAAATGCAGCCAATGTACTTTGGTTCAAGCTTGAAGCCGTTTTAGGCCTGGCACCGGGGGATGCAGGAATGGCAGGTTTTTAGCTGGCTGAAGAGTTTACTCTTTTGAAGAGTTTCCAACTTTTGCGGTGTAAGACCCCTTGCACAACTTAAATAAGGTTGCTGTTCTGTGTCAGTTTCCCTAAAACCAAACCATGTCTACGCTATCGACGTAGCACATTTCTTAGGAACATATTCTTCTCTTTCCTCGGAAGTTGTCTGAGCAGCACTATAACCTATTTTCCATTAAAAAAAGATAAACTTGCTAGAACTGCTGGCCATCAAGAAAAACCAGGCAACAAACACACCGGAAAACCCCAATGTTGCACTTGAGCGCATTATATAAATTCGCTCAGAAGAGTTGGTTTTAACTCTCCATTCTATTGTCGACTTTGCATATGAAGAACTGTGTCGTGTGAGTTTAGTTTTACGCATGCTCAGTTGTTGGATCTTGAGCTCTGCGCGAGTGGAAATCCACCACTGGATAAAAACTGGTTGAATTAACATTGTTTCCACGTCATCCACGTGGAAAACGGATTGGATTTGAAAGAAGTCAGGGAATTTTGTCTTTTTTTCACCTGACTTTTAACCTAAATCCAATGACAGGGTGCATTTTTTGTTGTTGATTTCACATTAGTTGACAAATAGACATTGAACTGACATCTGTGCCCGGTGGGATTTAAAAAAAATATTGTTTCACCTTTATTTAACCAGGTAGGCTAGTTCAGAACAAGTTCTCATTTACAGAGGGATGCCTCTGTTATGGGGAAAAGTCCACAATGCAACTGACATTAAATGTGGAAAATGAGACTTTTGGATATCTTGGCCATCAAGTATTAATTTCTATGCCATTGTAGGCTACTGTAGCCTACCATTTGATACAATAAATGTTGAAATTAAGAGATCACTGGAGTCATTGGAAATCAATTTGTTCCACTTGGGTAGCCTAAATAGAACTTGCAAACTGATTTAATAAATAGCCTATAACTTCAGTTTATTTCCGTTGTAGCCTTGTGTTATTATGCAATTATTAATGCTCATGATTAGTTAATTCAATTGGAAGTTAGCGATTGTGATCATGGTCACAGCTCTATCGCAATTGGCGATCAGTTGTTAGAATGCATTAAATTGACGGTAACTGTCAGGCTACAGGTAAAAAATAAATAAACACAGGCTGTTGTTGACAAGCATATTCAGTTCATATCTATATTATTAATATTTGGTTCAGTGATTGAAATGATGACCCCATCCTCAGTAGCATATTCCAATATTAGCCTATAGGCTATTGGGCAACAGGCCTATCAGGGGCTATAGGCTACCTGCATCTAGCGAAGCAAATCAAATCAAATTTATTTATATAGCCCTTGTTACATCAGCTGATGTCTCAAAGTGCTGTACAGAAACCCAGCCTAAAACCCCAAACAGCAAGCAATGCAGGTGTAGAAGCACGGTGGCTAGGAAAAACTCCCTAGAAAGGCCAAAACCTAGGAAGAAACCTAGAGAGGAACCAGGCTATGAGGGGTGGCCAGTCCTCTTCTGGCTGTGCCGGGTGGAGATAATAACAGAACATGGCCAAGATGTTCAAATGTTCATAAATGACCAGCATGGTCAAATAATAATAATCACAGTAGTTGTCGAGGGTGCAACAAGTCAGCACCTCAGGAGTAAATGTCAGTTGGCTTTTCATAGCCGATCATTAATTATCTCTACCGCTCCTGCTGTCTCTAGAGAGTTGAAAACAGCAGGTCTGGGACAGGTAGCACGTCAGGTGAACAGGTCAGGGTTCCATAGCCGCAGGCAGAACAGTTGAAACTGGAGCAGCAGCACGGCCAGGTGGACTGGGGCAAACAATGGCAAAGTTGAATTACAATTATAAAACCAGATGTAATTCAATAGCCTAGGCCTATTGAAATTGCATGTCAATCACGCAAATAGGTCTAGCTATTTGCATTATCCATTTATATCAGTTTGTAGTCTTAACGTCGGGCAAAAGAATAAGTCACTTCCAGAAAATAACATTTGTTCTTTGAAGTTCGTCCCAGTGTTTATTGTGCAGAGATTTTGAGATCTTCTGTCCAACTTTAACCACTTAAACTCTGCTATAGGATTTATCTACAGTTATGCACATGTGCAAAATGGATTTATTTACAATCGATAGCAGTCAAACGAGTTAAATCGACATCCATTGATGGAAATGATCTGGCAAGATCAAGATCAATATGCGCAAAATACATTTTGTCTTCTGACATATGCAAATTACTTTAGTACGTCACATTAACTCGCAATAACCATTTTAATGGAAATCGAATTTTGCTTCTTATGTCTCTACAAGTTCCATTGACATTCCTTCTTAATTTGCTCAATAACATTATGGAAAAGGGGTTTATGACTGTCCTCATCCTCCAAGTATTTTTCACTCATTGTCTGTTTCTCATATGCGTTTGTTTATGTTAAAAGCCAACATGCAGCCCTCAATGACACTTTCATTTGTTAATTTAACATATAAAACATGAAGATATTGTTATAGGTAAAGTTAAAATCCAAAACGGTCTGTAAATGAATACTGGTGTATCGTTTTTACGGTTTACCACCCAGTCCTACCCCTCGCTCTCTCTCAGGGGTGAGGTTAATGAGTCTGCTGTAATTGTTCCCTCATCCGCCCCCCTCCGCGCCCCTCCCCTCCCTGGTGTGTTGACTGGTTATGCAAGTGCCCCTTTGGGAGGTGTGTGAGCGTTGTGGGGATAGTAGAGGTTGTGAGAGAACGACCTCTATTCTCTCTCTCTCTCTCTCTCTCTTTTTTAATAGTGGTTATTAGTGTTTGAATGCTGTAATAATACTGTAGTAATACCACAGTCTGTGTCTTTATACATCTGTGTTCTTATACAATGAAACATCTGACTAAATGCACTTATGTGTGAATAAATATGCTATGGTATAATCAGATATCATTATACATTACGGTATCCATATCACTATCCACCATAATGCCACTTTGTAGATGCTTTGACGCGTCTATCCAAAGCGACTTACAGTACAGTAAGTGGAAACCTTTGGAGTTTGTGTGTGCATGTGATCCCTTTGGGAATTCAACTCACAACCTTTGCATTGCTAACACCATGCTCTTTCCAAATGAGCCACACACCAAACCATAATAGGACATACAACGTTACTAGTTTAGTCTGCTTCCGTACATGAATAATTCATAAAGTCTGTTTTGTTTGATCCAGTCTGTTTCACCCTTGCCAGTGAATCATTGGACACTGTTGAACCCTGACTGGTAAATTCACCAATAAACAGACATATGATACAGTCCACTACAGTACAGTCTCTATACAGTACATGCTATTACCTTTAAATGTGATGACATTCCACCTCAGCAATTAATCTCCATCTTTTCCTGAGCTCTGGCCATAATGAAAGAGACAGCTAGTGACAGAGGGAGAGAGAGAAAGAACAAGCGTAACCTCCCTCCATCCATCTAAGTTGACCTCCTGACCCTTAGCTTCTCTGCCTCGCCTGTAACGATGACAGACTATTATTAGAGTCTATCTTTACTGGCCACCAGCCTCTCACCTCCTTCGGCCGTTACACCGTACACCACACTGGGACCAGGAAGAGAGATTGTATGTGTGTGTGTCAGCAGCTGACATGTGATGAGGAGCCTCAGGAGGTGAGGGTGGACAATGACCTCAGCCGTTCACATTGATTTCATGCTTGTCAGAGGGAAAGCCTCCCCCTACACACACACACACACACACTGACCATGCATCCAATCCCAGTCTGGATCAGCTGCCATAGTGCGGCTCCAAATGGCCAGTCACTTTCCAATCAGAAGCCTTTCAGTGTTTGCAGGGCGTGTGCGTCTGTGTGTTTGTGTGTGTGTGTGACTGGACAAACTTATTGAGGATTGAGCTTGTACTAGTTTGGCCATATGATGTTTATGGAATAGTAAAATGTATCTGTGCAACTGTAGCAGAGGGGATTTGGAATCACTTTCGTGACGAGGTAGCACCATGTGAGACAAGGTTATTATATTAAACAAAAACTGATACTTAAAATGAAAACTATCATGAAATAACAATTTAGTAAACTGAAATAAAATAATTAACAAAGATGTTTTAAAAACTAAAACTATACTGAAACTATCACATTTGACTCCAAAATGAACTCAAATGAAATAAAAATCATCATGAATTATGTTCAGTTTTAGTTTTTGGGAGGGTGATTTTTTTTACATTTTCTATGGGGTTTTCAAGCTTCCAAATCTGGTGGTTCACATTGAGAATGACTTTATAATTTAAAAGTAGACTCAGCTAGATTACTTTGTCACGAACCGCACACACAGATATTGGGCGCTTGAAGTGGTAAGGCTAAAGCAACCAACTGTAGACGAAAGTCGAGGAGTGAAGTCGGGAGAGGTGAATCTGTGACAGCCGAAAGTCAGACACTATAATAAAATAACAATGTATCACATACTCACTAGCCTCCTCACGAACCAGGCTTCCCCTTTCTGAGGGAATTAAATTGCAGAAAAATGGCTAAGTAGGGGTGGGAATCAAATCAAATTGTATTTGTCACATGCGCCGAAAACAACAGGTGTAGGTAGACCTTACCGTGAAATACTTACTTACTGTCACGTTCCTGACCTGTTTTCCCTTGTTTTTGTATTTGTTTAGTATGGTCAGGGCGTGAGTTGGGGTGGGCATTCTATGTTGTGTGTCTAGTTTGTCTGTTTCTGTGTCCAGCCTAATATGGTTCTCAATCAGAGACAGCTGTCAATCGTTGTCCCTGATTGAGAATCATATATAGGTGGCTTGTTTTGTGTTGGGGATTGTGGGTGGTTGTTTCCTGTCTCTGTGTTTGTGTTCTGCACCAGATAGGACTGTCTCGGTTTTCACGTTTGTTGTTTTGTATTGTTGTAAGTGTTCACAGTTCGTTTTATTAAACATGTTGAACACTAACTGCGCTGCATTTTGGTCCACTCCTTCATCCCAGGAAGAAAGCCGCTACACTTACAAGCGCTTAAACAACAATGCAGTTTTAAGGAAAATATTTACTAAATTAATGATAGTAAAAAAATTCAAGAGCAACAATAAAATTAACGAGGCTATATACAGGGGGTACCGGTACCGAGTCAATGTGCGGGGATACAGGCTAGTTGAGGTAATATGTTGTTAAAGTGACTATGGATAGATAATAAGCAGCAAGTAGCAGCAGCATAAAAAAGGGGGGGGGGGGGCAATGCAAATAGTCTGGGTAGCCATTTGTTTAGCTGTTCAGCAGTCTTATTGCTTGGGGGTAGAAGACCTTAAGAAGCCTTTTGGACCTGCGAGAATAGTCTATGACTAGGGTGACTAGGGCGGCGGGAGTCTTTGGCAATTTTTAGGGCCTTCCTCTGACACCGCCTGGTATAGAGGTCCTGGATGGCAGGAAGCTTGGCCCCAGTGATGTACTGGGCTGTACGCACTACCCCCTGTAGCATCTTGCTGTCAGAGGCCGAGCAGTTGCTATACCAGGCGATGATGCAACCAGTTAGGATGCTCTCAATGGTGCAGCTGCAGAACTTTTTGAGTTTCTGAGGACCCATGCCAAGTCTTTTCAGTCTCCTTAGGGGGAATACAGCATAATAGTTTGTTGGTGATGTGGACACCAAGGAACTTGAAGCTCTCAATCTGTTCCACTACAGCCCAATCGATGAGAATGGGGGTGTGCTCGGCAGTCCTTTTCCTGTAGTCCACGATCATCTCTTTTGTCTTGATCACGTTGAGAGAGAGGTTGTTGTCCTGGCACCACTGCCATGTCTCTGACCTCCTCCCTATAGGCTGTCTCATCGTTGTCGGTGATCAGGCCTACCACCGTTGTGTCGTCGTCAAAATTAATGATGGTGTTGGAGTCGTGCTTGCCCACGAGTCATGGGTGAACAGGGAGTATAGGAGGGGACTAAGCACGCACCCCTGAGGGGCCCATGTGTTGAGGATCAGCATGGCAGATGTGTTGTTGCCTACCCTTACCACCTGGAAGTGGCCCATCAGGAAGTCCAGGATCCAGTTCCAGAGGGAGGTGTTTAGTCCCAGGGCCCTTAGCTTAGTGATGAGCTTGGGGGGCATTATGGTGTTGAACACCGAGCTGTAGTCAATGAACAGCATTCTCACATAGGTGTTCCTTTTGTCCAGGTGGGAAAGGGCAGTATGGAGTGCAATAGAGATGATGTCATCTGTGGATCTGTTGGGGCGGTATGTAAATTGGAGTGGGTCTAGGGTTTCTGGGATGATGGCGTTGATGTTTTTTTTTTAAATAATAATAATTCCACCTTTATTTAACCAGGTGGGCCAGTTGAGAACACGTTCTCATTTACAACTGCGACCTGGATGTGAGCCATAACCAACCTTTCAAAGCACTTCATGGTTACAGTGCTACGGGTCGGTGGTCATTTATGCAGGTTACCTTATTGTTCTTGGACACAGGGATTATGGTGGTCTGCTTGAAATATGTAGGTATTACAGACTCGGTCAGGGACAGGTTGAAAATGTCAGTGAAGACATATTCAACCTGTCAGCGCATGATCAGAGTCCTGGTAATACGTCTGGCCCTGCGGCCTTGTGAATGTTGACCTGTTTAAAGGTCTTACTCACATCGGCTACGGAAGGCGTGATCACACAGTCGTCCGGAACAGCTGGTGCTCTCATGCATGCTTCAGTGTTGCTTGCCTTGAAGCGCACAAGTCACTTAGCTCGTCTGGTAGGCTCGTGTTACTGGGCAGCTATCGGCTGGGCTTCCCTTTGTAGTCCGTAATAGTTTGCAAGCCCTGCCACATCCGACGAGCGTCGGAGCCGGTGTAGTAGGATTCAATCTTAGTCCTGTATTGTTTGATGGTTTGTCGGAGGGCATATCGGGATTTCTTATAAGCGTCTGGGTTAGAGTCCCGCTCCTTGAAAGCAGGAGCTCTACCCTTTAGTTCAGTGCGAATATTGCCTGTAATCCATGGCTTCTGGTTGGGGTATGTACATATGGTCGGGACGACATCATTGATGCATTTATTTATGAAGCTAGTGACTAATATGGTATACTTCTCAATGCCATCGGATGAATCCCAGAACATATTCCAGTCTGCGCTAGCAAAACAGTCCTGTGGCTTAGCATCCGCGTCATCTGACCACTTCCGTATTGAGCGAGTCACTGGTACTTCCTGCTTTAGTATTTGCTTGGAAGCAGGAATCAGGTGTATTTAATTATGGTCAGATTTGCCAAATGGAGGGTGGGGGAGAGCTTTGTACGCGTCTCTGCGTGTGGGGTAAAGGTGGTCTGGAGTTTTTTCCCCCTTTGGCTGCACATGTAACATGCTGATAGAAATGAGTTAAAATGGATTTAAGTTTCCCTGCGTTAAAGTCAGGAGCGCTGCCTTTGGATTAGCATTTTCTTGTTTGCTTATTGCCTTATACAGCTCCTTGAGTCCGGTGTTATTGCCAGCTTGTGGCAGCTACAAAAAATATAGATGAACTCTCTTGGTAAATAGTGTGGTCTACAGCTTATCATGAGATACTTTACCTCAGGTGAGCAAAACCTTGAGACTTCCTTAATATTTGATTTTGCGCACCAGCTGTTATTGACAAATAGACATAGACCGCCACCCCTTGTCTTACCGGGGGCAGCTGTTCTATCTTGCCGATGCAAGGAAACCCAGCCAGCTGTATGTTATCCATGTCGTCGTTCAGCCACAACTTGGTGAAACATAAGATACTACAGTTTTTAATGTCCCATTGGTAGGATGGTCTTGAACGGGGCTCATACAGTTTATTCTGCAATGATTTCACAATGGCCAATCGGACGGATGGTGGAGGCAGGTTACCCACTCGTGGACGAATTCTCACAAGGCACTCGGACCTGCGTCCCCTGTGTCGGCGTATCTTTTTAATGCGAATGATGGGGATTTGGGCCTGGTCTGGTATCATCAGTAAATCCTTCGCATCCGTCTCGCAAAAAAAAAAATCTTCGTCCAGTTCGAGGTGAGTGTATACCCTGTTCTGATATTTGTATTTATATTTATTATGGACTCTTCCTGGGGTCCAGGAAAATTAAGGCAGTTTATACAATTCAAAAACATTACAATACATTCACAGAATTCACAACACACTGTGTGCCCACCACTACCACATATCTATAGTACAAAATCCATGTGTACGTGTGTGTATAGTGCGTATATTTTCGTGTGTGTGTATGCATGTGTCTGTGCCTGTGTTTGTGTTGCTTCACAGTCCCCGCTGTTCCATAAGGTGTATTTTTTATCATTTTTACAAAAATCTGATGTTACTGCTTGCATCAGTTACTTGATGTGGAATAGAGTTCCATGTAGTCATTTCGCTGTAGTACTGTGCACCTCCCATAGTCTGTTCTGGACTTGGGGAACGAGACCTCTTGTGGCATGTCTTGTGGGGTATGCATGGGTGTCCGAGCTGTGCACCGGTAGTTCAAACAGACAGCTCGGTGCATTCAACATGTCAATACCTCCCATAAATATAAGTAGTGATGAAGTCAATCTCTCCTCCACTTTGAGCAAGGAGAGATTGACATGCATATTATTAATATTAGCTCTCTATTTACATCCAAGGGCCAGCCGTGCTGCCCTGTTCATTGCAATTTTCCTAAGGCCCTTTTTGTGGCACTTGACCACACGACTGAACAGTAGTCCAGGTGCAAAAAAACTAGGGCCTGTAGGACCTGCCTTGTTAGTGCTGTTAAGAAGGTAGAGCAGTGCTTTATTATGGACAGTTTTCTCCCCATCTTAGCTACTGTTGCAGAGAAATTATGGTGGGATGAGGGTTATGGTCATGATGATGATGGTGATAGTTATGGTCATGATGATGGCTATGGTCATGCATGTGATGGTGCTTATGGTCATGATGATGATGTTATAAATTGTATGTGGTAGAATTGAAGATGTTCAATTCTGTTGCATGTTGCTGTTGCTTTGAACTGACACTCGTACATACTTTGTATGCTACACTGTAGATACTGTAAGTCAACTAGCCAGAGACAGAGGCCTACTTGTTCAATGTATCTCTGTCATAAGAAATCACACACTACACACACATACACACATACACATCGTTATTTCCTCAGACAGGTTGAAGTGGATATGGAGAGAGGCTTGAGAACCTGATTCGCCGTGAGATGCCCTTGACATTTCCAGACATCTCATGGTGGCTCAGTAAGAGGCCAATTCAGACTTAATAAATGTACGCCTTTCCTACGCATGACTTTCCTATGCACTTCTCAGTAGTTAGTATTCAGACTTACCTTATGCAGGTAACGCACTTTGCAGGTGTGGCTCCCTTGCTCACACTGAATACCATTTAATTTAACCGCAGAAAACCCTACCACTTGCTGGCCAACAGATTTTGTTGTGGAGTTTTCGTTTAATAGGTTTTTCAGTACATTTATCTTAATCCATTCCTTTAAAAACGGTGTACCTTTAATTAGAATTTTGTCAACACACTCACAAGAATATATCGAGAGAACGGGTTCAGAATATTAGGGATCAATCAAATAAAGTATGGAGTCATGTCAGTGCCAACAAAAATTGTATTTGAATTCCATTATTCTGAATTTGTATTAGGGTATTGCATTTGAATGTAATATTATTTATTTGTAATGAACAAATTTAATCATTGAATTCATAAAAATAACTTGTATTTCATGATTTGAAGCGGACAATCAAATGAATATAGCATTCAGTTTCAATTTAATTGAATATTCAAATTCAATATTTACACTGAGTGTATAAAACATTAAGGATACCTTCCTAATATTAAGTTGCACCCCACAATTTTTCCCCTCAGAAAAGCCTCAATTCATCGTGGCATGGACTCAAGGTGTTAAAAGTGTTCCACAGGGCTGCTGGCACATGTTGACTCCATTGCTACCCCCAGTTGTGTCAAGTTGGCTGGATGTCCTTTGGGTGGTGGACCTTTCTTGACACACAGGAAACTGTTGAGTGTGACAAACCCAACATCGTTGCAGTTCTTGACACAAACTGATGCGCTTGGCACCTACAGTACATCCATACCCCGTTCAAAGGTAAATGTTTTGTCTTGCCCATTCAACCTCTGAATGGCACACATACACAATCCATGTCTCAATTGTCTCAAGGCTTAAAACTCCTTCTTCAACCTGTCACCTCCCTTTCATCTACACTGATTGAATTGGATTTAACAAGTGACATCAATAAGGGATCATAGCTTTCAACTGGTCAGTCTATGTCATGAAAAGAGCAGGTGTCCTTAATGTCTTGTACACTCAGTGTATATATTCAGTTTCAATATGGTATATATTGCATTCATTGTCTGTGTAGGAAGTTTACACAAGTTTATCAACGTTTAATATATTCAAATTCTCAGGTACATTCAGATTCAGTTTTCAAATTCAGTTCTCTAAATTCAGATTCAAAACCAGAGACAACATCCTGGTACTTTACCAGGCAGGAAAGGTAGAGGAGAACAGATTCAAACGCTCTCTATGGTAAACAAAAGCTTCTGGCGGTTTGTGATGCCAATGTGACATGTTGAATATATTTTCTTCCTATGAATTTGGCTCTAGTGTTTGAATCATTTTGACTATAAGCTATTATAACCCCATTCCTGAAAGTTTAAGAGTCTCTGAACATGGACGTGCCTTCTGTTCCCCTCTATGAAACTTCCTTTGACCTCCATAAGAATATAGTACAATTTTTGTATTTTAGTAGTATTTTATTCTGATCCCCATTATCTGTTGCTAAAGCAGCAGCTACTCTTCCTGGAGTCCACGCAAAACATAAAACATTACATAATACAGAACATCAATAGACAAGACAGCTCAATGTCTGAACTACACACATGTTAAATAAGAACAATAGAACCTAAAGGTTCTACTGACAGTTCTCCATACATCAGTACATATACAGTGCCTTGCAAAAGTATTCATTCCCCTTGACATTTTCCTATTCTGTTGCATTACAACCTGTCATTTAAATTTATTTTTATTTGGATTTCATGTAATGGACATACACAAAATAGTCCAAATTGGTGAAGTGAAATGAAAAAAATAACTTGTTTCAAAAGATTATTTTTTTTTTTTTAAATACAGAAAAGTGGTGCGTGCATATGTATTCACCCCCTTTGCTCTGAAGCCCCTAAATAATATCTGGTGCAACCAATTACCTTCAGAAGTCACATAATTAGTTAAATAAAGTCCACCTGTGTGCAATCTAAGTATCACATGATCTGTCACATCATCTCAGTAAATATATACAGCTGTTCTGAAAGGCCCCAGAGTCTGCAACACCACTAAGCAAGGGGCACCACCAAGCAAGCGGCACCATGAAAACCAAGGAGCTCTCCAAACAGGTCAGGGACAAAGTTGTGGAGAAGTACAGATCAGGGTTGGGTTCTAAAAAAATATCTGAAACTTTGAACATCCCACAGAGCACCGTTAAATCCATTATTAAAAAATGGAAAGAATATGGCACCACAACAAACCTACCAAGAGAGGGCCGCCCACCAAAACTCACAGACCAGGCAAGGAGGGCATTAAACAGAGAGGCAACAAAAAGACCAAATATAACCCTGAAGGAGCTGCAAAGCTCCACAGCAGAGATTGGAGTATCTGTCCATAGGACCACTTTAAGCCGTGCACTCCAACGAGCTGGGCTTTACAGAAGAATGGCCAGAAAAAAGCCATTCCTTAAAGAAAAAAATAGGCAAACACGTTTGGTGTTCGCCAAAAGGAATGTGGGAGACTCCCCAAACATATGGAAGAAGGTACTCTGGTCAGATGAGACTAAAATGTAGCTTTTTGGCCATCAAGGAAAACGCTATGTCTGGTGCAAACCCAACACCTCGCATCACCCCGAGAACACCATTCCCCATACTGTTGGGATGTTTTTCATCAGCAGGGACTGGGAAACTGGTCAGAATTGAAGGAATGATGGATGGTGCTAAATACAGGGAAATTCTTGAGGGAGACCTGTTTCAGTCTTCCAGAGATTTGAGACTGGGACGGAGGTTCACCTTCCAGCAGGACAATGACACTAAGCATACTGCTAAAGCAACACTCGAGTGGTTTAAGGGGAAACATTTTAATGTCTTGGAATGGCCTAGACAAAGCCCAGACCTCAATCCAATTGAGAATCTGTGGTATGACTTAAAGATTGCTGTACACCAGCAGAACCCATCCAACTTGAAGGAGCTGGAGCAGTTTTGCCTTGAAGAATGGGCAAAAATCCCAGTGGCTAGATGTGCCAAGCTTATAGAGACATACCCCAAGATACTTGCAGCTGTAATTGCTGCAAAAGGTAGATCTACAAAGTATTGACTTTGAGTGGGTGAATAGTTATGCACGCTCAAGTTTTCAGTTTTTTTGTCTTATTTCGTGTTTGTTTCACAATAAAATATATTTTGCATCTTTAACCCTTTCATGCGTGAGTTCCAAATATTTCTAACGGTCGCCCCAGCGTGAGTTTTTTTATGCACGTGATGTTAGAACGTTCTCTCCATTCAAGAATGTGATTGTTATGTAACAGTACATTTAATCTGCGCTGCCCTCAAACCAAAGCACGCAGCCTGTTTTATTTGTCAATTTTAAATTATTTTCTAACAAGTTTTTTATTTTCTAATAACAGTTTGAAATGAGGTGTGTTCCGCCTCATTCATTCACATAAAAGTAGTCATTTTTACTTTTGCGGACCAATTAATTTTTTTGACATTTCTGACCCGGACAAAATTCCCCAAACACTTCTCAATTGTTTGTGCAGGACATTTACTCATCTGCCGTCCTGCATACACGTGTTCATATTTTCCACCTGTCGCCTGCATCGAAATCAAAGTTGTTTTCGTTACCAATAATACCTTTGGAAATGTGTGCGTTTCTATCAAAGTGCCTTAATACGTTATAATAGTTTCTGCATGTCGTGTTATGTCGTTTCTACTGTAACGTCATGTTTTTGTGTATATTCCTTATAACCGCGGACACGCGATGTAACGTTACTCATTTCATAACATTTATGGTGTTATACTCAATGCTTAGGTATCTAGCTACATTCTCCTATTAGCTCTGGAAAACAATGCTAATTGCGTCAGGGAAGTATTAGCATGTGTTGTATTTCGAAGCTACCCTGGCCTTATGACTCCCAAGTGGCACCGCGTCTCAGTGCTAGAAGCGTCACTACAGAGACCCATCTTCAAATCAAGACTGCGTTTCTATCAAAGTAAGTGCCTAATTACGTTATTGTGTCGTGTTATACCGTTTCTACTGTAGCTCACTGTGTGAATGGAGCATAATATATTTGTGTATATTCCTTATAACCGCGGACACGCTAGGTAACGTTACTCATGTTACTCACCTTTTATGGTGTTATATTCAATCGTGCTTATGTAGCTAGTTACATTATTCTATTAGTTCTGTAAAACAATGCTAAATGCGTCAGAAGTATTGGCATGTTGTATTTTGACGCTACCCTGGAAAAATATCTTATACCACTTGGTCATTTTCTGAGTGCATTCCACAAAGCTGTTTATCATGTCAGCCTTATCCACTGCCCCCATTTTGAGGTAATAGTCAAGCACGCAGTCTGGTTTGATGGTTCTCTGTCTGGTTTGTTTCTCTCTCCCGTCAGGTGGTCCACCTTCCCTGTGGCCGACATGGTTGCTGTATGGACAGTGGAGAGGACATGGACGTTTGTTTCTCTCTCCAGTCAGGTGGTCCACCTTCCCTGTGGCCGACATGGTTGCTGTATGGACAGTGGAGAGGACATGGACGTCTCGTTTGTCATGCCACTTTACTGCCAGCTGTTAACATTTCTTATTTTGTATAACGGGTCATTTAGGATGGTAGTAGCGTTGATGAAATGCAGTCATAGCAGCAGAACTAGAAAGCAGTCTTTACTGTCACCAGGAATGTATACATTTCACTAATTGTGGTTGTCCCCCACTCCTGGCTCTCTCTTATCCTGTAGCTCCAAGGCATAGCGATTGGTCTCTACTATGTCTCCCACCAGCTCCTCTGTCAGAAACAACTTGAAGCACTCTGCCTCAGTTGGAAATGGCAAGGGGTGTTGCACTCCAGACTGGGACTCGCCAAAGCAAACAGCAGGGCCAGGAGGGGTGAAATGACTGGTGGCCTTCCAGCTACCACAGAACTCCTGTACTTCATCCACTGTTGGTATGCCTCCATCACCACCAGCATCTTCAAAGGGACCTGGGACTTCGTCAGTGGACAAGGGAAATTCAGATTCAGGGTTCTCAATGGCTACAAGGTTGGGGGGCAGCTCCTCACTCACTGTCAGAATCTGATTCCTGACTTTCATACTTCTGACTCATTGTCAGAATTTTAAAAAAATCTCCAGAATTTCCACATTTGTTTGTTGTCTCCTTTTGAAAGACATTGCTAATGCTTCAGCTTAGCTCACTAGCTACATACATAAACAACAACACTGAATGGTTTACAGTGAGAGGGTACGTGGTTGACTGCCGGCACGCGCCACTTGTATCAATAAATCACTATCAGAAAATGTTTTGTGTGGCAATTATTTGTGTATTTACGGTTTTATTCACATGTTTTCAAATCTAGGTGACAAATCATGCATTCCGATTCTTGCACAGATTGTAATGGGCACATATTATGTGTGTAAAATACTTTTTTGAAGGTTGTACTGATTATGATGAGCTAAGCTAATTCCAGCTGTGTAGCCATGTTTGTTGACATTCAATGCATTCTGGGTTCACGTAATCGTCTGTTTGACCAAAGATGTTATAACAAAATGAGGTGAGTAAGAGTTCACTCATTTTTTGAGGACTTCCGGAAATGAATGGTGGGATGTGAACGACGGTAGATGACACACCCCTTCAACATGCATACTATAAACAGACCAAACTCATCTCGTCTTCTCTTATTGTCTTCGGTTTCTGTGAGGAAAAAATGCATGGGTACGCGCTGAAACTAATCGTCGGATTACTTTCGATTTCTAAAAGGTGCTTTACCTAATTATTTCGATCAATGGTGAGCTCACCCGTGATGTGATTAATTATACATAGTAATTTCTATTAGCTAATTCATATTGTAGTTTGTCAGCCGAGAGTTAGAAAATATGACCGCGTGTGTTGGGTCAATCTTTCCTCAGTTAGCGCTAGGACAAATGTAGCCTACATTTTTCCGGTTAGGATGATTGTGTTATGCTATATATTCTTCTGTGAATATCTGAACATTGAATCCAAAAATAAACTGCTCACATTCTGGACATAACTTTGTAAGGACTGTGTTTGTGTAAATAGTTTCTGAAAAAAGTGTGGCCAACTCAAACGCTGATTGTTGCGTCATTCGAAACTGTTCTAAACGAGCGTTCTAAATGAGTGTTCTAATCACACGGGTGTGATCGTACGCTTCAGGGACCACTGTAGAACGATCACACCCGTGTGATGGTACGTGTGAAAGGGTTAAAGTGGTAGGCATGTTGTGTAAATCAAATGATACAACCCCCCCCAAAATCTATTTTATGCCAAGGGGATGAATACTTTTGCAAGCCACTGTACATATGCCAAGGGCCTATTCCTTTGTGCCATGGGCTACCAAAACCCTGCAGGCGTAGACGCGGGAGATGAGGTGTCCTGGTGAAATTGAGGCAAAGAGTGAAATTGAGGGGGAAAAAACGGTGCTCCCCTCTGTTTTATTGGAGAATGTCCAGTCACTCAAGAATAAGATGGATGAGCTTCGTTCAAGAGTCTCCTATCAGAGAGCTGCGATATTATGTCTTACTGAAATGTGGCTGGATGACGCTATGCACGTAGTACTCTCGTAGTACTCATGCAGCGGCAGGATTGTTCAGTGGCTTCGGAGAAGCCAAAAGGAGGTGGAGTGGGTTTTTTGAAAAATAACAACTGGCGTGCTGATTCAAGTGTGAAGGAAATCTCAAACTTTTGTTCACCTGATATAAAATACCTCATGGTAAGCTGCAGACCCTTTTATCAACCAAGAGTTCTAATTATCACGGCTGTCTACATCCCGCCCCAAGCCAACACCACTCTGTCACTCAACGAACTGTATGGGGCCATAAACAAACAAGAAACCGCTCACGATGAGGCAGCATTTCTGATGGGCAGAGACTTTAACGCGGGGAGAAACCGTCCTACCTCTTCTTCCAACACAAATCCTATTACACTGTCTCCGACGCTTCATGTGTGGCAGGGCTTGCAGACGATAACGGATTATGAAGGGAAACCCAGCCATGAGTTGCAGAACTCCCAAACAAGCTAAATGCCTTTTATGCTCGCTTTCGAGGAATATAACACTGTGCCTTGCGTGAAACCCCCTGTTTTTCCCGATGACTGATCTCGCTCTCCATGGCTGATGTGAGCAAAATGTTTAAACAGGTAACAATCACAAGACCGCCAGGCCAGATGGAATACCAGGGCAAGTTCTCAAAGCATGTGCAGACCAGCTGGCAAGTGTCTTCATCGACATTTTCAATCTCTCCTTGTCCCAGTCTGTAATCCCAACAAGCTGACCACCATTGTCCCTGTTCCCAAGAGCTCCAAGGTAACCCGCCTAAATGACTATTGCCCTGTTGCACTCACATCTCACAGTTATGAAGTGCTTTGAAAGGCTGGTCATGACACACATCAACACCATCATCCCAGACACCCTAGACCCACTCCAATTCGCATACCACCCCAACAGATCTGCAGATGACACAATCTCAATTGCACTTCACACTGCCCTCTCCCACCTGGACAAGAGAGAAAGTAACTGAGAATGCTGTTCATAGACTACAGCTCAGCATTGAACACCATAGTCCTCTCCAAGCTCATCACCAAGCTGGAGACCCTGGGACTGAACCCCAGGTAGTGAGAGTAGGCAACAACACCTCCGCCATGCTGACCCCCAACACGTGGGCCCCTCAGGGGTGTATGGTTAGTCCCCTCCTGTACTTCCTGTTCACCTACCATCATCAGGTTTGCTGATGACACGACGGTGGTAGATCACCGACACAGCTAAGTCAGCCTAGAGGGAGGAGGTCAGAGACTTAGCAGTGTGGTTTTAGGACAACAACCTCTCCCACAATGCCAGTAAGACCAATGAGCTGATCGTGGACTATAGCAGAAAGACTAGAGAGCACGCTACCATCGACATCGACAAGGCTGTTGTCAAGTGGGTTCGAGAGATACAAGTTCTGGCTGGTACATGCTTTTCCCTATGCTTAAATTTAAGGTCAGAATATGCATATAGAGAAGTCAATTTACACGTGCATAACTCAGGTATGAATTCCCCTCAAAGAGCATAAAACCTTATTATTTCCTCCCCCTTCTTCCTTCCCTCTTTCTCGGGATGATGGATTTCCCTTCAATCCAGATGGTGGATTTTTGCCTCTCCCAACCTCCCTCACTCTTCCTCTCTCTCTCCATCCCACTCACTCCTTCTCTCTCTCCCTCTCAATTTCAATTTAAGGGATTTATTTGCATGGGGAACATATGTTAACATTGCCAAAGCAAGTGAAGTAGATAATAAACAAAAGTGAAATAAACAATAAAAATTAACAGTAAACATTACACTCACAGAAGTTCCAAAAGAATAAAGACATTTACAATATGTATATTATGTCTATATACAGTGTTGTAACGATGTGCAAATAGTACAATAGGGAAATGATCTAAACATAAATACGAGTATTTACAATGGTGTTTGTTCTTCACTGGTTGCACTTTTCTTGTGGCAACAGGTCACAAATATTGCGGCTGTGATGGCACACTGTGGTATTTCACCCAATAGATATGGGAGTTTATCAAAATTGGGTTTGTTTTCAAATTCTTTGTGGATCTGTGTAATCTGAGGGAAATATGTCTCTCTCTGGTCATACATTTGGCAGGAGGTTACGAAGTGAAGTTCAGTTTCCACCTCATTTAGTGGGCAGTGTGCACATAGCCTGTCTTCTCTTGAGAGCCAGGTCTGTCTACGGCGGCCTAACTCAACAGCAAGGCTATGCTCACTGAGTCTGTACACAGTCAAAGCTTTCCTTAAGTCGGGGTCAGTCACAGTAGTCAGGTATTCTACCACTGTATACTCTCTGTTTAGGGCCAAATAGCATTCTAGTTTTTTGTTAATTATTTCCAATGTGTCAAGTAATTATCTTTTTGTTTTCTCATTATTCGGTTGGATCTAATTGTGTTGCTGTCCTGGGGCTCTGTGGGGTCTGTTTGTGTTTGTGAACAGAGCCCCAGGACCAGCTAGCTTAGGGGACTCTTCTCAAGGTTCATCTCTCTGTAGCTGATGGCTTTGTTATGGAAGGTTTGGGAATTGCTTCCTTTTAGGTGGTTGTAGAATTTAACGTCTCTTTTCTGGATTTTGATAATTAGAGGGTATCGGCCTAATTCTGCTCTGCATGCATTATTCTGTGTTTAACGTTGTACACGTAGGATATTTTTGCATAATTCTCTCTCTCCCTCTTCCTGCCCTCCCTCTCTCCATCTCTCCTTCCCTCGCTCTCTGTGTCTTTGGAACGTGCGCTCGGTGTAATTCCGCTGAATCGGCCAATTCGCCGGGTGCCTCCTTGTGATGTAGCACAGTAATTCTCCCAATGAGAAATAACAGAATCAAATGGTCAGGAATCCTTGGCATTTTGGAAGTTCCCGAGGGGACTGGGTTGGATGACATACTGTATAAAAGATATAGTAGAGAGAGTGAGTGAAGGGATGGAGAGATGGAGAGAGTTTCAAGTTTTAATGTTGTGTAATGATTCAAGCCTTGCATTTGCTGTAGTCCTTGGCCTAGACAATACCGCTACAGAATTGGCGCCCGAACAGGGACTTGAAGAGAAACACCCATGACACCATCCACACAAAGTTGAATCATGTCTTTTGTTGGAACCCCATACCGTGTCAATGTGGACACACCTAATGGTAATCATGTCCGAGATTCTTTCATTGTGGAAGGACTCGATGGACTAATGGAGTTGGATAGCACTGACTCTAATCCCCAGGTTTCCGGCTCGCCTATAACATCTCCACCATTATCCTCCCCTCAAACCCTTCCTGTTACCCTGTCCAGAGAGACTGGGAGAGGTGTCTCTGTGATCACTGGACAAATGGAACATCAATGGACACACACCAATCATAGTTTGACAATGCAAGAGAATGCCATTCGCAAACTCAGTGAATGTGTGGAGGCTCATCAGACCGATGTGCAGCGGAGGTTGGCTTACCTTCCCTGTCAAATGGAGGAAAACCAACAACAAATTGTTCAGAGACAGAAATATTTACAAGATTCTCTGAAGCAGGATATTCAAGGAAAACTGCACCGGTTCAAAACACAAATGGAACCTAACCATCAGCAAGTCAGAATCTATCTTGAGGAGGACAAAAACAGAGAGCAGAAGAGTCAGCCTCTGTTGTGAAGGGAGTGTGTTCTTATCTGAAGGAAGTTATGGAGGACATGAAGAACTCTCTCACAGGGGAACTACGATTTTTGATTGAACAGACTCAAAAGGACACTGTTAATGAGATGGAAAAAGCACAGAAGGCCACAGACCTTCAAATAGAAGAGCTGCACCAGGAGGTAATGCAGTGCTTTCCCTTCTGGACAAATCTTCTGCACCTCCCTCAGGATTTACCTCTGCCACTGGCTTGGCCAGTAAGGGAATAGGAACAGGTAGCACTACAAAAACCCCTCTGAAGATACTGTTAAACAGAACTCCCGCTGCCACTGTCATGCCTCCTCTAGAACGCTCCCTCCCTAGCAAACTACTTTTCCCCGCTTTTGGCAGCCCAGAAGATGATGTTGATCCACTGTTTTTCTTATCTAAGTGTAATGATTTTCTTTCTATCCGGCCCCTTACTGACTTGGAGGTTCTTGCCACCCTCCGCAGTGTTCTCCATGGTACAGCAAGAGACTGGTGGGAGATAGCCTGTGAACATGTGTCAACCTGGGAGGAGTTCCAAAAAATATTCCTCTTAGCCTTCCTCTCAGAGGACTATGGGGATGAACTGGCGGAACGTGTTCGTAACAGAGTCCAGGGTGAAGCAGAGCCAATACGGGACTTTGCCTTCTCCTATCGAGTTCTATGTAGGAGATGGAAGGCTGACATTACTGAGCAGGAGATGGTCAAACTCCTTCTTAAGAACATGGATCCCCGCCTTGCTAGTCAACTTCGAGAACGTGTGCAGAATGTGGATGATCTGGTGCGTCTGGGGACTCAGTTTGAGAAGGACTGGAAGCACCACCTCCAATCTAAAAACCCTGTTCCCTCATCCCAGTATACCCATAACTCTCCTGGGGCTAAACCGTCTCCGCTATTTGTGCCCAAGATCCAAGACAAAAGTCCAGTGATGTGCTGAAGGTGTAAAGTCCAACATCCTCCAGGTTCTTGCCCCCTCTATGGCCAGCATCAGGAGTCAGGAAAAGTTCAGAAAGGACAGAGGACCGAATCTAGACAGGCGTGGTGGCTTGCATACAATTGGGTCAGCCTTAATGCCCACCATGAAGCCTTTAGACAGCACAACTAGCGGTCTTATTCCTATTCCGCAACAACTATTGGTTCCTCTGACTGTTAGGAACTGGAGAGGGAAGGCCATAATCGACACAGGAGCAACTTACACACTGATGCAAGAGGCCCTGTGGCAGAACATGATATTACCTCATGAGGAGCTACGAACATGGGAGGAGGGACCATTGTACTTGGCCAATGGAGAACCTATCACCCCCTTGGGCTGGATTGGTATAATAATAAAACTGCATGATGAGACTATTAAACTTCCTGTGGCTATTCTTGCAGATTTGAGCCTTGCATTTGCTGTAGTCCTTGGCCTAGACTTCCTGTTCTTCAGTGGACTGACCATCTCGATATCCGAACCCTCCTATCGGCTGCACTCTGACTATTCCCAGCCTCATCCATTTCAACCTGGTAATGCACTGATTTCAGGCTGGAGCCTGCTACATTATGCAGTCTGGACAAGGTCAAGTCAGAGACAGAGAAAATATAAAGAGACAAAGACAAAAACATGTTCCACCAGTGAAGTCAGAGAACCCAACTATCACCCTGATTACCGCCGTATCCCCCCTTCTATCCGAGAGCAAAAGCAAACCTGATGCTGATTTCTACATCAAAAAAGCAGTGGAACAGGCTGTCAGATTGTAACGGCAGCCTTCCTCCTCTTCGTCTGAAGAGGAGGTGTAGCAGGGATCGGACCAAGACGCAGCGTAGCTCGTGTTCAACATGTTTAATTAAATGAATAAACAGTGAACACTTACAAATACAAAATAACAAAATGTGGCAAACCGATACAGTCCTAGCTGGTGCAGAGAAAACACAGAGACAGGAAAAAACCACCCACAAACCCCAACACAAAACAAGCCACCTATATATGATTCCCAATCAGAGACAACACAAAACATCTGCCTCTGATTGAGAACCATATTAGGCCAAACATAGAAACAGACAAACTAGACACACAACATAGAATGCCCACCCAGCTCACGTCCTGACCAACACTAAAACAAGCAAAACACACAAGAACTATGGTCAGAACGTGACACAGATGATGAGAGGTGGCAGCTCTCCCAGATGTTGGAGATGAACAGTGAGGTCTGTACTCTTACACTCGGCCGTACAACCGTCTTCAAACACAAAATCTATACCCGGCATGATGTCCCCATTAAGCAGCGTCCCTACAGGCTGGCCCCCGCCAAACTGGCAATTCTCAATGAACAGCTCAAAAGCATGTTGGAGAATGGAATTGTGGAACCTTCTTTTTTCCAGATGGGCTACTCCGGTTGTCCTGATTCCTAAGAAAGATGGTGGATATCGATTCTGTGTGGACTACAGGAAGCCGAATGCCATAACAGAAAGCGATGCCTACCCTCTACCAAACATAAATGACATACTGGAATCTCTGTCAGGAGCATCCATCTTTAGTAATCTGGATCTGAACAGTGGCTATTGGCAGGTGGCAATGGATCCCGCTAGTCAGGACAAGACTGCCTTTGTCACCCCTGTTGGTTTGTACTCCTTCAAAGTCATGCCATTTGGTTTGAAGAATGCTCCAGAAACCTTCCAAAGGTTGATGGAGACTGTCCTGGGAGATCTGAGGGGTAGAAATTGTCTTGTGTATCTGGATGACATCATAATCTACTCCTCCTCTGTCGCGGATCATCTGAAAGACATACAGTCCGTCTTCGACAGACTAAAGGCTGCAGGTTTGACCTTGAACTTGAAGAAGTGTCGTTTCTGTTTGCCAGAACTCAAGTTCCTTGGTCATGTGGTTAATGCTGAAGGTATCCATGCAGATCCAGCCAAATTTGCAGCCGTGGAGGAATTCCCAATTCCCACATCCCTCAAGGCTGTTGAGCGTTTTCTGGGTATGGCTGGATGGTACCACAGGTTTGTGCCTGACTTTTCAAAGGTCGCCGAACCCCTCAACCACCTTAAGAAGAAGGGTGTAATTCCAATGGACCTCTGCATGCCAAAGTGCATTTGAAGCACTCAAAAACAGTCTCATTACTCCTCCAGTGCTTGGACATCCTAACCTGAATGCTCATTTCATTGTGTACACGGATGCAAGTCAAACAGGATTTGGAGCAGTCTTAGCTCAACAAACAGGACTTGGAACAGAAGAAGTTCTTGCCTATGCAAGTCGCACCCTTAATTCAGCCAAGAGGAATTATTCAATGACTGAAAGGGAGTGCCTCGCTGTGGTCTGGGCTTTGGAGAAATGGAGCTACTACTTGGAGGCGAAGATCTTTACCGTTGTCACAGACCACGCTGCTCTGCAGTGGGTTATGGCATCAGGCAAGACCAACAGCCGTCTTATTCGCTGGTCTATCAGACTGCAGAAGTTTGACTTCATCATTGAGTATCGCAAAGGAAAACTGAACGTTGTACCAGATGCCCTTTCTCGGATTACAGAGACTGCCAATGTTTGTCCTCCCTTGTGCAGCACTTACACTACCGCTAATTGTCTGGATGATTCCTTTCCTCTGGATGATGAGAGTGTATGGAGAGCACAGCAGAAGGATGCTGCCATCATGGCGATCCACAAGAGTCTGTCTGAAGAAGACTCGAAGAGTCACTTCAATGATAAGTATAGCATAATTCAGGATAAAGTGTATCAAAAAACTCCAAGAGGAGATGGAATACACAGCACCCATTATCGCGTCTTCATTCCCTCTACATTGAGTGACCAGATAATCCAAGTTTATCATGCTAATCCCATGAGTGGCCATCTTGAAGTTTTTAAGACGTATCGAAGACTACAAGAGGTGGTTTACTGGCCAGGCACGTGGGTTGATACCCGGAAGTTTGTACAGCAGTGTGAAGTCTGCCAGAAATACAAACCAGACATTGGCAGACCTGCTGGGAAAATGCAGCAGACCGTGGTAAACCATCCAAATAAAATGTTGGGAATTGACCTCATGGGATCTTTTCCTCCCAGCCGGGGGACCCAGAATGCATTTTTATTGGTGGTAGTGGACTACTACACATACTGGGTGGAGTTGTTTCCCCTCCGCAAAGCCACTGCATCAGCCATTGCTCTAATTCTGCGACGGGAGGTCTTTACCAGATTCGGAATTCCAGACCAAATCCTCTCTGACTGAGGTCCGCAGTTCATATCAGGAATATACAAAGAGCTCTGTACCACTGGGGTGTAATTGCCAAGCTGACCACAGCCTACCATCCTCAGACCAACCTGACCGAGAGGGTAAACCGAACCCTGAAGGGGATGATTGCTTCATTCGTGGGGGATCAGCACACAAGGTGGGATCAGCATCTTCCTGAATTTCGCTTTGCACTGAACTCTGCCGTGCAGGAGACTTCTGGGGTCACTCCCGCCAAACTCCACCTAGGAAGACCACTAAAAGGTCCGATGGACAGAGTCTTGCAAAGTTCCAATGTTTCACCTGACTCCCCAGCGTTTGATGCCGTACAACACCACCACACCTTGCTAGCCAGAGTGGAGGCCAGCAAAACCAAAGCCAAACAACGACAGCTGAGAAACTATGACAAACATAGACGAGACGTGTGTTTCCCACCCAAGTCTCGTGTCTGGGTACGTTCACATCATCTGTCAAAGGCGTCTAAGAAGTTCACTGCCAAGCTAGCTTCGAGATGGAAAGGCCCATACTGTGTAGTGCAGCAGTTGGAACCAGTGAACTACTTGGTCTGTTTGGAGGACACTGGGGAAGATGTCAGGATGGTGCATGTTGTTGAACATAAGCCCTGCTACCCTACGGCAGAAGAGCTGGATCGCAGGCAAAAGCAACACCTGCAGGACCTCTTCGTGGAGGAATCTGATGATGAGGACTTCCCTGGTTTTGTGTAGCAGGAACATGAACCTGTCAAAGCCTGCATCCTCTCTGTTTCTACAGGCTTTGTTTTTTCATGGGGGGAGGAGTGTGGCGAAATCCTGCACGGAGCCTTCACCGTGCACTGCCACTTTAAGAGCGCATGAGCAGTAAGGAAGGAGGAAATAAAGACAGCTCGTTCAGCTCTTTGGGGAGGAGCTCTTGGGTGGCGCGACAGTTTGATTATGTGTGCTATGCTGCAGAAGTTTTGTTTGTTTTCAGCGTGTGTAGTTTATAAAGTATTTAACTCAATCATCGGTGTGACCGCGCTCATACCCCTCTCTAATAAATACCGCTACAAGGTATGGAGGGAAGAAGAGGGAGAGAGGGAGAGCGAAAGAGAGAGGGAAAGGAGGGAGAAACAAAGAATAGGGTGGGAAAGGAGGGAGCAGAAGACTAGCGGAATAAGAGAGGAGTAAGATTTCCCCTTTTATACTATTTGTGCATCGTTATATCACTGTACATAGCCATAATATGACATTTGAAATGTCTCTATTTCTTTGACTCTATTTCTTAGTGTAATGTTTGCTGTTCATTTTTGATTGTTTATTTCACTTTTGTTAATTATCCATTAACAAAAGTGAAATCCATCACTTGTTTTGGCAATGTAAACATATGTTTTCCATGCCAATAAAGCCCTTTGAATTGAATTTTGAGAGAGAGACTCCTCTTTTACAGTAGCTCAGAGATGGGTGATGGGTGCGAATGTTCCAGGTTGGAGATAGCTGTTTGGAACATCTGGGGTGTGATGTTGTGCCATGGTGTTTAAAACCTCTTAAGGATCAGACCAATTTTTGAAATTTTCGCCTAAAATGACATACCCAAATCTAACTGCCTGTAGCTCAGGACCTGAAGCAAGGATATGCATATTCTTGATACCATTTGAAAGTAAACGCTTTGAAGTTTGTGGAAATATGAAATGAATGTAGGAGAATATAACACATTAGATCTGGGAAAAGATAATACAAAGAAAAAAGCATTTTATTGAATTTTTTATTTTCTTTGAAATGCAAGAGAAAAGCCACAATTTATTAATCCAGTTAAGGTGCAATTTAGATTTTGGCACTGTATGTGCAAGGTTTTAGGCTTATCCAATGAACCATTGCATTTCTGTTCAAAATGTTGTATCAAGTCTGCCCAAATGTGCCTAATTGGTTTATTAATAAATGTTCAAGTTCATAACTGTGCACTCTCCTCAAACAATAGCATGGTATTATTTCACTGTAATAGCTACTGTACATTGGACAGTGCAGTTAGATTAACAATATTTTAAGCTTTCTGCCCATATCAGCTATGTCTATGTCCTGGGAAATGTTCCTGTTACTTACAACCTTATGCTAATCACATTAGTGCACATTAGCTCAACCGTCTGGCGGGGGGGACACCAATCCGTCTTTCTGCCTACATACTGATCGACCGACCACAGGACAGGCAAGCTGAGCTGAGTACCAGATGCAGACAGGCAGGGAGGTAGACAGACAGGCAGGCAGGCAGGCAGGCGGAAGGAGGGGCAGACGGATAGACACACAGACAGAGGTATTCTGCAGTCGCATGCCACCTCATATTCCATCCTCTATCCCCCTCCTGATTTCCTGTTTCTCTCTACTCCTCTTTCCCTCACCTCACCCATCCTCTCTCTCTCCATTTCTCCATTTCTTCTCCTCTCTCTTTTATTTTCCTCTGCAAGAGGAGCCAAGGGTGGATTAATGAGGCATACACACCAGATGATGCTTCCTTCCCTCCTTTCTTCCTGGTAAAGAATGTTCAAAGTTTTGTAGCTTCTCTTTTTGAGAGAGAGAGAGAGAGAGAGAGAGAAAGAGAGAGAGAGAGAGAGAGAGATTTGTGTGAATTGGGGGCTAATGAGGACCTGCATAGAGTGACACTTCCAAGGACAGGACCTGAAAGTCAACCCATCCTCTATCTGGAGACATGATGCCCACTAAATGTTACAGAGGGCTAATGAGAGCAAGGCCTACAGTAAGGACGAGGACATGCTAGCGCATAGAGAGTGCAAGAGGACGCCCTGGATAAACTGCATGCGCGTGGACCACAGATAATCTGGCAGTAAAGAAAGCAGCATCTTTACTTTGGTGAGTAACACAAGTATATTGAATCCAGTCACTAAACACATTTTTCAATCATTTTGTTCATGGAGTCTTGTAATCAACCAGGACGTTAGTGCACGAACACACACTAATGCCCTGGACCAGCACCTAGGCCTGATCTAACGTTCCCCTGATTGACTTACACTCTACAATACTGTACCAAGGCCAATATTTTTCAGATATGCAAACCAACTGTCGTAATGGGTTTCATATGAACCATTTATGCAAATAAGGAACTATTAATCTCAGTTTGTTAGCGAAATATAATAAATAAATCAGCAGAATGTGGCAACTGAATCATGAGCGCAAATAACTTTTATTTAACATTTAGAACCGGTATCTAATGCATACTAAGCAGTCAGTCTGTTTTTTATGTATTGAATAGCATTAAGGCTGAGTCCCAAATAGCAACCTTTTCCCTATATAGTGCACAGCTTTTTACAAAAATGGCTGTACTAAATACGGAATAAGGGTGCAAAACCTAAAAGGAGCCAAGCAAAACGTTCCATATTCACATCAACCAGCTATTTTGGGTAAAAAATAGAAGCAATTTTATAGCTTCAAATAGCATCAACCAAATTTTTTACATTTAATTTGATAGATATTTTGCTAATTTCGGTTAAAAATGTTGTACATTCTTAGATGTACACTACCGTCCAAAAGTTTTAGAATAATAGTGAAGACATCAAAACTATGAAATAACACATATGGAAAAAGCAGCAGGAAAGCAGCCAACAAGTGCTCAGCATATGTGATAAAGCATTCCAGGTGAAGCTGGTTGAGAGAATGCCAAGAGTGTGCAAAGCTGTCATCAAGGCAAAGGGTGGCTATTTGAAGAATCTCAAATATAACATTTATTTTTATTTGTTTTAAGACTTTTTTGGTTACTCCATGATTCCATATGTGTTATTTCATAGTTTTGTCACGATTGACCATGGGAGAGAGAGAGGACCAAGGCGCAGCATGTAAAAAAGACATCTTCTCTTTATTAAGGAGAAAACAAACGAAGCCAAAACAACAAATAGACGACCGTGAAGCTAGAACCGAACGAAATGCAAACATGCAACCTAGACACAGACACAGACCTAGACAATGACCCGACAAAAACATGATGCCTATGGCCGCCTAAAATATGGCTCCCAATCAGAGACAAATGAAATACATCTGTCTCTAATTGGGAACCACTCAGGCAACCATAGACATACCTAGAACATTCACTCAACCATAGACATACCTAGAAACATTCACTCAACACAAACCCATAAACTAAACCCAACACCCCCCTTTTCCATCTAACCACCAAAAACGAGACAAAACACAAACATTCCCCATGTCACACCCTGACCTAACTAAAATAATAAAGAAAACAAAGAATACTAAGGCCAGGGCGTGACATAACCCCCCCCTTAAGGTGCGAACTCCGGGCGCACCAGCACACAGTCTAGGGGAGGGTCTGGGTGAGCTTCCTTCCACGGTGGCGGCTCCGGCACTGGTCGGGGTCCCCACCCCACCATAGTCACTACCCGCCTCCGTAGCCTCCTCCCAATGGCCATCCTCCCCCTTAACCCCACTGGATTAAGGGACAGCACCGGACTAAGGGGCAGCACCGGACTAAGGGACAGCACCGGACTAAGGGACAGCACCGGACTAAGGGGCAGCACCGGACTAAGGGACAGCACCGGACTAAGGGACAGCACCGGACTAAGGGACAGCACCGGACTAAGGGACAGCACCGGACTAAGGGGCAGCACCGGACTAAGGGACAGCACCGGACTAAAGGGCAGCACCGGACTAAAGGGCAGCACCGGACTAAAGGGCAGCACCGGACTAAAGGGCAGCACCGGACTAAAGGGCAGCACCGGACTAAAGGGCAGCTCCGGACTAAAGGGCAGCACCGGACTAAAGGGCAGCTCCGGACTGAGGGACGGCAGCTCCGGACTGAGGGACGGCAGCTCCGGACTGAGGGACGGCAGCTCCGGACTGAGGGACGGCAGCTCCGGACTGAGGGACGGCAGCTCCGGACTGAGGGACGGCAGCTCCGGACTGAGGGACGGCAGCTCCGGACTGAGGGACGGCAGCTCCGGACTGAGGGACGGCAGCTCCGGACTGAGGTACGGATCCTGGCTGGATGACTCATGGTTGGCTGACGGATCCGGCTGATCCGGGCTGGCGGAAGGCTGTGGCTGATCCGGGCGTAGGGACTCCGGCAGGTCCGGGCGTAGGGACTCCGGCAGGTCCGGGCGTAGGGACTCCGGCAGGTCCGGGCGTAGGGACTCCGGCAGGTCCGGGCGTAGGGACTCCGGCAGGTCCGGGCGTAGGGACTCCGGCAGGTCCGGGCGTAGGGACTCCGGCAGGTCCGGGCGTAGGGACTCCGGCAGGTCCGGGCGTAGGGACTCCGGCAGGTCCGGGCGTAGGGACTCCGGCAGGTCCGGGCGTAGGGACTCCGGCAGGTCCGGGCGTAGGGACTCCGGCAGGTCCGGGCGTAGGGACTCCGGCAGGTCCGGGCGTAGGGACTCCGGCAGGTCCTGGCGTAGGGACTCCGGCAGGTCCTGGCGTAGGGACTCCGGCAGGTCCGGACTGGGTGGCAGCTCATGACTGGGTGGCAGCTCGTGACTGTAGGGCAGCTCGTGACTGTAGGGCAGCTCGTGACTGTAGGGCAGCTCGTGACTGTAGGGCAGCTCGTGACTGTAGGGCAGCTCGTGACTGTAGGGCAGCTCGTGACTGTAGGGCAGCTCGTGACTGTAGGGCAGCTCGTGACTGTAGGGCAGCTCGTGACTGTAGGGCAGCTCGTGACTGTAGGGCAGCTCGTGACTATAGGGCAGCTCGTGACTGAAGGGCAGCTCGTGACTGTAGGGCAGCTCGTGACTGTAGGGCAGCTCGTGACTGTAGGGCAGCTCGTGACTGTAGGGCAGCTCGTGACTGTAGGGCAGCTCGTGACTGTAGGGCAGCTCGTGACTGTAGGGCAGCTCGTGACTGTAGGGTAGCTCATGACTGTATGGCGGCTCTGGCAGCTCCTGACTGATGGACGGCTCTAATGGCTCGGGACAGACAGATGGCTCAGAAGACGCCGGGCAGACAGATAGCTCAGATGGCGCCGGGTAGACGGATGGCTCAGATGGCGCCGGGTAGACGGATGACTCACATGGCGCCGGGTAGACGGATGACTCACATGGCACCGGGTAGACGGATGACTCACATGGCACTGGGTAGACGGATGACTCACATGGCACTGGGTAGACGGATGACTCACATGGCACCGGGTAGACGGATGACTCACATGGCACCGGGTAGACGGATGACTCACATGGCACCGGGTAGACGGATGACTCACATGGCACCGGGTAGACGGATGACTCACATGGCACCGGGTAGACGGATGACTCACATGGCACCGGGTAGACGGATGACTCACATGGCACCGGGTAGACGGATGACTCACATGGCACCGGGTAGACGGATGACTCACATGGCACCGGGTAGACGGATGACTCACATGGCACCGGGTAGACGGATGACTCAGATGGCACCGGGTAGACGGATGACTCAGATGGCACCGGGTAGACGGATGACTCAGATGGCACCGGGTAGACGGATGACTCAGATGGCACCGGGTAGACGGATGACTCAGATGGCACCGGGTAGACGGATGACTCAGATGGCACCGGGTAGACGGATGACTCAGATGGCACCGGGTAGACGGATGACTCAGATGGCACCGGGTAGACGGATGACTCAGATGGCACCGGGTAGACGGATGACTCAGATGGCACCGGGTAGACGGATGACTCAGATGGCACCGGGTAGACGGATGACTCAGATGGCACCGGGTAGACGGATGACTCAGATGGCACCGGGTAGACGGATGACTCAGATGGCACCGGGTAGACGGATGACTCAGATGGCACCGGGTAGACGGATGACTCAGATGGCACCGGGTAGACGGATGACTCAGATGGCACCGGGTAGACGGATGACTCAGATGGCACCGGGTAGACGGATGACTCAGATGGCACCGGGTAGACGGATGACTCAGATGGCACCGGGTAGACGGATGACTCAGATGGCACCGGGTAGACGGATGACTCAGATGGCACCGGGTAGACGGATGACTCAGATGGCACCGGGTAGACGGATGACTCAGATGGCACCGGGTAGACGGATGACTCAGATGGCACCGGGTAGACGGATGACTCAGATGGCACCGGGTAGACGGATGACTCAGATGGCACCGGGTAGACGGATGACTCAGATGGCACCGGGTAGACGGATGACTCAGATGGCACCGGGTAGACGGATGACTCAGATGGCACCGGGTAGACGGATGACTCAGATGGCACCGGGTAGACGGATGACTCAGATGGCACCGGGTAGACGGATGACTCAGATGGCACCGGGTAGACGGATGACTCAGATGGCACCGGGTAGACGGATGACTCAGATGGCACCGGGTAGACGGATGACTCAGATGGCACCGGGTAGACGGATGACTCAGATGGCACCGGGTAGACGGATGACTCAGATGGCACCGGGTAGACGGATGACTCAGATGGCACCGGGTAGACGGATGACTCAGATGGCACCGGGTAGACGGATGACTCAGATGGCACCGGGTAGACGGATGACTCAGATGGCACCGGGTAGACGGATGACTCAGATGGCACCGGGTAGACGGATGACTCAGATGGCACCGGGTAGACGGATGACTCAGATGGCACCGGGTAGACGGATGACTCAGATGGCACCGGGTAGACGGATGACTCAGATGGCACCGGGTAGACGGATGACTCAGATGGCACCGGGTAGACGGATGACTCAGATGGCACCGGGTAGACGGATGACTCAGATGGCACCGGGTAGACGGATGACTCAGATGGCACTGGGTAGACGGACCGCTCTGGCCGGCTGAGGCGCACTATAGGCCTGGTGCGTGGTACCGGCACAGGTGGTACCGGGATGAGGGCACGCATCTCAGGGCGAGTGCGGGGAGAAGCAACAATGCGAACAGGGCTCTGGAGACACCCTGGAATCCTGGGGCGTGGTGCCAGAACTGATGGTACCGGGCTGGGACGGGAAGGTGTTACAGGAGGTGTAGGACTAGGAATGCACACAGGAGGCCTGGTTCGTGGAACTGTCACTCCCAGACGGTTAGCACGCAACTCAGGACGAGCATGAAGAGCTGACTCAGGTAATATCACATCCCGCACACGCTCTGTCGGGTGGATGTCGTGCCTCACGCACCAACACAGCAGCTCCCTCTTTTCACTCTCCTCCAAACTCCTCAATAAATCCTTAACAGTCTCTATATCCTTCCCATTGCTCACCTCCAGTATCTGCACAACGGGCTCTGGCTCCCTCCTTTCACGCTGCTTGGTCCTGAATGGTCGGGTCATTCTGTCACGATTGACCATGGGAGAGAGAGAGGACCAAGGCGCAGCATGTAAAAAAGACATCTTCTCTTTATTAAGGAGAAAACAAACGAAGCCAAAACAACAAATAGACGACCGTGAAGCTAGAACCGAACGAAATGCAAACATGCAACCTAGACACAGACACAGACCTAGACAATGACCCGACAAAAACATGATGCCTATGGCCGCCTAAAATATGGCTCCCAATCAGAGACAAATGAAATACATCTGTCTCTAATTGGGAACCACTCAGGCAACCATAGACATACCTAGAACATTCACTCAACCATAGACATACCTAGAAACATTCACTCAACACAAACCCATAAACTAAACCCAACACCCCCCTTTTCCATCTAACCACCAAAAACGAGACAAAACACAAACATTCCCCATGTCACACCCTGACCTAACTAAAATAATAAAGAAAACAAAGAATACTAAGGCCAGGGCGTGACAAGTTTTGATGTCTTCACTATTATTCTACAGTGTAGAAAATAGTAAAAATGAAGAAAAACCCTTGAATGAGTAGGTGCTCTAAAACTTTTGACCGGTAGTGTAGGTGTAAAGTACTTAAAATTAAATGAAAACTCACACATTGACACACACACACACACACACATACACTCATACACACACATGGGTTTAGACCCATATAGATATATATTGTTCTAATTCATCAGTGGTGTACAGTACTTAAGTAAAAAATACCATCAGTGGGGGTATCTGTACTTTACTTTACTATTTATATTTTTGACAACTTTTTCTTTTACTCAACTACATTCCTAAAGAAAATAAGGTACTTTTACTCCGTACATTTTCCCTGACACCCAAATTACTCGTTACATTTTGAATGCCAGGCAGGACACGAAAATGGTCTAATTCACGCACTTATCAAGAGAACATCCCTGGTTATCCCTACTGCCTCTGATCTGGCAAACTCACTAAACACAAATGCTTTGTTTGTAAATTATGTCTGACTGTCCGTAAATAAAAAAAAACAAGAAAATCATGCCGTCTGGGTTGCTTAATATAATGAATTTGAAATTATTTATACTTTTACTTTTGATACTTAAGGATATTTTAGCGATTACATTTACTTTTAATACTTAAGTATATATTTTTTGAAATACTTTTTTACTTTTACTCAAGTAATATTTTACTGGGTGACTTTCACTTCTACTTGAGTCATTTTCTTTTAAGGTATCTTTACTATTACTCAAGTATGACAATTGGGTACTTTTTCCACCACTGTATTTAATTCTATGTTTAGACCACTGTGGGTCTTCGCTTGACTTAAACCGTTGGCTTTGCTGCATTGAACTCTGCAAGCAAAAAAACAATTTCTCTTCACATTCTCTGCTCCTTTCGCGTTAGACCAGAGGGCTGGAGGCTTTGTCATGCACTGAGGGTGTACAGAGACTACAGGGAACGGGGTTACGGTGTGTGTTTGGGTGTAAAGTGACGCTCCTATAGGACATGGCTGGTGTTCTGTTTGGGTGAGCGTGGTATTGAACTAAGAGAGAACTAATAGAGACAGAGAGAGAAAGAGTGGGGAGGAAGGACAGGGGAGGGAGGACGGGGGAGAGAGGGGGGTAGAGAGGGCGAGAGAGGGAGGGGGAGAGAGAGGTAAAGAGGGACGGATAGAGAGAGGGGGAGGGGGAGAGAGAGCGCGTGGAAGGGATACAGAGAGAGAGAGAACGCTCCAGGGACAGAGGAGAGGAGGAGAGGCCTGATGTGGAGTGACAACTCCCTGACACTCCTCCTCCCCCTCGGTGATGTCCCTGCGCTGTCCGTATCCTAGAGTCTCCTAGAGTCAACACGGTGTGCGGTACTATGACTGTGGATCCACCATGGACAGGCCTATAGTATCCATCATGGACTGGACCTTGGACTGCCCTGGATATATGGCGGGCTCACTGTGGTGACAATAGTTCTGAACAGAGAGAGAGGCTATATATAATATATGCCATTTAGCAGACACCCTTTATCCAAAGTGACAGTAGTGCGTGCATACCTTTTCATTTGCTCTACCAACTGAGCCACACAGGACCACAGGTGCAGTGAGCGAACCGTGAGAGAGGGATAGTGGCCTTAATGAATGATGTACGTAACTACTCTGTTTTAGTCCTGCAGTCTGCTACGACCTGTGTAGGTTTATAAAACTGTATGGCTGTAGCTCAATACTCTTTACATGGTGTCCTTTCCTTTTGTCCTGGATATATACTGTATATCCATCATATTCCTGTAACCTAACCAGTGCTTACAGCAGTGGGCATGAAAGAAAGGAGACAAGTCAAAGAGGCTAGTGGATACGACAGGAACACAGCTCAGGCCCGCTGTGTCTTTTCTCCCTTCTCCGGCTGGAGGGAGGATGGCGGTAGAGGGAATAGATGAAGCTATTCCACGCGTGGTGGTTTGCTCAGCCCTACATTAAAAGGGTGATTGCGTTAGCTACACTCGCTAGCCTTCTTGTAAGAGCTTCAGAGCTGGTGTGTGTGTCTGTTTGTGTGCGCGCATGCATCTACACATAGGCCTACAGCATGTGTGTGCACAGTATCTTATGCAGACTAGATGCGCTCATGTTCTGGCCTAAGGGGAGTTGTGTGGCCAAAGCACCAGAATGCATTGTCAAATAGCAGGTACCCAACAACACACTAAAGCCTCAGATGCTTGTCCACTTGTAAGGTGTCCATATTTGGTCAGTCGCACATCTCCTCACAGTTGGTAGAAATCCCAGCCTGGTCCTATGGAGAGCATTGATTCAGACTGCCTGCAGCAAAAAGCCCTGGGTTGTGTTAAGTAGGCATGAAATGGGAAGAAAAACGTTAGAACTGAGAGATTCTATCTGACCTCGTCCAATTAGAAACGCTTGAATTAGTTTTCTGTCGCGTACCGTTTTTCCTGCGATATACCATAATGAACACGACCCCGCTTTGTTCTGTGTTGTAGGGTTATGTTGCACTCCTGCTACATTTTGAAATGTTTATAAATCAGGAGACAGACAGACAGACAGACAGACAGACAGACAGACAGACAGACAGACAGACAGACAGACAGACAGACAGACAGACAGACAGACAGACAGACAGACAGACAGACAGACAGACAGACAGACAGACAGACAGACAGACAGACAGACAGACTGTCACTCCCTGGCCATAGAGAGGCTTTTATTCTCTATTTTGGTTAGGCCAGGGTGTGACTAGGGTGGGCATTCTAGTTTCTTTATTTCTATGTTTTCTACTTCTTTGTTTTTGGCCGAGTGTGGTTCACAATCAGAGGCAGCTGTCTATCGTTGTCTCTGATTGGGAGTCATACTTAGGCAGTCCTTTTTCCCTCTTTCATTTGTGGGTTCTTATTTTTGCATTTGTTGTTATTTTGCCCTGCAGAACGTCACGTTCGTATTTTGTTTTGTTGTTTGTCGGTGTTCATTAATTAAATAAATAGAATGAACACGTACCACGCTGTGCTTTGGTCCACTTCTTCCCATGACGATCGTGACACAGACAGACAGACAGACAGACAGACAGACAGACAGACAGACAGACAGACAGACAGACAGACAGACAGACAGACAGACAGACAGACAGACAGACAGACAGACAGACAGACAGACAGACAGACAGACAGACAGACAGACAGACAGATTCATCTTGAGGTTCCCCCTCTTAGTACAGTGAACATGACCCACCTTACCAGTAGTGCTTTCTGTGGCTCTGTTCCAATATCCATACGAGCATGGTGATGGTTTACTAGCATGGACATTGGAACATACCCTGTGTCTTGGTAGGCCGACTGGAAGTAGCCTGTGAGCAACATTGTGCCCTGCTGAGGTCTCCCCCGACAGTGCAGTAATATCTAACAAGTAATATCTAACAGTTTCACAACATATACCCAAAATACAGGTAAATCTAAGTAAGGAATGGATTAAGAATATAAATACATATATGTCAGAGCGACATTGGACTAAGATACGGTGGCATAGTATAGAGTACAGTATATACATATGAGATGAGTAATGCAAGATACGGAGACATTATTAAAGTGGCTAGTGTTTCATTTCCTTAAAGTGGCCAGTGATTCCTAATCTATGTCTATAGGCAGCAGCCTCTGATGTGCTAGTGATGGCTGTTTAACAGTCAGTGGTGTAGTATACAATACAATACAGTATGTACATATGAGATGGCTGATGCAAAAAGTAAACACAATTTAAAAGTGACTAAGATACCGTAGAATAGTGTGGAGTGCAGTTTATACATATGAGATGAGTAATGCTAAATATGGAACATTATTAAAGTGGCTAGTGATCCATTTCTAAAAGTTGCCAGTGATTCCTAATCTATGTCTATAGGCAGCTGCCTCTGATGTGCTAGTGATGGCTGTTTAGCAGTCTGATGTCCCTGAGATAGGAGCTGTTTTGAGATAGAAGCTGTTTTTAAGTCTCTCAGTCCCAGCTTTGATGCATCTGTACTGACCTCGCCTTCTGGATGATAGCGGGGTGAACAGGCAGTGGCTCGGGTGGTTGTTGTCCTTGATGATCTTTTTGGCCTTCCTGTAACATCGGGTGCCGTAGGTGTCCTGAAGGGCAGGTAGTTTGCGCCTGGTGATGTGTTGTGCAGACCGCACTACCCTCTGGAGAGCATTGCGGTTGAGGGCGGTGCAGTTGCCGTACCAGGTTGTGATACAGCCCGACAGGATGCTCTCGATTGTGCATCTGTAAAAGTTTGTGTGTTTTCGGTGACAAGTCAAATTTCTTCAGCCTCCTGAGGTTGAAGAGGTACTGTTGTGCCTTCACCACGCTGTCTGTGTGGGTGGACCATTTCAGTTTGTCCTTGATGTGTACGCCGAAGAACTTAAAGCTTTCCACCTTCTCCACTACTGTCCCGTCGATGTGGATAGGGGGGTGCTCACTCTGCAGTTTCCTGAAGTCCACAATCATCTCCTTTGTTTTGTTGATGTTGAGTGAGAGGTTATTTTCCTGACAGCACACTCCAAGGGCCCTCACTTCCTCCCTGTAGGCCGCCTCGTCGTTATTGGTAATCAAGCCTACCACGGTAGTGTCGTCTGCAAACCTGATGATTGAGTTGGAGGCGTGCATGGCCACGCAGTCATGGGTGAACAGGGAGTACAGGAGAGGGCTGAGAACGCACCCTTGTGGGGGCCCAGTGTTGAGGATCAGTGGAGTGGAGATGTTGTTTCATATCCTTTGAGGGCTGTTGTCGCTGTGGCTATTATTGAAGAACATTCTCTCGGGAAAGAGTACGGTCGGCATTTGATTGTGAGGTATTCTAGGTCGGTTGAACAGAAGGACTTGAGTTCCTGTATGTTATCACAGTTACACCATAAGTCGTTAATCATAAAACATATACCTCCACCATTCTGCTTCCCGGAGAGATGTTTGTTCCTGTCGGCGCGATGTACTGAAAACCCAACTGGCTTTACAGAGTCAGACAGTATATGTCCAGAGAGCCATGTTTCCGTGAAGCAGAGTATATGACAATCCCTGGTTTCTCTCTGAAAGCAACTCTCACCTTGAACTCATCAATTTTATTATCCAGAGATTGGACATTAGCAAGTAAAATACTCGGGAGTGGTGGGTGGTGTGCAAGCTTCCTAAATCGGACCAGAAGACCACCTCGAGTACCTCTCCCTCGCCGTTGTTGTTTTGGGTCAGCCTCTGCAATAAGTTAAATTGCTCTAGGGAGAGCAAACAAGGGATCCGCTCCAGGGAAATCGATGTCCTGTTCGTAATGCTGTAAATTCTGGTGAGTTACCGCCGCTCTAATATCCAGTAGTTCTTCCCGGCTATATGTAATGACACAAAACAATTCCTGAGGTAATAACATAAAAAATAGTACATAAACAAACAAAATACTGCAGAGTTGCTTAAGAGCTAGTCGCGATGCTGCCATCTCCGTCGGCACCATCATACAATGGTGCCGACTTCCTTGTAAAATAAGGGGGAAAACGAATAGACAAAATAAACGATTGGAAGGGGAGAGTTCCTCCAATGCCTATCCCCTGTATTATCTCTGGTGAGGTGTAATGACAGAGAGATAGCGAGAGACACAGAGAGAGAGAGAGAGAGAGAGCCACAGATAGAGAGTCACAGAGGGCCACACTGACAAATACACAGAAAGAGAGCGACAGAGACACAGAAACAGAAAGAGAGTAAGCAGTGCAGAGGATAGAGCGGAGGTAGAGGTAGATAAATCCAGGCCCCAAACGGTGTCGTTGCCTTCCATAATGAGGTCACAAACACACTATCTCAGGCAATGATGAAGATTTATGGCGAGAGAGAGGAGGAGAGGGTCCAAGTCACTGCACTGCAGCACAGTCACTGAAGTCTATTGGACTGGACTCTGGCCTGGACCTGGAGGAGCAAGGTAGGGTAGTAGTAAAAGTATAGAGGGACTACTGCTCGAGTGGGTATATGCTATGTGTGTGAGGCAGACGCACGAGCACACAAATACACGTACGTATACAGACATAGACACGGTTTAAGACGCACATACACACACATACACACACTGTACAGTATGCACACTCCCATGAACTCACACACAGTTTGCTGTGGCATATGTGTCAGATAAAATCTTCATAAACATGCAGAATTCAAAACAGTCAACACACCATAAATATTCCACTACTAGTGTTCTACTCTCACCCACTACATTCCTTACAAGTACTTTGTGCCTGCGGGACTGCGCATCACAAGAGGTTGTTGGCACCTTAATTGGGGAGGACGGGCTCGTGGTAATGGCTGGAGTGGAAATGGCTGTAAGTCGTTTTTTCAAGGTTACAGTTAAACTTTAGAGACATGCGCAGCAGTGGAGGCTGCCTAGGGGAGGACTGCTCACATGGATGTGTTTGATGCAAGTCCATTCACTCCGTTCCAGCCATTATTATGAGGCGTCCTTCCTTAGGCTGCCTCCACTGCTGCACATGTATCTGAAGTTAAAATGTAACCTTGAAAAACAATTCCCAATTGGCTAAAAAAAGCCCTAACATGGAGTGTGTGTTCATTCACGCGGCTGACTTTGAATTCTAACTGAGCAGTGTTCCACACAAACCCACTACAGGCCGCCCTCCTTTTAGCTGCTGTTTGTTTTTGTATTAGTGTAGTCCCTTTAACTCTGTGGTTATCAGTGTGATCTCAACTTTGGTGTCGCTCCTCATCAGAGTGACATGGGTGTAGCAGGGGTGCAGCTTGCGTGCTTTATTGGTTCCACTTTCATGAAGCCTCCATAGAGAATGATAGAGGACTCTAGTGGCCAAAAGCCTGCGTTAGCATGGGCATCTCCATTGAGGGCTTCCATCATTTTAATGTAGTCAACTGGGTGGGATGTCCAACTTCATTGGCTGATCCCTACTAATGACCCTGCTGGAGTCATGTCCACCTGGGTCATCAGGAGGAATCAGCCAATAATTTTTCAGCCAAGCATTTTTCCACGGCTGGCCATGCTTTCCACCTGGCTACCCCTACCCTGGCCAACATCTCAGCACGCCCTGCAGCAACTTGCCCAACCCCCGCCCCCCCCCCTGCTTCTCCTTCACCCAAATCCAGACAGCTGATGTTCTGAAAGAACTGTAAAATCTGGATCCCTACCAATCAGCTGGGCTACACAATCTGGACCCTCTCTTTCTAAAATTATCCGGCGAAATTGTTGCAACCCCTATTACTAGCCTTTTCAACCTCTCTTTCATATCATCTGAGATCCCCAAATTATGGAAAGCTGCCACGGTCATCCCCCTCTTCAAAGGGGGAGACACTCTAGACCCAAACTGTTATAGACATATATCCATCCTGCCCTGCCTTTCTAAAATCTTCAAAAGCCAAGTAAGTTAATAAACAGATCACCGACCATTTCAAATTCACCGTAACTTCTCCACTATGCAATCTGTTTTCCGAGCTGGTCATGGGTGCACCTCAGGCACGCTCAAGGCCCTAAACAATATCATGACCGCCATCAATAAAAGACAGTGCTGTGCAGCCGTCTTCATCGACCTGGCCAAGGCTTTCGACTCTGTCAATCATTCTTATCGGCAGACTCAATAGCCTTGGCTTCTCAAATGACGGCCTCGCCTGGTTCACCAACTACTTCTCAGATAGAGTTCAGTGTGTCAAATCAGAGGGCCTGTTGTCCGGACCTCTGGCAGTCTCTATGGGGGTGCCACAGGGTTCAATTCTCGGGCCGACTCTTTTCTCTGTATATATCAATGATGTCGCTCTTTCTGCTGGTGATTCTCTGATCCACCTCTACGCAGACGACACCATTCTGTATACTTCTGGCCCTTCTTTGGACACTATGCTAACTAACCTCCAGACGAGCTTCAATGCCATACAACTCTCCTTCCATGGCCTCCAACTGCTTTTAAATGCTAGTAAAACTAAGTGCATGCCCTCCAACCCGACTAGCATCACTACTCTGGACAGTTCTGAGCTAGAATATGTGGACAACTACAAATACCTAGGTGTCTGGTTTGACTGTAAACTCTCCTTCCAGACTTACATTAAGCATCTCCAATCCAAAATTAAATCTAGAATCGGCTTCCTATTTCACAACAAAGCATCCTTCACTCATGCCGCCAAACTTACCCTTGTAAAACTGACTATCCTACCGATCCTTGACTTTGGCGATGTTATTTACAAAATAGCCCCCCAACACTCTACTACATATCCGTCGCTAAACCCACTGGCTCCAGGTCATCTATAAGTCTTTGCTAGGTAAAGCCCCGCCTTATCTCAGTTCACTGGTCACCATAGCAACACCCACCCGTAGCACACGCTCCAGCAGGTATATTGCACTGGTCATCCCCAAAGCCAACACTTACTTTGGCCACCTTTCCTTCCAGTTCTCTGCTGCCAATGACTGGAACGAATTGCAAAAATCTCTGAAGCTGGAGTCTTATATCTCCCTCTCTAACTTTAAGCATCAGCTGTCTGAGCAGCTTACCGATCACTGTACCTGTACACAGCCAATCTGTAAATAGCCCACCCATCCCCATAGCAGAGAAAAACAAGACACACACATCAGTTCATTGCAGGAAACTCTCCTGTCCCAGTAAACCCACCTAGCAGTGAGGATTGAAGATGAATGGTGCTCAGTGCACTTTGCTACTTTGCTAAAATCTTCCTCCTAATTAGTTTTGCTTTCTTATCATCTGAAAAATCTATTTCAAACTCAGCAAGCTCTTCAGTTTTGTATATGTGTGAGTGTGTACCTGTGGCTGTCTTTAGGCGCAGGTGTCTGTCTGCCTGTGGTGTCTGCTTGTGTGCGTGCGTGTGTGTGCGTGCGCGCTTGTGTATGTGTGTGCGTGCACGCTTGTGTACAGTATGTGTATGTATTCTGCATGCCCCCGTGTGTAACCCAGTGTTGTAGCAGTGCTTAGCGAAGTCTTCAGTCAGTAATCGGAACAGTCTGAACATCCAGATGGCGATTGCTTAACTTGCCTGTGACTTCCCCCCTCAACGCCTCCCCCGCCACTATGTCCCTGTGGCAGTGTTCAGGGAGCACGGCGCTCCCTTGCTGCTTGCCCTAACGCAGGACCAACGTGTTCAGGCATAATTACGCCCTGTACCCGGCTGGCATGTTTGTGTGTCACTGTTTAACAGGAACAGGCTCCCTCGGTCGTGTGCTTCAAACACCACTTCCTCCTCCTCATCTCTGATTTATCACTGGCAGCACTGCTTGAGGATGGCAGGGGTGTTTGTATGGTGCACATATTAGGACATACAGTTGAAGTCAGAAGTTTCCATACACCTTAGCCAAATACATTTAAACTCAGTTTTTCACAATTCCTGACATTTAATCCTAGTAAAAATGCCCTGTCTTAGGTCAGTTAGGATCACCACTTTATTTTAAGAATGTGAAATGTCAGAATAACAGTAGAGAGAATGATTTATTTCAGCTTTTATTTCTTTCATCACATTCCCAGTGGGTCAGAAGTTTACATACACTCAATTAGTATTTGGTAGCATTGCCTTTAAATTGTTTAACTTGGGTCAAACATTTCGGGTAGCCACAATAAATTGTTGTGAATTTTGGCCCATTCCTCCTGACAGAGCTAGTGTAACAGAGTCAGGTTTGTAGGCCTCCTTGCTCGCACACGCTTTTTCAGTTCTGCCCACAAATGCTCTATGGGATTGAGGTCAGGGCTTTGTGATGGCCACTCCAATACCTTGACTTTGTTGTCCTTAAGCCATTTTGCCACAACTTTGGAAGTATTCTTGGGGTCATTGTCCATTTGGAAAACCCATTTGCGACCAAGCTTTAACATCCTGACTGATGTCTTGAGATGTTGCTTCAATATATCCACATCATTTTCTTACCTCATGATGCCATCTATTTTGTGAGGTGCACCAGACCATCCTGCAGCAAAGCAGAACATGATGCTGCCACCCCCGTGCTTCACGGTTGGGATGGTGTTCTTCGGCTTGCAAGCCTCCCCTTTTTTCCTCCAAACATAACAATGGTCATTATGGCCAAACAGTTCTATTTTTGTTTCATCAGACCAGAGGACATTTCTCCAAAAAGTACGATCTTTGTCCCCATGTGCAGTTGCAAACCGTAGTCTGGCTTTTTTATGGCGGTTTTGGAGCAGTAGCTTCTTCCTTGCTGAGCGGCCTTTCAGGTTATGTCGATATAGGACTTGTTTTACTGTGGATATAGATACTTTTGTACCTGTTTCCTCCAGCATCTTCACAAGGTCCTTTGCTGTTGTTCTGGGATTGATTTGCATTTTTCGTACCAAAGTACGTTTATCTCTAGGAGACCGAACACGTCTCCTTCCTGAGCGGTATGATGGCTACGTGGTCCCATGGTGTTTATACTTGCGTACTATTGTGTGTACAGATGAACGTGGTACCTTCCGGCATTTGGAAATTGCTCCCAAGGATGAACCAGACTCGTGGAGGTCTCAAATTTTCTTTCTGAGGTCTTGGCTGATTTATTTTGATTTTCCCATGATGTCAAGCAAAGAGGCACTGAGTTTGAAGGTAGGCCTTGAAATACATCCACAGGTACACCTCCAATTGACTCAAATTAAGTCAATTAGCCTATCAGAAGCTTCTAAAGCCATGACATAATTTTTGGGATTTTTCCAAGCTGTTTAAAGGCACAGTCAACTTAGTGTATGTAAACTTCTGACCCACTGGAATTGTGATACAATGAATTATAAGTGAAATAATCTGTCTGTAAACAATTGTTGGAAAAATTACGTGTGTCATGCACAAAGTAGATGTCCTAACCGACTTGCCAAAACTATAGTTTGCTAACAAGAAATTTGTGAAGTGGTTGAAAATGTAGTTTTAATGACTTCAACCTAAGTGTATGTAAACCTCAGATTTCAACTGTACACGCGTCGTCACATTCTGTATGGGGCACATATTAGGACATACATGCGTCGTCACATTATGTATGGTGCACATATTAGGACATGCATGCATCGTCACATTTGTACCGTGTACATATTAGCGAAAAATCTAAATATCGTTTCACACTATATATAGTCCCAATGATTTATTGGGTATCAAACACTGCCTTCAGCCTTTTTACGTTAGTCAGCACCTCTAACTATTTTCGGTGTGGGTTAACTCATGCTTTTTATTAGACCGTGTACATTTTAGGATAAACATACAACATCAGATTTGTACTGATTACATATAACAACATACATGTGACTTCAGACATCGGATGTCTAATGTCGGATGTACTTCCTAATATGGACACGTTCAGTCGCTCAGTTCTGCTCTAACGCCCGCTGCCTTTATTCACAGTACGGTGTCTGTAGCTGTGTGCACTCAGCCAATACTCATCTTCACAATCCGGATCTATCGCTCTTTCTCTCTCTCCATGTCTTTTTCTTTCTATTGCTGGTATCAGAAGGTTGGTGTCAGTTCTCTGCCTCCGTTTGACATGCTCCACTGTCCCTACTCGCCCGCTCACTCTCTCACTCCTCTTTCTCTCCCTGTGTGTATCCCCCTCCTCCGCTCCTATCCACTGGGTCTGACTAATGACCTTGCAAGTGTAGGGGGCAGGGGGCCTGTCTGCCTGCCTGCCTGCCACCCCCCCCCCCCCCATTCTCTATTTCTCTCTGTCTCTCTCTCTCTCTCTCTCTGTCTCTCTCTGTCTCTCTCCCTGTCTGTCTCTCTCTCATCTCTCATCTCTCTCTTGCTCCCTGTCTGTCTCTCGCTCTCTTGCTCTATCTCGCTCTCTTTCTCTCTCTCTCTCTCTCTCTCTGTCTGTCTTTCTGTCTGTCTCTCTCTCCCCCATCAGTCTTTCTTTCTCTTATCTCTCTCTCTCTCTCACTCTTTCAAAATATATAAAGAGCGTGTGGTGGGGAAATTCATGTCACAACCCAAAGTGCTATTAACATCAAAGAACAGAGAGAGAGATATAGTCTTACACAGCTGAGATCAACTCTGTTGTTCGTGTCAATTATGTTATTGTGCAATAACGTGATTGCCGTTTTATCTGTCCACTCCCTGTCAATCTCCTTATTGCCGTTATTGTGCGATATTTTAACCTTGTTGCAGTGTTGACGTGTGTCGATACCGATCTCATTGCACTCCGTTGGTAATTAGCGAGGTAAAACGATGCACAGTCATGGATTTATCGGAATTGCTGATGCAAACACTGGAAATGAATAAGGAATTCATTCAATTAATCCTCTTTGGCAATTTTCGTTTTTGTCTTCGTCTCTCCTTTCATTCATGATTAGCGCCAGCTGAGACTGTTAGAATGGAGCCTCCTGGCATTCCCATGTATCAAAGTAAATGACTCTTCTTAAATCATCTTCTCTAACAACTCCACTTCCTTGTCTCTCAGGGTATATTGCCCGTGTAAATATAATTTAGTTCTCTCTCTTTTTCAAATGTTTTTTTTTGGGGGGGGCTTTTCGCAAACTGCTGTTGGTGGTGTCTAAAATAACATTATACAGCTAGCAAGGGGAAGAGGGAGGAGGGTGGTGCATGTTTACGTTATAAGCACAGGATAAAAATAAAAAAACATTGTTATATTGTTCCTCTAAAATGTCTATGGCTATAAGAGCACAGCTTGTTATACATGACAGTGTTATTGATTTCTATTTAAAGTAAAGCTGATAAAAACAATCATTGTGGTATACGGTGTCCAGATTAGGACAGTAGTAGGATACAAATAGGGCAACCTAATTCCAAAGGAGAACTGGGTAGTTGTGAATGATATCAGACATTAAAATTCACCTTTTATATACATTGCTTGGCAGTGTTCTTTAATCCTGGGTGTGCAGGCTTTTGTTACAGCCCAGTGCTGACACACTTAATCAAACTAATCAAGGTCCCAGTGTGTAGTTGATCAGTAGAATCAGGTGTTTTAGTGCTAGGCCGGAACAAAAGCCTGCACACACTGTTAAGTCGTATAGGGTAGGGATCCCAGTATCTAGGGGTCTGGACAGACAAACATCTCGCCTATCACATCACTCCCTGTTGGTTTTAATGAGCTCTGGTTTGCCAATGTGGATGTCACTCATAATTGTCCCACAGGACTGAAACCCATCTTCTAAGTCATCAACAAGACAACAGAAATCTCAGCTCTTGATTGTCTTTCGAAATTGAAATATGCCTCAACCTCTTTAGAAGAATAACATAACGGAGGGAGGGGTGATTAAACGAGACACCATACAGTGGAGGGGTTCGCAGGAGTAAAACAGATGCAGCGAGAGACAGAGCGAGATACCAATAATATGGTAATGATGATGAATGTGTCTCTGCTGGTTAATGTGATGATTCAGGGGACATCTGTCTGGAGGATATGTCATTCTACATGATTATTTATAATCTACCTCTGTGTGTGTGTGTGTGTGTGTGTGTGTGTGTGTGTGTGTGTGTGTGTGTGTGTGTGTGTGTGTGTGTGTGTGTGTGTGTGTGTGTGTGTGTGTGTGTGTGTGTGTGTGTGTGTGTGTGTGTGTGTGTGTGTCTCTCCCTCTCTCTCTCAATTCAATTCATAGTGACGTTATTGGCATGAGAAACATAAGTTTACATTACCAAAGTAAGTGAAATAAACAAACAAAAGTAAGAAGAAACAAATTTAACAACATGAACAGTAAACGTTGCACTCAAAAAGGTTTATCTCTCTCTCTCTTAAATTCTGTGCTGCTTGTTTGCCTATTACTTCCTTCTCTGACTTTTTCTCTGACAGTGTTTCCCCGCACTAGAGGTACAGCTCATGCAGTGCATTCGGAAAGTATTCAGACCCCTTGACTTTTTCCACATTTTGTTACATTACAGCCTTTTTTCCCCTCTTCAAACTACACACAACACCCCATAATGACAAAGCAAAAATAGGTTTCTAGAAATTTTGGCAAATATTTTTTTTAATGAAATATCACATTTACATAAGTATTCAGACCCTTTACTCAGTACTTTGTTGAAGCACTTTTGGCAGCGATTATAACCTTGAGTCTTCTTGAGTATGACACTACAAGCTTGGCACACCTGTATTTGGGGAGTTTCTCCCATTCTCTGCAGATCCTCTCAAGCTCTGTCAGGTTGTATGGGGAGCATCGCTGCACAGCTACTTTCGGGTCTCTCCAGAGATTTTACATCGGGTTCAAGTCCAACTCTGGCTGGGCCACTCAAGGACATTCAGAGACTTGTCCCGAAGCTACTCCTGCATTGTCTTGGCAGTGTGCTTAGGGTCATTGTCCTGTTGGAAGGTGAATCTTTCCCCCAGTCTGAGGGCCTGAGTACTCTGGAGCAGGTTTTCATCATGGATCTCTATGTACTTTGTGCCTTTCATCTTTCCCTCAATCCTGACTAGTGTCCCAGTCCCTGCCACTGAAAAACATCCCCATAGCATGTTCCTGCCACCACCATGCTTCACCGTAGGGATGGTGCCAGGTGTCATCCAGACGCTTGACATTCAGGCCAATGAGTTCAATCTTGGTTTCATCAGATCAGAGAATCTTGTTTCTCATGGTCTGAGAGTCCTTTGGGTGCCTTTTGGCAAAATCCAAGCGGGCTATCATGTGCCTTTTACTGACGGGTGGCTTCCATCTGGCCACTCTACCATAAAGGTCTGATTGGTGGAGTGCTGCAGAGATGGTTGTCCTTCTGGAAGGTTCTCCCATCTCCACAGAGGAACTCTGGAGCTCTGTCAGAGGGACCATTAGGTTCTTGGTCTCCTCCCTGGCCAAGGCCCTTCTCCCCTGATTGCTCAGTTTGGCCAGGCAGCCAGCTCTAGGAAGATTCTTGGTGGTTCCAAACTTCTTCCATTTAAGAATGATGGAGGCCACTGTGTTCTTGGGGACCTTCAATGCTGCAGAAATGTTTTGGTACCCTTCCCCAGATCTGTGCCTCGACACAATCCTGTCTCGGAGCTCTACGGACAATTCCTTCGACCTCATAGCTTGGTTTTTGCTCTGACATGCACTGTCAACTGTTGGACCTTATATAGACAGGTGTGTGCCTTTCCAAATCATGTCCAATCAATTGAACCTAGCACAGGTGGACTCCAATCAAGTTGTAGAAACATCTCAAGGATGATCAATGGAAACAGGATGCACCTGAGCTCCATTATGAGTCTCATAGCAAAGGGTCTGGGCTTCTTTGGGCTTGGGATCATAAAATGTCTTTAATATAGGGCTCATTTAATGTATGGTTCATCAGGCTCAGCTAGCCTTTTCTCAATAGGGGGTGCTGTTTGCACTTTGTAAAAATTTCGTTCCCAAATTAAACTGCCTCGTACTCAATTCTTGCTCGTACAATATGCATATTATTATTACTATTGGATAGAAAACACTCTCTAGTTTCTAAAACCGTTTGAATTATATCTGTGAGTAAAACAGAACTCGAGTTGGAGCAATTTTCCTATGAGGAAGTGAGAAATCTGAAATCTGCAGGCTGTTCTGAGGTCGGTTTATTAATTTGCATGTCTTCTATTGGTTGAGATGCACTGCATACACCTTCCACTGGATGTCAGCAAATAGTGAGAATTGGAATGGAGTTGCTAGGCAGATCTGAGGCCTTATAAATGGGCTGGCAACGTGGGGTCCTCTCTTTCCTTCATTCGCCATGACGCAAGACAGACCTCAGGATGGCGTTCTAGAAAGCTCCCGTTATAGCCCTTAGATATATCCGGCTCTGATTTTATTCGATATAGGTGGCTGCAAGCCCGACGTCGGTACACTTATGACAACAGCCAGCTCAAGTGCAGGGCGCGAAATTCAAAATATATATTTTTTAAATATTTAACTTTCACACATTAACAAGTCCAATACAGCAAATGAAAGGTACACATCTTGTGAATCCAGCCAACATGTCCGATTTTTTAAATGTTTTACAGCGAAAACAGCACGTATATTTATGTTAGCTCACCACCAAATACAAAAAAGGACAGACATTTTTCACAGCACAGGTAGCATGCACAAAGCCAACCTGATATTACTATATAAAATAATAAATGTATACATAGCCTATATAAAGGAAGAGAAGCTTAGGCCTAGCCCCAGAGAGATAGAGAGAGAGATAGAGATATGTCGGTGGCATGGTACAACACAGACATGCATTTCTTTATGTCAGATGGCTACTGCTTCTGCTATACAGATATAGACGTACAGAAGGAGGGTAATTTGAATTTTTTTTATCCAAATATTTTGTTTAAAGATAAGAATTATATTGTTAGATTATAGGAGTAACTCTGGTAGGCCTGAAACGGTCTTCCTCAGCTCTTCCTCAAGTTCAAATGTTGTAGTCAGTTGGACCGCCGGGGCGCACTGCCTTCATATCATAGACCTGCAGTAGCTAAAGCTCAATAATAGCCACACCATACCAAACCTTCACGAAAGTTTCTAAACTTTATTAGGGAAATATCAAAAGTATGTCAAGCCATTGTTTATAGGGAAAATATGAGCAGAAAACACAACGTTACTGTTGTAACTTCATTTGGCCAAAGAAAATGGCTCAACAGGATGAAACAAAACACTTGCGAAATGGTTTAAACCTTCACAAAAGTTTGGAACAGGCTATATTGCAGCAATAACCAACAAAGGCAAGTACCTACCATACCCCAAAAGTGACAGAAATAAGCTCATGTTATTTATTTCACAACAGACCTACTTATAACCTAATAATATTAATAATAATGATACAACAAATGACTATGAATCAATTTAAGTTCCAAAATCTGAATAGATGTCTTCACTGTTCCTATTGTTTTTTGTCAATTCATATAAAAAAATGTATGCTGCTTTGAATGTTTCTATGCGTGGTATGATTGCTAGTTAGCCTATTGCAGACCTGGACAAACGCTCCACCTACCACTATTGTCACTATGAATGGTGGACAGAGGGCATGATAGACAGTTAGACTGGTAGACTATACTGACCGTGGTGCATAAGGGAAGCAGCAAAACACCTTGATAAAGGGGAGACGCAAGCAGACGAGGAAATGGGAATATATGGAAGACATTATAAAGTAAAACCTGCAAAAGAACAAATGTAAACCAGGGGGAAAACCAGGGGGAAAAAACCCTGTTTTTTCCCCCTGGGGAAAATAAAAAAGCACACACAATTCCAATAAAAGAAACACACACAATTCCTCTCCTATTTTGGACCACCCTTCCCCCCTAGTAAATTGCGATATGCCCCTTAGAGAGGAAAATGAGAGGAAATAACTTTTGATGCAATACACACCCCGCCAGCCACACCCCCAAACACAACTAACTAGCAAACAACTACACATCAGAACACATTCATGTCTGATCGTTTATAGACCGTGGGTATCTGGGTTATATCAGGCGGCTGAGCGCTGAGCAGCATTTTGCTTTGCCGTTTATACTTTAGCCATTACAGGATGAGTTGGAAGGATACTGGTGGTAGGGCAGGGAAGGCTGTACTAGATTGGAGGTAACACATTTAGGGTGTGTGTGTGTGTGTGTGTGTGTGTGTGTGTGTGTGTGTGTGTGTGTGTGTGTGTGTGTGTGTGTGTGTGTGTGTGTGTGTGTGTGTGTGTGTGTGTGTGTGTGTGTGTGTGTGTGTGTGTGTGTGTGTGTGTGTGTGTGTGTGACTGGCACTCATATCCTCTATGGCTGGAGAATAAAGGAACTGTAAGAGTGTCTTTAAAGAAGACTCGGGAGAAGGTATAAATAAAGGACTGAGCTTGAGGGGATGCTCTCCTTTCTCTCTCTTTCTCTCTCCCTCTCTTTCTCCCTCATTCTCGGGCTCCACTGCACCAGTTGAAAAGAGAAAGAGGAGAAAATGAAATATATAAATAAGGACAAACAGAATTCTCTCATGGGAGGGGAGATTCTACAAACACGAAGGGGGAGGGGATGGAGAAAGGAAGGAGGGAGGGATGGGAAAGGAACAGAGGGAGACAGAGGAGGAGCGAAGAAATGAGCACACCAGGTAGAGAGGAAATGGAAGAATACTGAAAAGAAAGGGGAAGAGAGAGAAAGATATCAGGAAAAGAAGAGAGAAGGTGGTTTGAGAGGGAGGTAGACAGAGAACTAGCAAGAGAGGAAGAGACGTTATAGTTGCACACATTTACATTTAAGTCATTTAGCAGACGCTCTTATCCAGAGCAACTTACACATTGGAAAATTCATACATATTCATCCTGGTCCCCCCGTGGGAATTGAACCCTGGTCCCCCCGTGGGAATTGAACCCACAATCCTGGCGTTGCAAGCGCCATGCTCTACCAACTGAGCCACACGGGACCACACGGTGTAAAGAGAGAAATGGGGCAATTCAGGCTGGGAGGCACGTCGCACTGATCTACTTTTGGTAGAAGGAAGGAATGAGTGCTTCTACCAAAGTGTTTGTTTAATGTCGTGATGGCATTGTGGGAATGTTGTGACCGCGTCACCGTGGCAAAAAGCAGAAGGAGTAGGGGAGGAGAGACGAAACGGTCCGCCTCTTCACAGGAAGTGACTGTGAGGAAATGTCACAGTATAAATATTGTCCACCCATGTCACCCTGGGCTACTCCCTACACTGTTTATATCCCACATCTATTTAAAGCTGATCAGGAATATTAATTAGGTACACGTGTTAGAAAATGTAGGAAAATAAAATGTCACCCAACCATAGCTGCATAGTCTGCATTCTGCATTTGTCAATTATATGGAAATCACAAGATGTTGAAGTGAAGACTGTCACTTGCACACACACACATATACAGTACATCACCTTTTAGTCTCCTGCGCAGAAAGTATCATACTATCAATCACCATATACATTTAGTCATGCAGCATCATGAATGAAACTATCATGTCTAAGTCACCGATGTTGTTTTTCCCAAAGGCTTTGAGCATCCCAAATGGCACCCAACACCCACCCTACTTTTGATGAGCCCTGGTCAAAACTAGTACACTACGTAGGGAATATGGTGCCATTTGGAACGCAAAGTAAAAGCCTCGTCTGAGTGGTAATCACACGTCTAAACGGGCTAGCTGTTAGTGCCTCTTAGGCTACACCCAGCTTTCACATTTGGTTCCTTGGAAGTTGTGGGAAACATACTTCTTTTTTTTTGTTCACTGAATGTTTCAATAAGACTTTTAATAACACTGCTAGCTTATTTGGGGTTCACTTTTTAGAACTCCAAGCACATTTAGGACACATGGAAATGCATTTCCTTCGGCATAAATCACGCAAACACATTTCTTTTTTATTATGACACGACATTAGTGAGATTCGAACCTATAATCTTCTGTTCTCTATCTATGGAATGTGTTCACTGCGCCTCGAGGACGGAGCTAGCATGCCATGTTTTCTTTACACATATATAGCTTTTCATTTTAGTCTATTCAAACAGACCCCATTTCAAAGGAAACACGGGCTCATTAAGATCAGGTGTAGACAATTAGTGGGGGATGCCAACACAGCTGAACACACTTAACAATATTGACAATCATGTTTTGTTGATGCTGAAAACGGAATGTTTGTTTTTAAATAACATTCTTGGAACGTTCTCTGAATGTTACTAAAGTTTACTTGTGGTTTTTATGGAATGATTTCTTAACATTTTTGGAACAATTTGAGTACATTACTTTATATAGAGCCACGGGGAAACCTGTAGGAAACGTTATGCTGAAGTACTGAAATTCAAACAGAAGAACGCTGGATCTTAACCTTCTCAGAGTTATTTGAGAACATTCCCAATGTTAACTAGTTGGAGAACATTCCTAGAACATTATAAACAATTTAATGAAATGTAACAATGTTTGAACTTTTAAGAAATGTTCTGTTAAAGTAATGAAATACCAATATAATACGTTTTTTGCCATGTTCCTTAAATGTGCTGAGAATGTTCCAAAGCCAGGCAACTACTACATCATTCCCAGATATTTTTGGGAAGATTGTATGCAAAATAACCATAGGAAAACCACACTCTCACCAAGCTTTAAGAAGCATATGGTTCTCAGAACGTTATGTGCTAGCTGGGTAGCGTGTCGGAGTCACTCAAGTGGAGTCTTTCTACATACTCCCACCATTATCTCTCAATCGCAGGAAGTTGCCACACGCATATACATGAACGTGCACACACACACCCACACTTTACCGTCTCCCAAACTGACTCATGTTTTATGGATGATAAGTGGTTTTAAGAATTTCCTGGGAGTTTAGTTAAGTCCTCCCTGGAAATTTTAGCAATTTTAATATACGCCTGTTGAGGAGTTATGAATTCCATTCATGCTTCTCTGCGTTCCCTTATAGGTTCCCTAGAAATTTGAGATGGGAGAAGGGATTTTTTTTTTTTACGTTACTGGTAGGCATTTTTCTTCTTTTTATGTCTGTAAACTCCTTTTCATTATAGTTGTCTGTGATTATAGTGTAAAGTACTGAGGGGTATATATCCATAGTTATAAACTGGGTGGTTCGAGCCCTGAATGCTGATTGGCTGACAGCCGTGGTATATCAGACCGTATAAAAGGGGTATGACAAAACA